>NC_141687.1:1568665116-1569884282 GCF_964263255.1 Lissotriton vulgaris
GACAGTAATGTACTAAAGCAGACATGTATCGACGGGGGGCTCGGCTCAAGCCAGTCCATGTCTAAACAAAGCCGCAGTACAGCCATTGCGACAAAGACCATTTTGCGATCAGCTTCATCCATGTCTTGGTTGGAAATCCCTACCATAATAACCTGGGGGGTCAATACCATTGGGTATCCCAAAATGAGTTCTAACTGCTGTTCAATTTTAGTTTGCAGTTGAAACAAACTGGAACAGGTGGCAAACATATGCTTACTATCCTCAGCAAGCAATCCACAGCGAGGACAATTTATCCTGGAGGTTCCCCCCATCTATAAATATGAGAAGGAGCAGGAGCAGTTGCACCAGATCTTAAAACATTGTACCTGCAAATTGGCAGAAATACACTTTGTTTGACTCTACAAAAGAGAGCCCTCACACTCTCCCTGCGCTGCTTGCAAAGACGTTTGCCACCTGTCAAAATGATTTCGGTAAATCATCTCGCCTTCTCTTATTTACCAACTTATATAAAGAAGAAGTTGTAAACCGACCCGCCTTGATCAAATTCAATAGCGGGATATGCACCCATCACAGATCTTTTGCATACCCGAAAGACTTGCACTGGCTCCCCGTCAGCAAAAGAATCACGTTCCGCCTCCTCACCGACGCACACAAAGCCCTCCTTGCCCTAGGCCCCAGGTACCTCAACAACCGCCTGACCTTCTACACTCCCACCCGCTAACTACGATCGACCAGCCACGCCCTCGCCGGCGTTCCACGCATCCGAAGAGCCACCATGGGAGGAAGATCCTTTTCCTACCTGGCAGCCAAGACCTGGAATTCCCTCCCCATCCACCTCTGTCTTACCCAAGACCACCTCTCCTTCAGGAAGCAACTCAAGACCTGGCTGTTCGAGCAAAGTTCATAATTTCAGTATCACATATAAGATCCCCGATACACTGTACCCCTTTATCCATCCAATTCTTAAATGATGTCTGGAAATATTTCTGGGAGAAGGGTGTTCCTTGCGAAGGCCGCATAGACATGTAGATGTCCTATTTCAAACATTTTCCTAAGAGCGGTCCAGACCCTATACGCATAAAACCTTAAATTTGACCCTTTTAAAATAGGCAAAATCGATATGCCGCAAAAGAAGTCCCCTAGCCTCTACCCCATAAATTAACTGATAAATTGATATACCTTATATATCCGAGTTGTCCGGAATTCCCCCATTTAATAAGTCTCCTATCTGTCTCAGGGTGATCGCCCAGTAATAAACTTGAAAGTTAGGGATGGACTACCCTCCCCTATCCCTAGGCAGAATCATAAGTCTAAGAGCCCTTCTTGGTCGTTGTCCGGTCCATAAAAACCATGAAACAAGCTGATCCAATTTTTTAAACCACAATTTGTTTATCAACAGGGGGATTGCTCAGAGACAATATAGAATTTTAGGGAGAAATATAATTTTAACGACATTACATCTACCGATCAGTGTTAAGTGTAAAATATTTATTCTGTGTTTATCTAAGTTGACTTATTGTAAAAGTGGTTTTAAATTAATCTCTACAATTTCCTCGACTTTAGAGCTGATTTCTATGCCTAAATATCTAGTACTTGCAGCTATCCGGTGGTCGGCTAGTCTAACATTATCATTACAGACTATTTGGGTTTTCCCCTCATTTAAATGATATCCAGAGATCTTACCGTACTGCCATGTTAAACTGTTTATTTGAACTAAAGCCAGCTGTGGTGTACCTATCAAAATAGCTAAGTCATCCGCGTATCCCAAAATCTTATTGACATCGGCCCCTCTAGCTTGAATAGGTTGAATTACTTCATCAGCCTGGAGCTTCCTAATTAAGGGGTCAATGTAGATGGCAAACAACAGTACAGTGTTATTGCCCGTCCTATGTAATCAATAGTTTCTACCCCAGGGACGAAGCGTGTTGTTGGGGCGAAACCATTTTTTGAATTACTGATGACAATCTATTAGCGAAGATCTTAGATTAGATTTTGATATCTGTATTGATCAAGGTGATCAGCCGATATGAGCCTGGATCCATTGCCACCTTCCCTTTTTTCAAAAACATAACTATCTTAGCTGTCCACCATGATTCTGGGGGTTTATCGCCATTCTTATATATACTAAACAGCTCAAACATTATCGGCAGGAGCTGAGCTTGAAAGATCTTATAAAATTCCCCTGGTATAAAATCTGCCCCAACCGCTTTCCCTTGTGGAAGCGAAACTATGACGCAGAGTAATTCGTCCAAATTATTCGGAGCTTCTAACATGTCCTGATCTACAAGGGGCAAAGGATCTACTTTTATCTCGTTGAGGTACTTTTAGATTTCTGCTAGTATCTCACAGTTATCCCTTATATCCTCTATATAAAGTTTTTGATAACATTTCCCAAAAGCCAAAAGAATTCCCCCTTCTTCAGTAACCAGACCAACATCCGGATCTATAATGCTAGTGATCCGAGATAATGCCACTTTTTCCTTGGTCCGAACCGCCAAAATATGGCCCACCCTTTCGTTGCTTTCATATAGTTTGGATCGCCAAGCAAAGTTTTTGCCGGCAGATTTAGCTAAAGATATTTCGGTTATAGCCTCTTTTGCTATTGAAATACTAGTTTGTGCCGCTTCAGCCTCCCCCCCTGCGACAATACCTCAATAAGATTAAACTCGACATCCCCCAATACTTTATTCAAATTCAAGATCTTCTCTTTTTCTCTTTTCTGAATCTCCCATCCATACTGTGTTGTCTCGCCCCTAATACCTGCTTTGAGGGTAACCCAGACATTCTGTATACCTGTGCTGCCAATATTCTCCTTTAAAAATGTTGTGATCCAGGTTGCCAAATGTTGTATATATGTGTTGTCTCTCAACAAACCCTATTAAAAATCCAGCTGACTTGTGGCCTCTTATATTTCATATTTACTTCCAAGACAAGCGGATTATGGTCAAACATTACTCTGGGAAATTTAGTTATTTTAGCACTCAGTGTCAAACATTGAGAAATAAAAAAATAATCCAATCTAGAATGCATTCTATGTGGAGCTGAAAAATAGGTAAACCCCGGGTCATTACTTATTGCCTGTCCCCATATATCCACAAGCCCATTTAGCTCCTTTAAGTGGGTAAGAGACTTAAAAACATTCGGTTTCCGCCCTTGATACCCTAGTGCCGGATGTTTTGAAATGGCGCATTCTAGATTAATATTAAAATCCCCACATAATATAATCAGAGATGGCCAACCCACCAGCTCCAAGCTTAGCCAATTTTAAAGTTCAGGATTGCCTGAGACTGGCCCATAAATAGAACAAAGTGTCAACATATTATTTTGAATAGGGCATTGTATAATCGGCCACCTGCCATAATTGTCAGTAGAAGAACAAACTATATTGGCCAATCTTTAACATACAAATATAACAACACCTTTCATCATTCTTGC
Organism: Lissotriton vulgaris; assembly: GCF_964263255.1. Lineage (NCBI taxonomy): Eukaryota > Metazoa > Chordata > Amphibia > Caudata > Salamandridae > Lissotriton > Lissotriton vulgaris. Next base: position 1,568,668,552 of record NC_141687.1, read on the forward strand.
TTTGTCCAAGCAATTAGTTGAAACCCATCAAGCTCTAAAAATGTATTGCGGCTGGCTTCAATGTGGGTTTTTGAAGGCAGATAATATCTGCCTTCAAGATTCAAACATCTTCTCTAACTCTGTGCCTTTTTACTGGGTCATTTAAATCACACATATTAATAGAGGCTACTCTAATACACCCAAGTATTTATTACAGATTTTTCTACAAACAAAAAATACATAATCAAAAATCAAGAAAAACATATCAGAACTACTCTCAAACAACCAATATATAGTCTTTGTAACATAGCTCTCCATATACCCCCCAAAGGATCCACCACCCTCATCCCCATCACCCACAACCCATCACTATGGCAAAAAAGGTCCTCAGACACTTGTGATGCCTCCCGTGTTCCTGAGTGAGCCCCTAGTCGCTCCCTGACCTAGGAGCAAACGAAATACCCTAAAGAGCGAAGGAGAAAAAAGACCAAACCCAATTTGCAAACAACTGTAAAGAGGAGATCACAAGTTTCCCAAACCGTACTCCACATTATATCCATATACCACCCTCCTCTTCTAAGATACCCAGTGATGAAAACAGACAAAAAAACGTGAACCCCTGAAGCATAGCCTGGAACATTCCCCCTAGATATACAGTCATTATACAGCATCTAAAGTCAATCAGCCACTGGTCAGTTCCTTTAAATAACTTTTAGCCTTCTCGGAAGTGAATACCCGAACCCTCCCTTGATAAATAACCTTTAGCCGGGCAGGGTTCATCCAATACACTTCACAACCACTTTTCTGAAAAGGACTAATCAGCTGACGTAGCAGCCATCTTCCCTCCACTGTCGCGTGGCAAAAATCTGGCCGCACAAAAAACGTCTGTCCCTCTGCTGATGATTTCTGTGCGTCTGGTCTTGCCTTCTTAAATACCGCCTGACCTAGCAAATAATTTCAGAAAAATATTAAAATTGCCCGAGGCTTTGCATTTAGACCAGGATTAATTTTTACCATTGTGGGGAATCTATGTACTTGCTGGATCTTGGTTTCCCAATTCCACTGCGACAATTCTGGAAAAACAAGTTTGAAAAGTTTCAACACAAAGCCACGCACGTCGTCCCCTTCAACTTTTTCTTCCTGCCTAATAAGCGCAGGTTGTTTCTCCGCTGTCTATTCTCAGAATCTTTAAGTTTCCACATAATGTCCACTAATCTTGCATCATTTGCCGATATTTTGGATTCGGTGCTTTCGAGACCAGCCTCCAGGTCCACTACACGCTCCTCTAAAGCAGTGGCTCTGCCTATCACCTCAGAGCAAGCTTTTGTTGTTTTCCGAATAGCTCGCGGTATCTTTTTGGTGGCCAGTTTGGCTCTTTTGTGCTCTTGGTGCGCCTCTACTTGCATGGCTTTGAGCGTAGCGTAAATAAAGCTAATTTATTTATTTTATTTTATTTATGAAGTTTTATATAACGCAAACTTGATCCTGAAGGATATCAGAGCGCTTTACAATTTGAGGGACAGGTAACAAATCTAAACAGCGCTGCGCGAATAGTAGAGGCGGAGTCCCATTGTAAATGATCACTTGTCTCTGAAAGAAGACTTTCTCATCGTGAATCACATAGGCTTTTCTTTCTGGATCTGCTAGGTCAAAGAGTAGCCCTCTTTAGAGTGTCTGCTGTTGTCAGGGGGCTATCACTATCCTCTCCGGAAGCCTCATCTGTGTTATCCGAATCACCAGTCTTGTTAACATCTGACTCCTCTGCCAGTGAAAAGAACTTCTCACCATCAGGGGTGCCTGGCACTGGTGCTGCACCCCTCTGTTCTTGAGGCTCCCTGCTAGTATCTCCATGAAGGAGAGTAACAGCAACTTCTGTCTCTCCTTCTTGTGCTTTGTTAACTGGTCCTTCGGCGCCCCCTGCTATATCCTTATGAGACATAGTAGGATAAGCTATTTCAAAAGTCTCTGTACTACTGGCAAGTTCCTGAGATACAGTCTCTATTAACGGTGTAATATTGTTGCCAGTATTGCTAGTACTATTACTGGTTTGATCTAAGACATTAGTTAGATATGCGGTAGGGTTATTTATATTAACATAAGCTTTCTCCGGCTGTGACTTGATCTGTTTGCCACTTGCAGGCTTACAGTAAAACATCCAGGGACCTTAGGTGTCCGTCCTCTCACGGTGCTATCGGGCACATGCAAGCATACCACCCTTGCTTCCTCCTTTCTCGTTGTTCTCCTGTGAAGGGGTGCGGGTTACTGCCACGTCTTTTGCCCCAGGCATTATCTTGGAGTGCGTCAGCGATGGTTTGGAGCCGAGCCCGGTCTCCTTTGTAGCAGGGGCTCTTCATGGCGGCATGATGCTCCTTGCACTCCCACACCGCTGGACTCTCCTGACACACCCTGACTGCCAAATCGTAGAAGTCAGCAGGGAAGCCCGACCTCTCTAGGCAGACAGACCCGACCTTGTGATTCGCGTCTATGCTGCAGCAAAAGCCAAATCATGCAGCACCACCCTGTTTCTAACCGTCTTCCTCACTCACTGCACCGCACCAGACAGGTACGCCAAACTCTACGAATAAGCCCGTTTTCTCTGGTCGGCTCGGCCGAGCCTTACTGCTCACAGCCGCTGTCGCAGTTTAAGGCGGCAGTTTAAAAATGGCAGAAAATTCTCCTGGGTTATCGTCGTTTCCTCCGTCCTCCTCTAGTTCTACTCCGCTCTACTCCGCAGGGCTTTGATCTCCGTACTGACATCAAGCACGCACAGCGGTCAGAGAGCGACTCTCTCTCAGGTCACGCAGCCACCATCTTGCCTGCAGCTGCAGATTCCTTCAATAGATAAGTTCTGATTGGCTGCAGTTTACATGTGCAGAGATGGTGGGCAGACATTTTAAGGCTTGGGGACTCAAGGCATCATTGTGCTGGCGGTGGGACTGCCACCATCAGATCATAGGTGGCAGTCCCACCACCATCGAACCATTCACACACACTGACTATGTCACTCAGTAAACTTATCCATCCTCAGGCCCCAGACACGGACATAGACCAGGAGTACAGGGAGATAACAGATAGCTTGTCGAGAGCAATCGACCAGATTGCACCAGTAAAAGTTCAAATAAAAAATGGTGATGGGAAAAGAGCCCCCTGGTTTACACCTGCCCTCAGAGACTATAGGAGAGAGCTACGTATCATTGAGAAAAGACATATACAGGAATCTAAAGCGTTATTCTATGAAACACGTATCAATAGAGCAGAAAATGTCCAGAAAGAGACCTTCAAAATTCTCACGGAACTTAGCAAGAGAACACAAAACACGGACAACACAATTAGTTGCGAGGCTTTCCTGACATATTTTTTAGAGAAAGTAGACATCCTTTTGAAAGAAATAAAAAATACTGCCACTGATCTAACAGATCCACAACAAGTCAAAGCCCCAGTAGGGATGTTTATATCTAGCTTTCCGCTGATTGAACCACTAGACCTGGAACTCCTGATGAGGACAATTAAGTCAGGCTCCCCAGCGGACCCTTGCCCTCCAAGCGTGTTTCGCTTAGCCCGCCCCATTTTAGAAGATCACATCCTGTCCCTATTAAACAAATCCCTGGATATGGGGCAACTACCTGCTAGCTTCAAAGAAGCCCATGTTAGGCCACTCATAAAGAAAGTGGGGTCAGACCCCAAAGTGCTAAAGAACTACCGACCGATATCCCAGCTGCCATTCCTGTCCAAAGTCCTGGAGCAGCACGTCCTGAAATCCCTATCGGTTTTCCTGGAATCTAATCAGCTGCTTCACGAAATGCAAGCGGGGTTCCGTGCTCACCACAGTACTGAGCTGGTTATGCTCTCAGTACTGGACGACCTCAGAGGTATGGCTGACGGGAAACATCCAAGCGCCCTGATACTTTTAGACCTGTCAGCGGCGTTTGATACCGTCAGCCATACCCTACTCCTGGAAAGGCTCACAGGACTGGGGTTTCGGGATTCAGCTTATCTCTGGCTAGAATCATTCTTGTCCGGGAGAACGCAGAGGATCCAGCTGGGAGATGGGGTGTCAGGAGTGGGGGAACTCACATGTGGGGTACCGCTGGGCTCTGCCCTATCACCCCTCCTGTTCAACCTCTACCTACAACCACTTATAAGCGCCTTGGCAGAGATGGGTTGTCGCGTGTTCAACTACGCTGATGACACCCACCTGCTGTTGAGCATAGATGACACTGCACAGGCCCAGCTTCAGGCGCAGAAAGTACTTAGGTATACTGTCAACTGGATGTCCAGGAACCTCTTGAAGATCAACCCGGAGAAAACCGAAGTGCTAATAGTGTCACATACCTGCTCCCCCTGGAGCGACCTATACTGGCCCCAGGAACTTGGCCCCACCCCCAACCCCGTCAACACGGTAAAAAGCCTGGGCATTAAGGTAGATAGTGCTCTTTCAATGGTGAGCCAGGTTTCCACAGTGGTGGGAACTTGCAATGGGCTCATAAGACAACTGCGCAAACTAGTGCCGCTTCTTTCCCAGTCCATGCTCCGCACTGTAATTTCGGCCACCATACTGTCAAGGCTGGACTACGGAAACGCACTTTACCTAGGTCTACCAAAGGTACTAACGAACCGACTGCAAGTGGTATTAAATGATGCGGCACGACTTATTTTTAAACTTCCAAGAAGATCACGTGCATCCCCATTGCTGAAGAGCCTCCACTGGCTGCCAGTAACGCAGAGATCCATATTTAAAAGCCTCTGCATAGCCCACAAGGCCATCTATGGACAAGCCCCAGCCTACATTAAGAAAAAACTAGAGATCTACCGACCTGAAAGAAACCTGAGATCCTCGGAGGCCCAATTATTGGTATGCCCCCGATTTAGATTAGCAACAAAAGGTGGGAGATCGTTCTCGACCTTGCTGCCAAAGATCTGGAATGAACTACCCGAAGCCTTACGTAAAGAAGGAAACCAGCTCCGCTTCGGAAAATCCCTTAAAACCATCTTATTTAGAGCAGCGGTAAATCAGGTCTAGCTCCCCCACCGTTGTGCTACCGTCTAGGTTGTTGTGTCTGACAGTTCAAAAGCGCCCTGAGACCTGCAGGTGATTTGGCGCTATATAAGCTGACTATAACAATAACAATAACAATAACAAGTCCACCCGCCTTATTAGGATGGCAGGCAGATGGTTGCCAGATGGAGAGACTGTCCAACACTATTCAAACAGGCTCAAGGAGCCTATCGGATGGACTGTAAAGCCTACAATGGTGGCAGTGCCTGTAGGGATTACAATGTCAGTTTCCACTGGCCGTTTCATGGTAGTTAACCCACCATGAAAAGGCAGGTGTAACGTGCCCCCCTTGCCCCCTCGACCTCCAATATGGTCGCTGGGGGGCACCTATGGTGCCCCATACATATTTCTGCATCATGTGGCAGGCAATGCATGGTGCCTGCCACATGGTGCAGAGATATTTTGATGTGTTTTTTTTGTATCTTGGCGTGTGCTGCAGCCCACAGCACCCATCACAATAAAAAGAATTCACTTTGCGGCCGCCTTGAATACCAATGGCGACAGGATTTCGGTCAGACATCATAATGAGGCCCTCAGTCCCAGTGTCTAAAAAAAAAAATAATGAGAACATATAGGACGGCAGAGTAAGATTATCCTGAATCCCTAGGCTTTCATCACCCACCAAATGAAACTTGAAAGAAGGGTGGTGAGCTCCCATGTTAGCACCCCAGGATAAATGGTAGCTGGGCAGCTGTCAGGATCATGGGTCCTTGGTTCTCCCCCTGAATCCTCCAACAATATAATGATGCTTAGGTGCCCCAGTGCCCAAAAAGATTATAAAATATTCGAGAAAGGAGTTCACCACAATACCCTGTGAGGGGCTTTGTTTTAGTATTTTTGTCTATATCAAGGTACTCTAAGGAGGTGCAGGGGCACCACCAATGATTATTTAAATGTTGTAGGGGGTTTAGGGAGTGCATGAGCCTTCAGGAACATTTTATTACAACGCACAGTAAGTCTCCTGTGTCATTGAATAAACAACCTGGAGAGCTTTCTATTATTCTTAAAGCAAATCATGCTGGTAATTGCTCTTCAGCTGCAGTGCGGGGACCCCGTGTGGTTGGTACCATGACTGCATAATGTGGCCTAAAGAGTGTTAAGGGAAGACACAAACAAATGTTCATGGTGGTTTTGATTAAAAGTTCTCTTTTCAAAATATTATTGACGCCTATTATTATTAAACATTGCAATGTGTGCATCAATAATGAATGCTTTGGAGTATAGTTATTTATTCTATTTGTTTTATTGGTAAATTATGACATATACCTGATTTATTGTGGTGCATTTTAACGAAGCATAGAGGTCTGCTTTATATATGTTGATGTGGTGACAAAGGGAAGAGTAGAAAAAGTGCATTTCCCATGTTAATTCTTTTAGAGATTTTAGACCCAGCTACAGCTTGAACTGCTGGCCGGAAACATACCAAATTCGGCAGATAAGTTGCTCTGTGTCCAGAAAGAGCCCTTTTTGTAATCTAGTGTAAATCCATGTAGCAGTTTTAGAGTTATTAAAAGAAAAACAATGTTGTGTGTATAGGGATTTCCTCCGCATCTCGTGCAGAGATCTAATTGGTTGCCAATGCCAACACTACAACTAAAGGGCCCCAGCTGAGTCCCAAACAAAAACAAAAATAGAAAGAAAAGGGGGCAAGGGTCCTGTAGGGACCGCACCAGGACCAAATAGCATTTTTTGGTACATTTTTGCCACAAAATCATGACAGAGACATGAATAATAGCACATATTTTTAAAAAGACAAGCGCTGTTCTGTGTGTTTCTTTACCGTGTGGGACAGATTGGGGGCATAGCATGAAGAAAGGAGGGGGGCATTTGAGCCCTGGGGAATACCACATACCTGAGTCATTAAGAAAAACTCCTTAGGGCACAAGAACCCACTTAAATGGAGGCCACAGAGAACCACTGGGCCCAGGGGATCACCACCTCCCTGGGGCAAAGGTGATATATAAAAGTGAAAGAGGGCCACATGGCCCCCCTCCTGAACCATGTACAGCACTGTCGCCATCATCTCCAGGGGGCCCGCCATGCCACTTAAAGAATGGGGCAGCGCAGCCCCCCGCCTTGAGCCAATAATGGCCCTGGGGACCGCCACCCCTGGGAGATAGCTGTTGCTACACTTGGCGGGAGCTGTGACAGCAAACACTATATATGCTTCCAGCAATCAGGAGCTGTCAATCTGTTCTCACTTTCTGGGAGTGGAGTTTTTATCTGTTTTATTGCTGGCTGTCAAGCGGGCAGAGAAACAGACAGTAGGATTGCTCCCGATTGTGGGGAACAGCATCTTTGGCTGCTCCTTACATGTAGGAGCAACGCCAACTCCTGCTGGAGGCAAGGAGCAGGTAGGGACCGGGGGCTTTGAAGCTCCCCCTGTTCTCCCCAACATAGTACACTTGGTACCCTGGGTAGGCTGTAGGGCACTAGGAGCAAGAGACCGGGCCTTGGTAGATGTTATGTTATGTTATGTTATGTTATGTTATGTTAAATTGGTCTTTTATAGCGCGCGGCTACTCCAATAGAGTGCCCTGGCGCTTTTATTGACAGCCAGAAACAGACAAACACAACACAATGAGATAAAAACAAAGCAGTAAGAATAAAAACAGACCAAGCAATAGAAAAAGAAGCGCACTAAAGGGCAAAGAGCCATGTTTTGAGGCCCTTCCTAAAAGTCAGTAAATTAGATGTGCTGCGTAATGCCAAGGGCAAAGTATTCCAAAGCTGTGGTGCCTGTCACCTAAAAGAGCGGCCTCCAATGCGGGCCTTTTTTAATCGAGGAACCACAGCAAGGAACAATGATTCAGATCTCAGAGAGCGGGCCGGGTGGTAAAAGGCAAGCCTCTTTTGGAGATATTTAGCTCCCGAGGCATAAAGAGCATTGTGAGCCAGGGTCAAGGCCTTAAACACTATCCGCTTCCGGATAGGCAGCCAGTGGAGTGACTGCAGAATGCCAGAGACTCTGGCTCGCCTGTGTAGGCCAAAAATGGCCCTCGCGGCCGTGTTCCGGACCACCTGCAGACGTTGCAGGAGATACTCTGGCAGACCAAGGTATGATACGTTGGAATAGTCCAATCTTGAACCAATTAAGGCCTGCACCGTAGTCTTCGTATGATCTTCTGAGACCAGAGGGAGAAAGTTCCGGAGCATCCTGAGAAGGCCAAAACAAGTTCCCGTGAGAGCAAGGATCTGGGATCTTAACGTCAACCCATTGTCAATCTTGATTCCCAAATTCTTTGCCAGCTGGGACGAGCGCGCTGGAGGAAACATATTATCAGGCCACCATTCATGCCAGTATGGGTCTGAAGGGCAGCCGAAGAAGAGTACCTCAGATTTATCTGAGTTGCACTTGAGGCTATTAGGCTGGAACCATTTAAAAACAGCCCCAAGGCACTCACGGATACTCTCTCCGTCAAAATCTTCTCCTTTCCCGCACGTAAAGAGGAGCTGGGTATCGTCAGCATAGGATACGATCTGGGCCCCAGAGGACTCCACCAATGCCGCCAGAGGGGTCATAAAGATATTGAAGAGATTCGGGCTCAAAACGGAGCCCTGTGGGACTCCGACTCCCAAAGGCGGCATCACGGCAGAGCTGGGTGAGGCCCAGACCATTTGTCGATGGCCAGCCAAAGCAGATCTGAACCAGCTGAGCACCGTCCCCCTCAGACCGAGCTCATGAAGTCTGGCGAGGAGACCCTCATGGGGGACGGTGTTGAAGGCCGCCGACAAATCAAGCATGACAAGCATAGCTTTGCCTCCCGAATCCAGTGCCTCTTTCATGGCTTCGGACACCTCCAAAAGCGCTGTCTCTGTGCTTAAATTGGGGCGGAAACCAGATTGAGAGGAGTGTAGCAAATTGTGTGATTCCAAAAAATTGGAAAGCACGATATGCACATGCTTCTCCAGGATCTTAACCAATGCAGGGAGGAGAGAGATGGTCCTGCAGTTGGCCAGAGCCTCAGGGTCGAGGCCAGGCTTCTTGAGGAGGGGAATGACCATCGCCTGCTTCCAAGCCTGCGGGACCACCCCCTGACTCAAGGAGAGATTCAGAAGCGGGTTTGCCAGCGGATTTATGACTGCCGCCATTTTCGCCAGAAATTTGGCCGGGCATGGGTCAAGAGGCGACCCAGATTTAAGATTGGCCATAAGAGCCAATGACGAGGTGACTGAAAATGACTGAAACTTCAACCACCCTCAAGGAAAAAGAGTCCTGAATCAACTTTATCTTAGTAGTAAAAAAGTTGGCAAGGGCAGAAACCCATGACTCGGAAGGGGAGGCCTGAGCCGAATTAGATCGTGGGGCCGTAAATTCCCTGACAATCGTGAAAATCTCCTTACAGGAATTAGACGCAGCCTCAATCCTCCTAGCAAGATAGTATTTTTTCTCCAGGAGGATATCCCGGTGGTAAGCTTTAACCGTTGTCCTATAGACAAGCCTGGCAGCGGAGTCATACTGTAAGCACCAATCCCTTTCAGCCACCTTGCACTGCCTTCGAGAGACCGACAGCGTTTCAGTGAACCAAGGGCAGACACCCGTTTAGATGTTGATCGGGGGGCCATCACAGGGGCTAGATCGTTCAGCCTATCCGTCAGCCACATCTGCAGGGACTCTAGATCCCTATCCAGGTCACCCGTAACAGGGCAGGGATGGTTCAGAGATGCCTGACCCAGCATCTCTGGAGTCACCCGGTGATACGCCCTAGGTGCTAGTCCCTGCTGCCTGAGAGCAGTGCTCGATGGTTTCTTTGTGCCCGGCACATAGAAATTGGCCAGCCGATGATCTGACCAGAGCACCGGCAAAAGTGCCATCACCTCTATGGGGGACGTGGATAAGACCTGATCCAAGGGATGGGGTTGCCAAGGCTGAAATCGCCCCACTAGAGGGGCAGCATGACCCCATCCCACAATTAATTTTTGACGGGCCTTGGTGGATGGGGTTCCCTTCCCCCATGAATGGAGAGTGAGTTTCTCATTCCACTTTATCCCCCAATGAGTAGTGTGCCAGAAGGCGCCTTTGCAGAGTGGTGGAGAAAGGGGGCCTTGAAGTAGCTCTCACCCATCCTCCTGTGTGGGAATTAGTGGTGGTAACAAGGGGGATTCTTGGCCCGCATTGACCACAGCATCCAAGGGGACTTCACCCCTCCATGAGTAGCGCACCAGGAGGGGTGTTCGTAGAGTAGTTGAGAAAGGGGGCGAGGCCTCCGACAAGCTATCAGCAATCCCCCTGTTTAGGACTTACTTGTGGTAACAGGCGGGGTTCTTGACCCCAATGACCCTCAGCAGCCAATGGAATTTCATCCCTAAACTAGTAATGTGCCAGGAGGGACACCTCTGGCGAACTCTCAGCAATCTCACTGTGTGATCTTTACTGTTTGGAGAAGGAGGGGTATTTGCCCCCGGTAACCCTCAGCATCCAAGTGGACTTCAGGGGGGTAGCTGAGCAATACTGAGGACTTTGGTGGTGGTTTTCGGTAAGTCACTGGAATTTCTGCCCAAGTCTGGCCATGTCCTGTCCTGCTGAGAGCAGCTTTCATGATTCTCTCTTAAAATTACTATGATTATGCAAATGTACAAATCACCTGGAAGCTCTGCCCATTTGACCCTGTCCTTCCACCTTAGTAGTATGCATAGGTCTTCCCACCTTTTGGCAGGATGATGGACAGCTTAACCAAAAGTCCCCATATTGTGTTTTCCTCTGGTTTCTGTGACAAGTTATTAATGCTGAGGAATATGAGGACATTTCCACCAAACAAGAAGCACCTACTTCATATAGTTAAGAGGAAGGATCCATGTTTGTTGGAGATGTACCTCTTTGTAGATCTCCAATATAGTTTTGTTGTCTTTTCTATAGAAGGATACATATTATCACAGATTTCTGGATAAAGATGCATGAGGAACAATCACATTGCCAAAATGCACACACAGTCACTGTAGACATTTACTTGTTGCCCATTATGCAGCTGTGGGGATGATTACGCATTAGACATTTATTATTTATTTTATTTATTTAAAGGTTTTGTAGAGCGCGTAGTAACCCTAGAGCATCCCAGCGCTAGACCTGAATCTCAGTTAACCAACAAGGTAGACCTTACTCATTGACATGTAGAAACTACTCCAGTTGGGTAGACATTTTGTGCAAACCTATGAACTCTTGCTGGATAAATGGACAGGTGAGGTTCCGTTCTGACCCTGATGCTCATTTCAAAGAAATTAAACTTCAACAGGTATCACTTACAAACATAAACATTGCAGGTGCCCAAGTTGAAGCTCCTCTTTGTAAAGGACAATGATCCAAATTCTTGGGCTTGGCGAAGGCAAAGCAAGTGTGTTTCCACTCGTGTCCCATATAGAAAAAAACAATATGAAATTCTTAAGCAAGGTGAATTCATCATTGATCTATTGAAGCACATGTGTAGTGACTCTGATGAGTGATTTCTTCCTCTTCCTCTCCTGGTGAGAACAGAGTCCATGGTTCTCCTTTTTAAATACCTTAGGAATGCAAATGCCCCAAATCCATAGCACCACTAATACATCTACTCATAGACATGCACAGGCATGCACACATCTACTCACAAACCCACACAGACACTCACAGACACTCACAGACATTCACAGACCCACACAGGCAAACATACACCCCCTCACACAGGCACTCCCAGACCCACTCACAGACCACACAGGCACTCATAAACCCACTCACACAAGTACTCACAGACCCACAGAGGTACTCACACACCCATATAGGCACTCAGATACTCACAGACACACCCACTCACATACCCACTAAGACACTCACATGCCCATACAGCCACTCATACACCCAGTCACTGTCCCATACAGCCACTCACACACCCACTCAAAGACCCATTCAGCTAGTAACATATCAACTCACAGACCCTTACAGCCACTCACACACTCACTCATAGACCCATACAGCCACTCACACATATACTCACCAACAGATGCAGCCACTCATACACCCACCAAAACAATAACACACTCACAGACCCAACCAGCCACTGACACACCCACTCACTGACTTATACGGCCACTCACATACCCTCTCTTAAAGGTAACAGTTCAGAGTTAGGATTTTTTTAACATAGAAATTCAATAATTAAATGAAGGTTAGAGGGATGTTATATCTAGGAAATAACATTAAAAAAAGCTGTAGAAATTCACTGAAAACACAAAGTTTACAGGAGCGTTATATTTAGGATTAAGAATTTTAAAAACCTTAGAAATACACTGAAAAAATCAATGGTTACAGGGGATTCTAATTAGGGTTAGTATTTTTTTTAAAACGTAGAAATTCACTGTAAAAAAACAAAGGTTACAGGAATGGTATAGTTAGACTCAGATTTCACCCATATAAAACCAGTGAAATTCAGCAGTTATAGTTACCTAAGTTAACTATATCTTATGCCCCCCACAATGCACTACTTAGGACCTCACATATTACATCACTCATCACATGGCCAGTGACATCACTGATGACATCAGCAATGACATCTCAAATGATATCACTGATGACATCATCCACAGAACCACTCACATACCCATACAACCACTCACACACCCACTCACCACCAACATAAAACACACCCACACAACCACTCACATACCGACTCATAACTCCATACAATCACTCACACATCTAGTTACACACCCTTAGAACTACTCAAACACATACTCATACAACCACTCACACACCCAAACTACTGATATACCCACTTAAAGACCCATACAACCACTCTCACACCCACTCACACACTCTCACAACCAATCACACACCCACACAACCACTCACGTCCCGAACGGTTGCTCCCCCACGCTCCCTGGCTCCTGCTTGCAATCTTCTTTCTAGCGGCCACAGCTGAAGCGCTTTCAATCAGCCCTCGTGTGTGGTATCGTAGCTCTTGTGATTCTTTAGCTTCACTTACTCATGGCGCTTTGTGCTTTGCTCATTGTGGTAGCGCTTTAACATAACTGCATTTGCCCACAGCTGAAGCACCTTCAATCAGCCCTCGTGTGTAAAATCATAGCGCTTTGTGCTTAGCTCATTTTGGTAGCCCTTTAACATAACTGCATTTGCTCACAGCTGAAGCACCTTCAATCAGCCCTCGTGTGTAAAATCATAGCGCTTTGTGCTTAGCTCATTTTGGTAGAGCTTTAACATAACTGCATTTGCTCACAGCTGAAGCACCTTCAATCAGCCCTCGTGTGTAAAATCATAGCGCTTTGTGCTTAGCTCATTTTGGTAGCGCTTTAACATAACTGCATTTGCTCACAGCTGAAGCACCTTCAATCAGCCCTCGTATGTAAAATCATAGCGCTTTGTGCTTAGCTCATTTTGGTAGCGCTTTTACATATTCACAGCAGTATTCAGTCCTTTGCGCTTTCTCTGCTTACAGTGCATTCTTTCATAGCTGGCATTGTACTGTGTTGGTTTCGATTCCTATCCCTCCCACCATTTTGTTGTTGTGCTTTCCCCTGGCCCGCCTCCCCGCTACCGCCTCCCAGCTGACCCGCCCACGCTCCGCCCCCTCCACTATCCAGTAAAAGCAGATGTCCTAACGTGCAGCGTCCACGCGCTACGGCCGCGCCGAAGGTGCGCCAAAGGTAAGCCCGTCTACGCCCGTCCGCGCCTGGACCGCGCCCAGCGCCAGACCCCCTGGCCCCTGTACCCCCCACCCCTCCCGCATTAATTACGATGCCACCACCCTCCTAGCCCTTAACCCCGGCCGTCCCCCCAACTGCGTCCAAGCCGCTCCTGGACACACCCATGGACCCTTCTCTTGCAACTCCTGCAAGTTCGACGGCACCAAGAACAACTCCTCATCTACGAACACACAACAGATATCCGACACCAACCACCTAAAATGCATCCTGCTCAACACCCGCTCGGTCCACAGGCACGCCATCGACCTCTGGAATCTACTAGACACCATCCCCCGGACGTCGCCTTCCTAACAGAAACATGGATGAACGCCTCATCAGCCCCAGACATCACCATTGCCATCCCGGAAGGCTACAAGATCCTCCGTAAGGACCGCACCGACCAAACAGGAGGAGGCATCGCTATCGTCCATAAGAACTCCATCCGCATCTCAACCAGCTCAGACGTCAACCTCGCCAGCGCCGAACACCTTCACTTCCAGATCCACACCGACCCCAAGACCACACTCAGAGGCACCCTCCTCTACCGGCCTCCAGGACCCCGTGCACAATTCAGTGACGACATCACTGACTTTATCACCCCACACGCTCTCCCCTCTGAGGAATACATCCTATTGGGAGACCTCAACTTTCACCTGGAAAAGAGCAATGACAGCAGCGCCACCACCCTTCTGGACAATTTCGCCAACCTCGGACTCAAACAACTTGTCACTACCCCCACCCACATTGCAGGTCACACACTCAACCCTATCTTCACCTCCAGCAAACATGTCTCATTCAGTCACACCACAACTCTACATTGGACGGACCACAGCTGCGTTCACTTTATCTACAATAAGACCACAATCCACAACCATCCTCAACCCACTCTGCGAAGAAAATGGAACAAAATCACCATCGACCAGATCTCCTCATCGCTTCTTCTAAACCCCCCCGCCCACTCCTCAAACCCCGACCAAGCAGCCATTAACCTCACCCAATGGCTATCCAACAGCGCCGACATCCTAGCACCGTTGAAAAAACGTCAAATCAAACTAGGCAGCAAAAACGCCTCCTGGTTCAACGATGATCTTAAGAAATCCAAGAAACTCTGTCGCTCCCTCGAGAAGGCCTGGAAAAAAGATCCAAACACCAGCACCAGGGACGCCTTCAAAAACGCCACCCGCATACACCACCAACTAATCCCATCTGCCAAGAAAGCCGCATTCAAAGACCGACTAGATAACAACGCCCACAACAGCAAGGAATTATTCAACATCGTCAAAGAATTTACCAACCCATCAGCCAACTCCAACGACATCACCCCCTCTCAAGCCCTCTGCGACTCCCTAGGTTCATTCTTCCACAACAAAATCGCAGACATCCACAACAGCTTCGACAACCGACCCGGAGACCAACCCACCCAACCTTCTGCCGTACCTTCACCCCCCTTGAACATCCTTAATGACTGGAACCCAATCTCCACTGAGGACACCATCCGCCTGATGAACTCCATCCACTCAGGATCCCCAACTGACCCATGCCCTCACCACATCTTCAACAAAGCAGACTCCATCATAGCACCACACCTCCGAGATGTCATCAACTGCTCCCTCAACTCCGTCAACTTCCCGGAAAGCTGGAAACACGCAGAACTCAGCGCCCTTCTGAAAAAACCCACAGCTGACCCCACCGAACTCAAAAACTACCGCCCCATCTCGCTTCTTCCATTCCCGGCCAAAGTCATCGAGAAAGCTGTCAACAACCAGCTCGCCACCTTCCTCGAAACCAACAAATCCCTCGACTCCTCACAGTCCGGCTTCCGAGCCAAACACAGCACTGAAACCGCCCTCATCGCAGCAACATACGACATTCGAACTCTACTGGACAATGGAGACACAGTCGCCCTCATCCTCCTCGACCTCTCCGCTGCCTTCGACACAGTCTGTCATAGCACCCTTTTACAGCGCCTCAGAAAAGTTGGAATCCAAGGAAAAGCACTGGAATGGATCACCTCGTTCCTCACCGGAAGAACCCAGAGAGTCCGCCTCCCATCATTCAAGTCAGAGGCCACTGAAGTCATCTGCGGCGTGCCACAAGGATCGTCACTCAGCCCCACCCTCTTCAACATATGAATGAGCCCCCTTGCGGCCATCGCTCGCCAACACAACCTCAACATCATCTCCTATGCTGATGAAACTCAACTGATCCTCTCACTCACCAAAGACCCTAACACCGCCAAAGCCAACTTACACGAAGGAATGAAAGAAGTAGCCGAGTGGATGAAGCACAGCCGTCTGAAACTGAACTCAGACAAAACAGAAGTCCTCATCTTAGGCACCTCCCCCTCCGCCTGGGATGACTCTTGGTGGCCAGAGGCCCTTGGAAAAGCACCCATCCCGACGGACCACGCACGAAACCTGGGCGTCATCCTGGACTCCTCACTCTCGATTACCAGACAAGTCAATGCCGTTTCATCATCTTGCTTCAACATTCTTCGCATGCTCAAAAAAACATTTCGCTGGATCCCCACCGAAACTAGAAAAACGGTCACCCACGCACTGGTCACGAGCTGCCTGGACTACGGAAACACCCTATACGCCGGTACCACCGCAAAACTCCAGAAAAAACTCCAACGCATCCAGAACGCTTCAGCCAGGCTCATACTAGACATCCCGCGTAAAGAACACATCTCTGGTCACCTGAAAAACCTCCACAGGCTCCCCGTAAATAAGAGGATTACTTTCCGCCTCCTAACCCACGCACACAAAGCACTTTACGAACTTGGACCAGAATGCCTCAACACACGACTGTCCTTCTACACCCCCTCCAGCCAGCTACGATCCTCCAACCAAGCCCTTGCCACTGGACCTTGCATCAACAAAACCACCATGGGAGGTAGATCTTTCTCCTACCTGGCAGCTAAAACCTGGAACTCACTTCCCACTCACCTTCGCCTTACTCAGAACCACCTAGCATTCAGAAAGCAACTTAAAACTTGGATATTCGTCAAGTAATTCCCCACCCTTCTTCAAGCGCCTTGAGACCCTATGGGTATGTAGCGCGCTATATAAATCTCTTGACTTGACTTGACTTGACTTGACTTGACATAGATCAATACAATAACTCAAACACCCATATAACTGCTCACATATCCACTTACAGACCCATACAACCTCTCACACACCTACAAAACTACTCACAAACCCACTTACACATCCACAAATCTGCTCACACACCCATCAAAGCACTCACACACCTACTTGCACATCCAAACAACCTCTCACATACCTACTCACATACCTGCACAACCTCTCACACATCTACTCACATACCTGCTCAATCACTCATACATTTGCACAACTACTAACAAACCCACTAACACACCTATACAACTACACCCACACCAACTCACACACCCATAAAACCACTCACAAACCCATACAACCACTCACACAGCCACTCACACCCCCAAAAACCACTCACAAAACCATTCATAGACCCATACAGCAACTTGCATATCTAATGAAAGGCCTATACAGGTACTTACACACACATTGGCAGATTCAGACAGCCACTCACACACCCTTACAGCCATTCAGACACCCACTCACATACTGATATAGACAATGCCAAACCCAATTAAGTGACATATGTTAGAAACAGTATAACTCATTAGTAGTACAGTGAGACTAGTAATTTGTTTAAGTGAATTTCTAAGTTGGTTAAATACTATCTCCTAACTATAGAGTCCCTATAAGCTTTGTTTTTTTCAGTGAATTTCGATGTATTTTATGTTATTTTCTAACTATAACCTCCCTGTATCCTTGGTTTTCTAGTGAATTACTAAGGTTTAAAAAAATTAATTCTTTTTTTTTTTTTTATTTCACAAATTTTTTTTATTGAGAGAGTTTGGTATTGATATGAACAGAACAAATAATAGCAGATAAAGTCCATGGTACAAGTACATAATAAATCGAGAAGCGGTGAAGTAACATAATATGGAGTAAACATAACATGCGGGGGGGAAAAAAGTACCAGGTAAATAAAGAAAATGACAATCAAGCATCAAGTCCGTACAACACGAAGGCATATGTCAGCAGGCAGATCGGTCATATAGCACAGCAGGGTGAATCACAACCATCAAATGACATATTGAGAAATTGCTTGCCACAACAATGTTTTAGGTGTCTCACGGAGGTTTGAAGAGATCAAAGTGAGCGTCAAGTGAGACCCATATTTTCCTGTGTTGTGGGCGCCAGGGGTGAGAGGCAAGTGCAATGGTATCGGCACCCCTGAGGTTAGAAACCCAGTTGAGCCAATGGGGGAAGGAGGCTTTGGCTGTATTTTTCCAGTTGGACGTTATGACTTTAACCGCCGCCGTCAGTAAAAGATCAAGTAGGGCTTTGTCATTTTCATTTAAAGTGACAGCTTTGGAAGAACCCATAACTAGAGTAGCAAATTCTCTCGGGAGAGAAACGTGCAGGGCTTTGTTAACAAAGTCAAATATCCTGTCCCAGTATGTGGCAACCCGGGGGCATTTAAATATTAGATGTTCAAGGTCTCCTCCCGCTTCCAAACAGTTCCAGCAGGAGTCATTGTCTTTGATGTTGTGCAGAAAAAGTCTCCTGGGGGTCCAAAAGGCTTTGTGTAGGAGCCAGAATTTAGTTTGGGATAGAGTTGGGCTAATTTTGTGTCTTGTGGTCGATTCCCAAATTCTGGCCCACTCGTTATCAGATGTGGGAGTGGAGGAATATGATTCCCAATAGGATTGTAATGCAGAGACCAGGTTAGATGTCTGTGGTTTGATCATTTTGTACATTCTGGATACCTGGTGGCCAAGTCTATTAAGGGTGGATAAAAGGCCAGGGAGTGAGGGGGATGTGTTGCCCAAGTTTGCTTTGGTTAGGGCCACCTTAACTTGTAGAAAATAGTAGAAGTCAATGTTCTCGAGTTGAAATCTATCCTGTAATTCCTTGAATGTGAGTGGTGTTTGGCCCTCGTAGAGGTGGTGAGGGAAGTGTATTCCCTTCCTGATCCAAGAAGGATTATACAGCGGTTTACCTTTGTATGTTATAGTGTTATTCCGCCATAGAGATTCCCACTTTGAATTGCGAAATTGATGGGGTAGAGATTTACTTATATGGAGGAGGGAGTTCTTAGTGTTTTTAAATATGATATTAGAGTCGATATCGGGACGCACTTTGGTGGTAAGGAGGGAGGAGGGGTCAAGGCCTTCCACTAGGGATTTTTCGATGTGTAACCACACAGGTGTGTAATCAGGCTGTGGTGTGAGCCAGATCGCACCTTGCCTGGCCAGGAAGGCGGTCTGGTAGAGTCTAAAGTCGGCCAGATTGACGCCACCCAAGGATTTATCTAGTCGTAGCTTTTTCATGCTGATCCTGGCTTTTTTCCCCTGCCAGAGGAAGGAGGTAATTACCCACAGTCATGTATAGATTACCTAAAGGCCCTAGACCTCCCCAGACTCTCAGAGATAGACGAATTAAATCTAGGGTCCCCCATCAGCATCACAGAAATCTTGACGGCCATAAAAACCCTCAAAAGCAACAAAGCCCCGGGCCCTGATGGCTTCTCTGCCTCTTTCTACAAAGCCTTTGACAGCCAACTCTCCCCGACACTCCAAACCATGTTCAACTCCACCGCCACCAGTGGGAGTATCTCTCCCTCGATGAGTGAAGCCACAATAATTGTTATACCCAAGGAAGGGAAAGATCCCCTCCAGACAAAAAATTACCGCCCCATTTCACTCATAAATATTGACTGCAAGATCTATGCCAAGATCTTAGCAACTAGACTAAACGCCGTGCTGCCCAAATTGATAAGTCCGTCACAAGTAGGATTTTTGAAACACAGGATGTCGAATGACAACACCAGACTCCTATGCCACATACTTGAAAAAGCGAAAAACTGCAAAATGCCGATGGTTGCAATAACCCTAGATGCTGAGAAAGCATTCGACAAAGTCTCATGGCCATTTCTTCAGCATTGTATGGGCGCATTCAATCTGGGTAACTCTTTCATTAAAATGGTGATGGCCTTATACTCCGCCCCCTCTGCCCGTATATCTATTAATGGAACACTCTCTGACCCGTTCCGCCTATTCCAAAGAACTAGACAGGGTTGCCCACTTTCACCGGTTCTATTTCTGCTGGCTCTTGAGCCACTACTCACCGACAACATAGAAAAATGAGGACATCGCAGGTGTCACATTCGGAAACACTCAGATAAAACTAGCGGCATATGCCGACGACATCTTAATAGCCACAGAACACCCAACCCTATCAATTAAGGGGCTTATGTCCTCCATCAGTAAGTACTCGGCATTGTCCGGCTATAAGTTAAACAAGGACAAATCCGAAGTTAAACCCCTTAATGTACATACTACCAAAGAGGTCCTTGGAAATTCAGGTCTAGCCTGGCAACCGGATGTCATTAAGTACCTAGGAATAGAATTCACCGACAACATACTAAGTACACTCAAGCACAATGAATCGACCACACTAGCGAAAATTAAAAGAATCTTGGATGGTTGGTCGCCGCGATTCATTACATGGTGGGGTCGGATAGAGACGATAAAAATGATGATCTCCCCATTGGTCAATTACCTGAGCTCGATGCTTCCCCTAACGCTCTCTAACGATTTCCACTCAAAACTGGAAAAAAATTAATTCTTAAGTATAACATATATCCTCTCAGCATGAGAGTGTGAGACGCGGTATTAGTCAGTTAGTGGGTATGTTAGTGGCTGTGAGTCAGAAAGTGGGTGTGTGAGTGGTTTTGTAGGTGTGTGAGTGGTTGTATAGGTTGATTAGTTGCTGTGAGCAGAGTTACAGTTTGCTCTCACATGGTGGAAGCTGTCAAAACTCCTGCCAAATAAAAGCATACTGCTGTCTCCCAAAGGTGGGCATTTAAGGAGATGGGGAGCTGGCCCTGAGGTGGACCTGGCTCTAGGACGGGGGTGCTCTGTCCCCTCCTTTCATTTTCAAGACCATGCCCCAGAGAGGTGGTGGTCCCCGGGCCGAGAAGAACCCGGGAGGGGGCCACAAGACCCCCTCCTTCTAGAAAATGGATGAAAGCCTTGGAAGGTGGGCCATGTGGACTAATATATCTGTGGCCCCCGGGCAGTGGTGGTCCTGAGGGCCCTTACGGGCAATGAGGGGGATTTGCAAGGTCCCCTGGGATGTGGTGGTCTTGGGGGCTCGTTGGATCCCCTGGAAGCTGGTCTGCGCTGCTCCCCTCCTACACATAATTAAAGTGCCAGGGAGATGGGGAATTTTAACTGCATGGAGGGGGGCTGCGTGCCCTCCTCCCTATGAATTCCTAATATGCTTGCCGCGATGTCCTGGCCCACCAGGCAGCTAAAACAAAAACAAGCAAGGGAGACTGTGCATGGTTTTTTAAAAATGGCACCAGATTAGCAGACCCACCCATGATTTCTGGGGATTTTTTTTTTTATGCTTTTTTGCCCTGGTAGGGACGCTGTGGGAGCCCAGCACTAGAGTTAGTGGATCAGGGCATTCCTGTCCTCCCACCTCTTCTTTTTTTCCATTTTGTTTCTCACACTTGGTTGAGTCTGAGTCCCAAAATGGCAGTTAACACTTACTGGTTGAAGTGTTGGCAGCTAATCAGATCTGTTATCCCTGCACAAGATCATTTGGATTCACAGAGGGTCTGAATACATAGATTTACAAATTTGGTTTGCTTTTAATATCTCAAAAACTGCTTTCAGGACCAAAAGCTAGCAATCTAATGCATTTGATGAATTTCCGTCTAGCAATTCGGGCTGTAGTCATGTTCAAAATCCCTACGGGAAACTGAATGGGTAAAAAAACACATTTTGGGACCCTGCCTTTTTATTGGCCCACACATGACGATTCACCCCCTAACCTTCAAGATGGCAGCTGAAGTGAGTGGCGTACTAATTTAGAACATTTTGTTTAAGATTTGTCAAACAACAATAAAGCTATTGGCAAAACAAGCATCACTTTTCCTATGTAAAGTACGTCCTAAGTGCGAATATATATATATTTTGTATATATATACATATATATATATATATATATATATATATATATATATACATATATATATATATATATATATATATATATATATATATATATATATATATATATATATATATATATATATATATATATATATATATATATATATATATATGCAAAAAAGAAGGAGGGAGCTCTGGGTAGTTCCCAAGTTTAGGTGGAAGGCAGTTCATGTATAGAGCACCCTCAACACAAGTGACACTCTACATTTGCTCACCTCAAATGTCTGCTTTTCTATCAAAGTTTTTAAGCATAGGATTAGCACAGTGCTATCCACGGCGAGATAGAAATGGGCAAAGACTTTTGCCATTTGTACAGCAAAGTCTTTAAGCATAGGATTAGCACAGTGCTTTCCACGCCGAGCTGTAAAAAGACAAAAGCCATTTACCACTCCAGGCACTGTATTACAGCTTTGGAATGGTAAAATACCATCCAAGCCAACCTGAAATAAATAAAAGCAACCCCTGACACGTTTGTCATTACAGCTCTTCAGAGAGGTTTAACTTTGTCCAGGCACAAGGGAGAACCCGGTATAAGTCAAAACAATACCTTTGCAGGCATAGGTGAGCATAAATTATGCAAAAAAGAAGGAGAGAACTCTGGGTAGTTCCCAAGTTTAGGTGGAAGGCAGATAAAAGCTAAAGTGATGAGTGAGATCATGGTTAGGTATGATATTATGATGTTAAGATCATTAAAAAGAGAAAACAAGAATTTGATTAAAAAATGGTTAATGTGACATTATACTATAGGTATTGAAATAAGATGAGTTAAATAACTGAAGGTTGTACTCCCATCATGTACTGCTTAGGACCTCACATATTACATCACTCATGACGAGTTCAATTACATTTTATTCCAGACTCCAAATTCCAGACCATATCTAGTTTTTTTTAAACCTATTTACCATTTGCTACATGAAATTTCCTACAATTGCTCAATATTTCTGAAAAAGAATTGACATAAAAAACTAAAGGGGCCTATTAGCAAGGTCAGTATCACCGCTTTAGCGGCGATAATCTTATTGCCCTATTAACAAGGTGGCGCTAACATGCATCTGCGCATGTTAGCAGCCGATTTTTTATCGCTACGCATCTGAGCGATATACATCGCTAATGAGATGCAAAGTAGACGTTCCCTAACTAAACTACATTAAAAATATTGCTATCTGTCCTTCGCTGTATTTACAAGCCCGCCCAGGACACCATAGCGATAGTGGAAGCCAAGCGAACCACAGTTATCGCTGGTTATTAACTTCTGTATAAATCCTGACTAACCTATATTTGACATGGGAGGTGAATTGAACTGCTAAATCAACTTAGCCCTATCACTAAGGATTCCTCTATCGCTGCAGGATTATCGCTAGATTCCCAGCGATAATCCTGCATTTCTCGGCTATAGCCGGATTTGACATCGCTGTGGAGATAAGCGTTGTAAATAACGTAATTTCTCGGCGATCTAATCCGGCGATAGCTGGCGTTAAATAAAAGCACGATATGCATTATTTATTGCAGTTCGTTGCTGATATCCCCCATAGTACTCACCCAATTCACCCAATAAATACTGCTTCATTATTTTTTTCATAAAAAAATGAACTCTAATATAGTAATAAAATGTTTTAAAATCTATGAAAAACTATGGAATAGAAAATTAAAATGTAAATCAATAATATAAATAAACATAAAAATTGTTTTCAGAATTGTTATGTCTTTTAAAAAAAAGACTATCCAGGCAATCTCCCAAATAACCCCATGAACTGAAAAATAATGTATGAAACAAAAGTTCAATAATAAGCAATTAAAAAATATAATGAAATAATTAATTTATCACTCATTAAGAAAACTTCATAAAAAGCACTACCACCTACCTCCAATGATACACAACTGAAGAAATATAACATATCTAAAAAATAATGTAAATTAAAACAATAATCTGGCAGATCTTTCTACACTAGATTACAACATAAATATACATAAATTAGAATGCTTTAATTAACATCTAAAACATAATAATTTATTAAGCAATATAACACCAATGTTCATATATATTGTAAAAATCTAAATATTTTCTCTCAATATTCTGTTCCCCGATATTCTGGTACTCAAAATATTTTGAGCACGATATTCTGGTCAAATGATATACTGGAGTTGATGCCTTTTGTATGTGTCATTCTGTTCTCTACTAACCCTCAGTAACAGCCGCGTAGGAGTTCCTGCAGGGCGGTGACGTGGAGAGGGGGCGGGCAAGGTGGGGGGTAGTAATGTATGGATTACGGAGTTTAACAGGTAAGTAAACATATAAATAAATAAAAACGAATTTCGTTGCTCGCACTGCATCACCAAATGCGATGCAGTGCGCGCAACGAAATTCGTTTTATTTATACTTACCTGTTAAACTCCGTAATCCATACATTACTACCCCCCACCCTGCCCCTCCCCCTACCCATGTCACCGCCCAGCAGGAACTCCTACTGCCGACCGTGGCTGTTCAGTAACGACCATTGCTGTTCACGTTTGCTACCCTTACTGGGTTTCATTACATATTCAGAAGCAAGGTAACAGTTTAGCCTACCACCATGCCTCCCCATTGTTCAATTCTCACCTAAAATCACACCGCAGGCACATGACAGAACGTTCTCACCTTCATGTGAACAACTTGGCTCCAAAACCAAGGTACCTGACAAAGTGCAAAAACAACAATGGCAGTGATACATCAATACATACACTCCTTAAACATACTCATAAAAAGTAGCCGAAACTTAGAACACCATCACATGAGCAACGTCACATCATAAGAAGGTGGCATGGAGTGTTATGTATATATAGAAAAAAACACAAGACTCAAACAATGGACAGTCAACCCCGAATCAAAAGAAAAAAATGAAAAATAATTTGCCGCACCCACTTGTGCATAGAAAACAACACAAAAGATCTTCCAATATCCGATTCACTTTAAGCTCACATTAACTCATGCAAACCATTTTGAAGCTTAACTCTGTAGAAACTTTCTACTTACAACATTAATGATGATGGTGTCCTTTACAGATCTATAGAAAAAGGTACCCTGAGAAAGAATGCGCTGTACTGCATGTAGCAATGATGGTTGGATTATAGAAATGCAAAATAAAATATTATGACACGTAGGCAATGGAGAATGTGCATCTCTTTTTCTGTCATAAATCTATCGCACTAATTCTATTTCAGGGTTTAGTTTTATTGTGTATATCTGTGAACCCCTATAATTGTGTGTTACATGGTTTAGGATTCAGAAATTCAATCATAGCTTGAGTTTAAATAAATACATTTAAGGGTGGAGTTGGAAAACGGAGGCCTAGCAGAATGGGTTACATACTGGAAATAATTCTGAGTCCTCATTAAAACTGTAGAGGAAGTCCCCATCCCTTTGCCAGCTCTCTCTGCTACAGTGACAATGAGGCACCCTACCCTTAGGGCTTGCTTTGCTGCACTGTCATGTTGTCAGATTGGTCTTAAGATACTGGAAAGAGGTGGGCATTTCGAGTCTTGGGAGTAGAGAGGCAGTCTACTCTCTGTGACAGATATCTCTGCATTTCTATTCATGTGCTGCCACATATGATATTCCTGTCACATTAAAACTGGCAAGAGAACTGGAAGGCTGGACCTAGACCATGGCAGATCAGAAAGTGATGAGGTGTTTTAGCTGCCTTGGGTGGCCAATTTAAATTGACATTTCAGCTCGGCTCAGCCTACGGGACAGTGTTGTTTGATGGGAGGAGTTCTGCTTGCTCTTTTCAGTTGGATTCAAGGACGCAAGATCTCTTGTTTTACTGTATTTACTATGACATTCTTAATAGCATCTACAAAACAAATACATTGTAAGGTTCAGAGACGACAAAGATCGTGCACAAAAGGAAGAACTTCATGGTCTATTCTGTTAGTAAACATTGCACTAAGTTGTGTATAGTGTTAGTATACGATTACTTCCCTGTTCTGGCGAATGTAAGCAATTCCTGACATCATATCGTCCTGCTTTCATTTTATTTCGATTTAACACTGCAAGTTCACAGAAGGATATACAGCCTTAGTTTATTGGTTAACTATGAGGAAGGCCTTAAAAGGAGACAAGGAGAGGGCTGGATTTACTTGCTCTGAAATATATATATTTTTTTGTATTTTCCTTTTGTTTTGTAAAGCGCTATGTTCGCCCTGAGGGTACCTTTGTCCTGTGAAATGTGTGACACACTGGAGCATTAAAAGAAATGGATAGTCTTTAGTTGGAAAAGAAACACATGTTTACATGTGTCCTAAAGCTGCCAAGGTCAGCCTTAAGTTTCAGGTTAAGATGCACTACATTCTACCTTTTGTTATCGCGCTTAGAAAGGTGTGGTTCCCCCAAGGTAGCCAGGCAGCTTCTTGGAACTGCCAGAAGCCCTAGTTGGCTTGTCACAGGGAAGACAGTAGATTATGAATAACAGTCTATAAATAAGAGCATAACTAAGAGAGAAATGTGCAGTAGCAATGCAGCGGCCAGTTGTTAAGAATGGAAGAGCCCCACAAATGTCAGTCTGACTATTTTATATTTGGGTCAGGCATCCAGGCGCTATGCATGTGCTATGTGTGCAGGTCTTGGCTGCCTGAGCCAAAAGGTTGTAGATTTCACAGCCCAGTGGGTGTGACATATTCTGCCAATTGTTCTGTGAGCCTCTCCCTCATGACAAGGCACTCTGTTACTGATATTCTCGGACTTGGGTACTTCATATTTAAGCCCTGAAGAGCCCAGGACTGTGTGTAAATCAGTGAGGCTCATCACAGAGTGTGGTGGGGTCAGCAAATCTCACTGACACCATCCCACTTTCCTCCTTTAGGAAGGTTAGCTAATGAGAAAATGTGGCAGAGTCTTTTTCCATTCTTTCCTTCAGGAAACACCAGAGGCATCTCTACTGCCACCTGAGATATGGTTCAGTATGGTTTTTTTTGTACTGTTGGGTGCGTGACTGTGTGTATGTATGTATGAATGTTTGTGTTCTTGTACATGCATACTTTGAATAAGTGTGTGCATTTGTATGTGCTGGGTTTGAGTTTGTGTGAGTGTGTGCCCACTGCACTCTTGCTGCACCTTACTGGCCACCACTGGTGTAGAGTGGAGTAAAGTGCTTTGTGGCACAAAAGTTTAAAAGATGTGCTGTGCTTAGCTAGAAACCAGTGTAACAATCTCCGATATAGATGAGATATACAAAAAATAATCATAATTTTTCAACATTGTCCATTGCATTGAAATTAAAACAGGTTCAAGTTCAATAACAAATTTATTTAGACATTTGTCCATAAAACATTCTAAAACAAGGCACACTTTACAGTTAAAACATTGAAAGGACCCCCCTCCTAACTACCCTACCCCCCAATCCCCTACATTTCATAATTAAAATTCTGTTTGACAGACCATAAAAACCGAGCAATTCCAACTGTCACATCAAGGTAATGCATTTCGGACAATAAGTCCACAGCTTTATTCCCATGGAGATCATCATATTTAAAAAATAAGGGTCTTAAAAACGTAATTGAATTTGCATAATAAAGGACGAGATCCATAAGAAAATGCGTAAGGGTACATTTAACTTTCATGGGGTAGGGGCATAGGCCACTATTATTATGCACCCTGATCCTGTGTGGGCGTGATGAGTAAATTGGATTACATCCCACCCTAGCACTTAATATTTCATTCCTCAATCCTGGGTCTGGTAACCGTGATTGATAAGAAAATACACTATCCTGGCCCAATGTAGCAATCAAGAGGCTAATGGATGATCTCTTTTTTAGATACACTAGGTCAATCGATTCAGATGCCGTAACAGCAGATTCTATCAGTGATCGTTTGCTTGGAAAGGGGAGTCAAGATGTAACTGTACCACTATTTAAATGGAGAATCCTATGTGCAATTATTCTGGTTCTTACACCCTTTGCCCACATCCTTTCACTGCTTTGGATCTCTTCCCAACACAATTTGGTGACTTTACCAACTCATCATCCTCCAACAATGTGTTAAAATATCCTAGAGCCTGAGTAGAGGCCGCCATGTTCCAGGATTGCACCCTCTCCTTATGGGCTGAACCATGGTACCTTGGGGGAGCGATAAAAGTCTTTTAAGTACTACCCCTTCCAATCAATCCCATTCATAGGTTGGATCAAGAGAAAAAACCTCTCCCCCATACAGGCCGAGTGGAGGAATCTCCCCTTCAAAAGCCTTTAATAGTGGGATATGAGATAGCCCCCGAACCTACCATTGAATCTTGACAGGCAGCTGGCCTGCAATAGGACCTTTTCTTTTGGAGCATCAAAATGCGCACCCCAATTCAGATTTCTCCTAAAGATTAAGCCCAGATATTTATATTGATCAACCTGCTCCACCACCTGCGTATCTAGATACAAAGAAAAACTCTGTACCTTTTTTCCAAAGATCATGATCTTGGTCTTTTCCAAATTGATATGGAGCTGGTTCTGCTTTCCGATAGGTTGCCAGGGCATTGAGTTTCCTCTGCAAACCAATTGGGGTATAATCCAATAATACCAGGTCGTCCACATAAAGCAGAGAAGAAATATGCTGGTTTCCGATTTTTGGTGAGAAGAACTCAGATTGGGAAATAAAAGTTGGGAGGCCGGCCAAGAATAAACTAAAAAGCAAGAGCGCTAAAATGCACCCCTGGCGCAGGCCGTTGTCAAAAGAAATTCGTTGATATAACCAACCGACTTATCTAACTCCACCCAAGCCCAATTGCCACAGTGCAAGAATTGGAGTGCCCCAAGAAGATTTAGTGGTAGGTTCCAGGAGGCAGGTTTTCTCCACAGATTATCCCTATCCACAGAATTGAAGGCTGGCCAAAAATCTATAAAGCAGCAACACAGCCTTTTAAAAAATAGCCCATAGAGCAAAACATTGATCTATGGTGGAATAACCCTCACAAAAGCCCCCTTGTTCTAGTGGAATTCTCTTAGTTTTAGTGGCACAGCCCACCAGTCACAATTTGTTTTGATTATTACTGCTGGGACGTTATCAGGGCCTCTCAATAACAGCCTTTACTTTCTTCACTGAGAACCATATAACTGGATGAGTTTCCCCATAAATATTCTGAGGTCCGTCTGAGCTAGAAGGTCCCCTATATAAGTGTGTCAGATAAGAGGCCCACTGGGCTTCCGGAATCATAAAGTCAAGTGTGCCCCTATTTTGGCCATTAAACTCATTGACCTTTTTCCAGAATTGTTGCTGGTCAGTTAATGATATGATTTTCTGCATCGCATCCCACTTACTATGGTAAAAAGCTGTCTTGTTTCCCTGCACAAGGGATTTATACTGGTGTTTAAGTTAGCTAACTCATGGGTGGATGGGGAGATGTTAAGATACCCAGCACTCTTTGCTCCCTGTCTCACCATTTGTTTCAACTTTTGGCAATCCGAGTCGAACCAGCCCCCTAATTCCTTCGGATGGGATTCTGCCTGCACTCCCTTTTCACATATATTGACTGAAATGCAGCCCAAAACCTATTGCACAATATTATAGTACCACACAATAACATCATCCACATAAATAGGGTGAATATCAATCAACTCCTCTAGCTGAAGGGAGGCTAGTTGCTGAAGATGGATAGGATCTAAGTGTGTTGTGAGCCTACGATGGTAGGACATCTCTCAAGGCAGAACCCTCTCAGGGGATATTGGCTTACACAGGTCAAGGACTGCTATAATTGCCCAGTGGTCACTACCCTCATATTTTGCCATATAATCAATAGGGTCCAAAGCCTGACCCTGCCGGAAGGTTGCCGCTGCTGATGAGTCCTTTTTGAATTTTCGATTTAAATAAATCAAACCATGGCTCGCCAGCCTTTGACTCAACACTTTAGCCTCTTTTTTGTTGGTACCATGGGGATATGGTGCTGGGGGAATGTTATATGAATCCAATGCTTTTTCCAGGTGCTGATCTCACTGTACAGGGAAGAGACGGACATTAACATCCCCAGCCATTATTATCACTGCTTTCGGATATTTCACCACTAAATGCTGGAAAGGAGATTTAAATTACTCTAACCAGCCTTTCATTTGCCAATGATCTTCTTTGTGGATATAAACATTTATGAGTAAAAAATATCTGAGGGCATTTTTACCCACACCCAATTCAATCACTGATAACTGCAAACCACTCAAGGCATTTATGACCTCTAATGGTCTCGTAATCACCTTGGTTGATATTAGTGTTAGTCCACCCGCAGATGCTCTCCCCTCACCCCAGGACTGGTCTTTACTATTTAAAACCATGAAGCCTGGTCCTGTATTAACCAAAACTCCTGAAAGAATACCAGATGGAATGGTTCCAGCTTTCTTCCAGAGTACCACTGTTCCTCAAGTGTTTGAACCCATGGATATTCCAGCTCAGGATTCTCAGGTATTGAGAGGACCCCTCGTTCTAGGGTAAACTAGGCCTTGTATTTCAGTCACCGTCCTCCCACAGGTGCTGCACGGGGGAGAACCTATTACCTTGAGCCCATGCTGATTGCCTAGACTGTGAGAATGGTCTGTCTTTTACTATGACCACTCTTAGATTTGTGGATGGGTGACTACTTTGCTGTGTGTCTTTGGGCCTTCGAAGCGGGATATTTGGTATAGATCATTCTCACTGAGTAGCAGATAACCCACTATGCATATTCAGAATGGGAGGTGAAAGAGAGCCTGGTTGGGGTGCTGATAGTTGGGGGCTCTTTTTTATGGGGCATAGGACCGTAGACGTACTTTTACTAAATCTTCTTTGGCCTTAAGTACTAGGGAGATAAAAAAACTTTGGAAACTTCTCTACTTCATTCGCCCAGTTGGAACCCAAAAGACGTTGGGTCCAATGAAGTTATCCCTGAAAGGAAAGGAATTTGTTGGAATAGGTGAAGAATATTGGAGAGATTCAAAGGTCGAAGTTGCTTTGCTTTTTTTCCTCAATGAGTGATATCGAGCAATAGTATGGAACTTGCTAATTACGGCCTGAGGGAGGGTTCATAAACAGAAGGGGGTTCTTTGGGCTACTTATTCTGAGGCCGAGACTCAACCAACTTACTGAAAACTGCTGATTGAACTTCATCAGAAGATATGGAATGGACTGCCCGGGAAGTAGGGGTAGGATCAAAACTAGTTTTAGGGTGAGTTTTTACATTTTGTTTTACCTTTTTATATTTCTTTTTGCATGGAAGTACATCCACGGTGCTACCACCAAGAGGTCTGGAATGTTGAAGTTGGGAACAGGCACCATTATCGGGCTTTCTTTTTATATGCAAGTGTTTCTTTTTGCCTACAGAAAGGGGCACGGGACCCAAGCAATCTATTCTGAGACCTTACCCCCATTGTACGGTAGAACCTTGTGGTGAATTTGGAGGGGATAAAACAATGATGCCTTTTCCTCACAAGCATAGGATATTTTGAGATATAGACAGATCCTTCCACATTTAACTGACATTCAGATTTCCCTGGAATAGCATTTATCGACCCCCAGGGCTCTGTAGCCATTTCTGCAGAAGATATTTGAGCATTCGAAAAGAGTTTGATTGGTCCATTTGATTTGAACCATGGGAGCCTTATATGGAGACATAAGGCTAGCTTCATCCTGTTAATCTTCTCAACAAGACAACTGGGAGTGACTGGAGTCATCAGGAAAAAATGATGATGATAATGAGATATTCAGATGAGCAGAAGAAGACAATCTTGGGTCACTACTTGGACCCCTACTTGCGGACACACTTGTGGTCTGGGATGGAGACACTGAAAGATTGGCTGTTTGTACATCATCCAATGCTGTGCATAAAACGTCTGTGTCAAAGTCTATTGCTAAGTCCGCCGCACCGGGCTGCCCATGGGGTGAGTTTACTCCCTCCTCTGAGGGCAGTTGGGCTTCGTTATGAAATTGCTTAAAAACAAAATTCCTTATTGAGGTTACTAGGGCTGAGCGTGGAGCCTCTCCACTTGATAAAGTACTTTGAGCATGTTGACCAGACCCTTTCTTCCCTTCAATTTTATTCTTTTTACTGGCTCTCCCCTGCTATTTATCTTTTTGTACGCCAAGGAGGGGCCTTTTGGAGTGGAGCACAGGGGCCGATAAACGAGGAGAGGTATTCACATCAAGGCAAATAGAACTAGGCAAGGATAATAATAATAATAATAATAATATAATAATAATAATAATAATAATAATAATAATAATAATAATAATAACAAAAGGAAAAGGAAAAGTTAGGCTTACCTCTTTCAGGAATACACCCAGCTAACACTGCCACCTCAACACCTAACCTCACTGCATATCCCAAAGTTCCTCTAATATTCCTCCAATAATCTCCAGTGTTCTCTCAGGAGGCTTTTCTGGAAAGCTCTATAAAGGACCGTCAACAGTCACGTCGAGTCAAGGGACCCTCCCTCAAGACCACCCCGCACCGGACACTGCCAAGCCCTACCAGGCACTAGAAGCGGGATGGCGGATCTGCAGCGGAAGTGTACCCCCTCGTCACACCATCAAAGGCTTGCTAGAATCTCAGGGCCCAAACTTTCTGCATCCACCTGAACAGCCAAGTGTCTAACTAACCAGCCTTCAGGCACTGTTGGGTGCTGACGAGTACCCGGATGCAAAAACTGGAGTGCCAAACACCACGATGAGGCCTCCAGCCTCCGGCCACCGACACCAATGCAAATATGGGTGCCGATGGTAATGTGGGGCTGGTGCGGGGGCCGAGCTGGCCGAGCTGGATAAACTGGCGGGTAGCTTTTGGCGTCTTCAGGGAGCCGACATAGCCGATGGAGCCGACAAACCTGCTTGGTTACCCGGAAGCGGAAGCCAAACTGAGCAGGCTGGGTAGAACGACGAGATATGGCAGCGGCAGCAGGAAAGAAGGAGGAAAGGAAGCATCTGGAGGAGCATGGATTGGGAGCAAGTGATCAGGGCTGTCCATTGCATTGAAATGAAAACAGGCTTTTTCAGTAATCCAGGCCAAACGGAGGTTTGCAGTTGTAGCAGCTCTCTGCTCATAAATAACAAGTATTAGCAAAGCAGTTGGTTTTTCTGTGCCAGTAATGCATTTTAAAATTGTGCTGGAAGTGGCAAATCAAATAGCGGTGCTCGGACAGCTTGAATAGTTGTTTTTATTAGTTCGAAGAAACCATCACGTTGCATGTCAATGCAACATGGACACATTGTTTGAAGTATAAAAAAATTAAATCAGGATACCTCAGAAGGTTTTTTCCATACTTTCAAAAATAGTTTTCACATTATGTCTACTGCCAGCATGATGGCTATCTTCTAACCATAGAAAAAAATCAATTCAAAGTTGGTGACTACCTCCATTAGCTTTACCAGTACCGGCACAATTTAAAAACATCTGGTATTGACGAACCCAATAACAACAAGACTCAAGTGTGGTGGAATATGATAGGGGTTGAAAGAACAGGAAGAAATGGGGGAGAGATTATGAAACCAAGCAGTAGCCGTGCTCAGAATCAGAAAGTGGGAGATACACACGAGATGGTTGGAAGGTGGGCACAGGTTAAGGAATGAAGAAAAGATGAGCAGGAGAGAGACAGACGCAGGACATACATGCGCTCAGTGTTAAACAGCAGAGATGAGGACAAGGAAACATTTTGTATCCATTGTGCATGTTTTTGCCTGTGAATAGCCTGGAATTCACACAGTTACATAATTACTCCTGAGAATCTGTGACAGCCACAGCTGTCCTGGAATTCTCTGTGAATTCCACTAAAAAGTTGGAATGTTGCCCCAAATTGAAGTGTAGGCCTACGGGAGTAAATTGACAGCTTTCCTCCAAACGATGCCAATAAATCACTTAATTCAGATTCCGCCGCATTCTACAATTTTAGACAAGCTACCAAGGGAAAGGAACTCGTAAATTACACATTGGCCCATCATTTTTGTACTTTGTTTTGAGAGGAAATAGTTCCTCAAAATGTTAATTATTTATTGGGAAACCGCATTATTCAGTTATTTATTCGTTGTTGTCCAGTTCTATTACGAAAGAATAGTGTAACTACTCGTTTCAACATAAAAGAAAAAACACACCGTTTTTCACAAACTAGGGTGTATAACTAGAGCTGATTTGTGAATAATATAGAAGTGAGTCCTGTAGGGATTAATGTAAAGAACATTGGACTTATAAGGTTTACCTAAAACCTAGATAAAGATATATAAACATCGCAAGGTCAAACATACTGACATAAATTACATATATTCTGTCTAGCTAATGGGACATTTTTGTACCCTCTTCTTCTATACGTGTTAGTGAGCGATGATGCTCTTTTAAGTTAAATAATGTCCGACCTGCAGTATAGAGTTATATTGTGTGGTGACAGGTCTCTAGGTGAATACTTGTTCATTGATATTTGTATATAAAAATGTACCTACAAATCACGCGCTGTTTTTGGTCATTGCTGCTACTTTTTTTTTTCAGGTGCATAAATTACACTGAGGGCGGAGAGAGAGAGGCTGGGGACAACTCACTATGCAACCAATATGAAATGCCACCAGAAACTCAAAACTGCACACTTTTCTGTCCTGGCGAATGTGTAATGTCTGAATGGGGACAATGGAGCGCGTGCCCAATGGTAAGTTATATACTTGTTTCCAATATTAAAGACGTTATATACCCTTCTTTTATCACGTTCACCTGTTTTTTTTTAAAAAGTTTCTTTACTTCGTTAAAATTCGTAATAATGGGCCACAGCGGTTTAGCTTCAACACGTGTATGTAATATCGGTAATTATAAGATACAAAACATACGTGACAGGAAAGAACAGAAGGCATGAGGGAGCCTGTTTTTAATTGGTTGACTATTTTGCTGTTTGGATAGATATATTTTGTTAAGCAATTACTTAGAATCATTGCAATTCTTACAAAAAAGATTAAAATCAATTTCCATTTGGAAAATTGTTCCTTATGTTACAATCATCAGACGGAATGAAGTAAGCTACTGTTACTCCCTTCTACCTCTTTCCATAAAAGCATTCTGCAGTGTGTTCCTGCCTGATCTGGTCTCTAATAAGGTGGAAAGCCAGTTCAAGAAATGCTTGCAACAGAACAGAGAGGTGTGCAGGCTATTTACAGCAATTTCATCATGAAATAATTCACTCTCAATAACAGTGAATAAAAAAATATTTGCACAACTATTTTTTTTCCTATTATTATTAGGTAAAATTGCATGGCTTTGCATGGGACAGGGGTGCAGTAGCACCAAACGTTCTGCAAAGGTATCAGAATATGATAGCATGATTACAGGTAATTGGAAATATTGAAAGTGAAGATATGAAAGAGGAACAGGCTGGAGAGCAGTTTGTGGCAAACAAGTCAACAGAGAGAGAAATCAGGGAGCATCTGATGCTTTGCCATGATTTTATTTATTTATTTTTCTTTTTTAGAGTTTTATATAGCACTAACTTGACCCAGGAGTATCAGAGCGCTTTACGTAGATGAGAACGTATTAGTTGCACAAGTTACTTATGTGTAGATACAAATACATAGAATAGGGGTGAATAAAAAACCACAACGTATATTTGACCTGTGAATAGATTATATCTAAACGTTTTTAAATGAAGCGGTTACCAGGGATAAACACAGATACACGTAACAAAAAAAAATTGTGAGGGATAGAGAATTGAGCATAAGGTAGACCGGCACTAATTAGGGTAAAATACGGGAGTCAGTCCCTCCAACTGGGCCGTAACAAATGCAGTCCATTCGAGTCCTGTGGCAACCCCTCAAGCAGGCTGATTTAAATGATCAAATGATTTAAAAGGTACTCTTTAAAGTTGGGCCCATACACGAAATCAGCATTCCATCGCCCACAGTTATCGATACTGTGGGTATTGGTAGCTTCATAATTCAGGAATATCACAGGATTGCTAATTGTCCCAGAGTGAATTAGTGAAAAAATAGAGACTACCACAGCCGATTCCCATGCTAATACCTGCATTTTTTTGAAGTTTTTCGATTCAGAGATTGCACTAAGCTTTGGCCAGTTTATTATACCAGAACACAGAAGTGCAGATTTCATGCACCATTTTTAAATCCATTTTACCTGGAAAATAAAGAGTTCCATGAAACAGCGAGCCCCTTTCACAAAAGCATTATGAATACAGGAAGTAGTACTACTGGAGTACTCTTTAATGTACTCCTGCAAGCTGTTGTTTTGGAGTCAATTCACAGAGGCATGTAAGAGTATTTTAAAGAGTACTACAGGAGTACTATTTCATGTACTCCAAAATGCCTTTGTGAGTAGGCTTTATAGCACACAAGCCATAGAATCTTGTGGACATCCCCACTTCCCAGTCACAAAATATAACTTCGTGTTCTGCCATCCATTGGTCATTCAAATAAAGTTAATTCTGTGGGAAGGGATGTATTACTTTCATATGTTCATAAGTGAATCTTCGAGAGAGCTGATAAGTAAAATTGATGATATATCAAAAGTGTGGGAAAAAGAAGGCAAATCTTGGAAAATCTGTGAGGATGGTCAAGGTGCAGGGAAGTACAAAGCCATGCTCTTCAGGTGTAAACGGAGTCAGAAGAAATATAGAAGATTAGGTAAGCAATTAAACATCACCAACCAAGACACGAATATTGGGAAATATATCTCATAGAATATATGTGAATGAATATTATATTAAGGACATGAAAGAACAGGATGGGTTATTCAGTTCATTGGGAGTTGGACACCAGTGAATTGAAGTGCGGTGTTATGTTCCGAAGGTTACGTGAACAGAACAAGGATTCACAAAACAGGCTTTAAGATATGATATACCGAATGCTGCATAGTTTATCACAAATGTCTTATAGGATAATGTTCAAAATTCTCTATGTGTACATCTCACATTAAAGAAGGAATATGGTAATTACAATATCAGAGGCAATAATATTCCTGTGAAGTACTTCTTCTAAAAACAAAAAGCCATAATTCAAAATTTGATTAGCAAGGAATGAGTGTAAAAATTTAAAGAACATGCTTATAGAACATGCAGTAAATAAATAAAACAGCGCAAAATCCTCCAGGCACCCTTAGGTTTAAGAGTGGAAACAATATTTTCAACACCTTGATAGCAGGGGTTTTGAGGTGCAAACGAATGATTTCATAATAGTTCCTTGCCTCAGCTGCACGAACATTTGGGCTGGGACAAGGGGTACAAGGGTGCAAAAAATAAAACAGCAATACAATCAAGAAATAAAGAATGTAAGGGCCAGGCAAAGATCAGAAGTGGAAAGGTCATAGCTATTGATCACAAACTAAAGGTCATCAGTGGCAGTGTACTCTTTTTTTAACAAGATTTTAGTTATACTTTAAAGCATGTGAATCATTTTAAACATAACACTAAACCATACAATACAAGAGTTATAGCCTTCACAACAGCTACAGGTATAGCTTAATCAAATTAGATGCCTAATTTCTTCATACAATTGACATATTGGGCTGGTTAAGTTGAGGTTATGATGTTTGGCAGGGATGAACACAAACTCCCTTTTCTGTATAGGAGATTGTGCTGTGGACGGTTTCCGACCGCAGCACAAGCTTCTATACAGAAATGGGAGTTTGTATTCATTGGTCGGTCGAA
Source organism: Lissotriton vulgaris (assembly GCF_964263255.1). Lineage (NCBI taxonomy): Eukaryota > Metazoa > Chordata > Amphibia > Caudata > Salamandridae > Lissotriton > Lissotriton vulgaris. Next base: position 1,568,705,937 of record NC_141687.1, read on the forward strand.
CCAGTATCTGTGAGTGTGTCGGTCGGATTCAAATCCGCCCGACATCGTAATAAGGCCCTTTGTAATAAAATCATTGCTGTCATTTGAGATGTCATCAGTGATGTCACTGACCATGTCATGAATGATGTAATATGTGACATCATCAGCAGTGGATTGCGGGTGCGCGAAATATAGTTAGTACAACTAGCTATATTGGAGCAATTTCAATGGTTTTTTTAAATGCTAATTCCTAACTATATAAGGCCTGAAACCTATGTTTTTTTAGTGAATTTCAAAGGTTTTTTATATGCTAATTCCTAACTATATAAGGCCGTAAACCTATGGTTTTTTCAGTGAATTTGCAAGATTTTTTTAAATGATAATTCTTAACTATATAAGGCCATGAAACCTATTGTTTTTTCATTGAATTTGCAAGGTTTTTTAAATGCTAATTCCTACCTATATCAGGCGTGAAACCTATGGTTTTTTTCAATAATTTTCAAAGTTTTTCTAAATGCTAATTCTATTAGCGGATAACGTTTAAATATGTTAATATCCTTGTGGGACCACCTGAGCAGCCCTAGAGGGTGAGGGTGTTTCTACCCTGCCCCCCTTTTGCATTCTACACATTTGTTTTCCTGCTTCTTTTGTGCCTCGGTGTACCGAGCACAAGATGGCTGCCCAAACTTCCTGGTTTGGAGTGTTCACTGCCAATCAATGCAGCCCATGCTCGGAAAGGTCTGCGCGCACTCCTGATTGGCTGGCAGTCATCTGTCAACATTCCAAACTGTCCAAACCAAGAAGTGTTGGCCACCATCTTGTTTCTCAGGAGAACTGAGGCACAAGAGAGCCCAAAACAAGAGTGGAAAATGCAAAAATGGGGCAGGGTAGAGACCCCCTCCCCCCCAGCCCTTTTCAGGGGGTCCCAGAAGTACGCGTTTTTGAAATTTTTTTTTTTGCTGCCCCTTGGGGTTCTTCTGGGACCCCCTGAGAAGGGCTAGATGTCCTATGGAAAATTGCACGGTACGCTCAGGGTACGCGTACGGCTAAACGCACATGTACGCGTACATGTAAACGTGCCCTGAGCGTACTCTGCAAAGTTTTAAACAGAAAAATAAATAACTTTTTTGCCCTTCGGGATCCTCCTAGGCCCCCTTGAGAAAACCTAGGGGTCAGGGGTCTCTACCCTGCCACTTTTTAAAGTTTTCCCCTTTTGTTTTTCACCTCTTGTGTCTCGGTTCTACAGAGACAGAAGATGGCGGACTCTCCGGACCGTTTGGAATGTTCACAGACACCCGAGAGCCAAGCAGCTTTCCGCTCGCGCACTTCTGTGGCGCACCGGGTGCGCTTACTGGTACGCTTCCCAAAGCGCTCAAAGTGCGCGTATAGATATATATACTTTTTTTTAAGTTAATTTTCATAAAAACGACTGGAGCGATTTTCTCCAAATATGGAAAAGGCCCTACTGCATACCAGTCCTTACCATTTTGCCAAGTTTGGTGTAATTCCGTTCAGCTGTTCCGGCGGTAGCCGCGACTAAACGTCCTATGGAAATTAACATTGGGAAAACATGTTTTGGGACCCCCCTTTTTTCTCGGCCCCCGCTTGACGAATCCCCCCCAAACATTCAGGGAAGGAGCGGAGCGTAACGGGCCATCTTCTTTGAGAAAATCGCGGAGATTCATCAACCGGCGCCAAAGTTATTCCCAAAAACATGTTGTGGATTTCCTATGGAAACTAGGTCCTAACTATATATACCTACTGGCGACCGCCAGTAGGTAATATATGTATGAAACATATCTCCCTCTATATATATATGTATACATATTTACAAAAATATTATTTTTATATTATAAATAAATTACTACATAACAAAAACAATATGAACAGTAGGAAAAAATAAGTAAATAACCACATACTAAAAAATAGTATTAGCATTTCAAGAAATACTATTTATAAAAATAAAACCAAAAAGAATTAAGCAACAATATAAAAGAGAATTACTTTAAATACAGGCTAACCAACATTAGGGAAAGTGTTGGACTTTGAAGGGTTTAAATGTACTATTCCCACTTCAAACTAAGTGACAGTAAGAAAAGCGCTGTACTTTGAAAGGGTTATATTTACTATTTCAAATACATTCTAAGCAACAGTAGGGGTAAACGACTTTGAGGGGTAGATTTACTATTTACACTTCAGTCTATTTACCTGCAGGGAAAGTGTTGGACTTTGGAGTGGTTAAATTTGCTATTCCCATTCCAATATAAGCAGCAATAAGGAAAGTGTTGAACTTGGAAGGGATTATGTAAACTATTCGAACTTATAATGATTTTTTCAGAAAACATTTAAATACCTAAAAACAGAAAAATATTTACTATTATTTTATATAGAGAAAGACCTATGATACAAACATTAAATTCCAAATATTTTTGCAAAAACAACAAAACTTCATATTAAATAAAGTTAAAAATTCACTTCTCTTCCTACAAACCACAAAAAACACAAACTCCAAAACAAAATTAAAATAATAATATATCAAAGTAATATTTTATTAAATTAAACAAATTAAAATGAAAAAAATGATCAAAAATACATTTTACAAATATTATGAGAACATAGCAAAACCCTAAAAATAATTGAGAAAAAACAAATGATTTACATATTAAATAACCAATCAAAAATGCACATAATTAAGTAGCAATTAATCAATTGACTACATTTCATTAAACAATGGTATAATTTCAATACGCTCCCAAGCTATTCCCTTACAAACAGCCACGGCCGGTAGTAGGTGTACCTGTAGGGCGGTGATGTGGGGAGGGGCAGGATGGGGGTAGTAATGTATGGATTACGGACTTTAACAGGTTAGTAAACATATAAATAAATAAAACGAATTTTGTTGCGCGCACTGCATCACATTTGGTGATGCAGTGCACACAATGAAATTCGTTTTATTTATTTACCTATTTATTTAGTAGGTGTACCTGCAGGTACACCTACTACCGGCCGCGGCTGCTTACAAACCAACAACACAGTATTAAAATACAAATTACTAACTACCAAAAGTATCACATTTAAATATTCATTGAAATTTCAAAATTAAACTTAAATACATACATTACCAATTAAACATGACAAATGTTCATTAGTCAATTAAATATGTAATTTAAATTCAAAAAATAATATTAAAATGTAATTAATTATAATTGCATTAACTTCCTCGCCCAATTCCAGTACATATCCAAAAACCCAGTTTTATGATATCAACTTTTATCAAAAATATAAAAATTAAAATACACATTAAATTAGCATATTAAACTTAAATAAAATAACTAACAATTAAACAATGCATTATTTAATGCGCAATAGATATTGATGAACAATAAATTAATCATTATTTAATTCCCTTCCCACCCTACTGGCCTACAAATTGAGCAACACACTACTACTTTAAAAAATGTCTTGTTATATCTAAAAACAACAATACACATTTAAAATTACAAACTACATATGAAAATATTGACAATTATTCTTACAATACTAATACAAAAAACTGTGCATACCAATTGATATATATTAAATTACTGAAAAACAATATTCATTACAGCTCTCTTATATTACACGATTTTAATTGCAACAATATTCATAATACAAGTTTATACACAAACAAATCTATATACTTACCTCGGATATTCTGTCCCACTATATTTTTGATACGATATTTATTCTCCACATTATTTTTAAATCAGTGTGATTCAAAGCGGTAGGGAGTTCCGTGTAGAGAGTATATGTCTCAAGAATGCCCAATCACAGCATTTCTTTTCTGTCTGGAATAAGAAAGCTGTCTGTAAGGTCTGTATCAGTTCTAGGGAGCAGATATGAATGTAGGTGCCATTCATTATAGACTGAAAGACTGTACACATATTCTTGAAAGAGATTGTTTTTTGAATGAGAAGTTAGTGCAGATCTCGAGGGGCAGCCACAACAGACTGGCTGCTTTGTTTTGAACAGATTTAAGAGGCTCGGTTAATGATGATTTTGTAGCAATATGTTATATTTACTGTCCCACATTTTCGGCTAGTTTATACTCAATAGTTTGTTCTGATAGTGGCCTGCTTACACTAAACCTCAGGTGAAATTTTAGTGGCAAATCCTGTTACTTATAAATGATTATTCATTTTTATGTCTAGCCTTTCATATTAATACCTATTTGAATTTTCCAATGTATTTCATTCTATACGCCATCGCAAAGACCTGGTGCCAGTGATTTTTTTTTAAAGAAGACAGCTCTTTCTTGATGTGTAGCTTACTTTCAAAGGCTGATTTAGTTGGAGCTTCTGGCTCAGTCCACATAAGGGTCCATAGACACCCTCACTCTAACTTACTATCATGACAAATTACCACAGCATGAATGCATTTGTAAAATGCAACAAATAAAAAATCAAGTACTCGGGTTTGTAGAGCATGGCTAATCACCCGTCAGGGTATCCTGGCGCTGTCTTCAGACATGGGGATATTAAGTGATTTGCCCAGAATCACAGGATGTTGAGCTGATGCCAACAGCCGCGGTTGTCAGTAGGAGTCCCTGCAGGGCGGTGACGTGGGAAGGGGGAGGGGCAGGGTGGGGGGTAGTAATGTATGGATTACAGAGTTTAACAGGTAAGTAAGCGTATAAATAAATAAAACGAATTTCGTTGCGGGCACTGCATCGCATTTGGTGATGCAGTGCGCGCAACGAAATTTGTTTTATTTATTTATATGTTTACTTACCTGTTAGTCTCTGTCATCCATACATTACTACACCCTACCCTGCCCCTCCCCCTCCCCATGTCACCGCTCTGCAGTAACTCCTACTGCCTACCGTGGCTGGATGCCAAGAGTCAAACCTGGATCCCCAGCTTCAAAGTAGGCAGCTCAAGCCATTACGCTGCATTCTCTCCACCCAAATGTAAGATTCAAATGACACCAGCAGCATACACTAGTAAAATCCAATTTGAAGTGAGCATTAAGGAATAACATTATCACAGTTTTGTAGTTTGCTTGGGACGAAATGGTTGACTCCTTGATGGGTCACTCTAAATATGTACACTCTGGTGATGGTTTAATTCTTGCATACCCTCGCTCTGTGTCCTATGTGATGAATTGGCTTACATTATCAATTAGCAAAATAATTTATCAGCGAATATATTGAACTACAACTGCAATGATAATTACCATAACGGTGATTATAAAGTACTATTCAGTCAACCTCCTAGAAAATATGTGAAATCTGCTCCCTGTTCCAGGCTTTGCTAAATACCAATATCCTACAGAAAAAAAACACACTCTGCTTTTTATAAGTTGTTTATAGTTTAGGTTTTTTCAAAATGTAATGAAATCCCACAAAGATGGTCGTATTCGTTCTCGAACTGCAGTATGTGTGCACTGTAATTTGCAGAACATTGGCAGGTGTGTGGCAAATCGATGGAGCATCCCTCCTCTTCTTCCGTCTGTATTTCACTGAAGGAGGAGACCGTCCCAGATATTGTCGTTATTTGATATTTTCTTTTACTTACTGAACTGTAGTCCTAGAGAAACATTTCTTCCAGTTAATGTACGTGCATATAGATCGCAATGCGCCCTGACTGCTGTCCAGGGACCTGGGACATGCCTGCCTGTGTGATACGCTCCGCATTAATGCACACTTCATAGGTAGCAAAAATGAGGAGTTTGCCCTCCTGGGGAGGCTTTGAAGTTGCTACAGGCCTTTGCTTGAGAAACCTGGTGCGGGTATATTCTTAAGAGGAGTCAGTACATTCTGTGCGTATAAAAACCCGCAGCGCAGCACACACTGTATGCATAAAAAGAAGGGGCGCGTTTAACAGCCATTGCGGTCCCAGTGATTGCTAAACGGTGAAGTGGAAACGGACAGTGATTTGTCTCCTGTGCGATGGAGCTGCCAAATAAATGCCTTTCATTATCTGTTTCCACCTCCCGCGCTCTGATATTGTCTGCTTCCGCGCGTCTTTGCCTCGACATCAAGTGCCGTGATGCCGTACATTGGCGTTAGGGGAGTGCGCGAGCTATCAGATGTGAAGGTCAGGAAGAGTAGACGGCAGACAAACGGAACGGGTGCCCAGAGGCAGTTTATTTGCTCTGTTTTTATGTCTGGTGCGCAAACATATTCTCATGAATTTTGCATGGACTGAGGCCCGTACGTGTATAAAGAGTTCAGACTTTCAGCACCATTACCTGGTGACGTCAATACCTCCAATGGAACTCAAACAATCTTCTATCCATCGAAAACCGGTAGGATTTTCAGAGAGATTGCTTGAGATTTACTCAACAGCTCACACATTTTAACAGACTTCTATGAAACTGCGATTATAGGAAACTATTACCCACCTGTGCTTGGCAATCTTTGTGTCTACGTCAGAGGCAACAAGACGTGAGTAATCCCTACTGAGACTTGGCCTTCATTATCCTACTGTAGTTTCATCTTGTAGAATCTCACCCAGGACTTGTCTTTCTTGCAAACAATTTCCTTTTCAAGTATGCAATGTACACATGTCCGATAAATTGCACAGTCATAACATAAGATTATTGTTTATTTTATTAAAGAATTGTGATTCTTGCTGTGTACTTTTTTACTTAAATTAATACGAGTTGAAACATCCTTTTTCCACTCAAAATTTTAACTGTACAAGAAAGATAATTTTATAAATATACATACAGAACTAGTTGCTAAAACGCAACCTCGTGGTAAAACAGTTTGAGAAATATATTGGGTAGGGAAAGAAAACCTAGATTGTAGACAAATTGCTAGTGTTAGCCTTTGACACACAAATCACAGACGAAGATCCGCAGGTGAAAGAACTGCCCTTGTCGACATATATACACATATGTGCACGTGCACACATGTAAACGCAACCACACAAACATTCCAGACACTGACACCTCTCACTTACACAAAGTCTCACACACAAATATATGTACGAACTATGGGAAGACATTCACACATGCATATGCACACACAGGGGCATATTCTTCATCGCCAAATTCTTGGCACTTTATCACAGCCAAAGTGGTGATAAATGTATCGCCCCATTCACAAGCTGGTGCTAACAGCCGATATCACCAGAATCCCTGCGAAAGCAGCCGCAAAAAACATCCCCACAAATGACCCCGGCAACTATCGCTAATGAGATGCAGTGTAGGCGTTCCCGTGCCAAAAGCCGCAACATCACCACTCTGCAACATTCCCAACGACCAGTCAGTTTGGCGAAAAGATCCTACCACAGGGGATAGGAGCGTTAGCAGCAGGAATTTAACACCTGCTCTGACCTGGTGTAAAGTCAGACGACAACCTGCACCAGAAAAGGGAGCCAAACTCACAGCCACACCTGAAGAACAACAGATGCCATGGAGCTACTGCACATGTAGCTCCATCGGATACACTGCAGCCGGCACAGGCACAACGCCACGTGACAGTGACTTTCAGTACACTGAGGTAGGGGCACCTTGAGTGCTTTGCGGGTTTGCAGCCTGCGTTGATGCGCCATCCTGGAGGTCCGGACTGTGAGGATTTGTATGAGCCCTGCATAATTGGGGGGATTACTTTGTGTACAAATATTAGGGCGAATCATTCTGCCAAATATGGTGGCATTTGGCAATACTGTTTTTTTGTTTTGTGGAGTCCCCTAAATCCTTGTGAAGAGTGACAAAATACTGGGCGTACTACACATCCGGTGAAAACACATGTGAATCCATCTGTGATTTTTCAACCGATTTTGTCAGGAAGAGAAACAACTTTTGACATGGACTGATGAATAAGCATAGATGCTGATGCGGGGGTTTGTATTGTAGGATTTTAAAGGCATAGCTCTGGTGGTTTGTAAACTTTTGACGATGAAGGCTCCAATTAATCGGGTGGTACCTAACCTTAAATGGTTTGACAAGGATTGCTCACAATCCCTGCGCCTTATGAAGGGAGTGCTGAAGCCATCACCGAGAGATGGGCAGCTGATTAGAATTCATAGGCAGGCTTCTAAGCAAGCATAAAAGGTGTGTAAACATAATTTGCAAGATCTAGCCAGGAAGGAGCTTTCTCCAGCGAAACGAGGGACAGCACTCTCTTTTTGCACGTTATTAATAGGCCTTGTCTTGCGGAGGGCTCTGGCAAACTTCTATGCCATTGTGTCTCAGAGGAACAGTGGGTAGATCATTTTAAGGACATTTATAATCAAAGGGCGGGTGGGAGTGTCAATAGCCATGCTGAGCCTGTACCCATTGGTAACTGAGTGCTCTTCATTTTAGATGAAGTTTCTCAAGGCATTCTTGCTGTGCCTAGCAACAATGTGACTGTCCCAGACAGTATTCGTATAGTCATGTTTACAAGAAATATGGAGGTCTGGGCCCCTTTACTAACACAGGTCCTGAATGCGGCTGTGCAGGAGGGGCCTTACCCTCTTGGTTAACTACTGTGATTGTCCCCATTTTGAAGAAAGGGAATAAAGAGAACCCACAATTTTATCGTCAAATTTCCTTACCGGTTTATTTGACCAAGGTCTCCAGAGGGTGCCTTTATATAGGCTGTGTGACTGGGCATATGAAATAAGATTCTGAGCAATGTCCAGTATGGTTTTAGGGTGGGGAGGTCGACTTCAGACCAATGATTGAACCTTCATTTAATAATTAATAAATACACAGTGGCTCGGTCTCAATCCTTATGTATTACTTTTATGGACTTGATGTCTGCTTTTGATAGGGAGAACCGAGCAAAACTCTGGGCCTTGCTCAGTGAGATGGGGGTCAATCCCAATGTAGAGGCTCAATTATCTGAGCTCCACTCCTCGACTTCAGCCCCAGTGCGCTTTGTTCAAGTGCTATGTGCACTCAATCATTTATGATGAGTTGTGGGGTTCGGCATGGATGCATACTGGCCTCTTTATTGTTCAGCTTGTATGTGAATGGGTTGGAATCTGCGTTTTAATCAGTTTCAGCTGATTGTACTAAGATTGGTGACAGATCTTTCCCTGTGGTCATAATGGCTAGGACCACTCAGTGGTTGAACCGGTTGCTGGACAAGTATGTGTCTTTTATGGGGCTCGTGGACTTGCCAGTTAACTTTTTGAAGTCCTACATAATGGTAGTGTGCCTTTAAGGAATCTAACGGTACCCAGAGCAATGTTAAGACCTTCCCCTACTTAGGCTTTTCAATCAATGTTAAGATTTGTTGGAAACCTCTGATTGATGCAAAAAGAACATAGGTCAAACTATAGTGGCAGATTTTAGTTTTGCACATAGGCTTGGGTACTGAGGGATCTCCATAAAATCTATCAAACCAAGTGTCTTGCACAGCTGGAGTATGGAAGTGAGGTTTGGGCTTATGTCAAATTGGACCAGATTCAAATAATGGCAAATACTTTTTTGTGTATCCTGTTTCAGGTCCCCCACTCAACCCCAGCATTTTCTGTACATGAGGAATTGGGTATTGAATATGCTTCAGATTTGATAGCTCTAAGCCAACTCATGTGCTGGGCTAAGCGGAGCTGAATTTAAGCTGTTTGGTTCTTGAGGACTGTTTGGCGCTGGACTGGGCAACTAGTATAACTTGGACTGTTCATTTTAGGTAGGCGTCCAATTTTCTATATGTAGGCCAGATATCTTTACCAACCCTACCTCACACTCCGTCCAGGAGCTGGGGAGTGTCAAAAGGTTGTTTTTGGTACACTCCTATTTAGAGAGAGAATGTTTAGAACTCCAGAAGCCTTCTGTGAGGGGTCATACCCTTCTAAAGACAGTGCAGGGAATGGAATTGTATTTATTTTTGGTTCGCTCACAACGTAATAGGTTCTTATTGACCAGGATTCTTTATTTTTATTAGATATTTTTTAGCCAAGAGTAGGCTGGTTAAATACAGTTGTGAAAAGAGGAAAAAAAAAAAGGGAACAACAAAACTTCACAAGATTGCAATGAATAATAATCAAGATTAGTAAGTGACTAAACTCATTGTAGACTGGACCAGACCCCATCACCCCATTGAGCCTTAGCCATGGCTAATTCATATTCAAACACCTGTCTGAGCAAAGCCAAGAACTCTTTAACATTTGGACTGATAGGACTTATGCATAACCTGGCAATACAAAGGCGGGCGCAGAAAATGACAATAGAGAAAAAGGCCTTCTCATAGTTATTTACATCATGCTTAAGACAAAGAAAAATTTCTTTATCAGCAAGCTGGAACTGGTGGCCGCGTTGCACTGCTAGTATTGTACAAACATGTTGCCAGTAAGTCCTAAGCATTGGACAGTCCAAAAGCATATGCTTTTGGTCTGCAGCATATATATTGCATTTAGGGCAGTATGACTTATAAAGAATCAGGATGTTGTCCACTTAGAGATGAGCTTGGGAGTATAGTATAGCATGAAAACCGTTTCATGTTGTTGCAGTTTTGAATTGATAGAGGCGACTGCTCTATCTAAGGTAACAAGTGACTTCGGCCGTGGTATGGGTATTCACAAGCCGGCTTAGTTTAATAGATATGCACAGGTTGTCATCAAGAGCAGATGCCATAACTTTCTGATATATTACACCTAAGGCACCTCTACCAGTGTTCTCATGAATACAAGCCAATAACTCGGATGTATATGGTGCAGTAGGTAATTTTATCCCTTTTAAGTGATAATCTCTTACCTGGAGATATTTAAAGGCAGAGCTATGAGGAACCCCAAACTCATCTCTGAGCACCATAATTGAGAGAAAACCCTGCTTGTCATATAGGTTACCCAACCAAATCATGCCTGAAGACTGCCAGATTCTTCCAACTGAATCCTGAAAATATATCAGGCAGGGTTGGATTGCCCCATAGAACAGTCTAATAATGCAACAAAGGCCAATAGAATTTCTTAGAAATCTCATGCCTGTTCCCGGGTATGTCCCTGATCACCTTAACTTTGACCCGCTTGTAATAGTTGGAATCAGAGGGCTTATAAAGCATAAATCCTCTAGTCTTCCTGCAAGCTAATTGATAAGCCAATGCAGAAAGTCCAGCTTCCTGCCCTTTCAACAGACTCTGCATCCGTCCTGTAAATGCAGCCCAAAAGTAGAGTTTAAAGTCTGAGAGCTTGAAGCCACCTTGTTTATAGGGCAATTTAATGCAGCTGAGAGCCCAACATGGCACGTCTATAACCCCATATAAAACTATTCATAACGATTTCCAGATGCTTAAAAAAGGAATTCAGAACCCAAAGAGGGATTGAATGAAAAATGCATAAAAACTTAGGTAAGATATTAATTTTAATTATATTGCACCTGTTGATAATACTAAGGTGGAGCCAATGCCAGCTGCGTTATTCGAAAGTGACTACTTTAAGGAGTGGTACATAATTCAAGGCGATGAGCTCATCTACCTGACTACACCAACAAATACCAAGATATGTAGAGGTATTAGTGACCCCCACAGATGTTGGTGAGTTTTCAGGCTGGTAGTTAAGGATTGTTTGAGTTTTTGATAAGTTCAACTTATAGTCGGAGAAGTAACCAAAATGTTTAGCTTCATCTGTTATGAGGGCTACCCCATTAACAGGCTTCACAGAGTAGACGGCAATATTGTCCGCATATGTGGTGAGTCTTAATGTCATACTATTTAGGCTTACTGGGAAGATACCTGTATTTTGTAAGAGATGCCTTATAAAAGGTTTAATGTAGAGTGCAAAAAGCAAAGGGGAAATAGGACAACCCTGATGAGTGCCCCTTTGAACAGGAAATTGTGTGGATGATAGGCATTTCTCATTACCAACCGCAACTGGATTGTTATATCATTTCTGAATAGGAGTAATAAACTGGGTCCTCAATCCAAATTCTGACATTGTTCCCCAGAGTGCCTCCCAGGCTACCCTGTCAAAAGCCTTCTCGGCATCCAGCATTATCACCAACCGATGTTTCTAGTTTACCGGATACGTCGAAGGGTGCTATGGCAGTATTAATGTGTGACACTCTATCTCTACAGGGAACAAACCCTTGCTGCTGTCGGGAAACAAGCTGATGTATATTAGAAGCCAAGCATATAGCCAAGATCTTTGAAAATATTTTGGCATCGGAGTGTTTATTAAAGATATGGGACGATAGGATCCTCAATCTTCCGGCAATTTTCCCTTCTTAGGAAACATGATAATAATAGTCAGACTCCATGAAGTCAGAGCTTGCCCTCCGTTAGAGATGTAAGTGGTAAGATCCATAAACACTGAAGTCAAAATATCCCCAAAAAATGTATAAAACTCCAGAGGAATGGTGTCCTCGCCAGTGGCATTACGCGAGGGCAAAGCTTTAATTGCACCCTCCACCGGTGCTAATGATATATCTCCTTGTAATATCATTGACATCGAGTCGTGGAAGATAACTCCATCATAGATATTCGGTAAGCCTTCTCTTTTCTGAGACTGATTTACCATACAGTTAGCATAAAAGACTCTAAGTTGTTCAAGAATCTCATGAAATTGAGTGTAGAGGAGCCCATCCTCCCCTTTTATTGATTTAATATTCGATCACCTTACTATCTGTTATCTGTACAGCCAAACGTTGACCAACCCTCTTGCCGTATTTATACTGTTTAGCCTTGTATTTATTAAAATTGACAGCAATTTTCTCCATAAGTCTTCTATTCAACATAGACCATTTGGCTAACAACTGTAAATAGATCTCCCGTTCAGTCATATCCCTGGATTAAACTGCCTGTGCATGCTGTTTTTATAAGCGAATATAATCATGGTGATTTTGTTCCATCTTTTGAGCCAAATACCTATTCCGGTCCAGAATAATCTGTTGGGTTGCCCCTCAAATAAAAGCCATCATGTAATCCCAAACCATATGGGCCACAGCAGTGCCCTTATTATTACCTAAATATTCACAGATCGTTGCCCTAAAATGGATACAATAAACATGGTTATTAAGTAGGTGCCTAGTAAATGAGAAAGATCGATGGGCACCCCTTACATTCTGCTGCCACTGTTATGTTAACACCAGGGGGTTATGATTAGATGTTACTTTGGGACGGATTTCCATTTCGGCATTTACCAAAAGTGATTTCTTAGCAAGGATCATATCGATATGTTTGTGTGGATTAGAATAGAACGTGAACCCTGGAAGCGCAGGGTAAAGTGTCCTCTAAACATCATCGAGTTGATAAATACACATAAGCTCGAAGATTGCACTTCAGGTTCTGCGCATTCTGCCCACTGTCTTGCAGCTTGTAGTATTGTTTTTCTGATCCACAATACAGTTAACATCTCCCATGATGATTAAATCCCAACCCCACCCTAATAGTTCAGTACTTAAAAAGAAAAAATGTCAGGGTTATCAATATTCGGTCCATAAATAAAACAGATGGTGAATGTATGACAGGCAATTGACAGCTTTACTATGGCCCATCTCCCCTAAGGATTGGCTACAGTTCGCAACACGGATACATTCAGATTCTTAGGAGCGGATTTACAAGCCCCTTGCTCTACTTTTGCATCACATTTCCCCATGTTAAAAATGACGCAAAAGTAGTGCTAGGGGCTTGTAAATCTGCCCCTTAGATTTGAGCAAGGCAGCCCTTGTACAGAGATGGTTTGAGAGGTGCAAACTAAAACATCAAATCCTTATTGATTCAACATGGACCTATCTTTATAGGCCAAATGAGTTTCAGTTAAGCCAAGAATCTGTGGTTTGAGGGCCAGAAGTTCCTTGTGCACTAATCAACGCTTCCTAGCTAGTTTTTGTCCTGCAACATTCCAGCAGATAAGCTTTAACTGAGACATTACTGTCCCTTTGCTGTGTAACAACTAACAAACCAATTACAACTCTACCCTGGCTATTAGCCACTCCCACCCAACCCTAGCTTAATGCTAACTTCAGATAAAATAAAAACCCAACCCCACTAAACCCACCCCTCAGTTCCAACAGACAGGAATAATCCCCTTCACTGACTGACAGCTTATAGAGAGCAACCATCCAAACTCCCACCCTCCTCCGGCCCCCTACCCCTTGTCCTCCCCCGACCTCCCCACCATCTCCTACAACCATATTGAACCACCACCAGCAAATAAAAACAATTTAAAAAGGGGGAGGGAGAGAAAGTTTGAATTCAGAATAGAGAGGCAGTGGAGAAATAAAGAAAAATACCTACAGGTCTATACAATCAACATCAAAAAAGGGCCTGCTCACAAAGCTCCTCTTAACCGTTCAAACCCCCCCATAAAATATAAAAAAATGCCAACTCCCAACACTAGGTTGGACCACTAGACTCCCATCGGGTTAAAGCTTGTTTGGCATTCATCTAATTATAGAAAAAGTATGACCGCCCATCTTTATTCAGTTGGGGGGGTTTCTGTAAAAATACTTGTGTGCATACTGTCTTAAACGGATCTATCATCTGATGGAGCTTCCACCGCCAGTCCTATGTAGCGTTATAAATATGCAACCTGCAGAATATAGTCATTGAGTACAGTTATGATGTTTTCCTCCATTATAGAGGCAGCTATAATGTTTCCCTTCATTAAAGAGGCATAATAAAAATGGCAACATTTGCTTAAACCAAAAAACCTTGGGCAGATGTACAACCGTTTTTTGCTGCTGCAAACAGGAATTCCGCCTGTTAGCGACTGCACAATTGGTCTGCCCCATGTACAAGCCCTATTTTGTGAGTCAGTAACCTATTATTGATTCACAAAATATGGTTTGCAACTCCCAAATAGGTAGGGGTGTGCCAGGGGCATCCCTTCCGCATAGTGAGTTCAACTACAATGTATGATTGTTTTGCGACTGCATTTGCAGTCGCAAACCACTCACAGTTCACCACCTACTACAAGTAGGTGGTAAACCGCTTGCAAACAGGAAGGGGTCTCCAGGGGACCCCTTCCCCTTTGTCAGTGTTTGCGAACATATTTTTCAAGAGCAGGCAGTGGTCTTAGAGACCACTGCCTGCCATTTAAAAATAAAACTGAAACGTTTCATTTTTCTTTTTTAAATGCATCCCGTTAACTTTAAGGAAATTGGACTGCATTTAAAAAAATACTGCTTTATTGAAAAGGCAGTCACAGACATGGTGGTCTGCCGACCCCAGCAGGTCACCATCTCTGGGAGTGCTAGCCATTCCTAATGAGGTCACAAATAGCACCTGCCTCATGAATATTAATGAGGCAGGCAATTTGCGACCCCATTAGGATCGCTAACAGTGTCGCAAAATGTAAGGGTCATACATCTGGCCCTCTAATCTCAATTTGCTTTGAGGTCTTTATGCTAGCCAAATAAGAGAACATTGCTGACATCCTCTATGAATTTCAACCTAATGGAAAATTAAATTTATGTAGGATTTTATGACTCATTTAGTGATTTTAATAAGTTATTTCTAAAATTAGATAAAGCTTCAGAATGACGATTATACACAAAACGTGAATCACGTTCATTTTTAGACACTTGAGGAAAACAGTGCTAATGCCCGGATTCCAAGTTTTTTTGGGGTGTGATAAACAGCATCTATTCTGAGCTGAAGCTTTATCAATATCTCATGCAAGGCAACACAGCATGGCACCTTGCTGTGTGAAACTGAAAGGATGTTAATGTGCCATATTTACCAATATATGGTGTGTTCCTGTCTTTATCGTTGTGCTGGCGTGCTTTTGGCTGCCAAATGCAGGCACCCATGCGTCATGGTTCAAGGTTGTCTGCATTACAGGCAGGATTGTTTTTGTGCATGAAGGGCATGATAAATCCCATATTGGTTTCCGCTGTTATATACCAGCAGATTTGACATACCGAAATTTAACAAAAGGTAAAGAATTTTATGTACTCAGTAACTACCAGAAGTGGTAAATATCCGGACTCAGAATTTTGACTGACTCAGTATCAAGGCATGTGCCTTTCCAATGTCTAGTTCAGACAACTATAACTAACACTGAATAATGTAGTTACAATATCAGTAGGTGGAAGGAGTTAATAAGTCAAATTATGTCTGCAATGTTGGCATCATTTCTGAACGTCTTGTTTCTAGTGGCAGGGTGGTCTTTCAGTGCAGCATGTGTGTGTCAATGGATACAGAGAATTATTTGACTAGTCACGTCTGAATGTGCAAGTAATTTAAACTGATTTGAACATCTGTCGTACTTTAGAGAAGTCAGTATAGTGACATTATAATCTAGCTGATACAGTGATAGCAAATTGTGACTAGGAAGGCATGTGCTGCTAACTGCAAGATATACTGATTTTTTTGGGCATGAGTTTGGTTGATATTTGCTTAGGTGGTTGATATCTTAGTCAAGAGGAAAATTGACATACAGCTTAACCATGTTCATACACTGGTGTCACGTTTAAAAGTCCCAGGTCGTTTATTAGACCTGCTAGAACGTTAAATTATAAGGGTAACTAATTGGGAGACTATTGCAATCTTTTGAGAGCACATATTTTATTATATTTGGTTACAGTTGTTACTTTAGTTAAATATACACCGGATGAACTGATACATTCATATAATGCTAGATAAAATGTAGGTTAGTCTCTCATTAAGCACATACGTAAGAATCCTATGACTGCCTGTTTCCACAAAAACCATAGCACATTTTTGAAGACATACACATGGAAAGGAATTTTGAGTTAATCTGCCTAAAATGTTACTCCTATAAGTGAGCATATAAACATTGCAGCTTTCACAAATTTCAGTAGAGCATCTGAGGTAATATGAATTTTTATGGTCAATTGTGTCCCCTAACGTAGACCCCAACGGCTCCATGTACGTGCTTCAAGTACATGTATGTTCCCTCCACAACCAGCTATGAAGACGCAAATACATTTGCGTCCAACGTTAACATGTCCTCTTTCAGATCCACCATGAATGGATTGAATATTCAGTTCCTAAGTATGCCGTGCCACCGTCTTTACATGGTGCACTTTCACGTTTTCCTGGCTCTGGCGAGCTAGGCCCTGATTTCTGCCATCGAGCCTTTTCTGCCTTCAGCCTCTGAAAGCTGCAGCCTGGATCTGCATCCATGACCCTTACCCCACTCCCTGTGCGGCGAGCGGTGCCCGGCTCGGCCTGCTTGCCTGCCAAGACTGTATTCAGCCTTCAAGTTATCTGCTCCGCTCCTCGAAAATACATTCCTGTCTAGTGATTTAGGAAAACATATTCCCAGCTGCAGAGCAAAGGGCCCGGCCTTTCTGTCTCCGTGCAAGTAATTCATTGCTCCCGTTACCATGGTAGGCCCATGGCCCCCTCGCATTACACGTAGACACGTAGTCACATATGCATGCACTAGCAGTCAGTATAGAATAGCCTCTGCCCGAGAGACCTTTCCTTCTAGATAATACAGTTCCTCAAACACTAGATACTAGATATGATTTGGGTTTAGGTTGTTCTGACACGCCAGACTTCTGTCTCCCCGTATAGTGCAAATGTCAAGTCGCCTTCACCCTCCAGTTCCACGTCAATCACACGTCATGCTGCTGCGCGCGCATCTCTGCCACATATTTCTGCTGACACTGCAGGATTCTTCTATGGATCCACCCACCTGTGACACTCTCATGTGACATTGTCTAGCACACACCTCCGTGTACGCCCTCGTGCACGCCTTCTGTTATGCACATGTGTTCTTATCTCTTTTCTCTCAGCTGTTACGCCTTCTGTATCCATCACCATTATATGCATTTACTATATATATTGTACTCTGTTAATAAAGCATTGTCTATCCCTTCCTGAACCTTCGTGGTGATGGAACATGATACCTGGTTCGAACCAATTCCATTTTATGGAATAAAACCCTTATAAACTCAGATGCCACGGACTCTGCCTCTCATTTTTGATTTAGTTATTCTTATTGAACTTTACCGCATAGAAATTCAGTATAGGTAATTTTTATTTACCACATAATTGCCGCCCGAATAGGGACCCCTCCCCCACCTTACGCGCCGGCGGTGCGTTGCAGGCCTGGTCCCCTGCCACAGCCGTGACGGACAACTACGCGTACCCGCAGGATTTCCTGTATCTCCCTCAGGCCAACGGAGGTTACTGAGGCTGCGATCGACACCCAGACGAGGCGGTGAGGAGTGCGGAGGATCCCGACCAGAGCCCAGCCGAGAGAGCAAGGTCCGAGGTGTTCAGAGGCCCACCAGTTCCGAAGTTCCGAAGTACCTACGTCACGAGTCGAGTTGAGTCCAGTCCGGTCCAGTCCAGTGTCGAGTTTCCGAGGCCTTCCGTTCCGTGCTTCCCGGTGAGTACCGTTGCTGGGGACGCATCTAGACGGGTGCATTAATTTGTGTCCGGTCAAGACGGGTTTGGGTACACAGACCCGGTCTGCACTGTTTAGCAGTGTATCTGTACTGTTTAGCAGTATATCAAGTATCTAGCTATCAAGTTATTGTCGTTTCCGAAATGTTTTAATGTGTTTTAATGTCGTGGTATGAGTGATTGTCTGATTTTCATTACTGTGTTTATTGTATTAGTTGTGTTCGAGTCCGAGTAAGTATCAAGTACCAAGTATCGAGGTTCAGAATGCCTCTGTTTTCCAAGCTAGGTCAGATAGGAACTAGAAAAGGGATACTCGAGGAAGCTGTTCCCATCCCACCCAGGGACACTCCCGGTTATTTTATGTACCACAAGCACGGCTTAGACGCTGTATTATATCTCGACTTGTGGGTGGATTACACTAAGGATCTAGCAGAGAATCAAAGATGGCCCGTTACAGGGACATGGGATGCCGAGTGCATCATGAGAGTAGAAGAAGCATTATGGAAAAAGAAAGCCAGACAGTCACAGAAAGATGCCATTGAGCTATGGCGTAAAGAATCACACAGACGGACAGAGAAAGCACTCAGAAAAGCAGAGAAAAGTAGAGAGGATTCTGAAAAAGCCAAAGAGAAAGAACTACTAGAAGAAGGAGAACGAGTTAGGATGGAACAACACGATAGACGGAGTAACGCAATTATGACAGGATTGTATCCAGTCCTGGCCGAGGGCCTGCCCAAGGCGACCCCGGAAACACCGAAAAATCTGCCCCCTCCATTGGTTCCGACTAAATTACGTCACAAGACCGCAGCAGACATTTTTATTTCATCCTATTTGGATGATGTAGCTCCCGCATATGCTAGTGTGCCTGCCCGTGTACCACCTGCTGACGGTAACCCGCCCCCTGATCTTCAGCCCCTAGGTCCGCAACAGCTAACCCCTCCCGGTCTGCTTCCTCCACCCTTACCTGCACCCCCTATTAATCCGCATAATCCTTTTGGGCCTGGCGCGGCTCAGGCCCCAACCCAGTTACAGCAGGTACCGACCCTACAGCCAGGTTATGATCAAGCCTCCGCTTCAGGACGTGCTACAGGAGGTTATCAAACACCCCCACCGTTACACCGAGTGACAATGAGAGATTTAGCAAAGGCTCGGACACCTAAAGGTGCACCGGCCGAACAGCTTAGAAGAGGACTTACAGATTGTAGATATGACCCAGTGCCCGGTACAACAGGACCCATGTTGTTAGCGTCCCTACGTTTGCGACGTGTTACAGATTATCTGATATTACTACCAGGAATGCCAGAACATCTAGACAAATTGTATTATTTTATTAGAACAGGAGAAGGAATGGAGTGTGTTGCTGAAGCCATGTCACGTCAGAAAGTAGAGAACAAAGGTTTAATAATGCGATTTATGGTTAATTGTTTAATAAGAGAACAAGATCAGGCAGGTTTCCCGCAAAGTGAAATGGATAGACTGAATAGGTGGAGCCAGAATATCGCGGATGGTAAACACGAGAAGGAGAACCGTGTACATATTATGGTTAGAAAGATCCGTAAAGAAATAATAGAAATACATGCCCAGCGAGCACCTGAAGAACAACTTGGATCAGATGGTCCGACTTCCTCGCAGGAGGAGGATGATACAGAGGACCTAGCAGAAACTTCGCATCAGTCAGACAAACAGATGATAGGATATGTAGGCAGAGAGAAAGTCCCTAGACCGCATCCTTTTGATGGGCCCTTCGACAGACCCATTCGTAAACAAGAAACGTGTGGAAACAAGAAGCGCTACCTCTGTCCTATACCAGAAACATTTCACTCTGCTATGTCAAATCCGAAGAGTCCTGAACATCTATTTCAGGCCACCGATAAAGTACTCCAAGAACGAATGGGGTACCATGTACTCAATTCCATGGACGAACAAGAATTAGCCAGGTCAGCAGTACAGTGGGCTGAAAATTCTGGTAAATATAATGATGACGCATTACCACAAACATTTTTGAATCTTTCCCCAGACGAACAGCGACTAGCTGGTATGTACATGATACAACACCTCCTTATATTGTATAAGAGCCAACATTCTGATCCAGGTCCCCTACCTGATGTATTAATAGAGTTACTTATGAACAAATGGAGAGGCCTGGGTACCGATTTAATTAAAGTAATTTTAGAACATCGACACAGATATAGTGCTTTCCTGAATCCACAGTTTGTTTCAGCGCCACCCCCAGAAAGAAAAATGTTTTACATAGACAGACAAAATCCCTTGCGAGAAGTACATCCAGTCAGGAATGATGATAATACCCTTACATGTGTGTATGTATACACGCCTATAACTAAAATGGAATTATTGGAAATGAAGAAATTAGTGCCCAGTCATGATAAAGACCCTGCAGGTTTCCACCGTGAAATAAAAGACATGTTACTCATGGGAGATTACACCTATCCCGACATTATGAAAATATTGAAAGTATTATTGCCTGCCGGTATTTACGAGAAACTCAAAGAAAAAGAATGGGAGGTGGGAGACACAAAGATAGATTGGGCTGCATTAGAAACTGAAGAAACGACTCGAACCCCAGGGTTAGGTCTTTGGGATAAAACTAAAGTGTTGGAACTGGGGTCTCCAGTCCCCTAGGGTAGCATGGCACAAGCGGGTAGGCATCCAAAAGCTTATGTGTAAAGCAACCATACAGCACACGCAACCACTGAGACAGAAAACTGGGCACGCAATGAGTGACGCCACTCCAGTGAGTATGTATAAAAATTAAATAACTTTTATATATAGAGCAGAGTCAGGGTATTCAAGAATTCACAGTATTATTACCTTATTAGCCTTCCTTTCAAATACATGTATTTCAACACTTGGCAATCAATACTAGGTGAATAAATATTAAATATAAGATAAATACTGAATATTAGATAATATCAAATGTAGATAACCACAGGCCTGACCGTAGCCTTGCTTCTTGTCAGCACCTGTAAGGAATACATCACAAAAGGCAACTAAATGACATTACATCATATTAGATCTGTAGGCATGTTACCCACTTCTCACCAAGCAAGGGTGAGTGTTTTACAGCAGAAAGCATGTAAATAAATAACTGTAGGCTTCCAGTAAATGTAGCACTAAGTGGGAGAAAACATTCCATTAAGATAAAACATCCCCTTGTGCAGAATTAACCATCTCCTTAAGCATTCTAAAACAAGGCACCCAGCAAGGGTGAGCATCTCATTATGCTAGTAACCACTTTTCTGAGCAGGAGTAAACATTTACTAACAGGTAAACCTTTCATAAGGCCTAGGCTGAACAGGACACTGGGCGGAATATAGATAATCCCAAGGTTTGGGCCTAGCCCTCGCTAATTCTCTTCATCCTGGTACTGTAGGCATTCTATTACAGCCCCTAATCAGGGGTTAACCTTTTTATGAATTGAGGCCTATAAACTGTGGGCCTTGGGACCTCTAAAACAGCCCAATGCTAGGGAAAACATTTCCTTAAACTAGAGTAGCCTCTCTTCAGCTAGAAATAAACAGTTCTGTAGGCAGAAGTTAGGACATTCCATCAAGAAAGTATCCCATAAAAAGGCACAACATTTTATGAGAGAATAATAGGCATCCCCTTAGGTAAACATCCCATTGGGTTAGAGTAAAGGGAGCAATTCACCAATGCAACACATACAATAAAGGCATAGCCTTTCATTACTTCCTAATCAGCATTTCATTTTACACTGGTAGGCAATGCATCAACATTTCTTCCAGGAAGTAACCATTTCCTTAATCAGGAATAAACAGGTCATTAGAACCCTGGCCCCATTAGCAATTTTGCGCAGCAAGCTCCTCGAATCGGCAGGGCCTGTAATAAAGTTTTCCTAGGCTCCTGCAGCTTAAAAATAACAGCCCCTTATGTAGGACTAAACATTTCATTTACCCAGAATAACATTCTCCTCAAGTAGGGATCAACCTTCCATTAATTATATCTAAACCCTGTGCCGAAGAACCAGTAAAACAATGGCACATGAGCAGGAATTCTCAGGTTGGAACAAAACCTTTTGTTAGACAGGCACAATTAACCAATTCCTTGCTCTGCAGTTCTTGACGCAGGGATAAAACATTTCAGTATTCAAGAGTATCCCTGTTGGTAGGTAGAAGTTAGAACACTGGGGCAGGAGTGCAAAACATTTCATTAGGCATGGATAAATCAATGAACCCGCAGGGGGATTTCTCCTTGTGAAACTCAGTCCCTGCCGAGAAGCAATCTGACTGAAGTAATTCCACAGCTAGGGACTACTTCCTCCTCAGTCCAGTCACGAAATGAGCAATTTTGGGGTTTCTTATCCTGTCATTAAGGGCTATTGCCCATGTCAAAAAAGGGGGGGCCTTCTATAAATAATTAGGACCCATGGGGCTCATTGACAGTGTTCCCAGTCTCACAGGTTCTCAGGGCCAGCAGGTGAGCGCTTGAAGGGGCATCACAGCGCTCTTCAAAGGGGCCTAGCGCCAGGGGTTTCACAGCGCTGGGCTCAGTCAGCAGGTCACGAATGGCAGTGCTTCTCTGGGGGCGACAGCGCTTGAAGGCACAACAGCCGTCTCAGGCAGGGTCAGCGCTCATCAGGGCAAAAGCGCTTCAGGCAGGAATAGCGCCCAGGAGCTTCGTGGCGCTTTAAGAGTAAGCGCTTCAGGGCCCAACAGTCTGCAGGACATAAGCGCTTCTCAAGGAGGCACAGCTCTTCAGCAGGTGATCGGAGGGATAGCGCCTGGGACACAGCGCTCTGTCCAGTTCAGCAAGCTGAAGTAAATTAGCCAGTTCAAATGATGCAGGACAGCTTTTCAGGCAGTCATAGCGCTTCAGGGTTCTAGCGCTTCTGCAGGCAGTTACAGTGCTTGAGCCTCAGGCAATTCAGTCAGGCTAGCAGTTCAGGAGGCTAGCGCTACGCAGAGATAGCGCTTAGCATTCACTTCAGTGGGGCACTTTCCTCAGGACAGGTAGTGCAGGGTGCTAGCGCCAGGGAATAAGAGCGCTCAGCCAGTAGACAGTTTATTTTAGTTGGAAGCAGGTCAGCAGGACCACCAGGACAGGCCACACAACAGTGGCAAACCAGCAAAAGGGATCCCAGGTGGCATCAGGGAGCGCAGGGAGTGTTTCAGCGCCAATACCTGGTTGATTTCTCAAAAGTCCTGTGGTGATTTGGTTTCTTCTTGGCGCAGCTGTTTCTTGCGCCCTTGTAACTTTCAGTCTCTTGGTTCCTTGAAGGGGGGGGAATGTTGAAGTTGATGGTTGATACCAAGTCTCCTCCGCCAGTTTCCTTCAAGCAGACCTAGGGTTCCCCTTCCGCCGGGCCAGGTCAGGGGGGCAAATTCAAGATACCTCAACACTTGATAGGCAGCACCTAGGCTCTGTCTCTACCAGTGTCATAGGTCCCTGTCTAGGCCCCAATGCCTAACGCTCCTGCGTAGGTTCTCCCCCAGGTCTGCGCTCCCTCAGTCTGACAGGAAAGTGTCCCTCCCTTTCCTCATTTAGTGCCAGTTGACAGTTGGCAGTGGCAGTTGGTGCCACCTCACCTGTTCCAGAAGGTTCCAGGAGGTTCTAGGAGGTTCCACCATTATGGCTATGGACAGGCTGGCAGGCTAGTATGGAAACATTGTTTGAAGGGTTCCAGCCAGCTCCTGGCCACTAGAATGCGCCCACAAAGACCGCGCTGCAGTAGCAGGGGTCAGTGGCAGCCATGTTAGGGGAAGAAAGCACCTGCACCTTAACATTAGTTTAACATTACACAGGGCTTTCTCCATTACACAAGGCCTATTCACTTTTGTTACAATGGGGGGCACCCTAAATTAAAGGAATAAAAAACGAAAAATTCTGGGGAAAGGGCCAAGTCCTACACGTCTCCCCCTCAGCCAAAAGCCAGGGTAGACCGATCATCACCTTGATGGGCTTCCCTGCTTGGGGCGGAAAAAGGTGGACGCAGGCCCATTACTTCAATGGCATCCGCCAGTTCTTCACCAATCAAACCACCCCACTGGTGTTCCCTAGTGGGATGCTGCCAGGACTGACCTCTAGACAATCCAGAAGCCTCTGGCCCTTGCTTTCTCTTAGAGTGGGGGGCAGTAGCCCCAGGCCCGTGGTACCTTTGGACCACTCTTCTTCTCAACCTAGAGTCTAAACTCTTAGGTTGAACTGGTGACAGGGGCGAGTCCTCCCTCTCCCTGCACCCCCTCTCAGAGTTCCGCACCCTCCCAACTGGAGTAGTACCCCTGAGAGTTACAACCGGGAGGACTCTGATTACAGAGATCCCTCCCCCCAGGTCAGGCAACCCCTGAACCTGGCCACCCAACCCGGGTTCTGCACCCTGTGGCTGGTCGGTGCCAGAGGAGAGTCCTTCCTCCCTCTGCACCCCCTCCCAGGGTTCCGCACCCTCCCAACTGGAGTAGTACCCCTAAGAGTCACAACCGGGGGGACTCTGATTACAGAGATCCCTCCCGCCAGGTCAGGCAACCCCTGAACCTGGCCACCCAACCCGGGATCTGCACCCTGTGGCTGGACCGGTGCCAGAGGAGAGTCCTTCCTCCCTCTGCACCCCCTCCCAGGGTTCCGCACCCTCCCAACTGGAGTAGTACCCCTAAGAGTCTCAACCGGGGGGACTCTGATTACAGAGATCCCTCCCGCCAGGTCAGGCAACCCCTGAACCTGGCCACCCAACCCGGGATCTGCACCCTGTGGCTGGACCGGTGCCAGAGGAGAGTCCTTCCTCCCTCTGCACCCCCTCCTAGAGTTCCGCACCCTCCTACCCGGAGAGGTACCCCTGGGAGTCACACCTGTAGGGTCCTTAGTTACCGGTACCCGACCCTCCAGGTCAGGCAACTCCTGAACCTGAAACCCCAGTCCAGGTTCTACACCCTGTGACTGGTCTGAACCCCGAACCTCGGGTACGCTGCCACCATTAGGAGTACCTGGCACACATAATTCCCAGGCTTTCAGCTCTAACTCTGTTAGCTGAAGCTGGTGTGCCAGCTTCCTTTCATCCATTGCAAGACTCTCCCTCTCCCTCTCATGCTCTAGCATCCTCGACGACGCACACCCCCCAGATACTCTACTCCCTGTCCCAGAACATCTTCCCGGTAGCACATTGTCAGACACAACAATGTCGAGTAGGCCTGGGTCTTCTGGTGTGACGCCTCCCTGGGTGTGACCTGCCCCTCCTGTTCCCCATCCCCTCTCCCCTCTGGGTGGGCTCCTACCCATGCCCTCAAAGCGGTACGGAGTTCCTTCTTCCCGGTTCTCCGCCCAACAGGCACCTCCATCCCCTGACAAAACTCCATTATGCCAGGTGGGGACTCAGATAAATCTGGGAAAAGATACCAGGACATGGGTGACAGGATTAGGTCAAACAGGTCTTGATACACTCTACAGGCTAGACAATGGAGGGGTCAATTACTTAGGCTTGCACACACAATAGGTGTGCAGCCTAATTGCTGTGCACCCTGTCTCACTGGAGGGTGCTGCATGGTCACAGGTCCTGGATCCCACCGCTCGACACCAATATGTTGGAACTGGGGTCTCCAGTCCCCTAGGGTAGCATGGCACGAGCGGGTAGGCATCCGAAAGCTTATGTGTAAAGCAACCATACAGCACACGCAACCACTGAGACAGAAAACTGGGCACGCAATGAGTGACGCCACTCCAGTGAGTATGTATAAAAATTAAATAACTTTTATATATAGAGCAGAGTCAGGGTATTCAAGAATTCACAGTATTATTACCTTATTAGCCTTCCTTTCAAATACATGTATTTCAACACTTGGCAATCAATACTAGGTGAATAAATATTAAATATAAGATAAATACTGAATATTAGATAATATCAAATGTAGATAACCACAGGCCTGACCGTAGCCTTGCTTCTTGTCAGCACCTGTAAGGAATACATCACAAAAGGCAACTAAATGACATTACATCATATTAGATCTGTAGGCATGTTACCCACTTCTCACCAAGCAAGGGTGAGTGTTTTACAGCAGAAAGCATGTAAATAAATAACTGTAGGCTTCCAGTAAATGTAGCACTAAGTGGGAGAAAACATTCCATTAAGATAAAACATCCCCTTGTGCAGGATTAACCATCTCCTTAAGCATTCTAAAACAAGGCACCCAGCAAGGGTGAGCATCTCATTATGCTAGTAACCACTTTTCTGAGCAGGAGTAAACATTTACTAACAGGTAAACCTTTCATAAGGCCTAGGCTGAACAGGACACTAGGCGGAATATAGATAATCCCAAGGTTTGGGCCTAGCCCTCGCTAATTCTCTTCATCCTGGTACTGTAGGCATTCTATTACAGCCCCTAATCAGGGGTTAACCTTTTTATGAATTGAGGCCTATAAACTGTGGGCCTTGGGACCTCTAAAACAGCCCAATGCTAGGGAAAACATTTCCTTAAACTAGAGTAGCCTCTCTTCAGCTAGAAATAAACAGTTCTGTAGGCAGAAGTTAGGACATTCCATCAAGAAAGTATCCCATAAAAAGGCACAACATTTTATGAGAGAATAATAGGCATCCCCTTAGGTAAACATCCCATTGGGTTAGAGTAAAGGGAGCAATTCACCAATGCAACACATACAATAAAGGCATAGCCTTTCATTACTTCCTAATCAGCATTTCATTTTACACTGGTAGGCAATGCATCAACATTTCTTCCAGGAAGTAACCATTTCCTTAATCAGGAATAAACAGGTCATTAGAACCCTGGCCCCATTAGCAATTTTGCGCAGCAAGCTCCTCGAATCGGCAGGGCCTGTAATAAAGTTTTCCTAGCTCCTGCAGCTTAAAAATAACAGCCCCTTATGTAGGACTAAACATTTCATTTACCCAGAATAACATTCTCCTCAAGCAGGGATCAACCTTCCATTAATTATATCTAAACCCTGTGCCGAAGAACCAGTAAAACAATGGCACATGAGCAGGAATTCTCAGGTTGGAACAAAACCTTTTGTTAGACAGGCACAATTAACCAATTCCTTGCTCTGCAGTTCTTGACGCAGGGATAAAACATTTCAGTATTCAAGAGTATCCCTGTTGGTAGGTAGAAGTTAGAACACTGGGGCAGGAGTGCAAAACATTTCATTAGGCATGGATAAATCAATGAACCCGCAGGGGGATTTCTCCTTGTGAAACTCAGTCCCTGCCGAGAAGCAATCTGACTGAAGTAATTCCACAGCTAGGGACTACTTCCTCCTCAGTCCAGTCACGAAATGAGCAATTTTGGGGTTTCTTATCCTGTCATTAAGGGCTATTGCCCATGTCAAAAAAGGGGGGGCCTTCTATAAATAATTAGGACCCATGGGGCTCATTGACAGTGTTCCCAGTCTCACAGGTTCTCAGGGCCAGCAGGTGAGCGCTTGAAGGGGCATCACAGCGCTCTTCAAAGGGGCCTAGCGCCAGGGGTTTCACAGCGCTGGGCTCAGTCAGCAGGTCACGAATGGCAGTGCTTCTCTGGGGGCGACAGCGCTTGAAGGCACAACAGCCGTCTCAGGCAGAGTCAGCGCTCATCAGGGCAAAAGCGCTTCAGGCAGGAATAGCGCCCAGGAGCTTCGTGGCGCTTTAAGAGTATAGCGCTTCAGGGCCCAACAGTCTGCAGGACATATGCGCTTCTGAAGGAGGCACAGCTCTTCAGCAGGTGATCGGAGAGATAGCGCCTGGGACACAGCGCTCTGTCCAGTTCAGCAAGCTGAAGTAAATTAGCCAGTTCAAATGATGCAGGACAGCACTTCAGGCAGTCATAGCGCTTCAGGGTTCTAGCGCTTCTGCAGGCAGTTACAGTGCTTGAGCCTCAGGCAATTCAGTCAGGCTAGCAGTTCAGGAGGCTAGCGCTACGCAGAGATAGCGCTTAGCATTCACTTCAGTGGGGCACTTTCCTCAGGACAGGTAGTGCAGGGTGCTAGCGCCAGGGAATAAGAGCGCTCAGCCAGTAGACAGTTTATTTTAGTTGGAAGCAGGTCAGCAGGACCACCAGGACAGGCCACACAACAGTGGCAAACCAGCAAAAGGGATCCCAGGTGGCATCAGGGAGCGCAGGGAGTGTTACAGCGCCAATACCTGGTTGATTTCTCAAAAGTCCTGTGGTGATTTGGTTTCTTCTTGGCGCAGCTGTTTCTTGCGCCCTTGTAACTTTCAGTCTCTTGGTTCCTTGAAGGGGGGGGGAATGTTGAAGTTGATGGTTGATACCAAGTCTCCTCCGCCAGTTTCCTTCAAGCAGACCTAGGGTTCCCCTTCCGCCGGGCCAGGTCAGGGGGGCAAATTCAAGATACCTCAACACTTGATAGGCAGCACCTAGGCTCTGTCTCTACCAGTGTCATAGGTCCCTGTCTAGGCCCCAATGCCTAATGCTCCTGCGTAGGTTCTCCCCCAGGTCTGCGCTCCCTCAGTCTGACAGGAAAGTGTCCCTCCCTTTCCTCATTTAGTGCCAGTTGACAGTTGGCAGTGGCAGTTGGTGCCACCTCACCTGTTCCAGAAGGTTCCAGGAGGTTCTAGGAGGTTCCACCATTATGGCTATGGACAGGCTGGCAGGCTAGTATGGAAACACTGTTTGAAGGGTTCCAGCCAGCTCCTGGCCACTAGAATGCGCCCACAAAGACCGCGCTGCAGTAGCAGGGGTCAGTGGCAGCCATGTTAGGGGAAGAAAGCACCTGCACCTTAACATTAGTTTAACATTACACAGGGCTTTCTCCATTACACAAGGCCTATTCACTTTTGTTACAATGGGGGGCACCCTAAATTAAAGGAATAAAAAAACGAAAAATTCTGGGGAAAGGGCCAAGTCCTACATAAAGCATTACCAGGATTGTTAGTACAGGTTTTGCCACGTTTGTTAGCAACTAAAAAGGAGGACTGGGATGCATTCTCAGCCTGCAAACAGAAACCCGATGAAGACACTAGTGATTTTTATTCCCGATTTGAGAAATGTTTTATTATTAATAGTGGCCTGAAACCAAGTAGCGAATCATACCCACACCTTTTTGTATCTAAACTAGTCGAGAATTCCCTGCCCCAAGTTAAGAATCGTGTACTGAAAGTCGAGAGCACATGGCAAGCAAACACGCCTTCACAAATGTTACAAATGTTACAGTACCACCAGAACAGAATTAGAGAAGAACATGATCACGAACAAAGACGCATGAAAGACACGAAGATGAAAATGCTAGTTGCTCAGTCAGTTTCAGCTGACGGTCAGAAAAAGGGTATGACACAGTCCAATAATTCAGCAGCTCCTGTTAAAGGGACATGCAACTATTGTAAACAGCCAGGTCACTATGTAAACGATTGTGCAGTTTTGAAACACAATATATCTACAGGTAAAACTAAAGAAAGACCACGTCAACCTAGACAAGACCAGGTCCAACAACACGTACCACAGAATGCACAGCCTATGCATGCTCCACAACAGACAGTACAGACCGTAGCGGTACCACAGCCACAACCGATTGCCGCAACACAACATGCAACTCAACAGATGTACCAGTATGCACAAACTGATTATCCCGATTACCAGCGATACACATGAAACAGCCTAGAGAGGGAGGTTGGCTTGCCTCTTATTGAGGTTCCTGTAGATCAAGAGGGTCCTTATGTACATAGTCAGGTATTAGGGAAAGATAGAAAGTTTTTGATTGACACAGGGGCAAGCAGAACGACAATCAGTCACGACGAGGTTCCAGGGGCACCCCTCTCAGGCTCACAGAATGTTTCCCTTGGATTTTCAGGAAAGCCTATTGTAAATGAAGTATCGAAACCAGTTCCCCTTTCAGTTGGTCCGTTGTCACGTACTACAGATTTATTGCTCACGAAATCATGTCCTGAAAACTTATTAGGTATCAAGACACTGAAAGCTCTAGGAGCTGTAATATGTTGCTCTCCGGAAGGAGTAAGATTGTTTTTGCGTGACTTTAAGGGTCACTATGTGTTGAGAGATATTGATTCCAATTTGCACATTACACCATACCGAGTTACACTGAAACCAGGTGTTGTTTTACCACGCATCCGGCAATACAAGTTACCCCCAGGTGCTGTAGTGGCTTTACTGAAAATCATTGACGAGCTCATTGCACAAGGAGTGGTTGTAGAAACCGACTCGAATCTATGTAATTCCCCTATCATTCCAATTCTGAAACGCACTGATCCGAATGCACCTCCAGTTTATCGATTAGTGATCGATTTACGAGAATTGAATAAATGCATTGTACCACAGTACCCTGTGGTTCCAGACATCTCTTCATTACTGACAGCTATTGATTCCGAGGCAACGTTCTTTACTGTAATTGATCTGAAGAACGCCTTCTTTAGTGTCCCAATTGACCCGGAGAGCCAATATGTTTTCGGATTCTGTTTAAATGGCCGAAGCTTCAAATTTGCACGCGCACCTCAAGGATTCACAGAAAGCCCCAGCATCTATAGCCAAGCACTGAAAAGACAACTTGACAGTATTCACTTGCCTGACAACACTGCCCTACTTCAGTATGTCGATGATCTATTAATCACCGCCCGTAGTGAACAAGAATGTGAACAAGCCTCACTGACAGTCTTGTATTTCCTGGCTGACAAGGGACACAAGGTGTCTCCTTCGAAGCTGCAATTCTGTGTTCAGCAAGTGGTATACCTTGGGCACTTGCTGTCCAAAGGGGGGAGACAGCTAACACCTGACCGTATCCAGTTAATCGTAAACATGTCACAACCCAAGACACAAAAGGAGGTACGGGCCTTTATAGGCCTCACTTCTTACTGCAGACAATGGATCCCTCAGTATGCATTTCTAGCCAAGCCACTCATACAGTTGACAACCCAGGAGGCTGCGACATCGACTGTCCTCCCTTGGACTCAGGAACATACACATGCTTTTGACGATCTGAAGAAAGCCTTATGTCAAGCACCTGTTTTAGCGACACCATGTTACAGCAAGCCTTTTACACTTTTTGTCACAGAACGTGAAGGTACTGCCTTGTCAGTACTCACCCAGGATCAAGCAGGTTCACACAAACCGTGTGCTTATTTTTCTAGTACATTAGATCCAGTAGCCCAGGCTCTGCCTGCGTGCTTGAAATCAGTTGCAGCAACAGCTCTAGCAATCAGACAAAGTGATTCCATAGTGTTAGGACACCAATTGACAGTACAAGTTCCACATTCCGTGGAAGTTCTTTTAAACCGAACACAGACTCAGCACTTGACTATAGCACGACTGACAGGTTATGAATTGACATTGTTTCAGCCACACATAGAAATCAGACGTTGCCATACATTGAACCCAGCTACACTTTTGCCATTAAGTGAGACAGACCCTTTAGCACATGATTGTGTTGAAGTCATTACCATTACGACGAAACCCAGACAAGACTTGACAGACACCGCATTACCAGATCCAGACCTGACACTTTATGTGGATGGTTCATGTATGAGAACAAGTACAGGAGAGTTAGTGGCCGCATATGCAGTCACGACAGATACTGAAGTCATAGAAACAAATCGTATTGACACCCTGTCAGCCCAAGCAGCAGAGCTCATCGCTCTGACCCAAGCCTGTATACGAGCTAAGAATAAGAAAGTTAACATATACACAGATTCACGTTATGCCTTCGGAGTCGTACACGACTTCGGTGTACTCTGGCGAGAGAGAGGTTTTTTGACCTCTCACGGAGCCAAAATCCAGCACGGTCCCCTCATTCAAGCTCTGTTAGACGCAATACATTTGCCTACAGCGATATCCATCATGAAGTGCAAGGCACATACGAAAGTCACAGATACCATTTCCCAGGGTAATGACCTGGCAGACCGAACAGCCAAGCATACAGCTCAGACTCAGACTCACGTAACTGACCTGATAAAGACAGTAGTACCGACACCGACACATTGCATGACAGTTAGGGATCACGCCCTAGATGTAATTGACATACAGACACATGCTACACCAGACGAAATCATGAAATGAACTGAACTAGGAGGGATCCAGACAGAACAGGGATGGATGACGAAGGGGAAAGCCACATGGTTTCTCCCCGACTCTATGGTTCAAGTTATCATTAACACAGTACATAGTCCTGCACATTTAGGAGAAAAAGCCATGTTAGACAGTATTCAAAACCTTTGGTTCAATAAGCATTTACGAGCAGCAGCAAAACAGAAAGTTCGTACTTGCATGATCTGTTGTCAGTTCAACCCAGGTAAAGGCATTCCCGTAGAACAAGGTGGATTTCATCCTCCCAATCACCCTTTTGAAGTCCTCCAGATGGATTATATCCAGATGGAACGTTGTCGAGGATTCAAATATGTCCTCGTAGTTGTATGTGCACTTTCCCGTTGGACAGAAGCATATCCAGTCCCAGATTACACTGCTCCGACCACTGCCAAGCAGCTGGTTCGTGAATTCTTTCCCAGGTATGGTTTGCCCCGTATCGTGTACTCAGATAACGGTCAGCCATTCTCGTCCGAGCTTATGAAGCAGGTATCACTCCTGCTAGGCTACCAATGGAAATTCCACTGCGTCCGACATCCCGAGGCAGCAGGTCTCGTGGAACGTCATAATCAGACCCTGAAAATTTGTCTCGCTAAAATATGTAGAGAGAAGGGCGTAGACTGGATAGTAGCTTTACCAGTTGCACTCTTTTACATGAGAATGATAGCACATTCAAGAACAGGGCTATCCCCGTATGAGGTGGTCTTTGGTAGGCCACCGAATATGTGGGGGACGCCTCTGCCTCGTAAAATCACAGATGTTGACTGTAATATGCTGACAGATTACCTTGCTTCCTTGATGTCTGCACTACAATCATGTCGTTCACAGGTAGCTGCAGCCTTTCCCGACAACACCGAGGTGAAGCAACACGAGATCGTCCCTGGGAACCTCGTATACATCAGGAACTTTGACAGGAGAAGTCCGCTGGAGCCCCGCTGGCAAGAGCCGAAGCTTGTTTTACTAACTACAAGGACAGCAATCAAGGTGGAGGGCCGTAAGGGCTGGCTTCACTCGAGTCACGTTAAGAAATGTCATGGACTGCCGCCAGAACTAGACTCCCAGCCCGGCCCCCTTCCAGAAACTGATACTAAACTTCCCCTGGTAGAGAAAACTCCTTCTCAGGAGTACAAATCAAAGTTGAGGTCTAGCAAGTCAGACAGTTTAATTGTTTAAGTCCTCCCCTAGGTGAATCGGTTAGACAAGTTTCTGACATGTACCCGTTAGACCCCAATAGAGGGAGAGATAGACAGAAACAGCTCAAGAAACATGAATATTGTAAATCTCTCCGTAGTCACTGCATTGTGACATCACGGATTATGTTTTTTCTGAGTCTTATGATTATTGCTGCAAGTATACTGTTACACATGTATTTTCCTATTTTCAAACGTGCACATTCTTCATCAAATGTCACTGCCGAGCATACTTTTAGTGAACTGCCCCCGCACGAGTTATCTTACCGACTTGCGCTGCGCAACAATACATTCATCAGTATGTTACATCATTCCCATCAGACCAGCAATGCTACCAATTGTTGGATATGTGGCCGACTCCCTCCCTATCAGAAGTACAAGGGAGTTCTGCCCCTCTTTCCATACCCGTTCACACATAATGGTTCGTGTGGTGCATGGTTTAGTTTAATAAATTCTTTAGATTCTGATTCCGTAGTTTACCAGGGCAATTGGGTATGGGGAAATCTGAACACAGTTCTGCATAAAGTATGTTTCCCTGACAAGGAGGGTCTTCCTCAACGGACAGGGACTGATCTAGAAAACGAAGTATATGGATTAGGTAATTTTACACTTAACCTCATGATTCTGAATGTCCAGTCCGAAGCCGAACCAGTCTTACCCGCTATGTCAGTATTACCAGTCAAAGGTGAATTATGTGTCAGAAAGAATGGTTCAGTACACCTAGGTCATAGTAGATGCACTACTGTGATCGAATTCAGTGATAAAGGCAAGTCTACATTCAAAGCTTCCCGTCATTCCTATTTCATTTGTGGTCATACAGCATATATACGCTTACCTCTTGATTGGGATCGTACTTGTTACATTGCATTCCTTCTGCCACCTGTTTTCCTAGCCCCTCCTGATTATCATAGGGACTCCCATCTAGTACACAATAGACCCCAGAGAGATCTCCCGATTGTTGACTATACTGAAACGGCATGGGAGCAATACACCGACTTCAATAAAGGTTTCTTTCCCTATTTAGGTGCTGTCTTTAATAGTAAACTGATACGTAAATTAACAAGAACCCTCGAAGCAGTAGTGAATGAGACTACTTCCGCCCTAGGCAACCTAACAGAGGAGCAGTCTGCTATGCGGATTGTTGTTCTTCAAAATCGTCTTGTTCTTGACGTCATCCTGGCCGATAGGGGCGGAGCCTGTAGAGTCATCGGATCGAGTTGCTGTGTTTTCATTCCAGAAAACGCACCATCAGTATATAGAGCCATAACCCGTCTCCACAAGATTGCAAGTCAGATACACCAGAATCCAGGCACCTGGACTTGGTCCGGTTGGTTCTGGAGCGTGTTATCAGCCTGGGGATGGAAAGTCCTATCCTTCCTCGGAATAGCCCTTCTCATAGTGTTCAGTTGTTGCTTATGTTTACAATGTGGGCCAGCGATTTGCGGCTTGTGCGCCACATCATGTATTCCCCATTCAAGTCCACGTTCTAAATCCCGCCAGAAAAAGGAAGAGCAAATGATGTTATATGAACAAATTGATGGATTAATGAAGATCGATATATCATGAAGGGTCCGTAGGGGACAAGGAGGGAATGAGGTAATATGAATTTTTATGGTCAATTGTGTCCCCTAACGTAGACCCCAACGGCTCCATGTACGTGCTTCAAGTACATGTATGTTCCCTCCACAACCAGCTATGAAGACGCAAATACATTTGCGTCCAACGTTAACATGTCCTCTTTCAGATCCACCATGAATGGATTGAATATTCAGTTCCTAAGTATGCCGTGCCACCGTCTTTACATGGTGCACTTTCATGTTTTCCTGGCTCTGGCGAGCTAGGCCCTGATTTCTGCCATCGAGCCTTTTCTGCCTTCAGCCTCTGAAAGCTGCAGCCTGGATCTGCATCCATGACCCTTACCCCACTCCCTGTGCGGCGAGCGGTGCCCGGCTCGGCCTGCTTGCCTGCCAAGACTGTATTCAGCCTTCAAGTTATCTGCTCCGCTCCTCGAAAATACATTCCTGTCTAGTGATTTAGGAAAACATCTTCCCAGCGGCAGAGCAAAGGGCCCGGCCTTTCTGTCTCCGTGCAAGTAATTCATTGCTCCCGTTACCATGGTAGGCCCATGGCCCCCTCGCATTACACGTAGACACGTAGTCACATATGCATGCACTAGCAGTCAGTATAGAATAGCCTCTGCCCGAGAGACCTTTCCTTCTAGATAATACAGTTCCTCAAACACTAGATACTAGATATGATTTGGGTTTAGGTTGTTCTGACACGCCAGACTTCTGTCTCCCCGTATAGTGCAAATGTCAAGTCCCCTTCACCCTCCAGTTCCACGTCAATCACACGTCATGCTGCTGCGCGCGCATCTCTGCCACATATTTCTGCTGACACTGCAGGATTCTTCTATGGATCCACCCACCTGTGACACTCTCATGTGACGTTGTCTAGCACACACCTCCGCCCTCATGCACGCCTTCTGTTACGCACATGTGTTCTTATCTCTTTTCTCTCAGCTGTTACGCCTTCTGTATCCATCACCATTATATGCATTTACTATATATATTGTACTCTGTTAATAAAGCATTGTCTATCCCTTCCTGAACCTTCGTGGTGATGGAACATGATACCTGGTTCGAACCAATTCCATTTTATGGAATAAAACCCTTATAAACTCAGATGCCACGGACTCTGCCTCTCATTTTTGATTTAGTTATTCTTATTGAACTTTACCGCATAGAAATTCAGTATAGGTAATTTTTATTTACCACATATCTTTGACAACAAATAATAATGTTGCACTTTTCTGCACATGTATTTCTTATCATGATTATGAAATCACACTTGTTACACCCTGTTGTTGAAGGACATTACCTTAATCCACTCACCTTTGTCAATTTTGCTTTAGGGGCTGATTACGATGTCGGGCGAACAAATCAGTCTAGAAC
Source organism: Lissotriton vulgaris (assembly GCF_964263255.1). Lineage (NCBI taxonomy): Eukaryota > Metazoa > Chordata > Amphibia > Caudata > Salamandridae > Lissotriton > Lissotriton vulgaris. Next base: position 1,568,742,295 of record NC_141687.1, read on the forward strand.
CTCCTGCCCTAAGGTCAGCGGTTCCGACCTCAGGATTAGGATGCAACCAGCCATAGGGCGGTCACAAGCATTCATTTTCCATTGGAAACTAGTGCAGTGGGTGGAAAAGGTCCACAGCACAAGCTCCATTAAAAAATGTATGTTTGTGAACATCCCTGCACTGTGTGGCAGGCACCATGTGGCACAAGATGCAGGGGATGTTTAGGGGAGCAACATAGGTGCCCCATAGACCTCATAGCAGAGGACTAGGGGGAAGATGGTCCTGCTACCGGTACCCAAACTCATTTTCTAACAGCCTTTCCATGTCGGAAAGGCTGTCGTGGAAAGGCTGTTGGAAAATGACCTTGTGATCCCAATGGTGGAGCCCCCATAATTAAGAGTTAGTGAGCTTTTCCGATGCTCAGACGAGCTCCTTGAGGTCCTTTTGCCCAATGCCTCAAATGCAGCAGAAGGATCGCTGGAGCAGATGTCGGTGGGACCGACACCAAGTGCTGTTAGTATCCGTCCCACCAACATTGCAATTAGGCCCCAAATTTAAAAAATCACCAAACCCTTTGAAAACCTGTTGTCTACTAACCTTACTATAATGAGGATATGAATAAACATTGGGGTCTACCAGGAACTGATTCTGTATCCAGGACGCAGAATATAAACTACAAAACTAGAAATCAAAACTCGACATCCCACAAGTACCTTGTCAAAAAGAGGAATGTTCGCCTCCACTACTGATTTGTATTGTGTGCTGACCAAATCTTTTTAAAATTTGGCTTTTTATGGTTACAGTGCTGTAAATCACCACTTTTAACAGTGGAGGAGTCCTCCATAATAATTAGCACATGGAAACCATTTCCCAAAATGATAATGGGACATGTCTGTATTAGCCTTCTGAAATTCAGTGCGTAGGATATGTCTAGAGTCACAATATGTAAGGAAAAAGGGGATCTTTTTCCATGCTGGAATGCAAACTCTTGACAGAAGAAGAGTAGAAAGGAGAGACTTATTTGCAAACAATTTTCTGTCCTTTGATTTTTGAAAGTGGAACACTTGTCCAATGTCTTCAGATGCTCATAAGAGCAATGAAGTGACGTATGGCATGTGTAACCTTTTCCCAATTATCTTTTGTTTTAGAGAAGAGAAAAAAACAGGGGTATGTTCTTTAACTTACTTGTACTCGCATATCTATCAATGCGCACAGACACATTTCTTGAGAGTGCTAAATTAAAAGAAAAATGATAATTCTCAAAATAGCATTGGCCAGAATTCTGGGGTGGAATGTTCATGTCTGTGGTACAATACGGAAATCTGAAGCTGTCTATCGTTCAATTTTCCATTTTCCAAGGAAATAAGTTCACAACACAAACAGATAAGATTTTCCAAACAAAAGTAGGCAGGCAAGAAGAAGAAGAAGATGAAAGCGAGATCTTGAAGATGAGCCACAGGGCAGAGATGATATTTTCTCAAGAACGATCATTCTAGAAGAAGCTTTAGCAACTATCCTGATGCTTCCCATGGGATCCCAAAGTGGTTTAAAACTTTATTGCATTTAACTACGGAAATCTGCTTCTATAAAATATCCAGCAAAATTTGTTCAGACTACTCCTTACAATATTTATTTGATATGGCATGATGGCAACACAAATCGGTGCTTGCTTCATCCAAGTGCACCCTTCTGAGGAGCATGGATTAATACATTAGGTGGTTTAATTCGCCACTTCCCTCATATGCATAGTTGAGGAGATCCTCTGCAAACAATGTTAACCAAAATAAATTAGAGGCAAATGACACAGCAGCACAGAGCTGTTGTCACTAGGCATATATCAGACACAACCCAGAGCTGTCGTCACCAGGCATATATTGAACGTCCTAGTTTGCCAACATGTTTGATGTGTTACTGTAGGTAGAAGCTAATGTACTTAATTTGAGAAATGCAGAAGAAGGCAACATGGTTGTCCAGCTAGAGGAGATACTTACATCTCACAAATGTTAATTCAAAAAGGCAACAGGCAGGGTAAGACCTGTTCTAGTGTGTGCCATAGGAGGTCTATTTGCACTTCATGTTACACAGTGTGTCACATGAAAAGAAAAAACATCATTCTGGTCTGAGACAAGGTATAGAAAGGGACAAATATGCTTTTTTTTCCCTGATTAGCGGAATCTCAAATAGAGGAATCCGAAAAATGCTAGGTTATTTAGTAGGATGGGTCCAAGGAAATAAACCAGCCAGTGAAACTTCTTTTAACGTCTAAAGAGCTGTGCTGTAGCAATAAGACTGATGGGGCTTGCTTACTGAGGCACGAGTCGCACAAGTCGCATTGGCATTGACATTTCCCTCAAACACATGTTCGCCCCTGGTACTTTCTCTTTTTAATGATATCAACGGATCTGTTCCTGGAAGAAACACATGATGACCTCTGTTATCCTGAGCGCGCTATGGCATGGTGAGTCCACTACGGATCCTTACTCTTAGTTATTAGGCCTGTACAGAGCAGATGTTCTTCGAGATGTTGGATCTATGGGTTCCGAGGGATCTTTGCATTTGGATGATTGGGATTCTTCATGCTAGCCAAAAATGTATTACTATATTCAGCTCAACTGAATATACAAAGACATTAAAAGATAGAATTTTCTGCTGCCTCATTCTTCAGGGTTACTTGAACTTCAAAGCACTGTGACTTGACTGCATTGAAATGGGTGACCTTGATTAAATTATTTGTTTCAAGGTTTAGCAAAGTACACTCTACTTGTTCAAAAAGAAAAATGGTTTTTAGATGTCAGAAAATGGGCGCACTGCCAGTATGGAAGCACTGTAGGATAAAGTGGGAGGTGGTGCAACTGGGTGAGTGGACAACCATATAACCACTCAAAGGAGAAGTCAGCAAGCTGCACTAATCCTACGCTATAGAGAAAAACCTACCCTATGCACACACTCTATAAGTACAAATGGCCACAATGTGGCTTGATACAAAAGTCCAATATAGTGCAGAGAAACAACAGTAATAGACAGTAATAAAATGGACATGTGTTGAAAGAAGGTCTTGGTTTCCGTGTTTTTAATGGAACAAAGCTTGAAAACAACCAGCCGACACGTGTTTCATCGCATCTCGCGAATCTTCAGGGCTCAAATGGTTGTGCTTGGACCAAGAGGTCGCTCTTCCGGTGATACTTCCGACCCGGAAGGGCTCAAGACCAGCAAATTTCAGTATTCAAGTAAAGTTAATTAGCTTGCAAGCGTAATGCGCTCTTATTGATCGCCCGGGAGAAGATGTAATGATAGAAATAATCGGTTCACTCAATATCTCAGGGTTTGTAGTTCGAGGACTGAAAAGAGGTTGCTCTGTGGCCTCGCGTTAGTTCGATGTCTGAAAGACGTCTTGTTTCCTTCTTGTCTCCCGGGTCTCTGTGTTCGAAATGCGGACCATTCATACACTCTACTTGTTAAACACTATGAGCGTCTCAATTGTATATTGAAATCTTTACTGTTTATTAGGCAAACGCCAATCCAACATCATCCACAATTGAATGGATCTAAATTCCTGCAGTATGTGGACAGTTTGGTCATTCTGCTCCTATGCAATTTACCTGTCGCCATGTTTCCCCTCGGGTTCTACTGGACTGTGGTGTAACCAATCCATAATGAATGGTCTCTACTGCACTCTAATCCAGCAATGGGAATATTGACAATTAGTGTCAGATGATTAATTATGCAGAAGCAAGTGTGCCTAAACCTTTTGGAAAGGATTTATAGACTTCCTGGGGTAAAAGCTATTCATACCTCTATAAATGAAGTCCTTCACTTCCACCCAAATGTGTACTGTGTGTTTTGGGCTTGCACATTGTGTGAATGAGGAGAACGTGGTTTACAGACCATGTCATATGCGAGGATGTATCCCATCTTGCAGAACATGGTGGTTCTATGAGTCAGCGATGATCAACGTGGCCTATATGACCTTGGGAAGTCGTACAGAGCTACATTTCAGAACACTCTAGTAGTTTTGAGAGTGTCTGCTTTCTTGACTGCGAATATTCATCCCTAAGATCTGCTCTGTACCACCATCTGGTATAAACCACTTGTGCAACTCAAACCCTTTATATGTCATAATATCTCATTACTGCAATTTTGAGGTCTGGCCAGCGAATGCTAAATGCATGTACCCTGCAACTATTTGTTGCTTTTCACTTTCTCTAGCATAGAATACTCAGGAAGATTTTATGAAGATGTTACAAACTCTAGTTGACTGGGGCAGGGATTACATTTGGTGGTGGCACACCTTCTTTTGTGGCCTGGCCTCATATTAGAGCCATGGGTTTGGGATAACTACTAACTGTCTGGTGTCAGTACCTTATAAATAAAAACAGTGATTTCAGAAGTAAGCTCTGCAACACTACCTGAGAGGAGGCAAGATACCAGGATGGAAACTTGACTTACTGTTAACACCTATTCTGGAACTAATCCTATTATCAGAGAAGAAGACACTGAAATTGTGGCCTGCCTCCTAAATGAGGCTCTGGATTACACCCCCCCCCCATCTAAAAAACGTAAATAAAAAGAATGTTACAAAAATAAAAAAGGTTCAGCTTGCCAAATTTGAGCAAGGATTAAGTGAGATTCCGGGGTGGCATCGGGGAGCAGTACCGGAGCATGTGCTACTCCATCTTGCACTCGGCCATGCCCCTTTCCACATCACTTTCTTAGCATAGCAAATATCTTAATACAATAATGTCCTTGATAGATTATACATATAACCTGGAAAATATTCACTCCATCATGATTCGACTGAATTTCTAGAATTCATTGTATCAGCACAAGGTATTCATATGATTAATAAAAAGCTAAAATAAGCATTTGGAATACCCAGTGTGCCCTAAACATTCCCTATCCGCGAGAACAGGCGGGAGTCCCAAACCACTGATGGCTGTGCTGAGACTGTCCCTAGCTAACAGCCTGCCTAAGAGTCATGGGGATCTGCAGCTCAGCTTGCATGGACTACATCTAAGAGGAAGATCTTCATCTACATCATAAAAGAGGTCAGGATGTGTTCAAGGCACTAAAGGGTTGTGACTGTTAATAATCCTGCCAGCCTCTTGAGAACCTGCATTAAAGTCTGTTTTATGAGCAATTGGGCCTGGGAGGAAGTGTGCCTTGAGGAAGAATTAAGAACCCACAATGACATGAATTTGGTATCAATAATTTATAAGCCCATGAGAAACTTTACTTTTTGTATAACTCTGGATATAATATAAAGTTTCAATTCTATCTTTGAGAAGATGAAGGCAGCCTGCTGTAAGCTATTATATATCATACACAATAATTCGAAAAGTTCTGTACTGAAAACCAGCACAATTTTGCCATGATGATGCGCCACCTTCTCCTTAATGTACAATTCTGAGGAAATGTGTAGCTGGCATCCAATGTGAGAAACTGTTCCTGTGGTTTGTCATTCTGAAAAGAGAGCCATTTCAGGTATAAAAGAAAGCCGCTTACAACAGCGGGAATTTTAGAGCCCCAGGTCAAATCAAATGTGATTCTCCGAGCTCTTACAGATTGGATTAATTACAGTTTTTGTTGTCTAGTGACTGCATCACTCTTAACTCAATGGCTGCCAGTGGAGCATCAGCCTTTGCTAAATGCTTGTACTTTATGTCAGAGCACTACTACTTTTAATGCATCGTGATGCATAGTTAGCCTACACGAGTTGTGGAAGTAAGGTGCAGTGGACTAGGGCAGGGAAAACAAACAGTATCCCGCACGTGCAGGGAGAAGGCTTCTACCTACCAGGACCATTGGTCTTCTTAGACATTCTTCTTTTACAGGAACAGACCCTACTTTGCCTTAGAAAACAAAAAGAAAAGAACAGGCCAAAAACATCTTTTTTATTATATTGAAATTTTAGACTTTTTAGGCCGACTGCAGTTTTAACATCTATTGCAAAATATTTATATTCAAATTTATTTTATGAAAATTAGAGAAAATTGAATTTTCAGGATAACTTGCAAAAAAAGTATCATTGGCAGAGCTTTATAAGTTTTTTGAAGTTTCATCAAGTTGTGTATATGGTATATTGTGATGGGTTTTATTAACTTAAAACAATAAAGACTGATTTGATTTTATTTGACATGGCATCCCTCTTGGGATTGATCTTTCCCAAAAATGCATCTTCCCCACTGGTGAATGAACTTTCATCAAAGAAATTCCGTCCAGACCGCCATGGATCTCCCAACACATAGTGATTTCCAGTGTCGGATCTCCCAACACATAGTGATGTCCAGTGTCGGATCTCCCAACACATAGTGATGTCCAGTGATGTCCAGTGTCGGGTGAAAGTGAACGCCTCTGTCATCCCAGGTTGGCTGGCTGCCTATGAAGGTCTATAGTCCTTTCAGGGTTCAATAGCCATCCTACATACGAGCTGTCCTGATTTCCATTGACTATGTATGATGTATGATGTCAGGAACATATTTATTTTAGAGTTAAGGTTTGAAATAGAAAGACCTGCAAACTATAAAAGACACATCTTTTATAAATTGATTTTTTAGAAATGTAAAGACTATATCTCGAATATTTCCATTTGTTTTCGGGTACTTCAGCTCTGTAGTAATTGCATTTCATCCTAACCACTGCTTCTCTGTCCTGCTGGCTCATCTGTTTTCCTTAGGAGTTGAAAAATGATTTAGCCTTTAATGCTTCGGGTTATCTGCAATGCCTTCTACAGGCCCCTATTAGCAGCACACATGCTCTCTCCTGGCTAAGCTTCAGCTCAGCTATTAATTTTACCTGCCAGGTCTGCCTTGCGCTAAGATTTATGGGAGGCGACGGGGAGGTATGAGATTGCTGTAGTCCAAATCTCACAGTTCCCTTCACTATTTCAGGCGTTAAATTAGATTTCTGAACTCCTTGGAGATCAAGTGCGTAGTGAACATCATCACCCTAGTCTAAAGAATATGACACAGTTCATTACGACATGCACATGGCACAGCATGGCCAGTTTGCATATATAAGGACGTAAAGAAAGATTGATGTATCTCCAAGGACGTAAAGGATATGTCTCAGTCTGATGACCACATTTTATGAAATTCATTTCAAATCCTGCATATTGCATCAGAAACTGGTATGGGTTTCTCAGGGACATATTTGGGATGTTAGTCAATGCATGAGGCTCAACGTAGCGTAAAGCCACGCGCCCCATTATAAGATCTATCCTGGGGATCCTGCCACAATTTCATAGTGTGTTTTGTCACTCTTGCTCATGTTACCTGAAAGAAGGACAATTTCATCCCCTCTTGGCACTTTTTGAGCACTTATGGACTGCTCAGTGGGGCTTGAGATGCTCACATCAGAGGCTGATGGAGCATGAACATGTAATCCCGCACGCCAGTCAAAGGACATGGTAACAGAATACTGGTGGTGAGATATCAAACTGGAGAAACGCATAGGACATTTCCTAGATTGTACAACACAGTAACATACATGCTCTGGAATGCCAGAGTTAAAAACTTCTAACAAAAAACTTTTTTGAAAACATACACTGCTTTATTCTTACAATGTGTTATTAACGTTCTGGATTAATTAAACAGTATTCATGTCAAGCTGGAAAATTACGAGTGTAATTATCATTCCTACAAAAGTAGTACAGGCTTTTCAATGGTAAAATACAATGCACGTCAGTAGGAAGGAAATAATAACAGGCGCTGTTCACCTGTAAAAGCTAAAAAGGGGAATATTGCATAATTCAAGCGTCTGCCCACTTCCAAAGTGATCCCACTGCTGGAAAGCATGCATTACGCCATACATCATGCGAAGCAGATTAAACGGAGCTAATGGATGCTCACAGATTATGGGGTGTTCATTTCCATTGTAATGAGCAATCCAACAATGAGATATTACTTTTCCTGATGCAATTTCTTTTTTCTAGGAACCACTGCCACAATTTTCAACAATATGCAGAGTTGCAAAATCAAAGACCAGAAGAGATTAGTGCTAAAACTACTGTTTTACAGCAGTCTGGAGGTAACAATACTAACATTTTACCTAAGAGTTCGAGATAGCACTAACATACAGAGATAACTTTAGTCAGCTGAGGTGCAAATGATCAATGTTTCAAATATTATGCCCAGATTTCTGGCTGGATTGACTTGGGAGGGATTTGATCCAGCTATTGCGGCCATCCTTTATTTTACCAGATAGATGGTTGGCCTCCGAGGATAATCACCTCAGTCCAGATTTCTGTTCATTTAAGGCAGTTGTTATTCATCCAGCTGGCAAAGGTGGATAGGCAGGCAAAACATAGGTCTTCATCTTTAAAGATGGCAATGATGTGGGTGTTTTCTGTGTACAACATCATGGAGAACCCAAAATGCTCAGTTATGGAAGTGAGAGAAGAAACATAAAGAGTAACCAGACTAGAGTTGATAGAAGAACCTTGCTAAACCCTACTGATAACACTCATAGTAGAAGAGTGAAATGGTAGAAATGAAACTGCAATGGCTTGTGTACCATTCAGAGAAGAAGAGATCTGGCTACGTGCAAGATTGCTAATGGTTAAGAGTTGGCTTAGTTGAAGGACAGGATGAAATATGGTTTTGAAGGCTATTCTCAAGCAGGATGAGAGCTGCATGACTACTACTGATCCAGGATAAGGTGTAGGTTATTGATAACATTGAGAACCTTATTTTCAAGTCCATGAAGCGCTAAATCGGGCCTGATATGGGTTGAACAGACAAGCAAATACGATTCTGTCAAAGCTGAGAGCTAAAGCTTACCTTCTTTCCCAGGAATCGGGCCGTGATAGGCATGACATTATCGAGAGAAGCAGAATCTGCCAGTGATTTCTTGAAATTAGAATTACTTAAACTTTTTACCAGGATGGGGGTAGTAAGCCTTTCTTTCTTAAGAAAGATTACAGATGGTAAAGTCTAGAGTAATCATCGTACTTACTTTGTTATCATCCTGACTGGACAGGAGTCGAGGGAAACCTGATTTAATGGATTTAAGAATGGGAGAAAGTTTCTAGAATAAAAGAAAAAGAAAACTAGTGAGACCAGAAAAGGATTCTGTCAAGATGTTACCAGAAGTAGGGAAATGGAGTGTTTGAATAACAAAGGAATTTCATATTTTTTGTATTTTTTCATAGAGGAAATTGGAAAGAGGATCACATATTTATTCTGTAGTGGTTATGGAGGAAGGAATCTAGAGCCTGATAATGATGCCATCCCTTTAATCAGTACATACACAAGGAGATGATGGACGGAACGCTGAAACTTTTCAGACACTCACCCCCAGTCACACATCTGGGTTGAATCCATCATTGTTCATTAGCTCACCAAGCCACCCTAGTCATATGCAAATCAGTCCTGAACCTGTGCCTCTTGGGACCAGTCTCGCCCGAACTGCCAACTCAGGTCTTCCCAGACTGCAACCAAGCATCCTAGGACTGGTTTCGGGGTAACACACCTCATCAGCCAGGCTAGCTTGACTCAAGAGCCAAAGTGAGTGACAGGCCCACGATTGGGCATACCCTGTCAACTTAGGGTGAGCAAAGCAAACACTCTCAAATTGATTACAACACCAAACAACAGCTAAAAAGCCACATATGATCCCAGCTATACAGGACACTCCTCCAACCTGTTCTCAAGCTACAGATACTTCAATTGACTCCCCTGCGCCACCCTCCAACCCAGGTCCAACTCCTGTCTTCTCTTTAGCTTCTGAGGCTCAAGAAACCTGTAGTGAGGAGTACTATTCCCCCATTCAGAAATTCCACTCCTGCAAACCTCCCAGATTTCAATCCTATACATGATAGACAACTGGCATGGTCAGCTGACCATGCATGCAGGTGGGGGGTTATCATGGACAAATCAGGACCAGTTAATCCAACTACAATCCTCTTTGCAAGGGAACGATTGCAAAATGGGGGTGATCCTGCACAATATGTCAACCTAACCAGGATGAAAGCCCATAGTTGATAGAAAGAAAGACCTGCATTTTGGGGAACATTGAAAAAATCCCTAAGACATAAAATATCTTCTGCTGTCAAGTTAGTAAGATGCACAGCGTCATGGTTTCCCTAGCAGATGATACAAGCCTTCTTTCACTTTAGGGCCAAGTCATGCACCTCAGTCGCCTTGGGATAAATGTCTACCTGCAAGGCCCACCTTACTCACGAGTCCTACTAACAGCCAACCTCCACTACCAAAAACCTACCTGCTCCCACTCTGTAACTGGATCCTCACCCCAATGTTGGTCCTGTATTGCATAACCTGGCACAAGCTGTATCACCCTGGCCATGGATAGCAACTATCACCTCAATGTACTAATTACTCGCATTCACTGACCAATCTGCACACAATATATCAATCCTTTTGTAATTATCACTCCTGATTACACATTAAAAATAAGGGTATTGTTAAACGTTAACAATAAATATTAATTTCACCTTCCTTCTGTATGTGTATCACCTCATGTGTCCCATTAAAAAGGGTGTATAAGACAAATGTAGTGCTTTATGTTATAGTGTATATATAGATATCATTTAACATGTTTCCTTCCAGCAACACATACATCTGCAGGCATTCCCACATATTTAGAAACGAGTAACAACACATCCAAGTTAGTTATCGAAATAAAATCTGTATCTCCTTATTTTTTTAAATGGGAAAACTCTATTGTTTAAAAACAATTGTACTTGGAGAGGGTAGAAAGAACAAAAAACAAGCCTGAGTTCAGGGAGAAAGTGTTAACTCCATGACGTGGGCAATGGAAAATGTTCGTCAGCAGTGTCAAGGAACATGCTTGTTTACATAGTTTGTGGCAAAACTACAGAAATATAAACCTAGTTGGTAAAGTAAAATCACTTTGCTGGGCTGTGCTGCACTGCTTGACAAGTAAAGGGCAGGAATGCACCATACTTAACAGTGTATAGCTCATTCCTACCTTTTCCCAGCACTGCCGCACAATGTGCGGCCTAGCACGTTTGGCTAGGGCATATTCATGCACAAAAACAATCCCCTGAGACATTTTATTCATTCTATATGTGCTGCATAATGCAGCACACATAGACAAAACTGCTATGCCTCACCTGAGGAGGCATAGCAGTTTTGGCACATTACCAAGTCTAGCACTTATGGTAAATCTGGGAATGCATAAAAATCCAGATTGCTAGCTTTGGTGATGGTTTTGTGACACAATGTCTTGGCTATGAAAAATGTGGGGGCATATTATCAAGGAGGGCTTTAGCGGCTGTTTTTGGCCGCTAAGTGGCAATAATTCTATTGCTCTATTAGCAAGCTGTTGCTAACAGCAGTTAGCGACAGCATGTAGGCAATAGTGAGCGGTTTGGGGCCCGCTTTGCATGTCAGCAATATGTATCGCTAATGACATGCAAAGTGGAAGTACCCAACCTGTTAGCGGCTGACAGCAGTCGTTAACATCGCTATCGCCTATTATCAACGCAGGCGTAGCAATGGAAATATTCACGCTGAGCGCCAATATCTCCAAAACCTAACGCCTGCTCAGACCAGTTCTTAGCCTGTATATCCAATGGGAGGTGGATATTCAGGCTAAGTCCCTGTTAGCGATAATGCATGAATATCGCTGGATTTACAGCAATATTCACGCATTTCGCCGCTATCGCCGGAAATGTTATCGCTTCAGAGGTAAACGTTGATGATAGCACGTTATCTCTGCGATAAAATCCGGCAATGCTCGGCAATAAAAAAAAATTCGCTTAGCCTATTTAGCGATAAATATTGCTAGTTGTTGATAATATGCCCCGTAGTTTTCAAAATTGTTTGTTCTTTTCCCTGGTTATTCATCTTTGGAATTCCTGCTGGAATAGGAGTAAAAAGTAGAGTCATGCATAATCCTAGGATCCTCTCCTGAAATAGAATTCCAACTTTAGTGGTGGCATCATGAAGGGACAACAATGGTGTCCCAGGATGGGATATTTGGACTTTGTCATAGTTCACCATTTATCATTTAATAGACACTGTGCAAAAACTTTGATACAGCCATAAACTAGCATGGGTGAAATTTGAGTGTTCTTATAGGTCTAATACCTGCATACCCTGACTCTGTTCTCTGTCCTATGATAGAAACCTGTAGTTCAGGGGTTAGATCTACACATTAGTCCCAACACCTGGAGATATTGTGCGACATGCAAAAGGCTGCAGTAAACTTTCTTGCTACTTCTGTGTAGTACTGGACACCCCAGCATATGAGCAAGGCATCTGAAACGTAACTTGAGCATTCCAAAAGTGTTTTCAATGATGGTTTGTCTCTGTGTGTGTAGTGTGTTCTACCTCTGTAGAGGCTGAATATTTTGACCTCAGAAGGAGACGAGAAGTTGTGGAGTGAGGATGCACCAAACATTACTTGTAATAAAGACTTGTAATTTGTTTAATGTGGTAAGATTAAGTGTAGCAGGCCCCCTATACATGCATGTAATCAATGTTTGTTTGATGGGAGTATATTGTGACAGGTGAAATCAATGCACCTATTGCCCAAAGAAAGTAGTCCATGGCATAGAATTCCATTGCCACACATTGCCATTCCATCAGTGACTGTGGCATGGCAATAAACTGGTATTTCGACCAGTGAAGCATTTGTATACATGTGGTTAGCATATTGGCAGGTTTCAAATATAAGTTTAACTTAGTCATATATCGGTTAATTAATATTTGAGGGAAAGTTAAGGATTGAATCGCCTTTTCCTAAAATTAGTTTGTGCTAGCCCAATAATGCTAGTAAGTATTCAGATGGTGGTGTGTTCAACATCAAGGATGATTAGCTTTCATACACTTCCTTTTTTGACTGAAAGGTAAGTGCAGGTTCTGGTCTCATACTCACAAAATGATTCAGAGGAGAAGTGCTTTTTGCATTTTGCACACATTGAACACAAGGGCTCCCATTTCGTGACAATTTGTTCTGCTCTGCAATTCAGGGGGAAACATCCATTACAACGCAGTCATTACAATGACCTACCTTTACAACGCAATGGTTAAAGCACAACTGCCTTTACATCGCATGCCATTACAATGCATGTCACTACAATGCATGCCATTACAACGCATGCCATTACAACACATTATAAGGTAAGTAATGGAGATTTGTTTTAGTATTATAGGTATGGGTTTTGGGGTACATGGGAATAGTGATTTTTACCCCTACACTTTCCCTACTGTTGCACTCACTGGAGTGGGAATAGTAATTTGTTTACCCCTACACTATCCAACACTTAGTAATGTTTACCCAAACACTACCCAATGCTTACCCTACTGTTGCACTCACTGGAGTGGTAATAGTAATTTTTACCCCTACACTGTCCAACACTTACCCTACTGTTGACCTAAAAGTATTATGTGTTGTAGAGGTAGGCGTTGTAATGGTGTGCGTTGTAATGGAATGAGTTGTAATGGTAGTTTAAAAATAATGTGTTTTAATGGCATGGGTTGGAAAATCATGCAATGTTATGGTAGTTGCGATCTAAAGACTGTGTAGGCAAAGCATGCATTGTAATTACATGCGTTGTAACGTCATACATTCCAATTCAGGTAGTGTTAATGTGGGATGCCTAGGGGCAGGAATTGAGGAAAGACTTCTTATGCAAATGGGACCATAGATTGTCACAGAACCTAACAGTATTCCTCACACATCTTGAGCAACAAAGAAATACAAAGGACGTTCTGGAATGCCTGCGCCACCCAAAAAACAATGTTTTCTTGTAATTTAGGAAATGCATTTTAATACTGAAGCATTACCTAATTATCCCAGTCTAAGATCAGACTAAGACGACCGTGATTTAAGCATCCTCCTGCCCTAATTGAAAAAGAATAAGAGGGTGCAATTAACCGAACTGGGGATGCTGCTGTGTAAACAAGTTTGGGCATAAATGGCTCAAACCTAATTTTACCGCGCCCCCCAACACATTCTGCGTAGTAAATCGTGTTAAACTATGTGCCAAGAAAAACACCAACATTCTACCAGTCTTTTAGTTGATAGCTGCAGAAAACGTGTGGTATTAAGCAATATGTATCATTTACACAACAGGGAGTAAAATAAATGCACTTGTCGGGAGATAAAAGCGAAAGGACCTAGAAGAGAACCTTTGAAACTGCTCGTTTGATCCTGTGCGTGGGACTTGCGGGTGCTTTATTCAAATTATACAAGGAAAGTATAGGAAACTCCTTATTCTACACACGCACCAAAAATAATATTTGCAAATGTGGAATTTTGCTTGTTCCTTACTCTGGGAAAATATTTCCTCATCACTTGATAGAAACAAGTTTCAAATCAGAACAGGCAATAAAAAGCCCACAAATCTGAGATTTTCTTATCACGTTTATTGATCCTTTTAAAGTGATGCGGCATTCAATTAATTAGAAATGTCTGCCAAGACTGACTGTCTGACTTTTATTGACAAATCATTTAGGCCGTGCTCTTTCCTAGTGAAGACAAACAGACAAATTAATTGCGCAAAATTAAATCACGTATTGGCTACCACTTACAATTAGATGAGTCCAAAGAATCAATTACGATTAATGGTTCATGTTATACGACTGAGGGCTTGGACACTGATCACCAATTAACACAGTTTGACATAGCAATATTGTGACTGTGAAACACTTTAGTGGCAAAGCCTTAGCTTATGGATGATATATTTACTCACCCGGGGCAGTTCATCCAACAACTTGGTGTGGCTTAATCACCAAATAGGTCTCATCTCTAGAGGCTGGACTATTGACTTTACCAATGCTTTTTCATTGGTATTAACATCCAAAACTAACAGCCAATGTGGCGCAGTTCATGTGAATACATGTGTCATGACGCATGTGCAGTCCTGCAGATGAATGACTGACCATTTTTGAATGGGTTTTCTCTTAAAGGAAAGGCATTCCAAGATGCGCACAGGTATAGTGGCTCATACGTGTACGAGTGTTGTAACGTTTGCATGTACATGTGTTATAATGCACCAGCTGACAAGTTGCTACTTCAAATGAACTATTCTACAACTATGGAAGGCACCTTTAGAATGGTACATTGAAAGTAAATGATGAGATGTGAGTAAAGCACAGCATGCAAGGGAACAGAGGAACAAGCAGAGGAGAAAAGTCGAGGAAACACATACACTCTAATAGAGTGCTGTAACCTAAATAAAGACAGCAGCCCTCTTAATGTAGCAATGGAAGTGTACAACTCATCCAGTTAGATGCTCCTAGACAGGACACACATCAAAATAGCACATCAAGTGCGGAAACTTCTTTATTTAGCTTTGCATAACATTATCAGGATGCCTCGAACACCATGTACAAGTCCTCTTGACGCACTATGTACAAATGTCGTTCTATCTTCATCCACAGGGCGACAGGGCTAGTTACATATCCACAACATCACTAATCTATATGCACATCACAAGAATGCTTACTATAATTAATAATAAGAATCCCAAAAGATTATCAGAGGAGGCACTTCAGCTGACATAGAGGCTCCCTGCGTGCTGAGACTTCACCATGCAGCGGTCTGACATCTCCATGAGGGGTGTTCAGCTTGTGACCAAGACGTGCTCCTACATTTTATCCCACCAGGTAATGGTGTTGAATCTTCCCTTGGGGAGATTCTTGGCTGCACACCTACATACACGCTAGGTACACACAGGGTTAGCATAGTAGGATTACACCTGATTACTATCATGTAATATATGCCTGTATATATACACTGTCTCAGCACCATGGTAGAACTGTATCTACTATTTATTCTTTTGGTGCTTTTAATCACTTTCGTCTGCTTCTGTCAACTGATTATCACAGCATATGTATCTAAACTAGAATATATTGGTTCAATAAATATATTGAAAATGCGCTAGTGTGTAGTCTCTATAGTTTTCTCTGAGCACAAGTAAGCACAAGTGACTGAGCAAAAGGTTCTGATCTGTTTCCACCATCCCTGAGGGGTCGGGATTGTCATGTTTAGAGGTTGCCAGAAACCATTTGCTCCCTGGTAAGTTAGGAGGGTTTATGGTGGCACTGTGAACTAGCTGGTCTCTAGGCCAACATATCCTGCGGGGAAGCTCGGAATCAGTCTAGGTACCTCATCCAAAGTTTATGGTGTCCAACAAACATGCATGCCTTATAGATTAGTGGGAACTACACAACACCACACCATTGAAGACATAGAGATTACCAACAGGCAGGTGGGTATATTTATATGTGGCTGGTGGGTCTGCATTCGGGGAGTGGAGACTAGTAACATAGACAACTGTAGTGTGGCAACCAAATATGAATGACCCCTTTAGACTATTTGTTCATGCTTTTGGATTATAAGCCTGGCAGGAGAATATTGGTAAGATACAGATTCAGTCATACTGAGACTATATGAAAAAGGACCACTGATTTATTAGTAAAAGCAGTTGTAATTGGGGTGCAGAGGTTAATCCATGCCCATGGGCCATAACCCCACTGCACCTTCTGCAATATTTCTAACTGCACCCCTTTGCTCACTGCAACTCTACAGTCGGTGATAAACTATTAGCAAAGCAGTCTTGGCCTTGGACAAAGAGAGACCCTCCATCTTTGGCAGCTTTAATTGACTCCAAATTGTGCTTTTTGGCCAATATGCCATTGGATTTTTTTTTAAGCATGATCATGAAGCATCATTTAGCCACATCATGCAGCCCTGAGAACTACACGACAGACAGAAGTCACAAGATCACAGCTGCGATCACTCTAATAGAACTGAAGAGTATCAGGTAAAACTATGCGCTAAGGCCCCTGAGATTTTCCCTTTTTTGACATCAGTAAGAATGAAGTAAATTATGAAAGCTGGCCAGAAACAAACCTACATCTGCTTTTAAAGATAAAACATAAAGGAAATTCGAAAATGGAGAAAGTTGAGGGATATGAGAACAGGGTGAGAGAATGGAGTCTGGAAGTTAGCAAATAATATTGAGTATTTATGACTCAGCAAAACAATATAGACAATAGTGTATTTCTGGGGTTTATATTTTTCATATATTTTTCTTAAAATGTTGTGAACAGTAGTGGATATTAGCTGTGTTAAAACCTGTGATTTGATAAACAAATACAAATAATTGTTACGTAAAAGTTAATATTAGCTGGTGGAAATTTGCTCTTCCAGCAGGGTCTCCTTTGATTTTTCCTTCTCTTTCTGATTTTTTGTTGTTGTTGGCCGTATATCACCGTGCTGTTTACCCCTGCCAACCAGTAGTAATGTGTTTGTGTTCTCTCTTTCAAAGATAGTAATCTTGGTGTACACCTAATTGGGGCATATAATTTACTTATAAGTAAAAACCACCGCAATGGAGCGCACACCGCTAGCCCCTCCTCCGGATCGCCCCTCGGGATTCTGGTACTTGTAGTTCAGTAGTGGATCACCCAGGTGGGTGCAAGTCGGTACTTGTTGGACTGATGAATCTCTAGCCCCGATACATGTCCCGGGTTTTTGGGTATCGCCCGAGACATGGCTCGGGTTTCGGGATAACTTCCCTCATCAGTAGAGAAAATGGTTTAGGGGTGGAGGAGAAGGCCGCCAAACAACAGTCAATGGCCTCGATGCCCTAACCGGCACGCAGGGCAGCATCCAGGAGCCCGTCGGCTCAAAGCTCAAGGGAGTAAAAACCACCGCAATGGAGCGCACACCGCTAGCCCCTCCTCCGGGTCTAGAGATTCATCAGTCCAACAAGTACCGACTTGCACCCACCTGGGTGATCCACTACTGAACTACAAGTACCAGAATCCCGAGGGGCGATCCGGAGGAGGGGCTAGCGGTGTGCGCTCCATTGCGGTGGTTTTTACTAATTGGCTCCCTTGAGCTTTGAGCCGACGGGCTCCTGGATGCTGCCCTGCGTGCCGGTTCGGGCATCGAGGCCATTGACTGTTGTTTGGCGGCCTTCTCCTCCACCCCTAAACCATTTTCTCTACTGATGAGGGAAGTTATCCCGAAACCCGAGCCATGTCTCGGGCGATACCCAAAAACCCGGGACATGTATCGGGTCTAGAGATTCATCAGTCCAACAAGTACCGACTTGCACACACCTGGGTGATCCACTACTGAACTACAAGTACCAGAATCCCGAGGGGCGATCCGGAGGAGGGGCTAGCGGTGTGCGCTCCATTGCGGTGGTTTTTACTAATTGGCTCCCTTGAGCTTTGAGCCGACGGGCTCCTGGATGCTGCCCTGCGTGCCGGTTCGGGCATCGAGGCCATTGACTGTTGTTTGGCGGCCTTCTCCTCCACCCCTAAACCATTTTCTCTACTGATGAGGGAAGTTATCCCGAAACCCGAGCCATGTCTCGGGCGATACCCAAAAACCCGGGACATGTATCGGGTCTAGAGATTCATCAGTCCAACAAGTACCGACTTGCACCCACCTGGGTGATCCACTACTGAACTACAAGTACCAGAATCCCGAGGGGCGATCCGGAGGAGGGGCTAGCGGTGTGCGCTCCATTGCGGTGGTTTTTACTAATTGGCTCCCTTGAGCTTTGAGCCGACGGGCTCCTGGATGCTGCCCTGCGTGCTGGTTCGGGCATCGAGGCCATTGACTGTTGTTTGGCGGCCTTCTCCTCCACCCCTAAACCATTTTCTCTACTGATGAGGGAAGTTATCCCGAAACCCGAGCCATGTCTCGGGCGATACCCAAAAACCCGGGACATGTATCGGGTCTAGAGATTCATCAGTCCAACAAGTACCGACTTGCACCCACCTGGGTGATCCACTACTGAACTACAAGTACCAGAATCCCGAGGGGCGATCCGGAGGAGGGGCTAGCGGTGTGCGCTCCATTGCGGTGGTTTTTACTAATTGGCTCCCTTGAGCTTTGAGCCGACGGGCTCCTGGATGCTGCCCTGCGTGCCGGTTCGGGCATCGAGGCCATTGACTGTTGTTTGGCGGCCTTCTCCTCCACCCCTAAACCATTTTCTCTACTGATGAGGGAAGTTATCCCGAAACCCGAGCCATGTCTCGGGCGATACCCAAAAACCCGGGACATGTATCGGGTCTAGAGATTCATCAGTCCAACAAGTACCGACTTGCACCCACCTGGGTGATCCACTACTGAACTACAAGTACCAGAATCCCGAGGGGCGATCCGGAGGAGGGGCTAGCGGTGTGCGCTCCATTGCGGTGGTTTTTACTAATTGGCTCCCTTGAGCTTTGAGCCGACGGGCTCCTGGATGCTGCCCTGCGTGCCGGTTCGGGCATCGAGGCCATTGACTGTTGTTTGGCGGCCTTCTCCTCCACCCCTAAACCATTTTCTCTACTGATGAGGGAAGTTATCCCGAAACCCGAGCCATGTCTCGGGCGATACCCAAAAACCCGGGACATGTATCGGGTCTAGAGATTCATCAGTCCAACAAGTACCGACTTGCACCCACCTGGGTGATCCACTACTGAACTACAAGTACCAGAATCCCGAGGGGCGATCCGGAGGAGGGGCTAGCGGTGTGCGCTCCATTGCGGTGGTTTTTACTAATTGGCTCCCTTGAGCTTTGAGCCGACGGGCTCCTGGATGCTGCCCTGCGTGCCGGTTCGGGCATCGAGGCCATTGACTGTTGTTTGGCGGCCTTCTCCTCCACCCCTAAACGATGTCTAGAGATTCATCAGTCCAACAAGTACCGACTTGCACCCACCTGGGTGATCCACTACTGAACTACAAGTACCAGAATCCCGAGGGGCGATCCGGAGGAGGGGCTAGCGGTGTGCGCTCCATTGCGGTGGTTTTTACTAATTGGCTCCCTTGAGCTTTGAGCCGACGGGCTCCTGGATGCTGCCCTGCGTGCCGGTTCGGGCATCGAGGCCATTGACTGTTGTTTGGCGGCCTTCTCCTCCACCCCTAAACCATTTTCTCTACTGATGAGGGAAGTTATCCCGAAACCCGAGCCATGTCTCGGGCGATACCCAAAAACCCGGGACATGTATCGGGTCTAGAGATTCATCAGTCCAACAAGTACCGACTTGCACCCACCTGGGTGATCCACTACTGAACTACAAGTACCAGAATCCCGAGGGGCGATCCGGAGGAGGGGCTAGCGGTGTGCGCTCCATTGCGGTGGTTTTTACTAATTGGCTCCCTTGAGCTTTGAGCCGACGGGCTCCTGGATGCTGCCCTGCGTGCCGGTTCGGGCATCGAGGCCATTGACTGTTGTTTGGCGGCCTTCTCCTCCACCCCTAAACCATTTTCTCTACTGATGAGGGAAGTTATCCCGAAACCCGAGCCATGTCTCGGGCGATACCCAAAAACCCGGGACATGTATCGGGTCTAGAGATTCATCAGTCCAACAAGTACCGACTTGCACCCACCTGGGTGATCCACTACTGAACTACAAGTACCAGAATCCCGAGGGGCGATCCGGAGGAGGGGCTAGCGGTGTGCGCTCCATTGCGGTGGTTTTTACTAATTGGCTCCCTTGAGCTTTGAGCCGACGGGCTCCTGGATGCTGCCCTGCGTGCAAGTTCGGGCATCGAGGCCATTGACTGTTGTTTGGCGGCCTTCTCCTCCACTCCTAAACCATTTTCTCTACTGATGAGGGAAGTTATCCCGAAACCCGAGCCATGTCTCGGGCGATACCCAAAAACCCGGGACATGTATCGGGTCTAGAGATTCATCAGTCCAACAAGTACCGACTTGCACCCACCTGGGTGATCCACTACTGAACTACAAGTACCAGAATCCCGAGTGGCGATCCGGAGGAGGGGCTAGCGGTGTGCGCTCCATTGCGGTGGTTTTTACTAATTGGCTCCCTTGAGCTTTGAGCCGACGGGCTCCTGGATGCTGCCCTGCGTGCCGGTTCGGGCATCGAGGCCGTTGACTGTTGTTTGGCGGCCTTCTCCTCCACCCCTAAACCATTTTCTCTACTGATGAGGGAAGTTATCCCGAAACCCGAGCCATGTCTCGGGCGATACCCAAAAACCCGGGACATGTATCGGGTCTAGAGATTCATCAGTCCAACAAGTACCGACTTGCACCCACCTGGGTGATCCACTACTGAACTACAAGTACCAGAATCCCGAGGGGCGATCCGGAGGAGGGGCTAGCGGTGTGCGCTCCATTGCGGTGGTTTTTACTAATTGGCTCCCTTGAGCTTTGAGCCGACGGGCTCCTGGATGCTGCCCTGCGTGCCGGTTCGGGCATCGAGGCCATTGACTGTTGTTTGGCGGCCTTCTCCTCCACCCCTAAACCATTTTCTCTACTGATGAGGGAAGTTATCCCGAAACCCGAGCCATGTCTCGGGCGATACCCAAAAATCCGGGACATGTATCGGGTCTAGAGATTCATCAGTCCAACAAGTACCGACTTGCACCCACCTGGGTGATCCACTACTGAACTACAAGTACCAGAATCCCGAGGGGCGATCCGGAGGAGGGGCTAGCGGTGTGCGCTCCATTGCGGTGGTTTTTACTTATAAGTCTCTGGTCTAGTATACGGTACCACATGTACCCGAAGCTGCTAAATTAAATACTACTAGAGGTCTGCAGCACTCATTGTGGTATGCACTAAAGTATCACTGTAAATCATCTCCTGGCCTGTCAAGGCAGCCTTGGTGTACAGTTTGAAACTGCCATGTCAAACTGGCAAAACAAACCTTTTGTCAGGCCTAGACCATCTTTTTAAATATTTATAAATCACCCCTGAGGTAGGTTCTAAATGCCCATGGGGCAGTGGGCATGTTATTTAAAAAGTAGGGCTTGTATATGTAATATTAAATGTACCCAGCAAGTGAAAAATCTCCAAAGTCGTTTTTCACTTTTGTAAGGCTGCCCCTCCCATAGGTTAACATTGGTTAACTCTATTACCTTCAATAAGTGCAATTTTGGAGGAGACAGAAAATGGTTCAAGAACTCATTGTCTTAATGTCCAAGCCATATTTTATATTATCATTTCAGTGGCATAGCAAGGGGGGTGGGGTTGGGGGGTTGGTCTGTCCCAGGCGGCATGAGTTTTGGGGCAGCAGCACCCCTCGCTCTTACCTGCGCATTAGTCGGTAGCAGACACAGGGACCATCACCCACCCCGCTCTCACCTGCGTCCATCACTGGGTGGCAAATGCCTCAACCGTCACAAGCACCAAAAACGTCTAGTTATTTCACTGTACAATTTAGCAAATTACATTTTTAGAAAGTTGTCATTTCCCTACCTAAAACAGATAGCCTTTTCTTGCAGTGAGACCGGGCCCTTAATTACTCCCCAGATGTGTATTGCTGCCAAACAGTGGACAAAGGGCCCAGGGAGTAGCAAAGGGTGGTGCCTCCCTTGACAGGAGGGCATCGGGATTATGGAGGGCCCATTCTTAAGCTTCAAAGGATGCCTATATTGTTACAGGAAGACACTCACTCTTAGGCCTGAATGTCCTTTGTCTCTCTAGTCTGGCTGTCTCCAAACTTAGTGAGGTTAAAGGAACTGACTAGAACTGGTTTAGGGGGTTGACAAAGGTTTGCCCTCTACCCACAGGCTGGAACTGGGAATAAAAGCTGATCCCACAGACTTCTTCTCAAACAATTCTGGACGTATGGAGAATCAGGAGAAGGACTTTCCTCCTCTCTGAAGAACTTAAACGATGACTGTACCTGCTTTGTTAGAACCCATGACACCAGAGGTGACTCCAAGGGTAGGTTGGCTGACCTCCTATTGACTTACAGGGACATAAGCCTCCAGGGTACCCAGCAGACCAGTTCCAACTGGCCCTGCCATGGACACTGTTGATGGCCTCTGTTGGGCTGTTCTAATCCCCAAGTAGTAGCCCACACGTGCTGGACCTTTGGCTGGTGTTAAGGTGTTAAGGTGTTCACAAAAGCTGGGACTTAGAAACGTGTTGCCAACTTTCTGTCTGAAGAACCAACATAGACCGGGATTGCCACTCAAACTGCATCCATTGATGCACAATACCGGCCAGACTCAGCTTACTGGTTTGCCCCAATAAAAGAGATCTGACTTTCAGAAAAGTTTCCAAGTCTGAATGTAGAGGGCTTCATTGGGACAGATGCTGAACAGCAACCTGACAATGTTGCAGCATTCCTGGACAAAGATTTTGCCTGTGCAGAGGTTTCCCACCATCATCGATGACTGCATCAGGACTTTGCTCCTGATCAACCCACTGTCATTGAAGCCCACATCAGATTTGAGTTTGCCATGCTTGTGTCTTTTACGTTTCTAAGTCTGAAAGTAAACTTTCCATCAGGAAGAACATGGTCCTTTATCCGACCTGCACTCCATTATAGTCAGCCTTAACTCTTGACCTTGAGCCAGTCAAGGGTGACCAGATAACCACAGTTGTCTCTTTTTCTTTTTTCTGCTATCTTTAATTTAAACGTTTTACATTCATATCTCCAATTCGCCTTATTGGATTTTTGTCAAGTTTTCGCTCAAAAAAAAGAGCTCAAATCAAAGGTTATTACAGTGTGGTAGAAGACTCTAGCAGTAAGCCATAATTTGAAATGATGACTAGTTATTCATCATGTAAAAAAAAGAGCTCAAATCAAAGGTTATTACAGTGTGGTAGAAGACTCTAGCAGTAAGCCATCATTTGAAATGATGACTAGTTATTCATCATGTACGGCCATGCAATTTACACTAGACATGCTACAAAATATTTGTTTATCTATGAAGCCATACCAAAATCTTTAAATCCAATTTCAAGGATGACTTTGTAAATCAAGTCCCTCTGAAACAATACAGTATTGAAAGCAGCTGCAGTCGGTAGTGGGAATACCTGCCTGGCGGTGACGTGGGGAGGGGGAGGGGCAGGGTGGGGGGTAGTAATCTATGGATTACGAAGGTTTACAGGTAAGTAAATATTTAAATAAATCAAACAAATTTCGTTGCGCACACTGCATCGCATTTGGAGATGAAGTGCACGCAACAAAATTTGTTTCATTTATTTAAATGTTTACTTACCTGTAAACCTCCGTAATCCATAGATTACTACACCCCACCCTGCCCCTCCCCCTCCCCACGTCACCACCCGGCAGGTACTCCGACTACTGACCGCGGCTGATTGAAAGCAATTTTTTTAAGGGTGATTGCTCATTGACATACTAAATTCTTCTTCATCACTATGATTTTGTTTGTCTGTAGATGGGATTCGTCTTTCTTAGAAAAATAATGTTAATCTTCCCATTCTACAAAGTGAACTTGTTTTGGACCTTGGCTTTCCACTGACTTTGACTAGCAGAATTATGTTTTTCTGCTTGATTTCAGATTGCTTTAGTAATCCTGTTCCAATTAAATAACATGTGGTTGTCTGCTCTAGCAAAAGTAGTAGAAACCCTGTTATAGTTACACTAATAACATACTTTACATTTCTTTTCTTTTCATCTAGTGAAACCATTTTTGGGATACAATGACAGGATATCTTTTAAAGACACAGTATGTTTTAATTTCTTAATATTTAGTTAGAGTAACTTTATCATCTTTTAGCTTGCCTCTCTGTGACCTAGGTGTCAATCTCTTGTAATAGCCTGGACTGCAACAGTTATGGCTGCATTAATTCATTTTTACCTTAGATATAATCTTTTGATTAGTGGCATTAAACATTGACCAACGGTAACAAAAAGTGCTGCATTATAGGCATTTTATTTGATATAAAAAAGTGATTCAATGAAGAACAACTAATGAGACTATTGCTGCTCAATATAGACTTTAACAAGGATAAATGTTAAGATTCACTATGATTAATAGATGCATGAATTGAAGTCGAAGAATTGACAATTTAACATGAAAATATTGCACAGCAATAGAATCAGTATTACATTGTTTTGCAGCAGGATTTTTGGTAATGCTGACATTTTGATCCATAATTCTCTGCTCAGAATGTTGTTTGCCATGGCACCGGAAAGCAATGTTCCCCATACTGGAAGATATTTTCAAGTTTTTTTTAATGTGATGCTGCGTTTGTATCATAGGTAGGGGGTTTTGTTTTGATTTA
The DNA here is from genome assembly GCF_964263255.1 of Lissotriton vulgaris. Lineage (NCBI taxonomy): Eukaryota > Metazoa > Chordata > Amphibia > Caudata > Salamandridae > Lissotriton > Lissotriton vulgaris. The sequence continues at coordinate 1,568,767,223 of NC_141687.1, forward strand.
ATGTTTGTTTCAAATTATGTATGTTATGTGGATGTTGCTTTAACATTATTCCCATCGTTTCTATAGGCTGTTGGTGTTATTAAACGCATTATTCTTTTATAATATGTATATATTATTTATTATTGATGCAATGATATACATAGGATCACTTGAGGGAAAAACAAATATCAAACAATAAAAAATGATAGGAAGACGGCAATAATGCAAAATAAAGATTTTATTTTAAAAAGTCCATGAATTGTAAATAAAACACCAATGATTCAAAAAACTAAATACCGAGTGAAAGATATAACTTAGTTATATTTTGTTTCATTGTATGAAAATCTATATTGTGTGGCTATTGCAAGTATCTGGATCTGGACCTCATGGCCTTTGTCAGACAGCCATGGAATACATGATCTCAGAAATAGGGAAGAGGTATTTTGGCCAGATGGATTTCCACAAACGCACACCAACAGGATTTGCAGGCGATATTGTGCAACTAAAATTATAAGTAAGTAATGATTGTTAAATTGGAAATTAGTTACATTTTTCTAGACTGACAGCTGCTACAAAACAATATATGCAATAGCAGAATTTATTTATTTTGTTTTTTGAGTTTTATATAGTGCAAACTCGACCAAAAGGTATCAGATCTCTTTACAGAGTTTGCTGAGCAATATTTACAGGGAATACATATGAGGAGAAAAGTATAGGCATAGAAGGTAATGATATACCATAGATGGTGATGTGGATTGTCGAAAGAGTATGGAGGTAGTGAAGGAAGAATATTTCAGAGGTAGTGGAATAGATGCACAGCTATTTTCAAAGGTAGTGAAGTTCCAGCTCTCAGATGGTGGAAGGGGGAAGTATATCAAGGCAACTTGATTGCTTTAGGACGTAGGGCTTAGGTATTTGTTGAGCAGAAGTAATTTAAGGTTTTTTCTGAAGTGTAAGAATGATTGGTTGTCTCGTAGATCCAGCGGGAGAGCATTCCAAATTCTAGGCGCATTTCTAGAGAAAGGATTTGTGAGTGATTTTTCTTTCTTAAATTTGGGTGGAATCAGGTGTAAAGTGTTTGAGCTTCACAAAGGCCTCTTTCAGACAGCTTTTGATAGCTTGTTTGTAGGGTATGTAGGTTTTTCAGTGTAGAGAGTTTTGTGGGTTATGCAGACCATTTTAAAATACTTCTTGCTATGTCACTCGAAGAGTCACACATTTGGCTGTGGAATATCGCTCGTATGTACACCTAAAGCATGGAAATACAACACATAATCAATGTGAAAGATTGGCAGCTATGGGGTATTACTAAAGACACAGATAAGAAGAGTCTATGACATCGCAACACAGCAACAAAACAGATGAGCTCGTTAGAGCATAGATAGAGAAGAAGGACACATGGAAAAAGAGCATTAAAAACGTTAAGCAGACCTAAGTGGTCAGCTACGTGTTAACTACTTTCCCCAATATGCTTTCTAATGTATTTAATACTAAGGACGCTTTAATTCATGTCCTACAAAACTAAGAGGTAAACAACCACATAGCTAGTTATTTTACATGTATTTCTATCTATTCCTGTTAATAATCCAATCATTTTTCAGGAAACGTGCTCTCTACAAAAATTCAAAAATTTCACAACATGAGACTCTTTATCGTAGCTAAGAGAGAACTTGTTCTCCGTTTACTACCCTTTTACTCACATTTTAGAAGAGCCTCCAGAATAATTGAAAAGGGGTATTTAAGCCTCACCTCTCATAACAGCCTTTATTACATGCAGATGATTACATGTACAAGACAGGTGGGCCATATTAGAATTGCACGTTAGGCAGGAGCAATGGCAAAGAGAAACAAAATCATGATAAAAAAATATAAGGCTGTAAAAGATCAATATAAAGATAATCTAGCGAACAAATGCAAGATAATGTGTTAGAGAGATTAAGGGCCAGATGAATCAAAGGGTTTTACCCATTCTGTGTCTATGGGGAAATGTGTTCATACATATGGCCCTAAGATACAAGGAAACAATTGTTCGTTTATATAAGCAAACTACTTTGTGTATGCCCCCAATTCTAAATATTATTAGGTGTATGAAGAATTTTCCAACAGAGCTGATATTTTCTTCAATAGACGAGATCAAAACATTGATGCTTAATTGGAAATACAACGAAACTCTAATACATATTGGAAAGCTGTCGCTCCTTTTTCACTTTCTAGCTTCTGGGGCAAATCGTCCAATGGCTCCTTGCGTTCATCACTCCGCACCTAATGCTTTTAAAATGCTCCAGGAGAGCCTTGTCTTTTGAATGATAGATCGCCCTCGTGATTTTTCAGGGGGCTATTGCCTCTGCTCTCATCTGGGCACTCGAAAGAAAATATTGCTTCCAGCCCGACTGCACACCGCGTTTGAATCAGAAAGAAGGTGCAATTCCCAACTTTGGACCAGAACGCTACAAATGAGTTTCAAGTGAATTCAGCAACATACACTGCAAAACTGCAGCTTGGAACTCACATCACACTGAACCATAAGGCACTGCTCAAGTGGCGATGTTTACTGGGTAAGTGTGGTGTACCTCTCACGCTCACACCAGTTCATAGCTGCTTGTGTGCTGTATCAAATTAAAATTCACATCAGATCAGCATGCACATTCAGTGAATGTTAATGGTGGTGAATAATCCAGCTCAGCGTACACCTCTTCCACTCACAACAGTTGAGGACGTTGAGGAGTTCATGTACGAGGCATCAAACATGCTCCCAAAAGTTCATAGCCACTTAAGTTTGGTTCACAATTGAAGTGGATTCCTCATGTGCAGTGCAGACCCTAATCAGAAAGCCACAGCACCTTCACGCTGACATTAGCAGCGAAGAGTGGAGTCAGACAGTTAACGCTCTCTCAACATATCAACACGCTTGATGGAGGTTAAAATTACCACATCCCAGTGGCACACAATTTTCTCCTGAGTCAATAACGCAAGGGGTGAAGAGGGGTCACATTGGTACGACCATTAAGTCACCACATCGACCGTGGCCATTTACTCACTGCTCAGACTCACAGCCAGTGACCATCCCCAAATGTACTCACCGCATCCAAGAGCATCCTGGACTCAGTTGTGTGACCTGTGTACTTCCCTGAATACCCTTCAGTTCCTGAGAGTGGCCACACTCCATTTTACTGCTGCATTGAATGGATGTTGACGGGTACCTGGCTAGATACTGTCCGCTTCACCAGTGTCAAATGCAAGATAAGAGGGTTACTCAATATGTAGACCAGAAAGTGAAGACATGCATCAGGTTTATTTCATACACCTCAGCCACAGCATATCAACTGCCAATTCCGGAGTGTGCGGGCTCCTCACTCTACATTCTATAACTTCTTGAGGTTCTTCTGTTCTACTCTATTCTACAGTTTCCGGGTATTTTCTAAAATGCAAGTGACCTAGGAGATGGACAGATACCACAGAAAGTCTTCCACCTCATTGGTAGCTATGTTTGATGCAAAAAAAACAGTGGTGGCTTGTGAATTTTGGAACTGGTGAGGCTAAAATTGCTATCTTGTAATAGCATTCACAGCATAAAATAAGTAAGCCCAACTCCCATATGGTATCATACAGGGGGTTATTCCCACAACCATGTATAATTTTTAAGACAGTCACAGACAGAGAATGCCACACACAACTAGTGTAGCCCAGCAATCACACTAACCAATTTTCCCTTTTACAGAACTAGTAACCTGTAAAAGCACACTGCATTTTTCCTCCTAAAAAAATGTACAGCAGGGCAATAGTACTTTGAAGAGCCTGTTCCATGGGTGAAAGGTGTTCATTTTTATCTCAATGCGTGTATCATTAAAGATTGCCCTGCTATTAACAAAGCTCTACATTTTCTTTGTCTATGGAACCTTGCATTTTGCTAGGCTTATACCTGTGCTCTGTGAGATCCTTACAGTATGTTGAAAAGTGCTTCAACACTGGTACAAGTACAAATGTAAAAATGCCTTTGATCAGGGCCTATAGAAGTTAATGAAGAATCATGTAACTTTGTTTTTGTTTCAAAAAGAAAAGGCATTTTGTAGAAGCAGTTTTAAAGGAAAGGAATCCCTAATAAAACCAGTGCTGAAAAAAGGATTGTTGACCTATCGCATGGTAATATTTTTACACTAAATGTGTGTCTGTGTCATGTCACGACTTCACTGGTCACTTGAAGTCAGCATGACACTAATCAATGGAAGGCGAGAATGGTCGGTTTGGGGGCATGAGGTTAGGCTGGCAGGCAGCCGCGGTCGGCAGTAGGAGTTCCTGCTGGGCGGTGATGTGGGAGGGTGAGGGGCAGGGCGGGGGGTAGTAATGTATGGATTGCGGAGTTTAACAGGTAAGTAAACATATTGATAAATAAAACGAATTTCGTTGCGCGCACTGCATCGCATTTGGTGATGCAGTGCACTCAACGAAATTCATTTTATTTATTTATATGTTTACTTACCTGTTAAACTCCGTAATCCATTCATTACTACCCCCCACCCTGCCCGCCCCTTCCCCACGTCACCGCCCTGCAGGAACTCCTACTGCCGCCCGCGGCTGCTGGCAGGTCATAGACACAAGGCAATGGGCAGTGTGAGTGCTCGATCCTAAATCTAAGGCTGATGCAGAAGGAGCAGGTGAATGTATCTGCTTCAACCATCCTTTGTTGCGACACTCACAGCAGTAAAGCCAGGACAGTCTTGTTTCTAGACTCTTTGGCTAGTTCTACCATGCTTCATGCAGTAAGGTCAACAGATTACACACTGCACATGGTTCAGTTTAACTGCAACATCCCAAGTGTATCTGTTTACAGCATTTCACCTCGTGTCATGAAAGACACCAGTTCACATGAGTTTCAACTTCCACTCATCACCTCCCTAAATGAGAGTGGAAGGTTATAAACCTTGTGAGAATCCCACCCTTTCCCAACCTGTCCCATGGCGAGGTGCGTCAATGTTTCTTTTTGATCCTACCCTACCCACGACAAGCTTGGGAACGGTGCTCCCTAGGTAGGGTGACCAGGCGCCCCAGATTTCCCCGGACAGTCATGGTTTTTCATGGACTGTCCCGGGGTGCCGACACTTTTTTCTAATTTAAATAGATGACTTGGATTTTTAAGAGGGTCGGATGAGCGCGTACCTGACACTGCAGTCCTCGCTTAATTTTCACCAGCTCTCTTCTCACGTCAGGGACAGAAGTTCTGTCCTTGCAGGAGTCACCTGCTGCGCCGCCTAATTCTTGCAGCACAGCAGCCACTAAAGGGGCCCGAATCAGAATGCACTAGAGCACCCGCCAGAGTTGGGTGTACTCCCAGCAAGATAAGGTCATAAATGGTGGAGTTGGGAGCACTCCTAGTTACACAGGCAGTGGGCTGGGGCAGGGGTGGTGGTGAGAAGAAGGCATCCTAGGTGGAACAGCGCAGAGTACAGAAGATACAAAAGCACACATTAAACCTTATCCAGTCCTTTTTTTTCATTTGCTTTCTCTGCTTGAATTTTTTATTAACATTATAAAGAAGACTACAAGTCCCAGAATGCTAAGAGATTAGACTGATTGCGAGCTATTTTTACATTTTTGGAATAGAACAAAGCATACATTTTTTGAAACACTACATATATACCCTTTTTAGTAGATTTGTGGATTATTCCTTTGTAGTCCCATGTTTTAGTGTTGTCATTGTGATACTTCAGCATTAATGGTAGAGGGCAATGTTTAGTCCTATTTCTATGTCTAGTACTGTCCCCGTTTTTTGTTCTAGAAATTTGGTCAACCTAACCCTCGGTTACTGACACCCAGTCTTGAGAGACACAGGAATGAAGCCTAATACGCCCAGGCTGAGTTCAATTAGCGAGGCTATCTAAGCCGTAGGTGGGCGTGGCATTGCGCCGTCGTATGTCACGGATAGGGTGACCAACTGGCATGGGTGCAAATTCAGGACAGTGAGTGCAAAAATTCAGGACAAAGGGTCAAAATTCCGGACAAAAATTCAGGGCAGAAGGTCAGAATTCAGGACAAAAATTTTGGACAAAAGGTACGTTTTGCATACACATCAGAGGAAGTCCCGCAATAGTGCATAAGTAAATAGACAACCAACACAAGCACAAGTCAAAATAAGTTTATTTTAGGTTGAGAGAACCTTGCACTCCCTGCATCTGTTGTGTATGCGAGTGAAACACACCTGCGTTTGCATATTTTAAAAAAAAGTGAAGAAAAAGATCACAGCTGAAAACGTCTCAGAACTTACATTCTCATAGCTGCCAAGGTTTCAGATTGCTTACGTGTGACATTTTCATAATTTCAGTTGAAATTATGAGTGACATTCAATGACTTTTAGTGAGACTTTCTCATAATCAAGCAATGAAGACAAGGAAAACATATAAATATCAGAAATTACACCCAGCACCAGAAATGGAAGGGCGGTAAGATATGTGAGAGGCCCCCGCGTGGAGCCTAAACCAGCCACACTGACGCTGAACTCAACTTTGTGCAGACTGTAACTGAAGTGCAAAGCTCAGCTCAGGCACTTACTTAACTCATCCTTTCTCTTATCTGCTTGCACACTCATTTGTCCATCAATGCAATCTCTTAACCCCTTGCGTGCTTGTGACGGAACTACTCCGTCACGAGCCACGAGTGCAGTGTGATCATGACGGAGTGGTTCAGTCATGCCGCCCACGCAGCATCAATTCCCCGCCTGCGTGGGTGAATTAATGAGCGGGCCGGGCCGTGACGGAACCACTCGGTCATAAGCACAACGCACCCGTGGCTCGTGACGGAGTGGTTCCGTCACAAGCATGGCGGTGCCACGCGATCCCCCCTCCCCCCAGCACTGCGGCAGAATTACCGCCGCGGCCAAGGGGTTAAACTATTCATCCATCGATCTGTTCATGCTCTTAGTAATCACTGCATGCACACAGTTATTCCTTGATCCATGTATTCTACTATTCATTCACTAATCTATTCAAGTAGCACTCATTCATACATGCACTCACTCATCCATTGACTCAGCCACCATGTCATTCATCTGTGTGCTCACCCACGTACCTCATCTCCTCTTGCATTCATTCATCCACCCACCAATAAACTTGTACATCTATCTATCCTCACCCATTAATATATTCTTGCAACCATTCACATGTCCCCCCAAAGAGACCGACATGCAGAGACTCGCCAATCAATGAAAAAAACACTTAACAAAAAGGTATCACCCATATGTTAGGTTGTTTTGAAGTGTTTTTCTCACATATCTGCCAAGTTTTCAGTTTTGTTATGAGTAACATTTCCATTTCTGCAGCTTGCTTATGTGTGACATTTCAATACATTCTGTGTGACACTTTAAGGTACACTTTATAATGTACTGAATAAAGCAGTTAATTTCTCTTTGGTTCAACGTATTTGCCAGAGAGGGCCTTGAAACAGGTGCAGCGCTCACTCACCTACTTCATGCTTCTAACATTGTAGCCCTAAAAGCGTATGATGTCATAAAAACAGCACAAGTCATTTGTGACAAGACCTCCAAGGACACCCGCCTTCCCTCTCCCACTTTGCAGAGTCCCCTGTGACAGTGCCTTTGCACGGATCCTTTGACACACCGTCTGTTCTTTTTTTGGAGAGACCTTGGCCCCTTACATGTTATGGCTTTACCAACACTTGACATTCTTATCATGCCAAAGACACATTGTGTATTATACTGTAGCCCACTCCAAACAGAGATGTCCCTCAAAATATAGACGTCTACCATTTTCAAGGACTCATGGCAAACCTCTTCAGAAGCCCCTATTAAAGCACGTACGTTGTTTCTAGCAGGCATGTAAAAATTAAAACCTCAGAGATGGTGAAAGGGTTTTATTTATTTATTTTATCAGGGCATTTCGAGTCCCCCTCACCCCCACTGGGAAAAAAACACCGGATCCGAAATGCTGTCACTGGGCTGAGAGGCCCATTATCATTCTGTATGTGATAATTAGGGCAACATACAGAATGATAAAGGGCCTGATAGCAGCCTGCACCAGGGCGGGGAGGGGGTGCTGCCGGCCACTGATCCCAGCAGGAGCGCGAGCTGGCCCCCTGAAGTGAGAGTTACAGGACTCTCAGACTGCTTGCAGGGGGCGGCTAAATTTACGGACAAAAGGCGTCCATGAAAGAAGTCTTCATGGACAACGGACAAGAGGCCCAAATTACGGGCAGTCCGTGAAATTTACGGACGGTTGGTCACCCTAGTCACGGAAGCCTTGGCTAACATCAGATCATCCCAGTAAAGCCCGCCATGTAGGCACATGCGCACAAATGCATGTGCCTGGAAAAAGCACCCATTTCACTGCCTGACCCTTTGAGTGATCACAATGGGAAGCAAGTAGCAGAATAATTTGGTCACAAAAAAAACATAGGAGGCAGGAAATAGTGTCGGGAGGGCGGAGCTCCAAGGCTTCTAATAATGAACTACAGGTGTCAGCATGGCGCTCAGCGACGGCTCGTGGAGGGAGTTACGGTGGGCCAGGAGGGTTAGGGAGGGGGAGATGCAGGGCGGAGGTTGCTAAAAACCGGCATATGGATAATTGCAGGTAAGTAAACAATTTAATTAATAAAACGAATTTCGTAGTGCGCCTTGCATCGCAAAATGCAATGCAGTGCGAGCTACGAAATTCGTTTTATTAATTAAATTGTTTACTTACCTGCAATTTTCCATATGCCGGTTTTTAGCAACCTCCGCCCTGCCCCTCCCCCTCCCCACCCTCCTGCCCCACCGTAACTCCCTCCACGAGCCGTCGCTGGTGATGCATACTCTCACGTTTACTCTGTACTGCATGGCTGCTACTTCGGTGGAACATAAAATGTACTATGATTTGGAATTCAGCAATATTCAATAAATACCCATTCTTAAATCTCTTGAAACAGATATGTGACTTGAACAGCACCAGAGCAAGGACACGGTTTCCGGTAAGGGCCCCTGGGCATGGGAAGCTCTGTCCTGAAGACACACAGATAGAAGCCTGCATTCTGAACGAAAATTGTTTTCACTATCAATATAATGTAACAGGTAAGAATGTATGTTACTTGATGGCCGATGTGCAGGAATTAAATAATATTTTTCGCTACTGCATTTATTTGGAAATGTGCGGGTTTAAGTTCAAGATAATATTTTTTCCCAGAGCAGAAGAAATGTGTCGCAAAACAGCAGATTTGCCCATAAACTGAAATTCCGAATGTGTTTAAATCAACATGTCTTCTCTTTGGTGTTTTCCTTTTAGTTAAGAATGAACTTGAATGTACTGTTCCTTCTTTTTGCCTCGGAAAGGGTTAGCAGCTGCCCTTTGGTGTCCTTAGCAATGTCCTTGCCTGATCACATGGGTCATGATGGCAGTGGCAGCCCAAAAAATTAAGCAGTACTGTCAAAGCTATGCTTACTTTCCATAATCCCCTCCCCCCTCCAGTTACAGGTCTTTATGAATAAAGAAGAGGCTGTTGAGAATTGAAACAATAATCTATTTGTATTTCGAAGCATGTATGATGTCACCTTTTAGTGGAATTACGTCAATGCCAACGCGTTTTCCATGTGCCACCACTCCTGTACCTGACAACTATATTTCCAGGGTTCACTTTAGTGGCTGTCTCTATGTACACTTTGGTGTGCCATGGGATGCAACAGCTTTGTTGGCTCTCAGTAGCATCAACGTATTACCGTATACTCTAGGCAGATTGAAAAGCTCTGCATTATGAGGACTGAGGATACAATTTTTTTTTAAAAGAATCAAAAAATGACACGCAAACAGTCTGCTTAAATCTCTTTCTGCACGATTCTAATGTAGTGGTAGAACATCCTCAAACTTCAACAGCCCGAGGATCTGCACGTTTAGTAAATCTTAAATCGCTCCAAAATTAGTGTTATTTGTGGGTAACTTGATTTAATTTTCCCAATACCAGTGCAGAAGCCTTCAGACAAAGGCTTTGGCCCAACAATGTACAATCACTATGTGATGCATCATGTTTGCACATGGCATTCGGTGTTGTGTGTGTACAAGTTAATTCAGCACCAAACATTGATAAATGGCATTTTTTCAACTCATCATCATCATCATAACTTTATTATCGAGCACAAAGTTCTTAAAAAGTGCATAGCCACCTAATACAAGAAAACATACATTTTTCGGCGACAGCATTTTTTAAAATACAAAAAATACAATAATTCAGATAAAAAAGCACGCTTTCAACCGTGTTAAACTTAAACAAGAACTCCAAATTTAAATATAATGCAAATGGCGTTGTATGACTTGATCGCCAAGCATTATAGGTAGAAAAGTCATAGATTTTCTACTTCAGGCGCTATCTATTTCTTCTACAGGTCTCTCTATGCCATTGAATATTATATGGGAGCATTTTGTTGCACGACTCAATCCAAGTTTATTATCTCAATTGAGCATTTTTTTGGTGAGCAAATGAGCACAGAATCCTAAATGAATTAGGCAAGTGGCACAAATACAAATTGCATTTCTCCCAAGTTGCCTCTGCAAAGATATAGCGGCTCTCATCTATGTCACGTGCCATATCACTTATAAATATTTCAGTGTATACAAAATACACCTATCAGCTCTGTCTGACTGTAAAGGTGCAGTTTACGTTGTCTCGACTGGCGTACATCTGAAATTCAGTATCTCTTATTGTGACTTTTGTAATTTGGCATTTTTTGCACCAGTCCAACATTCTTCTTGTATTTTGTTCCTCTTAGTTAAAAAAAAAAAAACATGATTTGTTTTTGATGGCCTTAACATACTTTACACATTCAATCAACCAACAGATCATTGTAGAATATAGATGTAGGAAGCTGAGATATATTATTTTCCTTTGAGGCACTCAGTTAATGTGCAGTGATTTATGCCCAGCTTAGGCAGTGCTAAAGTTTCTCTAGAGATGAAAAGATCGAAATACAAGTTAAAGTAAGATGCAGCTATAAACTCAATCCGTAATGTCCCTCATCAGCGTTGCTGAGGAAAATGTCCAGAGGATATCTAAATATTTCTCTCTGATTTGCACTCCTCGCTGTCATTTACTAAGGCAACTGGATACCTCGAAGCAACTAGCAACTTTACCATTGCTGGCGTCATATATATTTTGCTGTTTTCAGCTCTAAGAAATGTCATGTCAGTTTGTTTAAGCAAAAATCAGTCATTTCTTCTAGATGTTGATGCACACGACTACAGCTTAATTCCTTGTGTCAGAGCCTGTTTATTGAAAGTTTGGCCAGCGGTCCTGCACAATGATAACTAAATGTGCTACTGCACTATGCTCACTGATACACAATACCCAGCACTGCAACCTTTGAGGAATAAAACCATATTTTAAAAATTGCATTCAATTACTGCACTGCAATAAAAATCTGGGATTAATTACATCATCAAAATCTGGGATTAATTACATCATCAATGTATGGATGTGTCACATTTTTACAAAGACAGAAATAAAGTAACAACAATAAAAATAGGAATGCAGATTCCCTTCATGCCTTCAGTCGAAGCGAAGCCTTAATCTTCCTAAACAGTCTTAACATTTGGAAAAATCTTTTGAGTACGTTTATAAATTACCACTTCGCTTCAGATTCCCCCATGGTCCTACAAAATAAATGCCACCAATCACGATTGTCCCTCGGAAATGAAATTACAGATGGCGTTTGACTCAAAAAGTGTCAAGCTATACGATTAAAAATCAACACAACACGAGAAACCATAATGATGTGTTCCTCCGTTTCCCATCTTTATGCAAGTTTTTGACGGCAATGCGTCTCAATTCTGGAGAGATTGTTGGTTATATAGACTGTGTGTATCAGAGATATTATGCAGTCAAAAGCATCATACTTTTTCGATAGACATTCTAAGGTGTATTTAAAGGAAGAAGGACCTTTTCCAGCTTTTATTTATATTTGTGAAATAACATATGTGAGGTGCAATCACCTCCGACCATACTGTCCCTTACCCCTTTTGGGATATTGGTCCTACCACTGGCAGGGGGGAGCATGCTTCTGTACTCACACACTGTCATTGTTTTAAAATCATCGCTGAGAAGTAAAAAGGGGAACGAAAGTTCCAAACAAGTTGTGTTCAAGAGGTAATGGAGACAATCAAAGAAAAGTGCATAGTGTCCGACTAACATGAGGATTAAGTCCCTTACTCATGTCTTCTGGGATAACGTGCATCACCAACAGCAAATTCAGAGCCCACACTCTCCTGGTTAGGCTCAGCTCTGAATGCGGTTGAACCAGCATTAAAAACGCTCTCTGGTGGTTCTGGCGGCTGGCCGTGTTGGTCACGTGATGACACAAATCACCATGTCACATGTGTATGAAGGAGCTCATGGGAAATGGAGTCTCCCCCACTGACATGGACATGTGTGTAAAATGGTGTTGTGCCATGAGAGAAGTAAAATCACATTTTTAGTGTTGAATGTAAAAAAGAAAAAACACAAAATATTATTCTGCTCTGCACAGTTGTGAAAGGGGGAAACTATGAATCAAGAAGCCATGTGGACATTCACCATATGTTATGTGTGTGGCAATTTTCGTAGCACGTTCAGATGGTATTATCTCATGCATCTATTTGTATACAAATTATTGGGAACTCAAATTCGGGCCACAAGTCAGCGGGAGAGGTTACCAATGGATTGCCCTTATGACCATCGTTTCTTCTGGTGAATTCTGGGAGATGTAGTCCCTGCAAGTTATGTAACTTTGGAAAGTGAACCACCTCTGTGGAAATATTCTAATGAAGAAATGGTGGATTTGCAATTGAGCTCTTAATTGGTGACTTCGAGCTCAGACTGTACTGTAGGGTCTACAGGGGAGAAAGAAAAGTTGTTCTCTTTCCACAAAGGTCAGGGAGGTGTGCATAGGTGGAGGTAGATACTAACCTACTCATTTCACTGTCCCGACTAGTAAAAGAAGTTCAGTTGGTTCCATGGGCTCTCCTCATTCAGGCCGGTCTTGTGAGTCTTCAACCTGTACTTCCTGCGTTGTTCTTTTTCCAGGAGTGTTTTTGTGATTCTCATCTGGTGTGACATTTTCTCTTTGATTGCTTAGCACATCTCAGTTTTACTGTGACTTTTCTCAAGGTAATGGGCTGTCAGTCATGTGGAAGCTTTCTTGCAGGGTTGGGTACGCCTGTGTGCTCAAATCCTTATTTTTATTGTTCTGGTCATCATACCTCTATATTGAGGCCACGTTCTCCAAATTACAATTGGCATGTGTACACTGTTCCCAGAGGGTGGGTAAACCCAAGTTCAGGGTCTTGGAATGTTTAGTCAAGGTACAAATGGCACACTGGCCCCATGAGAAGTGGCCAGTTACAGGCTAGAGGTTCCATGGGGTACTGGGTCTTGATGGTTCAAGTAGTTTGGGTCTGAAGTGGACCAAAATGTCACTGATACTTCTTCTCAGAGCTTAAAGTGGGCCAGGTTCTGCCGGTGCTCAGCAACAAGCACATGCCGAAACGAGCCCCTATCTGGATCTTCATTTTTGCCCTTACCCTCAGGGTGAAAAAAAATCTTAACTCTGCAGCAGTACCACTCTTCATTGCCTTTGATGTAACTTCAGAGAGACTCGTTGTAGGACTTTCATAGACTCAAAATGTCAGAATTTAAGCCTTTTCAATATAATATTCAACAAATCCACAGTGTTGCTTCTTTATCTTTTGTAACTAACAGCCATTGACAAGGCCAATGTTGTGTCCCCTCTGCTTACACTGTCTTGCATGAACCGTGTGCCATGCCCAACATGGTGCGTGGCACCCGGTGCACCGACATGCAAGCGACGTTGCCATGGCAGTAGCATATACTTCAGGTTCTCTATGACATGAAGCATGCTGCCGCCATTGCACCGCCGGTAGAGCACCTTTAGCCTGGCAGTGTTATCATAATATTGTAGTCAGGATGCCCTCGGCTTGGCAGGGTGCTCCCGCCCTCCGCAATAGCGGTCGGCGGTCAGACCACCAAACTTGTAAAGTAAAGTCTAGAGATCAACATTCTATGCCTGGAGCACAAGGCTTTTCACAGAGAAGAACCTCACTAATTTACTGCTACCTTACTGGTTGAACTAAAGCCCGTTACCCAAAATTGAATTAAGACATTTAGTGGAAAACTAGCAGGTTGTATATAATGAAGTGTCTGAAGATGCTTATCTTCTGAGAGGTGTTCTGCCTGCACCTGAACTGCCAAACTAGGCCCTATAGACCCCCTACTTATTGTAATCATCCTCTTATTTGACTTTCTAATATTCATCCCTGTAAATACCTCTCTTTGAAAGCTCAACAAAGTATCCCCTGGCCTGTGGTAGCACTATTCATAAACAACAGATATACCTCAGGGAATTATGGCCTCTACAAGATTTTGTTCTTTAGCTACACATCAGTATTCTATGGTGAAATCAATGAAAAAGAGCTGAAGAGCAGTAGTTTGTAAATAAAGAGATTGATATTTTGTACTCATTTGTTGAATTGATAGACAATGTCCTCTTCATGTTTATATATTAGGTAGATTGACAACTCCATTTAGGGACTTTTTAACTTGTAATTTTTAGAAGTCTAGGGCTTTTTCTACTTGGGGCCAAATTTATCAAGGGATTGTGTTGCCCTTGCATCAAGCAGGGAGTTACAAGGGCAAAGCAGACAATGCAATATTTAAGTCACATTTATCAAGCAATGCAAGGCCACCTTGTGTAGTCGTGCATTGCTTTGTAAGTCTGGAGTAACGCAAGGCAGCCCAAGCCACTGGCATGCCTTACTCTGTCCTGGGAAGGCTTTCCATGAGTAAAGCCTAAGTGTTTCCACGCATCCACCCATGGAATTTAGCGCATTTCCAGATCTATAAACACTGGCATACCTGGTATTCCACTCCTTTCCAAAGGATTTGCAACAAGGAAAAATATCTCTATTTCTCCTCGTTGTTTCCTCTTTTTAAGTGTGTTCTGTTCTGCATAAGACTTAGAAAGAGGAAAATGCATCTGAGGATTGTTTTTGTGCAGCTAGGTACCCCTTCTTGTACACAAACAATCCTGCCTGCAATGTGTGTCGGTACAAGGAGAGGACAAGAATGAAGCATGCATGGGTATATCTGGCACATACCTGCCTTCTCCCTTTCGTGCAGGGCTGCAAGGTGTCTTGCTGAGTTGCGTTGCGTGAAAGTATGATAAATCTGGCCCGTGCTCCCTCAGTTCTGTTCAAACAATAATCGCAAAATGTGAATTATAAGGAATTCTAAGTAACATTTTTGAATTTGTGCTTATTTAAAACTTAATAACCATTATCGGACATCTTCAGATTGGAGCACTTGCCAACTAAGTGAAAATGCGGCCTGCGGAGAGGGAATCAAGACGCGCATTGTGGATTGTATACGCAGCGATGGAAAATCTGTCAACATCAACTTCTGTGAGCAGGTAAGATTTTAAAGTGAAAAAACCAACAATTTCAACTATGATCTACTAATGATTTCCACCCTAGGCAAACAGTAGAGTTATTTACGTTTTGTTGGATTATGCTAACTTTTAAATGCGCAATTGCAA
Organism: Lissotriton vulgaris; assembly: GCF_964263255.1. Taxonomy (NCBI): domain Eukaryota; kingdom Metazoa; phylum Chordata; class Amphibia; order Caudata; family Salamandridae; genus Lissotriton; species Lissotriton vulgaris. The sequence goes on from NC_141687.1 coordinate 1,568,782,755, forward strand.
ACCTTTCAATAAAATAAATTATAAAAAGGTTCGTCGTTAACACCAGCCATGGACTTCGGTGAAAATAAGGTTCTCTCGCTATCGAGTCCCCAATGGGCAATTGTCCAGTTTGCAAAAAATGCCTTTCCAGGTTGCACTTGCTGGCTCCCTACTTGGCAGCTTCTGTGAAAGGTCAGTGATTTAATGGGCACTGGAGCTGAGCCCCCGTCACAGCCTTGTGCAGGGTTTCCCCAGAAGAGAGCGCGTGCAGGCTGACATAAATTGTGCAGGGCAGCTCGGGCAGCAGATATTTGGGCTTCATCCGTACTCTGCAGTAAAGTCAGCTGTCAATCTGTTACTTTACACAGGAGTCTGCCGCTTTAGTGCCAGAAACATTATTTAACTGGAATGTGTGGCACTTCAGGGGTTCCTGTCTAGAAGGAAGATGGATGCAAAGTGTGCATGAAAGGTGCCCACTGTTGATGAATTTGGAAGATGCATTGTCTGAAACTGGACTGAAAGACAGAGCGTCCGATGGACTAAGCATTTTAACTGTTGCAAACGCTCAGTTTGTGATTGTTTAAATGCTTTTCCTTTCTAAAAATCCCATTTTACGAGTCTGAAAACTGTTTTTCTATCTACAAAAATGGAATTCTGAATGTATATTAATTCAGTATCTGAAGGGGCGCATTGAAGGAGCCACTTTCAAATACCGAATCTGTATTTTACGTGTCATTTTTTTCTTTAAGGCTGTGAAGCACAGCCCCGTATTCTGTAAGGGAAATAGGCTGCATTTAAAAAAAGTTTCCTTTATTGAGAATGAATCACAGACATGGTGGCCCGCTGTCTCTTGCAGGCCATCATCCGTCTGATTGTGGTCAATCAGATTGAGTCGCAATTTGTGACATACCAAATGAATGTTAATTTAGTAGGTTGGTTTGCAATTCGATGCGATCCTTTTTTTTGACAAACCCATTAATGGTGCTTCGCCAGTTAAACATGTTTATTGTTCGCAAACACACTGGGACCAGTATTTTGAGAGCAGCAAGCAGTGCATCTGATTCTAAGGATTGAAATATTCTGAACCATATTTTCGGACATTTCTTCACCAAAGTTGAACCTCATGTCATTGTGTAGGGAGGATACTGGACTGGAACACTTTGCATGACCTCTCCTGTATGCGGGGAGTGGATAAGACACTCTCCAAAAAAGAACAACTTTTGAGTGAGGGGGAAACCTTGGTGTGCAACGCTGCAAGAAAATCTGCAGCACTATGCTGGTCGAATTGTAAAAAATGAGGCCGGTCCAGGTTTACAAAGAGCTGCTCACGAATGATCTTATTGGGTACAATTTTACAAACATTAAACTATTTGCAGGGGGGTGCACATTTTGCTTCAGCCCAAAAGTGAGCATGTGGTGTGTCTTGTGTTACGTTTATACTCAAGGTGCTTAGGTATTTAGCCATTTAGATTTACCACACTGACCATGACCTCTTCGAGGGCAACCATTTCAAAAATGGTCATGCTCCTGCATTTTGTAAAATATTTGTCTACTTTAACTGTTCCTTCCACTAAAGATGTTTTGCAAGATATATTCCAACCCAGGAGATTTAAACTGGCACATGGGTATGCTTAGCTAAGTTTAAATTGCCACCCGACCGCAAGGGTTGGGGGCCAATTTCCATAATTCTTTTTTATTTTTTTATTTTTTAATAATTTTTTATTGACATTTTGAGAATTTCATCATACAATAAAGTTAATATTAACTTACAATTTGAATGATTTTAATGAATATACAAAATATATGGAAATGAAAAAGAGTTCCATCATTCTTAACTTGTAACACAATCACAATAGCTTTCACACTGAGTCTCTGGTGAGAGATAGATGAATTGACAATTCACAGCACAGCTTGGAGTCAAAAGAAGCTGTGCAAAAATGGACTCCCGAAGGGTAGGCTCTTCCAAAAATATTCTCCCCACCTCCTGTAAGTCGCACTATAGTGCTTGGCAAAAGGCTTACTACAAGTTCCGAAATGCACCACTTTAAACGTCAAAATTACACCATATATCAGTGAAGGAGTCTATGTTCGAAAGGAAATAGTCCAAATAAGAGAACGCTGAGTCCAAAATTGCAAGCAAGTGTTCAGGATTCTTTTAATTTTCAAATCGAAAAGCCAGCCAACGCGTTTCGTTCCTTCAAGAGGAACTTCTTCAGGGCTGTAAATCGTGAATAAACATACAAAAACCACGTGTGAGTACCTGCAACAAACCGATACAGTGCTCAATACATAAGTAGACAATCAATGTTAGCATTACCTGAGGCAAGCTAAAGTTAAAAACAACTAACATTTAAAAATGCAGCAAGAAATGGAAGAATTTTATGCGTGGGAGAGAAGAAAGGAGTTGTCCTATCCTATTTATCCCATTCCTTAGCTGCATAGAACATTTAAAAACGGGGACAATTTAAGGGGTATGTTCTCCTACTATGCTTCCTATTTTGGCCAATAATGTCTAACAACAGGGTTCTAAATTTAAACACATATCAAATTTCGACACAGTCTGTTCATATATCATAATGTTGTCAAGTTTACAATTAACAAACAGCGCTCTCATTGCTTGACTTTTTTGTTTGCCAAATTCATGACTGCTAAACATTTCCAGATTGTACGCTTGGTTGATCAGTTAAAAACATTTCATATTGTCACATCGGACTAAATCCATTTGTGTATCATAAAATAACCAATACTGTTGCCAAAAATGGTATCAAATAAGCAAGTCCATTTAGTTAAGGATGTATCTATCTGGAGAAATTCCTACAGGTCTATAGTCGGCTATACCGATCATGACAGACACATGTGGCATCACTTACACTTATCTCCAAGTTCAAAAAGTTGGAAGAGAAAGGCCCATATATGTCTGGGAATGACTATTTTCATGTTTCCTCATATAGCAAGGAAAGAATGCAATAAAATGAGACAATCCAAAGGTATAAGTAAGACTGCTACCAGTGATGATAGATGACGAGTGTAACGATTTCCTGAGCCGGGATCAAGAATTAACCATAGATATCTGTATCCTATGTCTGGATGTTGGTGAATATATGAGATCACCAGATGTCAATTTCAGAAAGGTAGTTGCCTAAAAATAGTGTATAAGAAAGACAATATATTTACGAACATATGTACCCTATTTCCTAAGATTTCTTAGACTCTTAAGGTAATCATTTGGTTTTATAAAGCGTATCAAAGCCTTTCTTACAGTGGGTACATGTAATCAAAAATTACCTTTTATCTTCCAAAGGGAATACACCTTGTGAAAGCCTTCCTGCAGATTTTTCTATTTTCTCTATTATTTCTTATTTTTTATTTTTCGTCAGTAGTAACAGTGAGCTGTGCAGTTTCTTGCTGAATTATAACCTGCAAGAGTGTTTAAAATTATAGCTAGTTCCATTGCATAGAAATGTGACGGCTACATGACTCATATTTTGTCAGAACGAAACTTATGGAAGGTGCATAGAATGTACCAAGATAAGGTGACATACCTTAAAATATTTTGAAGGTTCGTATTATTCACTGTCACTTGTTCGAATTTGAAGATCCCTAATCGACTCTGGCGAAAGGCCTGACCATCAAAAAGCATGTCATATTATATTTTTTAACTATACCTCTATGAGGCATCCCCACCCACTTGACAAATTTGCACGTTAAAACCTGTGTTTCTGGGACGACGCTGGACACCCAACGTAAGGTAACCTCTTCCTCGATGGCCAACTAATAACCTTCCTCTCAGTCACTGAACCTCAGTACTGCGGGATGGGCAATTCCGTCTGTGTGGCTCAATAATGCACATATGCTGGACCCCATGGGAGATAACACAGAACTGGATACCCACTCATTGATACAGTCTATTTACACTATGGAAATTGACACAGATGTATCAGCTGCCTTTCTAAAACTATCCTGTCTCAGGTGCAGACCTTACTTCATACATAAAGGGATGCACAGGAACACGGGTTCCTCAGAGAACTGCATGAAAAAAGATTATGCTAAAGCCCTCAGATTTCCACATAAAGTATCCTGTAATGCCTGATTTACATTAACTAAATTATTTATCCTCTATAGAGTATATCTCTCTATCTCCAAAGGCAATCGCTTGTTTCCCACAGCCATTGCTGCTAGTGCCTGCTGGGGGTCTTTAGCCATATGACATGGTGCTGTCCAGAGCTGACCCTCCTCTGGTCAGCAGTCCTCTGGGAGATTACAGAGAAACTGGGGATTCCAGAGCAGATTTCCTGGAAGGCATATGTTCTGGGAATCTATAAACAGCCCCAAATGGCAAAACTGTAGTATAATTCGCAGATGCGCTCTTACTTGCCAAATATACCATTACCATCAAATGGAAGTCTGCCCAACCCGTTCCTTGATAAATGAAGCTGAGACCTTCCCCACTGGACTAAGGCTGAAAACTTCTCCATCCTAGGGAGGAGGCAAATAGCCTGTGCAAACACCTTTGATGGAGACTGGCACGTACTCTGGATTACCTTTATCACAACCCTATGTGATCATGATCTTCGGCCTTGAACGTATCACATGTCTTCTCTCCCCTTTAATCCCTTAATGCCCAAAATGCTGTTCACGCCCCACACTACCCCATCAGCCTTTCTTTCCGCTTCTAGACACGAGTTGTGCTACCTCTGACCCTAACTGTGTAACCTCCCATAGTGCGCTCACAATGTGCAAGTAGCATCCCCCAAACTGAGAAGGCTCACAAGAAAAGAGACAACTTTGATTATGGTTTAGTCAAGGTGTAGCCCTTTATCTTTATTCACACAGTTTCTGTTCAGTGAGAAATACCAACCATAGTTAAGCAGACATAACAGTTATGAGAGTACAGTGCATAAGATCAGATACACAGCTCAAAGAGTGTGCAGGCAATACAACAGTTGTCTCCAGTTTATATTACAGTGCAACACTCCAAAATGCATAGTGCCAGAGCGTCCCAATTACTTATCCATCTCCAATTCCCTCCATAAAGGGCATCCCGGAGATTATTGGGTAGCATACCTCAGTTGCAACTTCCCCTCCATCTCCCAGAGGAATGGGCAATACCTGCTGGAGTCTGCTGGATGCTGGCATGCGGTGGGGAGAATAGGAGGCTGAACCCTCGCATCTCAATGCTTTAAAGCTCCCGTCCCGGGCGCCTCTCGATAATGTCACAAATCCTAAGAAAGGACTCTGCTGCTTTGGCTCTTGCCCGTGGATTGACTAATTGTGCCCCTCAGTGGGGTAATGATACTTGAGAGGACCCCAGTGCAAAGTACATGCAGGGTGCTCCCCCACCTACTCCGGACCCACTCCGAAGCTCTCAGGTCAGGGCCTGCCAGTGTCGGAGGGTTCCGCTGAGCTCAGGGTGGCCCCACACCGCAGGGGTTGCTTGGGCTTTTGCTACACCACTGGTGCCCCTCTGCCATTTGCAGGGAGCGCCTAGCCAATATCACATTGCATCGCATGACAGCAATGAACACATAATCATAGACTTGTGCAGAGCCTTGCATGCCTCCAAGCTCTCATAACCAGCAATGCAGCCTAGCGGTTCTTGCATGGTCAGTGACTGGCTACCGCCCCTCCCTGGCATAACCACACCAACCCTGAACACATAGACATGAAACTTAATTGTCTTTGGAAGGCGGGGGATCAGAAGACCCCCGGCCGTATTTATTAAGATACAAAACAATAAAATTTCAAATTAAAAAGATCAACATTTATGCAAAATGTTTACAGGATATTAGATGCAATATTGTCAACAGGTATAAGAGGCTAACCTTAAGAAATGTCTAATACAGCTTGTTTCCTAACCGAATCTAACATCCTCATCTGATATTTTGCATACTAACATTTCTGGCCATATGGCGAGGTCGCTAACCGGTGTCAGGTCCTACTAGCTGCGCCCTTACCGTAAGTAGGTGCGCATGCGCAGCCGAGCCCGTTAATTACTCGGTCCACGCCGTGAACTCCATTTACCCACTGAAGGAGGGCCCTTACTCTGCGCCATTCGCATGAGTACGCGCGGGGTGGCTACCAGCCTATGGACAGCGTGACTCCCCTACCTGCGCTCCTTTGAAGCACCAGTTATTCCTGCCCCTGAAGTTCTAGGAGGGGCCAGTGACCCCACCCCCTGGGTGGTCACCTCCGAGGATAATGCCACCCCTCAGACCTTAAAATAGCTGTTCACCGGTCATGACCTTACCGCATGCCCCAATCCTAATAAATACGACGAACCTGTGGAGAAAAGGAACTAAAGGACAACTACTCTGGTCTACATCAACCATGACATACGTATTTGTTACACATACTAAGTGGGGAAAAAAGGCCTAAATATACACTCCAATCATTACACTTAATACCCAATCCTCCTGTAAGCGGGAAAAAGGCTTAAAACAAAACATCACAGAGAAACAGAACCATACTGAAATACAACAAACTATACATAACCGCATTTTTCCAGGGATGGTGGGTGGGGAAAATTAAGTTGGCCCCGAGCGCGGGGCGCGGCCAGCGTGGGGAGCGTCCAGGAGACAAGGGGGCTCCCTGGGCGCTCCCCCAACCTTTATTGCCGAGAGGCAGGGAGGGGGTGCACTGCCCCCTCACCTGCCCCTCGCAGCCCGCCCCCGACCCGGAAGCATTCCAATTGCCTCCCAGGTCAGGGGTCAGGTGCTACCAATCGGTGGTGGGGCACACCCCCCCGCGCCACCACTGATCGACGGAGAGACGCGCTCCACCACCGAGAGGCAGGGGGAGAGGGCGGTCGCCGCACCGCCATGCGGGCGCGGGGGCCGAGGGCCCCCCTTTTCATTTTCCTTTTCTATTTGTTAAACGTTCCCATTAGATGTCATTCGTAGCAGGGCCGGACTGGGAACCACAACCGGCCCTGGAAAAGTGCTCGGCCGCCCCCCCACCTCGAGCACCCCCCCCCCCTGGTGGGGGGAGGGAGGGTACAGGTGCCACAAGCTCTCTGCCGGGCCCGGTTTTCGGCTGATTTTGGTACAGGGCCGATTTTGCTGCAAAAAAACGGCCCTGTAACAAAAACGGCCCCCACCCGCCTGGTGCCCGCTATCGCCAGTCCGGCCCAGATTTGGAGATGTTGTAATATAATCGGTTATAGAAAACTATGATATTACCATATGTGCGAATACTCCTCTTTCGAGCGCATGGCTCTGAACCCTATTTTACAAGTTTTTGTGCGGTATCTATTCTGTTGATGAAGACGTTCACGATATTATATGCATCCATTGAAGGGTAAATAATCATTAGTCAATGACATGTCAACACATGCATTTGTTTCTTATTAAGCGCTAAACCCAATAAACATCATTAAAAAACAAATGCAAGACCGTTTCACGCAGTTCTGTATAATACTTTTAGGAACATCTCTTGATTCTGTTTGTAATGTGTTGTTTATTTATGGGATATAAAATTAAACTGTTAAACTATTTGATTTTATGTTGAAAGCGAATTTTACATGTTTCATTAAGAATCCAATTACTTCAAGGCTGTGAATAAACAATTTATATGGTAACTAGAAGCTCCGTTTTAAAATGTTATGTTCTTTTACTTTCTGATTCAAAGCAAAATCTGGAAAAACCATCAAAAATGAGCATCCATTGCCTTATCGAGTGTGCTGTGAACTGTCATCTTTCAGAATGGTCGACATGGTCCCAGTGTTCGCGCTCATGCGGTGTTGCAGGTAATCAAAGTGACTATGAGATAAAATGGCAGAAATGATTAACAGAGGATTTAAATGTGTTAATAATGCAACGTTACCAATTGCCATTCCTTCTAGGTAGGTGCGATTTTGCTAAGAATATGTGTCATGCGCCAGGTTTAAAAATACATTTGCCCAAACACAAACTCGGTGGCTCTGAATTAGTCACTTAATCATGCAAAGTGTTCAAGCTAACAAGGGAAAATCAGCCAGAACACTCCACTCCAGTAATCAGAGCAACCAGCAACTGAAAAGGGCACTTTAGGAACGTATCCACAAGTTAATTCTCAAACAACTCGGCAGTATGATTGTTTATGGCATTGATCGTTTCAGGAATAAGTGATGGTTATCAGCTTGATAACTTTGGAGATGTCCAGAAAGAAGCTTTATCACAGATGTTGTATTCTTGTTTATTTCTGGTGAAGGCTTGGGAAGAGGAAAAGGCAGCCGACAGAGTCAAGATGTTTTTGTCTGAGGAAATGTGCTCAAATGTGGCAGCAATGGCAGGGGCGGCTCTAGGCTCATGGCGGCCCTGGGCAGGGAGCGTAGGTAGGGGGCCCCTGAAGAGGGGTTCCGGGCGGGGCAGAGCACTGAGGCCAGTGAAGAGGGGGGGGGGGGGGGGGGGGGGGGCAGGGTGTTTGGAAGTGGAACAGAGCCGGAGGCCGCCAAATCCCTGTCAGGGGCTGCCACGCAAATATGTATTCATCCTCAGAGGATTATTATACTAAGGATATATATTGGCGTGACGGCCCCTGGGGTTTGGTGGCCATGTGCAGGTGCACAGCTTGCATATGCCTAAGGCCACCCCTGGCAATAGTTGGAGAGGGTGATGGCATGTGAAAGGGGAGATACGGAAAAATCATAGATAGATAAGGATAACAGAAGGAGAAACAGGCCTTGTCCATTTTGTGCTTTTGAAATCAGTGTGTCTAATGTATATGGAGAGAGATATAGGTTAATCATGAGAAGGTGGACAGAGTGTATTATTTGAGGTCATGAGGTAGCGGGCAGCGGGTGGACTGACTGATTGAGTTGAAGTTGGAGAGGGTTCTCTTAAAAAAGATACAGAGGCTGCCAGTTGATAGTGAAAGTAGAATGGCATTGGGCATGGAGAAGATGATTTGTGGAATGATTCTGGGTGTAGAGTATGGGTGGACGTATTTGGTCAGTGCCTTGACACAGCTTAGCATTAACCAGCAACTCGTCCAAAATACCACATGCTGTTAAATGGGTGCAATGTGTGGGAAAGCTAGCTAATCACATGAGCTTTAGAGGTAGTTTGTAAGGAGTAGAAGAAGAAGGTTTGATGGTTAGAGTGTGAGTAGCGTCCAGAGAATTAAAATGGCTGGATGAGGATTCTGAGAGATTTCTGAATAGACACAAAATACAATGGTGGAGGACTGAGCTTTATGAAATATGCACTGACTGTTGGTGTGTGGCCATAGAAGTTCCAGGACACCAGGAATAAGTGGTTCAAGGGCTAAGAGAGAAACAGGAAATACTTCAGTCAATAAGTCAAATAAGCCTTCACATACTTTCAAGGGTATGTCGTGAATAGGGAAATTCATAATTTTTACCATGAATGCAAAGTCATTATAAATAATTTAGGGATTATTAAGCACTGTGAACATTCACAGTCTTCCACTCTGGTAGTTTCATGCAAAAGCAGAAAAACTAAGCAAGAAGTCATTGTGAATGAATTCCTGCTTCAAACAATCCCTGGGGGGATGTCATCCTTGAGCAGAAATTCAGGCCTTCTCGTCCATTAGGCTATTGAAGGCTTTTCTCCTAAGACCATAAAGGCTGGAGAGGCAGCAGTAGGCATTATCTGGTACTAGGACTTTGCCCTGGTAAGTAAGGAGTCTCATTGACAGTGACTTGAGAAGTAGGAAGGGAGAGGCCAAAATGTGTCTTAAAGTTGAGGCATTCAGAGACACCTTGCCCTGTATGGTCAATTGCCACAGTAACAATGGATTGTTACTATGGTAATGCGTCACTGAATCTGCCTTTTTTAACATTTTGAAGTTGGCAAATTTCAAACCTTTAAAAATCCATGAACTTGCAATCCCTTGGTATATGCAACTCCATCCACTCCGAGTCATGATCAATGCTATTGCATGACAAATTAAGTAATCTGTGGATAGAGGAATAATGAGTGGTTTTGAAGTCTCTGATATACTTCAGTGTTTTCTTATTAAAGTGCATATCGAATATGTCCAATTGTACATCGATTAGGTGATTGGTGCTGAACAGCTCTGAATGGTTTTTCTACTGTAGCATAGGTATATAATATAGCCTTAGCGGGCTATACCGGATATTAAAGGCCAGAGCCGAAGGCAAGGGACTTGAACAAGGGAGTGGGACTTTAATAGCCGTTATAGCCCAGCTACGAAGGGCTATAAGGCTATTAGAACATTCTGCCACTAGAGGGCAGAATGTTCCAATAAATAAAACAAAGGCCTCTCGGAGTTCTAGAGGTTTAAATTCCCTCAGGCTCGGAGAGGCCTTCGAAAACAACATTGGAATGTTGCTTTGCGGGCCTTTACCGGCCCGTAAAAGCATGGTGCACTCCATTGCCTTCAATGGAGCTCCAAACATTTCAATGTTCTAATATACCCTTATAGTCCGCCTTAGTAGGCTATACAAGCTATTAAAGGTCCACTCCAGCGTTAAAGGCCAGAGCCGAAGGCGAGGGACTTTAACAAGGGAGCAGGACTTTAATAGACGGTATAGCCCTGCTACGAAGGGCTATTAGAACATTCTGCCACTAGAGGGCAGAATGTTCTAACAAATAAAACAAAGGCTTCTGGAAACTTGAGGGGATTTAAATCCCCTCGAGCGCCGAGAGTCCTTTGTAGGATATTGGAATGTTGCTCTGCGGGCCTTTACCGGCCCGTAGAAACAGGGAGCACTCCATTGTCTTCAATGGAGCTCCCAACATACCAATGTTCTAATTCTGATTAGATGTTGCTCTGGGAATGTATTCTGTAAACTTTTGCTAAAGTACAAATTGTGCACAAGGACTCCATTTTCATTATCAAACTAGATTGACTGAGTTTCAACTGTGACAAGAGTGTGCCTTTACAATTTAATATATAATTAAGTGTGAAGAAAATAGTGAAAATTGTCAATACAAATTTCTTGTGAGTTTGGGTTGAGTTGCGTATGTATGTCATTGGAAACACAATGCCACAGAGGAGCCACATGGGACCTGGCATTATGCTACAATATGCCCCAGCCCTAAAGCAGCCCATTAGCACTGCTACTCTGCAATAATTCTTCTACCAATGTGTAAATTGTAGGGAGGCTCATTTAAGATGCCTCGTCATGATTTCAAATCAGGCATGTCAAAAACAGAGAAATCTGTACTGCAGTTCAGTGAAGAGCTGTGAGAAACTGGAATATTAGTTAAAGCAATAATGTAACTATTTGTTACCAGGTCCCGTTAGGTCTCAATAATTTAAAACTATGCCAAAACTTTAGTAACTGCAGTAAAGAGCAAGAAGTCTTACCTCAGGCAAAGTGTGTAGAGCATTTATCAATACAGAGAACAGCTGAAAAGTAGATAACAAACACAATTTAATTTGGTGTTTTATAGAGCACTCTTATGCCCTCAGGTGTCTTGGCGCAAGTCTGAAGCAAGAAAGGTGTGCAGAAGAATAAACAGCGATTTCCTGACCATTAGATATTATTGTTTGCTGTAAAGTAAAGTAAATTTTTACCTGAAAATCAGAAGAGTAGGTGCTATTATTATATCCCGAAGCAGATCATTTCAAAGAAGTGCAGTATTTTTCACAAAGCCTCTGCCTCCCGAGGTAGCTAGTCTATGTCGGGCACAATATGTTTTTCCTATGGCTAGATAAAAGGGATCTATTTGGAATGTACCAACTGAACTTGTTTTTCAAGTACTCAGGGCCTATTCAAGCTAAGGTTTCAAAGGCAATGCAAAGTGGTTCACTTTTTCACAGGGAGCCAGTTCTTTTCATTCAGGGCTGGGGGAGCAGAGTGGAATTTAGGTAAATTTACAAGCATTCTGGCTGCAGACTTCTGCATAGTTTGTAACTTCTGCATAAGGTTTACTTACAGATTAAGATACAGGCCATTGCTGTAGTTAATGCGTGGGAGAACCAGTGCAACGACTATTGTTTTTAGAAGGTCATAAGGGATCAGAATATCCTTCAAGGTTTTTAAAATGAAGAAAGCGGATACTCCATTAACCTGGCTTTTATAGGTTAGTCTGCTGTCCAACATGACTCCCAAGTTCTTAACTTTATTCTTTTGATTAGAAGAACTCCCATGTCCTACAACCAGCTTGACGGGGTCCAAAAGGATGTGTTATGTCTGAACAGCATCACCTCTGTTTTTGCCGAATTTAGTTTAAGGCAGTTTTTGTCCATTCAGTCACAGACTGCAGACATACATTATCCAATGAGTTCATGAATGCCACAGTTGGTATTGGAAAGGGATACCCCTATCTATGTATCATCAGCGTAAGGTACCAATAAGAACCCAAAGCATCTGATGAGCCCTACCAGAGGGGTAACATAGATATTAAACATGGATGGACTTAAAGATTAATCCTGCGGAACACCACAGGGTAAGATGTAGGCTTATGAAGCCTTTCCATTTAAACTTACTGATTGAACTCTATGAGTTAAGAATGATGTAAGCAGAGCAAGAGCACATTCTTTAATCAGCAATTTGCTCTGCTGGTCCTCCCCATAAGTGTCATCAACCATATCAATAGCGATGTAGAGGTCTAATAGGACCAAGACTACTTTGCCGCCACTATCCAAGGTGGAGCGAATCTCCTCTGTAGCAACTATAAGGGAAGTCTCTCTGCCATGACAACTACGGAACCCGAACTGTGACAAATCCAAGTGGTTATTTTGTTCGATAAATTAGGTTAACTTTTCATTCATTGCCTTTTCCACCAGTTTGGCCGGAAATGGCAGCTTTGCTATAGGACAATAGTTGTTAGTTTCAAAGGGATCGAGATTAGATTTTTTTAAGAGTGGCATTAAAGATCTGTTAAAAATGGGGGTCTCTAGTTGGCAATGGTTTGCACCTTTATCCAAATAGGGGCCCTTGCTTCTAGTCAGGGTAATGGGCTACACTTCTAAAATAACCCCTGCTCACCCCCTTGGTAGCTTGCAACGAGCAAACAGGCTTATCTCAGAGGCAGTGTGTAAAGCATTTGTGGACACATAGAGTAATACAGTGAAAACCGTACAAATGGACACCACACCAGTTTAGAAAAATAAGTAATCTTTAGTAGTCTTAACGCAAGACCAAACAACAAAAATCCACAATACTGTAATGCAAACAAGTCTTTAAAATGTTAGAAATAGTTTAGTTCAATGTAGATGGTAAATGCAACGTTTTACTCTCAGAGTACCTTGGATGCGTCACGCAAAACACACAAAAGGGATTTAGGGAAGGTGATGCATCTGTTCTTTGCTTTGGAGGAGGTGATGCGTTGGTTTCTTACTGCAGCACAGGGGAGGTGATGCGTCGGTTCCTTACCACAGAGGAGGTGATGCATTGGTTTCTTACTGTGTTCCGGTTACGATGCAGCAAGATGGCACTTTGATCCGATTTGACGATCCAGTGCGATGCGATCAAATGGCGTCCTTGATGCGATGCGACAACATGGATGCGATGCGTGCACGCCTAATGGCCTTGCATCAAAATCGATGAACTTTGGAGACGGCCCTGCGACATGCTTTTCCGGTGATGCGACGGTGACCTCTGCGACGGCTGCACACTTCTCCGGTGATGCAACACTCTTCATCTGCGATGCAACAGTGAACAGCTGCGGCGGCAGCACGCTTCTTCGGCCATGTGACAAAAACTGCTGCGGCGGCGACATGCTTATCCTTGTTGCGTCGCCCTTCCAGCTCCCAGTGTCACACAGTTTCTCAGAGGGCCCAAACAACAGCAGGCACCTCGGTGCAGGTGGAATTCCCAGCAAGGGAATTCAGGGGGAGCTGGTGCTGAAGACTTTGTATCCCTTAGACTTCAGAACAGGCTGCAAGCTCAGTCACAAGCACTGTTCCCAATAAGGTGCACGCCTGGGCTCGCGCACACCTATGTTTCATGTAGCGCACATTATAAAATGTAAAGCGCGCACAGGCAACTGAGGACCTGTGCGACTTCGCATTTAAAATGCACGCAGCGTGAAAACGGTCAGATTGTGTGCCTTTGTTGAAGTACTCATGTTAATGGCAGCGCCTGTCATGTGCTGCAATTAACATGAGTACATCACAAGGGCACACAATATGCCTCCCAACTATGCCCTATTAACAAATAAAAGGCAGCAAGTCTACAAGCAAGTTGTGCTTGTAGACTTTCTGCCCTTCATTTGTGAATAGAGAGGGGCAGATAGTGTTGTTGGTTCAGCTGGGCAGTGTCTAGAGTTTTATCTCCGGCACGCCCGAGTTTTCTACTTGAGAAGAACAAAAGGTGAACGTTTCAACCTTTGCACATAACAGCTGTAACAGCTCTTCAATGTTGATTCAAACATGGAAGGTATGCATCTTGTGGTTATAGGTACATAATATTGTTGTTTTTTAAAAAGTCGTAATATGTAATATCGTTTTATTTATTCTAAAAATATTGTGTTTTAATCATTTTTATATCATCTGTAATTTTTAACTTCATATTTAATTGTTTTTAAATGTAATTCGAAATTTCTGATTTACTAGTGGGTTGTAAATTATTACTTTTAATTTATAGTTAATTATTAATTTAAATTACTGTATTAACTGATTGCTAAGTAAATGAATAAATAGATAGCGTAATTGCTATTTTCTTTTTTAACTAATTGTTGACTGATTAGTTTAAAATTATGTCATTTTTATTAATTGTTTTAATTAGTTTGTTTTATGTAATAATGATTTGAATATTAATGTTTCATGTTTAATTTTTTTACTCAGTTTAATTGTTTGCAGAGGTTGTTTGTGTTTGTTTTTCAGTAGCAATAAAGGAACTGCTTATATCTTAAATATTTATCATTTTTATATTTTTCATTTATTTTTTATATAAAAAGTATATTATAAAATATTAAATCATTAAATTAATGAATATATGGATTGCTTTAAATATGTTTAATATTTTATTTTGTTCGATATTTATATATTTTAATTAAAAAATAACGAGTTGTTTATAGTAAATCTAAATCCTTTAAACTCCAAAATGTTCCCCACTTTTGCTTATGCTACTGTGGAAACAGTAAATCTAACCTCTTAAAAGTTCAACACTTTCCCATTGTTTACTTACTTTGGAGTGGGAACAGTAAATCTAACCTCTGGCTGTGAGTGTTAGCCCCCCCAGAAGTTAGGGTCTAGTTGCGCCCCTGAGCAAGCCCCCAAAATTGGAAGAGCACTAACCTAGCTAACCTGATCATACTGTTAAAAAAACGATGTAACCAATACAGCCCTGCAGAGACAGGCTGTCACAGAACTACACACGACTGGCACTGACCAGGCCGGCGGCTCTGCTAACTTAATGCGCTAGTGCTGAAATTAATTGGAACGGCACCAGGGCGCGGAAAGCTGGTGCTATTAATACTTGAAAGTAAATTTTGAAGCAGTGATAGAAATGCCTCACCAAGGCACTACTTATTTTGCAAGGCGACTCTTGAGGAGCAGCAATTGGTTCGGGCCGTTTCACCATAACAACTCCCTTGGCAAACACCGGCTCGAGCGTGATTCTATGGCTCAGTAGCAGCTGCACAGGGACAAACTTTGGCCTCTCAAGAAAACTGTACAAACGGCCAGTATGTTTCTCAATGTGGAAACCATACACCCAACCAGGATGTCCAGCACAGCTCTGTCATTATATGCCGACTTGCCCTCTAGTAGATAGCAAATATTCTAACCCACAAGAGGCCTAGCTGCCGTGGAGTGAAACAGGCGAAGGAGGCGAATGGTTAGCAGTCACATATTCCATCCATATGTCGCACACTTGACTCCGCGGCGATAGGGGGCTCCACCATTCCATCAAGTCATACTTACTAAGCGTGCATGAGCATGATCCTGTATCATTCCTCGTAATTCCCCCTCAGTCAATCAGAACTTACCACCATGTTGCCTTTGACAGCATGGGCTATCGCTACTTCTGCACCACTTGGTCTGGGCGTCAACGGGCCTACTTCAGCCTTCAGCCACTGTGGCTCTGGCCCCTCTTTCTGCACTCACGTGAACACACCCCCCTGCCTACTCCCACCCGCTTCGAGTGAAAGTTACGATTCTGACTCAGCTTTGTTTTGTTTGGAGGGAGCATTCAGTAGAAAATTGAAATAAGCGCACATGAGTTAAAGTCCAACAGTTAAAATAAGCACAGGAGTTAAAGTTAGTCAGTGAAAATCAATGAGTCAGTATCCATACATGGTTACTAGTGCTCCTGAGGGCCTGCAATTACGCCTGACTTTGCATTTCAGTGTAGTGATGCGAACCGCCACACTGAAATGTATTAGTCTAAGGCCTGATGAGTGGTACTTAGCAGGGCAGAGACTTCAGAGTCGATTTAAGGCATGGACAAATTGGGCTCTGTCCCAGGGACCCAGCCTTATAGGGGAGCCTCCTGATGGTCTTGCCAAGATGTCCTTGAATAATTACTAAACCAATTGTTTTGAATACCATTATCCCTTAATTTATGTTTAAGGTGGGTGATGTAAAGAGTCTAATAGAGCCATTCTGCAGAGAAATGTTTATTTTTCATGCAACATCCATAAAAAGCTTTCTTTAAGATCGCAATAGGACCAAACATATGAGAAATGGAGTGTGTCACAGATATTATTTGCAATAATATTAGTGAACTGCTGATGTGTTACAATATTGATAACACACATCACTATCCCTTAACATTAGATGTAAACACATTTAGAATTCTGACAATTACGCCTGTATGCTGTCAGTGACCTGGCCTGAGAGGGCAAGAAAGAGCTGAAATGAACTGATACATTCAAACCTGTTCTGAACAAGGCCCCCAAATTAGGTATGGTCCGTGGCCCCCAAAATCCTTAAGATGTCCCTGGTAGACTGGCTGCATTTTTATGGGTAATAGGGCTCAGCCGAGAGACCAAGGCCAGCTTTAGGGGAGTGTGACCGGTGCTACTGTACCAGATGCAGACTTTGGGAGGTGGGTGGGAGGAATGCCGTGTTTGCAGGTATATTATTGCTTTAATAGCACCTGCTGCGATGTTCCTTGACTCCAGCAATTTTCATGCAATACTAAATATGTCAAGATAACTCTCTGAGTTTTCTCTAGTGGAAGTTTTGAGGTAGCACAGAGGGTTAGTATACCTGCTGCAAAGAATGTGCACCATGCAGATTTCAAAGTACCCTGCTGTCCAACGGCGGTACCTATAACAAAGGGCCCCAAAATGGGAACGCCAAAGCAAGTTCATACAGGGCATGGACAGCCAAGTCCATGCCTTGTAGGAACTTGGGGTGCATGCACACAAGGGGGGTAGCATGTGCCCCCTTGCATGTATCCCCAGGTATGCGATCTTGTATAGGCTCCAAACATTTCCCCACCCTATGAATAGAGCTCTAGTGGAGAATCTTTAGTGAAATGTTATATTGGTACCAGCGTTGGAGTCCTGTGCTTTTCGAAAGCCGAAGTGTGCTTGCCTGTGTAACCAATTCATGTCATGGTGTGTGTATGTAAATTGCAAACCTGCCTTAAGAGCCATCATGTGGCACTGTATGTGTGGAATGCACTGTATTTTCATTTTTTAAGAAAAAGTGATGTTTGCACTGATATTTGTCGCTGCATCTTTTTTTGAGGTCCGGTTCTTGGCGCACATAGCATTAGCTGCATCGCACAGAGACCTTACACTGCTGCACACAGAGGAAAGAAATTAGAGGGAACATTCGTCACAAGCCCTTGGAGATCTTCCTTAAGATAGTACAAGTTCACACAAACTTCCTTTTCTCCTTTCCTTGGCAATAAAGTAGACACTACAGGCCAACCCCAAACAGCACCAGCACAGGGGGAGTAATCTTCCTTCAGCTTCTCCGGTTCTTCTCCTTGGCAAAGGGTTTGTCTTGATTCCCAGAAGTGATCTAAAATTCTGGGGTCTGGGCCCCAATATTTATACTGCAAGGCAGAGGGTACCTGTGCCCATCCAAAACCAGTTCTGTCCTCCTGGGCAGGAGGTGGATACAGCATTGTCTGAGAGCAGACCTGGCCCAGGAAGCTGAAAGGAAATCTCTTTCCTCTACTCTCTATTCTATGAGGGCTCAGGTCAGTGAAAAGAAATCTCTGCCCCCTACTCTCTATTCAATTCAGGTCCTATTCAGCCCAGCCCTGACCCATCAGCCTGCTGAAGCCAAGGCCTTCTCCAGCCCCCTGTCACTCACAAACCAGACATGGAATACACAAACCTAGCAGAGACATGGATGGTTAGGCAAAAAAATACCAACTTTCTGAAAGTGGTATTTTCAAACACAGAATGTAAAAATCACCCTCACTAAAAGATGTATTTTAACATTCTGAGTTCAGGCATACTAAACTCGAATTTCTACCTTGTTGCCTGGGTCAGTTAGAATTATAAGATATTATAATCAAACTGCCCATTCTGGCCTATGGGAACAGGTAGCCTTTTAAGTGCAAAACGAAATTGGCTGTAATTCACTATCAGGACATGCCACACACATCAGGGCATGTCCTACATTTTACATACAATGCACCCTGCCACTGGGCCTACCTCCTGGGTGACTAATATGTAGAAAAGGGAAGGTTTAGGGACTGGCAAGTGTGTGCACTTGCCAAGTCGGCATGGCAGTCCCAGACTGCACACAGGCTCTGCAATTACAGGCCTGAGCCATATTTTACAAGCTGCTTCTGTGGGTGGCACAAACAGTTTTGCAAGCCCACCAGGAGCATTTGATTTACAGGCCCTGGGCACACATGGTGCATGGTACTAGGGTCTGACAAGTAAATCAAAAAAGCCAATCATGGAGTCACTAATCCATTACAACAATTTACAATAGGGAACACTTGCACTTTGGCACTGAATAGCAGTGGCAGAGTGCCCAAAGCATCTAGACCAGCAAAAACATAGCAAAAACATGGGAGGCCACAGAAGAAAAATGGAAGGAGACCCACGCCCATGGTGCAAGGTCTTACAAGATCCATCTCCAATTTATAAAAATAGAGAACATTTTCACAACCAGACATGAAAATGATAAAAGTCTCATGTAGGGAACTGCAGATACGATGTTTCAATTTTTAGATGTTTCTAGCACCATACAGCTCAAAGTGTCAATCTCCTTTTAGTTGTGTGTGCTATACTACATCAAGGTGAAAAGACTGACCATGAAGAAGCCGGAGTCAAGGACAGGGAGCACTGCGAGTGTTTACGATTTAACTTAGTTGTTTGCTGGAAAATGTTGTCAAAGAGGTC
This sequence comes from Lissotriton vulgaris, assembly GCF_964263255.1. Lineage (NCBI taxonomy): Eukaryota > Metazoa > Chordata > Amphibia > Caudata > Salamandridae > Lissotriton > Lissotriton vulgaris. The sequence continues at coordinate 1,568,801,912 of NC_141687.1, forward strand.
ATTGGTGGCTCAGGGTGCAATCCAGATCAGATGAGGGAGCCTCAGCTGTGGTGAGAAGTTTGAGGATCTTGTAGTTGACAGTGGGAAAACTCCAGGTGGTTGGAGATTAAAATCTGGGCCCAAGAGGGCATTGCTGTCGTTGGGTTGCTGCTTGGCATTGGCTCCAGTGAAATCCTCTATCTTCAGACTTAGAAACTGTTCTGAAAGCCAGTATCCTTTCAGTGGGGCACACCAGCAAGTTGAGTCCGACCGGCATTTTGATGTCGGAGGCTGTGGGTTGGTGGTGGTCCACTGGTAACTTCTTGTTGTTTGTGTAGAAAGTTCATAAATATTTCAAAGTGTCCAGTCTTTCTATTTTGAAGTTAGAACATATACATTCCAACACTAGCCAAAGCCAAGAGTCCAGGTCCTTTTGTGCAGCACTTGGGAATTGAGACTCATTCTCCCAGAGGCAACCAGCAGGGTCCAGGGCATATCCATTTGGGACTGGTCACTTGGGCTTTACAGAGATTTAGGCTTCTTGCAGCTTTTGTGATCCTGGAGCAGAAACGGAAGCTAGTCATTTGTCCTGGATACAAGTGGGGGCAAGTCTAGTATTTGAGGTTTCTCTCCACAGGCTCCACAGAAGTTGCAGTCCATCTTCTAACGTCCACAGGTTCAGACATGTTCTAAAACATGTACTGAAGGTGCTGTTGATATGGTTAGTGCCATCCTGTGGTTGAGGGAGACTCCTTGAAACTCCTTGCAGTAAAAGTTCCCAAGGGTGCCCTACTCATTTTCGCAACCATTCTGTGTGGTGTACTGTAAAATATCCCCCAGTGCTCCTCTCTACCTAAAACTAATATGGAAAAATCTTTCTTTCCTTGTGCAGAGATCAGGAAATACTCCAAGGTGTGTACTGGAGAAATGAGAACCCACCCACCCCCATTCAAAGCAGTTTTGCAACATGTTTTCCTCAATCAATCAATCAATCAGCATTTATATAGCGCACTACTCACCCGGAGGGTCTCAAGGCACTAGGGGAGGGGGGGTCCGCTACTGCTCGAACAGCCTGGTCTTGAGCTGCTTCCTGAAGGCAAGGTGGTCCTGGGTCAGGCGGAGGTGGGTCAGGAGGGAGTTCCAAGTCTTGGCGGCCAGGTCGGAGAAGGACCGTCCTCCTGTGGTGGCTCTTCGGATGCGGGGGACGGCGGTGAGGGCGTGGCCGGTCGATCGAAGCTGGCGTGTGGGAGCGTAAAAGTTGAGGCGGCTGTTGAGGTATCCAGGGCCTTGCTTGTGTAGGGCTTTGTGTGCGTGGGTGAGGAGACGGAAGGTGATTCTCTTGTTGACCGGGAGCCAGTGCAGATCTCTCAGGTGTCCGGAGAAGTGGCTGCAACGGGGGATGTCCAGGTTGAGTCGTGCTGAGGCGTTCTGAATCCGCTGGAGTCTCTTCTGGAGTTTGGCGGTGGTTCCGTCATAGAGGGAGTTGCCGTAGTCCAGACGGCTGGTGACGAGGGCCTGGGTGACCGTCTTCCTGGTCTCGGTGGGGATCCACCGGAAGATCTTACGTAGCATGCGCAGGATGTTGAAGCACGACGAGGAGACGGCCTTGACTTGTCTGGTCATGGGAGAGGGAGAAGTCCAGGATGAAGCCCAGGTTGCTTGCGTGGTCTGTTGGTTTGGGTGTGCTGCCCAGGGCGGGGGGCCACCAGGAGTCGTCCTACAACTGGGAGTGATGCCAATCTGGCTACGTGCACAATGGTAGGGGCAGGCCAAGGTGTGATTTACATCTGCCTGTCTAAGTGAAAACCCTTTGAAGCTTGTGTATTTGGTGGCTCATCCTGTCAGGGGAAGGTCACACCTCCTCCTAGCCAAGGCCCTTTTGTTCCTTTTCCTGTGAGCCATTTACATCTCATTGCAGGGGCCACCAGGCAGCAGTTGGGGATTAACTCTCAAAAGGCTCCTAAAGGCTTTAGGTAGACAAATCGTAACTTTCTAAAAGTGTTGTTTCCAAAATAGCAATTTAAATTCTGTCTAGACCATTTGATTGAATTTGAAATTAGTATTAATTTGAGTAATTGAATCATAGTTCTAGCTATTTCCAAAGTGAAGCTATACATTATAAGGCGTTAAAATGAAACCCACTGTTTTTTTATTGTCGAGCCAGCTTTGCCATTGTAAAAACCAGCTTGGAGATTTTTCACTGCCAGGACATGTAAAACGTAAGTGCACATGTCCTACTTTTTAAATACCATGCACCCTGCAGGATGGGCATTTAGGACTTACCATAGCGATGACTTATAAAAATGAAAAGCACAGGTTTAGGCCTGGCAAGGAGATTAATTTGTTAGGTCGAATTAGCAATTTTACAACTACGCCCAAACTCCAGAGACAGGCCTAATACATGATTTGTATTGTCACTTTAGTGATGGCACAAGAGGTGCTGTAGTCCCCTAGTGACAATTTCCTTATAGGCCGTGTTGTACGGAAGGAAGGTGCACCAGAAATCAAGTCAATGAGCTCCAAGAGTGTCCGAAATATCTTTTATTGTTGTAGATATTTAAAAATTGGACATCAGCCAACACGTTTCGTTCCAAAGCTGGAACGTCATCAGGGCTTCACTATTTTCAATTAGTCTGAATACTTGAGTTAATGTACTCCACGGTCAAGCCAAACATAAGGAGACAATCCTAAGATAGCTAGCAACAATTGCAAAGTTTTTATAAGTTCTATAGAATCCCACAGTCGTCCAAAGTAATATATTCAAGCAGGTAACCCAAATGGCAGCCAGAGTTCACAAGCAATACATATATTTGTAGATTCTGCTGTGTACCGCAAGCATCCAAGTTATCAATTCTTGGTGGTGGCTCAAGTAATGATCCAAGACCTCTACATCAATTAGAATGTAGTGACAAAATATAATAAATTCCTCAGCGTCTCATATTTCTGGTGGTCACTGTACAGGCCAGTAACCTGATCAGAGTAGACGCCGGGCACAATGATTCCCCATCCGGATTTGTGAAAACCTTATAGTCCATGGTCCACTTGGGTACCATATACTAATCACTTTTAGGTAAGTTAAATGTGTTAATTGGGATTTTTAACCAATTCGAGACGTTTTTAGTGGTCAGAGCACATGCACTAGGTCCTGGTTTGCAGGGTTCCAGAGTACAAAGTCCAAAACCCCAAAGCATCAGTACAAAATCAAGCAAAAAGAGACATTTTTTACAAGAGCCAACTCACATGCCATACTGAGATTCACGCCCAGCTCCTGTCTCAACAGCAAATATTTGACAGTGCAGTTATTGCTGATTTGAAACGCCAGTCAATCAAGAAGATTATGGAACGTGCCTGATAATAATATTTAATTATCCTTGTTATAGTTTTCTTTATAATTTACCCAATCAATTAAACAAAACTGGAATCTCAAATTAGATATTTCTGCTGCTCCATAGTTGGCTGGAGCCTCCTGAAATCTGAGCTTTATTGGTTAAATAGGATGTTTTTTGTAATGTATGAATTTTGTGTGTTTAACAAGCAATCTTGTAGTTGTCTCTACCTTTAGTGAGAAACCATCTCAGATTAAGCAAACCTGGCATGCTTTGTTCATGTTGTTCTGTCTGTGTCAGGGATAAGATCGGTGGAAGAATCAAGATTCTCTTTAAGTGCCGTGAGGTGAATGTTGGCGATACCAGAGAGACTGGTTTTGTCATAGTCTACACTGAAAATTACCAATGCTTCTACAAATTCATTGTAATCCAGTTCTGGTACAATAAAAAAGGTAGAGATCATTAATTCGTTTTAACTGGTGGTTAGCATAACTGTTCATGTTGTCTGTATGTTCTTATATATTCAAATGATTTTTCAAAGAGAAGGCTTGTGATTCACTGTTTTCTAATTTGTCGGCCTGCAGTCTCCTAGATTTGTTGAGCCCATTTAAACTTATCGCCATGATGACATCAGGAAGAAAGCATGAGTAAATCTAGGCATCAATTCCAAATTACTTACTTTACCTATTCTAATAGCACCTGGGATAGGATTCAAGTTCATTTGAACCTGTAGGGGCAGATTTACAAGCCCCGTGCGCCATTTTTGTGTCACTTTTACTATGGGAAAAGTGACGCAAAAGTGGCACAAGGGGCTTGTAAATCTGCCCCCTAGAGTCTCAAGTGGGCTCTCTAGTTGTCGCATAAATATTAATCGGATCGATTACATTGCCATGTATACATTTCATCTTTGTGCAATGGAGGTTACCCGGAGTTAATAGCTGAAAATAAGCATGGCAGCCAAGTTCACATGTAATATATATAAAAAAAAAATTTTTTATCAAGAAGTAAAGTTAGTGCGTTATCAAAGATGCAAATGTTCATAAGGTCCATCGTTTGTGGATGATGATGTATGGGGTGTATCGCAACAAAGTACTGCTAATCCTTTAACACCAATTGCATAACCATTTGCAGCTACCCAAAGTGGCATTTTTTCCTGTTTGGAATCTAATTTTGATGGAATATTCTCATCAGGCACACAGGACATGAACTCCTACAAATCTGCAATGAGCAGGGGTCCAATTGGAAGCACCATGAGTGAAGTGCCTACCTAAATTAGTATCTCCTCAAGGCGCTCTGTAGCAGGTGGTTTTAGAATGGGTCACCGCTAAGAAACAACTTAAAAAATCGAAGGGCATTAGAACATAATCCTCATCATGTAATAAGTAGATCGCCCTTGGCCCTTTTATCATTTTCATTTTTATAAGTAGCTACATTCGAATTCTCTTTGCATGCAGGGTTTGGGGAGCAGCTGTTTACAAGCCTGCAGTGGGTTACTGCTTAGGAGAGAATGCAATGTGTTTTCAGCAGCTTGTAGCAGTGTGAATTAAATTTCAGTTCACATTGGCAAGGTGAGAATGTGGTTAAACCCGCTGTTTTCAGTACAGCTGCCCGCAGTGAATTCTTCCTTTAATTCATGAAGTACAAACATATACTTTGTGTGATAACAACAGTGCCATGAATCTCAGCATAGATAGAGGGTTTGCTTTACAGGCTTAATTTATTCATCGTAAGCAAGAGAGCACTTAAGGTTCATTTTTCATTAATCATTTATTAGTCTTTAGCCTTCCTTAAGAAAGATATAGTTTAGCTTTTGGTTTCCAGACAAATTTATGGTACACTGTGTACAAGCAAACTGAAGAAAGTGGAACCATGGATGGCGTCACTAGGGTTGGTGTCACCCGGTGCTGGTAACTCATGGTGTCACCCCCTCATAACTTACCGCATGGCCCTCCTCCGCTCTGAGTCCGCCAGTGGACACAGATGGCAAATAACCGCGGCTGCTGCCAGGAGCCCCTATGCAGGGCTGCAGAAAGTCGTTGCAGCGGGCTGGCCCTTTCCTCTGATGGTGCTGCCTGCTACAGAGTACAAGTAAGTGTCTGTGTCACAAGGTAATCTCCAATTCTTCTCCAATTATTTTAAACATGTCTGATACTGAGCAAACTAAAGTTGAAGCAGCTGAGCCTGAGGCCTCAAAGCCTGTAACTCCACTATAACAGTGACCATAATGAGTATACTCACTCTAGCTGTGGCTGGTGCCTCACCAGCTGTGGGGCTGGGGCAGCAGAACAACACTGCACCTGCTCGACAATCGTGACAAGCCACTTCTCATTTGTAAGACGCATTTGATGCCCTCAAATATCCCCGTTTACATGGGGGGGCGGGGGGGGGGGGGGGTCCCCATCATCAGGCAGAACTGTGATCCTAGGTAATGTTGGGACATGTTCTGCTGTGTGCTGGGGTGCCTGTCAATTCCACACCCAGAGAAGGTGACACAGAGCGACCCTATTCTTTGTGGTCTTTGGGGCCTGTAAGTCGTCGTGCTCCTGGGCCAAGCCATATGTCTGAACACCGTCCGTCCAAGCCAAAGAGAAGACCTCCCACACTCTGTACCCCTGTGATCCCGCAGTATGGCCCCAGTTTGAAAATGATTACAGCTATCGCCTGGATCAACCGATTCTGGCTGTCATGTCTGGTCAGCATCGGTGTTCGCAGTGCCCAAGTGTAAGGTATAGGCACAGTTCACTTTAAACTGCATATAAAATCATAGCTCACACACTTTAAAATGAAAGACAAGTAAAACTTAAATAATCAGTAGGATTATTTTTTTACATTACTAACTTCTGACCTTTTCCATTATGAAATATTTTCATCGCATCTATCATACTACATAGAAGAGTTAAAAGAAAATTTGCATTATCTTTTGTTATCTATTTTGTTTTACATCTGCAATATTATGTAATTCTGAATGTTGTGTAGTGTTGTGTTCCAGGCGCTACCGTCAAGTGCTGGCTGGCTGGCTGCAGAGTGCCCTGTTCTTATTGGCGTTTCTCTGTACTTTAGGTAAACATTTTTAATAACACTAATGTGCATTCTGATATGGTTGCGAGCATGGAAGCTGAGACTTCCTAGCAGAAACAAGTGACCTGTTTGGGGGCAGGGCTCTCTGTGTCATATTAGTTAGTGTCCTTCCATTTCTGGTATAGCAGCAGTTTTAAGATTTTGTTTTTTTTAGAGTTTCTTATTCCTCACACGGGTTTAACTTCTAACATTTATATTTTTCAATCGTCTTCATTGCTTGACTGTGTTCGTGAGAAAGTGTCACTCATAGTCATAGTCACTGAAATGTCACTCATAATAACACTGTAATTACGAAAATGTCACGCATAGCAATCTGAAACCTTGGCAGCTATGTAAAAGCAGACAGGCCCGGACCGCCGGCCAGCTCCTCATACGGTATTGTGGTGCTGCCATTTCAATGGGGGTTTTGAGTTTGGTGGCACACATTTAGTGCCTGGTTATACTTGGGGAAATGTAGTGACCTTCAGTACCAAACCCGACCCCCAAAGAGTTGACAGCAACGCCAAGCCAGCGCACATAAATAATGAAGCGATAGCGAGCACCAGCCCTGAAATCATTAGTTCGCTCCTTGACACGTCTTTAAAGCTTTCTTTTTTATAGCACCCACTGTGTGACTGTCTTGGCCCGACCTTGGGGACTGGGACTCGATTGCGAATGCAATCTGATTGTTGTGTGCCACATTTCCATTTGCACCCACATCCAGGCACCTACTCACCGACTTCAAACACTTGATACGATCGGACACTGGATACTCACAACACAGTATTGCGCGACACCGCTCCCTCCCAGTTCAAAGCAGGTCAGGCACTTTTTACATGTGTGTATTGGCGCTTTTTGGGACACCGGATCCGATCTTTCACTATGGTAGACACTTATCCAATTTTACTACCAATTATTCCTACAAGCCCAATTAAGAGCTTGAGCACTATTTAAAAAAACACTCTCCCCAAATCCATTTACCACCATTTCTAAAGTAAACTCCTTCATAAAATAAATAACATTTCTTCTCACCTCGGCCTCCGGACCCATTACCGGATGAAGGGGAGATGACGGCGCGCGATATCAAACACTGACAGAGACTGTCTCTCCACAGACGTGATACGTTGGCGCGCGACCGCCGTGACGCGTTGAGGAGCACAGCGCGCGAGGGCTGTCCCAGGGCCGTCATTGGTAGCTCTAAAGATTGACGGCCCTGGGACCCACAAACTGGGTAGGCCGCCGTGCATCGCACCATCACATCACCACTATAGTAGGTGGTGGGTGCGTGCGTTGCGACGTGCATTGGCAGCACTGCAGTATTTCAATTTGCAAGCAGAAGCAGATGGGGGCGCTGCGCACCATAATAAAGCAGCACACTCAGAGCACAGCGAGGCGAGCCAGCAGTGTAACCAGATTGGTGTCACCCCCATGATGGGGTGACACCCGGTGCGGTCCGCACCCCCCGCACCCCCCTAGTGACGCCACTGGTATAACCCTAAAGAGATTACAAAGACATTACCAGGCAGACAACAAAGGTGGATAGCGTAAATAAATCTGCTTAAAACAGTGAAAAGTAAAAACGTTCAAAAAATAATTCCTCAGACTGCACCACTTACTAAGAAAAACAAGCGAGCTTTCAAATCTCTTATGCAAATGTTACTTTAACAAAATAATTTGAGGGCTGGTCAGTAGCGGCCCTTGCAGGTAAGCGTGGCAAAGCGGCGTGGAGTCGGCGATGCGACGAGCGAAAAGCAAGTTTTTATTTTTTGTTTTTACATTCCCTATCCCATTGTTTGTCACTTTCACACTCCCACTACTGCCTCAGCGCCCTCTCGCGCTTACCTACACAGACCGCCACTGGGGCTAGTCGCACCGGGTAATACAATCGAGTCAATTCAGACCTATGAGAGGCCAGTGTCAAAGGCATCCAATAAAAATACAACCGGGGGTGAGGAGAGTTTGGGAGGGCATTTGCAGACACAACCACAGGTTGTCAGCAGTGATGATAGTCTGAGGGACAAGGATGAACCTACAATGAAAAAAAATGGGGTGCAATTATTCAAATTCAAATAGCTCTGAAATGAAATACACAAAAGATGCAAAGGAGACAGAATTACATCACAACTCACCTTACGTACGTCCTTCCTATGCAGTAACAATATAGTAAAATAACAATAATTAGACAGTATACTGATACATTGCGGAGTCAGGGCTATGAGTTTCTAGACCTGATGCTTGCTGACACCAAAACATCCAGTCACTCCAGAGAACACATGAAATATTAGAAAACGCCTTAGAATCGTTGGAACACCACTTGAGACATACAAATATTAGTATTATTATCCTTCCTTGGTGCATGATATAACCTAAAACACGTTGGTAAATGGGAATATACCTGACCTAAAAATTGGCAGACAATGCCACTGAGATTCAATGCATACGTCACAAACATTCATCTGCCATCCAAAAGGGTACCTGGTGAACCTTCTGACTTCCGCAATGTTAAATAAGATTTTTCAGATAACAGATAAGGAAGTATAAATAACTTCAACTTTAGTTAACAAAGCATAACGTTAAACACAAATGGGAGCTGGGACTGTGCATCAGTATTTTGAAAACAGTTTAAATGGATTCGTATGTCAAGGATCCATAGAATTTGAAGGGCGTTATTAATGGTGTCCTAAAATGCATATTCTCTGAAGGAGAAGTTGAAACATTACCTACAGACTATCATCCATGCCTAGTGGTTCAATGTTAATGATTTTGGGTGCCCAGTTGCTTTAACTGAGCCCTATTTGACACATCGGTATAGGGATAGGAAATTGGTCATATTGATTCAGTTTAAAACTCTTTTTATGGTTCATCATACATTAATTTAAATTAAATTAGCTTCAATAGGTTTTTTTTCTTACTAGCAGTTTCATGTTATACTGCATGTGTGCTGGTGGTAGTGGTTCAAGAGTTGGAGGGGGCTCCGAATGGTAGGTGGAACAGGGTTTTTAGTTGTGGCTGGCTGCTGGTAGGAAAATCATTGTTATGGACCTAGTGAAAAAGAAATCCCTATATTCAGGTGCTCTTAGTCAGGATTAGAGGACATGAAATTACCATAACTAGGATATTATATTTTTAGCTGCGTTTTAGTTGAGTGTAAAAGTGTAAAAAGAAAAAACGGAAAATAAACACACATAATTGTATTTCACACAATGGAAAGAAAGAGATGGACTCATTTAATTTGTTAGAGGCAGTGGCTGCCCCACCGCTAAGGCGCAGGAGCATCCCCCACTGCTTTTCAGCAGTGTAAGGAAAAATAAAATAATACCAACTGAATGGTATTATTATTTTATTTTTTCCTGTTGCAGCAGCTTTGTGGGGCGGGGCTGCTCTGCTGACAGAGCAGAGGAGGAGTGATTTTCACTCACTAAGTGCGCATGAATGTTTGACCGGCCGTCTCAGGCCAACTAAAATCCATGCACACTTAGCATGTTCTCCACCCAGGCTGCATACAGCCTAGGTCAAGTCAAGTCATAGGATTTGTATAGCGCACTACATACCCAGAGGGTTTCAAGGCGCTTAGGAAGGGGAGGAGGATTACTTGTCAAATATCCACGTTTTAAGTTGCTTTCTGAACGCTAGGTGGTTCTGGGTAAGGCGAAGGTAAGCGGGGAGTGAGTTCCATGTTTTAGCAGCCAGGTATGAAAAGGATCTGCCTCCCATGGTGGTCTTGTTGATGCGAGGTACAGTGGCGAGGGCTTGGTTGGAAGAACGTAGTTGGCGGGAGGGGGTGTAGAAGGACAGTCGTGAGTTGAGGCAGTCTGGTCCGATGTCGTAGAGTGATTTGTGTGCGTGGGTAAGCAGTCGGAAAGTGATCCTCTTATTGACGGGTAGCCAGTGGAGGTCTTTAAGGTGACCAGAGATGTGTTCGTTGCGTGGGAGGTCTAATATGAGCCTGGCTGAGGCGTTTTGGATTCGTTGGAGTTTCTTCTGGAGTTTTGCGGTAGTACCCGCGTAGAGGGTGTTTCCGTAGTCCAGTCGGCTCGTGACCAGAGCGTGGGTGACTGTTTTCCTTGTATCGGAGGGGATCCAGCGAAATGTTTTTCTGAGCATGTGAAGAATGTTGAAGCAGGAAGAGGATACGGCGCTGACTTGTCTGTTCATTGAGAGTGAAGAATCCAGGATGACGCCTAGGTTCCGTGCGTGGTCTGTCGGGATGGGTGCTTTTCCGAGGGCTTCCGGCCACCAGGAGTCGTCCCATGCAGAGGGGGATGTACCTAAGATGAGGACTTCTGTTTTGTCTGAGTTCAGTTTCAGACGGCTTTGTTTCATCCATTCGGCAACTTCTTTCATTCCTTCGTGTAGGTTAGTTTTGGCGGTGCTGGGGTCATTGGTGAGAGAGAGGATCAGTTGAGTGTCATCCGCGTAAGAGATGATGTTGAGGTTGTGTTGGCGTGCGATGGCCGCGAGGGGGCTCATGTATACGTTGAAGAGGGTGGGACTGAGTGAGGATCCTTGTGGTACGCCGCAGATGACTTCAGAGGCCTCGGACTTGAATGGAGGAAGGCGGACTCTCTGGGTTCTTCCGGTGAGGAACGAGGTGATCCATTCAAGTGCTTTTCCTTGGATTCCGATGTTATAGAGGCGTTGTAGGAGGGTGCTGTGGCAGACTGTGTCAAAGGCTGCGGAGAGGTCGAGGAGGATGAGGGCGACTGTGTCTCCATTGTCTAGTAGCGTTCGAATGTCGTCTGTTGCTGCGATGAGGGCGGTCTCAGTGCTGTGTTTTGCTCGGAAGCCAGATTGTGAGGGGTCGAGGGATTTGTTGGCTTCGAGGAAGGTGGCGAGCTGGTTGTTGACAGCTTTCTCGATGACTTTGGCCTGGAATGGGAGAAGCGAGATGGGGCGGTAATTTTTGAGTTCGGTGGGGTCCGCTGTTGGTTTTTTCAGAAGGGCGGTGAGTTCAGCGTGTTTCCAGTCTTCCGGGAAGGTGGCGGAGTTGAAGGAGCAGTTGATGACGTCTCTGAGGTGCGGAGCTATGACGGAGTCTGCTTTGTTGAAGATGTGGTGAGGGCATGGGTCTGTGGGGGATCCTGAGTGGATTGAATTCATCAGGCGGATGGTGTCCTCAGTGGAGATTGGGTTCCAGTCGTTGAGAATGTTCACGGGGGGAAGATGATCAGCAAATGGTAGGGTGGGTTGATTTCCGGGTTGGTTGTCAAAGCTGTTGTGGATGTCTGCAATCTTGTTGTGGAAAAATGATGCTAGGGAGTCGCAGAGGGTTTGAGAGGGGGTGATGTCGTTGGAGTTGGCCGAGGGATTGGAAAATTCCTTGACGATGTTGAAAAGTTCCTTGCTGTTGTGGGCGTTGTTGTCAAGTCGATCCTTGAATGCTGTTTTCTTGGCTTTTCGGATCAGTTGGTGGTGAGTGCGGGTGGCGTTTTTGAAGGCGTCCTTGGTGCTGGTGGTTGGGTCTTTTTTCCAGGCCTTTTCAAGGGAGCGGCAGAGTTTCTTGGACTTCTTGAGATCATCGTTGAACCATGAGGCCTTCTTGCTGCCAGGTTTGCTTTGCCGTTTTTTCAGTGGTGCTAAGGTGTCGGCGGTGTTGGATAACCATAGGGTGAGGTTAGCGGCGGCTTCGTTGGCGTTAGAAGAGGGGGTTGGGGAGTTTTGAAGCAGCGATGCGGAGATTTGGTCCGTGGTGATTTTGTTCCAGTTTCTTTGCAGGGTAGGTTGGAGGTGGATGTTGGGTTTTGGTTTGTTGTAGGTGAAGTGAACGCAGCTGTGGTCAGTCCAGAGGAGGTCCGTGGTGTGGCCGAAGGAGACATGATTGCTGGATGTGAAGATGGGGTCGAGTGTGTGACCTGCGATGTGGGTGGGGGAAGTGACTAGTTGTTTAAGTCCGAGGTTGGCGAGGTTGTCCACGAGGGTGGCGGTGTTGCGGTCGTTGATATTTTCAAGGTGAAAGTTGAGGTCTCCCAGAAGGCTGTATTCTTTGGAGGGGAGCGCGTGTGGAGTGATGAAGTCCGTGATGTCTTCACTGAATTTTGCGCGGGGTCCTGGTGGTCTGTAGAGGAGAGTGCCTCGGAGTGTGGTTTTGGGGTTGATGTGGATCTGGAAGTGAAGGTGTTCGGAGTTGGCGAGGTTGGCGTCAGAGCTGGTTGAGATGCGGATGGATTTCTTATGGACGATAGCGATTCCTCCTCCTGTGTGGCTGGTACGGTCTTTGCGAGTGATCTTATAGTCTTCAGGGATGGCAATGGTGATGTCTGGTGCGGAGGAAGCGTTCATCCATGTTTCCGTAAGGAAGGCGATGTCCGGAGAAATGGTGTCTAGTAGATTCCATAGGTCAATGGCGTGCCTGTGGACCGATCGGGTGTTGAGAAGGATGCATTGTAAGTGGTTGGGGTCAGGAGTCTGATGTGTGGTTGTAGCGGAGATGTTGTCGGTGCCGCTGAATTTGCAGGAGTAGCAAGAGAAAGGTCCATGGGTGCGTCCAGGAGCGGCTTGAACGCAGTTGGGGGCGCGACCGGGGGTGAGGGCTAGGAGGGCGGCGGCATCGTAGGTAATGCGGGGGGGCTGGGCAGCGCGAGGGGCAGGGGGTCTGGCGCTGGGCGCGGTCCAGGCGCGGACGGGCGTAGACGGGCTTACCTTTGGCGCACCTTCGGCGCGAATGGGGCGCGGTCGCTGCGCGTGAACGCTGCGCGCGGGAACTCCCGTCATATATGGATGGTGGAGGGGGAGGGGCGAGGGCGTCACAGCTGGGAGGCGGGGCGGGCACACGAGGACAACAACAAACAAAATGGAGGCAGAGGGGGGAGCACAGCGTAGCGCTAGAGTCAAACGCGCTAACAGGACTGAAAGCAGTGGGAAAATAATTAATAAAGCGCTAACGAAGCAAAGCGGCAATATTCAACACAGCAGTCGAAGTGTAGCTGAATGAAATTGCACAATTAAAGCAGTTCAAGCAAGGCAGCGCTACGAAATAATTAACACAGCAGGCGAAATGTAACAAAGCAGTTCCAGCAAGGCAGCGCTATGAAATAATTAACACAGCAGGCGAAGTGTAACCAAATGGAAAGGCGCTTTTTAAAATCAATTCCAGCAATGCAGCGCAATAATACCAGATGCCTGCAAGAGACACTGGGAGCGACCACTCAGCCTGTAAGCGAGGAGCGAGAACATGCCCAGGCCCCCAGTCCCCACCTGAGTGCCGAACGAGGGCGCTCAGAAAAATCACAACGTTGCATTGCAGCATTGTGATTGGCCCAGGAGAGCCAGGGTGCTTCCTGTTCTGGCCGGAGGGAGGAGGAGGAGAGACACAACGAGGAGGATGCGTCAAGGAGGACACAGCGAGGATGTAAGTGAAATTCTATCTTTTATTTACCCCCTAACCCCCGCCCACTACCCCGATCTGTGCCAGCCACCACTGGTTAGATGTGTGAGTAATCAACATTGTACTTCTGCAAAAGATTTGTCTTAAAGGTATCTTTAAATAGTTATTGGGTGGCCCTAGTAGTTGCTTCTCAACAGGAAGGTACAGACTGAGTAAAATAAGCCATGCTGTAGGGAGGTGGGTCAGCACTACAAGGATGACCCTACTGCTTTCCAAACACTGGGAATAGAGATGGTCATCTTGCCTTCACTTATGATCATGGAGGGTTTGGAATCCAGCACTGGCTCCTAAAGAATGCTCCAATAGTCTGAAGAACCTGCAGAAACCCAGGATTCCGGAAGTAACACAGACTTTCATGTGTGACCTAGACCTTTTGTGATATGACATGGAAAATTTCTCAAAGACTTGAGGTATACATATTTCCTTTGTCACAAATGCTTCTCATATATCGACTACTATCTAGGGTTGGGCAGAAAATGCAGAGTTTTACTCAGTGGAATTTCATGGAGCTAACAAAAAATTCTGCCAGATTCTGCAAAGTTCCACGAGCGATGGCATTCTGGTCCATTGTTCTGCTCATGCTGATTTTAGTGATGGGAACTTGTCCTGTGCTGTGAAATCAGAGCTGTTAGAAATGGGGGTCTCTAGTTGGCAGAGGTATGTACAACAAGCGCAAATGGCACCATGCAGTGAACAAGAGGGTGCTGCTTTTTTCTGCGGCTCGAGTAGATTTTCTACTCGATTGGCAGCTTTCGCAAAATGAGTGGCAACTTTCTCAACATGAGTTGTAGCGACCTGCCACGACTGCCTGCGTTGAGAGAAATTAACAAAAACTCTTTCACACAACAGAGTGTGAAGTGGGCAAAACTCATCCAGAGGAGCAAAGTCTACCACCCACCCCTACTATTATCATGCATGACACTCCTATCCACATGAACAAAAAAAAACAGTTTTACCCTGAATATAGAGAATTAGGAGAATGCAACAGTTATGGCCTATCTACTATAAATGGTTGAGTGTAGGGGAGTTTCTCTAACCTATATAACAAGCATTTGCAATGCAGCATGTCTCGCATTATTAAAGTTTGAGCTATTGGCATTGCTAAATAATGCAACACCATTAGCTCAAACTTTAATAATGTGAGACCTATTGCATTGCAAATAATGCCAGTTCTTTGGTACATTTTAGCAAGATCGCTCAATTGTGTTTAGGGTTTGCTCAGGTGTGTAAAAATACCTGCCCCTCGAGGGGCTGGACGTGGATATCCAGAGCAGGATGATGCTGTTCAGTGGGTACTTGGTCACCTCTCGAACCAGACGTAGCCCCATTGTGTGACCTTGCGCAAATAACACTATTACTAACAAGGTGATTATTTGTTGACCTCCCTGGTATACAGCGCTCTGGTTGATGCCCTAAGGGGTTCTGTGCGCGCTATATAAAACTCAATACATAAAATAAAAATACGTAAATGGGTGCGAGCCATATGTCTTCGATTATCGCGCCCGGGTATGGGGACAATAATTGAAGACATATGGGCTTTGGTGCGTGTAACAGACACAAATAGGCCGTGGGCAGAGCAATGCGCCCGTCTTTGGCCTATTGCGTGCTTCTGTTCAAAATAAACAACCACGCAAAGCCCAATTACAGAACACAAAACAAAAAACACACGCACAAGCGTGTTCAATTCCAGGGTTTATTTCTAAACCCCGGACAAAATGACTCTTGCCTGCGCGTGCACTGCTGCGCAGTGCAACACAGGCCGCGAGACCTAAAAATCCTGTGCTCTCAATTTTTTCTACAATGGTATTGAGATTGGGTGATTTTTACTTTGTGGCTTACAGATACAGCTGTTTTTCTGAGAGGGTATCATGAAAATCCCATCTTGTCTCATGTGACAAGATACAGATATGCTGAAAGAAAAAAGTATATAACCATGCAATTGAAAGGCTCAGCAAATCATATAAACAGTCTTGGAGTATCTGTAATTAAAACGTAATGTTTGTAGTTAATGTACAGAAGATGGAATTTCATAAGAATATGGCTGATCACAGAAATTATCTCTTTGAATTCAGTAACACGTAGTAAAATTGTAACTTGACAAACAGCATCAAAGGACAACAGAACCAATATTTGGCAGATCAGAATGAAAGTTAATGTCAACCAGGATAACATTTTCTGCATTATACTCCAATGTAACTGCCTCATTCTTGGGTCTAAAGACTTGATTTGAAACCATCTTTACTCCCAAATAAAAATGAGCCAGAAAACATGAAAAGTCAACTGCAGAAGTGAAAGTCGTGGTTGGTCAATTTAAAAGTGGTAAATTGTCAGGCCCTGCTGGGCTACTAGGAATATAATTACCCCTCTTATGCTAGAACGGCTCAATCTCAAGCACAATAAATCTTTTATTGAGTTCAAGTATTTTAGCAAGAAACAAACATTATGCTCCTCTATAAACCTGGCAAATAACCAGATGTATATAAATTTCAAGGACCAAAGGCCAGATGTGCTCACACATTCATTTAGTAAATTGCAGGGTTTGTGACAAGAAATGTGTTTCTGAATGTACTACACCCATTTATCGAGTCGGCAACATGTAACCAAATTGTTAAATTGTTTTTTTGAAATTATAAGAAATGGCTATTTGGAAGGGGTGTGTTATGGGTGTTCCTTCCAGGTTTGAAAAGGTCTATGGCAAGTAAATCATTAATTAAATAAACCTAAATTGATAAATACATTATGAGTTATAATTTATAGCCCACTATAGCAAAGACTTTTCACCCACTACATGGATCAGTTTTTAGTTTTATTATTCAAAGACACATTTTTTTTTAAAATATATATCTGGTAGTTCTTTTTATTTAAAGTATAAATATAAACTTTTTTTGGTACAAACTGATATGTTTTTCTAATAATTTAGTATTTTTGTAAAGCATTATATTCAGAATAATTCATAAAAACATATAACATAGACACAATTGAGCATAAGACAAAAAGAGAGAGACTATGGAAGCAAAGTGGTAGATGACACACTAGGCGCGTTTCGGCTTGGCAGCCTTCGTCAGGTGACCCGTCTTTTGCACTATAATTTAAAAACATTGGTGAAAGTCAAAAAAAGAGCATATAGGGGGCATGTACATTTTTATCTATTTCACATTTTATATATCTTTATTTGGAGCATTTGTAGTTATAAACAGTTTGAGAAACATAATATATAGTATCACATGTCCATGTCTTGTGGTGTAGTATTTATATAGCCACATATAATTCAATATGTATAACATAGATTCATTTCATTAAATAAGACGAAAAGAAACCAGAACCATAACTTCATATGTTCTTGACCTTAATGATACAGCCTTTGTATAGGTATATTTTCTATGTAGGTAGATGCAATAAAGACCTTCATCTGCTTCATCTGGACTGAGATTATATTAGACATATTCCATTTGACATATACCTCATTTTTTATCGTTCATGGTTTGGTATTTTTTTATCAATTATCTGTTTAACCAATAAAGGCCTTCATCTCCTTCATCTGGTTTCAGATTATATTAGACATATTCCATTTAACATATACCTCATTTTCATCGTTCATGTTTCAGTATTGTTTCAACAATTGTATAATCAAGCAAATGTATATAGTGAAAGAGTGATATATACAATATAAAATGACCATTTCAAAATAATTCTGTTTGGATGGAAACATATACCCATCATTCCATCTTCACTAGTAACTGATTATACTATGGTGTAGATATATATAGTACAGCATTAACGTACTTACATGAAATGCTCAAGATGAGAAGAAAAACTGGCTTAAAAACATATATATTTCGTCAGAGCTTCGTGTTCCTGTATATAGATAAGAAATAAACAAAAGAGGGGATACAAACAAAAATTGGTGACCTGTGCCAGAGATAAAAATATGTAATAGTGAAGTTATCAGTTAAAGACGCCAACCTATAAAGGAGGGGATAGCTGTGATTGGTCGCCTAAGGATCAGCAGAAAAAGTGCAAAGTAAAGCCATAAGCGACAGAATATAGTGAATATTCCACACAGTGATGGTGGTTCTATTGGCTATATTTTTTATACTTACCAATTAATGTTGTTTATAACATATATTGTGGGTTTAGGCGTTAATGTATAGAAGATAGATGTCCTAATGGAAAAAACCCAATATATGTATATATATCTTTGTAATCTAAATATGAAATTAAAGGTAGAGCTATAGGGAGTGTCAACACTAGATACTTAAAAAAGATCATCACATACCTTCAAACTATGGTGAGGATACGTTGTGCTTGTTCCTTGAATATATGCATTACCCCATGATGGGAAACGGTACAGTGTATATGGGAGACGAACCTAGAATCTAGGCAACTGATCTATGAAAGAAAGAACACTGGTTTTAGATGTTATACTATTATGTTTCACGAAGTTATAAGCTTCCTTTAACAGAAATAAAGATGTATACCTGAGATTGAAATCACATTTATATTAGCCGGGGGCCAGATGGAGACTCATGTGGTTTGGCGATATATCTAAAAGCAATTTATGAATAAGTTTAGACACATTATTAGGATAATAATGTGAAGTATATAATGATAATTTCGACGTCAATCGCCATAAGGCATGTACATGAATTACTCCGTGTGCTTTATTACCAAATGAAACGATAACAAAGTTTCATACATGGTTGTAAGGGTAGGGCTAGTTTTGCTTTGTTTATAAGATAGTATTTTCAACGTTAAGAACTAGACTGATTCATGACAACAGTTTTCATATAAATTGGCCCCAAATGGGGGTATCTTAACCATCATTAATGTTTGGCATACAAATAATAGGCGTTCTAGTGTGTACCGATAATATTCACCATAACCGTAACATCGACAGTTATATCAGGCGGCTATAATTGCGCTTCCGGCTAAGCCCAAACAAACTAGACGGTCTTCATTGTCTAGCAGCAATTGATGCTAATATTTTAATGCATCTACAACACTTCCTGCTCTGGTGTAGCATGGCTAAATTAGCTACATGTAATATTAATTTGATAAAAATTAGTGCTTAAGCGTAACATGGACAGTTATATCAGACGGCTATAATTGCACTTAAGGCTAAGCCCAAACAAACTAGACGGCCTTCATTGTATAACAGCAATTGATGCTAATATTTTAATGCGTCTAAAACGCTTCCTGCACTGGTGTAGCATGGCTAAATTCGCTACATTTAATATTATTTAGATACAAATTAGTGCTGGCTGTAGAACGTATTTGTCGACCTACCTGATACTTTTTCAAAAACGGCGGGATATGGCCCTCACGGCATAGGGTGCTCTGTAAAACCGGCGTGTCACGTCGGATGGAGAAAACACGAGAGTGTGTACGAGCACCATCTTTATAGAGGTGTCTCCAATTGTTTGATAGCTGAGAGTGAAAGCGGACTGCTGCAAATGCTACATAGCAATAAACATCAAAAACGGCCCCTCGTAGTTGTTGCTAAGTATATAAAGAACGGACCACTCGTATCAGTATATATGTGCTAGAAATGGAAAACGGACTGTATGTCGTCCGATCAAGCTATCTGGATCCGCATGAAGGTCGATATAGGACAGTGCGTGTCAACAAGCTTGTCAACAAGCTTGCCTACAAAATAGTTTGTCAATATTCCTGGCATTTCATGCAAATGGTTATATCAGTATTATGTTGACTGTAACCATTATTTATGATTTCCGTATGTTGTCGGTGAAAATATACAACAACTAAATGTGTGGATAAAGTGATTAAATGATAAAAAGATAAGAAAACGAAGAATATTTTCCTAACTTTACAACAAAATTGTCAGATTAGATATTATACAGAGGACCCGGAATAATGATCACCCTAATTATGTATACATAGATGTGGTGAGTGATGACAATAAGCTAGTGATAGAAATTATCCCAGTCAAAGTTAACCTGAATATAACGTCGATAGAAAAAAGTGATCAATATATGTTTTCATCCAATCAGATGTATGAAACCACATCCAGAGCTAACAATATGTAGTATCGTTGCCACTATATATTAACAGAAGAAAGTTACTATACATTTAATTGAAATATAGCATCATTTCATATAGGGTTTCTTCCATATTTTCTACAACATTTTTGAGTATATCACATAGGTTACTTACAATTCTTACATTGAATATAGCACACAGGTTATTCAGACATAGGACTTCAAATAATTGCCGGCTCCCAGGGTATTACTGAATTTAGTCCTTTTTTTACAGTATCTAGCATAAAGATAAAGTATACCTCACGTTTTTTTCCTATTGCTTCACAGCAGATCTCTACTGTGGGTTTAATCTTTTCTAGTATGAACCATCGTATATCTTCAGGTTTGTGCTCTTACAGGTACTCTTGGAGTACCTGTAATTGAAACATAATGTTTGTAGTTAATGTACAGAAGATGGAATTTCCTAAGAATATGGCTGATCATAGAAATTATCTCTTTGAATTCAGTAACACGTAGTAAAATTGTAACATGACAAACAGCATCAAAGGAGAACAGAACCAATATTTGGCAGATCAGATTTAAAAGTATGTGTAAATCTGAGTCAACAACAAAAATGAATGCCATGCAAGAGCAGTCGTTAAAATGGTGAAACAAGGGGAAATACTTTTATTTCTCTTCGTTTTTGCTTTTTCTACGTGTGCTACATTCTACAGCACACTTAGAAAGAGCAAAACACCATTAATAATTGTTTATGAGCAGGAGTGTGTCCCTTTCTACATGTAAACAATCATTAAATAATGACTATTTGCCACCTCCTTAGAAGTGACATATCACCCTTATGAAATGTTTATGTGCAGGAATAGACACCTTGGATTATGGTGAAAGGGTGCCTACGTTGGTGCTAGGCAGCTAATTTTAGCACCAGCGCTAGGGAAAACAGAGGGGTGCACCGTATTGTTGTAAATATGGAGCATCCCTGCTTTTTGTAAATGTCAGAGCTAAATTTAGCGCAGCTCCGTGCTCTGACATTTCGTTGTAAATATGCCCCCCTGATTTATGCTAACTGCGGTAATTCCTCCTCGTTATCAAGCAGGAATTCTGTTTGTTTAAAGCTTTGTTTTTAATGAATATGTGTTTTTTTCAAAAACAAATATTTACTTTGACTACATGGAAGTATTAAAATACGTAACAATGTTTTCAGTGGCAGTATAGACTGTGAGCGTTTTCTGGAAAATAATTATTGTTTATTGCAATATTACCCTATAATGCTCAATTCTCACAAACTATGTCATAATAACCAATATTTATATCATTTCCAGCAGACAACAAATTACAAAGTTATGCTTTCTGATCTATCTTGAGAAACCAGTCATTCTCACTGAGCTACAAAAATGAAACAGGGTTGGGAACATTTCAATTAACTTCAACTTTAACATTTTCATGTATAAGAGACCTCGCCTTCAGGGTACTCACTGTTGATGCAGGGAGTAATGGGGAATCGTATGCAGACAGACAGTTGTTGCTCATTTCACTCTTCTGTGAAGGCATAAATAGATCAAAGAAAACCTATTTCACTAGCTTCTATGGTATGTAAATGCTCTTCAAACAGCTAATCTTCATTTTGCAGGCATGAACTAAAAGGGCTGAAACTTTGGAAGAGTTTTAGACTTCTAAATGTTTAAGTCTAGGAAAAGAAGACTGACATAAAATATATTCCCATGTATTGTAGAGTAGGAGGAATTCATTTACTTCCTGTCATGGAAGAAAACAATTCCAATGGTGTTACAGTGTTTAACATCTGTGAATGGAAAATCTGAGCCTTTGCTTAGCTCTATAAAGTAGTATAAACTCATAGTGATGCTCTTTCTACTGCTGCAAATCACAGGCAGGAGGGGATGAATTTGTTGTCTTTTTTCAAGGAATATGCCTACTTTTTGCAGACATTATGTGAAATTAAATGAAGTATTTAAACAGTGTAGAGTTGAGGGCACATCTCATGTACAAAAGCCATATGCTACGCTGACAGGAAGACAGCTTTGAGCAGAACATTCCTCTTAGCTACAGTTTTACAGTTGCCGCAAGAAATGTTCTTCTTTCACTTGCGTCCCATAAGTGTAAATTACACAAAAGTGCACAAGCACAGTTTTTCGAAAAATGTAATGTTCCTACTGTGAAATACACGAACTTGATAAGATTTTGATTATAAAATAAAACATTCGCGTTGATGTCCTCTTAGAGCTGTTCATTGTGTGCACATTATCAAAGACAAGGTCACAGATTTAAATCAAGCTAAATATGTTTAACCCTATCGTGTTTCTTGTGAACACAATGCACACTATGAAGTTGGGTATTATTAACATCTATTATGTCCGTGCCAAGAAACAATTCAGTTTGTTTTTTAAATTATACAAATTGTAAATATTTTCGAACTCTTTCTTAGGTTCTCTCTAGTTGAGAGAGATTAATTGGATAATGTATCTGCTTCGGGGATCTATGCTTAGTAATCATGTTGTTAGATCTGGGGGTCTCTAGTTGGCAATGTTATACACCTTTGTTCAAATAGGGACCCTTGTTTCTAAGTCAGAATAAGGGGATTACACTACTGGATAACCCCTGCTCACCCCCTTGGTAGCTTGGAACGAACAGACAGGCTTATCTCAGAGGCAACGTGTTAAGCATTTGTGAATATACACAGTATTACAGTGAAAACAATACAGATGGACACCACACTGGTTTTATAAAAATAAGTATTCTATATTCGACGAATACACGCTTCCTCGGAGATGCGGCAGCGGCATGCTTCTCCGGCGATGCGATGACTACAGTTGCGGCGGCGACACGCTTCTTCTCGTTGCATCGCACTTTCCATCTCCCAGCGACATGCAGGCTTCTGGAGATAGACTTCCCAGCAAGGAAATTCAGAGGGGAGATGGAGGTGAAGTCTTTGGTCCCTGAAACTTCAGCAGGAAGCAAGCACAAGTTCAAGCCCTTGGAGTAATATTCTGCAAGATGATGAAAGTTCTTAAAAGGTTCCTTCTCCTTTCCTTGGCAATGAAGAAACCACTGAAGGCCAACCCAGCTAACAGCATCCTGGCAGAGGGGCAGTCCAAACTCCTGCAGCTTCCTTGGTTCATCTCCTTGGCAAAAGGTTTGTCTTGTTCCCAGAAGTGATCTAAAGTTCTTAGGTCTGGGACCCAATATTTATACTACTTTTCTCTTTGTTCTCTGAAGGCAGAGGGGCCTTTGCCCAGTCCAAACCAGTTCAGGAGCACTCTGTTGACATGACTCCATCTTTACTTTCACAGTGCAGGGCAGAAACATCAGACGCCCCACAGGAGGTGGAGCCAGCATTGTGGAGGGAAAGCACAGCCCTGGAGCACTTTGTTGACATGATTCCTTCTCTTCTTTCACAGTGCAGGGCAGAGACATCAGCCGCACCCCAGGGGGTGGAGCCAGCATTGTGGAGGGAAGGCCCAGCCCTATTTAGGTCCCAGGTGCAACTCCTCCCTCCCATCTAGATGCAGATCTCCCTATGCACCACTGGGCTGACTCATTCTGTCTCCTGGAACCCCCCAGCCCTGTCACTCACAACCTAGCAGAGGCATGCTTGGATAGTTAGACAAGAAAATACCTGTTTTCTAAAAGGGGTATTTTCAAGCACATAATGTTAAAGCCAACTTCACTAAAAGATGTGTTTTATCATTCTGAGTTTAGGCATACTAAACTTGAATTTCTACCGTATTCACTGAGTCAGTTGGGATTATAAGATGTAATATTCTAACTGCCTATTCTGGCCTATGGAGAACAGGTAACCTTGCAATAGTGAAAAACGAAAATGGCTGTAATTCACTATAAGGACAGGCCACACACACCAGGGCATGTCCTACCTTATACTTACAAGGCACCCTGCCCTCGGGCCTACCATAGGGGAGTCTGATATGAAGAAAAGGGAAGGTGTAGGGACTGGCAAGTGGGTGCCCTTGCCAAGTCGCCATGGCAGTAACAGACTGCACACAGGTCTTGCAATGGCAGGCCTGAGACACACTTTTCAAGCTGCTTTTGTGGGTGGCACAACCAGTGCTGCAAGCCCACCAGCAGCATTTGATTTACATGCCCTGGGCACACATGGTACACTGTACTAGGGTCTGACAAGTAAATCAAATAACCCAATCATGGAATCACTAATTAGTACATCAATTTAACATAGGGAGCACTTGCACTGTGGCACTGAATAGCAGTGGCACAGTGCCCAAAGCATATAACCAGCAAAAACATATCAAAAACAGAGAAGGCAATCCGGCAAATTGGAAGGGAGACTCACACCAATGATTTCAGGTCTAACACATGTCATAAAATTTAGACAGGTGACTCAGCCCTTCATGAATTTGCTGTAAAATGAAATGAGCATGATTGTGTTGGGTAGTATTAAGACTCAATATCGAAAGAAATGCTGTGATTGAGGGTGTTTGAAAAATAAATACCAATTTATGACTGACTTGTTCTTCCTGTGACTATTTTTTTGTATGGCATTGCACTGGTTATTGTGCATACTCCCATGCATCTTTGTGGAAGTCGCAGGTTCAACTATGAATAGCCACTTTGAAACTATGGATAATCACTTTGGACGTTGATGGATTATCAAGAACATAACCCAGCCCAAATGATGTCACCCATGAACATTTATCACACTTGACGTTTAGTCTGCACTTTTGACTTTGAAATCAGCTATTGTGACATAAAACTCTTGTGGACTAGCTATTTACTATAGAACTCTAAAATGATATTCCAATTATCACTTTTGCACATACTGTTATCATCATTACATTTATCTTTATACATGAGGGATCAGGGAATCTACTTTTGTGAGTGCAATTTGATTCTGAGCTCCTCACATTTAAATAATACATCCAGGCATCTAGCATTGCATTATTAAACATTTCTAAGCTATTACTTTTTAAAATAATGTTAAGCTTAGTGTTGTCATTTAATGTAATAGGGCTTTCACTATTAAAATTTCTTTCACATTTTTGTGATAGTTCAAACTATGATTCAAAATATTTCTCTCATTTCAATGGTCTTTTGTTGAACAGTTTATTTATGTCATTTGATTGAGTGAAGAAAATGGAATAACTCAGTTACCCAAAAAGATAGAACAATTGATAAAACAGCTGAAAAATTAAGCTGGAAAACTAAGGTGCCATATGACTTTTTACAAAACATTATGGGGCATATTCACAAGGAGCTATCACCAAATTAACATCACATTAGCGCTGCCAAAGTCGTGATAAATTAACCTCCCCATTCCCAAGCCGGTGCAAAGAGCCCACAGCACCACATTTCCTCCGTTAGCATCCCCAACAAACATCGCCACGGATAACTGGCAACTATCGCTAACGAGATGCAGTGTAGGCATTCCCGAGTAAAAAGCAGCAATAACTTCACTCCGCAACATACTAAAAGACCAGCCAGATCGGTGTAAGAACACAAAACACACAATAAGGCACGTTAGCAGCAGGAAATGAACACCTGCTCTGACCTGGTGTAAAGTCGGACCACAGCCTGCACCACAAAAGGGAGTACAGCCCAGAGCCACACCTGATGACAAACAGATGCCATGGAGCAAATGAACATGCAGCATGGACACCTAAGAGGGCCACAACACCCACCGACACCACTCCCAGGACCACCACTCCCTGGCACCCTGACCAAAGACATGCCACATCAGCTACACCTAAACATGTACAAAATAATCCGCCTGATGTCATACAATCACAACTGCTGACATGCATGTGTCGCCACAGAAATGAGCATCACACATTCACTTTCAAAGCAACCAATAAAACTTTATTGAAATGAACACTGAAATGAAATGAAGACAGATGGCGGCTCATCCTCTGGACAATCCGTAGGTCAAAGCTTGCAAGACAAAAAACATGATGAGAAGGTGTGTCCTGCGCACATCGAAGGAAAAGGACAGAGAGAGAGTGAAGGAGAGAGAGAGAAGAAGAGAGGGGAAGAGAGAGAGAGCGAAGAAGAGAGGGGAAGAGAGAGAGAGAAGAAGAGAGAGAGAAAAGAAGAGAGGGAGATAGAGGGAGAGAGTGCGACCCCCGCACACCCAGGCCACACTGCTCACCTGTTGCCACTGATGTATCTCCAACCACTTGCCGGTATGTATAGCAGTACACCAGGTCACACATCAGAGTAAGAGCCATCATCTGAAACGGAGTACAGATACATGAGTGGCAAAGTACGCACACTTGCACAAGACAACATCGCCCGCCCGCCCATGCACACCCAGTCCCTCCTGTCACCTATCGGAGCATGCCCGCCCATGCACAACGGGCCTCACTGCTCATCTTCCGCCACCAACAAGTAGACAGGAGGCTCATGGAGGACAGGGTGCGGATGGAGGCAGAAAGGATGGCAGCCACCGCTGCCCATCAGCAGAATGTAGCTGGGATCTACCATGGCCTGCAGATCCTCATCATGGCATTGCTGCCACAAGGCGTGGCAATGTTATGTTATGTTATGTTATGTTAACAATGGTTTTTATAGCGCACTGACACCGGTCGGTTTCCTGGCGCTGTAAAGACAGAGTATGGTCAGAGTTGAAAGTTTATGGGGTTAGTGGTATGCTTGTAGGTAAAGCCAGGTCTTTAGAAGTCTCCTGAATGACAGGAGGTCAGGACATAGCCTGATCTCAAGAGGAAGGGAGTTCCATAGGCGAGGTGCCAGGGTGCCAAATCTGCAGCCACCAGAACGCTTGCGTTTGAAGGAGGGTATTTGTAGAAGACAGTGATGTGCTGAACGTAAGCTCCGGGACGGAGCATATTTTATGATCAATTTAGAGATGAATTTGGGGCTTTTGCCATAGAGTGCTTTAAACATCATACAGCTGACTTTGAAAATGCAGCGCTGGGTTACCGGAAGCCAGTGAAGTGTTTTCAAAAGGGGGGCTGCTGGATGCCATCTAGGCTGGCTTAGAATCAGTCTTGCTGCGTGGTTCTGCACCATCTGAAGACGTTTCAGGAGGAACTGAGGAAGACCTAGGTAAATTGAGTTGGCGTAATCTAAGTGAGAGATCACAGTAGCGATCACCACCTGTATCAGGGCTTCGCGGGTCAGAAGGCGACGAACCTTCCGGATTTTCCTTAATTGGAAAAGGCATTTGGAAACTACCTGACCTACTTGCGTTTTAAGCGAGAGGTCGCTATTTAAGGTAATGCCAAGCGTCTTTGCCGATGGTGAAGGGGACGGGGCTAGACCCATGTCTGTTGGTCAGTAGTGTGGACCCCAGTACTTGGCACTGTCCCCAGTCAGGACCAGCTCGGTTTTCCCAGGGTTCAGTTTCAGATGATTCTGGATCATCCAGACTTGGATGAACCTCATTGTAGACTGGAAAAAAGCAATGGACATTTCTGAGTTGTCAATTGTAAAGAGGAGCTGTAGGTCGTCCGCATAATTCAGCACCGTAACCTGTTTCTTTCTGAGGGCCTGGATTAGGGGGGAGATGTAAAGGTTGAACAGGTGTGGTGATAGGGATGAGCCCTGAGGTACGCCGCAGGTGATGGCTTGTTTTGTGCCCGCTAAATTACCCAGACGAACTGCTTGAGAGCGGTTCGTTAAAAAGGACTTCAGCCAAGCCGCTGCCGTGCACTGGATGCCAGCCTGTGCGACGCGGTCGATCAAGATGGTGTGGTCGACCGCGTCAAATGCGGCTGACAAATCCAGGAGCACTAAGGCCTGCGGAATACGGTTGTCTGCACAATGCCTGAGGGTGTCCATGACTGCCACTACCACAGCCTCTGTTGAATGGGCAGGGGGAAAGCCCGCTTGATGGGTGTCTAGGCAGTTTGATGTCTTGATAAAATTAGACAAGCAGTTGGCAACATGCGCCTCCAATACCTTCGCTAAGAAGGGGAGGAGGGAGATAGGTCGGTAATTTATATTACAGGTGGGGTCTGCGCCCGGTTTCTTCAAGAGGGGTATTACTGTTGCTTCTTTAAAGGCGGTGGGACTTGTCCAGTGGTCATTGAGCTATTCAAAAGAGTGCAGGCGGGTGCCGGAATCACTGATAAACAGTCTTTTAAGATGTAAGGGGGACATTTGTCAGAAGGGGCGCCAGATTTCACTCTCATCAATAATTCCTGGAATAGTTCCGGAGTGATAGGAGTGAATTCACACAGTGAGCCGGTGACTTTAGGACCTGACTCTAGGAGAGAGGGGTCTGGCTCTAGGAGAGAGAAATTTGAGCATTGAGGAATACTGGATTTGATGGTGGCAATTTTCTCTGTAAAAAAGAGGTTGAGTGAGTCGCAGAGAGCCTGGGTTGGTGGCAGACTGGGTCGGGCATTGGCCAAGTTGGTTAATTCGTTGAGGATGGAAAAGATGTCTTTAAATAAGTAAGTGGTTTTTGCCGCTAAGATGGATTTCATGTAGTCCTTCCTGGCACTAATGTATCAAATTTTAGCGTCAGAAGCGTAATTGCAATGCCAAAATCGCTCAAGTTGGCGAAGGGCTAGTTTCTTTGCCTTCAGGTCTGGGGAGAACCATTTTTGGGCATCTGCTCTACAGGCAAGTTTAATTGTTTTGTACGGGGCATGCACATCGCTGGCTGCTTACAGCCAGAGAGAGAGGTTTCTTTCAGCTACATTGATATCAGGATGGTGGAGGGGGATGGAGGTAGCCAAGGTTTGTATAAAATCTGGCTTGACTAAAGAGTTCCATTTTCTGGCACGTCCACCAGTTGCTATAGCGGTGGTCTTATTAAGAGGATGGACGAGATTAAATTTGAGCAGGAAGTGATCAGACCATAGGCACGGGGAGATGGCCGGGGTTGTCACTAAAAGGGAGTTGGTCCAGACTTGGTCCAATATGTGACCCTTACTGTGGGTTGGTGATTGAACTTTTTGATTGAAGTTCAGGTTAGTGAGGAGC
This sequence comes from Lissotriton vulgaris, assembly GCF_964263255.1. Taxonomy (NCBI): domain Eukaryota; kingdom Metazoa; phylum Chordata; class Amphibia; order Caudata; family Salamandridae; genus Lissotriton; species Lissotriton vulgaris. The sequence goes on from NC_141687.1 coordinate 1,568,830,594, forward strand.
TCAGTGAGTTCCTGCGACTGCGGGCTTTCCCTAGGGTCATTGAACCGATAGTTAAAGTCCTCAACCAGTAAGATCCTGGCACGTTCGATAGCCAGGTTGGCGATTTGTTCACTGAACATTAGGGGAAAAGACGGCATGTTATTAGGGGGTCTATAAAGAAGGACACAGGCTATGGCGGAATAGGACGTTTCAATTTTAAATACTAGGTTTTCAGAGTCTGATAAGTTCAAACTAGTCAAGGCTGTGATGCTCAGGTCGTGGCGAAAGATTGCTGCCACTCCCCCACCAGGTTTAGAAGATCCCCGGTCGGAGTGGATAATACGGTAGTTTGGTGGTAAGGCCGAGATAATGTCTGGGGCTGAGTCTTGAGTCAGCCACGTCTCGGTGAGTAGCAAGAGATCGGGTTTGTCCTCGTCCAATAAGAGGAAAAGGTCCAGATTGTGTTTAACCATAGAACCAGTATTTAAGTAGACTATGGACATAGATTTAGTAGACTATGGACATAGATGGGGGACAGGAGTCGGGCTCAGTATTACTATCGTGACCCGCCGTGATCGTGGTAGCGGTGTCCACGGTTGGTATACTATGACCAAGGATCCCCAGTCTCTGGGCTCGATTGCGTGATAGTTCATTAAATGCTGTTGAATGCTGCTGCCACCACACCATCCTCATCTCCGCCCCTTGGTGTGTCTTTGCCTCCTTGTGCGGCAGGCCTAACCACTCCGGCACCAGATGTAACAGTGCACAGAATGCGGCTGACAATCCACCTCCGGCACCTGAGGTGTCATTGGCACACAGTGCGGCTGACAATCCACCTCTGGCACCTGAGGTGTCATTGGCACACAGTGGGGCCGACAATTCACCTCCGGCACCTGAGGTGTCAGTCGCACACAGTACCGCAGCCGGTAGAGCAACACCCCGGGGACGAGGACGTGTATGGGATTGTGATAGGAAGGGTTCAGTAGCATTAACTGGTGTACATTTAAAGGGTCTTGAAAGGACATTTTGTAAATATGTATATGCATGGATGCAGCAAATATGTCAAATATAGAGTGTGGTATGACATGTATTATCAAACTCTATGGGGCATCAGTCTGACTTACCCTCCAAAGTAGACAACTCCCGGTGGACCATGAAGGAATTGTTAGAAACTAAAATCCTGAATCTTCAACATTTACCTGACACCATTCAAACCTGGATGCCTAGGGTACACATGAAATTAAATCTGGTTAGGAATGAGCTCATCAATAGAGACAAAAATGGAACACCTTCACCAACAAGGTATCTGAGTTTCTACATGAATCCTAGCCCTTCATTCAAAGAGTATTTCAAATGGAATTCCAGGATGACTTGAATACTGATTAGGCTCCTTTGTTGGATCAAATCCTACCTATGAGCCCACTGTACAGTGCTACTCCTGATCTTCTTGTAAATTGCTTCACTCACAAGACTTTCTACTGGTCCCTCACTTTAATCACGGTTATGGATCAGAATGAGGGCATGCACAGTGAATATCACCACTTTGCAAGGTCCTCCTCCAGTTAAAAACATCAGAATTATCTTTTTCATTAACTAATTTTCCTCCTGCAAGTGTATTATTCGATGACATTTAATTCAGTTAATGTTTTATAAACTTTGCGATGTCCCGAAAGGTTGTGATGTTTTCTACAATCTTCATGAACTGGTGATCTGCAGTACACCTGGTAAATACTTCTCCCTGCTTAATCTATATTGACAACAGCCACAAAGAGCTGGGGCATTTGTAATGAGGCTACCCGTGATGTTCCCAGAAACAGAAAAGTGCCCCTTTCTTGCAGTGAATATTTAGAATTTAGAAACAGATGTGCTATTTACCTATGCTTGGACAAAGAATGAGACTCTGGGCCGAATTTCGATGTCGGATGGACCTGAGTCTGTCCGACATCAATTCGGTACTGGTACCGACCAACCTCCTGTCGGCAGTCCCAACCCAGCAATTAGGATGTGACCGAACACTGTTCGGTCGTACTCCTATTCTTTACAATGGGTGCATGCATTCAGACAGGAATGCATGCTCTCATTGTAAAGACAATAGTTGTAGTTCATCCCTGCACCTCATGACAGGCACCACAAGGTGCCTGCCACAGGGTGCAGGGATCAACCAGGGGCACCATAGGGGCCCCCTCTGTCTCCAACTGGGGCCGTGCACTCATGGGGGCCCTGCTGGTGGCTCCCAAAGTCGACTTCCTACAGCCTTTCTGTGCAATGCCGGACTGACTACCGGGCAATTTGGAATGCTACCAAGCTGGGAGCTGATTTCACTGCGTGTGGTTCGAAATAATTAAAGCAAAACGAATTTCGTTTAGCACACGCAAGTCTCCATGAACGAAATCAGCCCTCAGCTCAGCAGCATTCCAAACTGCCGGTAGCCAGTCCGGCCCTGTTTCTGTGTAAGACAGGCCGGTACAGAAAGGCTGTCAGAATCCAGCATTGTAATCCCTCAGGTGGAAAGAGTCACAGTTGTGATTACTGGAGGCTTTCCAAATGGCAGACAGGCTCTCTGAGCCCGTCGGAAGCCATTCAGAAATCCAGGTTGGATTCCTTTCCGACTGACTCCATCTAAATCGTTTACTACGGCATCGTAATCAGACCCTTTGCGTTACAGAGCTACCGCTTTTGCCAAGAAACAAACTAGGGGTGGAAGGGATGTTTCATTCTGCCCTCAGAATGGGGGCAATTCTGGTCACTCTGTATTACTTTTCAATGCAGAGTTCCAGACAAATTTTTCTCCTGTGAGGCTCCAGAAAATTAGAGCTGGCGAGCGAGATTTGGCATTCCCTAGAACAATTTTGTAACAAGGGTGATTATAGGCGGTTGAGGTCAGAGGGCTGCTGCTGGAGTAGATTTGCTGCCACTCAAGTAGATTTTCTACTTGAGCAGAAGCAAAATCAACTTGAACGGCTGAACTTGTGCGCAATGCATGGTGCAGTTTGCACTGTTTTTCAACACTGCTCGTGCTACCAATGCGAAATTGGAGCTGCACATTTTCTGCACATTGATGAAACTCCACGCAATCTCGCAAAGATTTTATGTAACTCCATGCAATTCTGTGGAGTGAAACTCCACAAGTTCCTCCCACCCTGGCACAAAACTAGTAAACAAGATAGCAAAGAGTGTTTACAATGTACTTTCAAACGTAAAACATTGGGAACGCTCTTTTGGGTATCATTGCACTCCTCTAGGGCATGGGACCATGTTTCCCATGCCAGTGAGATGTAATGGCATACAACAAATATTTGTGATGCCGCTTGCATTTACAAATGAGGAGGTTGTGTTGCTTTTGACAAACACCTGCCTTTATCATGTCCTAATCTTTCACAAAGTTGAAAGTCCAAGGAAGATAGCGTCTCCTTTGCCAGTAGCAACTGTTTGCACATGGGGCATTATTCTTACCACAGATCCTGATGCATATCTTAATGTAGTGGCGCCCTCTGAAACCAATATAGCCTGCCTTGCATTTTTGAAAAAAATTATTATCACTTAGAGGAAAGGCAACATATTTGGGTTGGCATGCCCCAATTTTGATAAATCGTGCATTTTGATGTTTGTCATATTCAGTGTATTTTTTTTATAAGATTGGAGATTGACAAACATGCCGACAGCAATCAAGAAAAAGTGGACACCTTTAAAAATCAATGTCCCATCTGCGAGACAGTCAATAAACAGTGTATATTTTCGGTTTATCCAATGCTGTTTTGTAGCATATTACATGTACTCCTATGATTAACTGCACTACTTGCCTTAATGTCTATACTTAACTTGTTGTGTACTATCAAGCAAACAGAAACCCTGGTGTTCATAAAACAATTGTTCAGACAACACCATCATAGCATGCAGTACAATAATGTGTGTTCTTTGTTTAGGTCAAACTGTGCGCTCAAGGCACATCATCATGCCCTCTCAAGGAGAAGGTCGACCTTGTTCTACCCAACTCACTCAGTACAAAAACTGCCCTGCCAACCCTTGCTACAACTGGGTTCTTGGAGAATGGTCTCAGTGTAAAGTAGAGGTAAGCTTCTTCTTCTATTCACTTAACACTGCCAAGAGTGATATATAATACACTTCTTAGAAATCGATTCGTAAAAATGTTTGTGGACAAGCAGAGGACAGTAGAAATGTGTGTGAGAGAAACATAGCATTAAAGTAAGTTATAGGCTAAAACCCCATAAAGTAATGCAAAATACATTAGAAATTAATTGCACAATATTTACATCTATACTACTATAATAAAGGAAGAACTTTCAGCCTTTGAGGCGGGTAAACTCGGGAACCACAGCGCCAATCCACACACCCGATACACCGTTGGAATCGTCAGGCTGTGTAGATGGTTATAGGCTATATAAATTTATTTAAAAAATTTACAGTAACAAAAAAAAGTAGTCCCTCCGAAGTAGCGCCGGCCGCGACGTGCATGCTTACGTCAGGAGCGCGGGGAGGAGCAGCATCCAGGAGTGCAACGAGGAGCGGCGGACATGGCACTAGGGAGGAGCGGTGACGTGAGGAGCAGGGGACAGGCCAGCAGCGGTGCGAGCAGCAGACAGGCTGGAGGAGCGGCGGCTGAGGTAAGGGAGCGGTGGACATGGCGCGGGGGAGGAGCGGTGACGTGAGGAGCAGCGGACAGGCCAGCGGCGGTGCGGACAGGCGGGAGGAGTGGCGGCCGAGGTAAGGGGACCCATGTCGGGGCAGGCGGGGGTCGGGGCAGGTGGGGGTCGGGGCTGGTGGGGGACGGGCCGGGCAGGGGCCTGGGCTGCTGGACAATGTCGGGGTGGGCGGGGGTCGGGGAAGCCTGTTGCTCCCGGACAAGGTCAGGACGGGCTGCTAGTATATACATAAAGCAAATGAGATTAGAACCCAAAAATAGCACGTCAGATATATCCATTATACAAATTCATATAACTTATTATTTTCTAAATAACTTAGATTAAAACATTCAGGCTGTAATCACCCAGCTAACTGTAAATATCGACTATAACAAATTCCAGACTGGTTCAGGGTGATTAATCATTAGGAAATTGCAGCACTTTAACTTGAAGTTTATGTTCTCCGGTAGTTTCTAAGCAAAGAAACAAGTCGCCACAGAGGGCAATCCTTCACAGATTGGTCAAATAAAGCCATTTAAGAGAAAAGATTGCAAGAGGCAGGGCCCTACATTTAAATGTCAAATACACATGCCTAGAAGAATCTGGACAGATCTTACCCTGACAGATCTTGAGCACAGAGGTGTTTTATAATCAAATATTTTGTCTGTTAAGAAAAGAAATGTTTAAATAGAAACGTACAGCTGGCACCGGCATTGCTTGTCACAAAGTTGCAAATACAAGAAGTGTGTGAAGTGTTTTAAAGAATGCGTGTATCATAGTAAGTTACAGATTCATTTTTATGTTGGGCGTCAACTACTCGTTTCACTGTAATTATGGAATCTAGATGGGGTCTGAGCATCAATGTCTTCTAGTAAAATGAGTGGCCTCAAATTTTGACCATAAGTGTTATTTGATTTTGCAGCCAAAAAAACTGTAGTGAACAAAGATCCTTCTAAAAATACTATTGTGTAGATACGAGAGTTACATCTCGCCTCTATGTAACAACGTTGTAACTTCATAATACAGTTGAATCACGAATGTTACCAAAAAACATATTTTTGGCTTAATAGTAATAACATATTTATTTGTTTATAATTGTCAAATGTTATTATTTCTCCCATGCACGAGACAATGCAAAAAGATAATAATTGCAACATGTATCAATGTAACTTTTCCTTCATGCAGCACACATTAAAGTTACAAAATGGCATTTTTCACAAAGGTTTGTTCATGTTCCGGAAGGGACACCTTCCTGTACATAAATAAACCATGGTATTTTGCTTTTCCATGTATGCTGCCCAAGGAGCAAAAACAAGGAGAAATAATGCATTTCTCCTCGTTACGCCAACTTAAAACCAGGATATTCCTGCTCCTAATTTTGGTGCTGCCTTCTATATACGCCACCCTTCTACATAGGGGGCAGGGTCAAATACAATGGGTGTTGTGGTGGAACGCCCACCACAACACCCACTGCTCGCACAATAAGTGGCTTAACACTGCCTTGTACATAAGGCAAGGCCCCTTTAGACACGGAACGCACACAAAGTGACGTTCCCATGGAGATAGAGGCTTGTACATAGGCCCCCTAGTCTCCCTCTGAGGAGTTCTACATAGCAGCGAACTCCACATAGGGGGAATGGAGGTTCCTGTTCAAATGCATTTGTTTTCTCAGTGTAGAAACCACTTTTCACTCTTTACCCTAATCAAATATGAGGGTGATCTGTTCCACATAGCATCAGGAAGAGAGTTACTCTACCAAAGAGATGAAGTACATTTTAACCATATTAAGGTAGGAAAGGAGCTGGAGAGAAATTTGTGAGTGCCCACAAATGTAAATGTTTGCGGCATTCGCAACCGTCTATGGAATAGAAAGTCCACTTTCCTCTACCTGACTGGGATTTAATAGTGCTGCATTCGTGGGAGACGAATCCGCTGCAGCAAATGTCAGATCTCATCCTTATCAATAGTGCCCACTGCTGCTATTTTTGCTCCCACATTTACATTATTATAAAGATCTAAGATTATTGTGTGAGTGCATATTGTTGACATTTTGTACTTCCCGTTATTGTCTGACTGTTCTTTTTTTTTAGCATACTAGCAGTGACATTGCTCATAAAGTGCACTTCAAATTGAATATTGCACTTGATACAGGTTATCGGTACAGGTTATTTTGCACCATACGCTGTTCTAATTGTATTCATGAGCCTAGTTCAGTCATATTTGAAAAGTACATTAGCCCAAGTAAACCTCTAGTTTGCCAATGCATGCTATGTTTTAAAGCACAAAGATCAAATCAAATGTGCTGAGAACTTAATTTTTATTGAGCAGAAATTATGTAGGGCAAGTACCTATTTTGAATGTATGCAATTTTGCCGCAGGATTGAGCCCGACTACAGTTTCTATTAAAGGTTGTGTGTATTGAACAGGGCATGCTTTTTCCTATGTGCAATGTTATTAACAGCCAGAAATATAACTGCAATAACAAGTATTTTCAACACGTGCCTTCCTTACTTGAAGAATACCATGCATAGTAATTCCTCTGGAAAATCCTCAAGAATGTAAAGCAGTTTGGACATGTGGAGCACAGACAACATTCATGCATTCATTTTCTTCTATACATTGAATTTGTAATAATTGTGTAGAGCAATGCCCATGAGAATATCCCAGGATTGCCATTTTTTCTTATGCATAGTACATACGCATTCATCCATTTAGCACAGTGATAGAATATATACAGGTGTTCAGGCAGTTCTGTGTGGAGCAGGTGCAAAGGTAAAGGCACTTTGCAATTGACTGAAAGCACAAGAAAGCGTGTGATCCTTAGTATGAGCTTAATGAAGCATGAAAGAAAAAATGTTTTTTTTCCTTTTTCTGGATAGTGTGCAAACCACCAGAAATTGTGCATTTATGTGTATTGAGTTTTAGAAAGGTTGGCAAGCCACATAAAAGGCCCAAGCTGGACTTACACACCATTCAACACAGTTTGGTTGATAGTTTGCTGACATCAGTTTCAGTCAATTTACTACGCCGACCAACTAATTCATCTTGAAAAAAATCACACTGCTCCACTTATAATGGACTGACTCAATTGTAGGGGTGGGTGGAAAGCGCAGAGTTTCTCTCCATGGAATTCGGCTGAGTTACATGAAAACTTCGGGATTCCACAGATTTACGTGAATGAGCATAATTAGGCATGTTGCGCTGCTCATGCTGATTTTGTAGCTCTTGGAGCTCGTTCCACGCAGAAAAATCAGTATGAATGGTACCTCACAGTGCACCAGAAAGCGCTGCTTCTCGAGTTGATTTTTCTGCCACTCATGTAGATTTTCTAATTGAGCGGCAACATTTTGACCACAAACGGTTGCAACTGCCCGCGACCGCCCGTTTTGGCGAAATCTCACGGGGGTCCTCCTTGCAATCAAAAATCGTGCTAAGGGACTCCAAATCTCACACACACTTGCTAATTCAGGGGCTGTTTACGATGTAATTTGGAAAGCATTCTGACCGAATCGGTCTCGGAATCGGTTCCGACGGAATCGGATTCGGGGAGTCCAACCAACTGATTGCAATGCGTCCGAATACGATTCGGTCTGATTCCCGTTGACTTCAATGGGAGCCTGTTTTCCAATCAAATAGACGGGCTCCCATTGAAGAGAGGGGTGGCTAGGAAAAATGTTGCACCCTGTGGCGGGCACCACTTGGTGCCTGTCACACTGTGCATGGTTGAAAAGGGGGGGTCCCTTGGGATCCCTCAGGGACTCCATTTGGAAGGCTCTAGGTGAAGAGGGGCCTGCTATGGGCCCTCAAAGTCAGATTCCGACAGCTGAACCATGTCGGAACAACTGATTCAGAAAGGCTGTTCAAATACGACATCGTATTTGCTTAGTCAGAAATGCGGTCCGTAGACCTGTACAAGTCAGCTCCGACTGACTCAGTTCCTCTGAATGTCACTCGGAACCGAATCGGAACTTACTCTGAAAGTCCCAACGCTTTCCGACTATCATAATCGGTCGGTCGAAAAGATGGGTTCCAAATCAGATTCAGCAGACCCAAATCTGGTTTAGAGCCTTTCCGACCAACATCGTAATCGGCCCCATATTTTTTGCGAGCTGCACACAAATAAAAACTCTGCCATGTGGTAGTTGGTGGCATTTGGCTGGTATTCTGCATTTTAGGCAAAACTCCACCAACTCCGCCGGCGGAGCGGAATTTATCGCCCACCCCTACTCAAAGGTACTGTGTATAGCTGCGAGGAGCAGGAGAGAGATATTTTCAATGGAAGCACATGACTTTCCTTTTTCAAAAATGTATACCAATAAAACAATGTTTAGGCCATTTAAATGATTACCTTTAAGTTGGCATAATAGATGATAGTTTCTGTGGAGAGTAAGATGCTTCCAACTTTACAACCACATTCAGCAAAGAGCAGGCGTAAGAGGAATGGCAGAACAGATCTTTCATGACTGCCAAATGTCTGCATGTCTTTTCTGAAACTTTCAGCCAATGCAGAACTTTGAATTGTAGGTCTTGAAGTTTTGTTTTAACATTATAAATTTCAATTGAAAATCTTACATTTAAAAAACAATTTTAGAGTAAGAGTCAGGACTGGCTCAATCTGACACATATGAAATTGTGTCACTTGGGAGCAATGGAAATCATAGTTTCCAGGAGTAGACTGCTTTATGGCAAACTGTGGAGCAGAACCTAAATGGTGTCATGCCATATTAAATATCAATGCAGAAATAAATATTCCATTCTTAATTCTGTTTGAAAATGTCTTCAGAAAACACTTTTAATCATCAACGTGTATTTGTGTTCATAATTTAGGGAGTGATTTGTAATCCTATCTCTCAGAATGTATACCATGATTTGCAATGTTTCTCCAATTATATTAAAAAATCTGAAGCAGCATGGCCAGTAATTTAATAAAAAATAAATGGGACACAAAACAATAAAAAGTAGCATTACAAATACCCAATGCATTACTATTTTCATGCTACGTTGTCTTCTACCCTGAAGTTGGATTTTACAGATATCTATAATGTTCTTTGTAACAGAATGTTAGAATCACACCAGTCCACACCTAATAACAAATGTTCTAGTTTTAAACAAATAAAATGAAATTAAACGCTTTTAATGATTTCACAGTTTCTGGCAATTTCTGCACTGTGAAAACATTAAGGATGCGAACAATCTGTTTTGCTTCGCAGTTTACAACACAAAAAAAAGTTATAAACTATTGAAAATCATAATTGCGTGTTTTTTACTGCTTGCCCCATCTTGACCTATATCCTTATATGCTCTAAGAGGCTTTTAAGATGTGTTCTTTATCGCAGAGATGAAAAATATTAGAAGGCGGTAGTACAAGACTAAACTCTGGCAGATAGATGCAGGTGCATAGATCAACCTTTTGAGAACCAACTCTCAGGACAGCTCCACCTTCCTGTGCAACCGGCCCACTTATTAGAAATCAACTTGAAACTGAAAGTAAGAAATAGTACTATGGCGATAAATGAATACAACATCATAAATATACAGAGGGGAAACACTGCCAATACCATTTCAAACTATGCATGAAGAGCTGTTATTTGAAAAAAAGTCTTACTCAGACACAATACTACAAAGTAGTTTACTTTATGGCTACTTGAATGTGTATCCTCCAGTAGAAAGAATAGCTAACTGTATTTGTACTGCATTATACTTAATAATATCAGGCATAGGATAATTTACATTTGTAATGTAGTAGATGCATCATGCAATCATCATTACCAGGGGTTGGAAAATGTCCCTCTCTAAAGAAAGGGTCACCTCAAACATTTTGCCTCCCACCTTCTGTTTTTCTCACCTTCTTTTTACTGGCTTTAGGACTCTGAGCACTTTACCACTGATAACCAGTGTTAAAGTGCATGTGATGTCTCCTTTAAACATGGTATAATTGGTGTATACCTGTTTAGCATATTTAATTTATTTGTAAGCAGTATACCATATAACCAAGTCCAGTAACCGAATGCTATTAGTAGGAATGTGGCACTGATTGTGCCATCCACACAAGTAGCCATTCAAACCTGTCTCAGGCCTGCCACTGCAGGGCCTGTCTATGCAGATTACTGCCACTTCGACTAGCTGGCAGTGACAAACAGCTAAAAAAATTGCACTACTGTGAGGCATACTCCTTTCATAGGTTAGCATTGTGAATTCCTTAATAAATTTTGATGCTGTAATTCCTGATCAAAAGAAGTAGCTGCATCATGTTTTATGGCTTTGGAATGGTATTTGCAAATCCTCTTTAATGGTAAAGTTGGATTTAAAATTACTATTTAAGAAATGCCACTTCTGGAAATTGCGGAAGAAACAATTAATGGACGTAATGCTGGACTATGCAAACATTCACCCTGAGTCGCAAGTATCTGGGTTAAATCCATCATTCTTTACATCACCACACCACCCCAGTTTCACTCAGACATGTGCAAATCAGCCTTGACCATGTTCCTTGTGTGAACAGTCCAGCTCGAACTTCCAATTCAGGTCCTCCCTTGAATGGAAATAAGCATCCTGGGACCGGTTTCAGGGCAATTTTAGAAATTGGGATTTTCGCTACCCCTACTGCTCTGTGTGCCAGCAGCCTACATCCAATACACATCTTGAGTGGGTGACAGCTACACTTTGGGCATTCACTCTAGACAGACACAAACATAGGAAGGGTAGGTGTGATAGAAAAATCATCTGCATTCAGATAGAGGTTGCAAGGCAGGAAGGGAGGGTGGGTTGAGACTTAAACCTGTATAGGCAGTATCCTGTTTCCAACACAAAGGGCTGAATAGCCTCTGTTAGAAATGTGATTCCTGGTTCACTGAGATATGCACCCAGGCCAGGCAGAAGCCACCACTCTAGTCAGGGTAAACTAGATACACACTAAAATATAACCTGTACTCAAAATCTGGTAGCTTGGCACAGAATAGTCAGGCTTATCTAGAGAGGCAATGTGTAAAGTATGTGTGCAACATTCACACAGTAACACAATGAATACACCACAAAAACACTACACGCAGGTTAGAAAAAAAAGCTATATTTTTCTGAGTAAAACATTACCAAAACAACAAAACTCTAATCAGTAGAAGTCAAGATATGAATTTTTAAAGATTAAATACAAAAAGAGGGCAAGTAGCCCCTACTTTAGATCATGCTGGACCGGGACAAAGTCAAAGTTCGAGCCAATCGCGATGGCTCCCCCGCTGGCTACAGAACCCATGCAAGCTCCCATGAACAAAGTACCTTTCCTGGTCACAAACAATGAGAAGCGATTATATAAGGCCTGGGTAGAGTTCACAGAATTTCCTATGTGTCGCAGTACGTTAGGTCGTGCCGTTTCCTGCGAATTTTTTGTGCCGGGTGTTTGTTATGTGCTGGAAATTTAGTGCAAATGGCACCATGCGCAGCACTAGAGGGTTCTGCTTCTTTCTGCCGCTTGAGGAGGTGTTGTCCTTGAGAGGCAGCTACCGTCACGCGGGTGGATGGTTTGTCAACGTGAGCAGTCGTTTTCATCTGCGACCGCACATGTTGAAAAATCTCGCAGGGAGGTCGTCTATTGTGTGATTTTCCTCGATTGTGCTCGCTATCTAAATGTTGGCAAGTGAGGAAAAAACTCTGCTTTGCAGAGCAACGTTTTTCGCAACTCTGCATGCTCTGTGGAAATTGGAGTACGAAAACTCTGCAAACTGACCGGATTTCACCATCTAGGCCTGGTTGATATTTAGTGGTGCAAGCACAAGATGTGCCAATTTTTTCCATACAGTGAAAGTGATGTGTCAGTTCCAAGGATGGGTTAAGGGTGTCGAGCGATGCACCAGATTCTTCCTTGCAGTCGTGCAGATGCATCACAGTCGAGAGGATGCGTCGACTTCACAAAACTGCTGTAGTGGCGATACGCTGTCTGATACATCGATCTCTCGAGGTCAAGCGCCGGTTCTGATGCAATGCACCAATTTTAATGCCGGAAATGGTGCAGCGGTTCTGCTGCACGCCGACAAGAGATGCATCAAAATCTTGATTGAAGTATCTGGACCACTTCCAGTGAGTCAGGCACTTGAGCAGAGGTTGAGACTTTAATATCCCTCAGCCTCAACAACAGGAGGTAAGCAAACAAGCCCTTGGAGAGCACTTGGAGTGAAAGCAGAGTCTGGCTCTCCTTCAGCAGAGACGGAGCACTGCAGGCAGCAGGGAAACACACAGAACAGCAGGCCGTCCAGATCAGCAGTTCAGCTTAGTCTTTTAGGCAGCACAGCAGTTCTGCTTGAACAGCTTCAGTAACATTTCCAGTGTTGTCTGATTTTAGGGGGTCAGAGACCCAGTACTTATACCCAAAAGAGGCTTTGATGTAGGAGATGACTTCAAAGTAGCACTCTGAAGTGCACAAGGATCCCATTCAACTCAGTCCTGCCTGCTAGGCAACCTGTGGGGGCGGTAAATTAGTGCTTTGTATGTGGACAGTACACTATCTATTAAATTGTAAGTGTCTGCCCCTCCCATTCCTCCCTGCCCCGGAAGACCCATCAGAAGGTAGATGAGACTCTCCTTCCTGTGTTTGTGACTGTCTAGAGGGAATGCACAAAGTGTAGCTGTCAACCAACCGAGATGTGTATTGGAGACAGCCTGCAAAGCACACAAAGTCATAAGAACAGTGAAATGTCCACTTTTTTACAAGTGGCATTCCTAAAACAGTAATGATAAATCCAACTTCACCAGTGAGGAAGATTTGTCATTACCATTCCAAACACATGAAACATGACAAGGCTACCCTTCTCTGATCAGGAATTATAGCTTAAAAGTGTAGGAAGGATTTCCCAATGCTAACCTAGGAAAGGAGTAGGCCTCACTGCAGTGAAAAATGAAATAAACTGTTTGTCACAACAAGGACATGCAAAAAATCACAGTACATGTCCAACCTTTCATTAACCGAGTACCCTGCAATTACCCAGATCAGTTGACTGGGGGTGAAAGTGTTTGTATTGTCAACGCTCCGTCCATCACCACCTTTGGTTTTTCTTTGTTCGCCCTAAGTTGGCAGGGTATGCTCAGACGTGAGTCCCTTGCTCACTTTGCCACTGGAGTCAAGCAAGCCCGGCTGAAGACGGCTTTAATGCCAGAAACCGGTCCTGGGAAGCTTGATTCCAGTCCAGGGAAGAAATGGCTTGGCAGTTCGGGCTGGACTGTTCCCATGAGGCACAGGGTCAGACTGATTTGCATATGGCCATGTCTGAACTGGGGTGGCGGAGTGAGCTAAAGAACGGTGATGGATTAAACCCAGATCAGTTGACTGGGGGTGAGTGTTTGTATTGTCAACGGTCCGTCCATCACCACCTTTAGTTTTTCTTTATTAGATCTACCTAGGGCTTGCCTTAGGAATGTCTTTTGTGTAACAAAAAGGGAGTTTCAAGCTTTTCAAGTGGTTTTAAATGCCAAGTCGAAGTGGCAGTAAGCTCCATAAACAGACACTGCAAAGCAGGCCTGAGACAGGTTTGAACGCCTAAATATGTGGGTGGTACACAAAGTGTTGCAGCCCACCAGTAGCATTTGAAGTACAGGCCCTGAGTATATGGTATACCACTTTACAAGGGACTTACCAGTAAAACAAAATATGTCAATCAGGTATACATCAATGTCATCCTGTTTGTGTGAGAAGTACATGCACTTTAGCACTGGTGTTAAAGTCAACAAAAAGGTCAGAAAAAGAAGAGGAGGAAGGCAAAAGGTTTGGGGAGACCCTTTAGAGAGAGGCATTTTCTAACACCCCCTACTGATCCAGAGTCTAGAGCTAGGGATGGAAAAAAGGGCCTGTTTGCACTTCAAAGGCCCTTCTTTGAAGTCAACCGCACTTTAAAGGCATAACTGGATATAAGTTTTGGGTGCTCATTCTACCAAGACAGGATACTATTGGACCAGTGAAGAGATCTGCTGGGAGTAAAGTCTGCTGTGCCACAAGTTTTGCCACTGTGCTTTATTGCTGCTCTGGAAGAACTGCCTTTCTCCTTTGATGTGTGGCCTGCTGAATTCTGATCCCTGCCCTGCTGAGGACAGGGAATGAACCCATCTCACTTGAACCCAGAGTGACTATACAGGCTTGCTGTCTTGCCCCCTATTCTGATGTCAAAGGGCAAACAAAGACATCCTTTATTCCTGCACCAGCACCTGGATTCTGCCATTTGTGAGTTCTGCCTTGTTAAGTAGTACCAATCCAGTCTGGGACCATGAAAGTGATCTTCTGCTGTGCAGAACCATGAAAATTGACGGAGTCACTACTTTTCGCCAATTGGAACTGACTCTTGTCCTACGACGCCGACACAGGAGCAGATCGATGACATTGCTTCAACAGACTGAGCGGCTTGGAGACGGCAGACAGTTTGGCTACATCGTAAAGAGGTTTGTGGATGAAACCCTAATTGCCTGCGCGGATCTGAGCCGATGCATTGAGTCTTTGACATTGACGCTTCCTCCATCCAAGGTTCTTTTCAGTGGGGCATGAATGAGTACAATATTCAGCCTGCCTGCCATCACGGTCATCCTGAACTTTGGATGTACCCTGGTCCAACATGACCCGTTAGCACTATTTTCCTTCTAAGCACTGCATTTTGATTTATTCTTTAAAAATTCATAACTTCAGTTCTATTTATTTGATTTGTTTTCATTTTGGTCTTTTTTTAATCATAAATATATAATCTGTTTTTCTAACTCTGCCTGCAGTAGTTTTGTGTTGATTTCATTGTGCCACTCTACACATTGCCTCTTTAGATAAGACTTACAGCTTATCTTTTAGTGTGTATCTTGCTTAACCTGACTAGAGTAGTGGTAACTGCTTGTCCAGGGTGCATACTCTGACAACCAGATATCCAATTTCTAACACCAGGGATTTTTGCATGAATACACAAACTCGAAATGTTATGAACAATTATTTTGACAGAATATGAAACCCCTATATATTGTATAAACAAGAAGATGATCAACTGATCATAACTTTTCATTAACTGAATTTACTTTCTCTAAAGCCAAAACTAAATTAACAACCCACACCATGGAGATATGTATACATATATTACATACTATGTTTTGCAATGATTGGATACACCTTATAACAACCCTGAAAATAATACTCCAATATTTAACGTGAACAAAAAGCATTGTTTTCTGTCACCTTTGTGTGGGTAGTACATTGCTCATGGCCTAATTGAAGCAATTTATGAACTCATAAATCACAATCAATAAAAAATGATTTTTGTGTTGGAACAAAATGTAATTAACCAAATACAGAGACTCGAAAAAAGATATCTCAATGATTTTGTGTCAAAAGTAACCATCTTTAGGGTAAATAACCTGATAAATAGTCTATCAAATAAAATGTATTCATGGAGCCAAGTATTGCTTTTTTGTGTAATTGTAACAGTGACATCCATTTCAATGTAGGACAATAGGTTATGGAGATATCAACTGGGTTTCCTTTAATCTATTTTAAGCTCCTTGATTTCTTAAACTGGACTATTTCCTAGAATATATGCAGCTATTGATAATGTTGCTCTCTTAATGAATGAACATGTCATTTAAAGAGTTGCTTTCCTTTTAGCTTCTGTTTTAATGCAAACTCAAACTTTTTAGTGATGGAATGACAAAGGCGGAATACCATATATGAACTTAATTATGTCATTGTAAATGTTCAGAAATAAAATGTCCCAATCATGTCTTTCTGTTTTGGTATCTTATTTGTTGTTGCTTGGAGAGCGAGCAGTATGGAAATCCAATTATAAGCAAATTACATTTTACTATTGGATAAAAAAGATGTACGCAAGGATTATTTTACCTGATATCTAATCTTGAATAACATACTCGAAGCTTGCATCTGTGCCTCAGCCACCTTCTCTAGATCACACACTCACAGAGCCTGATGGATTCAGGGGGAAATGGCTTACATACACCTGAGATCAGTCATACCATGCAAAATGGAAACATCTGAGAAGCAGAAACACCTACCTGCAACAGCACCCTTTTCAAGCAAATATAGCCATTCCTTTCTGTATTCATTCAGGAAGCTGAAATAACTATTAGCAACAAAAGCCTTCTCAAAAACAGACAGCAATTCATTTCTGTAGTTAAATTTGTCTGAGTCAAAATACTTGTTGCCAGCAGCCTAGCCACTGCTCTTAGACTGAAGCAGGAAAGGATGTTCTCAATCCTGAAAATGACCTTCCAATCTCTCAGCTCTCCTACCTCTCCAAGGTCTTAGAGAAATTGGTAAATGGGCAGCTGACCAAGTACTTGGAAACAAACCATCTCCTTGATTCCTCTCAGACAGGATTCAGAGCTAACAACAGCACAGAGGCAACGCTGTTGGCAGTGTCGGACAGTATCAGATCATGCACTGACCAGGGAAGGGCAGTTGCTCTGATACTGTTTTTATTAATCAAATCCTCAGAAGTTATCGGACCCTTAAATTCGATATTGCCTTCTGGAATCTTTTCTGACCTGTCTGACCGGTCTGATAATAGTACTATTTGTGGAACTACTTTAAAATAAGACCTCAATGATGGAGTAATTCTAGAAACTGAGGTGGCGTTCTGATTCTTAGATGCTTTTGCCCCTTTGGCAGATTTACGCGTGTATGCACGCTTTGCTTTAACCTGCCCGATTAGATACGAGGAGGGCTTTTTATTGTCACTAGGGAGATGATCGTTTTTCTCAGGTTCCACTGTTTTAATTGCCGGTTCACCATCCCATCTCAAGCCGGCTACACAACCCCCTGTGGATAAACTCGAGTCAGCATTTGAGGGAACAATGGCATCCCGAGGGCAAGATATTTTATTTTTATTTTTGCTTTTAGATTTATTTAGTGCTCCTTTACTGATTTTACTGGCCCTGGTTTTGTTCAGGTCGCCTCTCGTGTTATCAGCTGTCTTACCCTCGGCATCACCGTTACTACCACTGCTTCCGCCTTCCCTCTGCTCCCTCTGCTCTCTCCGCTCCTGGAGCAATAATGCCTCCCCTACCTTCGACGTCTCATCAGGCGATACGAGCGTCTCCGCTTCTGTGACTGCAACTATCCCCCGGCGTCCGGGAAGCAAGCCACGAATTCGGCGCCCTCGTCTTAGCTCCAGGGCGGCCAAGCTCCACACCAGATCGCTTCTCAGCAGTATGGTACGCCCACAGCTCACGGAGACAAGCTTCTTGCTGGAAGCCGGGTGAACCTTCTCCACTGCCTCGGTACTCGCGCTTGCGAAAGAACCCGCCCTCTCTAATCCCATCGGGCAGGTAATGGAAAAAACGCTGATTCCACTCGTGAATTTTTATCAGTCAGCTACCGCTCCATTATTGTGCAGGGGTGTCGGGGGTCCGCAGGTTAAGTATTCTGCCTTAAAACCGCATCAGGAAACCGACCAGAAGTAGCACATACTGGGAGAGCACACACAGAGCGCTACAGCGGCTCAAGCGGCCGCCGCCATGTTTCCCCGTGATCCTCCCGCCAACCACGAATTGTTACTGATTTTTCCCGAAGCCTCCAATTGCCCTTGCTCTGATACTGTTGAACCTGTCTGCAGCGTTCGACACGGTCTCCCATAGTAACCTGTTGAATATCCTCTCCGAAAAAGGTATCCATTCTAATGCCCTGAACTGGCTTCACTCATTCTTAAGTAACCAAACACAGTCAGTGCTTAATTTCATTCCAAACCCAGCCCCATCGGCTGTGATGTCCCACAGGGGGCATCACTAAGTCCCTCCCTATTTAATGCCTACATTTCATCGCTAGCTAAAATTGGTAGGAAGTGGGGCATTGGAATCTGCTCCTAAGCGGGTCACACGCAACTGATGGCAGCCCTGGATGAAAAACCTGATATTATTAAATCAGAATTGCACAACTGTCTCTCCGAAATGGCCCAATGGATGCACACACACACTGCTTGAAATTGAATGTATGAAAATCCGAAATCCTACTGTTTGGCGGCGCCAAACTGGTATGGGACACCACTTGGTGGCCTATCACTCTAGGCAATGCACCCATTCCAAAACAACTTGCAAAAAACCTGGGCATCATTATGGACGACGCCTTGACCATGAAGGAACATGTGCACTCCCTTTGTGTCAAAGGTTTTACTATCCTAAAACTTCTAGCTGGACTTGCTGGTCAGCCTGATGGACTATGGCAACGCCCTATTTGTAGACATGAATGAGCACCTATTTACACGACTACAGGTGCTGCAGAATGCAGCAGCAAAACTCGTCTGCAATATGGGGAAGTGTGACTCTGCCACAACCTGCCTGAAGAAATTGCATTGGTTACCAATGCGCCAAAGAGCAGTATTCAAACTTCTTTAGCCATAATCACAAAGCTCTTTATAAAACAGGCCCTCTACTACTTCAGGAGAAGATCGAATTCTATGTTCCCACAAGGAACTTGCGATCGCTCCAATCAGCCCTTGCCTGAACAAGACGCATCTACAGAGTAAGGACAGGAGGACGTTCATTCTCCTATTTAGCAGCTAAGAAGTGGAATGAGCTTCCCCAAGACCTGCAACACACCTCTAACTACCTCCAGTTCCGATAAAAATTAAAAACACAACTATTCCCTAAATTTTAATTAACGGCCCGCAGAACTACTAGCTAATTTGGTTTCAGCGCCTTGATATCCCTCGGGATGAGTGCGGCGCTCTACAAATAACAAAAATAAAAAATAATAATAATAAGGAACACATGGTGGGGGGGGGGTTAGCTAGAGAAATGCTTCCCCACCCATTTTACGTTAACCTTATCCTAGTAACATGGCAGACTTTACTCCTGGTGGCCCCCAGTAGGAGTATCTTTGTTGGTGCACCTCCTGTCCACCTTCTCCACGAATTCCCTCACTACCACACTCATCCACTCGTCCTCTGGACTCCTCGTCCTTGGGACCCCACGTCATGAACTTATGACCCAACACCTACGAAACCTCCACTGGCTCACCTGAAGAGGGTCACCTTCAAACTCATCACCCTCCCCTACAAATCCCTCAACAACATCGAACCCAAGTACCTCAACGAGAGAGTATCCTTCCACGTACCTAAGAGGAACCTCCGCTCTAGAGACATCATCCTGGCAGAGGTCCCCTGCATCCGCAGAAACAGAACAGGAGGGAGAGACTTCTCCTACATCACAGCCAAGACCTGGAAGGAGCTCCCCGTGAACATCAGATGCTCCCCAACCCTGCACACTTTCAGGAAGGACCTCAAGACCTGGCTCTTTGACTTATCCGGAGCTGCCCCCACCCCCCAGGACCTTGAGACCCTCACAGGTGAGTAGTACGCTTTATAAACCCCTTGATTGATTGATAGATTGAACCAGTGCACCTCATCTTTCCATAGCCCGCTCTACAATACATATTTTATAGCGCTGCTCATGCCAGTGTACGGTGTCTGAGCACTTAACATCTCCCTCAAATTATACAGAGCCAATAAATCCTACATGTTTAAATCAGTCTATCGGAAACGTTACCTAAAACAATGAGGATTACCAAAAGTAGTAGTCACATGTTACTGATACTAGTAGGCAACATATTTTAAGAGTGTTTGGTCTGGAGAAGCAAAAATTCAGAATTTAAAATGTACCACAGTGTTTGGCTTTACTAATTAGAATGTTTTTCAGCAACATTAGGACAATGAAAGACTGTGGAAAAATGATAGGACATATTTACAAGAATTGCCGCTAACCAGTGTTTGCGTTAGTTAGCGGCAGTTTTCTTAATACTGTCTATCACCGAAAGTTATTGACGTATTTACAATATGTCACTACATGGCGATAGGATCAGCTAACCGCAGGGAAATCTGCTGCTAACACTAGCATCAAGGTGATAAAAAATTTAACGTTAGTGAGAGAAAAGTGACGAAAGGCCAATTAGCAGCAAAAACATTCACGTTAGTCAGCGCAAACTCACTTTTCAGCCTCTAGAGGCAGAAATAGCCTATAAATACACCTCTAATGAAAAAATAAAATAAAAACAATGGGATGCTGAAAGGAGCAGCCATGGCCAATTTCAGCACAGGACAACAACACCACCAAACACCTCAACAGCCAGGATGACCAGCCAGAGACCCAGGGGAAGAGGAAATGCAGAATCAGACCCTCACTTAGGAAAAGGGGTGCATCGCTGGGAAAAACAGCACTGCAGCACTTTGCATATCGCCATCCTTGCGAAACCATGGCAGCTGATGCCTGGAAGCACAGACAGTCTCCAAGGCCAGGAGGCCTTGCTGGGCCTGCGTCTGACACCCAGAGTGGAAGGCGGTGGTGCTGTGGAGTCATGTCGGCCTGACGGTGGAGGTGGGCCACATCGGGCCCAAGCCTGTGGGCTGTGGCAGTATACATTGAGGCATCGGTGATCGCCCTTACCTGGTGGCAAAATCTGGCAGGTCCAGTGGAGACACTTTGCTGACCTCTGTGAGAAGACCTCCTGGCACCCCTTGGAGTTGTGTTTGGTAGAGGCTCTACTTCGCGCTGATGTAGGGAGGTCTGCATTGCATAACATGTGCCACCACTGCACCATCCGATGGATTTAACACAGATCTTTTGACTGGGGGAGAATGTTTGCATTGTCAGCATTCCGTCCATCAATTTTTTGCTGTAACACTTTTCGCCCTATGTGGGATGGGTATGCCCAGGTGTGGGTCTTTTGCTCACTGTGCCCCTGGATTCAGGCTAGCCTGGCTGAAGAAGGGTGACATACCCTGAAATCAGTACCAGAAGGCTTGTTTCCAGTTCAGGGAGGACCTGGCCTGACCTGGCAGTTCAGTCAGGACTGTTCCCATGAGGCACAGGGTCAAGACTGATTTGCATATGGCTGGGTCCAAACTGGGGTGGCGTAGTGGGCAAAAGAACGATGGATTTAACCCAGATCTTTTGACTGAGGAAGAATGTTTGCATTGTCAGCATTGTCAGCATTCCGTCCTTCATTTGTTTGCTGTAACACTTTTCGCCCTAAGTGGGATGGGTATGCCAAGATTGGGTCCCTTGCTCACTGTGCCTCTGGATTCAAGCTAGCCTGGCTGAAGATGGGTGACATACCTTGAAACCGGTCCCAGGATGCTTGTTTCCAGTCCAGGGAGGACCTGGCCTAGCAGTTCGGTCTGGACTGTTCCCATGAGGCACAGGGTCAATACTGATTTGCATATGGCTGGGTCCAAACTGGGGTGGCGTAGTGGGCAAAAGAACAATAGATTTAACCCAGATCTTTTGACGGGGGAGAATGTTTGCATTGTCAGCATTCCATCCATCATTTGTTTGCTGTTACACCACTACACCAGGGAGCACGGAGGAGATTGCCAATGGTGGGCTGCGCCACTCTGCATCACAGGCTGGAGGATGTGGCGCTGCCCGGGTGCTGTGGAGATTAAAGCCCCTGCGATGCACTGAACCTTTGTGGTGGGAGCACTGCAACTTCACGCCTAAGGGGCCCTGTTGCATCACCTGCATCTGGAGGTTCCCCAGCAGACTTGGTGGCGACTGCTGTACCCAGGATTGTGAAATCCTGCCTGGCTGAGGCTCCTGCTGGCTGAGCCACAGATTCAGAGAGAGCACGGTGGATTGAGCCTTGTGCAATGTCCATGTGAAGAGAAGGTGGGACGTGGAGTGGAGGAGGCTCGAGATTTGAGTCGGACCCAGGTCTAGTGCCTGTGGGTAGCGCACACTGTCCCCTGAGCAGTCCCTGCAGTGCGACTGACCTGTGGCAAAAACAGCTGAGAATGTCGAGGGCCGCTTCCAGCGTAACAACGTGAGGGTGTTGGGTTTGCCTGAGGGAGCAGAAGGGGCTAATGCAGCGGCATATACTGAGACATGGTTGCGTGGCCTACTCCCCATTCTTTGGTGTGGAGCAGGTCCATCGAATGCCGGTGAGACGGCCGCTGCCAGGGACATGTCCTAGATCCTTTCTCTTCTGCCTCATACAAGGATTGTGATGCTGTCCTGAGGGAGCTGTGCAAGCTGGGGGAGGTGAAAGTGGATACCTCCACAGTTGTTTTCTTCCCTGACTACGCCACGGGGGTGCAGAGGCACAGGGGCTCATCTCTAGTGGTTAAGGGATGCCTCAGAAAGTTGGGCATCAAACACTCCCTCTTCTATCCATAAATGCTGTGAGTGATCTCAGATGTTGACACACAAATCATTTACGCCACTGAATAGGTCCGTACCTCGCTGCAATCTACTGGTCGCCTGGTGCTGCAGACAGGGAGTGAAGGGTCTGCGCAACAAGCTGTCATTCATGGAGCCAGTCGTACTGGGAGGCGAAGGAGGAGCAGGCACCCACGCCACAGCTACAAGCCACCCCAAATTTGCAGGACGTTATACACGAGAGTCGGAAGGCACTGCATGATGCGGCAATGATGTGCAATCACACTCAGTGACAGAACCCAGACACTTCCCCTGAACGCTTAACCAGTGACATGGGCTACACTGTGACGTGTCATCCGTTGCGGAGTCACAGATATGAGCCACAGATATGACTGCTCAGACGGCAGATAACCTAATTTAATGTTGACTGGTTGTGCATCTCTCCTTCTTCCATGGTTACAGACAGCTCTGGAGAGTCACTGATTTTCTGCAGTTCCTTGTCTCCAGCGTCCTGTTGCTGAAGTTCCGATGTACAGAGCACTTAGAGGGATGAGGTCCAGTTGTCACCCAAAGGGAACAAAGTAGTTGTTCAGGTGATCAATACATGTCAGGGGTGGTGGTCTCCTTGATGCTCCACGCTGCAATGGCAGGAGGTCCATGGCATTGTTAACCTTGCAATAGATGAATTGTGGGAGGAGCTCTATTATCCAAGGGCTCCTTCAATGCTGTGACGTCACATGTTTGGTGTTACTGTTGTACAATGTGCCACAGCTTGTGCCCCTTTCCTGCATTAAACAGTGGGAATGGAGCATTCAATGGGTGTTGCTGTGGGGGTCCCCACACCAATCCAATGGAATCTAAAGTATTCCCAGGCTTACAGGAAACTGTAAACCTTTGGAATGCATCAGAATCTAATACCACCCCAAGGGTGACGTTTGGGAGGCACTATGATGATAAATATTTTAATTTCACCTTGTCAATGTGTGATGCATTCTGCAGCACACAGAGAAAAAGGAAATACCCTGGATTGATAGGTTTTGTGAGGTAGGTGTCCCTTGTCCCTGCACAACATCTATCAACTCTGCAACACAGTCACCCCATTGTGCAGAAACATCGATGAAAAATACAGGGTCAGGGGTATTGATGTGCCCCTTCAACAGTTGCCGCCAGTGCATCATTTTCTTGACGTACTTGTAGCGTGAATTTAGCACCACATTGCGCTATATGTATAAAGTTTCACATCTAGACATATTCGTGACCTTCTAAAGCCATGTGCCACATTATACCGGTGTCCTGTATAATGTATGCAAGGTGGACATTCCCACACAACAAAGCCTCGTAGGAGTGGCACCGTAAAATGTATCAGATTTCACAGCAGCAATTCTAGGATGCCACTGCGTCAAAATCTTACGCCTGCCTAACGGCAGGCATAAGGGTAACGCAGTGCCATAAGGATAGGCTGGCCCCATGTATTGCTGGAGTTGCGTCATGCTTCAGACACAACTGTAGCAATGCGTGACTTATGCGCTGACAGATATCTGTCATTGATTGCGACATGGAGGCGCCGTACAGTAAACTGTAGTATGCGGCAATGGTGTCGCAAGGAGGGTACAGTAAAAAGTATCCAATCGCCGTTTTATCGCAGTCTTAAACAAGCACTGGCGTTGCCAATAGGTTTCGCATTTGGAAAGTTGGAGCTATTGGTTTTTGTAAATGACATTTTATATTTATATATCGTTATTGGCATTGTCAATAACAATATATAAATATAAAATGTCATTTACTAAACCAATAGCTCCAACTTTCCAAATGCGAAACCTATTGGCAACGTCAGTGCTTGTTGGATTAGATGTGTATGCTCAAGGGAACTATTCCCTTCTTTTACATAAGTTTCTCTGTGGTAGAGTAAATTAATTGGAGTTAGGTGTGATCATTAGTGTAGGGGGAACATGTAAATTCACCAGATTTTTGGTGGTAATAATACATGAGCAACAGGGGATTCGTTATTGTTAGGTTGCAAGGGTATGAGTTTTAAGAGATAGGTTGTGATCTTTGAAATGGAGGTGTGGGTAATTTGGAGAAATACAATAAGAGTGATTAAAGCGAACAAGCATAAGGCTTAGACAAGGCTGTGCCCCGAGTGAGGATGCATATAGAGGATGAATGTAAGGACCGGGTTATTTGAAAGAAAAGAGGACAGGCAACAATTGGAAGTTTAAGTTAGTGTCAGTTTTTCATGTAGGAGCCTTTTTGAGGTTGCATGCAATCCATGTGGGCAAAACTGAAGAAATAAATGCATTATTTGCATGCGAGATAATTATATTACAGTTACTTTTGATATGCACTGATATGAGGGCTCGCATTCATAACACCCCTGAGTAGAAACGTGTTTTGTAGGTGGGAAGACACTTAACTATTGTGTCCTCGTGCTATGTAGGAAACCTAGATCTTTTCATGGCTTTTTAACAGTGCATTGCATTCTGGTTCTTGTAGTTTTACTTTTGAAATGGTGAGATTGTGCTTATTCCATTGTGCACAGTGCTGTTGGTTAAAGGTAACACACATGACTTCAGGCAACTTGCCAGCTGTTCTAAAAGGTTGCGAATTGCCTTGCCTTACACACATTACAACTTATCACATAGAAGCCAAGAATCGTATTCAGGCACTACTGAGAATGGAAGGTGGCAATACAGCTAATGCCACTGTTTTAAGGATGGGTGGTTAGTTCTCAGAGTGCTGGTTCACTTCTTGAAGGGCAGACTGAGCCTTTCATCTTTCTGAGGTTGTAAAATTTACACTGTTTACGTCATAGTTGTGTCTTGTATTAGAGCTCTAAGAGACAATTTAGTTTATGGTGTGGGCTATATGATGGGTGATTATAAACCCTCTGTGGACACTGCGAGTCTACCACTTTTAGGATTGCCGTAGGGGCTATTTCCTTCACAGAACCCAGACTGGTGTGGTATTCATGTAAATGTGGTGATTCAGTTGCACGTTCACCAAGATGTCTGAGGCGGTGACTAAGAAGGAGAGGGCAGTCATGGGTCTGAGGTTGTTTAAACCTTCAATGTCTGCGTAGGTCTATTTTAAAAGTGGTTGGAGTTGGCCTGTCTTGAGTTTGGAAGGGAAGACACCTGTTGGACGAGAGCGGTTTATGATGTGACGGCAGTGAGGGAGTATGCAATGTGCTATCATTTTAGTCAAGTAAGCAAGTTGTTTGAATGTCTTGAAGATTTTGTCTGTTTTATGGTTTTGTCCACAGAATTAGTAGAGAAAAATGCCAAACGTTCACATTTGTGTATTTACGGTTTGGCCGTCACTGAGCGAGGGCTGCAGTATCCATGTGAATCGTGTGCCTAAACTGTATGATTTTTATTGGAGAATATTTAACTTCTCAAATTTTGTTATCTGACATATTAGGTAATTTGATTTTTGAAGCTTTGGGGATTTTTCTGACTATATCAAAAATCTTTTTTGGCTTCGTTTTTGGCTGCTTCACGAAAACTGTCTTTTAAACAGTTTCTCCTGTAGCCTTTCATGGCTTTCTTTATTAGGGTAACATTTTCAGAAGGAGTTTGTTTCGAAGGTCTCTGGTTCTCTCAATGTCTTTCTTTCCTCGCAGATTTCTTTTGAGAATCACTGAACTGATATTTTAGCTTCGATCAAGTATGCAACTCAAGAGTGGTAGTCATTGGAATAGTATTAATATTGATCATTTTATTCGGATCCTGAATTTGAGGGTCTGACTGGCAGGTGAGAGTCTCAGTGTGATCTCAGAACTGATCATCAAGTTGTCCTTATTTTTGGTCATTTTTAATTGTTGCAAACTTTGTAAATCCAACAGAGTTTACCATTTATGAATTAACATCATTAACGTATATGGTCAAGAAAGACAAAAAAATATAGAAGCAGTAACATGGTATGGTGTGACGGAACCCCAATTCTGAATAAGTAAAACATAGGATTTCTACAGGGCAGAAGCTATGAAAGGTTCTACCTTTCATCCATAACCTTCAGCTAGACTGCAAACAAATACATTAGAATTTAAACTCCAAACTAGTCTGCAATTTCAAAGCTAGCAAGAAATACAATAGTGTGTATTTTCTGTATGCACACAAACAGCATGTAGTTAGAGATTAGGCTAAATACAGTAGTCATACATTTTGAACTGCCGTTCGTAGTATTAGACAAATATATAATATATCTATACATGGAGAGAGCCATGCTCATTTGAGGGAGACAAGACTATGCTCATTTGAACTTGCTTTATACACGGTTGGGCTCATTAACTAACTGATCTAACGGAGGAGCACACATTTATAATGAATAACCTTTCAGCAAATATTAGATAAAATAGGGGACTTAGGTTCAATTAATAAATGGGTGCAAACTCAAAAGCCAATGTATTCATACATGGACTACAAAACATGCTACTAGAGAGTTCAGGTGTAAAAAGTGTGTAACATAACACTGGGATATGTAGACCTCCACCAACCCTAGTGGAAGGGCCGGTCAAATAGAAACACATGAAACCTTCTTTAAAAGCATATGGTCTCTATGCTACAAGAGTGTATGTCACTTTCAGGGTGGGGGAGAAAGCAATAAGGGCAACTACAGACTGCTACTTACTGAAAATGACTGCAACTGATCCATTTGTGTCCCGTGTACCCATCCCTGCAACATCACAGTGCACTGGAAAAATAGTGTATGCAGTGACAGTGAACATTGTTATAAAGAATAGCGTAGTGGTTTCCATCCTAATGATAATCATGAATATGCTGAGCTCGTAGTGCTGCTGACACTGACACTGACATTTTGTTAATTTGTGAAGGGTCACTGAACAGGTTTTCCCCCTGCTACAAGTATCCCAGTCAAAGCCCAGTTGCTAAATATATGTGAATAATCATCTTCTAGAACCCAGAAAATTAGAGTATGACATTTTTCTCTGAGGCTTATAAACTCCCAGATTTTTTTTTAATCTGAATGTTATGATAAAGCAGCACGCTAAACAAGACTTGCAAGAAAACTTTAAATTAGCATGGAACTAGGATAGAATTGGAGAGGATAACTTCGTAGGCATCATTGAGAACTGGTTGCCATTCCGGATCATTCTAATCTCTACTGCAATCAGAAATATTAAGATTTCAGGAAGTTACTGTAAAAAGGTGAACTGGGTATAATATACGACTTAGTACTAACATCTTGAGGGCAGGTGCAATGCACATACTTGCACTCTTCATGGGGCCATCTCAGCTGAAAAGAGGCAGTTTGGGGCGAGTAGCCACACAACTACCATGGTACCTCGGAATTGTAGTTTTCTGTGCCCTCCTCATCTGCCTGCAGAGAATGTAGTGCCGCTGGTAATGCAGAGACTGTGTGGCAAACGTTCATGGTAATAGCAGACAAGACAATAATTAGTCACGGTCACGCATTAAAAACGCTGTGCATAATGAAATTGTGATTGCTATGGGTTGCAAACAAATTCAGATATAACAAATAAGCCCTCAATCACCAAAAGATCAAAATCAAATTAGAAGCCAATGGCTGAAGCATTCATGCTAGCCACACAATTAAAGCCCCCAAAAAGCAGTGTTGATGGCGTTGCACACTGTATAGGCCAGAGGTTATTTTTAATTGGATATATGTGACTGCATCTCATTTACACTTTTAGCCCCACAACTCAAAAGAAAAATCCAACATCATTTTGTCGCGAGAAAGTGGTAATATCCATCCCTTTTTCGAACTGAGATGCGTGAAATGCTTTGAGTCATCTAGGATGGCCGATATGTATAAGCTAAACAAGGGATTCCATTATTTGCCCGTTCAAAATTAGGAGTATGGGCAGAAACGAATACCAGAAGTGCGGCATGAAGCCACACTTTGTTAGTTTCCAAGATCTTACAATTCACAACTCACAGATAGGAGCACTCGGTGATTAACAGAGCTATTGGCGATGAACGGAACAGGCTGACTTCATCCCTCCCCCACCCGCCCGAAACCCAGAGCATTAACCACTAGGTTACCCCAACAAAACAATGCAAGCTCAGCTGCTACTACATCAGTGACCTGAGCGAGTGACCCGAGCCCTTCCATTTCCGGGCCGTGAGGCAAGCCACAGTTGCCAGCTGGACCGCCTGAAGAAGAAAGATACCATATGAGAAGAACGAAGAGAATTCATTTGTTTAACAACCCTTTGTCGATAGTATCTGGAACCCAACTACAGTACCATGGTGGGTGGTAAATTGTTTTTGAAACTAGTAATACAAAAATAAATAATAATAATTAAAAAAAAAAAAACACAAGAAAAAAAAAAACTTTCACTTGCACGTTCGTGTTCCATTAAGGAAAATGTTGAAATAATCATTGGCAGGCGTGTGTACACTCGGAAAGGTGGCACAGCATACAGCCTTATTAAAACATGTTTTTAAAAAAGCTCTTTGATAGAGAACATGCTTTTTTATATTTGATACTTGCATTTTCTCTCAGCATGTAAAGGTTTTAATTAACTGTATATATGATTACTTAATTAACTCCAGTAAAAAATAACTCGGAGCAGTTTACCTAGCCAATTAATAGGATTACCCAAAAAGAAGAAGTCCCGCAGCTGATTAGGCAAATCATAATGCAGCAAAATCCCAATAACATAAATTAACACATTCTGACAGGAAAAAGTACATGCCCGACTCAGCGCTGATGAGAAAACCCTGTGGAAAGAGCCCTGATTAAGCAACTTTGAGTCAGTTTCCCCAAACCAATCTTAGGCAAAGACTCGAAGAGGCTGTGATAAACAAGGGGAAATAATCAGTAACGACTATATCAAAAGTATGCATTCACGTAGCATGCAGCAGGCAAACATGATATAAATGGCCCATATTACACTGCAGGGAGCAGCAGAGTCTGCCAACTACTTTCAACAGCAATGAAGCGAAACCAAAGAATACGTAATTGAACAAAGAGCACTGCAGTCATGTTTGTGCAGGTGTTGGGGCAGAGAACAGCCTGCTTGGATCCAAGAGAATAGTATTACAGCATCCGAAATTATACCTTCATTCTCCAGTAAGAAAACAAGGTGAAGCTGCACAGAGAGGTTGGGTCAAACCTCCTACAATGCTTATCTGTATTTCTAGTGCATCGTTACTCTTTTGTACCTATGTAAATGTACATTGTTTTGATTTTGGAGAAGACCGTTTTGAGACAAGGCCTTTGAAGCAATGACACAACTTGAAGTTTCTTTAACAAAGAATCGTTATTAACAATCACAATTAAATATTCCAATGCACCTCATGATGTTTTGACGAACCTTTTAATAGCCATGCAGCTCTGTATTGCTCCAAACAAGCTTGCGGCGAAGAAACGGGGTGTTGTGTTAGATTTTCAGTCAAAAAACGAAGTGCTTAGCAGCTGTGCAAGTGGCTTGGATTGAACAACCTACTGTTATCTTTGCGTGCTTGCTCCCAGTGTTGCCTAGGTTGGGAGAATTTAGTCAGTCGAACGACTAAGTGGGTGGGTTGCACACTAGTGCAGATGCTTTAGCTGCAACCTTCAAGTCAAGGGTTCGAATCCCCACATGGAAAGGCATGGGTTTTGAAAGATCGATAAAATAGGGACAGTTAACTGGTTAGAATAACTGAACGAAGAAATTCGTAATGCATCCTACACAAGCCTTTATTGCATTTTCTGAAGGCTACTCTTAGACCTCACCAAGCACGATCAGTCTAAAATAAGATAATTAAATGGCTGGCTACAATCTGCCCTCCTATGCAAGATTCTCTGAGGACGACCAAGAAAGCCCTCCCAATTTCCTAACTGAGTTTGTGCTGGCATCGGAAGACCGGTGAGCAATGCCACTGACTACTGGTGTCTGTTTATAGGTCTCTGTGCGCGTCGGTCGCAGTCACATCCTGGTATTATGAAAAGGAAAAAAAAAAGCAACGTGTTCAGCTCAAGGGATCCTGGAATGTTTTAAGCGAAATCAATAAACACATTAAGATAGAAAAAAAACACAGGCGTCCACCGCGAAAAAAACAAGTCAGGTCCCGGGCCGCGCTGTGATTGGCTGACGTCACGGGGGTGTCCCGGGCCGGCAGCCAATCACAGCGCGGCCCGGGAATGACGTCACGGGGGTGTCCCGGGCCGGCAGCCAATCGCAGCGCGGCCCGGGACAAAGGGGCGGGGCTTAAAAAAAGCACCAGAAACGCCCCCGAATCGCGTTTTCGTGAGAAAACGCGATTGACAGCCTCTGTCTCCCAATGGCTAGCCTCCATTTATGGAGCTAACCAATTGGAAACAGAGGCTGTCCTAACCTCACTATTGAAAACAACAGATTTCGATCTGGGAGGGGCTTCGCCCCTCGCCAGGTTACGAAACCTAAAAACGACCTCTAATTGGACTTAGCAGCAGTTTTAGGGGGTTAACGACATACTGAGATTTCCTTGTAAATGTTGCCTAGTGTGTTTCGCTGCACTTTTTTCACATGTATGCCTACTTTGTATCTCATTTGCATTAAGTCCCACTTACAGAGTGGCTATCTGGAAAAATCCCGTTTATGCTGTAAAATTGCCACTAACTGCAGTTAGCGGCAACTTGTAAATAAGGCAATAAAAAAAGCCGCCATAACATCAATAAATTGATGCTACAGCGACATTAAATTCTTGAAAATATGCCCCATAATGTTCTAACCTGTACCTTCTCTACTTTATCATGAGTGGAAACTGCCACTGGACAGGAATATTGATCACCTCAGTTATCTTGATATTTTTAGTGGTGCCTGAAAACTGCACAAAACACAAGGAACTCTGCCGCATGTGTTTTTGTTATTCATTTCTAATCACACTGCCCCTTGAGGTCAGCCCCAGGGTCACATGCACTCATCACACCACACTAGAGCTGTCTCTGCATAGTGACATTTCTCGTCCCTTACAAATGAGGGGGCACAATTATGGGATTGGTCGTGCAGGGCACTGCGCCACAGGGAAAGGGCAGGAATGCATCTTATCTATCCAATATGGTGCATTTCTGTTGTTTCCCCCTGTGCTGCATTGTTTTGTCAGCCAAGCTTCACTGCAGGCACCCTTGCACCATGGTGCAGGGGTGCCTGTATTGTTGTCATAAATGTACCCCTTCCTGCACAAAAACAATCAATAAAAGCATTTTCCTCTTTCTATGTGTGCTGCAGAATGCAGCACACATAGAAAGAGGAAAATATGAGGAGAAATAAAGCTATTTCCCCTATGTGCATCTCACCTCAGGAGGAGTAAGATTTTGACGCATTCCCAGGTTTACAAGTCCTTGTAAATCTGGGAATGCGTCAAAAAAGCATGGGAGTTGTGTGTTAGCACACACAACAACGCGCATGGAATGCCTCCCTTGGGAAGAGTAAGGCAACACAGCGATTTGTTCTGCATTGCATTACTTCATATTTGTGAAGATATTCAAAGCCACGTAAGGTGGCTTTCTGGCTTCATGAATATGACTTGGGTCTTTGCGTTGGTCATTTACCACTTTGCATGGTGCAAGCATGACGTAAGGCCCTCATAATATTCCCCGAAAATTGTGAACTTACTAGTTGGGGTTGTATAAGGTGGGAGTAGGGGTTGCTCACTGAGTTACAAGTTTGTGACTGAAACATGCATGAAGCAGCAGGTCACCAACTCCTAACATAGCAATACTGCCCAAAATGTCCAACCTTTTAGAGCAGTAAATTGAATACCATTACAATAGGGAAATAGTAACCCAAAGTATTTACAGTAGTTGGAAACTGAAAATGTGTGGGTTGAACTCAAACAATTGAAGGATTCCAAATGGATCAAATGCATATATTAAAAAAAATAGACGACAATCACATGTACCAGTGTTGTACTTATGAAGCTGTTGCCTTTGGGATATGTGTTCAGTGTGAGGAAGGTAGGACCATAAATATAAATGTTTATTTCTGACATATCTCTGGTAGCAACAGCATAAATGAATTGTGTGTTTATCTAACTAACCAAAGCTTAAAAGGGAACTTATCTTGTATCTCTAGAGTGCCCAATGTGGAGATGGTTATCAGATTCGCAATATTACATGCGTGGTGCATGATGCCTCATTCTCTGATGGAACGAAGCAAGTGGAAAATGTGATGTGTGGAGATCTACCATCAAAAGACACTCCCTTGCATATGCCGTGCTATGTACCTTGTCCAGGTAAGCATTGTCCAGCGTTCATTTTGGCCTTCTTAGGACAAACCTAAATATTATGTGCTTTTTAAAAATTATTTGATGTATATGATATGGTTTTGTAACACAGTTTAATGCAACTTCTCTGGAAAAAATGGTTTGCATTCTCAATATTAAAATATTTAGGATGCCATAAGAATCCATCAAACGCAAGAGGAGCTTGTAAGTCATAGCAATCCATAACGTATTCTTTCTATATTGCTCTCTTTTCTAAAGGCTTAACGTTAACTCCCATGTCCATGTATGGGTGCAAGAGTGAACAGTCTCATTAGGGCATCCTTTTTCCCACCATTTACAGTGAAGAAAAAAGAGTGACAGTTTGCAAAAATCACCAAGTAATAGTTTTACAGGCAAAGGCAATCTAGGATAACCAGGTTATGCAGATTGTAAACATTTATTAACTAACATCCCTTAAAAGATAAAAAAAAATATAAAATGGAGCGACTAAAAGTGTACTTTTTGATTTTTATAAAACTGTTAACATAGACGTCAGTGGGAGCAAATGTACCATCATAGAAAAGTGCGCACATCTATGTACTTGGAAGTATAGTTTTATGTCTCCAAACATTAGGCTTGCTCACAGGAGTTTGAGGTGCTACTGGACAACTGGCTTTGGGGATTTAGTTTGAGAACAAATATTACCTTCATACTTAGCATTCTTTCTCTTGTGACACTTGCAGTAAGAAATGATTTATTTATTTAGTGAGTTAGTTGGTTTGTGTTAGACCTGACAGCCTTGGGTGGTCTTCCCCCCAACATTTTGTCTTCCTCCTCAACTTTTTCTCAACTCGTTTGTGATGGCCATAGGACTCTGAGCAGTTTACCACTGCTAACCAGTACCAAAGTGCATGTACTCTTTACCTAAAACATGATAATATTGAGTAATCCTCCATTGGCATATTTAATTTATATATATATATATATATATATATATATATATATATATATATATATATATATATATATATATATATATATATTACCTACTGGCAGTCGCCAGTAGGTATATATAGTTAGGATTTTTTCTCTATGGGATTTTTGAAAATTCTATGTCTAATAACTTTGGCGTTTGTGGACGGAATTGGCTGACATTTTCAGGAAAATGGAACATTTTGTTTCTGAGCAGCCCCTGACAATTTGGGGGGGTTTCATCAAGGGGGGGCCGAGAAAAAAGGGGGGTCCCAAAACGCGTTTTTCCCGTGTTAATTTCCATAGGGCGGTTGGCCTCACTTTTAGCTCGAACGGCTGAATGGATTTGCACGAAACTTGGCAAAATTGTAGGGACTGTTAGCCCGATGTGCCTTTGCTAGGTCTCAATATATGTGCTCCAGTGGATTTTGGGTAATTTAGGTTCAAAAAAAGATATATATCTGGGCGGAGCCTAACCACACATCTGATCTGATTGGCTGTCAGCACTTCATCCAAGAAGTGTTGGCAGCCATCTTGGGACCAATATACATGATAGCACCTCATTAAAAAGCTTTGTAGTTAATAGAGGGTTTAAGGACTTTAGTTACATTATAAATCATTTGTTGATGGTACCATACTCGTTTTAGGAATTGTGGTGGGTTCTAAGGTGATTTTACCATGTGAAAAAACCTTCTGCTGTGATATCATGAATATTGTTTGAAAGAAAACTAATATCTCATGATTTTCCCACAGTGGTTTGGAAGGGGATCTATAAGCTAAACTGAAAGCATATTTTCTGTAAATTCACATTATCTTTCTCAGTCATGTGAAAATGAAGTCTGACATTCTCAGTAAAACATGTACATCCAACAAGGACAGAGACTGTCAGTTGATTCCTTTGTGTTCTACTGCAGCCTCCTACAGTGTTCTAAAGAACAACTAGAGCGCTAACAGTCCTACTTATTACAAAGGTATGGCACACCTGAAGCCATCTTGATTGGAATAAAGTGGTAACTCTTAAAACATTTAATTAAAAAAGAAACAACATGAGGGGGTATATTTTGCCATAGAAAGTATGATTAGTGCTGCAGAATGAACAATTAGGGCACATTTTGAGTGACTTCTCAAATCCTTTTCTATTTCATTAAAACATTCTGACATGCAGTCTCCCAAAATGGCCACCAGAGACAAAAGAGCCCAAATGTAGCCCAAATATCACCCAGATGTAGCCCAAGTATAGCCCAATGACAGAATGTCCCAGAGTGTTCTAAAGAACAACTAGAGCGCTAACAGTCCTACTTATTACAAAGGTATAGCACACCTGGAGCCATTGTGATGGGAATAAAGTGGTAACTCTTAAAACATTTAATTTAAAAAGGAACAAAATGAGGGGGTATATTATGCAATAGAAGGTATTATTAGTGCTGCAGAAAGAACAATTAGGGCACATTTTGAGTGACTTTTCAAATCTTCTTCTATTTCATTAAAAAATTCTGACATGCAGTCTCCCAAAATGGCCACCAGAGACAAAAGAGCCCAAATGTAGCCCAAATATCACCCAGATGTAGCCCAAGTATAGCCCAATGACAGAATGTCCCAGAGTGTTCTAAAGAACAACTAGAGCGCTAACAGTCCTACTTATTACAAAGGTATGGCACACCTGAAGCCATCTTAATTGGAATAAAGTGGTAACTCTTAAAACATTTAATTTAAAAAGGAACAAAATGAGGGGGTATATTTTGCCATATGAATTATGATTAGTGCTGCAGAAAGAAAAATTAGGGCACATTTTGAGTGACTTCTCAAACCCTCTTCAATTTCATTAAAAAATTCTGACATACAGTCTCCCAAGATGGCCAGCAGAGACAAAAGAGCCTAAATGTAGCCCAAATATCACCCAGATGTACCCCAAGTATAGCCCAATGACAGAATGTCCCAGAGTGTTCTAAAGAACAACTAGAGCGCTAACAGTCTTACTTATGACAAAAGTATGGCACACCAGAAGCCATCTTGATTGGAATGAAGTGGTAAGTCTGAAAACACTCAATTTAAAAAGGAACAACATGAGGGGGTTAATTTTGCCATAGAAAGTATGATTAGTGCTTCAGAAAGAAAAATTAGGGTTCATTTTGAGTGACTTCTCAAATCCTCTTCTATTTCATTAAAAAAATCTGACATGCAGACTGAAACATGCACTTTAAATACCAGCAGCAGACGTCCCTGGTGAGCAGTAGCTTTACTACAGTGATCTAATGTGCAACTAAAGTGCTAACATTCAGAATTTATGGCAAATGTGTGACACATCTGAATGCCTTCTTGATGGAACCAAAGTAAACAAGCATTGAAAATGCAATAGATCTCGCCCCCGTTTAAGTTAAAGCCATTCTGTTTGTAATGAGGTGGCTTTTTAGCTTTGCTTTTATTAGTGTTTTTTCAACTTTCATGTAAATAACATGCATCTGTATGCATATAAGTATATGTATGCATGCATTTATGTTTGTATTTATATAGATATACAGATGATATATGTTTATATATGTATGTATATATATATATTCACTGAAAAAACCATAGGTTATAGACCATATATAGTTAGGAATTAGCATTTACAAAACCTTGAAAATTCACTGAAAAAAACATAGGTTATAGACCATATATAGTTAGGAATTAGCATTTACAAAACCTTAAAAATTCACTGAAAAAACCATAGGTTATAGACCATATATAGTTAGGAATTCGCATTTACAAAACCTTATTTTACTCACACAAAACCACTGAAATTCCATATATAGTTAGTTGCACTAACTATATATTGCGCACCCGCAATCCACTGCTGATGATGTCACATATTACATCATTCATGACATGGTCAGTGACATCACTGATGACATCACTGATGACATATATATATATATATATATATATATATATATATATATATATATATATATATATATATATATATATCCCTAGTACTGTGCCCAGGGTCTGTAAATTAAATGCTACCAGCGGCAGCAGTTCACTACATGTGCCGAGGGTCTGTAAATTGAAGGCAGTAACACTTATTGTTCCACCCACTTAAGTAGCCCTCTAACCATGGGTCAGGCCTGCCATTACAGAGCCTCTGTGTGCAGTATTCACTGCTATTTCGACCTGGCAAGATAATGCTCTTGCAATGCCCAAGGCTTCCCATTTTATACATTTAAGTCACCCCTGAGGTAGGCCCTGGACAACCCAGAGGGCAGGGCTCAATGTATTTAAAAGGCAAGACATGCACTTATAACGTTTTGATGTCCTGCTACTACAAAACTCTCAAATTCATTTTTCAGTACTGCAAGGGCTAGCTCGACCATTTGATAACATTGAGATAATAGCATTCCATTGTCTAAGTGTAATATCCAGTTGTGAAGAGATAGAGTTTCCAAGTTTGGTGTCTCTGGGTTCACAATTTAAAATCCAAACCTATGGTGAAGTTGGATTTTAAATTGAAGTTCTAAAAATGCCACTTGGCATTTTCTTACTTTAGCCATTTGGTGCCTGCTGCCTGTTTATGATTACGTTTAGGTTGGGTGAAAGTTTGGCCTTTTGTGTTCCCCCTAGACAACCAGAAAAATTGGGGGCTTAGGTGTGACACGAGGAGCCATCCTGGCAGGATGGGAGGGAGGAGATAGACCCAGCCTCAATTACACCTGAATAGCTGTGTCTTGTCCCCCACAAAGGGCTGCATACCCCCATGTAATGGTTCTGCAGCCAGGCCAGGAAGGGAGGACGTCTGTGCACTTAAAAGGCCTGTCTTTGTAGTCTACCCCACTTCAAAGGCACAATGGGTATAAGTACTGGATCTCAGATACCACCACCTCAGTACACTTCTGGACCTGTGAAGATTCTGACAGGAAGAGGGACTGCTGTGCTGCTGAAGGACTGCCACTGTACTGGAGTAGTGTTTTGTTGTACTCCTGCCTTGATGTGCTGCCCAGCTGCCTGCTGTTCCCCTGCCTGGGGGAGATGGACTGGACCTGCATCACTTGATCCCAGAGTGACTCAAAGGGCTAGCTGACTGGCCTCCTGATTTGAAGTCTCGGGGACATAAAAGACGTTCAATCATTCTGCTTCTGCACCTGGCCTCTGCCATTTGTGAGTTTGCCCTTCCAAGTGGTGCCACCCTAGTCCTGGACCCTTGGAAGTGGGCCTAACATGCTTCTTTGAGTGTGCTACGCAAACAAATGATGGACGGAATGCTGAATGAATCAGCTATTCACCCCCAGTCAAGGGTAAATCCATTGTTCTTTTGCTCACCATGCCACCCCAATTTAGACCCAGCCATATGCAAATCAGCCTTGACCCTGTGCCTCATGGGAACAGTCCAGACCGAAATGCCAAGCCAGGTCCTCCCTGTACCAGAAACAAGCATCCTGGTTTCCGTGTATGTCACCCTTCATCAGCCAGGCTAGCTTAAATCCAGTGGCACAGTGAGTAAGGGACCCATGTCTGGGCATACCCATCCCACATAGGGCGAAAAGTGCTATGCATACAAATGATGGACGGAATGCTGAATGAATCATACATTTACCCCCAGTCTAGAGATCTGGGTTAAATCCATCGTTCTTTTTCTGACCATGCCACTCCAGTTTAGACCAAGCCATTTTTTATTTATTTATTTAGATTTGTAATGTGCCTTATCACCCAGGGGTCTCTAAGCGCTTGTCAGTGGGTGCCCTCAGATTAGATGGGGGGGCAGGGGGCTGCTAGGACATACCCCATGCCTCCAGGCAGAGCACGGTTTTAAGCTTCTTCCTGAAGGGTAGGAGGTTTGTTTCCTTGCGCAGGCTCACTGGCAAGTTGTTCCAGGCCATGGGAATTGCGTTTGAGAAGGCTCGCTCTCCCAGAAGGGTGGCATCTCCTGACCGAAGAGTCCTGCTGGGAGCATAGGGGACTAAGCGCTCCTTGATGTACCTTGGGGCTTGTCCGTGCAGTGCTTTATGTGTGGTGCAGAGGCCCTTGAACAGGATTCTCTGCCTAATAAGTAGCCAATGAAGCTCACGTAACAGTGGTGTAGTGTGTGTCTGTCTTGGTTTTTTAAAGATTAATCTTGCTGCGTCGTTCATAACTGTTTGTAGTCTGGCCAACAGTTGTTGGGGAAGGCCAGCATACAAAGAGTTGCCATAATCCAGACGTGACAGGATCATAGCTGATACCGCCCGTCTGAGGGTGGCCGAGGTCAGGAGTCGAGATAGTTTCCGCAGTTGTCTTAGTAGGCCCACGCAAGTACCGACAACTGACGAGACTTGTTGTGTCATAGAAAGTTTGGCATCTATATGAATGCCCAGGCTTTTCACAGCTGCCGCTGGTTCCGGAGAAGGCCCTAGTTCTTTTGGCCAAAGGAGGTCATTCTAGGGCCATATGCAAATCATTCTTGACCCGGTGCCTCATGGGAAGAGTCCAGACCTAACTGACAATCCTGGTCCTCCCTGGATTGAAACAAGCATCCTCGGACCGGTTTCAGGGTATGTCACCCTTCATCAGCCAGGTTAGCCTGATTCCAGTGGCACTGTGAGCAAGGGGAACCGAAACATCAGCTGTCGAACTGACATCACCGCTGCTGAGCTGATCCGAACTGATGCATTGCCTCTGCTGTGCAGATCAGAACTGGTGCATCACCTCTGCTGCATGGATCAGCATGACCCATCGCTGCTGTTGTGTGGATTGGACCCGATGCATCGCCTTAGGAACCACCACTGCACAATGCCGTTACCGGGCCAAGGTCCTCAAATCTCAGTCAATGGCAGCCCTGATGCGTTGCCAAAAAACAAAATCGAAGCTCACCACTCATCAGAGCTGATGCATCGCCACAGCTCTGCAGATAAGGACTAGAGCATTTTCGCTGCTGCGTGGATTGGCACCTATGCATAACCTTGACTGTACAACACACCCTCAACGTTGACGCACCCATGATTAAGATACGTTTGTTCAGTGGGCCTCAGCTGGTCTCTGTATGCTGCATGCATTCCAATGTGGGCGCCTGAACTTTTGACTTTATTCTGTCTGGCTATTTGCTTCTATGCAGTATTTGTACATAAAAACTATGAAATTCAATATCTCAAGTTCTTCTTATTGGACTTTTCAATCAATCAATCAATCAAGATTTGTAGAGCACAGCTTCTTCACCCGTGAGGGTCTCAAAGGCACTGTCAGATAGTTCTGCCTGTTCTCCTATCAGTTGAACATCCATGTCTTGAGGTAATTCCTGAATTGCTGAAACAACTGTGAGCCTCTGAAGAGCTGGAGGAGGTTGTTTTGTCACTAGGCCGCCAGACGGGAGAAGGAGCAGCCTCTTCTCTTTGTCCGACGGATGCAATAGATAGCAGCAAGTGTGAGGGATCCGGATCTAAGTTTCCAGGTGGGCTGGTGAAAGGTCATGCTTAGTTGAGGTACGCAGGTCCTTCATTGTATAACGTCCGGTATGTGTGGGTGAGTAACTTATATTGTCATCTTTTTATGACTGGTAGCTAGTGGAGTTTCCTGAGGTGAGGGGTTATGTGCGTCTGTAGTTAGGAGCTATTTTACTAATCTAGTGGAAATCTTTTTGTGTAGTGTATTCACTATTTTACTGTTTGAAGTGTTGTACAAATACTTTACACATTGCCTCTGTGTTAGGCCTGACTGCTACGTTATAAGCAACCAGAGGGTGAGTACGTTCATTTAAGGTTTGTCTGCTTCTCAGTCTGACTAGGATTGTTGTTGCTGCTTGACTGGTGCTGATACCCCAGTCAACCTACAACCCAATTTCTAACAGCTAGCTAGTTAATTAGTTTGTTAATTAGTTCTGTGGACAGTTACTGTTTATAAGCTGCAAGTTGCATTGGAGATGCTTGAAAGCTCTTAAGTATCCCAGTATTCTGGTGAAATATTCACGTTTATGTTTATGTCTGTTCTTTTTGTGCCCTTGTATTGCTGTTGGATGTAAATAGAAAGTCTGGCACTATGTTGCTAAGAATATTCTGAAGCTCCAGAATAAACTAAATCGGTAGTGAGTATATATGTATGTATGTATGTGAAATTCAGGAACTAAAGTACAGTTTTACCAATAAATCATCAACAGTAAAGTAGCCAGAAAACCGGTGTAATGTCCCTTGGTTACTTGAAAATAGACTTAGGACAAGAAATCTTGTCTCTCATCTATTTTTCTAGTTTTAGAAACTAAAATGCAACTTAATATACTAGTTTACCATTTGTCACCGCTACTGCCAATAGATAACAGAAATACCAATACTTATTTCTCCTCACATCTCAATACTGTGAAATGCATAAAAGCATGAGTTATTCCCTCAGCCTCAAGAGTATCCTTAACCCCTTCCCTGCTGGGCACATTCCCCTACTGTGCTGGGGGGAGTGGGGGCCCGCTCAGCGCCCAGGTGCTCATGACGAGCTCAGCTTGTCATGAGCTACAGTGCTCCTGTGCTCATGACGAGCTGAGCTCGTCACGGCCACACCCGTTTCTTTAGAACGCTCAGCACAGCAGGGGAATTAGCCCAGCGTGCGAGCGTTCTAAAGGCCATGACGAGCTCAGCTCGTCATTAGCACCGGAGCACTGTAGCTCATGATGGGCTGAGCTAGTCATGAGCATGCAAGGGGTTAAAGATTGTTGACCAAACCCGCTTATAAAAAGGTCCTACCTCTGAACTTGAAAAGAATATATGTAAAGCACTGGTGCTTACGTTGAGCTTTTAGCGTTTCACTTCCATACTGTTCATGAGTTTTGTAAATTTGGAGAAGGCTAAAACATCCTGTATTTGGGAAAGAAAACCTTTTTTTTTAAAGTATGTGAAATGATAGAGTGTAAAAATAAATGGAAAGTAGCCTGACATTCATGCATTTTCCCACACTTTAAATGCTGGAGCTATCTTGCATTCTTCAATGAAGTTAAGTAGATTTTACAGTTGTAAAATGTTTTTCTTGTCTTTAAAACTTGAGCTGTGTACTTTCACGAAGTTATTCGTCTTGATTGAACAAGTCACATAGTCATGGAATCTAAGCCATCTTTGAAGTTGAATATGCTTAAACCTAGACATTGAGGGCCTCTTCATTGTACAAAAACCCTCTGTAGCCAAGTATCCTTTTATGTAAGGTACCCTGTAATCTTTAGCTTTTTTGCCGTTTTTGTCTTTTCAGTTCTTATTTATGACTGTGAACTGTGACACTGCTATTTACTGCCACTGTGCAAGTTCTCAGTTTCTAAAATAGTACTTTAAAACTGATGTGTAAGAAAGAGGGCTGGTGTTTGACTTGGGTGTGAAACCTGGACAAATGACAACACACTTCTCCTCAGGGTAAGGCACAAGCAGACTCCAAATTAAATGATGCTCAACCCCCTGGTACCTTGGCAGAAAGCAGTCAGGCATAAATTAGAGGCAACATGCACAGCATTTGTGCAACACTTTAAACAGTAAAACCGTGAAAACACAACACAAAAAGAGTTAATACCAGATAAGAAAAATAGCTCTTCATTTACTAAATAAAACAAGACCAAATATAACAAATATCCAATAAGTAGAACTTCAATTTCAAAGTTTATAGGTAAAAATAGCACCTACTAGCAAAATGCGCTATTTGGGATATCTGGTCCTGCTGGACCAGGTCAAAGTCAAAAGTTCAGGGATACCACATTGGAGTGCAGGCCAAATACAGGGACCAGGTGAGGCCCACTGAACAAAAGTATTTTAATCATAGGTTCTTTGATGTCAAGCATGTGTGGTACGGTCGAGGTGATGCATTGTTGCCGATCCACCCAGCAACAACGATGCACTGGTCCTGATCTGCACCATGAAAGGAGCCACAAAAGAATTAGAAACATAGAGTGATTACTAAGAAATTAAACAAGACCAAAACAACAAAATCCAATTAGAAAATTGGGCAAAGGGCATAAAGCGCCAACTGTGGATATGTGGACAAACTGGACAGGACAAAGTTACAAGCACAGGCAACAATCGATGGAGTGCGGGCTAGCTACAGGGACCCAGTTACACCCGCTGAACAGAGAACCTTAAATCCTGGCTTCCTAAGCATTGCATGGATCAGTGTTGAAGATGCTTTGCGCAGTTGAAGATGCTTTGCACAGTAGAAGCTATGCATCGGTTTTGAGATGCTGCGCTGTGAGGTCCTATTGTGTTGATGTTGAAGAACCTGTTGATGGGGCTTGTAGTGTGAAGTACCGTGTCAAGGGGGCAGCTCGCAGTCAGGGTGATACATCGGTTCTGAAGAGCTGCAATGCAGAGCATTTGAAAAAGCTTTATTCGAGTTATACACTCATAAAAGCACTGGCATATAAATTCATACATTTTAAAACATCAAACATTCTGTTACAGCAATTTATAATTGAAATTACATAATACAAAGGCATTAAAATTGTTACCGATTGGAATAAAATAAGCTTTTTCATACTATGCGAAAACTAAATGCATGTTGCGGTATGGGGACCTCCGCGTTACGGACCATTCCCAAAGTTTACACAAATAAAAACTCATACCATACATGTTACCCGCATTTTGTGGTTTAAAATTCATATACAACTCCCAGTAGATATTTGCAAGATTTAGTCAGACAAATATAAAAATGTAAAATTCAAAACACATTGGGGAGTAGAGCCCGCCTCCTTATGGACCATGCCCACCCCAGATATTTAGCTGTTCCAACTACGATGGACATTTCAGTGGAGGAACAGATAATTCTCA
Organism: Lissotriton vulgaris; assembly: GCF_964263255.1. Taxonomy (NCBI): domain Eukaryota; kingdom Metazoa; phylum Chordata; class Amphibia; order Caudata; family Salamandridae; genus Lissotriton; species Lissotriton vulgaris. Next base: position 1,568,874,175 of record NC_141687.1, read on the forward strand.
ACCCCTCCACACCGCTTCGGACACCAAGATTCCTACATACTGGGGCCAACCATGATTTTCTTGGGATTGCATAGGACTCACATATAAACAGGAAGTGTGCAATATTTTCATTGGGGGCCCCACATGACGGGCAGCACAAACCACTACTAGTTCTCCAGCCGGACGTCAAGCACCTCAGGGGGAGAGAGCCCGCCCTTAACTGGAAAAATAGTTTCCTGTCTAATGGGACAGTTATGCTGTCCCAATACTTTTCTAGGGATGGGCTTTGTTTAATTTCTAGAAATCTTCCCCCCATTGATTCCGAGGTTACGCTCCTCCATAGTTTCTGGTCAATGTAATCCCAATATATTCCTTTAATATTGGTTTTACTAGGGAATACTTCCCCAAGGGGGTTTTCCCATAATTTGGAGAGCCCAAGTTCAGCAAGAACGTCCCTAAGCGTTTTTAGCCATTTAATTTTACGAAAAACATCTAATTTGGCTAATGCTAGGAACCCCTCGGCGTAGTGCCTTATTTCCATGGTTGTCCAAAGCCGTCTCCAGTAAAGGATTGGCCTCAGTCGGGCACGGTCCCTGAGCGATTTTCTGCCTAGATCAAGGACAAGCGGTATTAATGGGGTGCTTTGGGGAAGACTAGTTATCCCTCTCAAAAACTTGTTCTCAGATTTTTGGATGGTGGTAAGACTCTCAAAGCCCCAGACTTCGGCCCCATAAAGGGTTGCGCCCAAGGCTTTGGCGTCATAAACCATAAGAACTGGTTTTATGGGCCTGGTCTTGGATTTTACTTGCTCAAGCCTGAGGGCTCCTGAAATTTGCTGATGTTTCAACTGCGCCTTCTCTATGTGTCTTGACCAACCAAGTTTGCTTGATATCTCAACCCCGAGGTATGTAAAAACATTTACTAGCTCTAACTTAATATTATTCAAAAATACCCTAGGTTGAGATTGGCGCTTTTGCCCAAAGGCCATCAACTTGGTTTTATTTACATTCACCTCAAGACCCCGTTCTTTGCAAAATGCGTCAAAAATGTTCAGGGCTCTCTGAAGGCCCGACGGAGTCTTGGACACAATCAAGGTATCGTCCGCGAACATCAGAATTGGAACTCTGATGCCCGCTAACGAAGGTGCGTCAACCATTGCGTCCAACATCCTATCCACGATGCCATTGATGAACAGGGAGAACAGCAGGGGTGCCATTGCACATCCCTGCCGCACTCCCCGCTCAACTGGGAAGTTAGTAGTGGATTCCCCATTCCTCCCCCACTGGACCTTGGCATAGTTGCTTTCGTGAAGACGCATTATCAGCGAGAGCAAATCAAGAGGAACCCCTATTTTAGACAGAACCTCCCACAGCGTGCACCTGGGCACCAAATCAAAGGCAGCCCTTAGATCTACAAATGCTACATAAAGGCTGCCTTTACCCAGGAGTACAGTCCCCCACCGTAGCATGGTGAAGCGAAAAATTTGGTCGACCGTACTGGTTGCACGTCTGAATCCTGCCTGGTAAGGGGATAGGGCATTATTGTCATCTACCCAGGCCATAAGTTTGTCGACAAGCATCTTCCCCACTACTTTTTGCATAGTAGCCAGCAAACTTATTGGTCTGTAGTTTGCTGGGAGTGACCGATCGCCTTTTTTAAAAATCGGTATTATTATAGCCCCCTTCCATATATTGGGGATTTTTGCCCCTTTGGCCAAGCCATTTCCCAACAGAGTCGCATATTTTGCCCACTTGACCTTGTCATGCTTAAAAATGTCTGAAGGGATTCCATCCAGCCCGGGGGCTTTTCCCCCCTGCAGTGTTGAAATTACAATTTCCGCATCCTTGGTATTGAAAAAATCACCCTTGCAAAATACCAAAGGGATAGGTTCTATAGCCACTATATCCCTGCACTCGGCATACTGGGGTTTAAAATACTCGACCCACAATGCCTCATTGACATTGTTGTCGGGATTATTGGGGGCGCCCCCTCTTCCCCATTTCACAATTTTCCAGAACATTCTGGAGTCCTTTTGACCTGAAGCCTCCAGTAGCTCCTCCCAGTACTCTTCATCCCACTGCTTCTTAGCCTTTCGAATACTGTCATTATAACATTTCCTTGTGACTTTGATCGAGGCATTGTCCCTACTTTTAAGTGCTCTGCCCAGCTCTAGCCTAGCTACCCTACATTGTTTGTTGAACCAGGTTGGCATTGTGATTGGTACTTTCCTATTAGCCTTCAGAGGGTTAGTAAAATGCGGTTTTAACAGAGAGAAGAATGTCTCATGTATGTCAGTTATTTTGACAGAGCCTGGTAGTACAAGATCTACTTTTTCCATGGCGGCAATGGCATTGTCTACCTCCAAATTAATAGACTCCAAAGTGGCCAAATTAGCCAGGACATATGGCCATTTCACCCTTCTTGAGTCATTGGCCATAACAGGTACGCTCCCACTACCTGACACTGGGTTGGCTCGTGCGGCCTTCCACCATGAGTGGGAGACACAGAGGGGGTTGTGGTCGCTTTCTATTCTGCCCACAATTTCCATGTCACCCACGCCACACCATAACTCAAGACTACAGATGACATAGTCAATCCTGCTTTTATTATGTCCATTATCGTATGTACAACTACCACCTTGATCACTTTTTGTCCTGCCATTGAGGGCCCTCAGACCATATTCCAAACATAATGCATTCAACAACAAAATATCGTTAGTCCACCGCTTCACTGGTAGGAGGTCTAGATTAGGGATGTCCCAAAGGGCATCTTCCTCTAGTCCTATTGGGTATGCGGTATGTTCTAGGGGCTCGAATGTCCTATTCAAGTCACCAGCCAAAATTACTCTGTTTCCAAGTGACTGGGATTCTAGGGAAGCGGATAGTACTTCTAGGGTAACAGAATTCCCTAGACTCGTGCCCCTGGCATATATATTATAAATGTCTATTGTTGAACCCTTGGCTACAGATAATCTCAGTAACTGGATATCCTTACAACCTAGATCTATCATTTTTGCCTTTATATTTGAGTTTTGCTTAATCCAGACTGCAAGGCCTCCCATAGGTCTACCCCTGTGGCCTCTCGTTGCCGGTATACAGAAGTTTAAGTAACCCAGGAAGTGGATTGGCTCACATGCCCATGTCTCTTGAAATAGGCACATTTCAAACCCGCTTACAAAGTCAATCCAATGCTGTGACAACAATCTAGCCCCCAACCCCGCAACATTCCATGACAAAAATCTCTCCAGTATATTTTCTACACAAATCCCCTTGTCATTAGGTGTCGTAGGCGGTAGATCATCCTGCTTCCCACAATCACAAACCTCACTTGAAACAAAATTTATACAATTAGCATCTGTACCATCTTTGGAGCAATCAATAGTTTGCAAACCCGGTTCACCCACACACCCCCCCGAGCATTCAATAATGTCCACATCCCTCACATACTCCACTACGAGTTTTCGGCTCGTTTCATCTTGGGGTATTAATGTTACATCATGGACCTTTCCACTAACCATGTCCTCATCCAGTCGTAGTTGCTCAACTGTTCTCTGTCAACATCCCCACCTCATCTGCCCCTGCCCATTATAGGGGTTAAATGCCTCAGTATAACAATTAATCGATCTAAATATGGGAGCAGCAGGTGGGCCAGCCTCTACCCAAGTGCAAGGACTGGGTCTCGGTTGCTCCCTGGAGCCCCCTGGATAGATCGCCGGTCTTGGGTAAAAAAAAGTGAGGTCAACAACCCCAATCCCTCCAATATTGATGTTCCAACCCTGTCCCGTAATCAGCCCCACAACCCTTGGATCCTGAAAATTGATTATAATACACTCACCCCCCTGTTTTTTTATAGTATTCCCTATCCAATGGACCCTTCTAGCCCCGATTATCAGGCCATCCACCCCCCCTGGGAGCGGTCTATTGACAGAAAGCCAATGCATGGCCTTGTTTTTTAACATGTCATAGGTTTCTCTTTGGCCCTCCGTTAGGGGTGGGACGTTAGTAAGTATGGCCACATATGGGAAGGAGTCAGGGGTGAGCTGTACTGGCGGAATCCTAGTTGGCAATTTGGTTATTTGGGTCTGTGTTTGGACTTGTTGTGGGGGAACATGACTCTGTGTGGAAGGATTTACCACTGTCACACAGGTATTAATCCCATTCCCATTGCTAGGGTGAATTTTATCATTTCCTGACCGTTGGGCCATAGTTTTTCCCGATCCGGTCATCAAAAGTGTGGCATTTTTGCTAGTTGTTGTAGGTGGGTTTTTTACACTGTCCTTGCTACCCTTATTGCTGATGTTATTGGACTTCGGTTTCCCGCAATTACTACTGGTTTTACTAGACACTAGATCAGGAACATTCTTGCTATTCCCCCCTTTATTATTAACCTGTGCAGGAATACCACTTACAGGCGGAGATTGTAGGTCAACCAGCACGGCTCCTTGGACTTTGTCACCTTTCTGTTGGTAATTCCCAGACTCATCCATTTTCTTACCAGACTTAATTAAGGATTTAATAGAAAAAAAGTTATCTAGGCTAGCTTGTTCTAGATGGTCCAGTTGTTCAGCTAGCTTTTTAAGTCTTAGTTCTACTGGATTAAGGAGGGAACGCATTATTTTTTCCACTTCTATCAGAAGATCATGGTTAGGGGATAGCGAGCCCGGGGGTACTATGACAGTTGGATCTGGGACAGGCACCGCCATTATTGTCGGGGGCGCTATACTTACAGGGTCCACTTCAACTGGAGCTACTTCAGCCTCCCCTATTGTCATTAATGCATCATGCTTTGGAGGGGCATGATTAGAAGTCGATTTAGTACCTAGCTTCCTGTATTTTCTAGCAGGTTTTAAAGGTTGTGATTTTTTTACAGTAGCTCCCCATTTCCTCTTAACACCAGGCTTAAGTTTAGTCGCTTCTGTTTGTACACAGTGATTTTCTGAAGCTCCTTTCCCTGTTACTGTTTGGCTAGGTGCATCAGGATGCACAACAGATAAATTAGTTGTTACAATGTCCGATTGAGAGTTAGCTACTAACTCAGTAAACAGAGGTACGTCAAGTGATAAGTCCTGGGAGGCTGGTAGAACAATGGATGATAATGGTGTAACCAGCGCAGGAAAGTTCAAACCTTGGTTTTTCTCCAGTGGGTTTTTCAGAAGCTCAATCGAAAGCCTACGCCCAGCTCGTCTTTCTGCCAGAGCGATCTCTTTATCGATATCCTGCGGCAGACGCTTGAAGTAGGAGTCAAGGGGGCCCATGACAGCAGGCTCAGCTTCCCCCAGGGGAGGCAGCGGAGAGGAGGTACTTGTTGAGCTAGCCATAATACTAGGGGCCCCCTTTCTACCCACCTATGAGGAAATAGGTCACAAAACCGTTACAACAACAGTGGGGTGATCAATACCTGGCCCGTAGCTGTTAATGGGGTGGCCCAGCCCGGCCTCCAGCGGCCCCGGACGGCCACAGACGGTCCCGCCCTTGTCCCGGGCTTCTCCCGGCGCGCTCCCGCGCGCTCACGCGAAGCGGCAAGGACTACTCCTAATATAGAGGGGAGGTGTTCAAGGGCGGGGCAAACAGGGAGAGCGACCAGGTGTAGGTGATTACAGCGCAGGGACTCCTGGGCAATGGAGTCCCTGTTCCTCACCTGGCGCTCGCAGCCCTGTGCTTCCTCCTCCTGCCCCCGATGATGCAATCCACACGATTAGCGCCTTGACACGAAGGCGAAGCGGGACCCGCGCAGCGGGGACCGCGAGGTGTTAACAAAAGTTCAGCAAAGACCAACAAAAGGAAGGCAAGCCCAGCAAAGGGAAAGCTGCGTGCAAGGGTTCTCCTCCTCTCTGCCACGGAAAGCGTCTCCCACAGGCAGCAGCTCACAGGCGCCTTTCACTCGGCGTTCAGGGCGGGGCAAACAGGGAGAGCGACCAGGTGTAGGTGATTACAGCGCAGGGACTCCTGGGCAATGGAGTCCCTGTTCCTCACCTGGCGCTCGCAGCCCTGTGCTTCCTCCTCCTGCCCCCGATGATGCAATCCACACGATTAGCGCCTTGACACGAAGGCGAAGCGGGACCCGCGCAGCGGGGACCGCGAGGTGTTAACAAAAGTTCAGCAAAGACCAACAAAAGGAAGGCAAGCCCAGCAAAGGGAAAGCTGCGTGCAAGGGTTCTCCTCCTCTCTGCCACGGAAAGCGTCTCCCACAGGCAGCAGCTCACAGGCGCCTTTCACTCGGCGTTCAGGGCGGGGCAAACAGGGAGAGCGACCAGGTGTAGGTGATTACAGCGCAGGGACTCCTGGGCAATGGAGTCCCTGTTCCTCACCTGGCGCTCGCAGCCCTGTGCTTCCTCCTCCTGCCCCCGATGATGCAATCCACACGATTAGCGCCTTGACACGAAGGCGAAGCGGGACCCGCGCAGCGGGGACCGCGAGGTGTTAACAAAAGTTCAGCAAAGACCAACAAAAGGAAGGCAAGCCCAGCAAAGGGAAAGCTGCGTGCAAGGGTTCTCCTCCTCTCTGCCACGGAAAGCGTCTCAATGCAGAGTCTGGCATCATTGTCGAGGCTACTGTCAATAGGATGCGGGGACATGCTCTGAGGATGCGCTGAGCAGTGGTGATTCTGGGAGACATGTGGGCTGCATCGATGCTGTCTGTGCAACAGGCTCAATGGATCCAGCATCGGCAATACAGCGGTTCTGCTTGGGGTTGTACCCGCAGCAGAGGAGATGAGTTGATTCTGCTGTGTCCACAGTGACTCCTTAAGCCCACATTCAAGGGTAGAGGACTGCAGTGGCATCACTGGACAGGGAGGCAGAGTTCAGGTGCGGGTGCAAGGTTGTTGGAAGCATGTCATGTGCCTGAGGCTTCCGGTCAGAAAGCCAGCCAACTAGCCTTGGGAGTCACTCTGAGTACTGGGTTCAAGAGATGCAGGCCAGGTCCTTCTCATGAATAAAGTGCCCCTTAGGGGCCACCCGTTTTACTTACAACCACCTGCTATGCCTTCCCAAGTAATGAAGAGTCAGTCCGACAGTAGAGAATACAAACATACATTTATTAGCAATACTCTGCTGAGGAGTCCAACACTGACCTGCACCCTAAGATGTCTGCTGAGCGACTGACCCTCCAACAACCTACAACACCTAGTTATTCTTCCCAAGAGCCTCCAACCACGCCCACAGTGGAAAGTTACCAGCCTGGGCTTAACATGAACAAAGAGGGCCCAGAGTGATGAGCTACCACATGCCAGGTGGATACATCCTATCTGCAGCCCACGGTTACTGTGCTGAGCCTCAGGGTCTCCTAAGGTGGTAGCAGAACTACACACTCGGATAGGTATGCGAGGGAAGAATGGCCTACTCATTAGTAAGTCGAGAAACAGCCTTAAACAGAAGAGAAAATATTAGCTAAATACAGTGTTCTGCTGAGGCAAACAATACAAGAAATGAGGCCTAGTTCAGGCACAGTATAAGCAGCCTAATAGAAATTACAAAATACAAAATGGAGTCATGCTCGCTTACTGAAGCCTGCACATTATGGGGATAACTCAGTGGGTTGCATAACATGAATACAAATGGCGTCTATTTAGCCACACACTGCTAACTTAATATAGCATGAAACAAGTGCATTGCAGGAATGGGACTTTCAAACCTAACACACACCCAGGTCAGCATAGAAAAGCAGAAAACCAGCAGAGGGCAGTCCAGAAGAGTGGCAGTCCTTCAGCAGCACAGCATTCCTTCTTCATGGCAGAATATTCACAGGTCCAGACGTGTACTGAAGTGGTGGTGCCTATGGTCCAGTAATTATACCTAGTTGTGCCTTTGAAGCGAGGAGAAGCTTTGAAGTGCATCGATACCATACCGTTCCTGCCCTGGCTCCAGACTAATTGCTGGGGTTATGTAGCCTTTTGTATAGAGGCAGGACACAGCCAATGTAGGAGTAAATGAGCTGGGCCACGCTCCTCCCTCCGATCCTGCCAGTGATGGCCCATCCAGTCACACTTAGGCTCCCATTGTGTGTGGCTGACTTGGAGGAATACAGAAAGTCCAGCTGCCAACTTCATCCAGTCATGTGACCAGAGGGAGGCTGCAGGCACCAAATGGCTAATGCAAGAAAACGCCGTCTCTCTAAAAGTGACATTTTCAGAAAGGCAATTTAAAATCTGACTTCACCGTAAGTTAAGATTTTAAATTGTGATTCCAGAGACTCCAAACTTGATCTGCTCATCTCTTCCCATTTGGAAATTACACTTAGAGGATGTAATAGGGAATTCCAATGTTATCCTATGGGAGAAATAGTCCTTAAATTTGTAAAAATAAAATAAATGTAAGAGTTTATTTACTACCATGATATGTAAAATCTAAAAGAACATATCCTGCTTTTTAACTACATTGCACCTGCACTCAAGGCTGTCCAGGGCTTACCCAGGGGTACATTATATGTATTGAAATGAAGGTTTAGGCCTGGCACATGGTTTAATTTTCCAAGTTGAATTGGCAGTTTAAACTGCACACACAGGCTCTGCAATGGCAGGCCTGAGGCATGTTTTAAAGGCTACTTCAGTGGGTGGCACAATAAGTGTGCTGCAGGCCCACTAGCCCCATTTAATTTACAGTACCTGGGCACAAGTGGTGCCACATTACTAGGGAATTGTAAGTAAATTAATGATGCCAGTTGTGGATAAGCCAATATTGCCATGGATAGAGGAGGGAGCACAAGAACGTTGTCACTGGTTAGTAGTGGTAAAGTGCACAGCGTCCTAAGGCCAGCAAGAACAAGGTCAGAAACAATTGGAGGAGGATGGCACAACATTGGGGATAAGACCATCCTAACGCTGACTGGTTGTTATAAATAAGAAAGAGGCGGAGGATTCCGGTAAGTGAAGTTTATTCCATTAGTAGATGACTCCACCCGTCATGGACGTCTGGTCTCCGTTAAGCCGGTGGTTACAATGGCAAACGGGAAGACACAGCCGACCGTGCACGAGGAAAGTATTTGAATCACAACATATTATAATACAGTATGCACGGGCCGTGGCTCGTGGATACATCTTTCAAAAGGAAACAATGTTAGCCTCGGGCTATGGCTCGTGATATAGACGCGAGTCGAACTCACGAGCCAAACCCCACGAGCCAAACCCACGTGAAAGTCAATGCGAGCGAAGCCCGCCATTACACCACCTTCCCCCTTACAACAGTCAATAAAATGGAAAAAGAAACATTGTCGAATTAAAATGGATCTAACCAGAAGTAACACAAATGCCTAAAATTTAATGAATTCGTTATATCTCTCAGGAGCCCTGATGTGTCTGCCGAAAGAAGAAACTTTTGTGTGAGAGGGGACATCCTGGCTAACAACAACGTTTGGAGGATCCAGAGAAATCTCCCCAGAGAGTTGCACCGAAGACTGAGGAGCTTGTGAAAAGGAATGGTTAGGAACACTGGGAACAGAAGGAGCATCCATCCAAAAACTCCAATCCAAATTACTGGAGTTACCATTATGCTTCCTTCCTTTGATAATCTCTGCTTGGTGATCAGAGACTTTCACTAGTTGGCGTTTGTTCCACCAACCCTTTTTTCCCAGAAAGGCTGCTCCCTTACTTACTTTAACTACCTGAATGGGTGCAAAAAATTTTGAGCGTCCTTTCACTACTCTACCTGGACTCTTGATTAAAACCCAGTCACCAACCTGCAGGTCCACCAATTTACCATCTGAGGTACCATCAAACTGTAACTTCATTTGGCTCTGTTTTTCTAGAACAGATTTCTTAACAGAATCCAAATCGATAATTTTACCAGCAGAGTCCTGATGCAACCATGAAGGAAATAGAACAGAACGATTCTCTCTACCTCTCAGCAAGGAAAACGGGGAGACCCCAGTTACGCAGTGAGGGGAGGTATTGTAGTGCCACACTTTTTGCTTTACAAATTCAACCACATTGTAACCACAAGAAATCGCCGTCTGAACACCCTCTTTAACCACCTTATTCCCCCTCTCGACAAGACCATTCGAAGCTGGGGAATAAAGAGAGACTTTGAGTTGTTTGATGTCTAATTGTTTCAAAAATTTGGACATTTTATCCGAAACAAAATGAGTTCCGTTATCTGTGACGATAAACTTGGGAGATCCCTCTAAATCAAACACCCTCTTGAGAAAGGTTATTGTGGAATCTGAATCAGGAGTCTTAACAAAATCAAAGTACATCCACTTTGAAAAATAGTCCACCAAAAGAATAATGTACTTATTCTCCTGTTGAAGAATGGAATATGGCCCCGAAAAGTCTACCCCAACTTTCTCCCAGGGAGAGCTAGGGAAATCTGTGGGATGTAGGGGAACTTTCAGTGTGCGCCAATGTTTATCGGATAATAAACACTCCGGGCACGAGTCAATCAAATTTTTAACTTGGACATCAATTGAGGGCCACCAATAGCGCTGCTTAATGCGCATAGAGGTTTTAGTTGTCCCCAGATGCCCTTGATGTGCCTTATTAATAATAGACTCCCTCAGTTTAAAAGGAGGGACAAATTTCTCACCTCTTCGTACTATGCCGTTCTCAACAGACAGTTCCTCAGAAATTTGGGCAAAACTACGTAGATCACCATTCAGACTTCTTGGTTCAGGCCAACACCGTGTGGTAAACTCAATCACTTTTAACAACACATTGTCTAAAGCAGTGGCTTCCTTCCAATCGCCCTCAGAAATCACATCACTAACTTCATCCACTGCATCCACAAAGGTAACACATTCGACGTCCTCTACAAGAAAATCCTCCTCATCGTCCTTCTCCATAGCCATTCTAGATAGGCAATCAGCCCGAAAATTCTTGCCACCAACAATATGCTTAACAGAAAAATTGAACTCTTGTAATTTTGAGACTAATCTCATCAGTCGAGCTGACATGGACGCTGAACTGGATTTATCAAAGATGTAAATTAGTGGCTTGTGATCAGTGACCAACTCAAATCTCCTACCCCAAATGTACATTTTAAACTTGTGGACCGCCCAAGCACAAGCTAGGGCTTCCCTTTCGATAGTGCTGTACCTCTGTTCAAACTCTTTGAGTGCTCTAGATGCAAACGCCACAGTTTGTTCCTGACCATTCACCTTCTGTGTAAGAACTGCCCCTAGACCAGAAATACTCGCATCTACAGTGATAACTGAAGTGGCATCTTCTCTGAAGGCATGTATGGCTTTAGCGGAAACAATCATCTTCTTGATCTCACAAAAAACCTTGTCTAACTCCTGCGTCCAAACGAAACTAGACCCTTTCCTCAAAAGCTTCCTTAAAGGTTCCACTATTTGGGAATACGACTGGACAAACCTTGCATAATATTCTGCCAGTCCTAGGAAGGATCGTAAGGCATCCTTATCGGGAGGAGGTTTTGCGTCTTGAATGGCTCTAATGACTGAAAACTTGGGAGTGATACCTTGGTCCGATACTGTATGCCCCAGATAATCAATCTTGTTAACTGCAAACTTGCATTTGTCTGCGCGAACAGTCATGTTCCTAGACATTAAAATTGAAAGCACATTTCTAAGAATAACGTTGTGTTCGTTTAATGATTTGGCAAAAATCAGGATGTCATCAAGGTATGCCTGCACACCCGCTATGCCTTGAAACATCACATCCATCAGCTTCTGGAAAACGCTTCCAGCAGACGCTAACCCAAAAGGGAGGCGAAGGAATTTGAAAGCTCCGAAAGGAGTAATAAAAGAGGTAAGTTCTTGGGATTCCTTCGCTAAAGACACCTGATGGTACGCTGACCTCAGATCGATCAAAGAGAACCATTTAGCGTCGCCTATGTTAGCCAGAAGCTCGTGGATTCTCGGTAGCGGGTGACAGTCAACAATAATGTTCTTATTTAATGAGCGTAAATCCGCACATAATCTAATTTCCCCAGTCTTTTTGCGCGCGACTACAATTGGTGCGACCCATTGTGAAGAATTGATGGGGGAAATGATACCTTGTTTACACAGATCATCCAACATTATTTTTAATTCAGATCTGACACTCAGTGGGACAGCTCTAACTTTATGACTAACTGGTTGTGCCCCGGGTATCAGTCTAATCTTGTGCTCAAATCCTTTGACACTCCCTACCATTTCCATGAATACTGGTTTAAATTCTGCCAAAATTTCTTGAACCTTTGCGTTATGATCATCAATTACAGCAACAGGTAAATCAGTTTTAAAGGTAGGTAACTTCCCAACTTTAATGGGGTTCTCATCACCTGGAACTAAATAAAGACCCATCAAGGCTAAGTCTTTCCAGCCCACAATGTCTTTGCCTTTTTCTGCTACATAAATTTTAGTGACGGTCTCCCTCCCCAAGCATTGGACTAATCCTTCAAAATACCCTAGCATGTTAATATTCTTCTCCCCAAATGCTAGTGGATTAACATCAGATTCAATCAGTTCGACTCTTTTGTCCCATTTTTCGTAAAAGGTTGAATCTCTAAGGATAGTGTATGGGGAGCCTGAATCCGCCATGACTTGGAGATGTACATTATCAATAATAGCTGCACATAGTGGACCCTTAATAGAATCAATGTCACCATTAGCATCAAGAGTCACGATAATATTTTTAAAAGATTCAGTACATGCATCAAAGTCCACCATATTAACATTCGTAGGTTTCTTCGCGAATCTGCAAACCCCCTGAAAATGTCCAATTTTTTTACAAATAGAACATCGTTTCTTGAGGGCAGGGCAATTTGGGGCGTTCCCAATGTGATCCTTTGAACCGCACCTATAACAAAAGTAAGTTTTTTTCCTTTGGTTAAATTTATTGGGTTGAACTCTGCCTTTATTAGCAATGGCACAGAGAGTTTCTCCTTCATCAGAGTCATAGCAGTCTATAGCATTAACACCCTGTTTAGGTTGGTCCATAACAACTTTGCTGGTTAATGTAGAACGTTCAATGCTAAGAGCAAGGTCTATGACTTCACTTAAAGATGGGTTCTTGCACCCCAGAATTCTCTGTTTAATCTTCCTTGATGCGCAATTAAATACGAACTGGTCTCTTATAAATTTATCAGGAGAAGGTTCGAAATTGCAAGTGATTGCTAAAACTCTGAGTGCGGCGATGTACTCTTCCACCTTCTCGTCCTCATTTTGTTTCCTGGCATAGAAGTTGTGCCTTTCTAACATAATGTTAGGTTCATCACAAAATTGTTTTTTTAATCTTGCAATGGCTTCAATGTAGACATTCCAAAGGTTGTCTCCACTTTCATCTAGTGAAATAGGTGGTGCTATGGGAACAATACTCTTAAAGATTCGTTGACCAGCTTGTCCTAAACAACCAAAAAGAATAGCGAATTTTCTTTTGTCAGAATACTCAGTGGCATCAATAGCAATTAAATGATTCTCGAACAACCCGAACCACTCAGACCAAATTATGTCTGGAGTGCCTGGTTTGCTCAAGAAAGGTGGAGGTTGAGTAATCTGATGCCACTGGTTATTAGCCATGTTAAATCTCAATGCAGAAATACGAGTGAGGTTTATAAATCTAAAATCACAATAACCTTAACATTAACAAGATGTCATCTTTAGTATGAGCATTTGTGATTTAAGATGTGGAAAAGTTGTTTAAATGACGAGATAAATGTTTCAAAAACGTCTATAACGTTGTAAATATGCAAATTCAACAAATGAAAAGCGTGCGTATCGCTGCAAAGATACGCTGTGCACAACCTTGTAAATATCCTGTGATTATCTGTTGAAAGCGTGCGTATCGCTGAAATGATACGCAATGTTTACATGTTGGTCCAACAACAACGTGCGTATCGTTGAAAATGACACGCAATGTTTGGATCTTTAAAAGAAGTTATTTAAATGACAAGTGCGTTGTAAGTCGAAAGCGTGCGTGTCGCTGAAGTGACACGCAATGTTTTCAATTACAACGTGCGTATCGTTGAAGGTGCGCACAACAAAGAAACATTTTAAATCAACACAGTACCTTGTGGTTGCGTCTTGTAAACAGTCTTCGTACGATACCTCAATAAAGTTGTATGAAAGGATATCCAATGAGGTTGATCGTGTTGAAGAAGATTGCCACCGTCCAATAAGAGTTGCCGGTTGAAGAAATTTGTAGAGGCAGCTCTGTTGATTGGAAAACCAAGAGGTTCGACCGTCCAATGGAAATGCTTGTGATTGACGAGGTGCTGAATCAGGGAAAAATCAGCGTGGGTGAGGTGGAGTCTCCTTCTTGTCGCCAAAATATGTTATAAATAAGAAAGAGGCGGAGGATTCCGGTAAGTGAAGTTTATTCCATTAGTAGATGACTCCACCCGTCATGGACGTCTGGTCTCCGTTAAGCCGGTGGTTACAATGGCAAACGGGAAGACACAGCCGACCGTGCACGAGGAAAGTATTTGAATCACAACATATTATAATACAGTATGCACGGGCCGTGGCTCGTGGATACATCTTTCAAAAGGAAACAATGTTAGCCTCGGGCTTTGGCTCGTGATATAGACGCGAGTCGAACTCACGAGCCAAACCCCACGAGCCAAACCCACGTGAAAGTCAATGCGAGCGAAGCCCGCCATTACACTGGTCTAACACAGGGTCATCCAATTGTTGTATTTAACTCAACAGTAAGGCCCTAATAAGTTAGAATAGAAATTGTACCTGAGGTATGGAGTTTGAAAGACATATGTTGAGGATGCAGTATGAATTTACACTACACACATGCTTTCCAAAAATGCATGACTTTAAGTTCCACCGTTGTGCTCCACGTGGCCTGAAGTTTAAAAATACTATAGTGACACATGACGGGGAAAGTGCCTTTGCCATGTAGAAAAAACCTATTTTTATACAATCTAAAAGGTACTCCTAAGTATGCCTCATAAGGCCCGGTGGATTGGTGGTTAATATATAATAATATATGGCAGAAATAGTATGTCATTACAATGACCAATTGTCCAAAAGTTGTATTTTTATATACATAGGGCTGCAGTTTCAATAAACAGGCCTAGTTATATGCAGAATACGTGTTGTATGACTTGCCCGGGAGATATGACGGTGATTAAAATGTTTTTGTCACTTATTTTCAAAAAAAGAATTGAATCATGAAAGTAGATTTTTTTAACTTTACTGGGAAAGTAACTTTAAGAATTTTACTTTGCGCTTCCTCCTATAAAATTGGGTTCGAAGTAGTTTGTGTCTTAACTTTGCTCCAGAGGTCCAATAAACATCTGTGACTGGCTTGCCAGAGAAAGACAATGACTGAGCCCAGCAATACATTTGTATTGTCCACAAGTTGTCATTTTGCAGGGATTACCCATCTGGGAGGGGCAAATGGGCATTTGGTAGAACAAATGACAGCCTTACCAGCTCTTACTTTGACAAGGAGATGTGATGTGGAGCTAGCAGGAACTGCTACCATTCATTCTCAGGGACACTGCTGAATTGTTGACTCCAGCCACAACGGGATAGAAAACCAATACTGTTCCTGGCAGGGGTGGACACCTCTTCTAGGTAAGTGTCTAAAACAAGAATGAAATCTCCTCCAGGTGGTGTAAAGTAGGAGTCATCTTCTTTTGGGGATCATAGGAAGGCTAACATCATACGAAGACAATAGGTGCAGAACTGGAGAGAAAGTAGTTATGATTAAAGAGAGGAATTCTCCTATGACTAGCTAGTTCACAGGATAAGACTGCTAGCTCACCAACACATCCTTAGAACACTTCTGGAAGCAAACATCTTTAAAAAGATGACTCAATCTGACTGCTGGAAGAAGGAGACTGGAACTGCTCTACAAGGATCAAGTGGCTATCCTCTTGTTTGCATTTTCCAGGCACACAAAAAGCAAAAGCACTTGCAAACCTAAGAGGGCCCAGCTAACCATTGATTACTGAAATTTGCACGTACCCTGGCTAGAGAGAGAGCTGATGCTTAGAAGCTTTATCTGAAGTCCTGGGGGTGGCAGAAATGACCAGGAGAACATTTCCCAGCAGGTGAAGAAAAGCTAGATGTCATGCTTTTTCCACCTCAAGAGGGATGGGACAAGGCACTCAGGATTCCCCTTGAATGGTACATGCTTATTTGGTAAGAAAACCAGGTTTGTCACACTCAGACACTTTTCCCACATTCAAACCTGGTTGAGAAGAACCTGATGGTAAAAGTATTTAGCCTCGCAGAGGCTTAAGTACATACAGCTTTCAGTCTTGCCCCGCTAGTGATGTGACTAAGTATGAAGTTAAAACCTTGGATTGGGTTGAGTTGGATGGTCTATCCCAGGGGCAATGTGACCTTGGCAGCTTTGAAATCCAACTTTGCTCTATTTGGAGCTTTTCATGACAAATTGACAGCGTCAGCAGGAGCTTTATGACGTATCTGACTTCTAATGTCCCTCACCAGCTTAAGACTTGAACCTTGTTCTGCTTGAAGATATTGAGCTCCTTAAATTAGATTTAGTCCCAAGGTAAAAACTTTACCTGCTGTGAGTAGCTTAGTGTGGCTGACCTCTGCTCCATTAGGTGTGGCTTGAAATCGAGTTTAGGTCCTGGTTAACAACAAAGAAATACTTTACCTTGGTATTGTACTCTTTCAAGTCATGTTTTGCCATAATATTTAAAAGCTTCATATCTCTAGTTCCTCCTATATAACTTTGATTGTTTTGTTGTTTTTGACTTCTTAATTGTTACTATATTTTTCTAAATAGGTTTTGAAATTACTAAATAGATCAATAACTTCCCTGAGAGGTGTGTTTGAATGGTTATAGCAATTATGTAATGTTTTATAACTCCAACCTCCATATTTAAAAGAGTGTAAACTCGCACATGCCCCAATGGCTCAAACAGCTTAGAGTAATATGTGTCACTCTGCGATTCTAGCGATTATATATCACACAGAGTTCGAACTGTACTAATACATTTTTGGCCAAGTCCAAAATTCTCTCTCACCTTCTTGAGTCACTTTAATGCGTTAATCACTTTGGCAGGGCTTTAGGTGGGGAAAGACTATAAAAGGGGCTTGGCAAATGTCTTAAATTGGTGTGGCCTATCTGAGTAAGGGCGTGGTCTAAATCGTAATATTGTAACAATATTTTCTAATTCTTGGGAACCAGTGGTGCTTTATTTGCCTTAATTTCCCTTCGGAGGACTTTTCTATCTTTTCTATACATACGCAGTGCTTTCCATGAGTGTGCTTCACCACCACATGTATAAATCAATAAACAGAACAAGTCAGCATTGGCAGTGAGAGAGTTTTTAAATAGATGAATGGCGCTTTGCGGCGGAATGAGAAAGCTGCAGGGAAGGGGATTAAAAAAAAGGCCATTAAAATACTCACATTGCGGGCTTGCAGGCTGGGAGGGCAAGTCATGTGTGGCTTCAGAAGGATCCTGGATGAGGGCGCTCTGATGGGTAGGCAGGGTCCTGACGGTGCTGGTAGGGCTGGGGAGGCGTCACAAAGGTTAGATTCCTTTTCACTGCTGCTGGATTCTGTTGTAGACCCTCGTCCCTCACTTGCTTTATGGCAGAGCAGGGTCACACTGGTTGCTGGAGAAATCTTGCTGCAGGCCGTAAAAGCAGGGTTGTGCTGGTTCTAACCAGCTTTTTTTGTGCCGATAGCTGGCACGATGACGTAGGTGGCGCTGCGTGTTCAAAGAGAAGAGAAATCCAGAGAGAAAGTGTCTTTCTTCAAAGGATTTCCCTTCCTGCTACAATGACATCACGCCTTAAGCAGTGCGCGTGCATACTTACCCGAAACACCAACAAAAACCAGACGTCGGGCCATCCTAACTTTGACCTTTGAGGCCCGAACATAGAGCCCCCTAGAGACCCCTTTTGAGGCCCCCCCAAAAAACTGGGGGTGCTCAGACCTCTACAGACCCCCCCCCCCACTTAAAGACCTGCACTTTGGAGACAGGGAGGATACAAGCTTTTAAAGCTTTGAGCGTTGCCCCTTGTGTGGAAATTCGCAATATTAAATACTCACCGAGTTCCTGCCGAGTGCAAGACCAAATCTTGCAAATGGATTGTTTCACAAAATATCTTTGTGCTTGGACGATAAAGTCTTTGCTTACGCAAGTATATTGCATTAACACAGAGAGGCAGTGTGCAACAGGTGTGCATAGGCACGTCTGGGACTGTAGTGCGAGCAGAAGCAGGCACAAACGTTAGTCACAACGGCATACACCAGATTCCGTGCCGGGGCAACGCTGCTTAGTTCTTCAACGGATCCAATCTGAGGCAAAATGGGCATTGCAAGGAACATGGGCCAAAGAACTCCTTGTGTTGTGGTGCACAACAATCAAAACAAACAGTTGCTTTAGAAACAGCTGCTTGTTTTGATTAATCAACTAGAGGTCCCGCCTCCTTTGGTTCATAAGGACCCAACCTCATATTGTTACACCTTGTGGTACCCAGGACATCGTTAATTACGCAGCGAAGGAACATTCGCGTATATTAATTATTCTTTACTTTGACTTTTTACTTTATCAGAATAAGAAAAAAAATTGGTTTAATTTCACTGGTCACGTAACTTAAAGCCCATCCTATGACACCTGCTCAGCCACCCAAGTGAGAGTAGATCCAGGGGCCCGCTGACGACAGCAGGCCCACACTCCTGGAGGCACAGGAAGTGCTAACCGGACATGCCACAAATGTGCAGTAATGCCTGTCAACATGAAACCTGCTCGCTAGGGGAGTAAGGTGTCACCTTTGATTAACAAACCACTGCTTCTCGCAGTTGCGCTTTTCTAAGTCTAGCCCTGTAGGGTTTTTCACTCTTTTCATTAGCTTCGTTTACTTAAAAGTAACTTACAACTTTAAATTACCTTTCCTCTGAGAAAAAACACTGCTTATATGTACAGATGGCAACCAATTTTGATTATTGATGCAATTAAAATATATTTATCGACTGATAAATCTTCCATTGACATCTAGGGTTCAAGTGGTGCATTTGTGTGACATATGAAAGTATAACACATTGGTATTAAATAAACGCTTTAAATAAAAGATATTGCTTCAAGACCTTTTCGTAGCACAATATATTACATCATACCATACATACGAAGCAGGTGAACATTCAGCTGCTAAAATGAAACATATTGTTATGATTTGGTAAGGGTTTTATTGAGTGCGTAGGTGTCCCAACTTGAGGGCGTAAGTAATAACATGAAAGGGTACTCCCACAATTAATTTTAGGTCTAGAGGAGGGAGAAACTACAAAAACACCACTAAGGAACCTCTGAACTGACCTATATTATTTCAGAATGACTCAATCTACAATTTTAATGGATGCAGCACATATGAAAAAGTTTCAATCAGACATATTGTTTTTCATTTTTTTTATTTTTCTTTTTTTCTTCTACTATTTGTTTTCGTTTGATTTTCAAGAAACACACATATGAAAATCAAACGAAAACAAATAGTAGAAGAAAAAAAGAAAAATAAATAAAATGAAAAACAATATGTCTGCTTGAAACTTTTTCATATGTGCTGCATCCATTAAAATTGTCGATTGAGTCATTCTGAAATAATGTAGGTCATTTCAGAGGTTCCTTATTGGTGTTTTTACCAACTTGAGGGCGTCCCAGCGCTGGACCTTAGAATTAGGCATCTCAAAGGAAAACAAAGGGATTTAGGTACAAAACAACCATGACTCCAGAGATTTTCTGAATAACAGATTGTGTTTAATATTTCTAATGGAAAGTGGAGGTGCATTCCGAAGGGTGGGAACCTTGGCACAGAAAGAATGGCTACCTGCTCGGTAACCCCGAACTCTGGTAACAGTGGCGAAGTTGAGGTCAGCGGCACATAGGTGGCGGGAGAGTCTGTAGCAAGATAAGAGACTGGACAAAGTAGGAGTTATTTGGGAGAACAGGATATTATGGGCTGTGCACAAGGTCTTAACATGGATGCGTTTCTCGACTGGAAGCCAGTACAATTAGTCTCAATACATGGAAAAACTTTGGAAGGACAAAAAGCAGCCTAGCTGAAGCATTGTGGGAAAACTAGAGTCTTCTGACTGACTTGATACTGCCAAGGTACAAGATGTTACAATAGTCAAGTCAAAACAGAATTACTGCTTGAATAGTAGTGTGGAGTGTATTGGAATCAACAAGCCCAAGGATTGGTTTGAGGCTTCTCATAAACCCAAAACAGGTGTCAACAGCCACTTTAGCTTGTGCCTCCAAGTCCATTGTACTGTCCATGAGGACTCCTAATTTTTTAATGGTGGGCTTGGGTGTGGGGGGGGAGACCCAAAAGAAGAGGACCACCAATGGTTGTCCCAAGAAAGAGTGTCTTTCCCCAAAAGAAGGACTTCAGATTTATTAGCATTCAGGCAGAGGCAGTGGCATTCATCCATTCTGCAATCACAGTCTTCTTTGAAAATTTGACCAGTCCATTGGCAGGTTATCTGTAAGGGTGAACACAAACTGGGTGTCATTGGCATAGGATATCATAGCAATCCCAGTAGATTTGATAACCTGTGCTTGAGGTTGGATGTTGACATTAAACAGGGTGGGGCTCAGTGAAGATCACTGGGCGACACCATGAGGTAGAGAATCAAGGTGGGACCTATGAGTAGGTGGGATAACTTGGAAGGAGTGTTCAGACAGAAACAACTCAAACCATGACAATGCCACCCCGCCTATCCCAATGCTTTGTAGGCGCTGTATTAGGATTTTGTGAGACACTGAATCAAATGTGGTGCTCTATTCCAATAGGCTCAAGGCTGAGGAGTGGCCTTCGCCCAAGGCACTGGGAAATTGTGCGGTGACAGCGAGAAGCACAGATTCCGTACTGTGCCCAGTCCTGAAACCATTTTGGTAGGCGTCCAAGATGTGGTTGTCGTCCAGGGATTTCGTTAGAATCCCATAGACATGTCGCTCTGTAATGTTAGCAAGAAAAGGGAGGAGAGAAATAGACCAGAAATGTTCTGGTTTGGAAGCATCCAGGGAAGGTTTCTTCAAAATAAGGATAACCACGGCCTGCTTCTAGGGACTAGGCAGGTGAGCCGAAGACAAGGAGAAATGAATCACTTTTAGACAGAGTGGAAGGAGAGAGTCATGGAATTTGATAAACAGGTTTAAGCTGATCAGCAGGAGAGCCAGGTTTAAGTTGCCTACAAATGTTACACAACTCAGGTAGACACAGAAGAGGGAATGCATTGAGTGTTGGCGAAAAACTGCTGCCAACTAGCAGTGTAGTAGTGCCAGGGATAGCCACAGGAGCATTAGGGGGAAGAGTTGATACATGTCATTTATTTGGCACTAAAGAAATCTGCCAATATCTCACAAAAGCACACTGGAGGTGTCAATGGGGTCAGCAGAGAGGGAAGGTTTAATGATACTATTCATTAAATCAAAAATGTCCTTGGCAGGGTTCCTATTGTTCCTGATTTTATTGGCATTACAATCTGCCTTGGCTTTCCAAATCAACTTGTGATAGGATTTAGTGGCTGCTCTATATCGTTTGTTTTGCATAGGGTCGTAGGTTTTCCCTCCAGGAACGTTCTAGGACCTTGCAGTGTTTTTTTGCAGCGATGAGAGGTTCAGTAAACCAGGGAGTGGCATGTCTCTTTCTATTAGTGGGGATAAAAATATCTAAGGCTGAAGTAAGCCAGGAATGCAGTGTGCTATTAACTGCCTCTACGCTCGAGGCAAACTGAGGCAGGTTAGTCTGTATGTAATCTCCAAATTTATGAGGGTCAAGTTTATGCCAAGTGCTTTTCATGGTCTGGTCCGGAGTAATAGTCAGTATTTGACCAAGCAGTGAAGAGTCAGGGGGATCATAAAATGATCGGTCCATGGCATAAGAATAGGGGGTTAATTAATCAAAAAGAGACTAGCTGGATTTGGGGGGAGTTTGACTAGATTTAAAGTTTTATAAATCTAAGTGACTCAGTCTTGTTTTGTCAAGGGATGGTGGCACCTGATGGGTGTCCTTATAAAGCCCTCACCCACCAACCTAGTTGGTGGCATGCTTCATCATCGGGCCCACCCAGTGACACCTAGCGTGTCCCGGGTGTGCTACGACGCCTGGTTACAGCGGAGCAGTTATGTCACTGTGTGTGCGGTGAAGGGTGATAAGTTAGTGAATTTAAAACGGCTTGGCGGGGGTCCCAGTACCCTAAGGGTGAAGTTACTTTATTACCTGGCCTCCGTCAGAGGTTAAAAATAAGGCTGTGGGACGTTAGAGGCGAGTTACGACCTCCCATGTCCTTTGGAGTGTCAACATGTTTCAGCCAGTGCCTTATCGATATGCTGGCTTTCTTCAGGACAGATAAAAAGGGTGTGTGTAATTAAAACTAGTGGGCGTGTGAAACAGACTATGTGTCTACACGCCCTAAAGTGTATCTATGTGTGAGAGGGGGGATCCCTTCTCAAGAACACCTGTACATGTAACATGTAAGGACAAAGACAAAACATACAGGAGAAAAGAGAGTTACTGGGAGGTATTGTATCATATTTACAACAGCCGGCTTAATAGCGTAGGGGTGCAGGCTATAAGCGGCTAATAGTGTAATGATACTGGTGGTACCATTAGAGTGAAAAATCGCACTAGAACTTCATAGGTGAAGTGGTTAAAAAAGCGGTATTTCTAAACAGTGGTGAGAAAGGTGAAGATAAATGAGGCGCAATGACAACTTCTTACGCTAGTTTTAAGTTGTTTTCTCTTCAAGGTTATTGAAGTGGCAAGGGATTGGTCCTAGTTGGAAGAGAAAGGTAGGACCACTGAGGTTAGGAGACCTGTAGGGAGAAAAGAGTGGTAGCGCTTACCCATAGTAGTGATGGCTGTTCAGCATACTCACAGGATTACTGGCCAGTGCCTGCTTTGGACCTGTTGTGCCTCCTTCGCAGAACCGGTAAGTAGTGCCCTTAGCTGCAGGGTTATATACTGTGGTTGATTGGTTGAGCGAGGGCACCTGTGTGGCAAAAGGAATGGTGGAAAGACTCGAGCTGCCGAGTCACGATAGCGCTCAGGTGTACGCGAGGTGCTGCGCGCATGCTCGCTGAGTTCTGGACAGGGTCCGCGCATGCGCGGTGAGATTATCTTGTAGAGCGCATTCGCGAAGGAGTGTTAGCTGCCGCACGTGCGCATTGGGGAGATACCAGTCTGGTGGGGTCAGATCGGAAGAGTGCGCACGCGCTAAGAGTTAGCGCGTGTGTTATTGTGCGGTTTCGGCACATTCTGTGTTCGAATATTTACCAGGGAGTGTGGGCACGTGAGATAATGGGCACATTGTGGGCTAGGAGTGGCAGTGCTGGTCCAGAGCCTGTCATTGGATAATTATGAATCACACTCATAAACTACTGTAATAAACTAGGGGGATAAGAGGGAAAACGTCCCATTACTCAGAACTAAAAGGCTCATAAAACAAGGGGGGTGACATAGTAAACAGGGGAATTAATCAGACTCATGGGGGTAGGTTAACAAGTCAACCCCTGGGTTACAGGGTTGTTAGGGAATTCCAGGGGATAGCATCGTTCAGGCCATGTGTGGCAGTTGAAAGGCGATATATCCATCGTTGCTCTTTGCTAAGGAGTTTCTTGTCATTGTTGATGGGGCTTTCAGGGATTTGTTCAATGACTGTCCAACTGAAGTCATTGGGTGTATGGCAGTGGGTGATAAAGTGGTTAGTCAACCTACTGATGTTCTTTTTGCATCGTATGGTGCTACGATGCTCAGTTATTCTGGTTTTGATTTTGCGTGTTGTCATCCCCACATATCGGAGGCCACACGTGCATGTAAGCATGCATATCACGTTACGTGAATTGCAATTAGTGTGGTTCCGTTGAGACCAGATCTTGTTGGGTTCAAGGTTCAAAGTTTTGCTGTGAGTTGTTAGATGGCATACACTGCAGTCGTTGCAGGGGTAGTGTCCTGTGATTTTGGGCAGGCCCCATGCATTGAGTATTGTGTTTTCTGGTGGTTTTGGCGGTGGTTTCGGTCGGGTGCTTACCAGTTGGTCTCTCAGGTTCTGGCACCTCTTATATGCGAACCTGGGTGCTTCCCATTTCCTCTGTCCGGAATTGATGATTCTCCAATGTTTTTTGATGATTTTTGCAACCTCATTGGAGGCTGTGTTGTAGGTTGTGACGCAAGTAATTGTTTGCTCCTCCTCCTCCTTGACGATGTTTTCAAGGAGTGCGTCACGGTTTTGATTTCTCGCCCTTTTCTGTGTTTTCCGAATGATAGCCTTCGGGTTGCCGCGGTTTTCCAATTTGGTGGCTAGATCTGCTGATTGTGATTTGTAATCACTAACATTAGTGCAGTTTCTCCGTATGCGGAGAAACTGACCAAATGGTAAGTTTTCTTTGAGAGGACGGGGATGGAAACTCGTGTAGTGGAGCAATGCGTTCCTTGCTGTGGGTTTGTAGTAAGTGGTGGTGGCGAGGGTCCCATCCTTGGCTGTGATTTCCAGATCTAGGAAGGGAAGTTGATGATTGCTAGCTGTGCTAGTGAAGTTCAGATATGGGTCTCTGGTGTTGAGCCAGGTCAGAAATCTGTCCAAATCGCTCTGCGAGCCCTGCCAAATGACCAGAATGCCATCAATATACCTGTGCCATTTCAGGATATGGTGACTGAATGGGTTAGTTTCTACAGAGATGTTGGTGCTTTCAAAATGATGTACATATAATCCTGCCACACTCGGCGCGAAAACGATGCCCCGGGACGTTCTGTTTGTTTGTAGGTAAAAGGTGCCCTCATATTCAAAATAATTTTCTTTGAGAGCCAGGGTCGCACATGTTAGTATGAAACTCCTCGGAGTGTGGTAAGGCCAGGGTGATTCTGCCAGGCTGTCATGTAGAACCTTCAAGGTGGCATCTTGTGGGAGACTGGTATACAGGCTTTCCACGTCAAGCCCTACCTACCAGTAGTTGGGTGTCAGGGTCAAAGTCAATATTGTTTATCACCTGCAAAAGATGTTTGGTATCCTTTATGTAAGTGGGTGTTCTTTGTACCAAAGGATTCAGAAAGAAGTCACAGTAACGGGGGAGTGGTTCTAGTAGGGAATTGATGCCAGATACAATTGGTCTGCCAGGTGGTGGGGTTTTGCCTTTATGGACTTTGGGTACCGTGTAGAAGTAGGGTGTCCTGGTATGTTCAGGACAAAGGTATTCAGCTTCCTGCTTTGAGATGTGCTCCGCATCTGCTGCACTTTTGTCAAGTGTATGAATGGTAGTTCGCAATTGGTCTGTTGGATCCTGTGCCAGCCTGCGGTAATTCCTGTTGTCGCTAAGCAATCTGCGACATTCAGTGTCGTAATCTATTTTGTCTTGCAGCACAATGCCTCCCCCTTTGTCAGCTGGTTTTATGATTAGCGTGGGGTTATTTTGAAGGCGTTGTATAGTTTGTCTGTCCTCCCATGACAGGTTGTTAAAGTGGTCGGTTGGGTTAAGGTTCTCAATGTCGTGCTATACTGCCTGTTCAAATGTGGTGATTTCGGCAGGTATGGTAGAGGGTGGCGGTACGAAGGTAGATTTGACTCTGAGACCCGTGGTGTTCGGGTTGTCGTGAGGTTGGTCACTTTCAGGGATGTGTTTTTCAAAGAATGACTTTAATTTTAGTTTTCTGAAAAATTGTGCCAGTTCAGCATGTAATTTGAATTTATCAAGTCTAGTGGTGGGCACAAATGACAGTCCTTTTTCCAAGACTGACTGCTCTTTTTGTGATAGCGGGGTACTGGATAAGTTGAACACTAGTGATGGTTGAGTGGCAGGGTTTACTATTTGCTCGGTCCTGGTGTTGCTTCCTTTGACTTTTGGGGTGTGTTGGAACTGACTGGGTTCTCTTCTTCGACCCAGTGGACCTGTGTGTTGTTGTGCTGGGTTGGTCTTCGACGTCCCTGCGCCCTTTGGCCCCGTCCTAAAAAAGGAAAACTTGGGCCCTGGTTGCCTGCAAAGAGCGGCATTGGTCCCGGGGGGTACATGGTGGGGAAGCCATAATAGGGGTTTTGCATGTGACCTAGGTTTGGTGGGAAAACATAGAATTGGTTAGGTTGTCCTCCTTGCCAGGTGTTAGGCCAGCGTTGTCCTCTTCGTCCTCTACCTCCCCGTTTTTGTGATCCACTGCTCGAATCACTTGAGACGGAGCTGTCGTCACCTGAAGAGTTGGTCATATTAGTCTCCTTGGTTGGTGGTGTATAGTTTTCCTCCGAGTACGGGTACACTTTTGCGTAGCTAAATTTTTTGAGATCTTTTTCAAATTTCTTGATTTTAGCCTGGGTCAAATAGTCCTTGTATTCATTAATCTCTCTGTTCTGGTCATCTAACTTTTTCTTATATGCAGTGATGGTAGCTTTGAAATGGCTCTCTGTGGTTTGGATTTCAATCATTATGGCATCCGATAGGCGTTTAGCTGTTTTTAAGATGAATATCATCCATTCCCTGGTACAGTGCCAGGCGATCTGGGCCCAGTCCTTCCTAAACGTGGGGTCATCGAGGAAGATCCTGGGTGCGTTAGTTACTAGAAGGCCCCTTGGAGCCGAATTAGTTCTGAGGTATTGGGCCAGGATTGTCCCATGAAGAATAGTACGTATCCTGTTGCGCTTTTTCTCTGTGAGGGTCTCCCAATCGGTGGTCTGTGCGATAGTGTTGGAAATGTTAAAATCCGCTTGGAAGGACGGGTCAGATAATATATCTGCCAAGTCGTTCTCAGTGAAGGTTAAACCATGGTTTTCGGCCATGGTTGAATATGCTCTCGCAGCTGCGCGCTGCCAATATGATCGTGTATCAAGAGGGAGAGAGAGGACCAGATAGCTAGTCCAGATCCCCGGTTTATATGTTAATTAATCAAAAAGAGACTAGCTGGATTTGGGGGGAGTTTGACTAGATTTAAAGTTTTATAAATCTAAGTGACTCAGTCTTGTTTTGTCAAGGGATGGTGGCACCTGATGGGTGTCCTTATAAAGCCCTCACCCACCAACCTAGTTGGTGGCATGCTTCATCATCGGGCCCACCCAGTGACACCTAGCGTGTCCCGGGTGTGCTACGACACCTGGTTACAGCGGAGCAGGTATGTCACTGTGTGTGCGGTGAAGGGTGATAAGTTAGTGAATTTAAAACGGCTTGGCGGGGGTCCCAGTACCCTAAGGGTGAAGTTACTTTATTACCTGGGCCTCCGTCAGCGGGTAAAAATAAGGCTGTGGGACGTTAGAGGCGAGTTACGACCTCCCACGTCCTTTGGAGTGTCAACATGTTTCAGCCAGTGCCTTATCGATATGCTGGCTTTCTTCAGGACAGATAAAAAGGGTGTGTGTAATTAAAACTAGTGGGTGTGTGAAACAGACTATGTGTCTACACGCTCTAAAGTGTATCTATGTGTGAGAGGGGGGATTCCCTTCTCAAGAACACCTGTACATGTAACATGTAAGGACAAAGACAAAACATACAGGAGAAAAGAGAGTCACTGGGAGGTATTGTATCATATTTACAACAGCCGGCTTAATAGCGTAGGGGTGCAGGCTATAAGCGGCTAATAGTGTAATGATACTGGTGGTACCATTAGAGTGAAAAATCGCACTAGAACTTCGTAGGTGAAGTGGTTAAAAAAGCGGTATTTCTAAACAGTGGTGAGAAAGGTGAAGATAAATGAGGCGCAAGGACAACTTCTTACGCTAGTTTTAAGTTGTTTTCTCTTCAAGGTTATTGAAGTGGCAAGGGATTGGTCCTAGTTGGAAGAGAAAGGTAGGACCACTGAGGTTAGGAGACCTGTAGGGAGAAAAGAGTGGTAGCGCTTACCCATAGTAGTGATGGCTGTTCAGCATACTCACAGGATTACTGGCCAGTGCCTGCTTTGGACCTGTTGTGCCTTCTTCGCAGAACCGGTAAGTAGTGCCCTTAGCTGCAGGGTTATATACTGTGGTTGATTGGTTGAGCGAGGGCACCTGTGTGGCAAAAGGAATGGTGGAAAGACTCGAGCTGCCGAGTCACGATAGCGCTCAGGTGTGCGCGAGGTGCTGCGCGCATGCTCGCGGACTTCTGGACAGGGTCCGCGCATGCGCGGTGAGATTATCTTGTAGAGCGCATGCGCGAAGGAGTGTTAGCTGCCGCACGTGCGCATTGGGGAGATACCGGTCTGGTGGGGTCAGATCGGAAGAGTGCGCACGCGCTAAGAGTTAGCGCGTGTGTTATTGTGCGGTTTCGGCACATTCTGTGTTCTAATATTTACGAGGGAGTGTGGGCACGTGAGATAATGGGCACATTGTGGGCTAGGAGTGGCAGTGCTGGTCCAGAGCCTGTCATTGGATAATTATGAATCACACTCATAAACTACTGTAATAAACTAGGGGGATAAGAGGGAAAACGTCCCATTACTCAGAACTAAAAGGCTCATAAAACAAGGGGGGTGACATAGTAAACAGGGGAATTAATCAGACTCATGGGGGTAGGTTAACAAGTCAACCCCTAGGTTACAGGGTTGTTAGGGAATTCCACACTCACATTCCCCTCTCACACATAGATACACTTTAGGGTGTGTAGACACATAGTCTGTTTCACACACCCACTAGTTTTAATTACACACACCCTTTTTATCTGTCCTGAAGAAAGCCAGCATATCGATAAGGCACTGGCTGAAACATGTTGATACTCCAAAGGACGTGGGAGGTCGTAACTCGCCTCTAACGTCCCACAGCCTTATTTTTAACCGCTGACGGAGGCCCAGGTAATAAAGTAACTTCACCCTTAGGGTACTGGGACCCCCGCCAAGCCGTTTTAAATTCACTAACTTATCACCCTTCACCGCACACACAGTGACATACCTGCTCCGCTGTAACCAGGCGTCGTAGCACACCCGGGACATGCTAGGTGTCACTGGGTGGGCCCGATGATGAAGCATGCCACCAACTAGGTTGGTGGGTGAGGGCTTTATAAGGACACCCATCAGGTGCCACCATCCCTTGACAAAACAAGACTGAGTCACTTAGATTTATAAAACTTTAAATCTAGTCAAACTCCCCCCAAATCCAGCTAGTCTCTTTTTGATTAATTAACATATAAACCGGGGATCTGGACTAGCTATCTGGTCCTCTCTCTCCCTCTTGATACACGATAAGAATAGGGGGAGCAGACCGAACGGTGCAGAGGTTGCAAAAAAATGGGTCTAAAAGGTGACCAGCACTGGACACCAATTGACTTAATTGCAAAGTGGCAAGATTGTCTATAAAGTTAGCAATCTCACATTCATGAGTAGCTTCTAAATGAAGATTGAGATCACCCAGAATGTTAAAGTTAGCTGCTTTAATAGTCAGTGGGTGACAAGATTGGTCAGCTCCTTCCTGATGGAGGAATAGTAGGACGATAAATAAGAAGTCCTGAGAGGGTGAAATTTGAGTTTAGCTACATTTTAAAAAGGACACTGTCAAAGTCTGGGATAGAACAGAGGGATAAACTGCTAACATAACTGTCTTGGCCAATCACTGCAATGCCACCCCCTCTGCCGCTAGTCCTGTTGATATTCTTCAACTGATAACCAGGGGGAAGCGCTAAGACCGGTCCCGCCGCCATAAACTGACTCAGCCATGTTTCGGTGAGGAACAAGACATCAGGGGCATATGATAGTCCTGAATAAAGTCAAAAACATTAGCATGATGTTAAACCAGGAAGTGACAGTTAACCCTGTGGAGCCTGAACGCCGTAAATTTAAACAGAGTCAGGGAAGGCATCCTAAAATTAGGTGTGGACAAACTGAGCACAAAACTGCAAGTTTGGCAACGCTGAAGTAACTCATCTCAGGCTCACTTATGCTCACTATTGGGCTGAGAATACATTCTAAGAGCATGAAGTTCACCAGCAGAGCATACAAGCCTATGGGAGAAAAAAAGAGGCAGGATGCCCTTGTGCCTTCCAGGCGATGATGGGCGCAGATGGGCGGTGTGCCATGATCTCGATTAAATGCCGGGAAAGCTCTAACAGGCTCCTCCCAGGGCTGTCCTGATTAGATACCCGCCTGAACCAATAAGGATGCAACATCTGACCTCAGTTCCATCAGAGTGAACAAAGCAGCAAAGCCGGGGAAAAATTACAAATAGCAAGTGACTTTTGCAGTTAAAGCAGCCCAATAAAAGTTTAGAAACCTTTTTTTAAAACAAAACAGAGACCGAGCGACATTATTTATAAGGAAATGGTGGTGTACACTACAAGAGTTTGCAGTAGATGTTTGTATTAACCATTGAAAAGCACTTACCTGGAGGTGATATGAAACATTAGTATCATTTGATAAAAGATCAAAAAACAATACAAATGTATGTGTGATCAGGTAGAAATGGATAGGCAAAAACGTCACCTTCCACGTATAAAAAACAAATTCATTAAAAAACAATAAAACTAAAGCTTGCACAATTCAATTCGCTTTACAACAGTCGATCAAAACTGAATTTATCTTGCCACTTCACAAAAAGGTTGTCATTAAAATCTCCAAGGTAGCAATAACATTTCACTTTCCTTGATCGTAATTACAATTGGCAATTACGTAGAGGGACTATAACATAGTCATTTAACGTTCCTTTTTTATATTCACAGTCAAAAAGTGAAACTTTTCATTTTCCACACAGCTTGAAATCATTTCCCCAGTGTATAATAAACTTTCTCTGCATGTTTATACTGCTTAGCTTTTCGTTCTCTCTGTCCCTCTGCTGAATTACTTTTCCACTACTTCTTTATCTAGGAGCCAGCCCCACCACACCCTGTTGCGTTATCATAGCTTTCATCATTCAGTCAGTTGGCACTTCATTCATCTGCTCATTGAACTGTCCACTGCATTTGGCTAATGTTATATTTTTAGGAGCTCTGGAATGTTGCAGCACAGAAGGACAAACATATGAGGCTCTGTTGACTAAAGTATGTGTGCGGCAAGAAAAGACACATTTTGGAATAGGATAGGCATCCCAGCAGAATTGCTCACTATAATTATGAGGTTGCACGAGAGCAATTTTGCTAAAGTCCAGTGGGGGTTAAACGGCCAATCCTCCATCGACTTTCCAGTGGAACTAGGGGTTCGCCAAGGTTGTGCAATGGCACCCTTGCTTTTTACATTATATATTAATGGGATAGTTGACAGGATGCTGGACGCTAGTGTGGATGCACCTTCGTTAGCGGGCATCAGGGTTCCAATCCTGATGTTCGCCGACGATACGTTAAAAATGTCTAAGACCCTGGCCGGGCTACAGCGTGCCTTGAA
Source organism: Lissotriton vulgaris (assembly GCF_964263255.1). Lineage (NCBI taxonomy): Eukaryota > Metazoa > Chordata > Amphibia > Caudata > Salamandridae > Lissotriton > Lissotriton vulgaris. The sequence goes on from NC_141687.1 coordinate 1,568,905,277, forward strand.
TATCTTTGATGAGTTCTGTCTGGAGCATGGACTTGAAGTAAACATAGGTAAGACCAAATTGATGGCTTTTTCCCGAGGATGTAAACCTCGCCCTAGGATACACATGAATAACATCGGGCTTGAGGTAGTAAGGAAGTTTACCTACCTGGGGGTACAAATAGCAGATAACCACGGCTGGTCCCACCACATAGAAAAAGCGGTTTTGAAACATCAGCAAATTTCGGGGGCTCTACGGGTGGAGCACAAAAGATCAAAAACAAAGCCCATAAAACCTGTCCTTGCTGTATATGATACAAGGGCAATAGGGTCGGCCCTATATGGGGCTGAGCTGTGGGGTTTTGAAAAGTTTACTTCCCTACAGATAGCAGAAAACAGGTTCCTTAGGGGAATTACGGGACTTCCCCAGAGCACCCCACTAATCCCTCTTAGTCTTGACCTGGGGAGAAGATCTGTCAGCGATCGAGCTAGATTGCGTCCCATTTTATATTGGAGACGACTTTGGTCCACCCCCGAGATTAAGCACTATACAGATGGGTTTCTGGCAATAATTAAAATGGACACCTTCCATAAAATACCATGGTTGAAAAACTTAAGGGTTATGTTAGGTGAACTGGGTCTTTCCAACTTCTATGATAACCCCGCGGGGGAAGTTTTCCCAAGCAAAAACACACTTAAAACTCTATATTGGGAGTGGATAGATGGTAGGCTTTGGAGGGGGGTAAAATCTGATTCGATGGGTGGTCGCTTCTTGGAAAGCAAAATGTGTCCCATATTAGAACAGTATTGGGACAGCATAACTGTCCCTATGGACAGGAAGTTGTTTTTCCAGCTAAGATCTGGCTCCCTCCCCCTGAGACATTTAACAGGCAGGTGGAAGAGTCGGAATATCCTGTGCTGCCCAGCATGTGGCACAATTAATGAAAGTGTGGGTCACTTCCTATTTGCTTGTAACGCCTATGCCACCCCAAGAAGGGTATGGTTAACCCCAGTTTGTAAGAACCTTGGGACATCCAGTGCTGTTGAGGCTCAGAGAATTATCTGTACCACCACGGAGGAGCCTATTGTCATGGGAATAGCTAAGTATCTGGGGTGGGCCTGGTCCATTAGGCGGAGAGCACTTTCTTCAAATGTGTTTTGATTATTGTTTTAAATCTGTGCTAATTTTTATATTGATCAAACTTGCACAACTGTTTTATAAACATGTATTTGACTAAATGTTTTATTATCAATTGCGAAGTTTTAAAATGTATGTTGTGCTTTTATGAGTATGCAACTCGAATAAAGCTTTCTACCTAATAGGATTACTTCATTGTTTTGACATTTTTACAGCTGGTGACTCTCTGAGAAAAGAGTTCACCTTAATTAGCACCAATTTAACATCCAAATACAACAATTAGCAACTGATAGATTACCACTCAACCTTTGCAAAAAGCCTTGCGGTGTGCAGGAACCACATTTTTTGTAACTTTTGATCCGTTTAAAGTAAACTAGAAACATTTTTTTTTGGGTTAAAATTTGCAGATTATGCAGCAGATGATGGATTATGCGTGAATGCAGGAAATCATTAATTATTTCAAACCAGAGCTCGAGTAGCGGGTACACGCGGGTGGACGGCGTCCCCCCACTCTTTTCGCAGGGTGGACGCCGTCCCCCTGCCAAGAAGCTGGGCCCCACATAAATAACCTGAACGTGTCCCCTGTCATTTTCAGACACCGGGACACGTTCGGCACGTGACGTCATGCGGTCATTTGCATAGTGTCAGTCCCCCCACTTCATTTTGTAGGACTTGTGCCCTGTTTCAAACTCATTGGCTGTAGAATCGCATAATTCCAGTGGCCCTACATGTACTTTCTTAAAATTTGAAACATTCATGCAGAAGAAGTGAGACTATATACTGCACCTGCATCAGACAGGAATCTGCCCTCCATGGTATCTACCAAGGAATTAGCTTCCGTTGGTGCAGAAGATGCAGTGGCACCAGGGCCTAGTGCTCGCAGGGGCCCGTTGAGCCTTGAAAAACGCTGCGTTCCATTACCTCAACAGCTTACATGGCTTCTTTGCGACGCAACTGTATCTGAGAAGTTCTTGTGTTTTTCAACAGGTGACTGCCATCTGACTGAATGGTCGACATGGAGCACCTGTGAGCTGACCTGTATCGACGGAAGGAGCTTTGAAACAGTCGGGCGCCAGTCGCGGTCGAAGGCCTTCATAAATCAGCTGCTTGATAACACGGAAACGTGCCCGGAGCAAGTCCTGGAGACGAGGCCTTGCATAGGTAAGGCCAACCACTTCGTTATTTTTACTATGCGACATGCTGTTTTTCAGTTGTTTGCTGGAACTGTGGATGAACATAACGAACAATATAATTCATACTATGCAATTGAATGCAGGTGGCAAATGTTATGACTACGAGTGGAAAATGGGCCCGTGGAGAGATAATGAACGCGCAGTGTGGTGTCAGCGCTCAGATGGCATCACCGTGACAGGTATGAGCCAGTGTTTATTTCGAAGAGATACAGGATGCACTTTAAACCTGTAAAATACAATGCATGCAGAACAAAGAAATTAGGTGAAAATAAATATTCAGAGTAGCTAAAGTGGGTGATATGATTCTGCATGGCCTGTCTCGTTGTTTGTTGTCTGGTGTTAATGTTCCTCTACCCCCCTTAACACCCCATTCTCACCTTTTGCATTTGTGCGCAGCGAACTCCTGACTCACAGGCTCCCTCTAGTTAGCCTGGGGTTCCCGGGGTAGTGAATGCAGCAAGCTGGCCCCAATTGGCATAAACCCTACTCGGAGTGCAATGTGCTCGATTTCGCTAGTTTTTCTGGGGCACTGGACTTTTTTAGGTCGAGCCTAGCAGCGCGCATGCGCTGCTCTGCGAGGCTTCTTGTGTTTTCTCCATGTGGGTCTGACTCCTCCCACACATTGGATTGGCTTTTGCGTGTGTCATTCAATAATGAAAGCATGCAAATGGCTAAAGGCAGGTGCATGTCCCACCTCTTTTGTAATGTTTACTCCCACAGCGTTTTGCTCCCGGAATCAAACAGATGCACGCAGAGTGGCAGCTGTATTCCTCGTGTGTCAGGTTTCTATTTACAGACAACGCGCTGTGCTTATGCTTGTTTTGTTTGTTTCCTAAATAGCCCACATTCCATTTTTGTTCTTTATTTCTTGATTCTTGAGTTGGTGGTTAACTTGGCAGAGTTCTCACATAAATTAAATAACTAATGCTGCTAGAAATATTTCCGTGCTAGTTTACAAAAATAAAGTTTCTATAATTTATGGCCGACTGGGGGTGTCTTGTGTGAAAGACGTGCTCCATTGGCTCTGTTGCTGGCATGCGACACATCCATTGATGTATCTGACTTTCTAACTGCATTGTGGTACCTTATTCATATTTCACAAAGTTCGGCAGATTGCATTCTTGTGAAGAGTGAATGGAATAGGGGTGTAATCCGTGTTGCAACAACCTGTGTACATTCCTCTTCATCGCCCATGTTGCTTCCTACCCACCCTCCGTATTGCTTCTGCCCCGCCCTACATGTTGCTTTCCCCATTATGCTTCATTCCCCTCCTGCAGGAATCATGTTGGTTTCCCCAACATGAGACCCCTGTATTACTACCTCCTAAAAAATGCTATTGTGTTACATTTTTTAATTCACCAATCAAACTCGGATTTGTAAATGAAAAGAAAAACAGCAAAGCCATTGCGAGACCTATTGGCTTTGTCAATGCTTGTTTATAGTATTTGGGATCTTTAAATGCCACATGCCATCCACTGTTTGGTTCTCCAAGCCACTGCCCCACTGGGAGAATATTGAACTATTTTAGCCCAGTGGCCATGAAAATGCTGCAAATGAAAGCATAGGGTTTCCAATGCTTTTCTCCTGGAGGTGTGCTGCATCCACCAGGGTGGTCAAATCAAGGCTGTATACCTCTACACCTTGCAGATATTCAAAATGTCGCTTTTAGACAGCTTCCTCTTCACTGTGAGAGGGCTTCAGGCCCATGCCCTTCTGCTGCAGCTCCTCATAACTGGTTCACTCTGATTCTCACAGCAGCAGCTTTTATGGTAGCCTACACTGCCTGCCAGCACTCCCCAAGTGCCATGTCCTTGCCAGGCACCTCTGTGTCTTGCAACAGTCTGGTGTATTTCTTCATAGGTTATCTTCAGCCCAAACGGGTCAACAGAAATTCAGAGTGGGGAGGTCAGTGCCACTGGCCCTGGCGACAGGGTCCATCAGAGACCTAAACACACATTCCTAGAATGCCCCTCCACTCCATTCAAGCCCATCCTTTCTCATCTGTTGTTCCATATTCTCTCAAAGTTTCCCCTTGTGCAAGGCTTTAAAAGTAAAGGAGCAGCATTGTAGAAGGTGAGCATTTTTGACCAATCCAGACATACAACGAACCGGGGGTCTAGAAGCCAGAACTCTGGCAAGCAAGCTGCACTTTCACAAAAGTAAAGTAGTACCAAAGAACCAAGCAGCCAAGAAGAGAAGAACTTGCAACAGGAAAGGAACGTTATGGTGATATGTGGTAAAATCCAGCCCAGTTTGTCTGGATAGCCATCAACTTATCTCAGTGATCAGTATTATCATTTGGTCAACCAGTTATTGAGATGGTATGTCTCTTGATCATAGAGACCACCATTCCATAAGTAGTGGGCTTGATCCTGCCCCACTATCATTTTGGAAAACACAATGAGCAACTGAGTAGTTGATCGCCAAAGACAATGAGATGCAGTGCAAAACACAGAAATAAGTGGTGAATGAAAATAGGGTGATGTGGCAAAAAATAAAAAACATTTTATTAAGGTGTAGACACAACTCCTAGTTTAAATACAGAACGGTGCAAAAAGGCAGTTTAAACAAATAGCTGCCAAAAAAGGGCCAACATGTTTCAGCCAATCAGGCTTATTATCCCAAGGTTTTCTTCAGGGCCTCTGCTCACTAATATTGCTACTGCATATACAAGTGATAATCATACCCTGTGAGAATAAAGTGCTGATCAAAAATAGAGAAAATATATGTAAGGTTGGAATAAATACAACCTGTAGTCTACAAATCCTCAGCATCAAGGAATGCAGATGGCATCTACAATAAATAAAATCAAAAAACATAAACATTAATTTCCTTGTTGGGTTCACAGAATGAGATGTATATAGATGTTAGAAACTTTAAAGTGCTCCCCCAGCTTGACCGGGGACTGGACCTCACCTCACGTGGACCGTGCTCAGGATTATATGAGGCCCCGCTCTGTGGAAGGTAAGGAGGAAGAGGAAACTATAGGGGAGAGAAAAGGAGTGCTGCACATCAACCCGTCTCTCCGCTCTCTCAATACACTATGTCCCTCCACACTAACTCTTCATCCACAGAGGGCAGTAAAATCAACGGCAATTGCTGGTGAATTCTCAAACACCCAGAAAGGCATAGCACAAACACTAGATGCTCAAATGTCTAAATACAGTCATCATCTTTAAATAGAACAGCCCCTCTCATGGTGTATATAAATGAGGGTTTGTATAGCCATGCATTATAAGTGTCACATTGAAGCTGTATCATACTCGTCTTATAAACTCTTACATTGGCTTGGTAAACTCCTGCCACCATGGAGAATTGCATGAATGCTAAGTCTCCTCTCAGCCAAACGGACCAACTAAGCCCCCACTCGACAGGCATTGACTTAACCAAAAATGCTCTCACATCCTCAGAAGCAAAACAAGTTGTAAAGCGCCCATCTGTCCGTTGTTGCCTCGAAGACTAATCTGAGTCTACGGGGAGGCACTGATAAGGATAGGAGGCTCGTTTAAGGTGGACGCTTACCTTCCTACCCCGCCCCCTGCATGAGTATACAAAGTACTCAGTGTTTCTTACTTGTAAATAGGTCTAGTTGAAATCCCAGCGATGTTGCGGCCTCGGTTATTAGACCAGCAGCATCTTCGAACTTGCAACGCGGAGCTGCTCGTTACACGCTACCGCGGTTGCTCCAGCGTTCTAGAACTACAAAATTACATCATCAAGATGGCACCAGTAGTTTTTTTTGTTCCGATCACGTGTGTAATGTGTTTTGAAAAGAATAGTGTAAAGCTTTAATCATATGTGAGCCTGTCCATTATGGACAAACTAATTAGACACCTTCTCTATGCTTGTGACTTATAACATCAATTCCAACTAGCTATACACTATCATATTGGCTGATGCGTGTGCGTAATTACCACCAAAAAATTATGCTGGTTGGTTTTATAGCGATCGTCGTCAGTGAGCCTAATCACTGTGAATGTCTGGATTGACCACTATCTTGATACTTATAACAGAGGCTCTAACCCGCTTCGCACTGCCGTGTTTGCTACTGCATCCGCGGATCCCGGACTAAATAGAGCCAGTAGTATGATACTCTAATAGCGATGTATGAAACAGCAAGTTAAGAGCCCTTGCATAGTGTGTTGGGTAATTTTAGAAATGGTGAGATCAAGTGGCTGTCTTAAAAGCGCTCTCATTGGTTCGTATTGCCACATCTAAGCGACACTACTTAAGTGGTCCCCTTCCTTCAAGATTTCAAGGGGAGTTTCTGATGTGCTCAATGACAGGTCTTTCAGTTCTCCATGTGATCAGGCTTGCAAGTGGAGTGTCAGTTAATTGGCCTTTGTAGATAGCTCCCCTGCATCCTTCTTCTACAAGAGCTAATCCCATCCAAATGAGCCTATTGTTGAGTAAGGGCTTTTATTTACTTACTGGTGAGCAGAATAATTAACAGGACCCGTCAGGGCAAGTCAAAACCCATATCTCTTTAGGAACTGACTTGCAAAAAACAAAGTAGTATAAATATGACTGAATTGATATTTTGTTCGTTCCTGCAGCCATTTTAAACATATGGAAAGTTATGTCCAAACTCCATCTATCTGGAGTCAATTCAAAATGTATATTAGGTGCAGGTTTGACCTACATTGGGAATGCAATAAAGTATTCGAGACTTATATTAAAGCAGTATAGATTCACACTCTTATATTATTGGTTGTCCAATCGAATAACAAGATCTGCACAGATCCCTTCTGGACAGGGTGCCTGTGTGCATATACGAGGCTGAGTTAAACAGTAGTCCTACACCTTAGCTAACATTTATGTGTGTGCGGTTGTGAACATGCAAGCATATAACCAGCACAGAGCCTCTAACCCCAGCTGTGCACCAGTGAGCCTTATCTTAGCAGCGGGACACTGGTGTTTATAAATCAATACCATATTACTAGAAGCTTACATTGAGTGAGACCCAATTGAGTAGACTCGCTCATAGGTACATCAAGTATTTTTAATGCAATAGGTCTCGCATTACTGAACGTTTGAGGTATTGATGTTACAAATAATAATGCAATGTCAATAGTTCATACTTTCAGTAATGCGAGACCTGGTGCACTGCTAATGCTTGCATAGAGAGCCAGAAATCAGCATTGTATGTATCAGTGCAGGACTGCAAGCTGCGCCTAGAGGTCCCTGGTGAACAAGGCACCAGCATTGTATGTCTAGGTGCAGTACTGCAAGCTGCTCCTAGAGGTCCCTAGTGAGCAAGGTACCAGCACTGCAAGTCTTGGTGCAGTACAGAAAGCTGCTCCTAGATGTCCCTAGTGAGCAAGGCACCAGCACTGCAGACCTCTTTTGGTCACATATGGCACTGCACCCTGCAGAAGATATGGTAAATCCACACTACCCATAATGCATTGCATGCAAGACATTCTACGAGTACATTCAAATAGCTTTGTCTATATATACAGTTAGTAGCTTTGAAATGTGATAAAATAATGATTACATTCATTTCGGATTAGGTTGTACTCTGTGTGGAGCTGATGAAGAGAAATGTATAGACGGTCTCATATAAATGTGAGATGTTCTATTGAGTAAAGTAACCACTGCCAGCCTAGGTTAGGACCAAGTGCATGTCTTGCCTGAAGCCTTTTAAGAAAATAGTGCCTTGAGGCTGTAATTAAACCCTAGGGAGTAACAGTGGGTGTCCTCATGGCAGGTTTCAAGAAAAGACAAGGCGGTACTAAGGAGAGAATACTAAGCCTATTGACCAAATGAAAAGCTACCATTTACAAAGGTCAGGGACAGGACGCAATTAAAAAGATGGGCGAGAAGTGGGCTGAGCTTTTTGCACATATCCTGAATACAGCATGTTTTGAAGAGACAGCGCAAGTGCTGCCTAGGCGATACTAAAAACCACTTCTTCACAATGAGGCTACCACTCATATGCTCAGAAAACCTGCCTATGTTTTTCCTTCACTTGTAATACTATGTTGTAGCCTGCATACACATAAAAAATATGGTTTTACATAAATCAAATCTCTGGGGATCACAGTAAATAACAATGTGGTTATTTTTTGGCAACTAACATTTTATTGGCTTGAAAATGTATGGCCAGCATAATTTATTTGCCTTATTTAATATTTCATGTTTATTTGACCAAAGGGTTTCAAATTATTTTGCCCTTTGGGGATGTTATGATTAAAATACTGTAATATTGAGTTGTTTATGTTAAAGTGATTTGTACAGTTTTCAGTCTCCTAGTGCTGTAGAGAATTACTGAAACAAAACTACAGGCTACATTGATACTACAAGTCAGATGTCAAATATTAAGGATTTCACATATTTTGAGGAGACTTCTCTCAGATTAAATTGGAAGGGGCACAGAACGCCAGAATGAGACTGTGGTAACAAAGACGTATTGGATACCTATCCACACATATTTGGTCTTAGGGAAAGGCAAAAGGGATAAAGTAGCAGACATAAGTGCCATCATAAAAATGTACTTCAAGTACAAAGTCAAAAGATCATTTGTATACAGCTTTGTTTATATAAATAATGGTTTTGGAAAGTACTTGTCTGAAAATGTAAAAAGTTAATATGGTTTAAGCACTCAGTTTGAGAAAAGTAGAAGGTACACCATTAGGATATAGCTTAAAATGTAGAGGCAAACTAAGAAACCAATTGGGTATCATATGCATATTGTTAGACCTGGTATACTTGGCATGGTGCCCCTTGATTCTTTACCGTCAGACCTCCTGTTTTGCTGGCTTCCTTTTGCTGGCTGTAGGACTCTGGACACTGTATCACTGCTAACCAGTGGCAAAGTGCATGTGCCCTCTGCTTAAAACAATGTAATATTGGCTTTTCCCCAATTGCCATATTTAATTTACTTATAGGTCCGTAGCTAAGTGCACTTCCTGTGCTCAGGATCTGTAAATCAAATGTTACTAGGGGGGCTGCACCACTGATTATGCCACCCACTTAAGTAGCTCTTCAAACAGATCTCAGGCCTGCCTTAAAGATCCTGTGTTTGGAGTTTTAAACTGCCATGTTGACCTGACAAGTTAACCTTCTTTCCTTGACCAAACCTTCCATTTTCACCCCTAATGGTGGCCCTGGACAGCCCAAGGCAGGGTGCAGTGTGTTTAAAAAGTTGGACATGTTCTTTTGAGTATTACATGTCCTAGCAGTGAAAAACTCTTCAATTTGTTTTTTACTACGGCAAGGCCTATATTTCTCCCATAGGATAACATTGGGATTATCTTATTACATTTTATAAGTGAAATTTGTCTACTCCATCATTGATGCATCTGTAATAAACAAGCCATTGTATACAGCCCGAATAGGCATACAGCTGGTGAAAGAAAAGTTTAATAAAACGTGTAGATGGAATCTCACTGTCTCCGTAGTGATGAATCGAGTTTAACAAGGATAAGTTGAAAAATAAGGAACAGAATTAATCAAAGATATCAATGGATTATTTGATGAGCACCTGGATGAAATGGTTACATTTGGGGGATGAATCCCACTTTTGGCAGTGTAACAATGAGGAGCGCGAGACATGTGCCCTGGTTTTTTCATTGTTACAATTACTGTGGTAGAGGCGATCCACGGTTCATTGTTTGCACGCATTCATTAGGAGATTTTCAAGAATGGTTTACCTTTAAGGAAAGGAGTGCACTCTCATACTCGTAGTTTGACTTCTATAAAGTTAGCATTTTCTAAGTTTAGCAATTTGGTGTCTGATGCCTGTATCTGAATACTCATCTGGGGTGGGTGACAGTTCGGCTAGGTGTATTTCCCCCTGACAACCACACAAAGGGAGCTTAGGTGTGACTTGATGTGCCATCCACATCCTGATGGGCCATCCTGGGCAGGATGGGAGGAAGGGGCTGGCCACAGCCTCACTCTTACCCTTGATTAGGCATTGTCCTGCGCCCAAACAAAGGGGTACATACCCCTGTAGTGAGTCTGGAGTCAGGACAGGAAGGGCAGGGACTCTGTGCACTTCAAAGGCACCTCTTTGAACTCTGCCCCACTCCACAGGCACATCGGGATATACATACTAGACCTTATACACCAACCCTCTTCAGTATACATATGGAGCTGTTGATACGCTGCCAAGAAGACAGATTGCTGTGCTTCTGAAAGGACTGACAGTCTGCTGTACTGCTACTTTGCTATACTCCTGTTCTTCTGTGCTGCCCTGCTGCCTGCTGTCCTCTTTGCCTGGATGAGAAGGACTGGACCCACATCACTTGATCTCAGAACCCAGAGTGTGACTCCAAGGTCTTGCTGGCCTCCTGATTGAATTGTGAACTAACCTGCCTCAGCGCCAGGACTCTATTATCTGTGAGTTGGCCCTGCCAAATGGTGCCAATCCAGTCCTGGGTCCTTAGAAGTGGGCTAAAGTGATGTCCAGCAAAATCCATGCAGCTCCGTCGACGCAGCAGCTCGGAACTGGTTCTTCGGTACAACTGTGGACGCATCACTGCCTTTGCAAGGCTTAACTCTGATGCATCATTGACTCGGCAGCTCATGATCTCTATTCCTGATACATCTTCCCTGTTGGAAGGCTTGGAACCAATGCATCACCTCCTTGGGTGGATCGCCGATAATGCTTAACTACATCTGCACCCTGCATCCCATCTCCACCATGCATCTCATCATCGATGATGCAAATAAGATACTATTGCAGCAGGCCAAGTCTGGTTCCTGTTTCTGATCAGCACTCCACCGCAGTCGGCCTGTACTTTTGGATTTGACCCAGTCTAGTGGGACCACATAGCCACGGTTGGCACTTTATGCTTGTAAACACTATATTTCAGTTTATTCTTGAAAACTTCCTAACTCCAGTTCAACTTATTTTGGTCTTTATTTTGTTCAATAAATTAAGCTCTATTTCTCTAACCAGGAGTAGTATCTTATTGTGTGATGTTTCATTGTTTTACTGTTTGAAGTGTTGCAAAAATACTTTACACATTGCCTCTTACGCTAAACCTGACTGCTCTGTGCCAAGCTAACAGTGGGTAAGCACAGGTTAATTTATGGTGTGTTTGTGACTTACCCTGACTAGGATTGTGTTTTCTGCTTGGACAGGGTGCATACCTCTGCCAACCAGACACCCAGTTCTAAAATATACATATAAATTTCTGCCTCAGCATCATGGATCAGAGGTTCCAGTGGCTGCATACATCTGTTAAATAGAATAAATGACAACCTTGATTCCTGATGGACACCACTGAGTTTCTGGAAGGTGGAAACAAGGGAGAAGAAGGAAGTGTTAAGAGCTATCCTACAAGATATTGTGTAACCAGTGGAGAATAGCACAAAGAAGTTACATTGTTAATGCCTTTCTTAAATCTCTTACATTTATAACCATAATTTGGCATGTTTTAGCTTACTGCAATAAGAAATGTGCAAAATAGGTTTAAATATTTAAATCTAAAACATCATGTGATGGTTTCTTTACAAGGATGCCCACTTTCTAGGACAGGAGTATTTTGGAAATTGACAACAAATGTATAACAATAGCTAGAACGAATGCAATTAATGGAACATGTTTAAATATAGGACACAGCTTTCCTTAATCATAATGTTTTATTAAAGACACCAATTGTTTCTTTTCCTTCTGCGTATCACTCATATTTGTGAGGACATGGTATTGAAAAATACATTGAATATATTCTTTTAATCTCAAAACTCTCACAATTTTTAGCCAGTAAAAAGTAAGCAGTTGCTGCCTGGAAATAAAATAAATGCAATAAAGTAGCTCATTATATCTCACAATAGTTGGCATAGAGAATTTTTAATCTGATTGCCTGGCTGATCTTCTTAACCTATAGAAAATGTGCTTGAAGCCCATGGAGAATAGCATTACTACTGATTTGTTGTTATTTTAGGGTTTGTAGCTGGAGCCTCCAATACATTTTCTATTTACGATGTATAGTCGAACGTAGACCGAAACCAACATGAATATTCAAATCTCTCTTCAAGTAGATGGGACATTATCTCAGTTCTGGAACATTGATCCCTATTACCCTCTTCATTGAAAATTACTAGGTTCAATATGGTAGCCCCCCCCAGGCTAAGGGTTCAATGCTATATTGTTCAGATGGCTGTTGTCAAAATTTGCCCGGAACTTCAAATCCTTCACAATCAAGCAGATGCCTAAGACGGAGAATATCAATCATGTATACTTAACTCCAGTTGAAACAAATCTTGATGGCTACCAACGATCACATTATATGTGTCCAGGCACATATAATGTAATATAATATAATAATGCACATATAATATAATGGGCAAGAGGTAATAGTGCAGCCCCATAACCCCAGTGAAAAGGCAGAACTATAGCCCTGGACCTAGTGAGTCCTAGGAGCAGATTTTCATACTTGTTGGCATTGTTTAGTTCTGGGTAGATTCTTGCAGGCTAAAAGATCTTGTGCTAACCATTGGCAAGTACCTTAAGCATTCGTGGAATGAAGTGGACCACAGATTGACACTGTATAGGGAAATCACTACATAGCCATCCAAAATCCTGTACCCATAGCTAGTATGCACAACTTAATTCCCCTACACCTGTTCTCTGCTTTAACTCCACACCCATGCATTTCCCAATACTAGCCTTCATCACTAATATCAGGTTGTTGGCGGATAATACATTTAAAGTGACAGAGATTACAATAAAAGATGGAAAAGTAGCTTGGCACAAAGCAGTCAGGCTTAACTTAGAGGCAAAGTTTGAAGTTTTTATGCAGCACACAAACAATGATGAAGTGAAAACACAAGAATAATCCAAACCCATTTAGAAAAGAGTAAATGTTAATAAATAAAAGGATACCAGAATAGCAAAAGTCCAGTTAGTAGAACTGGAGATATGCAGTTTCAAACATTTAGGTAAGTACAGCGTCTAAAAGCACAAATCGCCAATCATGGTAATCCTGTTGTGTTAGACCAGGATGAAGTGATAAGTTCAGGATGACTCAGATGGAGCATGGGTCGGATACTGTGACAAGGTTAGTCCCACTGAAAAAGTTACCTTCTCAAGTGCTGCATGAAGAGTTTAATTTGTTGTGGAGGAGGCCGTGAGGAGGAGGTAGAGCGTTGTAGGTGGTCGCCGCTGTAATGCGAAGATCAGGTCTGGCGTCAATGCCTGTCATCGCTGTATTCGGGTGTTTTACAGATGGTTGTTGCTGGAGATTTACAGTGGTGGTCACCGTGGGCCGTCGTTGCTGTTGCATGAAGAGCAGAATTCACATTGATGGTGAACATTGTAGTGCAACAAGTTAGGTTCACCACAGCTTCGCATTGCCAGTTGTCATTGGCAATCCAGCTTCAGTGCCCACAAAACCGTTTGTAGTCATGACAAGCCCAGATTTTCAGAATTTCACTTTTTCTTGTCGAGAAGTGCACTCTGATGCTAGCCAGCATCCAGTACTGGAGTGGCACCTCTTGGGTATCAGGAACTGTTTCTAGCAGGTGCCAGCACGGCGCGGACAGGTTCTGTTGCAGGTCCAGGCAGGTCCAATGCTGAAAATCAGTTGGGCAATTGCAAGGAGGCCTCTAGAGCTTGTTTTGTCCGTGTATCTCAGACGGGATGCCAGCTAGCTGACCCCTGGAGTCACTTGGGTAGCCTGTGATGAAGGCAGCAGGACCATTCTTCATTATCAGAGACCAAGATTTGCCTCTAGCAGAAGGGCAGACCTATGGGTAACAAGGCAGGCCTCAAGCAGCAGGGCAGTCCTCTGGTGAATGAGCCACGCATCAAATTCTCTGGGGAACAAGGCAGTCCTTCTTCTGTAATGTGCACAGGTCAAAGGGTATATTGAAGAGGTAGTTTAGGAGATTCAATATCTATACCATTAAAGTGGGGATGGCATTCTGGCAACCCCCACATCTGGTTGTGGAAAGTTCTTCCATTCCGCTGCCAGGGCTTCAAAAAGTCTGGGGTGATAAAAGACTGGTGTCAGGTTTCTTTGCATTTGTGCTGGAGGCAGGCCTTTTGAATGTAAGTGGGGCAGGCAACAGTTCCTCCAACCCATCCTGCCAACATCTAGTCCCCCTTTGTCTCACTGTCTGAGAGCAACACACACAGGTGAACAGCTAAGCTATTAACAGTCAAAGGAACCAGGATACAGACAGCAGGCACCAAATGGTTAGGACACAGAAAAAACATCTTTCTAAAAGTGGAATTTACAGAATTGGGACTTTAATTGCAACTTCACCATTAAAGAGGATTTGACATTACAATTCATATTAGTCCAAACTTGATATCTCTATCTGTTCCCCATCAAAAGTTTGCACTTGCTAAATGTAATACAGCACCCTGAAGTTATCCAAAGAGAAAGATAGGCCTTACAGTTGTGAAAAATTAGAATGGAGTGGTTTTATACTACATGGACATATAGAACTTAAAAACACATATCCCACTTTCAAATACAATGCACCCTGCCCTGTGGGCAGCTTAGGGCCTACCTTAAGGGTGATGTATATGTTTTCAAAGGGGAGATTTAGACCTGGGAAAAGGTGTATTTTGCCTTGTCAAATTGGCAGTTTTAAAACTGCACTGAGACATGTTTTAAACTACTAAGTAAGAAAATAGCTCAATGTGTACTACAGGCCCACTGGTCGCATTTAATTAAGAGGTTCTGGTTATAAGTAGGAACTATCCAAGGGACTTGAATAGACCAATCAGGTGCTTGCCAATTTGACCATCTTTTCGTTACAGAGCACAATCCCTTTTGCACTTGTTAGCAGTGGTAAGGTGCACAGATTCCTAATGCTAAACAAAAATAAAATTTAGAAAGCAGGAGGGGTGAAGGAAAAATGTTTGCAGGTTACCCTGCAGAGAGGGCTGAGTACTGCCGTAGACATATGCAATACATTCGAAGCTAAATATCAGTACTTGTTTAAATAGAAATCTCTGTCAAACTGCAGCATGTGAGCCAATATATGACGGTAAATCAGAACAAAATTGCTGGCCATATTAATTGATTATCACGTGAGATATATCAACATGAATACACAATTCATAACTCAAGATGCTGTGTTAATGGCACATACCCAAAATGGCCTCCAGAGAGCACTGGATGGGTTCAGGGATTTTATGAAGGACTTAGGTTTAAATACTAACATCTCAAAGACGTTTGTCATTAGATGTAGACAAGGGACCCAACGGACGAGGGAAATGTTTGTAGATGGTGAAAAGTTAGAAACTACTAGAAATGTTTCCTACCTGGAAGTATTATTTAATCAGCGTGATCTATAGGCACAAACTATTCCTAAAAAAAGTGGTTCTCATTAGATCAATAGCAGCTTTGAGAAATTTTGCGAAAAAGCTAGGTAGGAAACCTCCAGCAGAACTCCTGCAAATATATAAGGCCAAATGTGTTACAATGGCAACCTGTGGGTCAGGGGTCTGGACGTTCACAAATGCTATCCCACTACAAACGGTTAAAAACACATTTCTTGGGTACATTCTTTCTGTCCCCCGAGTACCTCCTGGTATGTTTGCCACAAGGAGTTGGGCCTCCATTATATTGTTGATCTAATAAAATTGGAACCAATACTCTTGTGGCATAGAGTTTGGTGTAAAGATCAGACGAAGTTAAACAGAGAGATCCTGAAAGATACTTTGAGATTGGAGGGGGCTCTAACGATCCCTTGGATTTGCTTTGTTCATGATTTCATGAACGACCTGGGCCATCAGAATATTTCTCAAATCCGATCTCCATGTTGGAGATCCCTAGAAAGATTTTTGAAAAAGAGGGACATTGGAACAGGTTTCTTTCAACCAGGTTCAGACTGGGAATTGTACACAGATTAGTGTCTATACCGAAAATGAATGATTGGTCCCATGATCTGTTACCCTGTCCTTGTGACAATACCTCGGAACAATCTACCATCCACTTAGTCCTGTTTTGTAAATTTTATGCTGAGCCAAGGAAAGCTTAGATTATTCCTTTTTTTTTAAACCAGGGGCTTAGGCAGTGTCGCCCCTCCATGTATTTACTCCAGCTACTGGAAAATGAGCATGTAGAGTAGAGAATTGCTATGTTTTAAAAGAAGGCGCTTCAATACAGGAAATGTTGTACAATTACTGAGCTGTAGTTGGAGTATCTTGCATTATTTCAATTTAGCCCTCTTTTATTGCTATATTGTTGTGTATATATCATGAATGACAATTTATTTTTATATCTATGTGCTTTCATGCGTGTTTTAAAAAAGCAGTCCAAAAAAGCTTTCCTTGACTTGACTTGAACTCAAGATGCAATCACATTTGAATGCCTATAATGCCAGTGTGTGCCAGTGTGTACCATGCCCTAACAGGTTGCACAATAATGAGCACAATCAAAAGCACCATGTTACATTGAGTGCAGGCATAAAGTATTACATGAGGAGCTATACTCCCATTATTAAAAGAAAAGAAGTGAGCTATCTCAGATGCCTATAGGTCTCAAAATAATCTATTTTTACACTGGTTGAACCCCCGCTGGCTCTTGTTTTCAACTTTGGGTCACTGTTATTTTGACAAGCTGTTCTCTCAAAGCCCTTGCTATTCCCTTGAACACAACCAGGATTTCCATTTATGAGGTTTGGTGTGCCATTTAGTGAGTTGTTTCATTATTTGTGTCAGAGGTTTCACAACCTGTGTCTGACTCTTTTTAGAGCCCTGTTTGGATACATCTTATGGGTTAGTCTTACTTGACATTTTTTTGCTGTGTAAAGTCAAACGTCAAGTCCCTTCAACAGGACAAGCTTGTTTCTTTGAGCATATTTTCACCAGATAAGCACAGTGTGTAACTAGTGCCTAGGCAGACTTACAGAAAACACTATGGGCCTGATTCAAAAAGGTAAACATATACTTTTGTGAAAGTTTACAATTTTTGGCAATTCGCAAAACAAATTTACAAATAGTATCTTTACGACTGGCTTTTTATGTGAGGAGTCTCCGCAACAAGTGCAGAGATTATGCACTCGTAAAGATTCTACTCGTAAAATAGCTTTCTGAATTGTAAAAAATCGTAAACTTGTACACAAGAGTATGTTTACCGTTCTGAATCAGGACCTGTATGTTTTCACATGTTTTCATAAACCTATGGCTTTTATATAATCATTTTTCACGTTGATTTTTATAGGTGACTGGTGGTTTTGCATAACATTTGAATATATTTTGAATTTTTCTCATACGTGAGACATTTCTATTATTCACATTTAGTATTTACTTGAATGTGATGTGGAAGTTTATGTTCTTCTTTGTTCTACTGTATTGTTTTTGTTAGGTTTGTGTCTCATTTACCTCACACAATAGTATCTGAAGATCACCATGCCTTTCTGGTCAAAGTATCAAATGTGATTCAAGATTATGTTGACTAAAATGGTTCACCTTTGTGGGGACTTCTGATGGGGCAGTGTAGGGCACAATTTAGAACTCATATAAGAACAGCGACCTCTCTGTCCCTTCACCTAGTATTTGAATTCCATACACCTGGCAAAAGAGTGGCCTAATAATCTACAACGCAATCTCTGAGTAAGGAAAGAAAAACGAAACTGCAACTTTGTTAAAACTACAATTGTTCGAGTTTCATTTGGAGAAAGCTGGATTATGATGCTATTCTTTTAGTACATGCTATTTATATGAATTTGGCTTGCAGTATGTGTAGTAATCCATGTTATGCTTGTTCTGCATTCTCCGTTCTGCATTCTCTGTTAGAATTGTTATCTTACATTTCCACTGTAACATTCTATGCACTGATGAGCCATTCTCTACTGGGCTCCTGCTGAAGGTGGTTGTTCAAGCTGTCTGTCCCAATAAAGCTACAGACTTCTACTTGGTATCCTGGCTCTATTTACTACATAAATTTGGCGACGACCGGGATCTTCAACTCTACATCAGATCTCCTCAAAAATATTTTTTTTCTATTCAAGAAAATAACCCAATCATCAAGAGCCTTTCCAGTGAAGATATGGGACACTGACAGCGTTCACCTGTACAGCTTTATGGATATTAAGGTATTTCTTTTGTTCATATGTGTCAAGATTGCACCAGCGGCTGTGTTGGCTTTCTGTGCCCTGATTGCACCAGCGGCAGTTTGTGTTCCTTCTCCTTACTTTCATCTCGCTCTTTCTAGCGATGTCTATGTGTACAAAATATGCCTCGTAATTGACTGCCGGCTTAACGCGACCTTTGTACCACAAAACGCCACTTTCCTAAAGTTTTCCTCCGCTTATTAACTGTTGCCATACTTGTGTTGTTTTTCAAACTCACCCAACGAGCGCTTCAGTCTCCTCGAGCGCTTCTGTTTACACGAGCGCTTCCATTCACACGAGCCTACTGCCATACGAGCGCTCCTACGCGAGCCTTCTTCTTCCTTCCCAGCGCTCCTGTTCTGGTCTCGTCATCTCCGCCTCGTCATCACGCACGCATCACGCTCTCACGTATGCGTATGCGTTCCAGCAACCATTTTGTGTCGCGTCTCCATGGCAACCATCACGATCGGCTAGAAGCTTCAATTACGATCGTCTCTTCAATACTTCCCTAATTTAACGCGTTTTAAACCACGTTGGCATATAAAAAAAAACGGACTACTTTCCACAGTTATTTCTTTCATTTTCCCTACTTCATGAGAAAGGAGACATTTACAAGGAAAACCTTTAAACAACAAGATTCAGAATCGACTGGAACTAACATTCTCAGACAACGGTGACTACTTTTATTATTTTCACAATTAGTAATTTTACTTCTTGTCGAACTTTCTCAGACAACGGTGACTACTTTTATTATTTTTATAATTAGTAATTTTACTTCTTGTGTGTGAAACTAGTTTTGAATCATTTACAATGTCTAACAACATTTCTTCTCCTGCACATTTCTTACCTACAGCAGGTGATCCTAAAGTGGAATGGGATCTTTGGTTCCCTACATTTTTGGCTTACGTCGATGTTGTTGAAGAGGATGGTTGTTCTCCCAAAAGGAAGCTAGCCCTGTTAAAAAATTGTCTGGGTGGTGCTGGTCTAAAAGAATTACAAAGCTTACCACCCATAGATAGTACTGGTGCTGGGGATTTAAATGTTTTTGATATTGTTATTAAGCAATTAAGCACTAGGTTTGGCAGAAAAATTAATATTGTAATGGAAAGATTTAAATTTTATTCTAGAATACAAAAAGAGGACGAGACTATTGAAAATTATGTAGCCGCTCTACGTACTCTGGCTGGGTCTTGTGCGTTCGATACCATCAATTTTGAACAGGTTTTGAGGGACCAGATTATGATGCGTACTAAAAGTAAAAAAATCCAAGAACGACTTTGGATGGGTACTGATTCCTCTCTTAGTGCTGTACTAAACATTGCCAAAGGCATTGAACAGTCCGAACTTTTTGTGAACGAAATTAGAGGTCAGGACACCAAATCTAAAGTTGTGATCCCTGAAGTCTCTTTAGTCAAAAATTTTAATAATTTTAAGAAGAGTTCCTTTTCCCCCAGAAAGGATTTCTCTGGTAGGGAAAATAGGTTCCCCGTTAAAAAATCCCAGATCATTTGCTATAGGTGTGGTGCCAATGACCACGTTGGTAATTACAGAGGTTGTCCAGCTTGGAACAAGGTTTGCATAAAGTGTAAAAAGTCTGGCCACTTTAGCAAAATGTGCAAATCCCCTCAAAAAGTAAATTTCTTGTCTTATGAAGAATTTGATGATACTGAACAACCTTCTGAAATTAACACTCTGTTATGTGTAGGTGACTCTGAATGCAAAGGTTTTCCCACTGATATTATCACCATTGATGGTAAGGAAATCTCAATGTTAATTGACTCGTGTGCCTGGTACACCATCATTGGGAAAAATATTTTTGACCGACATTGGCATTCAACCAAGTTGATACCACCAGATATAAATCCTGGTGGGTACACCGGTAAGAAAATTAACATTGAGGGTTACATGTGGGCTGAGATCAAATTCAAGGACAGATCCATTAAAGGGAAGGTTTATGTATCTTCCAAAGGAGCTTCCATCTTGTGTTGGCCCCATCAGTATGACCTAGGCATAAAACTTGACCCCAATGCTTCACCTCCGGTTTATGTAGTCTCCCCTGAAAACGATTTTATTACACAATTGAAAAACAAGTTTTCATCCATTTTTTCTGATAATTTGGGGACCTTTGCGAATTTTAAACACCGTATCATCCTTAAGGACTCAGCCATACCCGTTCGCCATAGAGTAAGGAACGTTCCCCTTGCTTATCGTGATAAGCTGAAAGATATTCTGTCTGACTTAGTAGATAAGAAGATTATTGAGCCTGTTGAGTCCTCTCCATGGGTTTCGCCAGTGGTTTTGTCACTTAAAAGCAATGGCGAACTCCGCCTATGTGTTGACCTACGGAGTTTAAATAAGGAAATTTGGATTGACAGACATCCCCTACCCCACATCCATGAACTTATTTCCACTCTATCTGGAGCATCAGTATTCTCCACACTGGATTTAACTAGTGCATACCACCAAGTATTGTTACACGAAGAATCAAAATTCCTAACAACTTTCATCACGCCGGAAGGCATGTTCCAATATTGCCGCATGCCTTTCGGCTTAGCTAGCGCAGCCTCTGTGTTCCAAAGGCTGATGAAAACTGTGCTAGAGGGTTGTTTGGGTGCAATTGCATTTCAGGATGATATCCTCATTTATGGTAAGAATCATGAGGAGCACGATGTCAATCTAGAGAGAGTTCTCAAGTCTGTTCAAGAAAAAGGTTTAACACTGAAATTATCTAAATGCAAGTTCAGACAGAGCAAAGTGGAATATCTTGGTCATGAGATTTCTTCGGAGGGTATTAAACCTAAGTTTAACCATATACAGAGTATTTTAAAAGCTCCAGCACCGTCTAATAAGGAACAATTAGTCTCATTTTTAGGTTTAACTGAATTCTATAGCAAGTTTGTTCAGAATTATGCCTCCAAAGTTCACTCCTTAAGGTCTTTACTAAAGAAAGATGTAAAATTCAGCTGGTGCAAGGACCAGCAGTTTGCGTTTGACACCATGAAACAAGAAGTAGCTAATGCTCCTTTCCTCAAACCTTTTAACCTGGGTAAAGAATGCATAGTATGTGTGGATGCTAGCAATACTGGTTTGGGTGCTGTTCTAATCCAGAAAGATGATGGTGCTGAATGTGTAGTTTCTTACGCCTCCAGGACACTGCGTGGTGCTGAATATAATTATTCTACCATAGAAAAGGAACTTCTGGCTTGTACCTGGGCGTGTGAGCACTTTAGACAGTTCATTTGGGGTACCAGTTTTATCGATTAAGAACTGACCACAAGCCTTTAATACATATGTTAGCAGCTGGTGGTGGCAGAACTTTAACCGCGCGTTTGGCCCGTTTGGCTGCCAAACTTCAAGAGTTCCAGTGCATTGTAGAATATATCCCTGGTCGCTTAAACGTACATGCCGATTGTATGTCCAGGTTACCCCTTGTCAATTCTATTTGGCCTCATTTTTCTGACTCTGACTTTGATGTGGTTTTTAACATTGATGATGTAAATGAATGCAAAAGTACAGGTTTATCCACGGGTATTTCTGAGGCTGCGTGGAGAGAAGCAATGTGTAATGACACCTGTTTATCCGGTGTGGTAGATTATTTACAGCATGGTTGGCCTCAAGAAAGGCACTTATCTGGTGACATTCTTTCTTTCTTTAAAGTTAAGGATGAACTTATGTTTAATCAGGGTTTTGTGTCTCGTAGCGACAAAATTGTTCCCCCTTCTTCTCTAAGAGAAAAAATTGTTTCAATGGCACATGAGGGCCATATGGGCATGTCCAGTACCAAAAGACGTATCCGTGAATTCTACTGGTGGCCTGGCATTGACCGGATGGTTGATAGGTGGGTAAGTTCCTGTTCTCCATGTGCCAACAGCGACAAAACTGTAAAACCTTTGTCTACAGACATTTCTCCCATTGAGTTTGTTGACTGTCCCTGGAAAAAACTAGGTATCGATATCATTGGTCCTCTGTCTTTGTCTTCAAACAAAGAAGTTTTTGCCTTAGTTCTCATCGATTATTTTTCCAAATGGCCTGAGCTCAAGATTGTTGACAAGATTGGTTCTACACAGGTTGTCCAATTTCTAGACGAAGTCTTTTGTAGAGAAGGTATTCCAGCCGAGATCGTGTCTGATAACGGTCCGCAATTCGTCAGTAAGGAGTTTGTATCTTTCCTTGAGAGATGTGGCATAGTCCACAAAAGGGTGTCCAATTATAATCCCCAGGCCAATGGCCAGACAGAACGCTTTAACAGGGTTATCAAGGAGTCTATCCAGTTGGCAGTTAAGAGTAACCTTGATTGGAAGAAAACCGTATGTGCTACCCTCTTATCCTATCGTACCTCCCCTAACTCTGTCACAGGTCTTTCTCCTTTTGAGATGCTTAGAGGTAGGAAACCTGGTTCGAAACTGCTTCCCTGGTGGTTAAAAGTTAAATTTCCTGTTGGTTCTTCTTTTGACCCTGATGAAGTTAGGGATAGAGTGTCGAGATATCAAGAGAAAATGAAAGGCTGTGCCTTGTCTTCTGGCAATCGTAGTAAGAAAATCAGTGTCGGTGATTTTGTTCGTGTCAAGTTTGGCAGATCTGTTGGTAACAGGTGGAACAAATGGTCTGATCCTTGCAAGGTCGTTGAAATTTTCTCCAAAGCTGTTCGCGTTGAAGGGGGGAAAGTGTGGAATTTCAGGAGAATTTCTCTGTGTAGGAACCCGAATCTCTTGCCTTCTTCTCCACCCATCAATCCCATTCTGGATAATCCTACAACTTATTCTCCCATGGTTGACACTTTCATACCGGAGTGTCAGAATACAAGTGTGTCTGTTCCTGTGAGCAACATTTCCTCTCAGTGTGTTCCCTCCACATCTGTTCCGGTTACACCGGTCAATGAGAATTATGTTCCTCTTTCTCCCATTGCTAGCAATGTCGACAATTCCTGTGTTCAAGTGAGTGGACCTGTACCCCCTGGTCCTACTACTCATGGGAATAATTCTCCTGAACCTGGTCCCAGGAAAAGTTCTCGTGTTAAACAAATTCCTGTAAAGTTACTTGATTATTGTTGTTGAATTTTATTTCTTCCCTCACTCCCTGTTTCTTTTTCCTCTGATTTTTTTTTGTTTTTTTTGTTTTTTTCAAAGGGGGGAAGGTGTGTAGTAATCCATGTTATGCTTGTTCTGCATTCTCCGTTCTGCATTCTCTGTTAGAATTGTTATCTTACATTTCCACTGTAACATTCTATGCACTGATGAGCCATTCTCTACTGGGCTCCTGCTGAAGGTGGTTGTTCAAGCTGTCTGTCCCAATAAAGCTACAGACTTCTACTTGGTATCCTGGCTCTATTTACTACAGTATGCAGGACATTTGCATCTGTAAATTCTATAATACTAAACTAGCATTTCACAAGTGTACTGTGTACATTGCTTCAATCAAGACAGTGTCATAAGAACTTTATTGTAATAGTAGGTTCAGGGATGGCATGTAAGTATGTGAAGCACGTTAAAAGGATGGCATGCAGCTGTATTTTGTATCTGTCTCTTTGGTTTAGTGACAAGAATCCTCCTTTTTCAACAGGGGGTTGCTCGATTCAGTCACAGCCTACTGCATCCAGACAATGTGATCCGCCTTGCAGAAAACCCTTTTCTTATTGCACACAGGTAATGCAAAAGGTGTTTGCACTGATGTGAAAATAAAACTAATTTAATATTTTATGAAAGTATTAAACCGCTTAAGATTGTGTGTGGTAGAATAACGACTGAGGATGAGTTGAAATAAAAAGAATTTGAAAGGAGTACTACTGTGAAAATCACTCTAGTTCGGAATAATGATAATGTGAGGGATATTGCCTGCGCCGTGGGAACACTGAGAGGGTACCTTTTTGGTGTCATCCAGGGGGAGTGAGCTGGATTGCCTACCAAAGAAGTGTGATTTGTGTGTCAATCGATGAGTAAACCCTAACAAATGTTCCCATTTATGCCATAGTTGTATTTTAGCAGTACCTACCACTAGCAGTTTCTACTGCTTTATTCCTACTTCAGCTCCATGTGGACTACTTTGCCTTCATGTAATCCAGACTGATTTTGAAGCATTCAGGCATATTAAGTATTATTCATTATCATGCAGCAGCCTTGTGTTTTCATTATAGAGTGGCTAAAAAAATTGTGCAGCAGTTTAACTACCCCCTGTCAATTTGCTGAAAAATGTTGCCACTGGAAAGACACCAATAGATCGAAGTAGCTGTAGTTGTCTGATATCTTGTTGTGAATAATACAGGGAAAAAGTTTGACTAAGACAACGTTGCACAAAATGAAGGAGATTAAAAGTAATACAGGAAATGAAAGTTGACTAACACAAACAATTACGCATACCTAAGGGGAGCTAAAACAAGGTATGACTAAGCACAACAATTTTGCAGGAATAGGGGAAATTAAACGATACAGCAAACGAAAATCTGACTAACACAACGTGTACATAGGAACGAAGAATGGGTTAACACGACCTTGTGCATGCAGAACACGCACCACAGGCTGTAGAACGGGTAGGTGCGACGAGGAAGCTATCCTTGGATGACAACGGGCTGAGGTAGCTTACATGAACTGTTGCAGATTGAGCGAGGCATGGGTGGACCAAGCGGGCTCCGGGAGACCAGCCCAAGGCAGCAGGGTGAGCTGACCTACTCGCAAGACACAATGTATCATTTAAATTGAATGTTTGCATTACCTTTACAAAAATAGTTGTGATATTTTGAGACCAGTGCATCTAATTGACACAGTCCACATCTGTTTATGTGGCCTTCCTAAGTTTCCTACAGATACCTTGGCAAGCATCAACTTTCGGCACTGCCAGGTTGCTCCTTACTGTACAATAATCAGAGCTTCCTGTGCAGGAGGCAAGTTGACAGATTTTTACTGAGCCAGATATTACGGAGGCATGGAGCCCTTGTCTGACAAGCACACTCCTCCATTTCAGCTCAACACAGTGCATGGTAAAATCCAGTTAACTCTTTCATCTCATCCAGACGTTTCAAACATGGAATTCCAGTTTGATGAAATGCTCTTGCTACCAGGATGATTTAGGTAACAGCCCGTGATAGGAAATATCGATTTATTACAAAGAAATGAGAAGTAAAGTTACATTAGTTAGAGACAGAGATGAACGTACAAAATGCCATTCGTTGAATGTCTTCCCTGCAACATCAATTGGGTTGCAGAACACTCTATTCAGATATATGGGCATATCGCGGAATTAACTGCACTTTATTGCAGCTAAAGTCGTGATAAATGTACCCAACAAATCATAAGCTGGTGCTAACAGCCCACAGCACCACTTTTCCCGCAATAGCAGCCGCAAAAAACATTGCCACAGAGGACCCCTCAACTATCGCTAATGAGATGCAGAGCAGGCAATCCTGTGGCAAAAGCAGCGACATCACCACACGTCAACATTCACAGCGACCAGACAGATCAGCGATAAAAACACAAAACACGTGATCAGGCGCGTTAGCAGCAGGAATTTTAAACCTACTCTGACCTGGTGTAAAGTCGGACAGCAGCCTGCACCACAATAGGGAGCCCAGCCCAGAACCCCCCCAGAAGAACAACAGATGCCATGGAGCTACTGATTATGCTCACCTGACACCCAAGAGGGCCATAACACCCACCGCCACCACACCCAGGACCCCCCCTGGCCTCCCCCAGGCAAAGACATGCTACTCCAGCTACACCTAAACGTGTACCAAATAATCCGCCTGATGTCGCACAATCACAACTGGTGACATGCATGTGTGGGGGCAGAAATGAACATCACACATTCACTGTTGAAGCAAACAATTAATGTTAGAACCGGGACCCTGGCCGGCCAAGACTCGCGTCGAGGCCAGTCAGGGATCGCCACTTCTAAGTGTCAGGGCAAGGGAGTCACACACCAAGGCAACCCCTACTCGCCCTCTAGGTAACGTGGCGCGAGCAGTCAAGGCTAAACTTGGAGGCGATGTAAGTTAAGTATTTGCGCACGCACCCCAGCAACAACACCCAAGGCCCACCACAAAGAA
Source organism: Lissotriton vulgaris (assembly GCF_964263255.1). NCBI lineage: Eukaryota > Metazoa > Chordata > Amphibia > Caudata > Salamandridae > Lissotriton > Lissotriton vulgaris. The sequence continues at coordinate 1,568,931,645 of NC_141687.1, forward strand.
ACACTCCACACAAGGTTATGTAAAAATAGCCTTTGTATTATAATAAATATACATCAGATAAAACACACATCTTGTTACACTGTGCCAACAGGCACGGGCGGAATTTACAAGGGATATTTGTACAGGACAGGGCCACTTGGACCACTGTCAAGGGTATCAGCACTTTTAGAAATAATTACTGTAGCACAAAAATATAACAGTAGAGCATACAACCAGTAATCACTGGTAACAGGACCTCTCTAGCACCACCTGTACTAGGGAGAAAACCACCACCTACATGTCACAATACCTATAGGGGTGCAAGGATAAAACACATGATGTCGTAACATTCAGCGGTGTAAAGGCACATGACGCATAGACAATACATTCAGAGGTGCAGAATCAATAACCATTGCCCCATACTCACAAGTCACCACCTGTGACTGTCCCGGTGTCCCAATGTCAGGGCCTAAACGTGGCAGTTGCCCACAAAGTGCTGGGCAACTGGAGCAGGGAAAGTTAGCGCAAAGTTGGAGCCTCTTTGGGCTCAAAGAACCACCACTGTGGCACTGGTGAGCCTCTCTTAGGCTCTCTCACCAGTAAGGGGGGCTGCTGAGCCTCTCGGGGCTCCAGCACTGAACAGGTGCAGCCTCGCTGGGCTGGGGGGTCCCTCGCTCTGGGGACCCAAAGCAGTGATGTTCGCCAAGAGCCACGCTGGGCTCTAACGCTACTGGTGCCCCCGGGGCACCTCGTGGCTCCACAAACGCGGAGGTGCTTTCTCTTTCGGTGGAGCCTCTCTGGCTCGGGTTGGAGTCCCCCTCTTGGGGACTCGGCTTGCTTACAAATGCCCCCTGAGCCCTCAGGCTCAAAACACCAAGGCGCGTGGTCGCGCTACAGAGAGGGGGCGGGGCGGACACCGGCAATGTGTCCCGACGCTCCCCCCCCTCCTCTGCAGGCAGGGACACTCACCGGACTAGCGCTGGGCTCTCCAGCGGCGGCGGGTCTCTCCCGCTGGTCCCGGGGCTCTCCTTTCCTCTCGGGGAGCCTCGGCAGGCTCTCTCGCGGCTCGGCGAGGGAGGCGGGACTTCCGGTCGCTTCTCCCGGGGCCGCGCTCTGATTGGCCAGCCGGCCGGAACACTTCCGGGTCGTCGCGGGCAGCGCGGCGGCCCGTTTTAGGCAGGCAGGCGATCTCCGCGCTCCCAGCGCTGAAGGGCAGAGAGCAGCGCTCTCAGGCTGCAGGAAAGAAGTCCTCAGTGCTCCCCAGCACTGGAGGACAGGACAGGGCTCCAGCAGGGCTGGAGGCAGGCAGGGGGGGCAAGGCTGGGCCAGAGCCAGCACACTGGGTCTCCAGGCAGGGAGACTCCCCAAGTGGCGGTCCTTCTGGCCCCAGCAGCGGCACAAGCCCCCTCTGGCAGGATTCAAAAGTAGAACATTTTCCAAGGGGACACAGCCCCTTCTTATACTGTAAATGTCTTTGTTACAATGTGCAGGGTGGGGGAAAACCAGTCGCAGCTGGTTCTGGAGCACTCTTGATGGCCCAACCACCCATTCCTTTCACTGGGGAGGCTAGGGTCATTAGACACACCACAGGGGGGCGGAGCCAGCATTGTGTGGGGAAAACCCAGCCCATCCAGGACACAGGTACACTCCTCCCACACATCACTCATGCTAATCTCCCACTCACCACCGGGCAGACCCATCCAGACTTCCTGGAGCCTGGCATGCCAGCCAGCTCCAGCCAATCACGCTCCAGCACCCTCACTGCACACATATCTCAATGTCCAGAAGTAGCACTTCCCAACTAGACACATACATGCCGCAGACACCATCTTGCAGCATTCACTCTCACGAGTTTAAGCATACCAAACTCGAGCCTGCACTCCCCACGCATCAGGAACTACCAGGGATACACACATTCCCCATGCATTCCTATGGGAGGGCAGGCCAGCCATACTACACGCACGCACTTTCACTCTGGGACTCAGGGGAAAGTGCGCAGAGACCCAAAAATCACTAACACAGGGTCACAAATAAGGCAAAAAGTCTAGGGGTGAACCTGCCCTGCGGGCCAAGTCCAACACAACCCCCTTCCAGCCAAAACGCAGGGGAGAACAATCACCACCGTGATGGACTTCCCTGCTTGGGGCGATAGAACACGGACGCAGGCCCGCCACTGCCGGGACACTCTCCTGTTCTATGCCACGGTGAACCCCTAGGGTTCCTTCTAAAGCTCCTGTAAGGACCAACTGGGCTACCCCACTGGTACTCCTCAGCTGTCCGCGGCCAGGACCCGGCCCTGGGCCACCCAGGTGCCACCGGTCCTTGCCAATTCGCAGAGCGGGGGGTAGTAACCCCTGGCACATAGTGTCCATTCTCCACTCTCCCTGTCTGCAAGACAGGACTAGACTGCCACTGGTTCACCAGCCTTTGGTCTACAACCTCAGGAGGACCAGGAGTCTCAGGGAAGGCTCTCCTCCCCTTACCTCGTCTTCCAGGGTTCCTCCTCCTCCTGCGAGGGGTACCCTTACCCAGGGTTTAACCCCTCAGGTTGCGCCGGGGTCAGAGGTGGGCTTTCCCACCCTCTGCACCCCCTTCCAGAGGTCTGCCCTCTCCCAACTGGAGAAGTTCCCCTGGAAGAACCGGTCAGGACACTGCTTACAGTCGTCCTACCCTTCAGGTCAGGCCGAACCTGCACCTGGCCTCCCAACCTCCGGTCTAAAACCTTTGGTGGAATAATTGCCTGGCACTCCAGGACTTCTGGGGACTCACACGCAATCCCCCTGAGGCTGACACATGACCCATGTGTCGTGTGACGGTCTGTCTGGCGCAGATCTCCCGCCTTCTGTCCACCTGACAGGGCGCAAAGATCCCCCAGACCAGAAGTGGCGCCACCCGGGTCCACCCAAGACCTAGCCCAACTGGCTAGTCTCTGGTCCCATCCACTGGGAAACTCGTCCCCCAATCACTCCTCGCTTCGGACTTCTGTGCCCTCCCAACTGGAGCGACACTGCCGGACACTGGAACCCCTGGAGTTCTAGTTACAGACACTCAAGGTTCCCTAGACACTAGGAGATCCTCCTCAAGTGTACTCACAGGACAGCCTAGGTCCCCAACCTGGTGTTCCCTCAAGAAACCACCCAAGTTCTGAGACAGGGCTTCGGGCCTCGGGGTGCTCTCAGCCACCCCCTGACTCCTGCTCCACTGAGCCAGGCAGTCAGCCCCTTCACCCTTCCCACTATACTGGGACCTAGCTGGGCTACACTGAGCCTCTCCAACACGCTGGGCTGGAAGCTCCCTGTACCACTGCTGTTGGACTCACTCTCTAGTGACTGTACAGAACCTCTCGCACACTCCCAGCGGTACGCTTCGTCTGCAAGCTCACATGCATCAGACAATCCACACCCCAACAGGTGTGTGCGCAACCCTGGAGAACAACAACTGAGCAGGTGCTCCTTGACAATCAGATCAAACAAGACATCAAAATCATCTCTCGTGTGAACCTTTACCCAATCAAACAGTGTCCCACAACATTCATCCCCAAACTCCTCCCACGACTGGTGAGGCAGCTTCCTACTGCCCCTGAATTTCAACCTTAACTCCTCCTCTGGGGAAACAGGTACCAGACTGGGGGAACTGGGAGTGGGACTGCTCGCACTGGGCTCTACATAGCTGCCACCACTGGACTCCACCCTCCCTGGGGGATCCAGAAAATTAAGACTGCGGGCAGGGGATAACCTACACTCTAGGGCTATCTTCTCCCTGGCCAAGGCCCTCTCAGCCTCTGCAATCCGCTCACTCACACCCAGCTGCGCCATCTTCCAGGCATACTCTAACCTGAGCTTCTCCATGGCCAGCTGGTGCTCCCTCTCTTCTCTCCTATCCATCCACTCCTCTGGGGTCAGGGAAAGGGATGGGGTGCTATCTCTGAAACGGGACCCAGCAAGGGACTCCCTATCTAGGGGGTACTCGTTCTCTGCTGGCGCCCATCCACTGTCAAACTCACTCTCCACATCAGACTCTTCAGGGCTCCCCTCAGACCCACCACCCTCATGGTGTGCGGTCCGGGCCCTCTCCCTCTCACTGTGCTCACGCTCCCAGTCACTCTTCTGCCACAGGATCATGTTATCCCTGAGCTTGGACTGGGTGTCTGACTCACTCACTGGGATGTCTCTCTCCTTACATAACCGTACCAACTCATGCACACTGTACTTAGACAGGCCACACAGGTTAAAAGGAGATTCCATCTTGACAGGATGCTCACAGACACGTGCAACACAAGGGAACTAGCAATCTGAAGTAAAAGTACACAATTCCAAAACTTCCACTCTCCTTAAAAAAGAACTCACTCATGCGTCCAGGAAACCACACCATTCATCCACACACACCCTCCCCTCGGATCGGTAAGGCAGTTTCTACCACCCCTGACTTCTCAACCTGACCACATGTGACACAGGTACCAAACTCTGGAAGCAGGGCGGGGGACAAATGTACTGAACACAATTATCAAATGACACTCTTCAGGAGAAGCAATAATGGAACTTTACCAAAAACACAATAATCCCCTAAAATGTGGTCATCTAAAATGCAGAGCTTTGTAGTGGCCAGTTGCCACTGTGGTACAACGCAAACACAAATTCTTATCCTCACCGCTTGCCGCCAATGTTAGAACCGGGACCCTGGCCGGCCAAGACTCGCGTCGAGGCCAGTCAGGGATCGCCACTTCTAAGTGTCAGGGCAAGGGAGTCACACACCAAGGCAACCCCTACTCGCCCTCTAGGTAACGTGGCGCGAGCAATCAAGGCTAAACTTGGAGGCGATGTAAGTTAAGTATTTGCGCACGCACCCCAGCAACAACACCCAAGGCCCACCACAAAGAAACACTCCACACAAGGTTATGTAAAAATAGCTTTTGTATTATAATAAATATACATCAGATAAAACACACATCTTGTTACACTGTGCCAACAGGCACGGGCGGAATTTACAAGGGATATTTGTACAGGACAGGGCCACTTGGACCACTGTCAAGGGTATCAGCACTTTTAGAAATAATTACTGTAGCACAAAAATATAACAGTAGAGCATACAACCAGTAATCACTGGTAACAGGACCTCTCTAGCACCACCTGTACTAGGGAGAAAACCACCACCTACATGTCACAATACCTATAGGGGTGCAAGGATAAAACACATGATGTCGTAACATTCAGCGGTGTAAAGGCACATGACGCATAGACAATACATTCAGAGGTGCAGAATCAATAACCATTGCCCCATACTCACAAGTCACCACCTGTGACTGTCCCGGTGTCCCAATGTCAGGGCCTAAACGTGGCAGTTGCCCACAAAGTGCTGGGCAACTGGAGCAGGGAAAGTTAGCGCAAAGTTGGAGCCTCTCTGGGCTCAAAGAACCACCACTGTGGCACTGGTGAGCCTCTCTTAGGCTCTCTCACCAGTAAGGGGGGCTGCTGAGCCTCTCGGGGCTCCAGCACTGAACAGGTGCAGCCTCGCTGGGCTGGGGGGTCCCTCGCTCTGGGGACCCAAAGCAGTGATGTTCGCCAAGAGCCACTCTGGGCTCTAACGCTACTGGTGCCCCCGGGGCACCTCGTGGCTCCACAAACGCGGAGGTGCTTTCTCTTTCGGTGGAGCCTCTCTGGCTCGGGTTGGAGTCCCCCTCTTGGGGACTCGGCTTGCTTACAAATGCCCCCTGAGCCCTCAGGCTCAAAACACCAAGGCGCGTGGTCGCGCTACAGAGAGGGGGCGGGGCGGACACCGGCAATGTGTCCCGACGCTCCCCCCCCTCCTCTGCAGGCAGGGACACTCACCGGACTAGCGCTGGGCTCTCCAGCGGCGGCGGGTCTCTCCCGCTGGTCCCGGGGCTCTCCTTTCCTCTCGGGGAGCCTCGGCAGGCTCTCTCGCGGCTCGGCGAGGGAGGCGGGACTTCCGGTCGCTTCTCCCGGGGCCGCGCTCTGATTGGCCGGCCGGCCGGAACACTTCCGGGTCGTCGCGGGCAGCGCGGCGGCCCTTTTAGGCAGGCAGGCAATCTCCGCGCTCCCAGCGCTGAAGGGCAGAGAGCAGCGCTCTCAGGCTGCAGGAAAGAAGTCCTCAGTGCTCCCCAGCACTGGAGGACAGGACAGGGCTCCAGCAGGGCTGGAGGCAGGCAGGGGGGGCAAGGCTGGGCCAGAGCCAGCACACTGGGTCTCCAGGCAGGGAGACTCCCCAAGTGGCGGTCCTTCTGGCCCCAGCAGCGGCACAAGCCCCCTCTGGCAGGATTCAAAAGTAGAACATTTTCCAAGGGGACACAGCCCCTTCTTATACTGTAAATTCCTTTGTTACAATGTGCAGGGTGGGGGAAAACCAGTCGCAGCTGGTTCTGGAGCACTCTTGATGGCCCAACCACCCATTCCTTTCACTGGGGAGGCTAGGGTCATTAGCCACACCACAGGGGGGCGGAGTCAGCATTGTGTGGGGAAAACCCAGCCCATCCAGGACACAGGTACACTCCTCCCACACATCACTCATGCTAATCTCCCACTCACCACCGGGCAGACCCATCCAGACTTCCTGGAGCCTGGCATGCCAGCCAGCTCCAGCCAATCACGCTCCAGCACCCTCACTGCACACATATCTCAATGTCCAGAAGTAGCACTTCCCAACTAGACACATACATGCCGCAGACACCATCTTGCAGCATTCACTCTCACGAGTTTAAGCATACCAAACTCGAGCCTGCACTCCCCACGCATCAGGAACTACCAGGGATACACACATTCCCCATGCATTCCTATGGGAGGGCAGGCCAGCCATACTACACGCACGCACTTTCACTCTGGGACTCAGGGGAAAGTGCGCAGAGACCCAAAAATCACTAACACAGGGTCACAAATAAGGCAAAAAGTCTAGGGGTGAACCTGCCCTGCGGGCCAAGTGCAACAATTAAACTTTATTGAAACAACACAGAAATCACATTAAGACACACGGCGGCTCCCCTCGACATATTCCGTAGGTCACAGCCTGCAAGACAAAAAACATGATGAGAAGGAGTGTCCTGCGCACATCAAAGGACAGGGTGAGAGCGAAGGAGAGAGAGAGAAGAAAAGAGAGAGTAGAAGAGAGGGGGAGAAGAAAGAGAGAGAGAAGAAGAGAGAGAGAGGGAAGAAGAGAGGGGGAGAGAGACAGAATCTCTCTGAAGAAAGGGGGAGAGAGAGAGAGAGAGAGAGAGAGAGAGAGAAGAAAGGGAGAGAGTGAGAGAGAGAGAGAGAGAGAGAGAGAGAGAAGAAGAGAGGGAGAGAGACAGAGATAACCCTGCTCAACCAGGCCACACCGCTCACCTGCTACCACCGGTGTGTCTCCAACCACTTGTCGGTACGCCGAGCTGCACACCATGTCACACATCTGAGACAGAACCATCATCTGAAACAGAGTCCAGAGACATTATTGGCACAGTACACACACTTGCACAAGACAACATCGCCCACCCCCCCATGCACACCCAGCCAGAGCCCTCCCAGCCCCTCCTTCCACCCATCGGAGCATTCCCACCCATGCACACACGGGCCTCACTGCTGCAGGTCCCACCACATGCCGCTGTAAGCCACAAGGCTAGGCCCCGCAGATATGGCACCCTCCGTACCGTGCATCCACACTGCGCTGGCCTCCAGGTAACACGTCTCGTTCTGGGACCATATTACACCATGGCATGGTATGAACCAGTGCACCCGGCAACATCGCAGCCTGCACAGCCGCTCAGCCCAATGGGTACCACTAACTCTGTGACCCCGGTAGCGGGGCCACATTGTGGTAGTCCCGCACAGGACGCTGGCATGGCCTACACTGCGGTCCAGCAAGGCACACAAATCTTGGGCAGTCCGGACCACCAGGATGGGCCATCATCGCAGGCTGTACACCCGCTCAGCAACTCAAGGTGCCAATGACTTAGTGGACCCTAAGTCACCATCCCGTGGTGGGGTGCCTGTGCCGGCCACAATGAAGCCTCTGCCACAAACCCTGTCCAACCCCAGTCAGCGTACCGTGGCGGGGTGCCTGTGCAGGCTGAAATGCAGCTTCTGCCAGAAACCCTGTACAAACCCCAGTGAGCGTACTGTGGCAGGGTGCCTGTGCAGACTGCTCTGCAGCGACTGCCACAAACCCTGGGCAAACCCAGTTCACACCAAGTGGTGGTCGGCCCGTGCAGGCTGCAAAGCAGCGACTGCCACAAACCCTGTGCAAACCCAGTCAGCGCCATGTGGTGGTAGGCCATGCCGGCCACAAGGCCTCGGTTGCGCCATCCAGTCACCATAGGCAGAGGGGTATGTTACGTCGTCGGCCCCTTATATTTGCGGAGTCACATGGCCTGTGACGCCTGTGCCGGGTGGGTGTGGTGTGTGTGCAAACCTGCCCACAGGAAGTGGCTGTGACATGCTGACAACTAGACCAGTGACCTGCACAACACCAGCAAGTACGCCTGCGACAGGTAGTAACGAGCCCCTCCCTGGGAGTGTGTACGCCGAAACAGAGCCGGGCTTGAGAAAATGACTTGTGGACACTGGGCGTGGTTCAGTCCATGTCCGTACTAGAAAGTGGCTGCTGCGTGTGTCACTGTTGTGGAGTCCACGGGGCCCCTGTCACAAATTGCCATGTTGCACCCTCTGAATGCCAACCAACAGGATGTGCATCATGGGCCCACGGAAATCACTGTCCCTACATTCATCCACACATACATACATGTTTGAGGAAAGACATGGCACATCACTGCGTCACTGGTTGTTTATTAGACATCCAGGGCTTTTCCGCAGCTGGAGCGGTACAGGGCAATGCTGAAAACCCCACACTGTCTGTGCTCGTGGAGGGCCAGCCAGAGTTCATTCGTGGAAGACAAGTACTGCGGAAGAGGAGGGGTGCAGTACGCAGTCTGTTTGCTGTGTCATTGGTCGTCAAACAGGATGTGGCGGTCCATGTAGCTGTCCAATGCAAGTGCATCTGAGTGAATCGGGGGTCAGTGGAAGGTCATGAGGCCATGTGCGGGACCAACCAGGAAGAGGCCAGGTGGGGGAAATGTATGCTACTGAGCCCTTCTGATCACAAGCCTATCCATGTCCTCATCCCTGGATATGTGCCCTGCCCCACCTGGGGGGGTTGCTGTAATGGCTGTGGCACTGTGTGGCACTGTCACCTCAGGTGAGGGGGTGGAATGTCTTCCACAGTGTGTGGCACTGTCACCTCAGGTGTTGGAGGTGGTCTTTCTGCCGCACTGTGTGGGACAGACACCTCAGGTGCCAGAGGTGGAATGTCTGCCACACTGTGGGGTACAGACACCTCAGGTGCCGGAGGTGGAATATCTGACACACTGTGTAGCACAGACACCTCAGGTGCTGGAGGTGGAATGTCTGCCACACTGTGTGGCACAGACACCTCAGGTGCCGGAGTGGTTAGGCCAGCCACAGGATTTTTGGTGGTGTGGTTTGTGTTATTGTCTCCATCGCAGTGGTTGTATTGTGGACATTGTCTGCGGTTTCGGCACACTATCGCATGCCACCAACGTGTTGTGAATTCCACATTGTCACAGGGTTATTTTCCCACGATGGACTGCGATGTTGAAAGTTGCGTTACGCTACTCTTGCGGTAGTTATCACACGTTCATGTGAATATACCCAATACTTTCCTGTTTGCCTTGTATTCCTGACTGAACTTGGGTTGTCACAAATATTCGGGGAAGTAATCCCAAAGATAGAAAGAAGTACAGAATAAGTCTCAATGTTTGGCAAACTCCTGAGGTCCAAGGAGACACAAAGAGAATCACATTTTCAGCGAGACACCAACATGAAAATAGAGAATTTAGACAGGGAAGAGGCTTTGGAAAATTAAGATTAAACTACCACGTTATGGACAGATAATATAGAGGACAGACACTGGAAATACACTGAGAGACAATTGCGACACTGGAATATGAGAAGCATGGGACAACATCAGACAACGTAGTCATAGTGATGAGCATGCAATGTGTCATCTCTACCTCTATTCTTCTTTGCCTGCGACTGCAATAACTAAATTATGTGATCAATAAGGAAATACCAAGTAGCCAGGATTTATGACATCCAGAGTAAAACCAAAAAGACAGCTTGAACTCTTTGTCGCTTACATCAGCCTCGCAAGTAAAATTGAACAGTAACTTGGTGTTCAAAACACTCGCAAAGCCTTACATCTCCCTCCCACAAAAGGATCTACAGTGATTTTAGGATGGTGAATAAAGACTCGATCAACTCATCAGCTTGGAGTGTGGTCAAAAGATCAGACAAACCGATGATACACCGTTTACTGACCAGTAATACCACAACAGAATCCCAGACGCAAGTAGCACTAAAAAGCTGTATAAAATAAATACATTCTGCATGGCTGGTAATATAAAATCATTCAACATATCGCAGAACTATTGCAGACAAGTTTACAGTGTGACTGTTCTGTGGCTCATTGAGAGTAATATCAGCACCTTCATCCTTCTCATTGGGGCTGTCAGACTTAGGTATGTTTAACTGCCTTTCTCCAAGTGCCTGGAAACCGTGACAGGCAGATGCTTTGTAGCTGTGGTGCTAAAACAATTTTATCTGTGAGGGAGAAGGTTGGCCGGACAAGATGCAAGGTCTATCAGGGACACCTTCTGTAGTGTTCCACTTTAATGTGCAATTAAGAATCCTACCCCACTTGTGGTGCTATATCTTGGCCCACCTCTATAGCTTTTTATCACCATGCCACCTTTGCTCAAACTTCTCAAGGAAAATCAGTTTGCAATCAGTGCCTTATAAATAAAACAAGTAAGTAGCATTTAAAAGTGTTTCAATTTTAAAACACTGCATTGGTTGTCCTCCAGTTTTTTTGCTCATGTTTTTATTATGAAATAGTTTATGTCAGATATACTTGAACTGGTTGTAAAAGTAATTGTCGTTTACATTGTACAAATTGTTTATATTTACCTAACATAATTTAACTAGATGAGCGTTGAGTAGCTTTAGTCCTAATTGGATTATCTATTGGTCTTAAGCAACTGGAAAGAAACGAATTTAAATAAAGTGGAACAATATGTTCTGGAAAATGTCCCCTCTTGAGACAAATGCTGTCGTCTCTTATAGAAGTCAAGATGTGTCTTGTTACACATTAGAATCCCTCACCACTTACAATATGGAAGCTTATAAAAAAGTAAAGTATTCTTAATATGTGGCCTTATCCAGGGTATTTGCTATGGTAGTTGCCGGAGGTCGAGAAGAAGCTTTGTTTTTTTCGAAGCCCCTACCCTGGGATGAATTTTAACGTTGTCTATCATCAAGATTTGTTGGCACTTTATTATAAGTATTTGTCTTGTTATGTGTTTTTTCTGTTACTGTTTGTATTACCTACTTTTTATGGTATATCTCGACTGAAATAAAGTTTGTTGGAATGGAAAAAAGTAAACTATATTATTATATGGGAAAATCATATCACATCTTTTGTGAAGAAGGGTTATGCCAATCCATCAGAAGGATTTCTGGAGCTTTCAGTATTTCACCGTTGCCATGGTGAAAATATTGCATCATTTTTCGATATAACATTTTTTTTCTTCTGTCTCTTCTCGCAGTAGTAATCAGAGTGTTTCTTTAATACCAATATTTAGTTCAAAATGATGTTCTCCTTAATTAGACATGACCATAATTGTTTGCAATTTTACTAGAATCGGATTATGAAATACATTCTTGTGTCCAGCTATAGAATCTAAGATGCAGTAAAGAACATTTTAAAACTTGCCAAATTCCAAAAGAAGATTTCGGAAGCTCTCATATTCAGCTTAGCAATGTTTTCACTATTTTTTAAAAAATATATCTTTATTAGGTTTTCTTTTTCCAAATACAGACAAAATATTACAAATTAGAAATGCAGGTCAGCAGTTATTCGTCATCATTAATAGTCATACAGTATAAGCTGCTCACAAGCAGTTATGTCAAGAACATTTAAAACTTACAAGTGCATTTGTATACCTGTTCCTACTTCCTGCAAGGTGTGTGTGTCTCGTTGCCTCCGTACACAGGAAAGATGTCAGAACCTATAATTGGCATCAAGGAAAATAAACCATCAATAAACATGAAAAAAAAGTAAAAAGAAAAAAAAAGAAACACCATCTAAAACTGTATTCAGCTGTATGATAATGCTAACGTCGAAGCAAGAACCAGTGTCAGTGCGTTACAGCTTATACGAACAGATTGATGAGTCTAATCGTGCCATGTGTCTGGGCATTGCTCAGTATGCTACGCCTCATGGTGCCGTGTACTGCATGGGGGGAGGGGGCTTTGTTACTGTGCTGTGTCCCCTTCTAAGCCACTGGGAGACGGCGAATCCTGTCTTGCGGGGTCTGAGTGCATGAGGACATTGAGCAAGTCACCCCAGGCCTGTGCAATTAGGTATTTGCCAGGCCCGCTGTTTCTTCCCTATGTAGAGTGGTGCTTTCTGCTTGCGCCAAACCGTAAGAGATTGCTTCCAGCTGTGCAGTACTGGAGGATCGCTGTGCTTCCATCTCTTCGCGATAAGGCGTTTTGCTGTTTTCGAACCTAGATCTCTAAACCTGAAGAGAAACTTGTTTTTCTTTGTCCGTGGGTACAGCCCCAGTATACAGGCCTCCGAGCAGGGCTGTAGGGGTTACCCAGTGCACTGTGTTAACTTTTCTATAACTGCATGCCAGTATAATTGTAGCGAGGGACAGGACCAAAGCATATGTAAAAGATCAGCACATATTAACTTACATCTGGGGCAGGCAGAGGTGGTGAGATTACAATAATAATTTAGCTTATTCGGGGAGAGGTACACTCTATGAAATATGTACGTTTGAATAAGCTTGAATCTGAAATTACGTGGAATGTAGGTGGAACCAGCAGTTCTGGTATCCTACTCCTTGTCCGTCCATGGGCACCCTCTGTCTGTGGCCCACCAGTCACGTGGTCTCGATAATGGCTTCTGTGTATGCGTAAGGAGTGCCTCCATCAACCTGTGCACCACATGTGAGCCTTCCCCCCTGACGTTTAGGTACTGAATACCAGGTGTGTTTGTGGCTCAGCTGTCATGTCTCCCCAGGTGGCCAACAAAGATCTTATTATAGAGGCGTGAAGAAGAAACTGACCCGCAGGGATATCATTTTGTAGAACCAAAGTGTCAAAAGATAACAGGGTGCCCTCCGTGAATAAATCGCCTGTTGCATCAAGACATGCCTCATGCCAGGCATGCAATTCAGTTTCCAATATCCCACCTGGGCCTCTAGGAGTGCTTAGTAATGGTATATGTGGGGCATAAGGCGGTGTATCGGGAGTCAGACAGAGGCTTCTTCTGTAGCATCATTGGGCCAATGCGATGTAAATCTGAGTCCGGCATGGGATTAGGGTAATGGGGTGAAATAAGTGGTATAGTTAGGTTGGTGGCCACGGTGGTGTCAAGGCAGCCGTGTTTGCCAGTCCCTTCCCACTCATCCATTTCTTCATCCATTGTAATTGAGACGCTAGGTAATAAAGCTCCATGTTTGGAACTGCTAGACCACCATTACGTAAAGGTGCATATAATTTGTTCAAAGCAATTCTCGGTCTGCCAGTGTTCCATATTAAATCCCAGAGAATACCCTCTAGGTTGCGGAGAAGTTGAACAGGCACATACGCCGGGAGGTTTGAGAAATAATATAGCAGTCATGGTAATACAATCATTTTGGTTAAGGTGACCCGACTCTTTACATTTAAAGGCTCTGGGCCCGATTCACAGAACTAATTTAGGACAAAATCCTAAACTTACTACCATTTTGGCATTCACAGAAGACACCTACTCATTTTGGTATTCACAGAAGGCATTTACTCAATTCGGTATTCACAGAAGTTAGGAGTCTTAACTTTAGGACTCCTAAATGCCTTCTGTGAATACCGAAAGTCTTAAAGTTAGGATTTTTCTCAGTTTAGGAGTAGTAAAGTTTGGACTCCTAACTTTAGGACTCCTAAATGCCTTCTGTGAATATCGAAAGTCTTAAAGTTAGGATTTTTCTCAATTTAGGAGTAATAAAGTTAGGACTCCTAACTTTAGGACTCCTAAATGCCTTCTGTGAATACTGAAAGTCTTAAAGTTAGGATTTTTCTCAATTTAGGAGTATTAAAGTATTGAGTCCTAACTTTACTACTCCTAAACTGAGAAAAATCCTAACTTTAGGACTTTCAGTATTCACAGAAGACATTTAGGAGTCCTAAAGTTAGGACTCCTAACTTCTGTGAATACCGAAATGAGTAAGTGCCTTCTGTGAATACCAAAATGAGTAAGCACCTTCTGTAAATGCCAAAATGGTAGTAAGTTTAGGATTTTGTCTTAAGTTAGTTCTGTGACTCGGGCCCAGTGTCTTTCAGAAACTTACCTACGTTCTGATTGCGATTATAGCCCTCATGAGATTACCATCTAATATATCAGGGATTGGTATATATAGACACCGAGGTATCTGAACATGGACTGATGCCATGCCAAAGTGGTACCATTAATGACAACATTTGTTTCAGCTGTAGTGTCAGCGAATGAGTATGCGCCAGATTTTGTCCAGTTCACTTTAAGACTTGACATTTTTTCGAATTGCTGAAATATATCTGCTAATATTGGAGAAATAGTATGCAGAACTCTTATGTACAATAGCAGGTCATCAGCGTACGGCCAAACTACATGCGGGCCGCCTCCCATTAGTATACCCCAGTTATCTCCGCTGTCACGCAGTAATGTCGCCAATGGCTCCATTGCGAGAAAAAAGAGCAATGGGGACAGTTGGCACCCTTGTCTTGTCCCCCAACGTATTTGATAAGTGCCAGAGATCAACTTCCCTGTTTTAACCCTTACTGTAGGACACTGGTAAAGGAGTTGCACCATGTGGATATTGTTGTCTCCTAAGTCAAATTTGCGCAGCACAGCAGCAAGGTAAGGCCATTCTAAGGAATCAAAAGCCTTCTCTAAATCCAGGACCAGGCATCCGGATTGAGGCCATTCACCTGGAGCATATGTTTGTATCCGAAACTATCTCCGTATGTTAAGGGATGTACTTCTCGTGGGGACAAAGCCGTTTTGGTCGGGATGTATTAAGGAGCGTACTAAAGGGGCCAGACATTTGGCCAGCATGGATGCAAATATTTTGTAGTCCATGCAACAAGCAAGGTGTTACATGGTCCCACACTTGCCCTGATGAAGTTGCCGGAATAATAGTAGGCAACGGAACATGTTGGCCCAGATGGAGATGAATGGCCAATTTGATGCCGTTTTTTAAGTGAGGACACTTACTGCATTGAATAAATCCCTGTTGCAAGTAAGCGGTACCTCTTTTTAATTGAGGATTGCATCTCCTCTTTTGTGTTGATCGTGGAACGTGATAGGCACGCAGTGATGTTTTGCACTTACTGTGTCATTTTTCTTTTTTCACTCATCTTTTCATAGATTCCCAAGCCCAGAGGAATCTCCTTGCTTTCATCTTTCTCTTCCACTTGGAAAGTTACAGAGGATGATAAGCGTGGGCATACTGGTAATTTATGCTAGCAGCCCCCCTTGGTGTTTCTACCGTGAGGTACTTTCCATTCTTTTCACACGTTTTTTGGTGAGATAATAATTTTGTTTTTGGCTTGTTGGAAGCTGTGGTACATGACAAAATTGGATCGAAAGTATGAATAGTAGGATATACAGGCAAGTAATAATTGTACTGCCTTGTAAAGTGAATTTATACCCCTGGTCCCTGGAAATATGAGATACTGTTATGAATAGGTCAGGTCTTATTGAAATAGATTGTTGAGTGGGGGGTGACCTGATCATTTACCCCTTGATGCTCCTGTTTGTTGTTTGTTAATAACAGGTGCCACCAAGGAGAGCTCGGTGTACAGCAAACTAAATTTGCATGCCTTGCCAAAAGACCAGGAGGCATCATCCATGTGAGTCTATGTGGTACTGTTCAAGCCACTTCGTCAGATGTTTGAGGAGTGACTTTAGGCAGATCACAGGAGTCTTGCGAGTATTGCAAATCTTCAGATAGGTCATCATCGCTGGCCTGCTCGTGCCGGCACGAGGTGGAGGCGGCGTCATCCGACCGAGAGCTCGTGATGTCTGCTGCTGCCGGGAGGGCTTCTTGTCTCTCACTTATTGCTTGACTCAAGTCTGGACCTATAGGTGAGGAAGGCTGAGTCCTCCTCTGCCGTTTTTCAGCACGTCGGCGTCAAGAAGATGCGCTTCCTCTTTGTGTGGTCATAGTAGCAACAACAGCTCCAGTGGACGCAGGTACATGAGCATCTAGCCATTCCGGCGCCAGTTCCAGAGTATTAAAGAATTGAGATTTCCCTTGTGCGATCACTCGCAGTTGTGCCGGAAACATTAAAGCGTACTGGAGATTGTGCTGTCGAAGGCGCCTTTTGATTGACATGAAGGAAAAGTGTTGTTTCTGCACTTGGATTGTGTAATCTGGAAAAAACATTATTTTGTTATTGTCATTCTGAATGTCCTGCATTTTTCTGGTTTCATGCAGAATTGCGTCCCGATCTCTATAATTTAGGCGAATTAGGAATGGTCACAGGTTAGATCCTGTAGGTAGGGGTCTCGCTGGGACTCTGTGCGCTCTTTCCACGACAAAGCAGGGCGAAAGTGTGCTCTCAGGTATCAGGATCGGATCCAGGTCTCAATGTACGCAACTGGGTCATTTCCTTCTTCCCCGTCCGGCAGGCCCACCACGCATACGTTGTTTTGCGGCGCCCTCCCTTCCGCATTCTCAACCTTGTCCTCAAGGAATTTTACTCAGTTCAATAGGTTGTGTACTTGCTTGTCTGTAGTTGCAACTTGCGGATTAATGTCAGCTATACAGGTTTCCACGGCAGTGGTGCAGTCAGACAATTTGCGGTGGTCTGCACGTAGTTGCGTGAGGTCAATTGTGACTTTATCAATTTTGTTCTTTAAGGAGGTGCGGGTGTGAGTCATAGTTTCACTCAGTTTTTCGACTTCCGCAAGCACTGCATCTAGCTAACTGGAGGTCGTGCCGGTGGGAACTTGCGTTGCCATTTTGCTTGTTTGCTTTTGGAAAGACAGAGGCGAGACAAGGGTGCGACCTGCTCCTATCTTAGCACGGGTGCCCTGTGACATGAGGTGCCAGGCGAGTATGCGGGGTAATCCCCAATATAAAACTTGCTGCTTGATCGTAGCCACCAGGTAGTTGGATGGGCAAGGTGGCACCGGATGTCAAGAGGTGCCAACAGTGAGCAAGCACACCAGGCAGTCCCTGCGCCTCACAGCTGGGTCACAGGTTAGATTGGATACATCAAATGCTGCCTCACCAGGCTAGAAGTGATCAGGTCCGCAGTCCCAGTACATGAGGAACTTGTGATCTGCATCGCTAGCAGGGAGACAAGAGAGTGAAATTGCAGGGTTCACCCAGGTGTGTGACTAGTTGCAGGGACCTCCCCCACCTCTGCGCATCCACAGCTCACCTCGTTGCAACGTTCGTGCTCCGCAGCAGGACACAGCCAAGCTCTACAGCGTCCAAATGCCTCGTTCCTGCGCAGAGGCTCGAGGACCTCATGGTGGCCCCCAGGTGCAGGTCGTCGATCCTCAGGTACGCAGTACGCACTACCTGAACGTAGATACCGCAATGCGGAGCAGGCAAAGCGGGGGTCGGCGCAGCGCAGCCGGGCCCAAAGGCTGCAAGTCCACCGATGGTGGGCACTTAAAGTGTGCCCTACAGCAGCGGCCCAGACAGGGATCAAGTGTGCATACAGCACAGAGTTCCGCCATGCCCGAGCACCCGAGCACATCCGGCTGCAGCAGTCCAAGTCGGCTGTGTCACCGAGTCAGGCCCTGTGGGCGGGGCCCGACCACGGACTCGCTTAGGCCATGTCTCTGGCTCCCCCTCGGGTTCGCTCCATATCCTGCAGGGTTGGCGATCGTAACACGTCGTACAGACGTCAATCATCACAATTTTCACCGCAGAGGTGCAGCAAACATCCAGATGGCCAGCTGTCGATTCCCAGCCGCCGCGGATCTGTGAAGACAGAGAAATGTAGCTGGAGAAGGGAGCCACCAACGGAGCTCTACGAGGCATATCTTCCGCCATTGCTGGCTCAGCCACGCCCCCCCAGCAATGTTTTCACAATGCAATACTCCCTAATAAATATGTCAGTGAAGAAGTGGGTTCATTCTGACTCACCCCAACAGTAGAAGTTTTTGATGTTGGACCTACTGATTATTTCATCTCTGCTGTGAGTGAGAAGAACCCCTAATGAGTTTTACTCTCCCTATTCCTCTGTCAAAATGGTTTTGAAGTGTAACCGCCATTGCCTTCATTTTTTAAATGAAACCCGCGGCTACACAGCTGTAGTTGGAGGCCCTACATGCGTTATCCGTGAACATGTGTGCACACATATGGCCAGGCTGAGTGAGGAAGGCGATGTCTAGCACATAATTATACCTGCTGCAGATGGAACCAGACAAATTAGATTATGGCAAGCACACGCCTTATTATGTAAAAGAAATGTAAATTTTCTCTCTGCTAAAGTCTAAGGGGGATATGTACAATGAAGTGGAGGATCGTGTCATAATCCTCCTGGGCATAACAACACGCTCCGCCACTTCGGAAAAACAAGGCTGCACCATATTTACAAGAATGTGGTGCAGCCTTGCGTTTCCCCCTGCAATGGCACTAAGTTTAACAATTAGTGCCAACGCAGGCACCCTTGCACCAGAGTGTACGGGTGTCTGCATTTAGGGGAGGATTGTTTATGTGTAGGAAGCTGTCCCTTCCTGCACATAAACAATCCTAAAAGGCCATTTTGTAACTTTCATGTGTGCAGCTTCATGCAGCACACATCAAAGTTACAAAATGTAATTTTTTAAAAAGGGTTGTTTATGTACAGGAAGGGGCACCTTCCTGTACATAAACAAATCATGGCATTTTGCTTTTTCCATGTGTGCTGCACAAGGCAGCACACATGGAAAAAGCAAAAACGAGGCGAAATAATGCATTTCTCCTCGTTTCTCCAACTTAAGACCAGGATTTTCCTGGTCTTAAGTTTGGCACTGCTTCCTATGTACGCCACCCTTGTACATAGGGGGCAGCGTCAAACACAATGGGTGTTGCAGCGGAACGCCCACCACAACACCCACTGAATTCCCCTTTCACGCTAACCATAAGGTGAAAGGGTGCCTTATGTACAAGGCAGTGTTAAGCCATGTTAAGTAGCTTAATGCTGCATTGTACATATGGCAAGGCCTCTATCGCCATGGAAATGTCACAAAAAGTGACGTTCCCATGGCAATAGGGGCTTGTATATATGCCCCTCAGTCTGTAGTGCTTAAATGTATTTACACGTTTGGGTTAACTGCATAAAATTCAGTTTTGGTTTGACAGAACTTAGAAAAGCCATTGACATTACTTTTTCTGTGTTTATCTGGGACCCGAATCAACATAGAATATTAGTTTGGTCGAATGTTTGTTAATCGTTGTATGTGATATGTTTCTGAGTCAGGCCTAATGACATTCTGGATTTGAATTACTCTGCTCGCCCGAGTTATTTGCTCTGCTGGCCAGCTAGCATTTCAAAATCTCTTCCTGGTTCATGGGTCGATTGGAAGGTATTAGGCTTTTTCCGGGAGAAAAGGGAGGCGTAAAAGCTTAGCTGACTCTCCATTGCACGCCTGAGCAAGGCTTCTTCACAGATACAAAGGGGTACAGGCATAACTCTGCAGCAGTCTCACCAGGGATTCTAATTAATGTCTTAGTGGGAAGAAACCAATTTTGCTGTGGTATTCAGGAGGGAAGTCAAGCTAAGGGAAGAGTTCCTCCAGATCATCACTAGATTCTGCCACTTTTAAAAACTTCAACATAATTTGTAGGGAGTTGGACAGCCTGCGGACTGCTCCCAGGAAACCTCTTTCAGGGATAAATGGGTGGCGTGGTATCTCCGGAATGGGTAGGCGCTCCAACCTTCTCAAACTCATCATTTTCTCTTTTAGACCCAAGTAAATGGGCAGTGAATCGAAATTTGCCTAGCATAGTAACGGTAAGTTTCAATTCTATTAAGGACACGGAGGCGAGGATTATGCTTTTCTCTCTTCGCTGTTTATTCAACAAAAACCACATAGCAGCCAGAAAAGCAACTTATTTTTTCAAAGAATATGTCATGTACCCCAACACAGGGTTAAAAACATTTCAAACATCAAAACACATGGGATAAACTACAACTCCCATCAGGCCACGAACAATAGTCCTTCCACAGTGTCCATAACGTTAAGGTAGGGCGTCCTTCTTATGATCCCTTCCTCTTTCTTCGCGCGAGTCACGCCAAATCAACCATGGTCCTGTTTAGCCTTGTTACCTAATAGGAAAAACAACAACAGCATCAGCGTTGTAAATCCCACTGGACGGCAACCAACTCAAGCACAATGCGTAGGCAGAGACATTAGAAACAAGTACATTCAAACTAAGCTGTTTACTTACACCAATACGGAGAGGGATTTCCGTAGGACAAAAAGGGTGGGATAATCCTCGCCTCCTTGTCCTTAATAGAATTGAAACTTACTGTTACTATGCTAGGCAAATTTCGATTCTATGTCAGGACCAGAGGCTTCAGATTATGCTTGTTTAAAGCTGACTGACCACCAGACTCGCAATATCCACCACTGGTTTAAAGTAAAACCGTTTGAACGTGGAATCCGAGGACCAATCCGCAGCACGCATTAGGTCCTCCAAACGCGCTCCCATGGAGAAAGCTTTCAGGGCCATGGCACCTCTGGCCGAATGTGCTCCAAACTGTTTCGTATCAATGCCAGCCTCCTGTAGCACCCACCGCACCCAACGGGCTATGGTGGGAGAAGACACCGCCTTATGCGGTTTTCGCAATGCAATCAGGAGATTCTGTTCGACCGGAGGACGAAGTTCCAACGTAACATCTTCGTATGTTTTCAGGCACTGAACGACGCAAAGTTTGGGAACGTTCACAAAAGCTGGGTAAGATATAGATCTTGTAGCAGACTTTGTACGACGACCCACCGTAAAGGTAACCCCATCCGGGGAAAACACCCTCATTGATATATCCAAAGCACGTACATCAGATACCCTGCGACATGACACCAGGCACAAGAGCATGGCCAATTTCGCCGATAGCTCTTTCAGAGAAAGATATCTGTTCTGTTGCCAAGAAAGAAAAAGATTCAGAACCACATTAACATCCCAAAGGACGGAATATCTCGGCTCCGGGGGTAAAGTAAGACGTACCCCCCGAAGGAGTCTACAAACCAAAGGATGTTCTCCTGCTGGGGCCCCGTCTATCGGCTCATGCGCAGCCGAAATCGCTGAGCGTATGGCATTAATGGTCCGGTACGCCAAACCACTCACTGCCAGTTCCGCCAGGAAATTCAAGACGTGAACGATGCCTGCGACCAGGGGATCCAGGTCCCGTTGAAGACACCAACGAACCCACCTGGACCATGCTGATCGGTACCTCTTCATGGTACTACTAGCCCATGCTTTCGACAGGAAGGACATAGCTGAGCCCGAAAGTCCTGGGAGCAACCAGCGTCTCCGGAAAGCCTCCACGCAATGAGGCAGAGAGAATCCTGCATTATCAGGTGATGCGGGCTCCCGTCCGGATTGAGAAGAAGGTGAGGGAGCCGGGAGAGTAGGATTGCAGAATCCCAAGAAAGTTCCAGAAGAACTGGAAACCAAACTTGCGACCTCCACCATGGCGTCACCATTACCACTTCCGCTTGCTGGTGGCGAAGAAGGACCGCCGATCTCACCACCATGGAAAACGGAGGGAAGGCGTAGGGCCTTTCCTGACTCAAGTCTTGGAGGAACGCATCCGTCGCTTCCGCTAAGGGATCTGGTCTCCTACTGAAGAACCTCGGTAGCTGGATGTCGAGACGGGACGCAAACAGATCCACCGAGAATGGGCCCCATATGGTCTCCAACCAATGGAACACCTGCCGTCCAGTTTCCATAGACTCGAGTCCCGCAGGTACCTCGAGTGCCAGTCCGTCACCTGATTGGCCCGGCCAGGCAGGTACTCTGCCGTCGCTGAGACCTGGTGGGCAAGGCAGTAATCCCAAAAATCTCTCGCCAAATCCACCAGGGCCCTGGACCGAGGGCCGCCCAGGTGGTTGACATAGCGCACCGCCAATTTGTTGTCCATTCTCAAAAGGACGCACGATATCGCTGAGTCCTTGGTCCAACAACGGACCGCAAAGGAGCCTGCAAGGAGCTCCAGACAGTTGATATGGAGTTGCTGCACCTCTGATGACCAACCTCCGCCTGTGGAGAAATCGCTGCAATGGGTGCCCCAACCTGATCTGCTGGCGTCCGATTCTATTATTAAGTCTGGCACTGAGCCGAACATAGCTCGGCCGTTCCAGGCCTCCATATGGGTGAGCCACCAGGACATCTCTTCCTTTAACTCGTCGGATAACGGAACCAACTGATCGTAGTACAGGCCCCTTCGGAGAAGGTATGCCTTGAGGCGCTGAAGGGCCGGATAATGAAGTGGACCCGGAAAGATCGCCTGGATGGAGGACGAGAGATGGCCCAATACCCTGGCGATTTTACGTAGGGACGTGTGTGACTTGGTGATCGTCTGCCAGAGTTCGTGCTTTATTTTGGCCAACTTCCGCGATGGGAGACTCAGAGAGGCCTGCACCGAGTCCACCAGGAACCCCAGAAACACCATCCTCTCGGAAGGCGTCAAGACAGACTTGTCCTGGTTGACAACGAAACCCAGACCCTGCAACAAGGTTATCGTCAGGTTGAGCTGAAGGGCCAATTTGTTGGGACATTGCGCCATTAAGAGGATGTCGTCCAGATAGACAATCATCCGAATGCCCTGACTCCGAAGAACCTCCACTGCTGGACGCAACAGCTTGGTGAAACACCACGGGGCCGAGGAGAGCCCGAATGGAAGGGCTGTGAACTCGTAGATCTGCTCCCGCCAGAGGAACTGTAGGAATCGACGGTGAGGTGGGTGGATGGGTACCACTAAGTAAGCATCCTTGAGGTCCAGACGGACCATCCAGTCGTTTGACAGAAGGACATCCCTCAAAAGGTGGATACCCTCCATCTTGAAGTGGTTGTAGACCAACCAACCATTGAATTCCCGGAGGTTTATCACCGGCCTCTTGCCCCCATCCGTCTTTTCCACTAGGAAAATATTGCTGAGGAAACCTGAGGGATGCCTTGTCGACCGACAGATGGCCCCTTTCCGGCACAGCGCCGAGACCTCCTTGTCGATCAACCAGGCATCCTCCTGGGAAAAAAGAATGGGACGTGGATCCCTTAATGATAAGGACGATCGTAATAGTCTATGTGGAAACCGCGCACAGTCTGAAGAACCCACGCGTCGTTCGTGAGTGCCGACCAGGCCTCTGGAAAACGACCAAAAAAACCACACAGTGCCAGAACCCAAAACGACCCCACCACACAATAACGAGGGGGAGACAGGGAAAAAGGCACTTAACTGGCTGCGAAGCAGCGAAGAAAGAGGAAGGGATCATAAGATGGACGCCCTACCTTAACGTTATAGACACTGTGGAAGGACTATTGTTCGTGAACTGATGGGAGTTTTAGTTTATCCCATGTGTTTTGATGTTTGATATGTTTTTAACCCTGTGTGGGGTACATAACATATTCTTTGAAGAAATAAGTTGCTTTTCTGGCTGCTATGTGGTTTTTGTTGAATAAAGAGTGAAGAGAGAAAAGCATAATCTGAAGCCTCCGGTCCTGACATAGAATTTTAGTGAAGAAAGAACAGAGGAGGAAGGACTGAATGACTCGCTGATGAATCACAGTCTGGAGCAGGCCTAAAGATTTGTACTTCATGGACTCTGACTGTGACTGCAGGACCAATCGGTCTAACATCCCACTCACTATTGGTTGACAGTAGAGGGCTGGCTTGCTGGGGAAACTGAAGGAGGCAGGTCCTTGGAATTCTGTGGACTGTTCCTGTGGTGCACCTGGAAGGGGTAGCACAGCCTTTTGTTGAACACGCAGATGTCGTGGATGTGGTCACGAGAATTTGAAGCCCGGGGAGTTCAGTGAGAGTGCTTACCCTGCTTTGAGGGCCAGGAGCTGCAGATGCAGGAAGATACCAGGCCAAATAGGGACTAGGCCAGGAGGGCTGGTCTTGAGCTATTTGTAGCTTCTAGATGCTTGAAAGGAGACACAGCAGAACCAGAAGCTGGCAACAACAGTTTACAATCCAAGAGAAAAACATGCCAAAACTTCGAACCAACAGACCTTCAATTTATACTCATGGTGGTTTCCACTTGGAGCAAACTAATACACATTTTAGTCGCTCTGGCACAGATTTCAGTGCTGTCCTCTCGGTTAAGTGCTCCTTTTTAAATATTAGTCAACCTTGCTGAAAGTAGAAAATAGACTCTTTAATGGAACGTTGAATGTTTTTTTGTTTAGCATTGCAATTGTATGGTGAAAAACGGAAGTTCAATTCACTAATTATTTCTGGTAGCTTGTAAAATGTTTTTCTGCAGGTGAGATGTGTTGTGATGTAAGGGCTTAAATTCTACCTTCATACTAGTATATGGGGACAGCATTGCTGTGCCAGTAAGACTAAAGTTAATAATGCCAGCCTCTTGTTTGTGATAGTCACATTTGGTGGCATTGTGTTTCTAATTGTGAGAGCCTGCTAGTGGTCAAACGATTAGGCGTTTTTGGCTTAGGGGTTTCAGTCAACATTTAGGGTGTTACTTGCATTGTGTGAATTTTCTTTTTTTTGCCCCACTGCAGCTGAGGTCCTTGAGAATGGATCCATTCCAATTTTCACAGAATTTGTTAATTTGTGCCTAGCATATACATTTGGGTTTAATGAAGTTTTTTTCTGTTTTAAAGTACACTGACTGGAGAGTGAATAATTAAGTATTGCTTGTTGTATAGCTCAGTTCTGAGTCTCTAGCTACAGAACCCTTGATTGGAGTCTGCCTTGTTACCCAGAGACAAGTGTTTATGGGGGTACTTTGGGGCATATTAGCAACAAATAGCGATAATTATTGCTAAATGTGCTTGGTGCATTTTTTATCGCCGGCTATCGCAGATATTATTGCACAGATACCGTGCTATTAGTAATGTTTATCTCCAAAACGATAAAATATCCGGCGATAGTGGCTCAATGTGTGAATATCGCTGGAAATCCAGCGATATTCAGGCATCATTGCTAATGGGGACGTAACCTGAATATCCACCTCCCATTGTATATACAGGTTAAGAAGTGGTCTGAGCAGGCGTTAGGTTTTGGCGATAATCGCGCTTAGCGCAAGTTTTTTTATCGCTTCGCCTGCCTTGCTAATAGACGATAGCTGTGTTATCCCACGCCCACTTTGCATGTCATTAGCGATAAATATCGCTGACATGCAAGGTGGGCCCCAAACCTGTAGCTATCGCCTACAAGCTGTTGTTAACTGCTATTAGCAACAGCTTGCTATTAGGGCGATAAAAATGTTGTTGCTTTTGCTGGAAAAAGTCCAGCTAAAGCGGCGACATCGCCCTTGCTAATATGCCCTTTTGTTCCCAGGATTTGGTTCCACAAGAATTCCTATGCAAAAGTTACGATTAGTGCCCAGCACCTTATGATTGCCTGGGACAATCCGACTCTGCGTTCACGCACTCTCTCATGTGCGTTTGTTTAAATATGTTTATAAAACAACAAATAAAAACTGTGTTTAAGTCTAGGGAGCATATTAGCAAGGGCGATATCCCCGCTTTAGCTGGATTTTCCTGCGAAAGCTGCAATATTTTTATCGCTCTATTAGCTAGCTGTCGCTAACAGCAGTTAGCTACAGCTTGTAGGCGATAGGTACAGGTTTTGGGCCCGCTTTGCATGTCAGCGATATTTATCGCTAATGACATGCAAAGTGGGCGTACCCAACCTGTTAGCGACTGAAAGCGGTCGCTAACACAGCTATCGCCTATTAGCAAGGCAGGCGTAGGGATAAAAAAACTTGCGCTAAGCGCGATTATCGCCAAAACCTAACGCCTGCTCAGACCACTTCTTAACCTGTATAACCAATGGGAGGTGGATATTCAGGTTAAGTCCCCATTAGTGATGACGCCTGAATATCGCTGGATCTCCAGCGATATTCACGCATTGATCCGCTATCCCCGGATTTTTTATCTCTTTGGAGATAAACGTTGCTAATAGCACGTTAACTCTGCGATAATATCCAGCGATAAAAAAAAATGCGCTAAGCACATTTAGCGATAATTATTGCTATTTGTTGCTAATATGCCCCTAGGTCTCGCTTAGCCACAGGATTCCTGATTGAAGATCAAAGATGACAAACAAGGATATTTTCTTGTCTGGCACGAGACATGCCGGGAATGAAATCAAATATATCTTGGCGGGTGATAAAACATTTGCATCCTTAGTATTGTGAAAAAGTAGAATATTAATATGGATGATAAGACTGCATGTTCATGAGCAGACCTTGAAAGAGATGCATGATCAAATGATGAGGATGAGGCAATAGAAGCATTCTATCATCCTTAGATATGTGTCTCAGTCAGAATATGAAAACAAAGATTACTCTTTAATAAATGGCATACTTTCTCTATATAATCTCGTAAAATGAAGCACTATTGAGCGTTTTATTAAGTAATATGGCTAACAAAATGGTGTAGTCTTTGACATTATCAAGAATCTTAAACTTTGTCTCGGACTCCATTGTTGTACTGAATATATCAATTTCTAATTTTCTCAAGGACACAAGGCATTTTTCTGATTATTTTCCAGGTATAATTTATGCCATCCTGGTCTCTTTTCAACATATTCATTTCAGTGTGCAATTTAAAACCATAGAAAGCTCTTACCCTATCAATGTGGAAGTCACAATAACATAGAAATGCAATGCAAAATTGTCATGCAGGCCAGCAAAGCCTAGAATAGCGCTTGCTGTTCCTTTCACCCACTGTTCCCCCATCCGCCATTGTCGTTAGTGGCAGAACAGATAGAGGAACATGGAGCAAAGCCTGGATCCTGAATAACAAACATTTCTTTGTCTGAGTATAAGCACTTTATTTTGGCTCATGCTTTTACGGTATTTTTGCAGCTTTCAATGAGTTATTTTCTTTTATTTTTCCAAGTAGCTGATAGATGTACATTTTATGTTGTATGTCTTTGTGACTGAGGAGACAGCTCAGATGAAGAACAGGCCATATGTTCTCAGTGTACATTACAAACGCTTTGTCTTGGATAATACTTTCTCGTGGTTTTTCTGAGTTTTTAAAGGATTCGCATTTTTTTTTACATTTCCAGGCATTTGTTAAAAGCGCACATTTTCTTCTGTTTCATTTTGCCAGTCAAGACAGTTCAGGGCCGGATTAAGAAAAGTGCTTTCTGGCTGTAACTTATTTTCCAGCTTTTACTACTGCATTCTGTGCTGTAGTTTGAGGGTGATAACTTACATATACGGCCATGACATATGTATTGGGCCGTTATGGAGAACATATTGGAAGTACCATTATTCAGTTAAAACTGCGAATACTAGAACACCTCAGGGCCATAGACAAGGCAGATCCATCGTATCCTGTGGCCCGCCATTTCGCAGAGAGCCACAACAAGGACCGAAATCAGTTACAATACTTCGGTCTAGACACCATTGAACCGAATGCAAGGGGTGGAGATAGACTTAGATGACTACGCAGACTTGAGTCTAGGTTTATCATTGATCTGTCAACAAAACACCCTCGAGGTCTGAACAGTGGGGAAGAACTGGCTTTTCATTTGGGCAAATAATGTTGCACTGTGATTGATATGAATTGTTATATCCGCTGATATTACATGACGCCTTGTGTACACCAAGAGAGAGAGATGTATTCATCATCACATAAGCGTGTACATCTGTGTGCATATATACACATTTACATCTATTATTGAGTACATGGATGGATAAATCAGCAGAATTGGATAACAATGATTTGCAAAACTGTATAATGTATCTGGATACTTGGAAAATCTCTTTTTGAACATGAATAGATCAGCATCACTTATACTACCATGACTGATAGATAATTGGTGTAATTTTTCTGGCTGTTCTTAGCTACATCGGTCATTAGGAGTTTCACTCAGACTGTTTATAGCCATAAGTAGCTTTTTGGAGAAACATCTCGTTTTCCTTATGATGAGAATATGTATTGTCATGATCTATTATCATTTGAAGCTTGGTGGGTTCTGGTGTTTTGAACTGTTTTCTTTTGGATCTGAAAAATATGACTTGTCTCATTGTAGTCTGAAATCATAATTACATGGACTATGTTAGTACATGGGACACAAGCCGATCCACGGCATAATAACAATGTTATTCCATTGCATTTGAGTATAATTATACCCTCTGATGCAGAATTGCCATCCATCTGTGGGCATGAATAATGCTGTATAATCAATGCACTTTAAATAGAATGTGTAATAACATCACTACAAGATGGCGCCCATAGCGTTGTATAGGGGTAATGTCCTTTGTCTATGTCCATGTCTTCATGACGTAGAGAGAAAGAAAACTCTATTTATATAGCATGTTGAAAATGGAGTGCTTTATACACTGACAAAGGCAGTACGCCGAAATGCGTCTGTGTAGCTCCTGAACATAATAAAAAATTAGGACACCGGAATCCCTTTGAGTGCTGCTATTTCTTTTCCTAAGTAAACATAGGAGAATTCTGGAGCATAGTGTTTGGGCGGCGTTCTCACGAGCCGCTGGCAGCACCCGCCCGCGAGTTGCACGGGACATCGTGAGAAACGAGCATTCTGACATATATATATATATATATATATTCAAAACAAGCAACTGCGGTATACTGGTGAGCTGCCTAATCGCTGGTAGTGCATAAAGGAAAGCGCTCCCGCTAGCGCTGGAAATGTAAAGAAATATTTCCCAACCTATTATGATTGAGAAGCAGGCAGTCGTTGTCGTGGGGATGCTCCCTTTTAATGTCTTAGTCACAAGAGACACATGAACATCAGAGGGACGCGTTTCGGCAGTCTTGCTGTATTTCTCAACCTAAAAATGCGCCATATTGGTGCTCCTTTTAAAACTGGTCTTCCATAATAAACACAAACAATGCACTTTGTTACATAACTGCTGGGTATACATAAGCATGTGGGAAAATCACCATTGTTCACAGTACTGCACAACTCTATAAATTTCAAAAAAGACACACTAGCATGAATTTTACCAAAATTACTTTAGGCTCATTCACTAGTTGCGCTAAATAACGTTATGCTATTCAATTCAATATATTCTCCCAGATCCCATCATGCTACACTATGTCTCCTGCAAAATCCGGACTGGATTATTTACGAGTCCTTGATTTCGTAAAAAACAAAGGCATCACAATAATGTCTTTCATTTAAAAACCAACAGTCACGGATTACTGCTAGATCAAACAGAATTCCTTGAAGTGCAGTCGCCCCCCGTACTGTCTCATAAATCTCTTCCCAGAACATGCTTCCACGAGCAGACCGTTCCCTTGTTTCAAAACAGATCTTTTCGAGAATGTTAATGTCCAAGTGTAAAGGAGAGGAACTCACGGAGACGACCGCATGCTGTTCCGGATTCCAGTTCATGTGTCCAATGCAATCCAATGACAATCCGTGAAAAAGGTCCCACGACACCACCGCTATTTCGGCCAGTGCTGTTGCGGTGCCCAGCTCCATTGCAGGGGTGGTTATACCAGGGTGAGGATTTTTACAGTGAAATTAAAAGGTTTTTTAAATGCAAATTTTTGAAGGTAATAGTAGTTATACCTTTTTTGTACTGATTTTCTACAGTTTTTAACTGTTTATTTATAAATATTTTATTCATTAAATAACATTATATATTTTTTGAAAATTGAAAAAAAATTTTTTTTTTTAATTCAAACTGAAATATTGTTTAATGTTTTTGTTTTATTTTTTTATTTTAATATATTTATATTATTTTCTTTAAAAAAAATGTTTCCACATTTTTTTCGGAGTCGTGCACCCAGAGCGTATACATCACGGTGAGTGAACGGATTCTTGCCACCATTTTAGAAAAGTCATGAAGAATCCACGTATGGGGTGCGATGGCTGCGTGTTTTTCAGTTACATCATATGAGTTTAATATTACATGAAGTGCACGATTGGTATGCGACCAATCTGCGACTCCTGCCCCCACGTATTCGTGACACATGCGCATTATGGTACGCGATGCTTGTGTTGTGGCAGGTTCCGTGTGACGTCATATACATGCTGGGGCACGCTGGGTGCGCGACTCCCGCAAAATAAATGTATGTTCTAAAATGATATGTATGTGTCTTCAATATACATATTAGGGCAAGAGATTATCTAAAATATTCAGAAAAATAATATATTTTTACTTATAATAAACATATTATTTTTAAATAAATTTTCGCAAAGTTGCGCTGGGTGCGTGCTTCGTGAGCGCAGAGAGCGTGGATCCCATGTGCCCTCAAAAAAATTATTTCATTGGTTCACAACATTTCCCACTGTATCTATGAAAGGACCCCACCCATTTTAAGCATTCTTTTTGGAGCATCTTTAGAGAGACATCTCATTTCCTATAAGAACCCTTTTTGCTTGTTTTTTTGGTGTTTTTCAAAATATATCAAACAAAATGGCATCTGGACAGCAGCAGCAGCTGGAGAAAGTATCTTCTGAAGAAGAATTCTTGCAGGAGGCACCACGTCCACAGAGGCCGGAATCTGTTGTGTGGAAATTCTTCACTTTTCCACCTCGAGAGAAGAAATTAAATGCGAGAAAGATGACATGCAACATTTTTGACCGAGTCCTGTTAAGAGGCAGTGAACAAAAATAATCTTGTGGCACTGCTTCTATGTACAAGCATCCCCGGACCACACATCCTCTCAAGCTTGCTCAGGAGGAAATGAGGCAAGCTGCTTTGAACCCCTCATCTGCTGTGGCAAGTACGTCTGGAGTGTACTCAGGAACACCTGCAATGGACATTAGGCTAGAATTCGCCTTTCTCGAGCAACACTGCGTGAAGTGTAAGAAACATATGCTTCGGTGAGCAGTTGGTGGAAGCAGTTTATGCTGCGCAGCGCAACCATCTTTGTTTATTTTTTTGTTTGTTTTTGGAATGATAAGTAATTCCAAAAGTCTGCTGTTTTATTTTTTATTTTTTTTATTCATGTTTTGAAAAAACACAAAAAAATAGAAAATTGTTCCCAAAAAAATACAAAAGAAAAAAGAAGAAGAAAAAAGTTCTTATTAGAACTACCTTATCTGGTTAAGGAAAGAACTATAAATGCAAGGTAATGTGGTAAAGTTTGGTTGAATATATGTGTACAGTATGATTGACTGAAAGAATGCATTAGTAGTGTATGGTGAATTTATAGGTGAAGATTTAGGAGGATGTACTGCAGCGTGACACTGCAAGATCTTTAGCTGCACTGCACTGTGGCACTTCCGAAGCACAGGGATATGCCATGTGTACATGAATATGTTGCAACTCTGTGCTTCCCTCTGCACTGCAGTACACAAGTGGGTGGTGATGGACGGAGGATCTGAACCAATCAAACACTCACACCCAGTCAACAGATCTGGGTTTAATCCAATACCGTTCTTTAGCCCACTTTGCCACCCCAGTTCAGACATGGCCATATGCAAATCAGTCTGACCCTGTGCCTCATGGGAAAAGTCCAGCCAGAACTGCCAATCCATGCCTTCCCTGGACCAGATTCAAGCTTCCTAGGACCGGTTTCTGGCATTCCAGCAGTCTTCAGCCAGGCTTGCATGAATCCAGTGGCAAAGTGAGCAAGGGACTCATGTCTGAGCATACCCTGCCAACTTACGGCAAACAAAGCGGTACAAAAGGGGGTGGTGATGGACGGAGCATCTGAACCAATCAAACACTCACACCCAGTCAACAGATCTGGGTTTAATCCATCACCGTTCTTTAGCCCACTCTGCCACCCCATTTCAGACATGGCCATATGTAAATCAGTCTGACCCTGTGCCTCATGGGTACAGTCCAGCCCGAACTGCCAAGCCATGCCTTCCCTGGGCCGGATTCAAGCTTCCTAGGACCGGTTTCTGGCATTCCAGCTGTCTTCAGCCAGGCTTGCATGAATTCAGTGGCAAACTGAGCAAGGGACTCACGTCTGAGCATACCCTGCCAACTTATGGCGAACAAAGCGGTACAAAAGGGGTTGGTGATGGACGGAGCATCTGAACCAATCAAACACTCACACCCAGTCAAAAGATCTGGGTTTAATCCATCACCGTTCTTAAGCCCACTCTGCCACCCCAGTGCAGACATGGCCATATGCAAATCAGTCTGACCCTGTGCCTCATGGGAACAGTCCAGCCCGAACTGCCAAGCCATGCCTTCCCTGGACCGGATTCAAGCTTCCTAGGACCGGTTTCTGGCATTCCAGCCGTCTTCAGCCAGGCTTGCATGAATCCAGTGGCCAAGTGAGCAAGGGACTCACGTCTGAGCATACCCTGCCAACTTATGGCGAACAAAGCGGTACAAAAGGGGGTGGTGATGGACAGAGCATCTGAACCAATCAAACACTCACACCCAGTCAACAGATCTGGGTTTAATCCATCACTGTTCTGTAGCCCACTCTGCCACCCCAGTTCAGACATGGCCATATGCAAATCAGTCTGACCCTGTGCCTCATGGGAACAGTCCAGCCCGAACTGCCAAGCCATGCCTTCCCTGGACCGGATTCAAGCTTCCTAGGACCGGTTTCTGGCATTCCAGCCGTCTTCAGCCAGGCTTGCATGAATCCAGTGGCAAAGTGAGCAAGGGACTCACGTCTGAGCATACCCTGCCAACTTATGGCGAACAAAGCGGTACAAAAGGGGGTGGTGATGGACAGAGCATCTGAACCAATCAAACACTCACACCGAGTCAACAGATCTGGGTTTAATCCATCACTGTTCTGTAGCCCACTCTGCCACCCCAGTTCAGACATGGCCATATGCAAATCAGTCTGACCCTGTGCCTCATGGGAACAGTCCAGCCCGAACTGCCAAGCCATGCCTTCCCTGGACCGGATTCAAGCTTCCTAGGACCGGTTTCTGGCATTCCAGCAGTTTTCAGCCAGGCTTGCATGAATCCATTGGCAAAGTGAGCAAGGGACTCACGTCTGAGCATACCCTGCCAACTTATGGTGAACAAAGCAGTACAAAATGGGATGGTGCTGGACGCTGCACTGCTGCACAAACTGCAGCCATGCGGTGACACCGGCACCCTTGCACCATGGTCAGTGATGTCATTTGAGATGTCATCAGTGATGTCACTGACCATGTCATGAGTGATGTAATATGTGACGTCATCAGCAGTGCATTGCGGAGGCGGGAGTTATAGTTAGCACAACTAGCTATAACGGCTGAATTTCTCTTGTTTTGCAGTTAGAGTTACCTGAGCTAACTATTAATTATGCCCCAGCAATGCACTGCTTATGACCTTATATATTACATCACTCATGACATGGTCAGGGACATCAATGATGATATCTCAAATTACATCTATGATCATGTAATTTATGAATTCATCCAGCAAAGTAAATTTCAATATGCTTCATAAAATACCATTTAACCTTTTTTTAAATACCAAGACACAGGTGAGGGACGTTCAGCACAGAGCTCACTGTAATCTTATCAACTACTATATTTACTTATTTACTTATCACATAAGGAAGAGTTCTCAGTGAATAGTCCTGTCTTTTCTAAACCACTATGCTAAACATTAATGACCAAAGCAAAACGTCTAACCATATAGGCAAGTCCTTTGCAAACACCCACAACACCATTTGTCAACCTGGAAAGACGTTTTAATGCAAATGTCAGATTACCACAAAGCATTACAACAAACCATCAGTAGAGAGGTCTTAGTGGGCAGGCCAGTGTGTCGCAAATAAGTAGTAAAATTATCTTCATCCTGGAGAAAGGTGTGAGCAGTGGGATGAGTCTGTTGTAAATGTCTCCTACACTGTACCATCACCCTAGAGAAATGTCAGCGAACAGAATATTTAATTGCAATATGTTACTACAGTCATTCATCACAATTGACAAAGGTCCAAGGAAACTTGTCAATATGTCATAAAACAGAATTATACTCAGCCATCACTGTGGAGTGAAGTCTTTGTTAACAACTTAGACTGTTGCAAAGCACAACCATACACATATACATCAGCACAGGACATGTGCCAGTGAAGAGGCTAGTTCATTTATAAATAGTACATCCACTTTTAAAACAGGATTCTAGATCAGATGAAATATGCTACAAATAGTATCACTCATAAGTAGTACAGTAAGAATAGTAATTTAACTTATACTGCAGCTTAGTATATATTTTTAAGTCTCAGACACGTTTAAGAAACACACATTTGTGGTTTTGAGTCTGTTCTTTCTTGTGCAATGCATGTCCTCAAAATCACATTTTGCAAAAACTCACATATTGTAATGAATGATTCGCAATAGTATGAATGACAACTATCCTTAAAGTCAGACTCTAGGGCATATTTTAAAAATACATAGCTTGCTTTGCTATCCAATTTCTTTGAGCTTGTTTTTCTTTGTCGAGTGAAACGTAGTCGAATACACAAAAAAATGAATGCAAGAACTCTGCAGATCAGATGTTGGCTCTAGGTATCCCCTTTCTTTTAATTTCTGCAACTGGAAGAATATGGCACATGTAACGGTCTATTACATCCAAATATTGGCATTCAATAAGAAATGCACAGATGTAAACCTTTTCATTAATTATGCTTCTGAATTGTAGTCATGCTTTTCTGATTTTTACACAATTGACCCTTTGCTGTGTACAAATTTCTATATACTTTTCAGAAATGTACAGGGTTATGGATTTACCCAATTATTTCACCCACAAATCAGAAGTAGGAAGGTACAATGTATTTACACCTAGGGGCAGATTTACTAATATTTGATGCAACGCAAAGCAGCAAGACAACCTGCTGCACTATGCTGCGTCAAAGGGGGAAGGCAGGTATGTGTCATATCTTCTAAGTTATGGTACACTTCTGCTCCCCCTCAGTGCTGACACACTTGTGACTGTCAAGCACCAATGCAGGCACTCTTGTACTATGTGCAAGGGTGCCTTCGTTATAGCCAGGATTGTTTTTTTGCAGGTAGGGACACCTTCCTGAAAAAAAACAGTCCTCTGAGACTTTTTACTCTTTTTATGGGTGATGCAGAATGCAGCACAAGTAGAAATAGGGACAAATTGAAGAGAAATATACATATTTCTTCTTAAACCCTTTTCAGCAGACAGGGAAACAGATGAAAAGTCCACACCCAGTGGGTGGGAGCATTTTTCGTGCTGCTTCCTGCTCTGAGTTGATGTACTATGTGCTCTTGC
Organism: Lissotriton vulgaris; assembly: GCF_964263255.1. Classification (NCBI taxonomy): domain Eukaryota; kingdom Metazoa; phylum Chordata; class Amphibia; order Caudata; family Salamandridae; genus Lissotriton; species Lissotriton vulgaris. The sequence goes on from NC_141687.1 coordinate 1,568,966,994, forward strand.
TTGGCTGGAGCTTTAAATTGATTCTTCCAAGTGAGAACCAATAGAGGTTTCCCTTCCCATACTAGTGCAGGGAGGGAAACAGCTATGTCCCGGGGGTGCACATAGTAACATCACAAAATAAAATGATGGACAGAGTGTTGAAACTTTTCAAACACTCACCCCAGTCACAGATCTGAGTTTAATCCATCATTATTTAGCTTTCCATGCCACCCTAGTGTGGACCCAGCCATATGCAAATCAGTCTTGAATGCGAACAGTCCAGCCTGAACTGACAAGCCAGGTGCTCACTGGATCAGAAACAAGCCTACTGATACCCTTTCTGGGTACTATCCCTCATCAGCCAGGCTAGCTTGAATCTGGTGGTGCAGCAAACAGGGGGCCCATGTCTGGGAACACCTTTAACCACTTAGGGTGTGCATAGCAACATCAGAAAATAAAATGATGGACAGAGTGTTGACACTTTTCAGACCTCACCCTCAGTCACAGATCTGGGTTTAATCCATTGTCATATGCAAATAAGCCTTGACCCTGCTCAGGGCCTGACTGTCTACCGGGCTTTTTGGTGTGCGGCCAAGCTGGGGGCTGATTTTGTTGATGGGGACCTGCATGTGCTTTAAACCGTTCATTTTGCTTTGTTTATTTAGAAGCACGCGCAGGTCCCCAGCAACGAAATCAGCCCCCACTGCAGTGAAATCAGCCCCCGTCTTGGCAGCACACCAAAACGCCCGATAGCCAGTCCGGCCTTGACCCTGCTCCCTATAAAATCAGTTGGGCCGGAACTGACAAGCCAGGTCTTCCCTGGACCGGAAACAAGCATCCTTGGACCAGTTTCTGGGTATCACCCCTCATCAGCCAGGCTAGCTTGAATCCAGTGGCACAGGGAGCAAGGGACCCATGTCTGGGCATACCCATAGCCACTTATGGCAACATGGTAACATTACAAAATAAAATGATGGCCGGAGTGGTGAAACGTTTCTAACACTCGCCTCCAGTCACAGATCTGGGTTTTTCCCATCGTTATTTTGCTTGCCATGTCGCCCCAGTTTGGACCCAGCAATATGCAAACCAGTCTTGACCCTGCTCCCTATGAGAATCGGGCTTAATGTCACACTTTGAGCATGAACTGCACCAACAACAAGGTGATATATTGAGTCCTTCAATTAATTTCTTCCATTGGCAAATTATATGGTGTCCAAAACAAAGACGGAGGAGGACGTGCCCCCCAGTAATTATGAGTGGTTGATATTAAAATCAATCATTCCCTCCATCACTGTCAAGTATACTAAAGGCTCTATGCCTCTGTAGAATATTAAATTCTAATATTTACTTTATTTATTTAATATCTTGATCATGTCTTTGATAATAATTTGTTAATGCTTGATTAGTCTCGAATTTATTAAAAAATATTCTTATATTTTAATTGCTTGATATACATTGTACTATTTGTAAATTGTTCCTTTGTGCTATTTTATAGAAAAAGATTTAAATAAAAAAGATAAACCGTGCTCTATTTTAAAAGACTGCATCTGTGTTCATAGTTTCAGTGAGGCAGTCTGGGAATGGGGCTTATCGCAGGACCTTGAACACTGAGCACATGGAAATCCTGAATATTTTCCAGATCTCTAATGTCCGCCGGAGTTAAGCCCTGCTTACTGACATCAATAAAATGTTAAACGTGTGTCTCGTTCCCCAGAGTGGAGTGTGCGGCTGTGAAACCGGCTATGCAGAAATAATGAGATCCAACGGCGTTCTTGATTACTGCATGAAGATCCCGGGCATGGCGGAGAAGAAAGCGGACGTGAAAACCCACGCCGGGAAGAGCAAACCTATCAACTCCAAAATATCGGACATGTTCCATGGATGGTCTGTCCAGCCGTTCGACCCAGGTATGTACGGCATTTAGACGAAAGGGCGAAGGATTGTACATTCTTGTATTAGCTAAATTACCCCTGTCGAATGGGAGCAGACAAAGAACCAGACCTGTAACTACATGTGTGCCCGACTGAAGAGTAAGGTGTGGAACAATGCATGAACCTGAATATAAGATATGGCTCTGAAAGCTTTATAAAATGCTCTAAACCCGAAGGCCACTGAGAGGAAGTAGTTATATTTTGAATAGTCACAGAAAACGCAAAAATAAAGTTCCCATGCAGATAAGGTGCTCCATTCGTGCTACTTTCAACTACACATTGGGACAAGTGTGTTTTCTACAAATGGACGGTAGCAGTGTTTCACAACTTGCGGATCAATGTCTCCAGATAATCATTTCATATTTTCATATTATTTTATAGTAATCATTGCAAAAGCTTAGGCCAGTTCTGCGAGTCACAGGAAAGGGGAACATCTGAGCACAGATGTAGTAAGTGTTTATGCTGGCATTTGACCGCACACTACAGTGACGGTCAACTTACTCGGACAAAAGCTACTGTGCACTGAAAGGTGATCCTCGCACAGCAGCATTCTGTTTTGTGCAAACTTCCCGTCGATGTATGAAAAAGAGCACTTGTCTGTGGCAGGAATATGCAAAATATTTGAAATGTGCTGTAAATGCATTTACTATGGAACACTAGCTTTAGGGTATGTCCTGAATGTCTGTGACTCACGGCATGCCATTCTACGCTCTCCACTCATATTGATTAACACCTGTGGGCACTCACCTAGTTATTATTCTATATACTACTTAATTGGCCGGGCACCACTCTAAGATGGCCGACACCCGCCCTGCATATCACAGCTTAGTCTCCCCTTGACTACCGTCGCCGCCATACCATGCCATATTATTATTCCCCCGATCTAAAATGGCCACCAAGTTTGGGCGTAATCTGATTGGTCCGTTTTCTCATGTGACCTTCCGCATCTCTTCACCGCGTCCCGCATTGCACGGAGACGCCACACTGATTACCGGTGTTAGCAAGAACCCCCATTGTGGCCTTGCTCCCAGCTTTTCCAGGTAAGATTGGCCCCGGTCAATTTGCACCCGTGGTAGGAGTTGAGTTTATGACACCATTGTCACTTATGCTGCCCTTGTCCTTTCTTTCCCAGACTTTGGTACCGTGACTATTCCTTTCGGGTAAGATCTGACTTCCCGCATTGTTGTTTACCACGTTCACTTCGATCTTATTGCTATAGTCATTTACATGTTGCCCTTCCCTCCACAGACCACAGAACTGAGGGCACTCATTCACGGTATGAGTATTTTCTCAACACCACTTTAAATGGGGAAGTATTTTTGGCTACTATAGTTTTAATAATTTTCTTCCCATTAGATTTACTCTATAATTAAGCTACACTATCAAGCTTAAGGAATTTTCCTACCTGAGTGCGACACTATTGGTAAGCGCAATTTCGCATACGCGCATCCTCACTTTAGACGCACTAGGTTTGAGTGCACTGAATGGTTAGCACGCCGGCCCGCCGCCACTTCACTCCATCTGTACTTTTGCACTAGCCACAGTTGATTCGACACTCGGCGCCACCAGCCCTGTTCCTCGTTACTGTTCTTCACTGCCCATATTCTGCATGATCCACATCTTGTTACCGGCTGCACCTTGGCATGGTATGAGTCATGCAATCTATGTACGCAGTTGTGGCAATGTTTTAATGACATGTCTCTATCTTTTTTATGTCTCCTCTTCTTTTTACATGGTATTTATCCCACTACCAGTGATACATTCGCAAATGTGTAACTTTAAGGCAATTACCCTCTGTCCTGAGGATGAACCTCTATTAAGTATGGTTCGAAACGTCGTCGACATATTACACTAAATGCAACGAATGCAGATACAATTTTTTCTTGCATATGTGTATATTTTAGATTGTCTGGTGTATGTCTTACTCTAATCAGATGTCTTGCTATTGCCTGTTATTTTGTATGTTGTATGTTCTTCCAGTGTGTTAGTCGGACACCGGACGGTGCCCCGTTTCTATCACACCCAGTGTTACATTTGTTATAGTACTTTTGTATCAGGGAATTAAACTGTCCTGCTGGACACTTCCCCAGAATATATTACCACTTGGTTTATATTTATTCTTTCGTGTATTGGTTTGTTGTTCTAAGGACCACTGTTCTTGATAATATGGAATATGCAAAAGGCATAGGCGTTGGCACAAAAAAAGATCTTCAGAATTAGCATTTTCTGGTTTTGTGACACATCCTAATAACATTTAACACCTTTCGCTAGCAAGGGGCCAAGCGTTGCATTGGCTGATGTACGTGTATGTTACAAGTGTTTTATGCTGAAGCCACACATCAAGTACAGATCCTATACTAGACAAAGCCAGCCCACCTTTACACTATAGAGGAACAGCCATTATAAGCCTGAGTAGCAGCAATGACATCATCAGTAGGCAACTGTACCTAAATGTGGTGCTGAGCTAGTGTTTGTCTATTGAGCAACAGAGCGAGGCAATGTTCTCTATTGCATGCATGATCATAAATCTGTGTCAATCCTTCTTAACTGTAGGCATTAAGAAGCCATAAAATAGCCACACATTGGCAAACTGATGCAAGGTGATTTTTGTGGAGATCACGTAAATCATGTATATTGACTAGTACTTGAGAAGGTCTTGTGGTATGCCATTCAAATGCTAGTAAAAAATGTGAACGGTTCATCTCCAATTATTAAATGTAGACTGAAACAAACAGTAACTCACATATTACATTCTACATACATTCACATTGTATGAAATCAGAATCTAGTTCACAAATGGACTGGTCCATTTTGCAACTATGAGGTTCACATTATTCTGGGGAGTTGGTGGTGAGAAGCTAGTTATAGTCAATGAATGAGCCGGTGATTGGAGAACTTTCCATACCCAATCATGGCTATGCATCTCCTATGCTCATCTCTTTTTGTATCATTTCCGCTTTTACTTTCACCATTCACAGAAGCCCTAAAGCTAAGATAGGAGAAACCTTTATAGGCTTTAGACCCATCTCCATGAAGACTCTTAGATATCTCTGTTTAGATGAGCCCTTCTTCCTCTCTGTCATGGCCAGAAGTTGCTCTCTCTTCTGCTGGGGTTTGAGCCACCGAGTCTAGGAGGGCTCTGGGAATAAACGGCGAAAGGTCTTGCTGTATTTGGGATTAGCAGTCAAAAATGAAGGGTTAGAGCTGTCCTCTACCTGTCCCAGATGGGTAATCCCTGCTATGCACGAGTTGCTGAAAATAATTATTTATGCCTGCATGATTTCAGAAGGCAGGCTATTGTCTTCTGGCAGGCAGACTCATCAACTGCAGCCACTTCTGATCCAGGCAGTCTAAAGCACATTTTATAAAGTCACCTTTTCCACAAAACTCCTCTTAAATTGAATTTAACCATTTAAAACTAAGTGGAAAATAAGTGAATTCGAGCATTGTACCATGCAATGATAAAAAACAAATATATTGACATGTTGGCCTGCCTTCTGAAAAATGTAGCGGTGGAGATAGATTGTATGCCTTCATTCACTATAAAGGCATCTATTTCAAATATATAGTGAGACAACTTTTTATATTAGACACCCTGCCCTGTGGGATCAGAAGGCACAGTTAAACACTGAATTATTAATATATTTAAATAGATTTTCTCACATTGTGAAAAAGCTTTTCCTCTCCAAGTGTCACTGCAATGCCTTTGAAAACTGCAACTGAGCCAAAGCTCTTCGGTGCTCCTCGCAGCGGTATATTTCTGTCATATATGTGGGTTGTATAGGTACACACTACAGATCACATATGACATTTATCTTCTATGTCTCGAGTGCGTTTACAGCAGCTTCTACTATAGCCATAGAGAAAAGTTACATTAGTTGAATAAAGTAATCCAACGCAAAGTAACTGATTTATGGGGAAAACACTAACTATGTGCTACAGTTAACTAGTACCGTGTCCTACAGTGGGCAAAACAAAACAGAAACAAGTGGGGAGATCACAACAAAAGTCATGTCCTTTCTTACATTTATGATGAAGACATCATTATAGCTAAATATGTCACTGGAACATTTCGCTTGGGGTGTGTGGCATGACGTACATATAAATTTCTAAGATCAAATAAAAATAAAATATATGTAGTGTTTAGGGGAAATGTCAATGTTGTTCTAGCGCTGCCAGGACATTATTATTCCAGAATTCAGAAATGCACAGGAGAATTTTAAATGATGCAGTGTTCAAGTGGGATTCTGTAGGATATCACTGTTTCACAAATCACAGCCTTGTTTTTCCTATGGCATATGTCCCTCAAACGGCCTCCGATTATAAGCCAGGCATTCTGTAATATAAAGTTAAGTATAACCAACTGAAAATGAATTGAGATGCTTGCCATTGTGAGACGTGCTATAAAAGTGCACTCAAAAAATTAAAGTACTTATGGAAAAGGTGTGAACATTTCTATCGCTATTCATACTGATGAACAGGCTCAGGCACGTCACCCTGCTAATTTTCATTTTTTTAAAGTTGACCTTACTATATAATTTTGATCCATAATTTGACTTTGTGATCTAGAATTGAGACAATAGCATAGTCAAATCTGCACACACCAGTCCTACAACCTTTGTAAACGTGCACACAGTTACACTAGAGCCACTTGCAGTCAATTTGCATTGAATACAACAATAACACTTATTATTAAGAATGGGTGAGTGGCCAGAGTTGGTGTACAGTGACGTCAGCATAACATCACCCATCACTGACCTGATTGAGGCAGGTGGGACTCACTTCTGTGGAGACCCGCGCCCTGCATATGAATCCTTCTTCTCGGGTAGATTGGCATAGGAAGGAATCCATTTCAGATTACTAAGTCAGAGCTCACACTGGCCATGTTTTGTCAAACATTTTCCTGTTTTAAAACTGGTGTGCAAGGGACGTCAGTGGTCATCCCCGAATAATAGGAAGGTGCAAAAGGGGATGGGGGTCCCTTGTGACTGGTAGTGCCATTGGACAGAACACACTTCCATCGACTCTGCTCTACAGACCCCTTGCCAACAGTGTGCCACTGAGCATCTGGAATTTTTGAAGCTATTGTAATACATGTTATCCATACAATAGACATATAAGGAGCGTTAGGAACATGTTGTTTCATCTTGTCCAACGACATATCAATATTATTAATTTTGACATACGTTGCTGTTTCTCAGAACATATTTTCTAATCAGAGCTGAGATTTATTTGCACTTTTTCTCTTTGCAGATGGTCGACCAAAAATGTGGGTTTATGGAGCTTCGGCTGGTGTATTTCTTCTCATTGTTTTTCTCATTTGTATGTCATACCTCCTTTGGTAAGTACCGATTTGTGATGTTGTAGTGTCGTACTACCAGAAGACAAACAAACATAGACCAGGCAAAATATTCTCGACATAACATTGACCATCAGATTTTCATGAACAGAATTATGCATAGGTACCTGCAGATGTACTTTATCTAAAATCATTTAAATATGTGCCATTATGATATCTATCTATCTATCTATCTATCTATCTATCTATCTATCTATCTATCTATCTATCTATCTATCTATCTATCTATCTATCTATATATATATATATATATATATATATATATATATATCTACTATCTGTCTATCTGTCTGTCTATCTATACTCAAGGAATGTGGCTGTTGAGTTAAGAATAGTGGGGCAGATTTATGAGGAAGTGCTGCAGCGTGGCACAGCAAGGTCTTTGGCTGCGCCACGCTGCAGCACTTCCAAAGCACAGGAATGCAACATATTTACAAGGCTATGTCGCATTCCTGTGCTCTCCCCTGCACTGGCGCACAAATAGCTGCCATGCGCCGACCCAGGCACCCTTGCACCATGGCTTAAGGACGCCTGCATCATAGGGAGATTGTTTTTGTGCAAGAAGGTACCCCTTCTTGCACAAAAACAATCTCCCCATGACAATCACTACAGGCATTTTCCTCTTTCAATGTGTGCTGTAGCATGCATCACACATTGAAAGAGGAAAAAAGGTGGAGAAATTAAAACATTTCTCCTCGTTGCACCTCACTATGCCACCCCGTAGCATTCGGACGCATTTCCAGATTTACGATTCCTCGTAAATCTGGAAATGTGTCTTGTTCTCGCGCAAAGTGCTGCATGTAAATATGGAGCAGAAAAATACACCACAAGTATGTCACAAAAAGTGACATACTGGTGGCGCATAGGGATTGTAAATCTGCCCCAGTAAATCTAAACCTCCCTATACATAATTACCAGTGAGAATGTGCTGGTTCAAAACTACCCATGTTGGGAAGTCTAACACACATTAACAGGTTAGTGTGATAGCATCGTCAGTAAAGACACTAAAGAAAACATCCCTTGCATTGTCTGTACAAATATATTTGTTTAATGTTTGTATATTTACAATGCTGGAATTAGTCAAAGTTGTATTTGTCATTCCATAATAAATACGCTGAACATATAATACAAACGTACAGAAACAATATATGTAACAGTATCACCGAACAGAGTAAGGCAACAGATGCATTTTCGGTCTATAGTTATAGCAATGGAAAAAATAGCTGAACTGGAAATGTATTGCAAAGTATTGCTTTAGCAACAAAAATCAAAAACGTTCGATTTGGTTTTTCACACTGCCACTTGGAGTCGTTTATAATCCAGAGTAGTATTCTTCCCTTGCTGCAGGGCCTACACCTAGACATGCTGTGAAAAGACCATACTTGTTCTAAATTGTGGGAAGACCGTACCACCCTTCTCTGACGTGGCAAACACAGATGCATGGACGCATATGAGGAGATTGCTGCGTGCAGGGAGCAAGAAGCTTGACGGAATGCTTACCACAGCAAGTTGTAGCAGCAGTTGCTTGGCGCCGCTCAGGCATGACCTCAGAGGCCCGCTGCAAGCAGCTATGAGAGAGGCAATCTTCGAGAGAGGCAAAATGTTGTCAGGTTGTGCAGGCTTGCACAGCCAGCGTGGCATGGCTACCCAGTGCTCCCTGTCTGACCACCCGGCTCTAACTCCTGGTGATGTTGGTTGCTCTTGGGCACCCCCACCACTTTTGACTTCCTGGATGTGGGGGTCCCATTACATTCTGTCTCTCTCTCCCTCTCGAAGACATCCCCCATGTTAATACTCACCCCTGACCAAGGAAAGGAGACTCAGGCAACTTTGCTGTTCTTGGCAGAGGTCATGTGAGAACTGTCAGTGCATTGGGGGACCCTCGGGGCTCCATTCATGGCTAGGGGTGCCCTCCTGTGACCTAGCAGCTCATAGGCAAAGCTGAGGGTCCGTGGCAACACTAAATATCACCTATCATCTGCGAGAATTTATATCCAATTATTTTGGGGGGCTTTCAGAGTATCGGGTTAGTTGCTTTGGTAGGGGTGTCTACTTGGCACACAGAGGCGGTCGGGTTAGATCCAGGTGCGGCTTGTGCCTCACGGTCCAACTGCCATTTCCGCTCATTTACGGGCTCTCCATCCCTATTGCTGAGTCAACTGTGAAGGGTGCAGAGATTGTCTAATTGAATAAATTATTCAGATAAAAAAAAACCTCAAACTCAGCAAGGCAACGGGAGTGCTGGGAATGTTGCATTGGCAATACTACAGGGAAGATCGCCATTCAGCTAGTTGATCCCGTTGATGGGAGGACTATTTATTCACAAGTTGGGTGTGCACGTGCCTAACAGGTGACAGTGTTTGAAGTTTTTGTTACCTGGTGTGGCGGGTCCCAACTGCTTGGTTCATTGCATAGTGGATAACATGACACTAAAGAAATTGTGTTCTGCTCATGTTATTGTATCAAATTAGTATTTGAAGGTAAAAAAAGCAAGTCTTGGAAGCAGGAGATCTCAACTATTATGTTTTAAATTGCATTGAGGAATTTCAGATTATTTTTCTAAGTCAAATAAATGGAAAACGCTAATTAAGAGTTTTTTTTAAATTTCTGTTTTTGTTTGCAAATATTTGTTTGTGTGTTATACAATATATGAAGCTGCAGAAGTGGCAGAAGCCTCAGGCCTCTCCTCAGTTTTGATTAGCCCCTTAGGCTAGCTAGGGCCACTTTTGAATTGCAGTTCAGCCATGGCTACATCAACAATGGCTATTGGTCAAAAATGGGCTGAGGATGCCCCTTTTTGTTCCACCCTCTTAAGATTACCAGGAAAGGAGGAAGAGATGAGGAGAAGGATTGAGCCTGCCCCTCCTCCTTAATCATCACATCTGACACAAAATAATGCCTGAGGAAGTAATCTAGGGTTGCTCCTGTGAGAATGTGTCTGTAACTTCTTCCTTGCATCAGGCAGTTATCCCTTCTGACCGAAGCAAGGTGGAGGATGTTACACTACCAGATATACAGCTGGCAAAGTGATGCCCATTAGAGGCCAAGGACATTCTAAAATCATCTGGCAGACTTTCAAGCGAAGGCCCCTCCCCCAAAGTACAAATATCCAAACCTCTTTTCCATCTCTTTTTAGTAATACCGCTTCTATGAGTGATACCCTACTTTCGCCCAGTGCCAGTGCAATCTGGGCACACTTAGTTCTGGCAGGAGAGGAATTGTTCCAGAGGTATTAATTTGTATAGAGAAAGTTTTATCCTCCATTTTAGCACTCCTGGATAAATCAGTGTCTAATTCAGACCCATTTATTAGATATGTTGAGCTCTATATTAATGGGAGTTCAAAACCTTTCATCTGGAATCACCCGAATGCTCCCGCATAATACTAGGTAGTCAAAATCCACTGCAGCTGAAGCTAAAGAAGAGGTTGCAATGTCACTGTTCAAGTTGCTAAACCTAGCAAGACAGAGGGCGGTTTAAATATGGCAGATTCTAATAACTCTAAATTAATTTAGGATCAAGTTTACTGCTTAAAATCATCATCATCATCTTCATCAGAAAGCTCGACAGCCATAAAAGAACATGTTAAACAAAGTACATGAGAACACAGAAACCACCAAATATAATTTAGAATTCATATACAAATCCGATATGGTTCCTCTCATAAAAATCCATTGATAAAAATGCTAAAATTACAATGCAGAGAAAAGGGTAAAACGGTTAAAAATATAGGAGCAAGAAAAAACCCCAATCAATCAGATAGATAGATTCTTCTGCCTAGGCCTCCACAAATACATCAGAAACCTTAAGACAGCGAAGATGATACATTGTCGAGTATCACTTCTTAGTATTCTGTACGCACTCCTATAGTTCCTAAGACCCTGATTATGGCAGACTGGTAAGACCCACTTCTTCCTAAACCCATGGTATGTTGAACAAAAACGTATGATGTGCTTGGCTGTGTATACCACCCGGGGACAGAAGGGACAGGATCTAATGGAGTCAGGGTTATCATGATTCCATTCAGCTGTAAAAGAGTGAATGGGTAGGATCCCCATGCGGAATTTAATGTATAAAGAATTCCCAAAAGGGAGTTCAACCTCATGTGAAACCATCTCCAAGCAATAGTCAGTTTTAAATTCCAAAAAGGAAGCAGTAAGAGAACCCACCCTACAACGATTTAGAGTAAGATGGTCTCTATGACACCAGTAGGCACCCTTTATTTCAGTTTCAAGACTAATATTGTGTCTTTTGGAATAGACCAAAGATTCTCAAACCCAAACTGCCTAAATTGATCTTTAACCAACCTAAGCCAAGAGTTCTTTTAGGCCCCAAGCTGCCCCATTAAGTCTTTTAGGGCCTTGCAAAAAGGTGTGAGCTCAGGGGCTGTCCGTAGTCTCAGCTAGTACAACAAAGGTGTCACACTCACTGCATTATTAATATGATTACGGCCATACTCCAACCATAATGGACACAGTGGGGTACTTGTTGGCAGGTTTCTTAAATTCCTCATAAATCAATTTTCTACAAGCTCAAGGGCTCTTACATTTATAAAACCCCACAAGTCTCTGCCGTACAGGGTAGCCCCTAGAACCTGACATTTATAGATCTCAAGTGCTTGGGTTACTGGGCAAAAAGATGTACTAGGCTGGGCTCTCAAAATGCCCCCATAATATTGCTCAAACTGCAGACTGCACTTCTGGACATGCGATGTCCACTCAAAATGTTCTGTGAGAGTAACCCCCAAATAATCAAACACTTGAATACCATCCAGAATTTCACTGTTAAAAGTTGAATTTGGGTGAAATGTTGGGAAGGGGTTAAATACCATATATTTAATCTTTCAGAGGTTAATCTTCAGCTCATGATGCTTGCAGAGGACCTAGAGCAATCAAGGAGCTTTTGAAATCCCATTGGGGATTTGGATAACAAAAGGGTGTTGTCTGCAGTCAGCAGTGCTGAAATCCTATCCCCGGCAAGGCATGGAGCATCACCCTCACATTTCTCAACCTGGGATGCCAGGTCATTGATATAAAGAAAAAAGAAGGTTGGAGCCAATACACTCCCCTGCTTCACTCCCTGATTCACAGGTATTGGGTTGGTCAGCTCACCTTGAGTCCCACATCTGACCTGGGCGTAATACCCAGTGTATAGTTCAATAATAACTTTTAAAAGATAAGCTGGCCCTCATCTCTAACAGCACCCTCAATATGGACTCCCTAGGGATTAGGTCAAATGCAGACCACAAGTACTCAAAGATTACATAAAGTCTGCCTCCCCTCACAGAAACATACTTCCAATACAGTAGCTGCAGGCGGAATGCCTGGTCAATTGTTCCAACACTGTACATAATTCAGCTTCTAATGAGGACAGAACTTCTGAATTAATCAAACTCTCACTCAGTCTATTCAAAATTATATGACTGAACAGTTTTTACAAACTGTCGATAAGACTAATTGGCCTGTAGGTCTTGGGTAGGGACCTGCATCCTTTTTAAAAGTGGGCGGAATCTGTGTACTAGTCAGTAAAGCATTAAAAAACAAGACAAAATAAGGGCATTGTATATCCTTCAATGACTTAAACCAATCCCCTGCCCTGGTGCCTTGTTACATATGATCAAATCAAAGACTTTGAAAATCTCTATACTCAATATATTGGGAACCTATTGTGGCACTCATACAATAAGGGACTCAGCGGAGGCCATGTCAGAAGTTTAACCACTCTTAAACATTGTCCTCTGGCCAATGAAGTTAGCTTGTGTTATTTTCTTGGCAAGGGATCCAACAGAAACTACACCAAGAGGACTGCTATTCTCCACAGTAGTTTTATGATCATTAGACTTAGCCTATGCTGCATTTCCTATGTGTGACTGAGCCATTTCCCAGGTTATCTCTTCCGGAAATAACTGAGAGAAAAGTTCAACCCATGCAGCCGCAGCAATTTTACTATCAAGAGGAGCGTGGGTTCATGAGTCATAAAGCACAATATTCTCTGCCTTTAATGGCATTTAGCATAAAGTCCCATTTGGTACATCCCAGGCTCTTTTTGCATTCGAGATAATGGCTTTATAAAGTGACCTAGCTGCCCGAATGGTATCTCTAGACCCTGCTTTAATGGATCTTGACAAAGCTTATCTAGTACCTTTTCATGATTTGGTATATCATGAGACCTCTTTTTTCCTTTCTACAATACTTTATGACTCTTTCATCAATAAATTCCTGCGAGAAGCAACATAGAGTTGTGAATTGTACACAAATTCAACAAGGATTCTAAGTGGTCTCTAGATACGTTCTCAGCTACCACTGCATCCAATCCAGCAGTCACAACCTCCAAACCGTTCCCCATGGTTTGCTCTGACTCTACCACCATATTCACTTAAGTCTACTCCAATTATTGGTAGGGACTAACCCTTGGTCTAAGTACTCATGTGGGGCTTTCTGGTGTAAATCATCCAGGGCTTCCAATGTTAAGCCAAGAGTGTTATGGTCACTATCTTGCCACTGAGTTATGATCGTCTCACCCAGGACTGGCCGCAACCTAATATACAAAAGGATATAATCAATTAGGTTAGAGCACTGTGGGCGATGATACATATGTCTCTCCTCCCTGAAAGATCTGGTTCTCCCATAACATGCCCATAGGCCATTACTTACCAAAAACACATTCAGCTGCAACACTGCGCCAGACCACCTCTTGACAGGAGGCAGTAATCCACCAGGAACACCCCAAATATGATCCTCATCGCTACTAACATACTCATGAAGAGCAGACAATGGCTTAAATCAATCTCCACCTCTATAAAAGAGCCCCAATCCAGGTATGAAACTAAGATGTTAAACCAGCAACATTCCAGGAAATTACATTGGTGGAATGGGGAAGATGGAAGTATGCATGACCTGTAGCATGCAGCCTCAACAGTTCGAGAAATAAAAGGGATGGCGCATCACACCTGGGTGGCGGTGTACTGAACCTAGAAGGGACAATATCAAAACAAGGAAAATTAATTAGAGGGGGCACAGTCCTATCTGTGTCTGGCATTATGCTACCCTATCACCAGTTACTAGCTGTCTCTGTGACTCTGGTATTGCTACTACCAATGGCAGATATTGTGCATCAATCTAAACCATCCAAATCATATAAGGGCAGGAATGTATTAGAGATCAGCAATGGGAGTCCACCAACACCAATTGTCATTGTAGGTAGCGCTCCATGTGCTCCCTTGCACCTTATTTGGAGGTGTTTATAAAAAATCTCAGAGGGACAAGATTTATACCAGCTTTCTTTATACAAGTCCCCACCCAACTCTAGACCAACCGTTGAGCTAGATCAGGGGTCAACCAATTGATAACTACACAGTCCCTGCTAATACTCTTTGTCACAGGGCCAACCAAACCCACCCTTCTTACAAGCAAGATCTTATCATACTGGTGAGCCAGCCAGTGGCAGACCTTGTTTTTGATGTCTACGAAGGATCAATTGGTAGAACTCTGGGAGGAGGGTACTCCTGTAAGAACAGCTATATAAGGGCAACAGTCATGGCGGAGATGTAATTGGGATTACGGCTGTAGATTAAAATCTTTGGCCCAGGAGTGAGTCCCCTATTTATATTACTGTTGGTGTAACTTGTTCCCAACAGCATTAACCTAGAGTCTGCTCCCCTGACGACCCAACCTCACCTGTCACCAGCTGTGTTTAAAATCACTTTTGAAGACTTAAAGCAAGTGGTATCATTAAAGCCTACTGAGATAGAGTGGCTTCCAATCTTTAGGAAAATGTTAAACTCAACTGTTCCAGCTAAGTCCCTTGCTTTATTGATGGATCCTTCCAAAGGTGAAGATAAAAAACATGTTCCTCTAATAATAAGCAAAAGAAAGGATAAAAGACAGGAAAAGGTAAGAAGAAAAGACCTTTATGAAATGTAAATCAAGGAAAATTAGATTCAGGAATGCACCTGCTGTAGAGAATTCTGCAAAAAGAGCAGATGATGGACGGAATGCTGAACAATGCAAACATTCACCCCCATTCAACATATATTTTTTTAATACATCTTTTTTTCCATCCACGCTACACCAGTTTGGACCCAGCCATATGCAAGTCAGTGTAGACCCTGTTCCTCATGGAAACAGTCCAGTCAGAACTAACAAGCCAGGTCCACCCTGGACTGGAAACAAGCATCCTGGGACTGGTTTCGGGGTACCATCCCCAATCAGCCAATCTAGCTTGAATCCAGTGGCCCATTGAGCATGGACCCACGTCTGGGCATTCCATTCCCACTTAGGGAGACAAAAGCTAAAAGAACAGATGATGGATGGAATCGTGAACAATGCAAACATTCACACCAAGCCAACAAATCTGGGTTGAAGCCATCTATTTTTTTGTCCACCAGGCCGTCCCAGTTTGGACCTAGCTAGAGAATTCTGATGCAGAGTTTCCCTTGATTGCTCCGACCAACACTCTATCTATTGCATCTCATGTTATTGATACTCAAAATTCTTCTGCTAACCCGGAAGTGGATGTGACTAAAACTTACTATGACAGCATGAGGCATCTTTCATCACTGCCCAGTAATCGGTTGATGACATGTGATATGGTGGGTTCCTCTTTAAATGTATCCCAGGGTGGTCGGGGTAACGGGGACAACCCGGCCTCCACAAACATTGTTGGCCATAAAAAGTCTCATAAGGCACGTCTAGATCGGAAGAATAGACAAAGGGGAAGACTACTGTACGCCAATTGCCCCAACAGAGGACAATGATAATATGGTCCCTAATGGTATGGGCATTGATCAGTAAGGAAATCCAGCATTAAAAGATTCATGGGGCCTTATTTATGAAGGCCTTGCGCCGCCGGTGCGTCACTTTTAACATGGGAAAAAGTGACGCACCGGTGGCGCAAGGCTTTCATAAATAAGGCCCATGGTCTTTAGGTCATCTAAATCATGGGGCAAATGCCCACAAATACATTAATTTTTTAGGGTAAAAGGAGTTAGGTCCTTAGGTGATGGGGAAGGCTGGACCTTATATATAAGTATTTTAGCACAAAAAGATGCCACCCCACTTTTTCCGTTCGCCCTTAGTTATAGGCAACACATCAACTCTAGTTCGATATGTTAGGTATATTTATTTACCTTTACTTTCAAATCTTTTTTTGAAAAAATCATGAATTCACATGACAGAGAAGAAAACACTGCACGTATAACATATATATACATGAACTGAAATGTACATCAACTTAAACACAACATTTATCAAGAGAAGAAAAAATCATAATGTAAAGAATACATTGGCTATACACAACAAAACATCTATATCAGTTTCAAACTGTTCAAAAAAGGCAAGTCAAGTTTTCAAGCCTCAATAACCATCAGTGATTGAAATCTTAAGAACAGTATTAGACAAAGTCACAGTTATAAGGAGATATCACAATACATAAATACTATGAGTCAAAGGCTATCAATGTTGGTGATTTTTATCTCCTTTCATGCCGACGCGTTTCGAACTCCATACAGTAGTTATGGGTTCTCTTCAGGGCCTTGTCACTTCTGTCTGTATGTGTGTAAGAGAAAGGGAACACTGTGTAAGTGTCAATTCCTATGGCCTCATTTTATTATTCCGCTTCTGGTATCCTACATTTAAATACCATGTTACCTTAATAGTAGCCGTAGTTATCCTATGACTGTTTCTGCATCTTTTGGAGCTGCAGTCTGAAGGAAATTAAAATGTCATTTTAGAGTAAGGCTCAATACTCGCCCTACGGTAACCTCTTGCCAAAACACTGCGAGACGTACCTTTAACTGTTTGTATGGTCCGTGTATGGGCTCTCCCTATGGTGCGGTGATAATTTTAACCTGGAGGGAAGGCGAGGATGGGGTTACTATTATTGTGCTCATATCGTCATTTAACTTGGTGTGGTAGATTATTGGGACAATCCTACCTTGTTTAAGTACACTGCGGGCTTAGGGAGCCGCTTACTCCATGGTAAACTTTCTGTGCTCGGGTTCTGTTTAGGCGAACCACGTAGTTATTCCTGTTATGTACTCTTGTGTCACGCACTGTTCAAGAGGTAAAATACATTAAAACATTTTTGGAAATGTTTCATGTAAAATTAATAGTGGTCATTTGGGCTCATATTCTAAGACGAATAAGTTGGACGTTATTTTATTGTTTGCCACTTACATAACATAAATAAACTCAGTGTATCTCTGTACCTTTAATTCATAGAATAAACAGCATACAACAAAACCCCACTTTTTAAAATGCAATGATCAAGCAAATTAACAAAGCACAGCAAATATGGGTAATACGTGTAGCATTTTCTGTTGAGTCGTGAAAACACAGTTCACTAACAGAAAATCCATAGAAACAAACGCAGGTGCTTGTCGCACTGAATTAGAGAAAAAATACATCTGTGACAGCATTGAACCAGACACAGGCCTGTGTGGATTTTATTAAGGTGCGGGGAATGAGATTTTGATACCTTTTCTGATCACTTAGATACCTATCTCATTCATCTATTTTGGATCGATTATTTTCTGTCATTGAGTAAAAGACAAACCCCGCATAGGTTAAATAAACCCCATAAACTGACGCAACTCTGAAGAACCACTTACAACTGATGAAGTTTTAAAAATGTAATATAAAATCAGAATAAGTTGCATATACAATCCTCTCAGGATAAGATTCAACAAATATACAGGAACTAGAAGGAACATAAATTCCCTAAAGAACCTCAGTCTACAAAAGAATACAATTAAAGTCAATTCAAGAATCAACAGATTAAAAAGCATAGACACAAAGTTGTTCCGTTGCGTCATCTACAAAAAGAGAATAACAAGTTAATTCTGTCCCTACTCTAGGCTAGGTGACATCCCTACTTCACAAGTTCCTTACCTAAAAAAGGTGTCAGCAGTTTGACTTCCAAAGAAGTTCAAACTCTCTTAGCCTCTAATGGTAACTTATGTCGAGAAACAGTACCCTCTCTGCCTACCCATCCGCTCTCTAAGGGTCCTCGGCCTACTGTTCTCTTGCGCTCTGATCTCTCTGCGCTCGCTCCTCAGGCCATCTGCTCTGAGCTCCTGCTAACTTCTCCCCAGGGTGCTGTCCCTAAATACACAATCACAGTATGGGTGGAACGCCCCTTGACGCCCACCACGTATACATTTACACATGTTCTCATTCTTGGGTTTTTCCATTACTTCATCTCTTCGCGTCATCCGTTAAGTTGACCTTTCTTCTTAGGCACCATCTTCGTCTTCTTGCTGGTGACTTCATTGACATTCCAGCTGACACTTTCAGAGCAAAGTCTATCACCTCAACAGAACTCCATTCTTTACGATTGTATTCGTAACCTCGTTTGGTCCTGTGAACGGTCATTTCTAAACAAGACCCAAATTCCAAGCGTCTCTTATCTCACTTAGGCCATAAACTTCGTCCAGCATTGTCACCTTAAATCTAGCAAGACCTTTGACTCTTGTCTCGCACGTTCAGATCAAGGCTATCCACGATTCCTGTGAGCCCACTAAATTACATACAGCGGACTACACTCCTGCGAACTCTTGGTCAGTTAGGTTAAAATCACACATGACCAAACTTTTCTAACATTCCTACAAAACCCTTCTACACAGTATAACCTTTAACACACATTTATATATATAATCGAATCTAGCAAATCAGTGATTATAAGCGAATGCATTTTACATAGAATACAACATTTATATTCTCGTGCTTACATAGTGCTATATATGCTCTGCACATTTCTTCGCTTTACGTTTTCGCCGTTTTCTCCGTTTAATAATTACACACGTATATTCAGTTTTGCACGTTCTGCTGTTCGTAAGCATTTCTATACATTTCTATATTAGCCCACTATGTATACGGGCCTTCCTAATACATTTCTATAGTGAATACAGATACATTCCCCATTACATTGATTACGTCAGCTAACTTTACGCTACAAGTGTTAACTTCATGTTACAACTTCTACGTTTATACGATATGCTTGTAAATATGGTTCGGATATACTTTTTATTCAAATTTCGCTCTCTCAGTTCCCCCCCTTTGATGACCTCTGGGGTCATCACTAATATCAATTTGAATAACACCTTACACAGAACTAGTTACAAGATTCCCTCTTTTTATCGTCTTGAGAGCTCTTAAACTTTTATACTGTTGGTCCTGTAAAGCAGCTAATCTCCTTTCTTGCTCTCTCATGGATCTTTGTAACCGGTTCGACCTATACCATCTGTACAGTTTCACTAACCCTAACAATGTAATTATGCAAATCAATATTATCAACACAGGTTTTAATATGTACCACACAACGCTTTTACCAAGGTTGGCAAACCAACTTCCAACTTTTCCTACTCCATGACCTACTTTCTCCCAAACATTTACTTTTGTTAAATCTTCGATTTCTTTATGTATCTCTGTAATGTTTTGTATGACTTTCTCAAGTGGTTTTGAATTATCTGGAATGTAAGTACAACATTCTTGGACCTTCAAAGCCTTGCAGACTCCGCCCTCTTTTGCTAGCAGTACATCTAAAGCAAGACGGTTCTGAAGAACCATTGCCCTAATCGACTGCATCTCTCCTTCAACTAACATTAATGACCTTGCAGTACTTGCAGACAATCTATCTACAACCGTAGCTAGTCTCCTGATCTTAACATCGTTAAGTATTAAACCTAACATAGGAAACATTGCTCCAAATATGTCTCCAACTACTTCAGCATCTCCTATTTCCCTTTTCGCTCTTGTCGAAGCCTTTCCTTCTATGATCGCTAAATCCTTTGCATGATATATTTTGGGGAAGACAATTGCCAAGTAACACGAACCATACCAATTGTCAGGCAGTTTTACATAGGCATTTCTTCCACATACAAAATATACATTAGGAATCGCTTGCATTCCTTTCATGAAATCTTTCGTATAGTACTCTAACCTAAAAGCATGTTCGCAATTTACTTCACCTACAAATACACTCTCATAATACGTCTTGCTTCGAGTTAAACATAACTTTCCTTTCTGCGTTTTATCTAAAGCTATTGGACCATTGCTACCCTTCTTCTTGTGTGCTTTTTCTTCTTCGGTCCAATCTGTTTTCCACTGTCCTGACATTTTTAGAATCTTCTGCCTTCTGTATCGGTCATCTACCTGTCCTATGAACTTTTTCTCTACCTCTGACACTTTGCAAGTCAGATTATTTCTGCGTGCATATGAAGTATCTAGCGTATCCCAAGAAAGAAAGAATTTTGCTAACCTATCTTCCTTTTTGTGATAGTCCCACTTATTCATTTGTTTATAATTCGGGACTTCAGGCAGTACCGAATCATAATTTGAAAAGTAGTACTCGAACCCTTCTCTACCATAAAATATACTGAGCAATAAGCTACATGTTATCCCATAAGTCAGTGGGAGATGATGATATCTGATGCCTTCATCTACGGAAGCCGGCAATTGCATGCATACATAACAATCCTTGGCCTCCGTGGCATCAATATACTCATACAATAGCTTGGCATATGCGTTTGACCTAAAATTTCCCTGTGACTCGTCTACATGTAACCTACGAGCTTCATTTGCCAGTAACGTCTTTTCACGGATGACATTGCTCTCCTCCTTCTTCCCAACAAGAGCAGGTTTCAAAGTCGTTACAGGCTTTACATCTGTTGTCTCTTTTTCACTTGCATGTCCTACCATGTACGATGTGGTAACTACTATAATAATGAGAAAAATTACTACTGCTATTAGTGTACCTATTATGCATTTTGCTTTTCAGTTTGGGCTGCCATTCTCCATGTTATCAAAACAGCGTAGCTCTTTCCTCTTCGAAGAAAAGTTTCTTTTCAAGTCTTTGTCTTGCTTTGTTTGCTTTCTCAGTCTGTGAAGCGCTCTTAATCAACAAAAGTCTCTTTTCATAACAATGTCTTTTTCCCTTCAACAATAGACAACCCTAACCCTTCTCCGTCCTCTAAATGTAATCCCTAATTTTATTCTTCTTTCCACTCGGCGCTAGGTTATCTTCTTCTTTATAGCTTAAACACAAAAGTCTTTATGCGTCTACAATGATTCTCGTACCTGCAGCTCTAATAACATGTTCCAATAATTCTAAACGAATGACTTTTTCTTCTTGTTCTGGTATTTGATGACCAAAAGTCGGAAACTCTAATCGATTTAGTACTAGATCTTTGATCCGACTCAGGTAAGGGGGTATGGGAAGTGTGAAAGTCAGTAACCCCTCAGTCTCGATTCCAGGCGTCAACATCCATATCTCCACTGCCACAAATGGATCGAGATTGATCACTTGCACTTCTCTCACTCTCCCAGATTTCTGTCCCCAAGACATCTGCTAGATAAGTCCACTCTGGGGTGGCGTACCTTCTGCAGGGCACACGTACCCTTCTTGATCTTCTCGGACTCTCAGAGCCTGAATCCGTAGGTTCGTCTTCTTGCTCTGAATCTTCAGAAATCGGGACAAGGGTTCTCTCTTGATTTGCTTTTAAGCTTGGCCTTCTCCTTCTCTCCGGCCAACTAGCTTCATCACTCCTTGTCCTCCTGCTCCTTGTCCTTGGACTTGTCTCTTGATCACTCACAGCTTGTTCGGTATCTGACTCGAACTCCCAGGTACTCTCTTCTTCTGAGACGACTTCGGTCTCACTGGTGTCCTGATCGTCGTCGGCCTGCTCCGACACAGGCTCAGCCTCTTCAATCACCTCTACAGCTTGGCTTTCCCTCTCTGTGGCTTCTCCGCTTTCCGCTGGATTCTCATCCGAGAGAGGAGCTGTTTCTTCCAGAGGTGTTGGCACTCTTCGGGTGTGTGAGGCGTGTATCCAGTTGGGCAAGCCTCCACACTTTACTGCAGTGTTCGTAACTAGTATGACTTGGAATGGTCCTCTCCAGCGCACGTCTAGACAGTTCTTCCTGACATGCTTCTTCACCAGGACCCAGTCCCCCGGACACAAGTCATGGCACAAGTCTTGTGCTGATGGAACCTCTGCAGCCTGGACCTGGAGGGACACAGAATGAATGGCATCAGATAGTCCCTTGCAGTAGTCCAAGATCAAATCGTCTGTGATGTTCAACAACGCTGCAGTCGGAACCGATGGCAATCTCATAGCTCTTCCCATTAGCACCTCGTGTGGAGAGAAACCTGTTCTTCTATCTGGTGTGCTACGTATGCGCATAAGAACCAATGGAAGTGCATCAGGCCAACTCAGAGATGTCGATGAACAAACTTTGGCAAGTCTGGATTTAATTGTGCTGTTGATTTGCTCTACAATCCCTGAAGCTTCTGGTCGATAACTACAGTGGAGCTTCTGGTCAATACTCAAGGCTGAACATAGCATCTTCACTATTTCGCTGTTGAAATGAGTTCCTCTGTCCGATTCCAAAGAGGATGGCACCCCGAACCTCGGTATCAACTCTCTAAGTAGCAATTTTGCTACTGTAAGTGTATCGCACCTACGTGTCGGGTAAGCTTCAAACCATCTAGAAAATATACAGACAATCACTAAGACATATCTGAGTCGATTGCACTTAGGCATTACAATAAAATCCAGCTGCATTCTATTGAAAGGCCCCCCAGACCTCCCTATGTGACTCAAAGTAACTGGTGTTCTCTTTCCTACGTTTAGTTGCTGACAGATCGCACAACGCTGACATACTGCTTCTGCCGCTACCCTAAATTTCGGATTAAACCACGTTTGTCTGAATACTCTCACCATAGCATCTCTACCTATGTGTGCTGATCCATGCAATTTCCTTGCCATTGGACTAACAAGTTCGTTTGGTAAAACTGCTCTCCCATCTGCAGAAATCCAAAAATTCATTTCACTTTTAGTACATCCAGCTGTTTCCCAGCCCTTTTTCTCATCATCTGGTGCATTTTCCTGAACACACTTTAACTCGTCCCACGTATCTACAGTGTCTAACAACATAGTCAACTCAGTTCTTTCCTGCATTCCCCCCACTTCTACATTGGTGTGAGAATATCCCTGTTCTGCACAATAACGTGCAACTTCGTCGGCGTATCTGTTGCCTTGCGACACAAAGTCTATATTCTTCGTGTGCGCGGCGCATTTGACAACCGCTATGGCTGTCGGACCTTGTAATGCCTCTAACAATAATCTCACGAATTCTCCGTTCCTAATAGGAGAACCCGAGGAGGTCATGTAACCTCTTTGAGACCATAACTGCCCGTAATCGTGAACTACCCCGAAACCATACTGGCTATCGGTGTATATGGTGACTCGAATTTTGTTACCTGCTAAACAGGCACGGGTCAAAGCAATGATTTCAGCTACCTGAGCGGAGTGTACTCCTTCCAGGCAGGCGGCTTCCACAACTCTGGTAATTGTACAAACTGCATATGCTGCTCTCAGCTGACCGATATCGTCTCTTACGCATGAACCATCAACAAAGAATATTTCATCGGGGTCAGTCAATGGCTCATCTACGATATCTGGTCTCGGTTTGGTGCATAGTTCAGTCACATCAAGGCAGTCATGATCTGTACAGATTTCATCATCAATCTCATTAGGAAGTGGCATCAAAGTAGCAGGATTCAAGACAGAGCATCTCTTTAGGGTCACATTCTCAGCAGCCAATATGACTTGCTCGTAGCGTGTGAGCCTGCTATTCGTCAGATGCTGAGTCTTAGTCCTGGTCATTAGCAATTCCACCGAATGCGGTACGTACACCACTAACTGATGTCCCATTACCACATTTTCACATCTTTCAATGCTGACACCTGTTGCAGCAACGGATTTGAGACATCCGGGCAACGCTGCGGCTACTGGATCTAATGTAGCAGAAAAGTAAGCAACTGGCCTACGCGCGTTCCCGTGTATCTGGGCCAAAACTGCTAAAGCGCAACCTTCTCTTTCGCAGCAGTAAAGCAAGAATGGCTTTTCGTAATCAGGCATCCCTAAAGCCGGGGCACGACACAAGTCCTCCCTCAGCTGCAAAAATGCCATCAAACAATCTTTGTCCCATGGTACCGGATCACTTACTCCTTTGTGCGTCAGTTGTAGTAAAGGTTTTGCCTTCAGTGAAAAGTTGGCTATCCACTGCCGACAATAACCGACCATGCCTAGAAACATCCTGACTTCTCTCTGTGTTTTAGGCACGTTCATTTTCATGATCGCCTCTATTCTGTCTGGAGACACCTTCCGTTTTCCCTTTTCAATCCTGTGGCCCAAGTATTGCACTTCGGTGAGACAATACTGCAATTTACTTGGAGACACCTTGTGTCCGTTCTCGGCCAAGTGATTTAACAAGGTGATGGTGTCTACCTTGCAAGCTTCCTCAGTTTCTGACGCCACTAGGAGGTCGTCTATGTACTGGACTAGAACCGAGTTCTTGGGCAGTACTAGACTTTCGAGATTTTTCTTCAGAAGCTGGTTAAAAATCGATGGGCTTTCTGTATACCCCTGGGGAATACGACACCATGTTAAAACGCGATTTTCCAGCTTAAAAGCGAACAAGTACTGGCTCTCTTCATCTAAAGGAATCGAAAAGAAAGCCTGACACAAGTCTATCACTGTGAACCATTCAGCTTGGAACGGTATCTGAAACAATATCACTGATGGATTCGGTACCACTGGACAACATGAAACAACGATATTATTAATCTTCCGAAGATCCTGCACTATTCTGTATTTTCCACTAGGCTTCTGCAAACCCATAATCGGGGAGTTACATGGACTTCCCACGATCTCCTTCAATATTCCCTGTTTAATCATGGATTCGATCACAGGCTTTATTCCTGCAATTGTCTCCGGTGTCAACTTATATTGTGGTGTTCTTGGATACTCAGCATTGGGTTTTACCATGATCTTTACCGGTTCTACCCCTTTGATCAGTCCTATTTCCTCTCCAGTAAAATCCCACACCTCAGCTGACACTGTCTCCTTCAAGTCCTGTGGAAGCTCCTCCACCGTTAGGGTAGGATATAGCTCCACGCATTCCTGTGAGTTTACAACCTTAAAATCGGCATCATCATCGTTAGTCTGCACTTCTACTCCTTCAGGCGTGCAATATATTGTGCAATTCAGTTTACACAACAGATCTCTTCCTAACAGACACACAGGGCTAGAATCACAGATCACAAACTGATGTTCATCACTGTAATTTCCTATCTTCACTGACACTGGTTCAGTCAGAGGATTCGACATTATAGGGACACTCGCGTCTCCAATGTCCTACCTCGTTACAACGATGGCACCTCGTTGTCTTTTTCAATGTCGCGATATCTACCCTTGGTCTCGGTCTTTCTTCCTCATCTCTGCTTTGATTATTCTGTTTCTTTCCTAGTGTTCCTGTTCCCTGTTGTCGCTGTCCACCCTTTCCAGCTGATTGCATCTGCACCAACATCAGCTTTTCCTTAAGTTTCTTTGCCTTTGAATCTATTTCATCGCTACAGTACCTCGCATACCTCAGAATCTCATCTAAAGGTTTGTTCTGCCAACAAATCAAATGCTGTTGTATCATTAAGCTTATGTCGGGTCGTAATCCCAGGACAAACTTCGACACAAACTGTCCTATGTCTTTGGGGTCCATCACATCCAACCCACTGTACTGTTTGAATGCTTTCAGTAATCTCTCATAGAACTCGTGAACGGTCTCTTTAGGTTCCTGAGTTGTTCGATCTATCTTAACCCAGTCTATGTCCTGCACCGGCACTTTCTCTTTTAACCATGCAATTACTCTTTCGTACTTTTCCATGACTCTCTCTGATGGACCATTCGTCCGGACATCCCTACCGGGCTCACAAGTGGGCCATTCGATACTAAGCTTGCATGCCGTCCACAAATCTCCGGGTACTAGGATATCAAACAGAGTGTTCAAATCGATCCACAGCACCTTAGAGGTCTTCACAAACCTCTCTACCTGCTTGTACCACTCAACGGGTTCTCTCTGAGCTTTGGAAAGGAATTGGTAAATGCCGCTAAATCCCCCCTACTCCAGGGTACATGCACGTAGCTTCCGTTCGCGATTTCTCGCAAAGGGAAAGCTTCCATTCGCATTAGCTCTCCATCCGGGGACCTCGTAAGTGTACTCCTTCTGACGGATCCCCTCTTAGACCATCTTTCCTCCCATTTATCCAAATCCCTCCATACTCTGATACTCAGGATTAGTTCCTTTATGTGTACTTTCAGCCCAATCGTCCTACGCTCATCTAGATCCTGATCCGTGCAGTGTAGCCTATGGTTACCCTGTAATGCTTTAGTTCGTGATAGGTCTATCATATACCTGTTTGCCAAATTAGACAAATTTTCATGAACTGACCTCGCTTTCCGGGTAACATCCTTAGACATATACAGTATTTTATCCGGTTCATACAACTCTATCCTTTCCATTGGCAAGGTGCCATCTATTATGTCCTCCAAGTCTGATTTCAAACTCATTACATCGAGCCGTTTTGCTTTTATCTCGGCTCTCAGTACTTCACTCCTAGGTTGTTCGTTTACATCCCTCTCACCCCCACTACGAGCCCTACGTCTCGGTGCAGGTGAGTTATGAGGCGTCCTTCTTGTTTCTCTTTGTTCCCACCTCTCTAGATCCCAAGCTCTTCCATCCTCCCTTGGGGTATGGTGAAACAATGATCTATTCCCCATCACTAAATTCTGTCTTTTCGGCTCGGTCTCTCTTGATGTGAGATAGGGTTCTCCGTTCTGTTCTATATCACTGCAACTCCCTTGCTGTCTGGTGTCACTCAATAAACGATAAGGTCCTTCACGATCCTCCATGTTCCCGCGATCCCGTCCGTGATCACTGGATGTATGGTGAGACCTTTCGCGACTCTCTATATTCTCGTGACTCCAGTGTCGCACATTCTCATCTGGGGCATGGTGAGTGCACCTGAAACTATTTCGGTACTCCTGTGTCTTACGTTCTCCCTCACTAAGAATGAGGCGAGGCACTCCCCCACACCCTGCACTCCTGTCTTCACACATTTGTCTATTGCCACTGATGGTATGGCAAGTATCTCCCTTGCTTCCTTGACTCCCTCTCTCCCACTCTGGGCTGCTTTCGCCAGCTCCGCAGTGAGAGAGGATCCTGTTATCCTGATATCTCCATTCTGCTTCTGTTTCTAACTTTTTATTCTGAGTCTCTTCGGCAGCATCCCATTCTTTCAAGTACTCCCTTAATTCCTTAAAGGTTTTCGGTTTCGGTCCCCTCAAATCCATCTGTCCTCTCTCCCTCTGTTCTGTCCAGGGACCCGTTGTTGAATCCAATGGGGTACTCCGACTCTTTGGTCCTAGCAACTGCCTTTGGGAATTGATTGTATTATTGCTACTTTCCATCTCTGCCCTTTCCCTGTCCCATCGTGCCTGTTCCTCCTGCTGGACTCCCTCTGGGTTGTAGATTGACACTATAGGACCTATGGTAACAGGTACTTGTAGAGCATCCGGCAATTGATACGACCTTGCATGCTGTGTTTCTGGCACCTTCTGGACCACGAATCTTCCTACTACTCTCTGTACGGGACTAGATTGAGGTACTTCCTCACCTTTCTTGGAATCCCACTCTGATGTGGGGAGCGGTTTATATTCCCCCCACCTAGCCCCATCCCCTTGCTGTAGTTCGGGACTTTCGGCTTCTCTGTTGTACGGAGGTGGTCTATCTAATAATAGCCTCTCTATCAGATCCTCATCCGGCTCGCTATCCTCATCTTCCTCTAGGGGTTTCTTTTCTCCCGTAGTCTCTAGCATTGTGAACAATTTGTCTGCTTCTATTTTTTGCACCCTCCATTTTTTTGCTTCATCATCCCATTTAGCATCCTGCACTGCTTTTACCAATCGTCTCACTCTTTCTTGGCGTCTATTCAAGCTCTTTTCGTGTGCCGCTCTAAACCATGCACTAAGGGCTTCGAACTGTGTTGGCCTCGGTAGAGGTCTCGTTGCGAGCATTACCGCTTTCAGTTGATTCAATACTTCTAGCTTAAACGTCCCGTATCTCGGGAACGTCAGTTCCTTATTCCCTTCTGTTAGCTTATTCCACTCGGAGATCCATAGTATTGAGTGTAAGCCTACATTCACTGCCATATGGTAAGCTGGTGTGCCTTCTGGTGGAGCTTCTTCTCCTGCATACAAGTTTCCTCTATCTCTCTTAAAGATCGCCCTTAAACGTTTAAAACACTTCATTTTCGGTAATCTACGATTTTCCTTAATTCTCTTCCTTGTTTACGTCCTGATGACAAACCACCCAATCACTACGTGGCTCTCGCTAATCAGCCTATCCCAGCACGACTCTACGCTGACCGACCAATCTCAGCGCGGCTCTACGCTGACGTCACTCGTCCCCTCTGCAGCAATTCCCCTCCTTTCTCAACTCGTCTCACGGTCTTGCATGCGTTTTCATTCATACGCGAAAAATGACTACTTCCGTCCAAGCGATCACTTTTCTTGACTGTACGTCCACAGTCTAACTGTAATTGTCACCTCAACTGACGAGACGTCTTTCCTCTCACGTTCAGACGCTCGCCTTAACTGATAGGTTACTTACACACAGTAAACGTCCGACCAGCGTCCGTTACTCATACACTCACTCTGTCACTCCCCCTATCATCGGTGCTTCGGGCGATCAATGGTACCTTATGACCCCCTTTACAATGGTAGACAATTACTCTGGGTGTTCGATACACCCGAACCACTTAAGCCCTTCTCTGGATCTTAAGATTTTATCCGGTTGCGCGCGCTCACAACCTTCCCTCAATCACACTACAGGCATTCAACTCCGCTTGACATTACAACACAGGTACAACACAAAACACCGCAATCTGGCAACGCATGACCCTTATACTCACTCTCGACCGACTCTGCTGCTTTTCTCTCACACCGTCAGCACCTTCTTCGGCAGGGATTCTTCTTCTGGTCGTCGATGACTAGGGACCTTGGGGTAATCTAGACCTGACCTAGGTTGTCTTCCTCAAGGAGAAAACCATCTTTCTCTGCTACCAACTGCGGGGAATGAGATTTCGATACCTTTTCTGATCACTTAGATACCTATCTCATTCATCTATTTTGGATCGATTATTTTCTGTCATTGAGTAAAAGACAAACCCCGCATAGGTTAAATAAACCCCATAAACTGACGCAACTCTGAAGAACCACTTACAACTGATGAAGTTTTAAAAATGTAATATAAAATCAGAATAAGTTGCATATACAATCCTCTCAGGATAAGATTCAACAAATATACAGGAACTAGAAGGAACATAAATTCCCTAAAGAACCTCAGTCTACAAAAGAATACAATTAAAGTCAATTCAAGAATCAACAGATTAAAAAGCATAGACACAAAGTGGTTCCGTTGCGTCATCTACAAAAAGAGAATAACAAGTTAATTCTGTCCCTACTCTAGGCTAGGTGACATCCCTACTTCGCAAGTTCCTTACCTAAAAAAGGTGTCAGCAGTTTGACTTCCAAAGAAGTTCAAACTCTCTTAGCCTCTAATGGTAACTTATGTCGAGAAACAGTACCCTCTCTGCCTACCCATCCGCTCTCTAAGGGTCCTCGGCCTACTGTTCTCTTGCGCTCTGATCTCTCTGCGCTCGCTCCTCAGGCCATCTGCTCTGAGCTCCTGCTAACTTCTCCCCAGGGTGCTGTCCCTAAATACACAATCACAGTATGGGTGGAACGCCCCTTGACGCCCACCACGTATACATTTACACATGTTCTCATTCTTGGGTTTTTCCATTACTTCATCTCTTCGCGTCGTCCGTTAAGTTGACCTTTCTTCTTAGGCACCATCTTCGTCTTCTTGCTGGTGACTTCATTGACATTCCAGCTGACACTTTCAGAGCAAAGTCTATCACCTCAACAGAACTCCATTCTTTACGATTGTATTTGTAACCTCGTTTGGTCCTGTGAACGGTCATTTCTAAACAAGACCCAAATTCCAAGCGTCTCTTATCTCACTTAGGCCATAAACTTCGTCCAGCATTGTCACCTTAAATCTAGCAAGACCTTTGACTCTTGTCTCGCACGTTCAGATCAAGGCTATCCACGATTCCTGTGAGCCCACTAAATTACATACAGCGGACTACACTCCTGCGAACTCTTGGTCAGTTAGGTTAAAATCACACATGACCAAACTTTTCTAACATTCCTACACAACCCTTCTACACAGTATAACCTTTAACACACATTTATATATATAATCGAATCTAGCAAATCAGTGATTATAAGCGAATGCATTTTACATAGAATACAACATTTATATTCTCGTGCTTACATAGTGCTATATATGCTCTGCACATTTCTTCGCTTTACGTTTTCGCCGTTTTCTCCGTTTAATAATTACACACGTATATTCAGTTTTGCACGTTCTGCTGTTCGTAAGCATTTCTATACATTTCTATATTAGCTTACTATGTATACGGGCCTTCCTAATACATTTCTATAGTGAATACAGATACATTCCCCATTACATTGATTATGTCAGCTAACTTTACGCTACAAGTGTTAACTTCACGTTACAACTTCTACGTTTATACGATATGCTTGTAAATATGGTTCGGATATACTTTTTATTCAAATTTCGCTCTCTCAAAGGCGTGCCTGCCTATGCGGTTAGAGTACATGCTGTCAGTTTGTGAACTGTCCCCATGTAGAGCTGGCACAGAGTCTTTTTATTTTATGGGTACTTCTCCCACCACAACGCCAATACGTGTAATCTAACCTCCCATTTTCTAGAAAATACTATTCAGAGAGCACCCTTATTGCCTAAAACTATAAAAAATGCCTCTTGGTGTTTTGACCAGGTGCAAACATTAAAGATGTGTAGTTGGCGAATTCCTCTATTGGATAATGGGATCGTTAACCAGAATTATCTCCATCACCACACTGTGCTCCCAAATTAGCATTTCTCTCTTAAACACTATCTTAGCAAACTGAAAATGTCTGCTTTTTTACACCTTTTCTTCTATCAGCACAATTCTTTTCCAATTTCCATCCTATCAAGTAATTCCTGAAACATCATTTAAAATCCCTGCATGGCTGCTAAAGGGTCACTAGGAAAGTTTTCCTGTTCTTGTGGTGAATATCCCTTTACTCTATTTTATTATCCACATGCATACACTGTATCAGTGTACCGTGCTTCAGGTTTAGTAGCGAAGCATTGAGGTGACTTGTAGAAGAAGCTGGCTAAAACAGCTACTGCAGTTAAACTATAGACTCATAGCCAACTGAGGGCGTGTTTGTCTCAAAACTCCTGGACACCCCAAAAGTGCAGTATTAAGGACTACGGGGCAGATTTATGTCGGACTTGCTAAATTTTTGCGCCGCAGTTGCGTTACTTTTGTGACGCAGCGGCGGCATAAACCCTGCGCCACGTTGCGACATACTTACATCGTGACGCATCTATGGAGATGCGTCACGGTGTAAGGCCCTGCACCACATGAAACCTGCGTCATGTGTCATGTGGGCGTTTCCACACAGGGGGGGCGTTCCGTCGCAGGAACGCCCCTGAAAAGTGACTCAGTGAAATCTACAAGATTTCACTGAGTCACTTTCCCAACACTGATGCGTAAAAACCCTGCGCCTGCTTGAAGCAGGCGTAAGGTTTAATGCACCACGTTAGAGATAGGGCAAGTTGGAATAGTGCTGGAGTTGCGTGCCGCACGCAACACAACTTCAGAACTGCGCCAACTTTACGCCCTAGATGCGACACGCATCTGTTTATTCCTGCGCCATGGTGCGCTGCATTGTAAATGCGGCGCATCATGGGTGGCGCAAGGATAAACTTGCGTGCCGTATCTTTCCTGGCGCATCTCTGCCAATTTGCAGAGATGCGTCAGGCAACATAAATCTGCCCCTAAGGGCTTGATTTATCAAATGTCACGCAGCACAGCACCGCACAGCACAGCAAGACACCTTGTGTTACAGGGAGAGGGCAGGAGTGCGCCATATATCACATTATTTGGCACATCCGTGCCCTCTCCTTGTGCTGGTGTCTTATGTGCTGCCTGCCACCAATGCAGGCACCCTTGCATAATGGTGCATGGGTACCTGCATTGCAGGTAGTATTGTTTTTGTGCAGGAAGGGGCACCTTCCTGCATAATAACAACAATCCTTTGTGGCTTAGGGCCATACATATCATGCTTTTAGTTGGTTGCAAACGGCGGTTTGGGACTTGTAAAATGCATTTTGGTATGTATGAATTCCAATTTGTGATTCTGTAACATGTTTAGGGCGTCCCGTCCTAATACCGAAATGCAGCGGTATATAGGAATATACCCCTTTGTGAAAGTTTATAAAAAATGTTTTCAAAAGCAGGCAGTGGTAGCGCAGGGCTTTACAAGGTGACGCATCTCCCTAGATGAGTTACGTTGTTAATGGGCTGCAACATGGCGCATTATTTACGCCGCCCCTGCTTCACAAAAAGTGACACAACGGTGAGGCAAAAGTGTTGCAATGGGGTTTGTAAATCTCCCCCTTGGTTTAAGAGATTCATGGTTACGGGGTTACTCATATTGTAGGCTAGTCAAGCATACCTCAATAGTGGGAAATATATGGAAACTTTTTGAGGGTTAAAGGAAAGGAAATGGCATGATGGGAGAGCTGGATTTTTATGATGATGATTATGATGATTATTATTATTATTCAATGTGTTCTTTTTATTCTTACAGCAAAACGCCAAAACAGCATCAACTTTCAGTTCCACAGCAAAAACCTCTAACCTTGGCCTACGACGGTGATGTCGACATGTAGAAGAATAGAAATCCAAATGTACACTTCAGCTGCCTTAACTCACTTTTTGTATGAAACGTACCACGGAGTTCTCAATTTTTTGAGGAATGTCTGGATGTAAAACACAGAGCAGACTGATAATGGCGAATTTTCACATTTTGCAAACGGCCTCTTTAGAGAAGGGATTTAGAAACCACAAAAACCCACGCGTGTTCCTGAATGAACAAAAGGGACTAGACACTTCAAACGGCACAACATATTTGAGTGTGGAATGCATGACGACAATCCCAAACAAAGTACAACTTCAGCAGTGGAGAAACAATTAGCACAAGCGGCAAATGCATTTCTTCAACCGTATGCACTATGTTAGTGCAAAACACTTTGCAGACCTACCATGTTTTTCTAGAACAAGCATATTTGTTGAAACTACTGCAAGACTCTTTCTCGTTTGTCATAAAAATCAGGAAAATGTGACTGAATCTATCTCCCATGTGCGTGAATTCGCAAATGCGGAACACTTTTCTTCCGAACTGGATAGCCCTATGGATTTTATTTTCATCAGCAACAAGAAAGTTGGATTCTTACAACATTTCATGGAATTCGAAAACTGCCAGTTGTCTACTAGCACCCGGAATGTAAATTGAACAAATAACGAGATCTAGATGCGACATTCAGCAACAATTAAGATTCTTAAATGGAAAACACAGATACATTTAAGGTTTCATACTATGTTACATCGTGTTAAGTCTTGCTATCTCTGGTTTTGTAGCCTGACCTTTCTTAAAACAGTGCATTTATAGAAAAAGAATAAAAAGAAAAACACGATTTTATAGTAAATTACAAAAACCGGTGACATCTTGTGCACGCCTAACACCAAATGTGATAATTAATGTCCTCTAAAAAGTTCTGCTTAGGTAAGGTTTTATAAGCAGTCAGTCGTTACAATAAAACTGACATGCAATTATAGGGAAGACGTTGCCACCTTGTGGTCATTCTAATTAGTTGCAACTGGATAAAAATGCTAGATATACGAGTTTAAGAAAACAATTGTTGCAGTTTAAAACGGTATTGTTTGGAATGTAAAATTCTTGAACTCCTCCAGGCAAAAGTATTATCTGTAAATTAATTTCATATTTTGTTTTTTTACGTTTTTTTGTAAAGTGAATACAGATACATTGCAAATAAAAGCCATTTAAAAATAATATATTTTCATTGCATTATTTGAAGAGTATGTAGGTGCATTTTTATGTATCAATCAACTGAGGTACCCATTTACAAGCCCCGTGATGAAGCATGCCTCCTCTGGTGGGTGAGGGAAACCATCCTTTAAAGGGATGCCTTCTTCCTAGTCAGCCCTTTTGTCACCCCTTTTTCTCTTGATAGACCAGAGGGTTCTTGTGTGTTTTGTAATTAAATTCAGGGAGTTGGCCCTCACTGGTCATAAAAATCTCCACGGGCTCCCCTTTTGTGTGTACACCCTTGCAACATAGCGCAAGGGTGCCTGCGTTGCAGGGAATTATTGTTTATGTGAAGGAAGGTATCCCTTCTTGCACATAAACAATCCACAATGCAGAAGGAGCACAAACAGAAGTTGCAAATCGTCATTATTTAATGATTGTTTATGGGCAGGAAAAGACAACTTTCTCCACATAAACAATCATAAATGGCTTTTTGCTCCTCCTATCTGTGCTGTAGAATGCAGCACAAATAGAAAAAGCAAAAACTAGGAGAAATAAATGCATTTCTGCGTTTGCGCCATTCTAACACCTGCTCTGGCATGGCATTCATTTTAGGCGCTGCCACAGATTTACATCTCTATTTAAAACTGGTGCGGCATCAAAAAGCAATGGATGTTGTGGTGGAATGCCCACAGCAACACCCATTGCATGCCCCTTTGCTGAAGAGGACTGTGGCGGAAAGGCGCATATTTAACCCCTTCGCTGCTGATGACGAGCTCAGCTCGTCATCAGCCACGGTGGTCGTGTGCGGATGACGAGCTGAGCTCGTCATGTAACGCGGCTTTTGGAAAAAAGCCGCACAGCGCAAAAATAACCCCCGCATGCATGTGGTTAAAAGGTGGTGTTAAGCCATGCTAAGTGGTTTAGTGCAGCCTGTCATTATGAAAATGGCACAACACCTCCATTGCATTACAAAAAGTGATGCTCCAGTGATAATAGGGGCTTGAAAATATTTCCCTGTTTTTGATGCAAAGTCCCATCAGGCTTTATTGGTGGATTGGGTTTTAGAAAAAAGCCTTTGGGTGTTTGTGGAGATCCGTTCCAGAAACACTTTCTTGACACAAAGCAGCACAAACTGGATTTGAAGCTGTGAAAAGATTGTATTTTAGAACAAAACACACTTTGCACTGGAAACAAAACCCCTTCTGCCACTTTCTCTGCTTTGCCTCACTTTCCCATTGTTAGAAACAGGTAGCATGGTGCAGAGCAGGCGGGCCAAACTCCAGAGGACATATGCAAAGCATCCATGCTGTACACACAGGCGGCACACAAGGCACATTACAAAATGAGACCACACCAGTTTTGGTAAAAAGAATAACTTGTGTATTATGTCAACACAGGATAGTAATCACAGTACTTTACACCGTGCCAACTGGCCCCAAGGCAGTATTTACAAGGGGGGATTATTTACAGGGCAGGGCCAATCGGGCCGCTGCCAGAACAATCACTAAGGGACAAAAGATAAGTGAAAAAGGTAAGTCCATTAGTCTCAATGCTGCAATAAAGACATAAAGCATTAGCAGTCGGCCTAAGGCAGGAACCTGAAGCGTGAATCACAGTGACATAACACTTTAGGCAGGAACATCTGCAATAAGCATAACATTAGCATGGGAAGTATCATCCTAGGACATAATGATCCTGTCTTGAGACCTCAACGTGGGCCTTAGGCAGACTCCTCAGTAGCATAAACCCCTGGTATGAACCACATTATCATGGGGCCCAAACATAGTAGCATATGGTATTCCTTTTAGCGAGTACAATAGTCGGGGGCATAACCTGTAGGCCTCATATTAGCATGAGCCACCCCGGGAATGAATTAAGGGGCAGCAACATGAGCCAAAAGCAACATTAACAGGACCCTTTACACAACACTTCATGAGGCAGAAGTTTAGTACATCATCCCCTGACATCAAGCGTAATCCTCAGCCTCACATCAGCACCAAACTCAGTAGGCCTGGAAACATGAATACATCAGGCCGCAAATCAGCAGGGTAGGCACGGTAGCACTTAGAACATCGTGCCTTAACATTAGCTACAATCAGGGGCGTAAGTCACCTACTGCATTTGCATGAAAAATATAACTGGATATACATGTGAGCATAGGGGCTTATTATGCACAACAACTTCCAGTGTGGAGGCATCCACATGTTCGCATGAATCCTGAGGCTCCTCCCTGGGCATAACAGTCCCCGCCCTAGCCCTGCATGATAACGGCCATATCATTAAGCATAAACCTGTGGCGCATCTCACTATGCGTAAACCCCATTAGATTAGGCACAGAACATTGCGTGCAGGACGTCAGTATAAGTCCATGGGGCCCAAGCTCAGCAATGGGAACGTTAGGGAAAGCAGTAAGCCTAATACCAATGGCTTAATGATTAGGGCATGGGGCGCATTAGGCATTATACTGGCATAAGTCACATTAGGCAGAGTCTTTGGGGCATGGGACCTAAAACATTCCCAGTAGTGCGTGCATAGTGGGCCCGACCGTTCCCACTGCCCACTGTCCAGCGGGGCAGGGATGTAAAGCCCAGTCAATACTGACAAGGTGGAAGCCCCTCTCTCCCGGCCTTAAGCACCATGCACGTCTCAACCCTACATGCAGTCACAGGGGGGCGGGCACCGGCTCTGTGACCCGACTCACCCCCCAACCACGGGCAGGCCGAGCCCCACTCACTGGGACTCTTCTTCTTTCTGCTGCAGGCTGGGCGGCATTCACGGGGCTCTCCCTTCAACCTGGGAGCCCCGCTGGTCACTTGCAGCTCTTCCTCACAGGGGGAGGCGGGGTAGGCTCCCGCTCTCCTAGGGCTTCTCTGGCCGGCTTCCTCCGGTCCTGTTCTCGTCGCGTGAGGCTCTACTCTGTGCCTGAGGGCCCCGCCAGCAGTGCCTCGCCGGACTTCTTCCGGGACACCTCCCTTGGGACCCGGGGCTTTAATGGGCAGACACGTGGGGCTCCCCTCAAGCCCTGGGAGCCCTGCAAGAGCGCAACATTCCTCCTTCCGACTTTGCCCGGGCCCAGTGTTCGATGCGGAGCCCACGAGGCTGCAGACGGCGTCCTTCTGGGGCGATAACCGGTGGGGTGGGCTCCCGCTCCGGTTTTAGATTCAGCCAAGGCGCGGGCTCCCACCAGCACACGGGGCCCCACCTGACTTCCGGGGCAGCTACTTCTTCTTCTGGGTTGCTGCTGGCAGCGCGGCGGCCCTTAGTTGATCCCGGGTTGCGGCGGTGATTCCAATTATGCGGGGTGGGCACCCGCTGGGTTAATTAAGCGCGCCAACGCGGTTTAGGCTCCCGCTAGTTCTAAATCGGCATAGGCGCCACTATTACACGGGGTAGGCTCCTGTTAAATCAATATCAAAACCACCGGGTAGGCTCCCGCTGGTTTCCAAGTATGCAGGCAGTCTCCACACGCGGGGTGGGCACCCGCGATGGCAGCAATAACGCAGAGTAGGCTCCAGCGGCGCTTCACACTAAAACAGTTCTTCTTGGCAACGCAGCGCTGTGGAGTCCCTGCTTCTTCCC
The DNA here is from genome assembly GCF_964263255.1 of Lissotriton vulgaris. NCBI lineage: Eukaryota > Metazoa > Chordata > Amphibia > Caudata > Salamandridae > Lissotriton > Lissotriton vulgaris. The sequence continues at coordinate 1,569,004,716 of NC_141687.1, forward strand.
GGGCAGAATTAACATAAAACGCTGCAGAAATCAGCTCCTCACCTCTGGGGCTGGGAATATAGCGTTGCACTCACCAAGCGCCAGTCAGCAGGCAAGATTGGCGCTCTTCTTCACTGGCACTCTGATTATAATGCTCCTCACCTCCTTCTGGGTGCAGTCAGCAGGCAGATAATGAGCTCTTCTCTTCCAGGTGCTAGGGAGAAGTCAGGGCTCAGCTGTAGGGCTCATGAGTCGGTAGGGCATGAGAGCGGCAGGCAGTGCTAGGCCAGGTCAGCAGTCAGTGGGTACTCATCAGTACAGGAACACAGCTCCTCGGAACAACCATCCCCTGTAGCGTTGCACTCCTCCTGGTACTCTAGCAGCAGGCTCTCACTGGCCCTGTGGACAGGGGAGGGGGCCGATGGGCTCAGGGGCAAGCATACAGTCCCATGTGGCGTCACCCCCTGGAAGCTAGTCCCCTCACTTTCAAGTCCACGCTCGGTGTGAGCACATGTCGGCACAGCCCCCCTACTTATACGCCCCTCACCCACTCCTACCAGACAGTGCCAGAAGCTTCTAGAAGCCTCTGGGAAAACTGGTTCCAACTGGCTCAGGGGGAGGAGTAGAGCACCCTGGGTACCAGGCTTTCCCTCCAAAAGCTGGGATGGCTGGGAACCAAAGAACTAGACTGCTAACCCACCACAGTCAGGCAGCACCACACACAGCCATGGCATCCATTTTAAAAGCGACATTTCACCAGGGTGCATTCTTGCAATGGGGGAATTACAGGTGCGCACAACATTGCATTACATTTAACATGACATCTCACCCCACACATGGCCTATACATTTATCTACCATGGGGGAGACATCCTAAAATAGGGGGGTGAAAAGCGAAAAATATCGGGAAAATGGGCAAAGTCCAACAGCCATCATTCACTTGGCCAAGGAATAATCATTCATCTCATCAATTTTGAGACAGAGTAGTAACTGTCAATTGAAGTGTGGGTATTTTGCTGAATCAGAAATCCAAATATCACGCTTAGGGGCATATGTACAAGCCCCTATCACCACAGGAACGTCACTTTTTCTGACGTTCCTGTGGCAATAGGGGCGTCACCTTATTTACAAGGCAGCATTGAGACACTTAACGTGGCTTAACGCTGCCATGTAAATAAGGACCCCTTTCATGCTATGCTTAGCCTGAAAGGGGTGGGCAGTGGGTGTTGCGGTGGGCGTTTAACGCAACACTCTATGATGTTGACGCTGCCCCCTATGTACAAGTGTGGTGTAAATAGGAGCCAGCGTCAAAATTAAGACCAGGGAAAACCTGGTATTAACATGGCAAAATGAGAAGAAATGCTTTATTTCTCCTCATTTTTTCTTTTTCCATGTGTGCTGCCTTGTGCAGCACACATGAAAAAAGCAAAATACCTTGGATTGTTTATGTGTAGGGAGGTGTCCCTTCCTACACATAAACAATCTTTAAAATAAAATGACATTTTGTAATGTCCATTTGTGTTGCACTAAGCAGCACATATAGAAGTGACAAAGCTTTATTTAAAGATTTTTTATGTGCAGGAAGGGACACCTTCCGACACATAAACAATCGTCTCCTGCACGCAAACACCCTTGCACTATGGCGCAAGGGTGCCTGCGTTGGCACTGAGCTTCTAAACTTAGCGCCAGCGCAGGGGGATATGCAAGGTTGCACCATATTCTGGCAAATATGGTGCAGCCTTACGTTTCTGAAGTGGCGGAGGGAGGTGTTAAGTCATGACAATTAACACCTCACTCCACCACTTCTTTGTACATATGGCCCTTAGTTGCAAGAGGATATCCAAATCCTTTTTGAAGCAAGGAAATACAGCTGTGTGTTCTGTCCTCAAACACAGGAATAGTTGGAACAGGAATGTCTATTGCATGGTAAATTAGCATGTTCACCTGCCCTAAGTGCCCAGCTACTGATATCTTGACTTTAAATATCTGGCTCCAGGGTCAACTAATGCAACATGCATGCTGATGCCTTAGTCTGTCCCTGACTATGAGAGGTCCTTATCTTGTCCTATGTCCTGGAAGAGAGGACCGATTGTGCCCTCATTTGAGACAGAGGACTACCATCATTGTCACTGGGTTAACATATTGAGTGGCAGTGGCAGAATACATGGTTTCAGGATCAGTAGTGTGACCAGACCTTTTCATCTGGATCACTGGAATGGGGGCCTACTGGTCTACTGGTGTCGAGTTCGATTTCTATGCACTTGGTCAGTCCCTTGCCATATTATCCTGAGTGCATATTAGTATGTTTGTCTAGGAGATGTTTGGTGCATGCATACTGTGTGTTAGTGAGCAAGAGAAATGGGGGCCAGTGAGGTCCATTTTGATGCCCTTAGACTGACCTTGCAAAAGGTGACTTGTGAGTGCCATGTGGAGTTCTGGACTTTTTGGTACTGTCCAGAGGTGTCAGGGACAACACCCGAAGACCCCTGAGTTCTACCTGTCTCGGTGCACAAATGAACAGAAACACGGGCTTCTCGATGGTGGCGTCAAAGACCAAAGGTTTATTACTGCAGGGACACAGAAGTCACAGAAACTACACACGGGCAGATTCTAGGAGCCTGTTCGATTTGGACAAAGTGGGTTGCTCCTTAAATACAAATTATTTAGCTTGGGGCAACATTCTTCACATGCGAGTACGTTTCTAAACCTTCATGTCCTAAACAATAAATATTTGGCGTTACACAGGAATCGTCAACAATATCTGATGTCAAAACATTACGAACGAGGGGTTCCCACTGTTCCATCATAATCCCATGTCAACTTTTCATTCAAGAGCCGGACCGCCTCATCGTAAATTTCGTTACCTCCCCCTAATAAAGGCTCAGAAGGAAAGGAGCAGAGCCAGGTGCAGAAGATAGAAAAACAGGATAAGAGATGTTTGTGGGTCGTAAATGGGCAAGGCTACCAGCTTCGGCCGCCTAATCATGATCAGGCCAACGAACACGAGAACCAGTATAGCAGGACTGGCCTCAGGCCAGGGAGGCAGCTTTTGCCGAGTCATGTAGCCACAGCGTTTCTGTCCTAAGGTGCACGTGTCACTAGCAAGGTGAATCGCCGGCTAAAGCTTACGTGTCCTTAAGTGAAATGGGTTGATCAGAGGTCACTGTGTGTCCATTGACTATGTGAGGGCAAGAATACAAAATGGCTGCCATAATCTAAAATGGATGCCATGGGTGAATCAGAAATGTGAATATAACAGGAGTGCTCTTGCTCGTAGCATAGCGAAAACACCAGGATATGCTAAATGGATCATTTGCGGTTCACTGGTACCAAAATTGTGAGTTTACGACAATGTTGAAAACACGGGTTCAAATCGTCATGGAACCTCACATGTTATCAGAGAGTGGACGTGTTTTGCTCACATTTCCATTGCTGGAGGTGGGAGACATAGTAACTGATGTTAGGGGGTTGTAGACATGATACTTTTAGATATTCTTCTTGAAATTTTGCTTAACAAGGATCCCCTGATTATTTTTCTTTGACATTGCCATTTGGATGAATGGCATTAGACGTATTAGACAGGAGTAATGAGATCAAGAGATCAGAAAAAGGCAGTAAGTGGAGAGAGAGAGTAAAAGGCAGTAAAATGAGAAAGAGAGAGAGTCAAGGAGAGGGTTGCTTTAGATATAGATAAAATCAGGATGACATCAGAGAAATTAGCATCTGGGAAAATGGATTTAATCTCCATCTATTTACATTGGTGCCAGTGCTCGGATAAGAGTTGCATTGTATACACTTATAACATAACAGAACTCTACTGAAGTACCTGCCAAGATTTCAAAAGAGTTTGTTCATGTGTTTTGTGAAGTCCTAGATATTTTAAAATGGTTTGTGAGCTTTGAGGTTCCTTGTAGAGTGTATCGTTTGAATGATGTGTCTAAGGCAGCCTCTCCGAAGAGCCGCTTGCCCAAAGGATGGTACGGCAGTCATTGGAAAAATGCATTATGAGCAACTATAAACTATGAGTGAATGAAGGAAGCTCTGATCAGACTGCTTGTGCTGAAACCATCTTAGTAACTTTAGTGATTTAAATAAAGTAAGGGAACACATAGGGCCTCATTTATGAGGTCCTTTGCCCACTGCAACATCACTTTTTTGACGTTTCGGTGGCAAATGTGCCCCAGCATATTTACAAGGCCACATAAAGCCACTTTACGTGGCTTTTCATGGCCTTTTATATATGTGACCCTTTCCTGCAGAACACTGCGTGAAAGGGGTGTTTAATGGGTGTTGCTGTGGCTGTCCACACACAACACCTAGGGAATCTAAAGAATTCCCAGATTTACGAGACATCGTAAACCTGGGAATGCGTCAGAATCTAATGCCATCCCAGGGGTGGCGTTAGAGAGGTGCAACAAGGAGAAATGTTTTAATTTCTCATCGTTTTTTCCTTTTTTTCTATGTGTGCTGCATTCCCATAAATACGGAGCATTCCTGCCCATTTGTTTTGACGTAGGGCAGCACAGCAAGATTCCTTGCGGCGCTGCCCTACGCCAAAACCTCATAAATTAGGCCTGTGTTGTTCAACCTGAGACCTGGATTCATGATTATCAGACCTGTCAACCTTAACCCCTTCGCTGCTCGGCCTTTTCCCCTCCTGTGCTAAGCCTTTTTTTCGGCGATTTTGAGTAGTGCGCGCTTAGGCCCCTGTAACCTTTTGACCACATAAGGTATCCACGCCAAATTTGCGTCCTTTTCTTCCAACATCATGTGGATTCTAAAGGTGCCCAGGATTTGTGGATTCCCTTGGAGGGGTCCCAGAAATTAACCAAAATATAGTGAAATATTTGTTTTTTTCTGAAAATTGGGAAAAACAGGCTGCAAATGAAAGCCTCAGGGTTTTTCCCTGCAAATGTTATCAAAAAAGGGTTTGTGGGGCTGAAATCTCCATTTTCTCAGCTTTTAGGAAATTACGGGGCATATTACCAAGCAATAGCGATAATTATCGCTATTGCTTGGTTAGAGACAAAAATTTACCGCTGAGCTGCGACGATTTTTACCGCAAATAAACCTTGGTTTATCGCAAATGCGATAAAAATCGCCGCAATGCATGAATATCGCTGAAAAGTCAGCGATATTCATGCATTACCGAGCTAATGCTCTTAGCCATGTTATCCACCTCCCATTGGATAACATGGCTAAGAACTGCTCAGGGCAGGTGTTAGCTTTTGGAGATATTCGCGCTTAGCGCGAATATCTCCAAAAGTTGGTAATAGGAGATAGCAATGTTAGCGACTGTTTTCAGTCGCTAACATCTTGGCACGCCCACTTTGCATGTCATTAGTGATAAATATCACTGACATGCAAAGTGGGGCCCAAGATGGTCGCTATCTCCTACTAGCTGTCGCTAACTGGTGTTAGCGACAGCTAGGTAATAGGGAGATAATCGTATCTCTGCTTTCTTGGCTTTTAAAGCCAAAAAACCAGAGATAAACCCCCTTGATAATATGCCCTGACATTCTTTTGTCAGAGAACCAACATTTTTCACACAGTTTTGGCATTTTTCTGGGACACAGCCTATTTTTGCTATTTTTACAACTTTCCACCTCCTTCCAGTTAATGGTAGAAATGAGTTTGAAAGCAATAATGGATCCTAGAAAGCTATACATTTCCGAAAATTAGACAACATTATGAATTCAGAAAGGGGTCATTTGTCTAAATGCATGAAGGTTTCCTTATAGAAACTAACAGTTAAATATTGGAATAATTGAAAATTTGTTGAAAAAAATAGCCTTTTGTCTCAACGTTTTCACCTATAACTTCTTGTTATTTTGACATCTCTTGAAAAGCAATATACCATTACATCCGTTAGACTTTCCTGGTTGTGGGGATATATAGGACTTGTAGTTTCACCAAGAACCCAACAAACCCAGATCCAAAAACTGAGCAGCAACTTGCAATGGTATTTTTTTATTTACTGGGTATAGAGCAATTTTTCTTGGAAAATGTATACATGGAAAAATCTGTATGAAAGACACCTATGTATTTCTTAATTGGGTACAAATTATAGAGTTTAGAAACAGTATATAATGGCACATTTTCAAAATTGGGAATACTCATACTAGCGTGAGAATTATTGGTCATTTTTTAAAACGTTTTTTTTTTTACACAATGTCTTTCATTGGGAAGAGAGAAAATCATGAAAACTCAGTTGGTAATAACAGTTGATTTACAAATCTGAATTACCCTAAGTCTCTCGATAAAAACGGTACCTCACTTGTGTGGGTCTGCCTTGTGCCTGCGATAGGAAACGGCGCAAAATGCAACGTGGTCACACCTCATTTTTGCAGTTAAAAATTGACCCTTTTATGGCAAAGTGCTTAGCTGTAGTTTTTGCACCCTAGCTCTGCCGGCACCTAGGGAAACCTAGCAAACCTATACATTTTTGAAAAGTAGACACTCAGGGAAATTCAGGATGGGGTGACTCGACTGCCTTCCACCAGGTTCTGTTACCCAGAATTCCTTGCAAATCTAATAAATTGACAAAAAAACGCATTTTCCTCACATTTCTGTGGTGGAAAGTTCTGGAATCTGCGTGGATCAACAAATTTCAACTCACCCAGCGTTCCCCCGAGTGCCCCGAAAACAATGGTACCTCACTTGCCTGGGTCTGCCTAGTGCCTGCGACAGGAAACAGAGCAAAACGCAACGTGGTCACACCTCAATTTCGCAGTGAAATCGTGCCCTTTTTGGACAAAAAGACTACTTTTTGTTTTTGAACACTAGCTCTGCCGGCACCTAAGGAAACCTAGCAACCCTATACATTTTTTTAAACTAGACACCCAGGAGAAATCAATATGGGGTGACTTGACTGCCTACCACCAGGTTCTGTTACCCAGAATCCCTTGCAAAGCTAAGAAATTGACAAAAAAAGGTATTTTCCTCACATTTCTGTGGTGGAAAGTTCTGGAATCTGCGTGGATCAACAAATTTCTACTCACCCAGCATTTCCCCGGGTCTCCCGAAAAAAAGGTACCTCACTTGCCTGGGTCTGCCTAGTGGCTGCGACAGGAAACAGCGCAAAACGCAACGTGGTCACACCACAATTTCACAGTGAAATGGTGCACTTTTTGGGCAAAGAGACTACCTTTAGTTTTTGAACCCTTGCTCTTCCAGCACCTAGGGAAACCAAGCAAACCTATACATTTTTGAAAACTAGACACCAAGGGGAATTCAGGATGGGGTGACTCCACCGCCTACCACCAGGTTCTGTTACTCAGAAACCCTTGCAAAGCTAAGAAATTGACAAACAAAACGTATTTTCCTCACTTTTCTGTGGTGGAAAGTTCTGGAATCTGCGTGGATCAACAAATTTCTACCCACCCAGCGTTCCTCCGAGTGTCCCAAAAACAATGGTACCTCACTTGCCTGGGTCTGCCTAGTGGCTGCAACAGAAAACAGTGCAAAACGCAACATGGTCACACCTCAATTTCGCAGTGAAATCGTGCCCTTTTTGGACAAAAAGACTACCTTTAGTTTTTGAACCCTATCTCTGCCAGCACCTAAGGAAACCTAGCAAACCTATACATTTTTAAAAACTAGACACCAAGGGGAATTCAGGATGGGGTGACTCCACTGCCTACCACCAGGTTCTGTTACCCAGAAACCCGTGCAAAGCTAAGAAATTGACAAACAAAACACATTTTCCTCAAATTTCTGTGGTGGAAAGTTCTGGAATCTGCGTGGATCAACAAATTTCCACCCACCCAGTGTTTCCCGGGGTCTCCTGAAAAAAAAGGTACCTCACTTGCCTGGGTCTGCCTAGTGGCTGCGACAGGAAACAGCGCAAAACGCAACGTGGTCACACCTCAATTTTGCCGTGAAATCGTGCCCTTTTTGGACAAAAAGACTACATTTTGTTTTTGAACCCTAGCTCTGCCGGAACCTAGGGAAACCTAGCAAGCCTATACATTTTTAAAAACTAGACATCCAGGGGAATTCAGGATGGGGAGACTCGACTGCCTACCACCAGGTTCTGTTTTCCCAGAATCCCTTGTAAATCTAAGAAATTGACAAAAAAACGCATTTTCCTCACATTTCTGTGGTGGAAAGTTCTGGAATCTGCATGGATCAACACATTTACACTCACCCAGCATTCCTCCGGGTCTCCCAAAAAAAGGGTACCTCACTTGCCTGGGTCTGCCTAGTGGCTGCGACAGGAAACAGTGCAAAACGCAACGTGGTCGCAGCACAATGTTACAGTGAAATTGTGCACTTTTTGGGCAAAGAGACTACATTTAGTTTTTTAACTCTTGCTCTTCCGGCACCTAGGGAAACTTAGCAAACCTATACATTTTTAAAAACTAGACACCCAGGTGAATTCAGGATAGGGTGACTCGGCTGCCTTCCACCAGGTTCTGTTACCCAGAATCCCTAGCAAAGCTAAGAAAGTGACAAAAAAACGCATTTTTCTCACATTTTTGTGGTGGAAAGTTCTGGAATCTGTGTGGATCAACAAATTTCCACCCACCCAGCGTTCCCCCAAGTGTCCCAAAAACAATGGTACCTCACTTGCCTGGGTCTGCCTAGTGGCTGCGATAGGAAACAGTGCAAAACGCAACGTGGTCACACCTCAATTTCGCAGTGAAATGGTGCCCATTTTGGACAAAAAGACTACCTTTTGTTTTCGAACCCGAGCTCTGCCGGCACCTAAGGAAACCTAGCAAACCTATACATGTTTGAAAACTAGACACCCAGGGGAATTCAGGATGGGGTTACTCGGCTGCCTACCACCAGGTTCTGTTACCCAGAATGCCATGCAAATCTAAGAAATTGACAAAAAAATGCATTTTCCTCAAATTTCTGTGGTGGAAAGTTCTGGAATCTGCGTGGATCAACAAATTTCCACCCACCCAGTGTTCCCCCGGGTCTCCTGAAAAGAATGGTACCTCACTTGCCTGGGTCTGCCTAGTGGCTGCGACAGGAAACAGCGCAAAACGCAACGTTGTCACACCTCAATTTCGCCATGAAATCGTGCCCTTTTTGGACAAAAAGACTACATTTTGTTTTTGAACCCTAGCTCTGCCGGAACCTAGGGAAACCTAGCAAACCTATACATTTTTAAAAACTAGACACCCATGGGAATTCAGGATGGTGTGACTCGACTGCCTACTACCAGGTTCTGTTTTCCCAGAATCCCTTGTAAATCTAAGAAATTGACAAAAAAACGCATTTTCCTCACATTTCTGTGGTGGAAAGTTCTGGAATCTGCGTGGATCAACAAATTTACACTCACACAGCATTCCTCCGGGTCTCCCAAAAAAAGGGTACCTCACTTGCCTGGGTCTGTCTAGTGGCTGTGACAGGAAACAGTGCAAAACGCAACGTGGTCGCAGCACAATGTTACAGTGAAATCGTGCACTTTTTGGGCAAAGAGACTACATTTAGTTTTTTAACTCTTGCTCTTCCGGCACCTAGGGAAACTTAGCAAACCTATACATTTTTGAAAACTAGACACTCAGGGGAATTCAGGATGGGGTGATTCGACTGCCTTCCACCAGGTTTTGCTACCCAGAATCCCTTGCAAAGATAAGAAAGTGAAAAAAAAACGCATTTTCCTCACATTTTTGTGGTGGAAAGTTCTGGAATCCTTGTGGATCATCAAATTTCCACCCACCCAGCGTTCCCCCGAGTGTCCCAAAAACAATGGTACCTCACTTGCCTGAATCTGCCTAGTGGCTGCAACAGGAAACAGTGCAAAACGCAACCTGGTCACACCTCAATTTCGCAGTGAAATTGTGCCCTTTTTGGACAAAAAGACTACCTTTTGTTTTCGAACCCTAGCTCTGCTGGCACCTAAGGAAACCTAGCAAACCTATACATGTTTGAAAACTAGACACCCAGGGGAATTCAGGATGGGGTTACTCGGCTGCCTACCACCACGTTCTGTTACCCAGAATCCAATGCAAATCTAAGAAATTGACAAAACAAATGCATTTTCCTCAAATTTCTGTGTTGGAAAGTTCTGGAATCTGCGTGGATCAACAAATTTCTACCCACCCAGCGTTCCCCCGGGTCTCCCAAAAACAATGGTACCTCACTTGCCTGGGTCTGCCTAGTGGCTATGACAGGAAACAGCGCAATACGCAACGTGGTCACACCTCAATTTCGCAGGGAAATTGTGCCCTTTTTGGACAAAAAGCCTACCTTTTTTTTAACACTAGCTCTGCCGGCACCTAAGGAAACCTAGCAACCCTATATATTTTTTAAAACTAGACACCCAGGAGAAATCAATATGGGGTGATTCGACTGCCTACCACCAGGTTCTGTTACCCAGAATCCCTTGCAAAGCTAAGAAATTGACAAAAAAAAAGCATTTTCCTCACATTTCTGTGGTGGAAAGTTCTGGAATCTGCGTGGATCAACGCATTTCTACTCACCCAGCATTTCCCCGGATCTCCCGAAAAAAATGGTACCTCACTTGCCTGGGTCTGCCTAGTGGCTGCGACAGGAAACAGCACAAAACACAACGTGGTCGCACCTCAATTTCGCTGTGAAATCGTGCCCTTTTTGGACAAAAAGACTACCTTTAGTTTTGAACACTAGCTCTGCCGGCACCTAAGGAAACCTAGCAAACCTATACATTTTTGAAAACTAGACACCCAGGGGAATTCAGGATGGGGTGACTCCACTGCCTACCACCAGGTTCTGTTACCCAGAAACCCGTGCAAAGCTAAGAAATTGACAAACAAAAAGCACTTTCCTCAAATTTCTGTGGTGGAAAGTTCTGGAATCTGCGTGGATCAACAAATTCCCACCCACCCAGTGTTCCCCGGGGTCTCCTGAAAAAAATGGTACCTCACTTGCCTGGGTCTGCCTAGTGGCTACGACAGGAGACATCGCAAAATGCAACGTGGTCACACCTCAATTTCGCTGTGAAATTGTGCCCTTTTTGGACAAAAAGACTACCTTTTGTTTTTGAACCCTAGCTCTGCCGGCAACTAAGGAAACCTAGCAAACCTATACATGTTTGAAAACTAGACACCCAGGGGAAGTCAGGATGGGGTTACTCGGCTGCCTACCACCAGGTTCTGTTACCCAGAATCCCATGGAAATCTAAGAAATTGACAAAACAAATGCATTTTCCTCAAATTTCTGTGTTGGAAAGTTCTGGATTCTGCATGGATCAACAAATTTTCACCCACCCAGCGTTCCCCCGGGTCTTCCAAAAACAATGGTACCTCACTTGCCTGGGTCTGCCTAGTGGCTGCGACAATAAACAGCGCAAAATGCAACGTGGTCACACCTCAATTTCGCCGTGAAATTGTGCCCTTTTTGGACAAAAAGACTACATTTTGTTTTTGAACCCTAGCTCTGCCGGCACCTAGGGAAAACTAGCAAACATATACATTTTTGAAAACTAGACACCCAGGGGAATTCAGGATGGGGTGACTCGACTGCCTACCACCAGGTTCTGTTACCCAGAATCCCTTGTAAATCTAAGAAATTGACAAAAAAACGCATTTTCCTCACATTTCTGTGGTGGAAAGTTCTGGAATCTGCGTGGATCAACAAATTTACACTCACCCAGCATTCCCCCGGGTCTCCCAAAAAAAGGGTACCTCACTTGCCTGGGTCTGCCTAGTGGCTGCGACAGGAAACAGTGCAAAACGCAACGTGGTCGCACCACAATGTTACAGTGAAATCGTGCACTTTTTGGGCAAAGAGACTACATTTCGTTTTTTAACTCTTGCTCTTCTGGCACCTAGGGAAACTTAGCAAACCTATACATTTTTAAAAACTAAATACCCAGGGGAATTCAGGATGGGGTGACTTAACTGCCTACCACCAGGTTCTGTTACCCAGAATCCCTTGCAAAGCTAAGAAAGTGACAAAAAAACGCATTTTCCTCACATTTTTGTGGTGGAAAGTTCTGGAATCTGTGTGGATCAACAAATTTCCACCTACCCAGCGTTCCCCCGAGTGTTCTGAAAACAATGGTAGCTCACTTGCCTGGGTCTGCCTAGTTGCTGCGACAGGAAACAGTCCAAAACGCAACGTGGTCACACCTCAATTTTGCAGTGAAATTGTGCCCTTTTTCGGACAAAAAGACTACCTTTTGTTTTGAACCCTAGCTCTGCCGGCACCTAAGGAAACCTAGCAAACCTATACATGTTTGAAAACTAGACACCCAGTGAAATTCAGAATGGGGTGACTCGACTGCTTTCCACCAGGTTCTGTTACCCAGAATCCCTTGCAAAACTAGGAAAGGGACAAAAAAACGCATTTTCCTCACATTTTTGTGGTGGAAAGTTCTGGAATCTGTGTAGATCAACAAATTTCCACCCACCCAGTGTTCCCCAGAGTGTCCCGAACACAATGGTACCTCACTTGCCTGGGTCTGCCTAGTGGCTGCGACAGGAAACAGTGCAAAACGCAAAGTGGTCACACCTCAATTTCGCAGTGAAATCGTGCCCTTTTTGGACAAAAAGATTACCTTTTGTTTTTGAACCCTAGCTCTGCCGGCAGATAAGGAAACCTAGCAAACCTATACATGTTTGAAAACTAGACACCCAGGGAAATTCCGGATGGGGTTACTCGGCTGCCTACCACCAGGTTGTGTTACCCAGAAACCCGTGCAAAGCTAAGAAATTGACAAACAAAACACATTTTCCTCAAATTTCTGTGGTGGAAAGTTCTGGAATCTGTGTGGATCAACAAATTTCCACCCACCCAGTGTTTCCCGGGGTCTCCTGAAAAAAAAGGTACCTCACTTGCCTGGGTCTGCCTAGTGGCTGCGACAGGAAACAGTGCAAAACGCAACGTGGTCACACCTTAATTTCGCAGTGAAATGGTGCCCTTTTTGGACAAAAAGACTACCTTTTGTTTTTGAACCCTATCTCTGCCGGCAGATAAGGAAACCTAGCAAACCTATACATGTTTGAAAACTAGACACCCAGGGAAATTCAGGATGGGGTTACTCGGCTGCCTACCACCAGGTTCTGTTACCCAGAATCCCGTGCAAATCTAAGAAAGTGACAAAAAAAACGCATTTTCCTCACATTTTTGTGGTTGAAAGTTCTGGAATCTGTGTGGATAAACAATTTCCTTATGTTTCCTCCATCTGAATTAATGTGTTATAAAATATTTTGTTTTTTTTAAAGAATTTTTAAATGTCTATTGAAAATGGTATGGGTTGTAAGAAGTTCGGGACCTCTAAGGAATGTAATTTTTAAGGTGACTTATTCCGAAGCACTATAGACACTTTAAAAGACCCGTAAGAGTAATATCCCAATCATGCCTACACTACTTCTACTGTACCTGTAATAATGATGTTTGATTCTGTTTGATGTTTTTTATGATGTATTTTAAACACTTTTTCTTTTCCTTTTGATGCGCTTGTACTTTAGTAAGTACTGTTGGAAATTATTCATGGTTCTCTCTTTTTAATGGTCTCCTCTAAAGCAAATCAAATATTGACATTCTGGGACTCTTAAAATTGTTTTTTCTGGTGATAAGTGTACCTGTTCTGTTAAAATCAAGGTTAATGCTATATCAAGCCCCTTATCGTGACACGATAGATTAGTAATAATTGCGATATAAGTAAGGAAAATTGTGGGTAAAAAATTCTTCGTTCTTTTTGTAATGGGTTTTTGATATTAACTTTTTTGTACTAATAAGTGTAACTCTGAGAATGATTCTTAACTAACATGTGGTGTATAAGCTGTTTTTTATTCTGTATTTTATGTGGAATTCCTTGGAATTCCAAATCATAAATAAATAAAACTTGACTTGTGTGGATCAACAAATTTCCACCCACCCAGCGTTCCCCCGAGTGTCCCGAAAACAATGGTACCTCACTTGCCTGGGTCTGCCTAGTGGCTGCGACAGGAAACAGTGCAAAACGCAACGTGGTCACACCTCAATTTCACAGTGAAATTGTGCCCATTTTGGACAAAAAGACTACCTTTTGTTTTCGAACCCTAGCTCTGCCGGCACCTAAGGAAACCTAGCAAACCTATACATGTTTGAAAACTAGACACCCAGGGGAATTCAGGATGGGGTTACTCGTCTGCCTACCACCAGGTTCTGTTACCCAGAATGCCATGCAAATCTAAGAAATTGACAAAAAAATGCATTTTCCTCAAATTTCTGTGGTGGAAAGTTCTGGAATCTGCGTGGATCAACAAATTTCCACGCACCCAGTGTTCCCCCGGGTCTCCTGAAAAGAATGGTACCTCACTTGCCTGGGTCTGCCTAGTGGCTGCGACAGGAAACAGCGCAAAACGCAACGTTGTCACACCTCAATTTCGCCATGAAATCGTGCCCTTTTTGGACAAAAAGACTACATTTTGTTTTTGAACCCTAGCTCTGCCGGAACCTAGGGAAACCTAGCAAACCTATACATTTTTAAAAAGTAGACACCCATGGGAATTCAGGATGGTGTGACTCGACTGCCTACTACCAGGTTTTGTTTTCCCAGAATCCCTTGTAAATCTAAGAAATTGACAAAAAAACGCATTTTCCTCACATTTCTGTGGTGGAAAGTTCTGGAATCTGCGTGGATCAACAAATTTACACTCACACAGCATTCTTCCGGGTCTCCCAAAAAAAGGTTACCTCACTTGCCTGGGTCTGTCTAGTGGCTGTGACAGGAAACAGTGCAAAACGCAACGTGGTTGCAGCACAATGTTACAGTGAAATCGTGCACTTTTTGGGCAAAGAGACTACATTTAGTTTTTTAACTCTTGCTCTTCCGGCACCTAGGGAAACTTAGCAAACCTATACATTTTTGAAAACTAGACACTCAGGGGAATTCAGGATGGGGTGATTCGACTGCCTTCCACCAGGTTTTGCTACCCAGAATCCCTTGCAAAGATAAGAAAGTGACAAAAAAACACATTTTCCTCACATTTTTGTGGTGGAAAGTTCTGGAATCCTTGTGGATCATCAAATTTCCACCCACCCAGCGTTCCCCCGAGTGTCCCAAAAACAATGGTACCTCACTTGCCTGAATCTGCCTAGTGGCTGCAACAGGAAACAGTGCAAAACGCAACGTGGTCACACCTCAATTTCGCAGTGAAATTGTGCCCTTTTTGGACAAAAAGACTACCTTTTGTTTTCGAACCCTAGCTCTGCTGGCACCTAAGGAAACCTAGCAAACCTATACATGTTTGAAAACTAGACACGCAGGGGAATTCAGGATGGGGTTACTCGGCTGCCTACCACCACGTTCTGTTACCCAGAATCCAATGCAAATCTAAGAAATTGACAAAACAAATGCATTTTCCTCAAATTTCTGTGTTGGAAAGTTCTGGAATCTGCGTGGATCAACAAATTTCTACCCACCCAGCGTTCCCCCGGGTCTCCCAAAAACAATGGTACCTCACTTGCCTGGGTCTGCCTAGTGGCTATGACAGGAAACAGCGCAATACGCAACGTGGTCACACCTCAATTTCGCAGGGAAATTGTGCCCTTTTTGGACAAAAAGCCTACCTTTTTTTTTAACACTAGCTCTGCCGGCACCTAAGGAAACCTAGCAACCCTATATATTTTTTAAAACTAGACACCCAGGAGAAATTAATATGGGGTGACTCGACTGCCTACCACCAGGTTCTGTTACCCAGAATCCCTTGCAAAGCTAAGAAATTGACAAAAAAAAAGCATTTTCCTCACATTTCTGTGGTGGAAAGTTCTGGAATCTGCGTGGATCAACGCATTTCTACTCACCCAGCATTTCCCCGGATCTCCCAAAAAAAATGGTACCTCACTTGCCTGGGTCTGCCTAGTGGCTGCGACAGGAAACAGCACAAAACACAACGTGGTCGCACCTCAATTTCGCTGTGAAATCGTGCCCTTTTTGGACAAAAAGACTACCTTTAGTTTTGAACACTAGCTCTGCGGGCACCTAAGGAAACCTAGCAAACCTATACATTTTTGAAAACTAGACACCCAGGGGAATTCAGGATGGGGTGACGCCACTGCCTACCACCAGGTTCTGTTACCCAGAAACCCGTGCAAAGCTAAGAAATTGACAAACAAAAAGCATTTTCCTCAAATTTCTGTGGTGGAAAGTTCTGGAATCTGCGTGGATCAACAAATTCCCACCCACCCAGTGTTCCCCGGGGTCTCCTGAAAAAAATGGTACCTCACTTGCCTGGGTCTGCCGAGTGGCTGCGACAGGAGACATCGCAAAATGCAACGTGGTCACACCTCAATTTCGCTGTGAAATTGTGCCCTTTTTGGACAAAAAGACTACCTTTTGTTTTTGAACCCTAGCTCTGCCGGCAACTAAGGAAACCTAGCAAACCTATACATGTTTGAAAACTAGACACCCAGGGGAAGTCAGGATGGGGTTACTCGGCTGCCTACCACCAGGTTCTGTTACCCAGAATCCCATGGAAATCTAAGAAATTGACAAAACAAATGCATTTTCCTCAAATTTCTGTGTTGGAAAGTTCTGGAATCTGCATGGATCAACAAATTTTCACCCACCCAGCGTTCCCCCGGGTCTTCCAAAAACAATGGTACCTCACTTGCCTGGGTCTGCCTAGTGGCTGCGACAGGAAACAGCGCAAAATGCAACATGGTCACACCTCAATTTCGCCGTGAAATTGTGCCCTTTTTGGACAAAAAGACTACATTTTGTTTTTGAACCCTAGCTCTGCCGGCACCTAGGGAAAACTAGCAAACCTATACATTTTTAAAAACTAGACACCCAGGGGAATTCAGGATGGGGTGACTCGACTGCCTACCACCAGGTTCTGTTACCCAGAATCCCTTGTAAATCTAAGAAATTGACAAAAAAATGCATTTTCCTCACATTTCTGTGGTGGAAAGTTCTGGAATCTGCGTGGATCAACAAATTTACACTCACCCAGCATTCCCCCGGGTCTCCCAAAAAAAGGGTACCTCACTTGCCTGGGTCTGCCTAGTGGCTGCGACAGGAAACAGTGCAAAACGCAACGTGGTCGCACCACAATATTACAGTGAAATCGTGCACTTTTTGGGCAAAGAGACTACATTTCGTTTTTTAACTCTTGCTCTTCTGGCACCTAGGGAAACTTAGCAAACCTATACATTTTTAAAAACTAAATACCCAGGGGAATTCAGGATGGGGTGACTCGACTGCCTACCACCAGGTTCTGTTACCCAGAATCCCTTGCAAAGCTAAGAAAGTGACAAAAAAACGCATTTTCCTCACATTTTTGTGGAGGAAAGTTCTGGAATCTGTGTGGATCAACAAATTTCCACCTACCCAGCGTTCCCCCGAGTGTTCTGAAAACAATGGTAGCTCACTTGCCTGGGTCTGCCTAGTTGCTGCGACAGGAAACAGTCCAAAACGCAACGTGGTCACACCTCAATTTTGCAGTGAAATTGTGCCCTTTTTCGGACAAAAAGACTACCTTTTGTTTTTGAACCCTAGCTCTGCCGGCACCTAAGGAAACCTAGCAAACCTATACATGTTTGAAAACTAGACACCCAGGGAAATTCCGGATGGGGTTACTCGGCTGCCTACCACCAGGTTCTGTTACCCAGAATCCTGTGCAAAGCTAAGAAATTGACAAAAAAAACACATTTTCCTCAAATTTCTGTGGTGGAAAGTTCTGGAATCTGCGTGGATCAACAAATTTCCACCCACCCAGTGTTCCCCCGGGTCTCCCCAAAAAAATGGTACCTCACTTGCCTGGGTCTGCCTAGTGGCTGCAACAGGAAACAGCACAAAACGCAACGTGGTCACACCTCAATTTCGCAGTGAAATCGTGCCCTTTTTGGACAAAAAGACTACCTTTTGTTTTTGAACCCTAGCTCTGCCGGCACCTAGGGAAACCTAGCAAAACTATACATTTTTGAAAACTAGACACCAAGGGGAATTCAGGATGGGGTGACGCGACTGCCTTCCACCTGGTTCTGTTACCCAGAATCCCTTGCAAACTAAGCAAGTGACAAAAAAACACATTTTCCTCACATTTCTGTGGTGGAAAGTATTGGAATCTGCGTGGATCAACAAATTTCCACCCATCCACCGTTCCCCCGAGTGTCCCGAAAACAATGGTACCTCACTTGCCTGGGTCTGCCTAGTGGCTGCGACAGGAAACAGTGCAAAACGCAACGTGGTCACACCTCAATTTCGCAGTGAAATCGTACCCTTTTTAGACAAAAAGTCTACCTTTAGTTTTTGAACCCTAGCTCTGCCAGCACCTAGGGAAACCTACCAAACCTATACATTTTTTAAAACTAGATACCCAGGGGAAATCAGGATGGGGTGACTCGACTGCCTACCACCAGGTTCTGTTACCCAGAATCCTGTGCAAATCTAAGAAATAGTCTAAAAAACGCATTTTCCTAATATTTTTGTGGTGGCAAGTTCTGGAATCAGCGTGGATCAACAAATTTCCACACACCCAGTGATCCCCCGGGTCTCCCGAAAAAAATGGTACCTCACTTGCCTGGGTTTGCCTAGTGGCTGCCAAAGGAAACAGCGCAAAACGCAACATGGTCGCACCTCAATTTTGCAGTAAAATCGTGCTCTATGTGGACAAAGAGACTACATTTTGTTTTTGAACCCTAGCTCTGCTGGCACCTAGGTAAACCTAACAAACCTATACATTTTTAAAAACTAGACACCCAGGGGAATTCAGAATTGTGTGACTCGACTGCCTACCACCAGGTTCTGTTACCCAGAATCCCGTGCAAAGCTAAGAAATTAACAAAAGAAACGCATTTTCCTCATATTTCTGTGGTGGAAAGTTCTGGAATCTGCGTGGATCAACAAATTTCCACACACCCAGCATTCCCCCGGGCCTCCCCAAAAAAATGGTACCTCACTTGCCTGGGTCTGCTTAGTGGCTGAAAAGGAAACAGTGCAAAACGCAACATGGTTGCACCTCAATTTTGAAGTGAAATCCTGCTCTTTTTGGACAAAAAGACTACATTTTGTTTTTGAACCCTAGCTCTGCGGGCACCTAGGGAAACCTAGCATACCTATACATTTTTCAAAACTAGACACCCAGGGGAATTCAGTATCAGGTGACTCAACTGCCTACCACCAGGTTCTGTTACCCAGAATCCCTTGCAAACTAAGCAAGTGACAAAAAAACACATTTTCCTCACATTTCTGTGGTGGAAAGTATTGGAATCTGCGTGGATCAACAAATTTCCACCCATCCACCGTTCCCCCGAGTGTCCCGAAAACAATGATACCTCACTTGCCTGGGTCTGCCTAGTGGCTGCGACAGGAAACAGTGCAAAACACAACGTGGTCACACCTCAATTTCGCAGTGAAATCGTACCCTTTTTAGACAAAAAGTCTACCTTTTGTTTTTGAACCCTAGCTCTGCCAGCACCTAGGGAAACCTACCAAACCTATACATTTTTGAAAACTAGATACCCAGGGGAAATCAGGATGGGGTGACTCCACTGCCTACCACCAGGTTCTGTTACCCAGAATCCTGTGCAAATCTAAGAAATAGTCTAAAAAACGCATTTTCCTAATATTTTTGTGGTGGCAAGTTCTGGAATCAGCGTGGATCAACAAATTTCCACACACCCAGCGATCCCCCGGGTCTCCCGAAAAAAATGGTACCTCACTTGCCTGGGTTTGCCTAGTGGCTGCCAAAGGAAACAGCGCAAAACGCAACATGGTCGCACCTCAATTTTGCAGTAAAATCGTGCTCTATGTGGACAAAGAGACTACATTTTGTTTTTGAACCCTAGCTCTGCTGGCACCTAGGTAAACCTAACAAACCTATACATTTTTAAAAACTAGACACCCAGGGGAATTCAGAATTGTGTGACTCGACTGCCTACCACCAGGTTCTGTTACCCAGAATCCCGTGCAAAGCTAAGAAATTAACAAAAGAAACGCATTTTCCTCATATTTCTGTGGTGGAAAGTTCTGGAATCTGCGTGGATCAACAAATTTCCACACACCCAGCATTCCCCCGGGCCTCCCAAAAAAAATGGTACCTCACTTGCCTGGGTCTGCTTAGTGGCTGCGAAAGGAAACAGTGCAAAACGCAACATGGTTGCACCTCAATTTTGAAGTGAAATCCTGCTCTTTTTGGACAAAAAGACTACATTTTGTTTTTGAACCCTAGCTCTGCCGGCACCTAGGGAAACCTAGCAAACCTATACATTTTTCAAAACTAGACACCCAGGGGAATTCAGTATCAGGTGACTCAACTGCCTACCACCAGGTTCTGTTACCCAGAATCCCTTGCAAACTAAGCAAGTGACAAAAAAACACATTTTCCTCACATTTCTGTGGTGGAAAGTATTGGAATCTGCGTGGATCAACAAATTTCCACCCATCCACCGTTCCCCCGAGTGTCCCAAAAACAATGGTACCTCACTTGCCTGGGTCTGCCTAGTGGCTGCGACAGGAAACAGTGCAAAACGCAACGTGGTCACACCTCAATTTCGCAGTGAAATCGTACCCTTTTTAGACAAAAAGTCTACCTTTTGTTTTTGAACCCTAGCTCTGCCAGCACCTAGGGAAACCTACCAAACCTATACATTTTTGAAAACTAGATACCCAGGGGAAATCAGGATGGGGTGACTCGACTGCCTACCACCAGGTTCTGTTACCCAGAATCCTGTGCAAATCTAAGAAATAGTCTAAAAAACGCATTTTCCTAATATTTTTGTGGTGGCAAGTTCTGGAATCAGCGTGGATCAACAAATTTCCACACACCCAGCGATCCCCCGGGTCTCCCGAAAAAAATGGTACCTCACTTGCCTGGGTTTGCCTAGTGGCTGCCAAAGGAAACAGCGCAAAACGCAACATGGTCGCACCTCAATTTTGCAGTAAAATCGTGCTCTATGTGGACAAAGAGACTACATTTTGTTTTTGAACCCTAGCTCTGCTGGCACCTAGGTAAACCTAACAAACCTATACATTTTTAAAAACTAGACACCCAGGGGAATTCAGAATTGTGTGACTCGACTGCCTACCACCAGGTTCTGTTACCCAGAATCCCGTGCAAAGCTAAGAAATTAACAAAAGAAACGCATTTTCCTCATATTTCTGTGGTGGAAAGTTCTGGAATCTGCGTTGATCAACAAATTTCCACACACCCAGCATTCCCCCGGGCCTCCCAAAAAAAATGGTACCTCACTTGCCTGGGTCTGCTTAGTGGCTGCGAAAGGAAACAGTGCAAAACGCAACATGGTTGCACCTCAATTTTGAAGTGAAATCCTGCTCTTTTTGGACAAAAAGACTACATTTTGTTTTTGAACCCTAGCTCTGCCGGCACCTAGGGAAACCTAGCAAACCTATACATTTTTCAAAACTAGACACCCAGGGGAATTCAGTATCAGGTGACTCAACTGCCTACCACCAGGTTCTGTTAGCCAGAATCCCTTGCAAAGCTAAGAAAATGAAAAAAAAATGCATTTTCCTCAAATTTCTGCGGTGGAAAGTTCTGGAATCTGCGTGGATCAACAAATTTCCACCCACCCAGCGTTCCCCCGGGTCTCCCGAAAACAAAATGGTACGTCACTTGCCTGGGTCTGCCTAGTGGCCGCAACAGGAAACAGCGCAAAACGCAACGTGGTTGTACCTCAATTTTGCAGTGAAATCGTGCCCTTTTTGGACAAAAGACTACCTTTTCTTTTTGAACCCTAGCTCTGCCGGCACCTAAGGAAACCTAGCACACCTATACATGTTTGAAAACTAGACACCCAGGGGAATTCAGAATGGGGTGACTCGACTGCCTACCACCAGGTTCTGTTACCCAGAATCCTGTGCAAAGCTAAGAAATTGACAAAAAAAACGCATTTTCCTCACATTTCTGTGGTGGAAAGTTCTGGAATCTGCGTGGATCAACAAATTTCCACCCACCCAGTGTTTCCCCGGGTCTCCCCAAAAAAATGGTACCTCCCTTGCCTGGGTCTGCTTAGTGGCTGCAACAGGAAACAGCGCAAAACGCAACGTGGTCACACCTCAATTTTGCAGTGAAATTGTGCCCTTTTTGGACAAAAAGACTACCTTTTGTTTTTGAACCCTAGGTCTGCCGGCACCTAGGGAAACCTAGCAAACCTATACATTTTTTAAAACTAGATACGCAGGGGAAATTAAGATGGGGTGACTTGACTGCCTACCACCAGGTTCTGTTACCCAGAATCCCGTGCAAACCTAAGAAATTGTCAAAAAAACACATTTTCCTAACATTTTTGTGGTGGAAAGTTCTGGAATCTGCGTGGATCAACAAATTTCCACACACCCAGCGATCCCCTGGGTCTCCCAAAAAAAATGGTACCTCACTTGCCTGGGTCTGCCTAGTGGCTGCGAAAGGAAACAGCGCAAAACGCAACATGGTCGCACCTCAATTTTGCAGTGAAATGGTGCACTTTTTGGGCAAAGAGACTACCTTTAGTTTTTGAACCCTTGCTCTTCCGGCACCTAGGGAACCCTAGCAAACCTATACATTATTGAAAACTAGACACCCAGGGGAATTCAGAATGGGGTGACTCGACTGCCTACCACCAGGTTCTGTTACCCAGAATCCCTTGCAAAGCTAAAAAATTAACAAAAAAAACACATTTTCCTCATATTTCTGTGGTGGAAAGTTCTGGAATCTGCGAGGATCAACAAATTTCCACACACCCAGCGATCCCCCGGGTCTCCCAAAAAAAATGGTACCTCACTTGCCTGGGTCTGCCTAGAGGCTGCGAAAGGAAACAGCGCAAAACGCAACATGGTCCCACCTCAATTTTGCAGTGAAATGGTGCTCTTTTTGGACAAAAAGACTACCTTTTGTTTTTGAACCTAAGGAAACCTAGAAAACTTATACATTATTGAAAACTAGACACCCAGGGGAATTCAGAATGGGGTGACTCGACTGCCTACCACCAGGTTCTGTTACCCAGAATCCCGTGCAAATCTAAGAAATTGACAAAAAAAAACGCATTTTCCTCATATTTCTTCGGTTGAAAGTTCTGGAATCTGCGTGGATCAACAAATTTCCACACACCCAGCATTCCCCCGGGTCTCCCAAAAAAAATGGTACCTCACTTGCCTGGGTCTGCTTAGTGGCTGCGACAGGAAACACCGCAAAACGCAACGTGGTCACTCCTCAATTTCGCAGTGAAATTGTGCCCTTTTTGGACAAAAAGACTACCTTTTGTTTTTGAACCCTAGCTCTGCCGGCACCTAGGGAAACCTAGCAAACCCATACATTTTTCAAAACTATACACCCAGGGGAATTCAGGATCGGGTGACTCGACTGCCTACCACCAGGTTCTGTTACCCAGAATCCCTTGCAAAGCTAGGAATATGACAAAAAATGCATTTTCCTCACATTTCTGTGGTGGAAAGTTCTGGAATCTGCGTGGATCAACAAATTTCCACCCACCCAGCGTTCCCCCGGGTCTCCCGAAAAAAAATGGTACGTCACTTGCCTGGGTCTGCCTAGTGGCTGCAACAGGAAACAGCGCAAAACGCAACATGGTTGCACCTCAATTTTGTAGTGAAATTGTGCCCTTTTTGGACAAAAAGACTACCTTTTGTTTTTGAACCCTAGCTCTGCCGGCACCTAGGGAAACCTAGCAAAACTATACATTTTTGAAAACTAGACACCAAGGGGAATTCAGAATGGGGTGACTCGACTGCCTTCCACCAGGTTCTGTTACCCAGAATCCCTTGCAAAGCTAGGAAAGGGACAAAAAAACGCATTTTCCTCACATTTTTGTGGTGGAAAGTTCTGGAATCTGCGTGGATCAACAAATTTCTACCCATCCACCGTTCCCCCGAGTGTCCCGAAAACAATGGTACCTCACTTGCCTGGGTCTGCTTAGTGGCTGCGACAGGAAACAGTGCAAAACGCAACGTGGTCACACCTCAATTTCGCAGTGAAATCGTACCCTTTTTAGACAAAAAGTCCACCTTTTGTTTTTGAACCCTAGCTCTGCCAGCACCTAGGGAAACCTACAAACCTATACATTTTTGAAAACTAGATACCCAGGGGAAATCAGGATGGGGTGACTCGACTGCCTACCACCAGGTTCTGTTACCCAGAATCCTGTGCAAATCTAAGAAATAGTCTAAAAAACGCATTTTCCTAATATTTTTGTGGTGGCAAGTTCTGGAATCAGCGTGGATCAACAAATTTCCACACACCCAGCGATCCCCCGGGTCTCCCGAAAAAAATGGTACCTCACTTACCTGGGTTTGCCTAGTGGCTGCCAAAGGAAACAGCGCAAAACGCAACATGGTCGCACCTCAATTTTGCAGTAAAATCGTGCTCTATGTGGACAAAGAGACTACATTTTGTTTTTGAACCCTAGCTCTGCTGGCACCTAGGTAAACCTAACAAACCTATACATTTTTAAAAACTAGACACCCAGGGGAATTCAGAATTGTGTGACTCGACTGCCTACCACCAGGTTCTGTTACCCAGAATCCCGTGCAAAGCTAAGAAATTAACAAAGGAAACACATTTTCCTCATATTTCTGTGGTGGAAAGTTCTGGAATCTGCGTGGATCAACAAATTTCCACACACCCAGCATTCCCCCGGGCCTCCCAAAAAAAATGGTACCTCACTTGCCTGGGTCTTCTTAGTGGCTGCGAAAGGAAACAGTGCAAAACGCAACATGGTTGCACCTCAATTTTGAAGTGAAATCCTGCTCTTTTTGGACAAAAAGACTACATATTGTTTTTGAACCCTAGCTCTGCCGGCACCTAGGGAAACCTAGCAAACCTATACATTTTTCAAAACTATACACCCAGGGGAATTCAGTATCAGGTGACTCAACTGCCTACCACCAGGTTCTGTTACCCAGAATCCCTTGCAAAGCTAAGAAAATGACAAAAAAAATGCATTTTCCTCAAATTTCTGCGGTGGAAAGTTCTGGAATCTGCGTGGATCAACAAATTTCCACCCACCCAGCGTTCCCCCGGGTCTCCCGAAAACAAAATGGTACGTCACTTGCCTGGGTCTGCCTAGTGGCCGCAACAGGAAACAGCGCAAAACACAACGTGGTTGTACCTCAATTTTGCAGTGAAATCGTGCCCTTTTTGGACAAAAGACTACCTTTTCTTTTTGAACCCTAGCTCTGCCGGCACCTAAGGAAACCTAGCACACCTATACATGTTTGAAAACTAGACACCCAGGGGAATTCAGAATGGGGTGACTCGACTGCCTACCACCAGGTTCTGTTACCCAGAATCCTGTGCAAAGCTAAGAAATTGACAAAAAAAACGCATTTTCCTCACATTTCTGTGGTGGAAAGTTCTGGAATCTGCGTGGATCAACAAATTTCCACCCACCCAGTGTTTCCCCGGGTCTCCCCAAAAAAATGGTACCTCCCTTGCCTGGGTCTGCTTAGTGGCTGCGACAGGAAACAGCGCAAAACGCAACGTGGTCACACCTCAATTTTGCAGTGAAATTGTGCCCTTTTTGGACAAAAAGACTACCTTTTGTTTTTGAACCCTAGGTCTGCCGGCACCTAGGGAAACCTAGCAAACCTATACATTTTTGAAAACTAGATACGCAGGGGAAATTAAGATGGGGTGACTTGACTGCCTACCACCAGGTTCTGTTACCCAGAATCCCGTGCAAACCTAAGAAATTGTCAAAAAAACACATTTTGCTAAAATTTTTGTGGTGGAAAGTTCTGGAATCTGCGTGGATCAACGAATTTCCACACACCCAGCGATCCCCTGGGTCTCCCAAAAAAAAGGGTACCTCACTTGCCTGGGTCTGCCTAGTGGCTGCGAAAGGAAACAGCGCAAAACGCAACATGGTCGCACCTCAATTTTGCAGTGAAATGGTGCACTTTTTGGGCAAAGAGACTACCTTTAGTTTTTGAACCCTTGCTCTTCCGGCACCTAGGGAACCCTAGCAAACCTATACATTATTGAAAACTAGACACCCAGGGGAATTCAGAATGGGGTGACTCGACTGCCTACCACCAGGTTCTGTTACCCAGAATCCCTTGCAAAGCTAAGAAATTAACAAAAAAAACACATTTTCCTCATATTTCTGTGGTGGAAAGTTCTGGAATCTGCGTGGATCAACAAATTTCCACACACCCAGCGATCCCCCGGGTCTCCCAAAAAAAATGGTACCTCACTTGCCTGGGTCTGCCTAGAGGCTGCGAAAGGAAACAGCGCAAAACGCAACATGGTCCCACCTCAATTTTGCAGTGAAATGGTGCTCTTTTTGGACAAAAAGACTACCTTTTGTTTTTGAACCCTAGCTCTGCTGGAATCTAAGGAAACCTAGCAAACTTATACATTATTGAAAACTAGACACCCAGGGGAATTCAGGATGGGGTGACTCGACAGCCTACCACCAGGTTCTGTTACCCAGAATCCCGTGCAAATCTAAGAAATTGACAAAAAAAAACGCATTTTCCTCATATTTCTTCGGTTGAAAGTTCTGGAATCTGCGTGGATCAACAAATTTCCACACACCCAGCATTCCCCCGGGTCTCCCAAAAAAAATGGTACCTCACTTGCCTGGGTCTGCTTAGTGGCTGCGACAGGAAACACCGCAAAACGCAACGTGGTCACTCCTCAATTTCGCAGTGAAATTGTGCCCTTTTTGGAGAAAAAGACTACCTTTTGTTTTTGAACCCTAGCTCTGCCGGCACCTAGGGAAACCTAGCAAACCCATACATTTTTCAAAACTATACACCCAGGGGAATTTAGGATCGGGTGACTCGACTGCCTACCACCAGGTTCTGTTACCCAGAATCCCTTGCAAAGCTAGGAATATGACAAAAAATGCATTTTCCTCACATTTCTGTGGTGGAAAGTTCTGGAATCTGCGTGGATCAACAAATTTCCACCCACCCAGCGTTCCCCCGGGTCTCCCGAAAACAAAATGGTACGTCACTTGCCTGGGTCTGCCTAGTGGCTGCAACAGGAAACAGCGCAAAACGCAACATGGTTGCACCTCAATTTTGTAGTGAAATCGTGCCCTTTTTGGACAAGAAGACTACCTTTTCTTTTTGAACCCTAGCTCTGCCGGCACCTAGGGAAACCTAGCAAACCTGTACATTTTTGAAAACTAGACACCCAGGGCAATTCAGGATGGGGTGACTCGACTGCCTACCACCAGGTTCTGTTACCCAGAATCCCTTGCAAATCTAAGAAAGTGACAAAAAAGACGCATTTTCCTCATATTTCTGTGGTGGAAAGTTCTGGAATCTGCGTGGATCAACAAAGTTCCACGCTCCCAGCGATCCCCCGGGTCTCCCAAAAAAATGGTACCTCATTTGCCTGGGTCTGCCTAGTGGCTGCGAAAGGAAACAGCGCAAAACGCAACATGGTCGCACCTCAATTTTGCAGTGAAATAGTGCTCTTTTTGGACAAAAAGACTACCTTTTGTTTTTGAACCCTAGCTCTGCCGGAACCTAAGGAAACCTGGCAAACTTATACATTATTCAAAACAAGACACCCAGGGGAATTCAGGATTGGGTGACTCGACTGCCTACCACCAGGTTCTGTTACCCAGAACCCCTTGCAAAGCTAGGACTGTGACAAAAAATGCATTTTCCTCACATTTCTGTGGTGGAAAGTTCTGGAATCTGCGTGGATCAACAAATTTCCACCCACCCAGCGTTCCCCCGGGTCTCCCGAAAAAAAATGGTACGTCACTTGCCTGGGTCTGCCTAGTGGCTGCAACAGGAAACAGCGCAAAACGCAACATGGTTGCAGCTCAATGTTGTAGTGAAATAGTGCCCTTTTTGGACAAGAAGACTACCTTTTCTTTTTGAACCCTAGCTCTGCCGGCACCTAGGGAAACCTAGCAAACCTGTACATTTTTGAAAACTAGACACCCAGGGCAATTCAGGATGGGGTGACTCGACTGCCTACCACCAGGTTCTGTTACCCAGAATCCCTTGCAAATCTAAGAAAGTGACAAATAAAAGACGCATTTTCCTCATATTTCTGTGGTGGAAAGGTCTGGAATCTGCGTGGATCAACAAATTTCCATGCACCCAGCGTTTCCCCGGATCTCCCCAAAAAAATGGTACCTCCCTTGCCTGGGTCTGCTTAGTGGCTGCGACAGGAAACAGCGCAAAACGCAACGTGGTCCCACCTCAATTTTGCAGTGAAATGGTGCTCTTTTTGGACAAAAAGACTACCTTTTGTTTTTGAACCCTAGCTCTGCTGGAATCTAAGGAAACCTAGCAAACTTATTCATTATTGAAAACTAGACACCCAGGGGAATTCAGAATGGGGTGACTCGACTGCCTACCACCAGGTTCTGTTACCCAGAATCCCGTGCAAATCTAAGAAATTGACAAAAAAAACGCATTTTCCTCATATTTCTTCGGTTGAAAGTTCTGGAATCTGCGTGGATCAACAAATTTCCACACACCCAGCATTCCCCCGGGTCTCCCAAAAAAAATGGTACCTCACTTGCCTGGGTCTGCTTAGTGGCTGCGACAGGAAACACCGCAAAACGCAACGTGGTCACTCCTCAATTTCGCAATGAAATTGTGCCCTTTTTGGACAAAAAGACTACCTTTTGTTTTTGAACCCTAGCTCTGCCGGCACCTAGGGAAACCTAGCAAACCCATACATTTTTCAAAACTATACACCCAGGGGAATTCAGGATCGGGTGACTCGACTGCCTACCACCAGGTTCTGTTACCCAGAATCCCTTGCAAAGCTAGGAATATGACAAAAAATGCATTTTCCTCACATTTCTGTGGTGGAAAGTTCTGGAATCTGCGTGGATCAACAAATTTCCACCCACCCAGCGTTCCCCCGGGTCTCCCGAAAACAAAATGGTACGTCACTTGCCTGGGTCTGCCTAGTGGCTGCAACAGGAAACAGCGCAAAACGCAACATGGTTGCACCTCAATTTTGTAGTGAAATCGTGCCCTTTTTGGACAAGAAGACTACCTTTTCTTTTTGAACCCTAGCTCTGCCGGCACCTAGGGAAACCTAGCAAACCTGTACATTTTTGAAAACTAGACACCCAGGGCAATTCAGGATGGGGTGACTCGACTGCCTACCACCAGGTTCTGTTACCCAGAATCCCTTGCAAATCTAAGAAAGTGACAAAAAAGACGCATTTTCCTCATATTTCTGTGGTGGAAAGTTCTGGAATCTGCGTGGATCAACAAATTTCCACGCACCCAGCGATCCCCCGGGTCTCCCAAAAAAATGGTACCTCATTTGCCTGGGTCTGCCTAGTGGCTGCGAAAGGAAACAGCGCAAAACGCAACATGGTCGCACCTCAATTTTGCAGTGAAATAGTGCTCTTTTTGGACAAAAAGACTACCTTTTGTTTTTGAACCCTAGCTCTGCCGGAACCTAAGGAAACCTGGCAAACTTATACATTATTCAAAACAAGACACCCAGGGGGATTCAGGATCGGGTGACTCGACTGCCTACCACCAGGTTCTGTTACCCAGAACCCCTTGCAAAGCTAGGAATATGACAAAAAATGCATTTTCCTCACATTTCTGTGGTGGAAAGTTCTGGAATCTGCGTGGATCAACAAATTTCCACCCACCCAGCGTTCCCCCGGGTCTCCCGAAAAAAAATGGTACGTCACTTGCCTGGGTCTGCCTAGTGGCTGCAACAGGAAACAGCGCAAAACGCAACATGGTTGCACCTCAATTTTGTAGTGAAATCGTGCCCTTTTTGGACAAGAAGACTACCTTTTCTTTTTGAACCCTAGCTCTGCCGGCACCTAGGGAAACCTAGCAAACCTGTACATTTTTGAAAACTAGACACCCAGGGCAATTCAGGATGGGGTGACTCGACTGCCTACCACCAGGTTCTGTTACCCAGAATCCCTTGCAAATCTAAGAAAGTGACAAAAAAGACGCATTTTCCTCATATTTCTGTGGTGGAAAGTTCTGGAATCTGCGTGGATCAACAAATTTCCACACACCCAGCGATCCCCCGGGTCTCCCAAAAAAAATGGTACCTCACTTGCCTGGGTCTGCCTAGTGGCTGCGAAAGGAAACAGTGCAAAACGCAACATGGTCGCACCTCAATTTTGCAGTGAAATAGTGCTCTTTTTGGACAAAAAGACTACCTTTTGTTTTTGAACCCTAGCTCTGCCAGAACCTAAGGAAACCTAGCAAACTTATACATTATTGAAAACTAGACACCCAGGGGAATTCAGAATGGGGTGACTCGACTGCCTACCACCAGGTTCTGTTCCCAGAATCCTGTGCAAAGCTAAGAAATTGACAAAAAAACGCATTTTCCTCATATTTCTTCGGTGGAAAGTTCTGGAATATGCGTGGATCAACAAATTTCCACACACCCAGCATTCCCCCGGGTCTCCCAAAAAAAATGGTACCTCACTTGCCTGGGTCTGCCTAGTGGCTGCGAAAGGAAACAGCGCAAAACGCAACATGGTCGCACCTCAATTTTGCAGTGAAATAGTGCTCTTTTTGGACAAAAAGACTTCCTTTTGTTTTTGAACCCTAGCTCTGCCGGAACCTAAGGAAACCTAGCAAACTTATACATTATTGAAAACTAGACACCCAGGGGAATTCAGGATCGGGTGACTCGACTGCCTACCACCAGGTTCTGTTACCCAGAATCCCTTGCAAAGCTAGGAATATGACAAAAAATGCATTTTCCTCACATTTCTGTGGTGGAAAGTTCTGGAATCTGCGTGGATCAACAAATTTCCACCCACCCAGCATTCCCCCGGGTCTCCTGAAAAAAAATGGTACGTCACTTGCCTGTGTCTGCCTAGTGGCTGCAACAGGAAACAGCGCAAAACGCAACATGGTTGCACCTCAATGTTGTAGTGAAATAGTGCCCTTTTTGGACAAGAAGACTACCTTTTCTTTTTGAACCCTAGCTCTGCCGGCACCTAGGGAAACCTAGTAAACCTGTACATTTTTAAAAACTAGACACCCAGGGCAATTCAGGATGGGGTGACTCGACTGCCTACCACCAGGTTCTGTTACCCAGAATCCCTTGCAAATCTAAGAAAGTGACAAAAAAGACGCATTTTCCTCATATTTCTGTGGTGGAAAGTTCTGGAATCTGCGTGGATCAACAAATTTCCATGCACCCAGCGTTTCCCTGGGTCTCCGGAAAAAAATGGTACCTCACTTGCCTGGGTCTGCCTAGTGTCTGCGACAGGAAACAGAGCAAAACGCAACGTGGTCGCACCTCAATATCGCAGTGAAAACGTGGCCTTTTTGGACAAAAAGACTACTTTTTGTTTTTGAACCCTAGCTCTGCCGGCACCTAGGGAAACCTAGCAAACCTATACATTTTTGAAAACTAGACACCTAGGGGAATTCAGGAGGCTGGTGGTTTTGACAATGGTGACAATGTCAACTCCACCAGCTTTTGCAAGAGGGGTTACCTGGGTTTTTGGCCCCGTGCTAGACGGCCATCTAGGGAAACCTACCAAACCCACACATTTCTGAAAAGTAGACAACCGGGGGCTTCCAAGGAGGTATGGCCTGCGTGGATCCTCCAACGTTCCTTTACCCAGAATCCCTTGAAAATCTCGATTATAGCTGAAATAAATCAGATTTTTCACACATTTTTGTGTGGGAAAGCGTGGCATCACTGGGCTCGCACAAATTCCCTCCCACCCAGCGTTCCCCAAGGTCTCTCAATAAAAATGGTACCTCACTTGCGTGGGTAGGCATAGTGGCTGCAAAAGGAAAAGGTCCAAATCGTACGGTGGTGGATTTAAAATACCCTTTTGCAAAACTACCTTGATTTTTTTGGGGGGTGGCATTTGACTTTTTGGCCAGGGGCTCCGCGGCCATCTTTGGAAACTACCAAACCCAAACAGTTCTAAAAACTAGACACCCAGGGGAGTCCAGGGAGGTATGGCATGCGTGGGTCCCCCAATGTTTTCCTACACAGAATTCCTAGCAAACCTTAAAAATTGAAAAAAAACACTTTTCAAAACTTTTTTGCGTGGGATCTCCATGCTGACAAAATTGTCTTACCACCCAGCGTTCCCCTTGTTCTCCCGAGTAAAATGATACCTCACTTGTGTGGGTGTCCCTAAGCAGAACAGGCTAAAAATGAATTTTTAAAAAATGTAGTACTTAGGTTTGACAAATTAAGCACCCTACCTTAGTCACAGGCCTTTGGCCACCCACACAAGTGAGGTATCATTTTACTCAGGAGATCAAGGGGAACGCTGGGTGGTAGGACATTTGTGCCGGCAATGTATGGAAAAGTGTTTTTTTAAACCTAAATATAAGGTTTGCAGGGATTTCTGGGTAGGAAAACATTGGGGGACCCATGCATGCCATACCTCCCTGGACTCCCCCGGGTGTCTAGTTTTCAGAACTGTTTGGGTTTGGTATTTTCCAAAGATGCCCGCCAAACCCCGGGCCAAAAAGTTATGGGAACCCCTTGCAAAACCAAATTGTTTTGAATGAATTACATTTTCACTTTGAGAGCGTGCGATTCTTGGGACAATATTGCATGGAAATTGTGACAGACATTTTCAAGTTTGCAGGACATTGTGGATAAAAAAAAATGGAATTCACCAGAAAGACATGACCATATACTCACATGGTTCAACAATAATATCTAAATTTAGTACGTTATTTATAGGTATAATGTACGGAGTTACTCAAAAGTCAAACATTCAAGCACGGCTATATATTCCTCAAAGACACACACATACAGGTTGGATTTGGCACGAGGGCGAGTGATGGTTCAGTACATAAAATTTTATTAACAAGATATTTCAACAAAATGAAATGCTCTGTCAATAAATAAATGCATAAAAACCGAACCAGTGACTCGCAACTCATGAGCTGTAAAGCCACGACAAGGCACCAACCGTTTTACAGGCCATTCACGCACCTTTCACACCTGATACACACCAGACCATTGACACCATCCGGAAGGAAAAGCAACACATTACAACATTCACAAAAAGGGACAAGGTACACCCTACTTCAGAAAGAGAAAAAAGACAAATATTACTACACAGCCATCTAATCCGCAAGCACACACACATACTGGATGGATTTGGCACGAGGGTGAGTGATGATTCAGTACATACAATTGTATTCGCAAGTAATTTCACAAAAATGAAGTACCCGGCGTATAATTGAAAGTATGATGAACTGAACCACTGACTCACAGCTCGTGAGCTGTAAAGGTACATCAAGGCAACAACCTTTTTACAGGCCATTCATACACCTTTCGTACGTGTGACACATACAAAACATTCACACTGCCAGCCGCGGACCCATCACATTACAACACTCACACCATCAGACAGCGCCATTCAAGGGCCCATCACTTTCACAAGCCCACATTTCTGACTCTGCAACTACACAAAATGATGGACTGCGTGGAGTGTAACTCAACTAGCAGTGTGTGTAGTGACCAACAGAAAGTAACTACTCACCCACCGCCAGCCGAGCGCCAGTCCACCCACACCATCCAAGCACCGGACCATCCAAGCACCGGACCATGCACACCGCCAGCCAAACACCACTCAGCGCACACCGACAGCCAAGTACCACTCCACACACACCACCAGCCAAGCACCTCTCCACGCACACCGCAAGCCAAGTACCACTCCACACACACTGCCAGCCAAGCACCACTCCATGCACAGACAGCCAAGTACCACTCCACGCACACCATCCAGCAAAGCGCCACTCCACACACACCGCCAGCCAAGCACCACTCCGTGCACAGACAGCCAAGAACCACTCCACGCACATCATCCAACAAAGCGCCACTCCACACACACCACCAGCCAAGCACCACTCTGTGCACAGACAGCCAAGTACCACTCCATGCACACCATCCATCCAAGAGCCACTCCACACACACCGCCAGCCAAGCACCACTCCGTGCACAGACAGCCAAGTACCACTCCACGCACACCATCCAGCCAAGCGCCACTCCACACACCACCAGCCAAGCACCACTCCACGCACAACACAAGCCAAGCATCACTCCACACACACCGCCAGCCAAGCACCACTCCATGCACAGACAGCCAAGTACCACTCCACGCACACCACCAGCCAAGCGCCACTCCACACACACCACCAGCCAAGCGCCACTACATGCGCAGACAGCCAAGTAGCACTCCACACACACCATCCAGCTAAGCGCCACTCCACACACACCGCCAGCCAAGCTCCAGTCCACAGACACCGCCAGCCAAGCGCCAAACCATGCACACCGTCAGACAATGGACACTACATGCAAACCGACATCATACTTTAGTTTTTTTAAATACAAATAAAAAACAGAAACAAATTGCAAATTGATACAAATCTACTAACACAACAACTAAATCTAAATACACTACACAAATGCCAACTTTGAAACGGAACAATAAGTTTTAAAGAATAGAGACTAGCCTGTTCACTTTACCTCTCATGGATGCTCCCAAAACTTATTTTGTGTGTGGTACATTCTAAAACAAGCAGGCACACACAGCCCAGGGTTAGAAGGACAGTTGGGGCAGTACATACGAACCTCCTTCCGCAAACCTCTTCGCCAACACACTCTACATCTACGACTGGGAAAGTGTTTTGAGGTTGTAGGAGGAATTTGATCAGGAAAGTGGCGATCTTTCAATCTGGCAACATCCTCCACCACTCCAACTCTAGGAACACTTGCCTGTTCCACTAAAACAAAGCTGCCTGCTACAGACTCCTGAAACTTCACAAAAGTCATCTTTGACTGAGGACAAGATTGCTGGAACACAACAAAAGCATTAAAGGTTGCCAAGTGGAAAAGATGGATAGCCAACTTCTTGTACCAAATGTAAGACTTACGAAGAGCAGGATACAGTTCCAACCTCTGATCTACTCTGTCAACACCACCCATGTGCCTATTATAGTCCATAATGCACACAGGTTTGTGCACTTCTGCAACCTGACCCCTAACAGTCAACGCTTCAGTGCTTTCATCATGTATGGAAGTCAACATGTAGACATCTCTCCTGTCTGAAAACTTCCCAGCTAAAAGCTCCTCACAATGCAATGCACTGCACTGTCCCCGAGCAAGCTTTTTACAAACAAGTTCTTTTGGAAAACCTTTACGGTTACAGCGGATTGTGCCACAAGCAACAGTGTCCACTTTGGCCAATTCCCTGAACAACCGCACACCAGTGTTGAAGTTATCTACATATAAATGATGGCCTTTGTTAAAAAATTCTCTACCATGTTCCCACACAATTTTCTCAGTCACTCCAAAAGTGGACGGACAACCAGGGGGGTTAATCCTGGATTCCTTACCGGTGTACACCCTGAAATTAGAGATATATCCAGTCTGACTGTCACACAGCATATAAAGCTTAATTCCATAGCTTGCCCTCTTACTAGGAATGTATTGCCTAAATACTAAGCGGCCCTTGAACAACACCAAAGACTCATCCAATGCAATTTCTTTCCCAGGATAAAAGATCTCAGAAAATCGATCAACAAAATGATCAAGGACAGGCCAAATCTTGAAAAGACGGTCACAATCAGGGTGATCTTGTGGCAAAGCATCACCATTGTCAACAAAATGCATCATCCGAAGAAGAAGCAAATACCTATCACGACTCATGACTGACGGAAATATAGCCGTTGCCATCAAGAGACTAGTAGACCAATATGAAGCCAATGATGGTTTCCTAAGCAAGCCCATCAAAAAAGTTAAACCTAAAAACTTTTTCATCTCCTCCAAATTTGTGGGAGTCCACCGGTTAGCTCGAGCTTGGGGCTTAACACCATCGCTGCTAGTGATATTTTCCTGCTGTGCTGTAATTTTCAAAAGTCCATTGTTCATGACGAGCTGGGCTCATCATCAGCCTGGCAGGAGGCTACTTCATGACGAGCCCAGCTCGTCATGTGCCTGGAAGGGGTTAAGGATGGCACTGTTCTCCCTCAAAAACTGTTCTGCATACAAATTAGTCTGCTCTACAATCTCTGACAAAAACACATCATCCATAAACAACTTGAAAAAATCAATTGGCAAAAAGTTTTCAGTGTTCACCCTACACCCTGGAACACCAGTAAATTCAGACAATGCCGGCTGCACCATGCCTGGGGCAACCCAGAGGTCAGAACTTTCATCGACAAGTCTTGCAGCCTCAGGCTGCCGCCCAGCTGCCTCTTGTCCCACTACATCAACGTGAAGTCTAGCAGCCCCACGCTGCACCACAGATGCCTCTTGCCGCACTATTTGCACATCAATGTCCTCCTCTACCAGAGGCACTTCATCCACACCAAAAATAGCTTCATCAGCACTCAGGGTAACTTCTTCATCAGACGATGCCATGCGCAGAGAAAACTCACTACCAGAATCTTCACCTCCCATCTCTGCCTCAGAATCAGAGTCACTCTCAGCACCATGGTCAGAGGAAGAATCAAAAAGCATTCCAACCACTTGCTGAGCGGTAATCCGGCGGCTAGCCATTATCCTTACAAATAAAGGAGTCTGCACAAACAATTCAACAACCCCAACACTGTACAAAGTAAGTTAA
Source organism: Lissotriton vulgaris (assembly GCF_964263255.1). NCBI lineage: Eukaryota > Metazoa > Chordata > Amphibia > Caudata > Salamandridae > Lissotriton > Lissotriton vulgaris. Next base: position 1,569,041,120 of record NC_141687.1, read on the forward strand.
AAAATGTAAGGCTTTATCACAAATATCTATATTTAGAAAAAATATACAATTCACTTACAAGAGACAACTACACTCACCAGCACCTACTCTGCAAAGACACAGCAAATAGGCAACAATATCCCACTAGAAAGAAGAAAAAAAAACTTACATCTACAGAAGTACACATCAAAAACAAATGCAAAACATTTTTTACAATCACAAAAAACAGAAAACAAACATACTCGTATTACTACACACTTTGCAAAATAAACAATTACATTACAATTGAACAAAAAAAGGTCTCTTACCCAACACATGCAACTACAGAAACAGCAGAACAACAAAACCACCAGTAACGGAACCGCACACTGCAACAAGCTAAAGAGAAAATAAAACAATACACATTAGAATAAACAAAAACAACACACATTACAACAGGCTTTGTCACAGGGTATGTTGCAAATGGGGTGTCTGTCCCCATGGGGGGCAGAATATAAATCATTATAAATGAGGGCCCCCTGGAAGCAACCCTACAGAGGGCAGAGAGGCCAAATAAAGACACGGCAGAACATACTTTTGAAAACAAATGGGCCCAATGAAGCAACCCTTGGCCAAGGGGTCGATCCCTATAAAAAAAAAAACAATCCCTGGAGTTTAGTTGGCTTTTCTATCCCCCCCTGGGTCCAGAAACGGTAAAAAAAACAGCCAATGTGCCCCCAGGGGGGGGGCAGAACAGTCTACAATGTTTACATTGCCCCCTGGAAGCGACCCGTGCCCAAGGGGTCGCTTCCTTTATAAATATAATATAATCCCTGGTGTCTAGTGGGCTTTTCTGCCCCCCCCCGGGTCCAGATCACACGCTACCATGGGCAGAAAAGTCTATACTAAATTTTTATGCCCCTGGAAGCGACCCTTGACCAAGGGGTCGCTTCCTTTGCTAATATAAACACAATCCCTGGTGTCTAGTGGGCTGCTCAACACCCCCTGGGTCCAGATTCCCCTACAAAACGGCCAACCTGCCCCCGGGGGGGGGCAGAAAAGTCTAACCTAAAATGATATGTCCCAGAAAGCGACCCTTACTCAACGGGTCACTTCCTTTACTAATAAAAACACAATCCCTGGTGTCTAGTGGGCTTTTCTGCCCCCCCTGGGTCCAGATCACGCGCTACCATGGGCGATCTGCCCCCAGGGGGGGGGCAGAAAAGTCTACACTAAATTTTGATGCCCCTGGAAGCGACTCTTGCCCAAGGGGTCGCTTCCTTTACTAATAAAAACACAATCCCGCCACCCCTGGGTCCAGATTCCTGGAAAAAACGGTTGATCTGCCCCCAGGGGGGGGGTGGGCAAAAAAGTCTAAACAAATAAATAATGCCCTAGGAAGCGACCCTTACCCAAGGGGTCACTTCAGTTTATCAAAATAAATAATCCCTGGTGTCCAGTGGGCTTTTCTGCCCCCCCCCCCGGGTCCAGATCGCTCGCGAAATCGAGCGATCTGCCCCCAGGGGGGGCAGAAAAGACTGTCTCAAATTTTTGTGCCCCTGGAAGCGACCCATGCCCAAGGGGTCGCTTCCTTTACTGAAAAAAAACATCCCTGGTGTCTAGTGGGGCATTCCTGGTGCAGGATCGCGACGCTGTGCGCGATCATGAACCAGGAATGCCCTGCATTGGGACATCAGGGGAGAGGAAACAGTGTTTCCTCCCCCCTGATGCCTCAAGGCACCGAGAAATGACCCCCCCGCCCGACCGGAGAGCAGGAAACAGACCTACCTGCTCAACGCGCTGCAAGCAAATGGCTTCCAGCGCGTCTAGCACTTCCTGATGACGTCGGCGCGCGCAACAGCGCGCTGACGTCACCGGGAAGTGCGGGGGGGCAGCGCAAAGTCTTCCGCTGCCACCCCCACTACTGTGAACACGATCGGTGCCCCAGGGGGGGAGCGCCAGCGCTCCCCCCGAGGGCTGTACTGATGACGGAACGGTTCAGTCATCAGCACAGCCCAACCGATGCTGATGACGGAACCGCTCCATCATCAGCATCGAAGGGGTTAAGGTGGAGTTTCTCCAAACGGTTTGCCTACACTCCTGTGTCCTTATTTATGCCGCCACTGCGCTACCTGCATCAGGTATAATCTATTCAGGGTGGGCATTCCCCCACAAAAAGCCTGGTGGAAGTGGAGTAGTGACATCTATCAGCTGTCACTGAGCCACTTCTAGGACGCCACTGTATTGAAATATTACGCCTGCCTCACAGCAGGCGTAAGACTGACAAAGACGCATTTCACTGACCCATTGCTGGAGCTGCATCACTTTTGTGACACACTCCAGAAATGGGTCATTACTGCGCCTGCAGATATGTCAGTAATATTAATGTATCTTTAAGACCTGGCAGCATAGAGCACCATACATTAAATGCAGCACATCCATCGTATCACAAGGAGGGCACAATGACAACTGTTGCATCACTGTTTTCACACAGCGATTCAATACTTTTCATAAATAAGCCCCTTAGTTTCATTGGCCTTAGGATTCTGCATGCTTTACTATTACTAACCAGTGCTAACGTGTTAATAGTCTCTTCTTTCAAAATGATAAAACTATCTTACACCCAATTGGACTATTTAATGTACATTTATGTCCCTACTTAAGTGGTAATACAGGTACCCAGGGCCTGTAAATTAAATGCTACTAGCGGGCCTCCAGTACTGATAATGCCCCTCACTTAACTAGCCTTTCAAACCGGTCTCTGGCTAACCAGTGCAGCCTATGTGTGCATTTCTTAACTGACATATCGTCCTGGCAAAACCCATTTGCCAGGCCTAATCCTTTCTTTTATACATATAAGTCAACCCTACGGTAGAAACTACACAGACCATAGGGCAGGGTGCATTGCATATGAAAAGTTGGACATGTACTTTTCATTTTTCCATGTCCTGGTAGATACAAACTCTCAAATTAGTTTTTCACCATTGCAAGGCCTGCCTCTCCGAAAAGACAACATTGTGTTACCATATTACATTTGATACCAGATAACTTTTTTCATGTTTGTTGTTTGAAGAATTGTAATTTTAATGATAAAGTTGGATTTTAAGTCATAATTCAAAAAATGCCCTGTTTAGAATGTTACCATTTTATAGTCCTAGAGAATAGGACATTTTACCCCGCACACTTTTACTCCGTGTGCCATTACCCCACAGTTTTACACCGCAAAATCTTTTACAATGCAGGGCTTTAAAACACGATCCTGGGTCACACAACTAGGTGTAGTTGGCAGTTGGTCTTTGTGTATTCCTCCCAGATAGTATCACAATAGAGGGTATGGGCGTTGGCAGGAAGGGGCATCTCTGGCAGGATGGGGGAGCGCAGTCGTCACCTACCACATTTGCACTTCAAAGTAACTGGCTCAGCTCACATACAAAGGACTTCACAGTGGGCTATTATGCCCCCACACAGACTGGGACAAGGGAAGGGAGGCAGGAGATTCCCAACACCTCTGTAGGGGGTAACTCCAGAAGCTTCTCCCACTTCAAAGTGGACAGTTGGTATAATTGACCCTCAGATCCACTCTTCAGTACACGTCTGGACCTGTGGATACTACAAAAGAAGGATTCCCTGCTTCCTTCCTGCGAGAGGCCTGCCCTGATCACTTTGAAGGATGACTGGACATGCACCCTCCAACCCAGGTTGAATTGACTTCAAGGGTCAGCTCACTGACCTCTTGTTCTGAGCTACAGGGACTCAACAAACTCCAGCGGACACCTTGCAACTGACCAGCTGACCTGTTGCACTGCACCTTCAACTAGACCTGCCTAAGGCCTGCTGGCCTATCCTGGAGTGAGTTCCTGATCCGCAAGGGGTGCCCCTCAGGTCATTGAACCTTGGTGTGACAGCAGTTGAACTTCTCCTTGAAGAAAAGGAGAAATCCTAAAGTTTTGGGCTCCTTGCAACTGTGAACGGACCTGTTCTCACCAAGATCATGCTGCCCCGCCATCTGCAGATGCAAAGCTCCAGTGAACCTTACTCTTCATTCTACAGCAACCATCAATGACAACAGGCAATGTTAGATCTGCATTTTGTGTTACAGCATTGACAGCCTGCGATGCCCAACAGTGCCAATTTCCAGCATCAACCATCTGCAATGGCTGACAGGATCTTCACACTTCAGCGTCAACCATCTGCAACGCCCGGCATGTTCTTCGTGCTACAGTGACAACCACCCACAACGCTCCCCCTGTTCCTTGCTGCCCCCTTCACTGCGAACGGAACTCTTCACACTGGACTTTAGAAAGTAACTTTTTCAGCTGGACTAACCTGATCCCTGTATCCGTCCTGTGTTCCATCATTGTCAGACTGAACCTGTAACTTTCACCCAGTCTCACAAAACCAGATAACCACAAGTGGTGCTTTGTACATTTAAGCACTATACTTAAATGGAATCTTCGAAATTGCATAGCTCTGGTTCTACTGATTGGATTTTTGTCATGTTGGTGTCAAGTAATTGATTACATTTTACTCTATTTTTCAAGGTTGGTGTTGGATTTTACGTGTGTTGTGTTTTCACTTTATTACTGTTTTGTGCTGCAGAAACACTTTACACTTTGCCTCTAAGTTGAGCCTGACTGCTTTTATGGCAAGCTACCACAGCATTAAGCATGGGGTAATTTATTGACTTGTTGTGCTCCACCCTGACAAGGATTGTGGTTGTTGGTATAGAAGGGCTCATCCCCCATATAACTATCCAATTTCTCACAATGATGTATCGTGTGATTGTAATGAGTGGGTGAAAGGGATGGAGACCAAGGATTTCCGTGTCCTTAACTAGTTGATGGTGACAGAGTGTTTCAAGGAAGAATGTTCTACCTCTAGAAACTTTCAGTGTTAGCTGACAAGTTGTTGGCAAACTGGAAAAACAAAGGGCTTTGTGGACCTCAGGATGGAGTGGATTCTTCTCCTGCAATGTCTCTTATTTGTCCACAGAGAAATTCTACATAAGGTGCAAGAATTCAGTCCTCTTGAACTTGTATTTGGGCACCCAGTGCATGGACCACTTAGTCAGACAAGGATGGAATCGACTCTCTGAGTCACCTCAAAATAATTTGTTAACAATGTGAATGGCTTTAGAAAGCTGATGGAAAGTCAAGAATGGGTCACGAGATATTGATGCTGAAGCCCATTTGTCCCAGAGCAAAGGAGGATAAGTGGTGTTGGCCATAAAAGGTAGTCTAGATGACTCCTGGGGTCAACTGCTTGGTGGACACAGATACAGTAAGGGACTCTAAGACAGGGATCCATATGAAATGGCTTTAAGCCATAGTTCTGGAGAAATTACACAGCGAGCATCATAGCTATGGTAGATGAAGTTGTGGAATAGAGTGAGCCTCTTCACATCTGCTGCACAGTGGTGCCAAGGATTGTTCTGTGGCTTGGGTGTAGCTTGCCCCTGAGTTGACATCTGAGCAACATAAATAGCTTGGAAAGGTACTGGGATGCTTTTCTTATCTCTTCTTGCTGTTTCAGATTTGACACCTATCTATGTCAATGACATAGTTCCAACCCATAGTCTGCAAGGGAAATCAGGTGTCAAACCAAGTTCAGTAATGCAGCAAATTAGAGGCAGCCAGGATGATGGACATGGAGTGAATAAGCATCCCCACAATCAATGGGACAGCCCAGTAGTTTGATACCTAAGAAAGGTTCCGTAGGCTTGATGGTTTGTGCAGACTATGGGCCCTCAACAAAGTCATCAAGACATATGCACACCCAATTCCTATAGCTGATGCGCTAGTGGTTCTATGGATGCTGCCAGATATCTGAGTATCTTTGAAATTGCCAATTGTTACTCGTGTATCACCTTAGGACCTAGTGCTCAGAGGAATACGTTATTGTCTATGCCATTGTGAAACCACCAGTTTAGGGGAATTCCCTTTGGGATGAAAAAGGCTCCTGACACTTTCCAGCGCCTAGAGAATTATGTTCCGTCAGGGCTATCAAAGGACTGTGGGTTCTAATAGGAAGATATAGCAGTTTTTAGCACTTTATGGGAGGTCCACGTGAAACAACAAGAACAGGTGTTAGCCAGTGTGAAAAATGGGGTGTTTAGTTGGCTGGGGTATGAACCCTGGTCATGCAAAAGCCACAACCTCTGCAGGGTGGACTATAAAAAGTCACAAAATTATTCTGGGATTAACTCTTGGTACCTTGACACAAAAAGCAGTCAGGTTTGACTTAGATGCAAGGTGTAAAGTACTTATACTGCACATGAACAGTAATAAAGTGCAAAAACAACACCAGAAAAATTCTGCACCAATTTAGAAAAATAGAGTACATGATAATACATTGTTGACACCAAAATGACTAAAATCCAATCAGTAGAACCTGAGTTATGAATATTTAAAATTTTTAGTAAAACTAGAGCCTAAAAATTTAAGGGGCCAACGCAGACATCTAGTTGTGTGAGACCGGGTCGAAGTAAAAAAATATGGCCGACCGCATTGTAGCACAGTTCAGAACAAGGAGTGGATTGGACCCGGTCGGTGCTTACCTTCGGACTTAAACAATTTCTGAGAAAAATGTCCTGAGAAGGTAAAGTTCAGAGAGGCAAGGCAGCAGGAAGTGTCTGAAGAGGGAGAATCATCATTGGATAGCCTTGGGTTGCAGCTGCAGGGAAGATTTCTACATTCTGCCGCGCTCCAATATTTTTAAAGAGCAGGGATGAGCTGTATTTTCAAAAATACGGCTCAACCTTGTGTTTCCCCTAGTGCTAAAAAAGCTGCCTAACGCCAGTGCAAGCACCCTAGAACCATGATACAAGGGTGCTTTCCCTAAAGGGGTGATTGTTTATGTGCAGAAAGGGACACCTACCTGCACTTGAACTATCAATAATGGAGATTTGCTCTTTCTTTGTGCGGAATATGAGGAAATCATATTTCCTCATATTACCATTCTAAGACCAGTTATTACCTGGCCTTAGTTTTTGACCTTGCCCCAACTTTGTAAATCGAAAGTGGAATGCCCACTGCAACACCCATTGCCAGCCTCTTTGGTACAACAGATTTTAGTGGAAACAGGCATATTTACAAAGTGTTGTTAAGCTATGTTAAGTGGCTTAGCAAGCCCTTGTAAATATGAGGAATGGCACAATTCCTCAGGAGTGATTAGAGGCTTGTAAATTTGCCCCTTAGTCTCTGCAATGGAAGTCGAAAATTTCCAGCGGGACGAGGCAGAGGCTTGTAGCTGAAGTCTGGTCAATGAGGCCGGATATCCCTGTGGCGAAGATTACTGAGATGGTTCAGCTGCTGCGGAGAAGAACATAGCAGAAGAAGCCACCAAGTCAATCCAACCGACGATATACCTCTCATGGATAGGTGTGCAGGTTGGTTCCGATCTCCTCCTTTTCCTCAGAGCAGTTTTGGCTATCTGGTCACCTTTTGCACCACAACCAAGGAGCCAGGACTAGTGGGGCACAACATGGGGATTCAGGAGTCACTCATGCTGCAACCAGGTGCAGGTTCAAAATGATGTTAGCCGTATGTGTCCCTGAGGCTCAGATCAAGAAGTTAGCAAAGACGCCCTTTGGAGTTACTCTGGTTGTCCTGGCTGTAGTGACAATGTGGGGTCATTAGTCCCTATGTGTGGAGGTAGAGCACACCCTATTCAGAGAAGGGCACAAGTGGGTTGGTGTTGTTGTTTTGGTGATGCATGTGGTATATTTGGGTGGGGTTGGTCAATGGGCTGGTGTGTGTGCTATGTGACAGATGAAGTGGCACTGGGTGCAGGTGAAAGGTCCTACCATGGGGCCTACTTTGGAGTGGTAGCAGTTTTTGTTTCAGCATCTGGGGTCAAAGATGTAGAGCTTGGTGAATGGTGTATCTGTGCAAGGCAGGTTAGCCAGGGGTCATGGGGCTGGGCGCAGTCCAAGCCTGGACAGAGGCAGACTAGCTTGCCTTTGGGTTTCATGGGCACACCAGTGGTGCACTCCCCAACACACTTCACATTAAGTGAGTCCTGGGGTGGGCAGGCTTCTGTAGATGGGAAGAGCAGTGAGGAGTAAACCCGGATGGGAAACCTGGGAGCAGTGGCTTCACTTGGTCGAATGGGAACAATTGGATCAGGATCAGGCTGGAACAAGAACGAACTGGAGGCCACATGTGAGTGGCAGGGTAGGTGCCCACTAGTGCGGTCGTATTGCGGCCTGAATTAAGTAGGTCCTGGAGTGGCCGGGGCTTCTGTAGTTGGGAAGGACGGTGAGCAGAAAAACTTGGGTAGCTGCAGTGTCACTGAATCAAACAGCGGCAATTGGATCAGGCTGGAACAAGCATGGACTGGAGGCCACAAGCAAATGTCAGGTTAGGTGCCCAGGACATCATCTGTGGAGTACGCGAAGGATCTTTGCTCTGCCCACCCTCTTCAATACTTATATGGCACCTCTGGCCAGCATCACCAAAACCCACAGACTCAACATCATATCCTACGCCAACAACACACAACTCATCCTCTCCCTCCCTGAAGACACCACCATGAAGACTAACTTCCACAACTGCTTGACAGATGTTGACAGCTGGATTAAAGAGAACTGTTTGAAGCTGAACATTGATAAGACAGAGGTGCTGATTGTCGAAAACAAAAGCTCCACATGAGATTCATCCTGGTGCCCCTCAGAACTCTGACTTATTCCTACCACCACTGACCACATTAGGGGCCTAGCCATCATTATGAACACAAAGCTAACCACAATGATTCAGGTCAACTCCGTCTCCTCCTCCTGCTTCTTCATCTTCTGCATGCTTGATAAGATATTCAAATGGCTACCACAAAGCTCAAGATGCACCATCACCAGGCCCTCATCTCCAGTCGACTGGACTATGGAAACACTCTCTACGCAGGGCTTGGAGTGCACCTCCTTCAACTACTGCAGACCATAAAGAATGCTGCAGCTAGATTATTCTTTGCTCTCCCTAGTTGAGCCCCCATCACCCCTACATCAGGAAGCTTCACTGGCTCACTGTACAGAAAAGATGCCAGTTCAAACTCTTGACCCAGGCAACCAAGGCAAACAAGGCACTACACAACTGCAGACTAGCCTACTTGAACCAGATCCTGAACTTCCATCATCCCACCAGACATCTCTGCTCCACTTCCCGTTCTCTCTGCCTCACCCTCGCATCCGATGTAGCAGATGCGGAGGTTGCTCCTTCTACTACCTAGAGGCGAAGACATGGAACAAGCTACCCTTTCTTCTACGGACCCACCCATCTCTTCCAGAGTTCCAAAAGGCCTTGAAGCCCTGACTATTTGACTAATCAACTGGACTCCGCCAGTGCCTGGATACCCTCACGAGTGACAAGAAGCTTTCTAGAAATCCACTGATTCATTGATTGATTGATTGAAAACGAGTTCAGCATAAAAGTGGAGGGTAAAGCAAAACATTTGAAGGTGACCCTGTAGAGAGGGTCAGGTCCACCAGTCAGGATACAGTGGGTAAAACTGACCATCAAAGCAAGAATGTTCCAGGACAGGCAATGCACTGTAGGCTACCTTAGACAACAGTATGTAACAGGAAGATCCACATGTCAGATGCCTAGATTAAGTCTGTGATTTAGTGTGAGTTACCCACCACTCAGACTCAAAAGAAAGACTTTTTAGGATTTACCTGATTCTATTGGAATGCTATCACTAACTATGTGACCAATATGCTGTTCTGAATTCAGGAGTTGGTTCATGCCTTCACTAGGATGAGCGGCATGCACCAAGCAAACACACAGGGTTCGTTTTGTGACGGAGCAGAGAGGGCAGTGCACCATATTTGTAATGCAGTCATTAGGTATCATTTCTAACTTTTCTTTTTTATTGCATATTGGGTTGCATTTTATGTAGTCCATGAAGCAATGATCCTAAATATCCCCAAGACTCACATGGGATTCTATGGAATGAATCATAACTGGTTTTAGACGTTCCTCCTCCTGCTAAAAACAATAAGATCAATAACTGCTAGTGTTCAGAGCTAGGTCAGCAATTCCCAAACTCACAAAATACACACAAAAAAACACTTGAGGGCTCCACTTAGGAAGACCACCCTTGTTAACCTGCTCCCTGCAAGTGCAATGGGTTAGTACTATAACTTAGGGACCCATTATGATGTTGGGCGGATTGCCCCCGCCAGGCTATCGGTAGCCACCGCCAGGGGCAATCCGCCCGACATCATCTCCAGAATTCCCCCCCCCCCCCCCCATATTAGAATGGCGGCGGGACCGCGGCGGATGGAAAGATAGTCCGCCGCTTTTCCGCCCTATTCGCCTTGCGGCCAGGGTGGAAAATGTTTAATATGGTGGCTGTGTCTATTAGACACTGCCAGCCATATTAGCATTGGCTTTCAGACATGCCTTTCCATGGCGGTAATGCCGCCACGGAAAAGCATGCGGTCTTCACTCTGGGGGCCCCCTGTGGGCCCCCAGAGTGAAGGAGGGGTGGGGGTTGCACATGGGGGGTACCTGTGGTACCCCCTTCATTTGTATAAACAAAGCGGCAGGCACCGCGCGGTGCCTGCTGCTTTGTTTATGCAAATGCTGAAATGCATTTATAGCTTTGTGGAGGGTGGTGCTGAGAGCACCGCCCGCCACAATGCTAAAATGCAGGATGTGGCCGTCTGTGTGGCGGGCAAATCCTAATACCCCCTGGGGACCCCTGCCCTTATGGCGGGCAGTCCCAATCCCCGCTAGTATGACGGGCGGACAAAGTCCGCCAGTCATCCTAATAGGCCCCTTAATGTTTTGGGGATTTACCCATGACCTCCGATTTCCACAGATGTTTAGCCAAGCTATCTCATGATTCACTTTGGTCTCCTGCTGACTCAGAGGAGGACATCCCCAAGCAGTGGAATGGCATACAGTTCCCTCATTTTTGGGGCATACCAAGTGACCCTGGTAACTGGCTGGGGGGGGGGGGGGGGGTTTAAGGCAACCTCATATCCTGGGAGCAGAAGGTTTCTCTTTGAATGTTTGTTAAGGTTATCAGAAGTGTAACATGCATAATTTATGCCTTTATCGAGCTTGAGGATATTGCTGTCAGATCAAAGAGCAAAATGGATCACTAGAGCCATTTAAGTCCTCCCTCCTTCTCTAGTTATATATACCATCTAGAATGCGGGCTGACTTGCATATAGATTTTTCATACTTGGTGACAAATGGCCCAGAATGGCAAAGAAATGCTGAACCAGTGCTATAGATCAACTAACTGTTAAAAAAGACTACTTCCGGTGCATAAATCTCCACAGGGTAAACAGAGATTAGGCCCTGCGAAATTGACATTTAGCTGATCTACTTTGTGGAATTTTGAGAATTGTGTATTACACTTGTTACTGGACATTCCCGAAACTATGCCATAACGCCACGTCATGCAATTGTGCCGCCATTAGCAGCACACCCTTCAAAGACATATGTTCTGTGTATGGTATTCACATATTAAAATTTTAAATTACCAGCTTCAATGTGCGGGATTAAAAATCACAGTGTGTGACCAAAACATTTCCTAAAATATGTTGTATCATTATTTCTTGTTTTGCATGCTTTTTCTTGCACGAATATACAAGTAAATACTAGTCTTCAGCTACAGATGATTTTTTTTAAAAATCGCTCATGTGGGTTTGCAAGCAGAATTACGAGGACTTTAGTATGCAGGGCTGTGATACAACAGAGACACAGTGTGAGGGCGTAAATCCTGTATGGTTCAACAACATATTGAAAACAAATGGCCTCTTAGCTCAAACAAAGACTCAATATTCTGCAAGCCTTTAAAAAAATAATTTGAACATTGCTTTTTATAACCCTTTTCAATTAAAATGGATGCAATGTGTTACTTTAGTGTAGCGTGAAGGATTCTATTATACCACATTATATTCATTCATTAAATTCAACGATGGAGTTATTAATTGGATCACGCTTTATTTTTGAGGTAGTTTACGCAACATTTAAATTTAATGCTAATACAATTAAAGAATTCTTTTCAAGTAACAACTAATTTCCTTTGCTGGAAATGGAATCCAGAGCAATGAAATAATTAATGTACAGAGGCGGATCAAGAGTTTATTAGGCAATCTCTAATGTTACTGATTCTGCAAGTAAGGAATCAGAGCACATACAACCACAATCCTTAGGGAAAATGCATGACACTATGGAATACTACTCCGCAAGGTTGGCTTAATCATCTTGATGAAAGACATCTCTAAGGGCCATATTATCAAGAAAGGCCGATACATTATCGCCGCTTTTATTGGCAGGAAACTGCGGTTAAAGCGGCGATAATGGGCTTGATAATATGTCCTTGTGAATTTCCATAGCAGACCAGGTTCTGATGTTAACTGGGGCTGCTATGCTGTGTCTGCTGTGGCCCCAAGTGACTTCTCCACATTGACAATAATTCAATGGTGGTCAAGGAGTTATTTCTATTCGTCTACTTTCTTTTCGATTTGGTAAAGAATCATCCAAGACAAAGGCCAGGCTATCCAATACATTTTGTGAAGTAAACCCCTACATGCATCAGCATGCAATATGTTCTATATCTAAAATAGGCACTATAATTAATTGAGTAACTGAGTCAGAAGACTATCCAAGAGACCTGCAGGACAACATCAGTCACCAGGAGGTAAAGGAGAAGAAAAGAACGCAAAGGCAAGTAATTTTTACCTGTAGGTAATGTTGACAGAAACACAGCATTATTTTGAGTCATATCCTGTCCAGGACCTCACCTATGATGGAGCAGGGGTCTCTGATCCTCAATCTCTTGGTGTAGCCATCGAAGAGACTCCCCACTGGTCGGGAGGACCTTTGGTAGATGAATTGAAGTGTTTAGGGACAGCTAGCATTCATAAGTCAATTTTATGGCAAAAGGCCAGGAGGCCAATATTATGCAATATTCCTTTATTGCTTTCTCACACAGCACCAACAACAAGCTTAGAATTAGGACAATAGCAACAGTCTTTAACACTGAACATGCATAATATCCAAACTCAGGCAGCCATCTTCCTTCTTTTGTTGCTGCTCATGCAAGAAATAACTACAGTTTGGATTTGTGCTTTTAAAAGTATGATTAAGAGAGAGTAATTCATTAGTTTTAAGTTAAAGAAATTGAATAATTGTGGTAATTTCTATGTATTTAGAAACATTGTTAATATCGATGTATTTAATAATTAGGGAAATTTTTTTATGTTTAGTTGGCAATTTCTATATTTGACCTTTTAGGAATAAATTGTAAAGAGAATAGATTGTGTTTATTTTAAGGGCAAACGCGATGGAGAGAGTTCTTCGTGGGTTTTAGTATTTAGCTGAATTTGGTTTTAAAAATGGAATGAAATTACCATTGAGCGCGAGCATATTGATTCTTTAGTTGCATGAGGGAGCGTTGATTTGGCACGTGAAAGGGCTTTGAATGAAGCTTTGAGAAATTCACAAGCTGTGCGCGAACAAGGGTGAACGTAAACATAAGGAGGAGGTTTTGTTGTTCGTGAGCCGGGGAAGAGTTACGGGGAATGCGCCCGGCTCAGGAGGAATGAGTTTTTTATGTGTTAAGTCTGGTGCAGGCCTCCGTACATATGACTTTGCGTAAGGTGGCCATTTTGAAAGATTGGGAAAGTTAGATGGTTAAACAAGCATTTGCAATGCAATATGTCTCGCATTAGGAAAGTTTGAGCTATTGAGATTTTAAATGACAATTTTTTTTATGTGTTGGTTTTGAAAATAGAGAAAGTAATAGCTTTGTCATTTACAATGCCAATAGTTATAACTTTCGCAAATGTGACACCTATAGCATTTGTAATGCAATATGTGTTGTATTTACGTGACTTACATGTATTGCTATTACAAATAACAACAGATTTTATTTTTTTAAATAATTAATACTTAAATAAAAGTTATTGTAATTCATAATGGCAATAGCTTAAACTTTTGAAAATAACGTTTGTGAAGATTATGTTCAGTGTATGTTATTGTGACGAAAATCCAAGAACAGAAGTAAAATATTAACATCTTTTTCTGACATTTGTAATAAAGTTTGAAACATTGAGAGAACATATATGAACTAGTGATGCTGTGGTGGTGCTGAGTGATGCTGTGGTGGTGCTGAGTGATGCTGTGGTTGTGCTGAGTGATGCTGTGGTTGCGCTGAGTGATTCTGTGGTTGCGCTGAGTGATCCTGTGGTTGCGCTGGGAGACACTGTGGCGGTGCTGAGTGACGCTGTGGTGGTGTTGAGGGATGCATTCTTGGCCCTGAGTGATGCTGTGGTGCTGCTGAGTGATGCTGTGGTGCTGCTGAGTGATGCATTCTTGGCCCTTAGTGATGATGTGGTGGTGCTAAGTGATACTGTGGTGGTGCTGAGTGATGCTGTGGTGGTGCTGAGTGATGCTGTGGTGGCCCTGAGTGATGCTGTGGTGGCCCTGAGTGATGCTGTGGTGGCTCTGAGCGACATTGTTGTGTGCTGAGTAATGCTGTGGTGGTGCTGAGTGATGCTGTGGTGGTGCTGAGTGATGCTGTGGTGGTGCCCGCGGGCCTGTGGTGGATGGAGTGTGAGTAAACTTTCTAAGCCTGTACCTTGCTCAGTAAGTGGTGTGCCAGGAAGGTCTGACATCCGGTGCTTTCTCAAACCTGAAATCGCAAGGAGGAGTGGTGGCATCTCCTGCCTCGTAGGCAAGAGTAGTGTCTGTCACCGGGATAATTTATGAAAGAAGTGTCTGGCAAAAATGTCTCTTATCGAGATTAGGTTAAATCAGGACTATTGGCTTTGTCAATGGATTTTTTTCGTTACATAAAGGTAAATAGGCAGCAACTGTGGCTTCGCTCTGACATGCTGAGACTGTGAAGTTGCATCAAAGGCAGTGAACAGGGGCGCTGCTGCAGAGTTAAGGTGTTTTTTTGACCCGGATTGTGAGGGCAAAAAGGGAGGGAACCGTGCTCAGCACCGGCAGGACCCGGCACACTTAAAGCCCTGCATCCCGGGGCTGAGAATAGGCTATGTAAAAAGCAGGAAACTGAAACAGGAGGTAAACGACGAAGTACCCGAAGGAAAACTGTTGCTTTAATGTTCCGAAATGCAAACGGGGCTCGAGGCTACTGGCAACAAGAATATATATGGAGATTAAAACAAGACGGACGAGCTGCTAGTTCTTCCGATTGCAAAAATGGATAGTATAACATAAACCACAAGAAACTGTATGTTTCATTAGTGGAATAGTACTCGCAGCAAAGTTGTTAATCGTATTAGCAGGTTAACATGAGGCAGAATAATGCCATGTACAGAGTAGATACAGTTGCTTAAGATATAATGCCGAGGCTGCAGATGCCCAGATTGTAAGAACAAATTAATAAAAAATGGTGTTCGGAAGATGTACGCACACACGTGAATACAATTACAGTTGTGTTGCATAAAGCGAAGGACTGTTTATGAATTTAATCCAACAGTCGATTATTCTAGACATAGCGACTCTATTATTACCAGATGACATTACATAGCAGGGGCCTTTATTTTGTATAAATAGTATGCCCCTAAAACTGTATCCCGTTATGCGTATATATCTACAAAACGCATCAGTAATACCAATTGCGTACATGGAGGACCCGTGAAAAGCTCACACCCTTCTTAGCAGATACGATAATTCAAAATCATTTTGCAGCTCTGTTCTTTTTGCGGCAGCCAGCTGGTGGGACAGAAAAACCGCCGAGATGCAAACGGCGCTAAAATACGATGTATTTAAATACCCGCAGGGAAAGTCACATGGCCCGTCACACAGTGGAACAAGATAATACGTTAGCATTTTTAAACCACATCCGCTGTTTCTTTTAATAGTTTGTATGCTGTTTGTTTGAAGAAGGAAAACAAAACTGCATCAGGGTTAGCGCCGAAGCATTTCACGGAAAAGCATTTTGTGACCGCATTGGGGGATTAGCGTGAAGCATTTAAAATAAGAAAGCGCATACAATAAATCATTTCCAAGATGTTAGCGGGGAAAAGGCACAACACTGAAAGTAAAACCAGCATCGCATTCGCGAAACGGTTGCAATGCTGCTGGTAAAAAATAAGAAAATATTCTAGTGTGCTAAAATAATAAAATAGCGTAATCATGATGTACAAAATGTGCTGCTCCATAACATACCCGGCGGATATCGGAGTAGTACTTCACAAAAGGGCAGACTAAGCATGGCTCGTAGTAATAAACAAGTAGAAAAAAAACAAGTAAAGCTGGTGGCAATGAAGCAGGGGGCGGGGCAGCGGAACACTTTGATGTAGCTCACGGCCTGGCGGCCGTGAAAGTGCAATCAATTAGGGGGGAGGAGAAGTGAGGCACAGATGGCTGGCTTTCATGTGCACACGCTTTTTAGGTAAATGCGCTTGCACAT
This sequence comes from Lissotriton vulgaris, assembly GCF_964263255.1. NCBI lineage: Eukaryota > Metazoa > Chordata > Amphibia > Caudata > Salamandridae > Lissotriton > Lissotriton vulgaris. Next base: position 1,569,057,473 of record NC_141687.1, read on the forward strand.
GGGCACAGCATGAAATCGCCCGATGGTTAAGCTCTTGTTAAGCCCCAATATCTCTCGTAAGCTCAATGCGCAAGCGCATTGACAGGCGAGACCTAAAAAGGACAAAGAGTCATCCATATTTAGGGATATGTTATGACAGGTTGATAACAGCACGGCGATCAGCAGTTTAGATTGGAGTGAATTTTGAGAGAGAGGTTTATTAGTGCTTGAGAGATTTAAGGTGTGTGATAAATTTATTGAAAAGGAAAAGTGATTATTAAGTAGGAAAATAAGAATTATTTTGAAAAAATAATTAGAATGGATCAGAATTAGGGATCAGGCTTGGATGATAAATTCAAGCAGTACATGGACAAGATGTTCGGAGAATTGGCTATGTCAATTGACAAAAAGATAGACAGTACAGTTAAAAAAACTCTTGAGAAAAGAAAAGGATGATCCTCGTGAGGAGGATGTTTTCTGGTCCACAAGGAAGTGGAGGTAGTGGCAAGTGGTTCAAAACAAGGATGCGTAAAAAAAGACACAGAAGAGGAAAAATAGTGAACCAAAACATAATGAAAGAAGGAAGGTTCATGAGGAAAGTAAGGCTATAAAGGCCTAAGGAATCGATATTAAGGCGAAGAAAAGGAACCACAGTGTAGTGGTGTGTGACTCATCATCCACAAGTGGGGATGTGGAAATCACTTGTTCATCAAGTTTTGATGACACAGAAGAGGATGAAATTGTTAGGAGGAAAAAGAAATTCCAGGAAAAAAGGTGAAAACAGAATCAAAAGAATTTTTAGATCCTTAAGGGAAAGAAATGTCGACCCTACCTTGATTCAGCATCCTTTATCCCCCCCCAGTGGATGCCTGCTGATCATATTGCAAAATACATTTCTTATTGAATTCGCAGAGAAATCCCTAAAGATGTAAGAACGTGCCTTGGGTCTGAGTATCCAAGGCCTAGTTTGGGTAACAAGGTCACTTTCACACCCGAGCTGGATCAGACAATGATGACGTTTTTTAATAAATCTGGTCGAGACAGAGGAGAGGTCTCAATAAAGCCCTCAAAGGATGTCAGGACACAACTAGGGTGGCGACACGAATATGGCATGATGCGACTAGTTCATTGGGCTAGAAAGGCCGCTTTACCCTGGCAACCCCGTTGTTTGGATCAGAGAAATTGGGCAAACTCTGGAACACTAAGGGTTTCGACAAATGGGACCTGATAGGAATTTCTACCGTCGGAAATATCTGGGTTAAGGGAAAGGTCAAATCTTTTAGCGAACTGCAAACTGAATACAAATTGAGTAACACGGAGTATTTACGATATTTACAAGTGAGTCACGCAGTCAAATCGGCATTTCCGGGAGTGGAGGAGATACCGGAGGCCTCACCATTAGAGCATAGAATCTTAGATGGGCATTTGCCCGACAGCACTATCTCTCTAATCTATAAAAAATTGATAAACAATAGAGTGGACCTTCTGGTTGATCTGAGGGATAAATGGACACGTGATGGCATTGAATTAGATGATGAGGATTGGCAGTTGTTGTTTCCTCCCCAAAAGAAGTTGCTATTCCGGCCAGACTGAGACTTGTCCAGCTGAAGATCTTGCATAGACTGTATGTTACAGGCCCACGTCTGGTCGGGATGGGTTTAGCTGCGGAAGGTCATTGTCGAAGAGGTTGCAGTTAGTTGGGTACATTTCTTCATATCCTTTGGGAATGTCGCTTTGTAATGGATTACTGGGGTGCGATATATGCAGTTATACAGGAAGTACTTGGAGTGGTTGTGCTACCAGAGGCTAGGAGATGTCTCCTGAACATATGGGAACCTACAGACCTGAATATTGCACAGACTCGGTGGGTCACTCTAGGTTAATATGATAGCTAAACGTAACATTGCTCAGCTTTGGGGATCGGAGAGACCACCTACGTTTGAGGGGTGGATAGATAATATGGATTGGTGCATGTTCTGAGAAAAGACTGTGTACCTGGCGAGGGGTCGCCCTTGAAAATGGAGTAGTGTTTGGGGCTCATGGAATCGGTATAGAGGGGATATATGCATACCACCTGCTGATTTGATATTTGATGCCCCAGTATCTCCATGATCCTCCCGTATATGATTATCATGTTTTACTGTTCGATTTCCCCCCTTCCCCCTGCATGTTATGACTGTATGTACAAAGTATTGTGATGTGGGACTGGTCCCTTTGAGTTTTGTGCACCTGTATTTTTGATGCCTTGTGTGTTAATAATATAAAGACATATAAAAAAAAAGGATGTCAGGAAAGGCTATTGGACATTCTCGGTCCACTCACTAAAGTGTTTGACATGTGTGAAGAGGCGCATTCGAGTAACACAAATGTGAATGTTTTAGAAATGCGCCAATGGGTGCAAAGAGCAATCTGCCTTTTGGGAAATACAAATGTGGCTTTGTGTATGAGAAGAGGAAAAGTATACTGAAAAAAATAGATCCCAAATTAGCAGATATGGCTTCAAAATAATTTGGAGGAAGGAGCGAGTGAATGCTCTTTGGTAATGAATTCGTAAGAGATTTAGGGAAATATGTGGGTATCTTTAATTCCCCTCAAAAAAAAAAAAAGGATATAAGAAAGGTTTTTGGGTCAGCCAGGACAATACAGGGTTGTTTCCCCGGCCGAGGTCAAGGAATTACCCGAGGTTCTTTTACCAGAGGTTTCAGGCCCTACAACTATAGATACAGATTTAATTCAAGATCAGAACAGGGAGTTTCTTTCCCTCAAAGACAGAGGTCGAGATCACGAGGAATGCGATCTGATAGAAGAGGAAGAGGTTCAGGTAAGACAAACCCAAGACCCTTTTTCTACCCATGTAAAATTGGGTGGCAGACTAGCCCATTTTGACTTGGGTTGTGCAAATGGTAACTGGTTATCATATAGATTTCAAGAGTTTCCACTTCAAGAAAGGTGTCCGAGCATGTTATGGGTTGCAAGGGAACTAGAGGAGTAGGTGACTCAAGAGGTAAAAGCTCTGGAATATAAGGGTGCAATAGAGGTTGCAAGAAAGGTCAAAGGTTGTTTCATAAGCAATATTTTTCTGGTGGAGAAAAAGGACAAGAAGATTAGACCACTTATAAATTTGAGTTAGCTAAACGATTAGGTTTGTTACAATCATTTCAAGATGGAGGGAATTCATCTGTTAAGAGATGTGCTGAGGAAAGGAGATTGGATGACAAGGTTGGATCTGAAAGATGCTTATCTTTCAGTACTGGAATGAGAAGAACAGAGGGATTTACTTCAATTCAGGTGGAGGGGCAGTCGATGGAGATTCAGGAGTCTTCCTTTTGGCCTAACTTCAGCTCCATGGTGTTTTACAAAGGTGATGACACCTATTGTAGCTTGGTTGAGGTCAAGGGGCATGCGGTTAATAATATATCTGGACGACATTCTGAATATGGCAGGGAAGAAATCTTTGGCACAGGAACAGACGGAGTTTGCTATAAAAGTACTAGAGGATCTGGGCTTTGTGGTGAATGGGGAGAAATCGAGTGTCATTCCTGCTCAGGAGATTCAATTCTTAGGTTTTCAGATCTTGAGCTTGGAATGTGTGTTGAGGTTGCCTATGGACAAGGTGAGGAAGAACTGCAAGGAAGTAAAGTGTGAAGGAAGCGGATTGGCTAACTTTGAGGCAGCTTGCAAGTTTGTTGGGTCTGTTGTCAGCTTCAATACAGGCAATCTTTCTGGCTCCTCTCCATTACAGAGCATTGCAGAGATTGAAAGCATATCATTTGAGATTGGGAGCAAGGTATTCTTAAAAGGTAAGAATAAACAAAGAGACTCAGGAGGAGTTGCAATGGTGGTTGATGAATTTCGTGGCTTGGAATGGGAGAGCCATTTTGGAGAGAGCCCAGAAATGGTGATAAAATCAGATGCAAGCCTATTAGGTTGGGCGCCGTGACAACAGGGGTCTTTGGTCTTTGGAGGAGAAGGAAATGCATATAAATTGTCTAGAGGTTTTGGCGGGTTCATTTGCGATCAGGCGTTTCGTAAAAGATCAGGCGAAATGTTGTGTTCTATTGAAAATGGACAACATATTTGTGGTTCGTTATGTCAACAAATTGAGGGGTCCTCGTTCAAGGGGTCAAGCAGAGTTAGAGAAGTAGCTCTGGAGTTTTTGCATTGACATACAAGTTATGGTGCAAGCACAGTTTATTCCAGGGAAGAGCAATGTGGAGGCAGACCGGAGTCCAAGGAATTTGATGGATGTGAGCAACTGGAGGTTAAACAGGGATATGTTTCTGAAGTTACAAGAGAAATGGGGTCCGCTTCAAGTGGATTTGTTTTCGGACAGGTTGAATACACAGTTGAAAGAGTTTTTCAGTTGGAGGCCAGATCCGGAGGCGAAAGGGATAGATGCTTTCATGCAGGATTGGAATTTAGGGAGGATGTATGCCATTCCCCCGTTCTCTATGATTCAGAGGGTGTTGATAAAGGTGAGAAAAGAGAGGTCAGAACTAGTGTTAATAATACCATTCTGGCAAGCACAGGTTTGGTTTCCAGATTTGATGAGCATGTTGAAAGAGGATCCTCTGTTGATTCTGAATTTTCTGGAGGTGTTATTGGATGTTCAGGGGAATGTTCACAATCTTGTGATGTCGGGGCAACTAAGACTTTTGGAGTGCATGTTTTCAGGAGAATTTGGCAAGTGACTGGCCTATCAGCAGAGGCTTCGGAACTCATCAATGGTTCATGGGCTCCAGGAACAACAAAGGTCTATAGATAGGCATGGCGAAGTGGTGATTGGTGTATTGAAAGGGATTTGGATCCCATATCAGCCAATGTTGTGGAGGTTGTGAATTCTTTATCGTGATTATTTTCGTAAGGGATTGTTTATAATTCGGTCAATTTAAGCAGGTCATCTATTCAGCTGGACATGCACTGGTGGAAGGGGTGCCAATTGGTCAACATGTGTTTTGTTAAACGGGCACTTAAGAGTATATGTTTGGAATTGCCCCCAAAGGCAAAGTATTCTTTTCTATGGGATGTTTAGGAGGTTTTGAGAGAATTAGATGGTTGGGGATCTAATTGTGGATTGAGTTTGAAAAGTTTGTCATGGAAGTTAGCGGTACTGTTGTGTTTAGTATCTTTTAGAAGGATTTCAGATATTAGTGCGTTGGAGGTATCCTCTAGGTATTGTTCAGCCTGAAGGAGTGTGTTTCGAGTTGAGGAAGAGAACTAAGACCATGTCCAGGATGATTTTTTACCCGTTTTTTTACCCGGTTATGGAGGGGCATGATAATTTATGTGTGGTTCGTTGTTTGGAGGAATACAAGAAAAGAACAGTGGGATTAAGAGTGGTTGGATGTACACAGCTTCTCATATCGTATAGGAAACCTTTTAGGGCGGTTTCAGTACCTACTTTAGCTAGATGGGTAAAGGAAGTTATGAAGAAGTCAGCAGCGACGGCTCGTGGAGGGAGTTACGGTGGGGCGAGAGGGTGGGGAGGGGGAGGGGCAGGGCGGAGGTTGCTAAAAACCGGCATATGGATAATTGCAGGTAAGTAAACAATTTAATTAATAAAACGAATTTCGTAGTGCGCCTTGCATCGCAAAATGCAATGCAGTGCGAGCTACGAAATTTGTTTTATTAATTAAATTGTTTACTTACCTGCAATTATCCATATGCCGGTTTTTAGCAACCTCCGCCCTGCCCCTCCCCCTCCCCACCCTCCTGCCCCACCGTAACTCCCTCCACGAGCCGTCGCTGGAAGTCAGGGATTGACACTGAGCTTTTTGGTGCACATTCTGTAAGGGGAGCTATGGCGAGCAAGTCTTTTATGAGGGGATCTAGTTAAAGTGCAATTTTTAAGGGGACTGACTGGTCTTCTGATTCTATGTTTAAAATATTCTACTTTAAACCTGTGGAAAATGTTGTGAAGAGTGTTTTAGAATAACTTTGAACATGCATATTATTAGCCTTCTGGCCTTTTGCATAAAATGCAGATTTTCCACAGTTTTAGTGGGTAAAAAATCATGATTTTATTAAAAAGGCACGGAGGCTAATACTGTCCCCCAGTGTCTTTAAGCCCTACGCTTTTAATATTTTGTTTTCTATTTAGTCTAGGACAGAATTGATTTGTGCATTGAAGCAAAGAGGAAAAAGGATAGTTATATGCATCTACAGTTTGATGGTTAAAGTTCAAGAGAAAAAAGAGTTTTGCTTAAATTCACAGCTGCCGAAAGAAGGAAGATGGCTGCCTGAGTTTGGATATTATGCATGTTCAGTGTTCTAGACTGTTGCTATTGTTCTAATTCTAAGCTTGTTGTTGCTGCTGTATGAGAAAGCAATAAAGGAATATTGCATAATAGTGTGAGAAAGCAATAAAGGAATATTGCATAATATTAGCCTCCGTGCCTTTTAATAAAATCATGATTTTCCATACACTAAAACTGTGGAAAATCTGCATTTTATTTCAATAAATCAAGTCTACAATAATGACAGAGGGGATTGGTACCCAAGAATTGAGGTTTATTTGTCCAGAGTAGCAGTTTCTTACAATATTTAAATCTGCTCAAAGATTTTGTCAACATTATCAATATGAGAAAAATATTGAGATGCTCATAGAATCTAAATTGAGATATTATAAAGTATGGAATGCAAAATATCTAGAGAGAGTCTGCGATGTAGAAACTAGCTCTCTGTCGCAACTGTACCTCAGGCCAAGAAAAGCAGATCAGGAGGGCGCTCCTTCTCCCTCCTCGCGGCCAAGGCACAAAACTCCCTCTCTCTCTACCTCCGACTGACTGCATCGTTACTTATGGTCCCAAAGGACCTCAAGACCAGGCTCTTAGATGGATGCCAGTGAACCTCCGGAAACTGCAGTACTCCCCTTGCCCCGCACCCCCAGCACCTTGAGGCGTTTTCCAAGTGAGTAGCTTGCACTTTAGAAACCCCTGAGTGATTGATTGATTGACAGTATCAAAATATGTGGCATTTTGCTAAGCCAAAAGTCAATTTGAGAATCAAAATGGAAGCACATTATAATAGTATTAACAATAGGAAAGGAAGATGTCACCATGATTGTTGTGAATATGCAATAAATGTAAATACATGTGTGAATGAATCACTACACTCCACTACAGTATGACATCTAAGTGTGCACAGCAGCATTAGATATAATATACATAAATGTGAAACACACAAGTAATTGAGTTAAGGCACAGGTTGAATATATGAATTATATGCTGTGATATATGGGTGGAGTATATTTGAAGGGTGTAGTCTAAATTACACTCCTCCAATCACCCCTATGATGACTAGGATAGCCATCACAAAATTTGAATGTTTCCAATGAGACCTCCATAAAAAATTAAAGGTCTTTAACATCTTTTGTCTAGATTTCTTCAACACTTTTATCTCAACATAGAACATACATTGACTCTCCTCTAACTCTACATAATCTCTCTTCCTCTTTATTCCTCTCCCATCGATGACCTTCACGTTCTTTCTTGATCTCATGCACTTGAATCCTTTAAACATAGCAAATAAACAAATCAGGCAAACAGGAACGATTATGATAGGCCTCAATCTAGCACCTAAAATCACATCGCATAAATAGCTAAACTAACTAACTACAGCTCAAGTTCCTTTCCCAACTGCTTTTTTGTGAATGAAATATCTAATTAAGACAATTCTGCAATACCATACACCTAATAGCAATAATTACAGTATCAATAGCTAACAATTAATTAGATACACTAGCTGCTAACCCATTGAGTATTGTAGAAAGTGTTATAATCTTCAGGTCAGAACAGCACCAACCGTTTGGATCATTGCCTCAAAAATAGCCCCTACTATTTCTAGTGTACTACTACTCTGTCTTAACCTGGCAGGTAAAATTTCCTAGTGGAGTGTCTAACTTTTCTACATGATAAACCGTTGGGAAAACCACAGCTACATAGCAAGTACCAAAATAACTTCTAGGCAAGGTATAATATGCATTTTAACCACAAACATAACTCTGGGAATACCAGGATCCTTTCCTCCTGTAATATGCTCTGTGTTTTTCCCTAACTTGAATGAATGTTCACACTTGCCCCCCCAACCTAAATTCAGGAAGCACCACATTCTGCTTTCTATACACACTCAACTTTTCCTGATGTTTCCTATCCAAAGTCAAAGCAGGCTGGACTCCATTTAATTTGTGTTCAATTTCCTCTGATGCCCACCTATCTTTTCTATCTTTTCTATCATCCTTGGCACGTTTCTGCACTTTCTCAATAGTCCTTGTCCTATCTTGCAACTCTTCAATCTATTTCTTATCTAGCTCATTCATTGAGCAGATCAAATTTCATGTTCAGTATCAAGTTCTGTTGTGGACATAAGAATGCTCCAAACAGTGGCATCTCTTTTGCATGGGGGTTCAAATGTTCATACATAGGTACTTTTGGGAAAACCAGGTAATATTTTGTAAAATAAAAATCAAAGAGACCCCTTCTATACAAAAGACTAAGCAAGATTCTGCAAGAAATGCCATACATGCCATACATTAAACTTCTATATTTACAACAAGGGGTGGTGAGGGACAGAGTCTCTGAATTAAGCAGAAAACTCTCACCCAGTCAAGAGATCAGGGCTAGATCCAACACCGTTTTTTAGCTCACTGCACCATCCCAGTTTCAGAACCTGGCTGTATGCAAATTAGTCTGTTCCTGTCCCAGTGCATGATGGGAACAGGGCAAACCAAACTACAAAAGCCAATTCTTACACTGGGAAGGAAACAAGCTCCCGGGGACCGGTTTCTGGCATTACAGCCGTCTTCGGCCCGGTTTGCTTGAATCCTGATGGTGCAATGAGCAAGGGACTCATGTCTGAGTATACCCTCCACGCTTAGGGTGGACAGAAATATTTACAACAAGGGGTGGTGAGGGACAGAGTCTCTGAATTAAGCAGAAAACTCTCACCCAGTCAAGAGATCAGGGCTAGATCCAACACCGTTTTTTAGCTCACTGCACCATCCCAGTTTCAGAACCTGGCTGTATGCAAATTAGTCTGTTCCTGTCCCAGTGCATGATGGGAACAGGGCAAACCAAACTACAAAAGCCAATTCTTACACTGGGAAGGAAACAAGCTCCCGGGGACCGGTTTCTGGCATTACAGCCGTCTTCGGCCCGGTTTGCTTGAATCCTGATGGTGCAATGAGCAAGGGACTCATGTCTGAGTATACCCTTCCACGCTTAGGGTGGACAAAAATATTTACAACAAGGGGTGGTGAGGGACAGAGTCTCTGAATTAAGCAGAAAACTCTCACCCAGTCAAGAGATCAGGGCTAGATCCAACACTGTTTTTTAGCTCACTGCACCATCCCAGTTTTAGAACCTGGCTGTATGCAAATTAGTCTGTTCCTGTCCCAGTGCATGATGGGAACAGGGCAAACCAAACTACAAAAGCCAATTCTTACACTGGGAAGGAAACAAGCTCCCGGGGACCGGTTTCTGGCATTACAGCCGTCTTCGGCCCGGTTTGCTTGAATCCTGATGGTGCAATGAGCAAGGGACTCATGTCTGAGTATATCCTTCCACGCTTAGGGTGGACAAAAATATTTACAACAAGGGGTGGTGAGGGACAGAGTCTCTGAATTAAGCAGAAAACTCTCACCCAGTCAAGAGATCAGGGCTAGATCCAACACCGTTTTTTAGCTCACTGCACCATCCCAGTTTCAGAACCTGGCTGTATGCAAATTAGTCTGTTCCTGTCCCAGTGCATGATGGGAACAGGGCAAACCAAACTACAAAAGCCAATTCTTACACTGGGAAGGAAACAAGCTCCCGGGGACCGGTTTCTGGCATTACAGCCGTCTTCGGCCCGGTTTGCTTGAATCCTGATGGTGCAATGAGCAAGGGACTCATGTCTGAGTATACCCTTCCACGCTTAGGGTGGACAAAAATATTTACAACAAGGGGTGGTGAGGGACAGAGTCTCTGAATTAAGCAGAAAACTCTCACCCAGTGGTGCAGTGAGCTAAAAAACGGTGATGGATCAAGCCCAGATCTTTGGACTGGGTAAGAGTGGTCTGCTTAATTCAGACACTCTGTTCATCACCACCCCCTTTTCTGAATCATTTTGTCCACCATTAGCGTGGAAGGGTATACTCAGATGTGAGTCCCTTGCTCATTGCACCATCAGGATTCAAGCAAGCCGGGCCGAAGACGGCTGGAATGCCAGAAACCGGTCCCCGGTAGCTTGTTTCCTTCCCAGTATAAGAATTGGCTTGGTAGTTTGGTCTGCCCTGTTCCCATGATGCACTGGGCCAGGGTCAGACTAATTTGCATATAGCCAAGTTCTGAGCTGGGATGGTGCAGTGAGCTAAAAAACGGTGATGGATCAAGCCCAGATCTTTGGACTGGGTAAGAGTGGTCTGCTTAATTCAGACACTCTGTTCATCACCACCCCCTTTTCTGAATCATTTTGTCCACCATTAGCGTGGAAGGGTATACTCAGATGTGAGTCCCTTGCTCATTGCACCATCAGGATTCAAGCAAGCCGGGCCGAAGACGGCTGGAATGCCAGAAACCGGTCCCCGGTAGCTTGTTTCCTTCCCAGTATAAGAATTGGCTTGGTAGTTTGGTCTGCCCTGTTCCCATGATGCACTGGGCCAGGGTCAGACTAATTTGCATATAGCCAAGTTCTGAGCTGGGATGGTGCAGTGAGCTAAAAAACGGTGATGGATCAAGCCCAGATCTTTGGACTGGGTAAGAGTGGTCTGCTTAATTCAGACACTCTGTTCATCACCACCCCCTTTTCTGAATCATTTTGTCCACCATTAGCGTGGAAGGGTATACTCAGATGTGAGTCCCTTGCTCATTGCACCATCAGGATTCAAGCAAGCCGGGCCGAAGACGGCTGGAATGCCAGAAACCGGTCCCCGGTAGCTTGTTTCCTTCCCAGTATAAGAATTGGCTTGGTAGTTTGGTCTGCCCTGTTCCCATGATGCACTGGGCCAGGGTCAGACTAATTTGCATATAGCCAAGTTCTGAGCTGGGATGGTGCAGTGAGCTAAAAAACGGTGATGGATCAAGCCCAGATCTTTGGACTGGGTAAGAGTGGTCTGCTTAATTCAGACACTCTGTTCATCACCACCCCCTTTTCTGAATCATTTTGTCCACCATTAGCGTGGAAGGGTATACTCAGATGTGAGTCCCTTGCTCATTGCACCATCAGGATTCAAGCAAGCCGGGCCGAAGACGGCTGGAATGCCAGAAACCGGTCCCCGGTAGCTTGTTTCCTTCCCAGTATAAGAATTGGCTTGGTAGTTTGGTCTGCCCTGTTCCCATGATGCACTGGGCCAGGGTCAGACTAATTTGCATATAGCCAAGTTCTGAGCTGGGATGGTGCAGTGAGCTAAAAAACGGTGATGGATCAAGCCCAGATCTTTGGACTGGGTAAGAGTGGTCTGCTTAATTCAGACACTCTGTTCATCACCACCCCCTTTTCTGAATCATTTTGTCCACCATTAGCGTGGAAGGGTATACCAGATGTGAGCCCCTTGCTCATTGCACCATCAGGATTCAAGCAAGCCGGGCCGAAGACGGCTGGAATGCCAGAAACCGGTCCCCGGTAGCTTGTTTCCTTCCCAGTATAAGAATTGGCTTGGTAGTTTGGTCTGCCCTGTTCCCATGATGCACTGGGCCAGGGTCAGACTAATTTGCATATAGCCAAGTTCTGAGCTGGGATGGTGCAGTGAGCTAAAAAACGGTGATGGATCAAGCCCAGATCTTTGGACTGGGTAAGAGTGGTCTGCTTAATTCAGACACTCTGTTCATCACCACCCCCTTTTCTGAATCATTTTGTCCACCATTAGCGTGGAAGGGTATACTCAGATGTGAGTCCCTTGCTCATTGCACCATCAGGATTCAAGCAAGCCGGGCCGAAGACGGCTGGAATGCCAGAAACCGGTCCCCGGTAGCTTGTTTCCTTTCCAGTATAAGAATTGGCTTGATAGTTTGCTCTGCCCTGTTCCCATGATGCACTGGGCCAGGGTCAGACTAATTTGCATTTAGCCAAGTTCTGAGCTGGGATGGTGCAGTGAGCTAAAAAACGGTGATGGATCAAGCCCAGATCTTTGGACTGGGTAAGAGTGGTCAGCTTAATTCAGACACTCTGTTCATCACCACCCCCTTTTCTGAATCATTTTGTCCACCATTAGCATGGAAGGGTATACTCAGATGTGAGTCCCTTGCTCATTGCACCATCAGGATTCAAGCAAGCCGGGCCGAAGACGGCTGGAATGCCAGAAACCGGTCCCCGGTAGCTTGTTTCCTTCCCAGTATAAGAATTGGCTTGGTAGTTTGGTCTGCCCTGTTCCCATGATGCACTGGGCCAGGGTCAGACGAATTTGCATATAGCCAAGTTCTGAGCTGGGATGGTGCAGTGAGCTAAAAAACGGTGATGGATCAAGCCCAGATCTTTGGACTGGGTAAGAGTGGTCTGCTTAATTCAGACACTCTGTTCATCACCACCCCCTTTTCTGAATCATACATTAAACTTCCAGCAGGCCCCTGCCTCCACGCCACCTCTCTCATCTCTCTCCGGCAGAACTCCGTACTCTAGTTTCTCTGTGTATGACTCTCGGGTACTAACACTTCTCAGCTTGTCCATTTAACCTACGATCTCTTGTCCCTAATTACTATCTTAGCTTCCTGACAGCAACCTGGGAGTTTGGCTCCTCACCTCACGGCCGCGGCTCGGCCTAAGAACGGATTTTTTTCATTAATGAATGCGCTGGCTTTTAACGTATAAGCATGTCATCAAGGCAGAGTTGTGTATCCTGCTGGCCGGATGTGCCCAAACGCCGCTCAGCATCTAAATAAGGCACAGTTCAATCATCCATGCCGAAAAGGGGACATGGGCAGCAAAATGCTCTGGGGCTGGTCTCAAACAAGAGGGGACATAAGTACTGCCGTGCGGTACCGGCTCGGAGGCATGCAGACAGAATCCGAGTATAAAGTAAAATAAGGCCAATCACTACCCCTCAGCTTGCACCTTTACGAACCACTGCTCCAGAGCCTTCCACACTCCAAAGGTACATATGTAATGCCCCAGTTCCCGGCATTTCCTGGTGTGCAGTGCATCCTGCAGTTTCTCTGATTGGAGGCAAGTCGTCAATGAAGCTGTATTCTTTTACAATGTCCTCCAATCAGAGAGGTACATGACATGCACTGTTCGGAATCCAAAACGAAGTGAACGTTTTGGATTCCAGATTCAGGCAGAAGTGCGACGAGAATGCGCGACCCCCTTTCCATGACTACACGCCCCCCTTGAGTGTCGCGTCCCACAGATTGAAGACCCCTGCATTAAAGGGATATGGTGATATGTGATGCCCCTACCTACTGAAACAGGCAATCAAGTGCAAACGTGATAATTCGTTGCACCCCTTTTGTCAATATATGTGTAAAGCAACTTAACATTCTTATTTGAAGCAATGTCTTTGAAAGCATCCTTATGCAGTTATTTTAAATCATAATCCTTCAATTCTCCTACAGCAGTACTAAGCTTAAATGGTATAAGATGTTGGAGATTGCAGCCCTATAAGCAATGCAGTTAGCACTATCATGGCAACAAATAATGGGGCATATTACCAAGGGGGGCGATAGGCAATTATCGCCGATTTAGCGGCCGCTTTCAGATGCTAAGCGTCGATAATTCTATTGCTCTATTAGCAAGCTGTCGCTAACTGATGTTAGCGACAGCTTTAAGGCGATAGCGAGCGGTTTGGGGCCCGCTTTGCATGTCAGCGATATTTATCACTACTAACATGCAAAGTGGGCGTACCCAACCAGTTAGCGACTGAAAGCAGTCACTAACATCGCTATCGCCTATTAGCAAGGCAGGCGTAGCAATGGAAATATTCCCGCTATCGCCAAAAACTAACGCCTGCTCAGACCAGTTCTTAGCCATGTTATCCAAGGGAGGTGGATAACATGGCTAAGAGCATTTTGTCACTAATGCGTGAATATCGCTGTGTTCTCAGCGATATTCACGCATTTCGCCGCTATCGCTGGATATTTTAGCACCATGGAGAAAAACGTTGCTAATAGCATGTTTTCTCCTCTAACATATCCAGCGATAGGCAGCGATACATATCGCTACTTGTTGGTAATATGCCCCAATATTCCTGCTATTGGCAACCTACGTCTTTTAGGGTTTTGGGTACTCATAAGTTCACCACAATCAAATCATTTGGTAGAAGATAACAACACACAAATGTATCATCTGCAGCATTTCTACCCGTGCAAAAATATAAAAATGAAATCAATAACAAAATCCTTTTTTTCTGAGTAATCTTCCTTAATCGTCCCTGGCCCTAGTACTTGTTCTTCTAAAATCAAAGACTTACTCTTCCTCCTCAACCTTGGCCCATTGGGCTCATCTTATTTCATTAAGCAAAGTTTCATGAAAGTGTCAAAATTCAGTTCAGATTTAAAGAGTAAATCATCTGGCACAGTTCAAGTTCAAAGAGTTTCTGTTGGCACTGTGCTGTTGTCTTCCCAAGAGTAACAAACTTGGAGAATGTCCCTATCCATGTTGTAATTTCACTCAGGCGCTGGATACCTTCGGCAAGGCATCAGAGCCACATTCATTCTCCTTATGGCTGGCTGTTTGTCTGAACTACTGATTGCCTTGCTGTTCTTCGCTTCTTCAGCGACAGTTTAGGGTATACGTTCAACTAACAGGCTTGGCCGCCCTCTCCCTTGGTGTATGGCCATTCGCCCTTGTCTCGCTCCTTGCAGTTCACACCACTCGGCCTTTCACCAGGATCAGGGTGGGTCTACACCTGCCCCAACCTCTCTCTTTGCTGTCTAAACCCTTGGTTCACTGGTATTAGAGGGAACCTTTGAGTTGCTGGAGGCTGCAGAAGCTTCTCGTACAATCATTAGACCCTCGGAAGGACATAAGAATTTACATTTGATACAGGTGACAGACATTTCTAAGCAGTACTAATGCAGTCCAGATGAGTGCTAACACATTTGCGAAGTGCAGAATAAAGAATCCTAACCTAGGGTCTATGTTCATATGTAAAAGGAGCAGGGGTCCTGGTGATGGAATGCGCAGACGTGTGTAGATGGGCTTTCCATTTGCGCGCCTTCAGCCAATCCGCTGAGCATCAGCAGCGGCCTCATCTTAAGTAGAGGACGGGGCCAACAACTACCTTTTAACCACTGGACCAGCAGGCAAACAGGACATTTGATCATCACAGACTCTCTACACTCAAACGTCATGGTGGACCAGTGAGAAAGTAAATGGAATAACATAAGTATAAAACAATGATGATTAAAGCAAACAAATGAGGCAGGGAAATTTCAAAAGCATTTTCCAGCCAGCATTAGGAACGTATGAGGAAGTGCTGCACGTCAGCGCCGGCCTCATCTTAAGTAGAGGACCGGGTAGAACAACTAGACTGTTAATCCCTAGAACAGCCATCAAACAGGAAATGCGATGAGCACAGACTCTCTCCACTCAAACGGCACAAGTTGTGGTGGACCAGAGAGAAAGTAAACAGAAAGACCTAAGAATAAAACAACGCTGATTTAAACAAACAAATGCAGCAGTAAAATTTCAACAGCGTTTACTAGTGTGCATTAGGTATCTAGGATGAAGGGTGTGTTACATGGATCCCTCATTATTTCCTTCAGAATACCTTCCTTGATCATCAACTCAACCACCGAAGAGATTCAAGCTATTGCTTCTGGAATTAAATTACATTGAAGTGTTCTAGGGTATAAAACATCCAATTTAACTGTTATTAAAATAGGCTCAACCCCTTTTATAATGCCAAAATCCTTACCTGAGAAGTCCCAGTCTTCAGGGTTTGAAAAATAGGTAGGATTGACCTTGGAAGCTTTTACTCTATTTGTTAGGGAAGGACCACAAGTCCACCCCCACCCACAGGCTGATGCCAGGCAAAAAATTGGGACACAAAGTACCCTTTGCAGAAAACTTTCTGGAGCTGTGGAGGAACAGAAGAGAACTGGAATGATGTCTGTGACCTGGGAAGATCCTAGAAGACTGGACCTACTAGCCCTCTTGACTCAGGAAAATAAAGTGGACAGCTGTTCTTCCACTGAAATAATGGGCTCTACTGATGATGAAAAGCAAGAGCCAGTGGGATCGTCCACTGCTTTGAGGTGGTAGCTTACATGAGGCCACTCAAATTGTCTTCAGTTCAAACTTTAAGCACCTGGCAAAACATTGGTAATGCGGTGGCCCGTGAACACCCCCGGTTTCTTCTCCAACTAGATTGTATTGCTGGCTAATCCCCATACAGTAAAGCATTTGTAATTGGGGCAATTATTTAAGAGTGAAAAGTTTTTTAGAGGTGTAAAAAACTGTTTACCTTTGTTATTTTACCAGTCAGGTACAACAAGATGGCCACAGTTGGCTCCTAATGCTTTTTGGTGTTATTTTCTTATTTAACATTTACAAATTCGTAACTCATATTTCCCTTATTGGACTTTTGTTGTTTTGGTATTATTTTATTTATTAAAATCTGTTCAATCTTTCTTTGCCTTTATTAATGTTTTGGTACTGCATCATACTTGATAAATTGCCTCTAAGGTATGCCTGTCTGCTCCATGGATACCCCAAATTCTTATGTTGACAAGGACTTTATTGATAATCAAAGGTTGTCCAATTATTTGGCAAATATTATTGAGGGCTTATTAATGTTGGATGTTCATTCAAGTAGCTATGCCAGGAATAATATTTGAAATACGGAATGAAGATTGGTATTGCTTTTTTATGTTTGATATGTTGAGTGGCTCCACGTTGTTGTTTCCTGATAAATAACTAATAACACTTGATGGTTACTCTTGCTTAATTGCAGAAGGAATAAGTGATGGGTCAAACTATCTCTTTTATTACCTAGTCCTAATTGTATACCAAAGAATACCATGAGTCAACAAAGTGCTGTTAGGAGGCAGAGAGAGAATTTTTGGACTAACAATTTTATCAAGGCTTAGAATATACAAAAGGACTTCCATTATGCGTTTAAAGCCTCAATGATACATAATGGTGAAGCGTTTACTTTGTTTCCCTAATTACCATTTTATCCTATGTTTTCGGAAAGACATAGAAAAACAGATTGAAGCAATGGGCATCATTTACGGATTGTACGGGGTCGCAGCTGTGACCCTTGGCTTGCCAGTTGCAACTCCTGTCACTGCCTTTGTGACCCCTGGCCTCACAGGAGGCCAAATTAGTGCTGGGAACACAAGGGCAGCTCCACTTATCTTTGTGATTTTTAATGTACTCTAACAGTGAGTAATGTTTTATTATTCACTAATAGTGTAATAAGGAATAAATCACAATTTGAAGGAATATCACCCTCAACAGCAGCTTAGGTAAGTAAAACATGATTTTAAATGTATGTTTGTGTGTGTGCTTGCGGTGTAGAGTGTATTTAAGTGAAAGCAAGTGTGTGTAAGTGTAAATGTGTGTTTATGTGTCACTGGCGGCTCCTTGAGGGAGTGCTGCGAGGTGCTGTGGCAGGGCGGGGCAGGGTGGTGGGTAGTAAACTCCGGCATACGGCCGAACGGAGTTGGGTGACTAAATAAATAAATGAACGAATTACATTGCGCTCGCTGCAACACCAAATCGGCGATGCAGCTTGCTCAATGTAATTCATTTTATATATTTATTTAGTTACTCAACTCCGTTTGGCTGTATGCCGCAGTTTACTAGCCCCCACCCTGCCCTGTGGTGTTCTAGTCGGTGGAGTAACCGGCTGAACACGTCACGTCCACGTGACCGTAGTTAAATAAATAGCATCTACACACGCACGTAGGCCAGTTAGGCGACGGCGTGGAAGACGAGTGAAGCAAGCCCAATGGTGTCCGTGTCCTTATTGCCTAGTGTAAAGTGTTAGCTCCCAGTGCCCCAAGAGTCACCTCCCTTGTGTCGTGTGCACCCCGCATGGCATTGCCCCTCCCCAGCCCCCCTCCTCACCAACCCGCAGCGCTCCCTCGAGGAGCCGTCACTGGTATGTGTAAGCATATGAGAGAGCGCAATTTGAATAGAAGGTATATAGTAATCATATCTAGACGTATATGTTATAAACGTAGGAATGAAACGCATATCGTAATGTAAAGTTGGCGACTATAGCATAAGGGCCAATGAATGTGATAACATGGTATAGGAGATGTAAATGTATTCATACATTACAATGCATTAGATTTAGAAGACCCGTATACCTGAAGGGTATAAATGTATAGAAATGTGTAGAAATGCTTAGGAAATGTAGAACGTGCACAGTAGAATTCGTGTACGTGTGTAACTATAACATGTGTAACTTTACATTGGGAGAAGCGGCGAGGAAACATAACGTGGAAAGACGTAAACGTGGAGAAACGTGGATAAATGTATAAAAGAACTCACATAAAGATGTAACCTAGGGAAATGCATAAGTTATATTCTATGTAGTCGTATTCTATGTATGTCATGTATTTGATGTAGAATGTTTAAGTATAACCAAGGCTAAAGTACGAATATATAAATGTATGCCAAAGGTTATACTGTGTAGAGGGTTTTGTAGGAATGCTGGAAGAGTTTAGGTCATTTGTGTTTGTAACCTAACTGGTCAAGAGTTCGAAGGAGCATAGTCACATGAATGTAATTTAGAGGGCTTGTGAAGGTCGTAAATAGCTTGATGTGGACGTGAGAGCCGAGAAGTCTAGCACTTGTTAGATTTAAGGTGACAATGCCGGACGGAGCTTATTGCTCGAACGTGAGTAGAGACACTTTTTAGGTGGACTATGTTTTGACAAGACCATTCACAGGACCTAGCAGGGTCAAGTTAAGAGACATAAAGTTAAGGCCTTGTCTAAAGTCATATGTTACATGATCTGAAAGAGTTAATAAATGTCGACGATGAAGATGATGAAGATGACATCCAAAGGAGAAGGGTCAACTTAACGGACGACGCGAGGAGTGGACCAATGGAAGAAGCAGGAAGTTGACATCATCGGGGAAAGTCCGTGGTGGGCGTCAAGGGGCGTTCCACCCACACTGTGATTGTGTATTTTAGGGACAGCACCCCGGGGAGGAGAGCAGAACCATCAGCGTAGCAGAGCAATTTAGCATTAGGCTAAGGCGAGAGCAAAGACAAGGGTAGATGCCTTGAGCAGATGCGCTGAGACATCAGAGCGCAGGGGAGCAGTAGGCCGAGGACCCTTAGAGAACGGATGGGTAGGCAGATAGGGTACTGCTTCTGAAACTTAAGATTTCCTTTAGAGGCTAAGAGAGTTTGAACTTCTTAGGGAGTCAAACTGCTGACACCTTTTTAGGGAAGAAACTTGCGAAGTAGGGTTGTCACATAGCATAGAGTAGGGACAGTTTTAACTTGATTATTGTTTTTATCTTACTGCAGATGACACAGAGGAACCACTTCACATCGAAGCTTAAGCAGCTGAGATATTACTTGATTTTGTATTTTGTATTCTTTTGAGATTATATCCTGAATGGATTGTATCGTATTCAAACTAATCTTTATATAAACTTTTGAAACTTCATCAGTTGTAAGTGGTTCTTCAGAGTGGCGTCAGTTAATGGGGTTTGTCTAACCAATGCGGGGGTGGTCCTTTCCTCAATGACAGATAGCAACGATCCAAAAACAGATGAATGGGATTCTTTATTAAATTTATCATAATCATAAATTGATATCAAAATCCCGTTCCCCGCAGTTGGTAGCAGAATTTGATGGTTATCTTCTTGAGGAAGACGACCTAGGCCAGGTTAGTTTACCCCAAGGTCCCTAGTCATCGTCGACCAGAAGAAGAATTGCAGCCGAAGACGGTGCTGATGGTGCGTCGAGAGAAAAGCAGCAGAGTCGGTCGAGAGTGAGTATAAGGGTCATGCGTTGTAAGATTGCGGTGTTTTATGTTGTTCCTGTGTTGTAATGTCAAGCGGAGTTGAATGCCTGTAGTGTGATTGAGGGAAAGTTGTGAGCGCGCGCAACTGGATGAAATCTTATGTCCAGAGGACTTAAGTGGTTCGGGTGTATCGAACACCCAGAGTAATTTGTCTACCATTGAAAGGGGGTCATGAGGTACCATTGATTTCCCGACAGACCGATGATAGGGGGAGCGTATGTGTGAGTGAATGAGTAGCGGACGCTGGTCGTACGTTTACTGTGTGTAAGTAACCTATCAGTTGAGGCAAGTGTCCGACCGTAAGAGGAAAGACGCGGTGCCAGTTGAGGTAGCAATTACAGTAGACTGTGGCCGTACAGTCAGAGAAAAGTGATCGCTTGGACGGAAGTAGTCATTTTTCAATGTATGAATGAAAACGCATATGAGATCGTGAGACGAGTTGAGGAACGAGGGAAGCTGCTGAAGAAGAGATACGTCAGCGTAGAGTCGCGCTGAGATTGGACAGTCAGCATAGAACCGTGCTGGGATAGGCTGAATAGCGAGAGTCGCACAGGGATTGGTGGTTGTTATCAGGACGCAAATAAGTAAGGAATATCGTACGTTATAAAAATGAAGTGTTTTAAGGGTTTAGGAAAAATCTTTAAAAAGAAAGGGAGAAATTTATATGCCGGAGAAGAAGCTCCACCAGAAGGCACACCAGCATATCATATGGCAATCAATGTAGGCTTACATTCAATATTGTGGATCTCCGAGTGGCATAGGCTAACTGAAGGGCAAAAAGAACTAGCGTTTCCAAGATTTGGAACGTTTAAAGTAGAAGTGTTGAACCAACTGAAAGCGACGATGCTTTCGATGAGACCTCTACCGAGGCCAACTCAATTTGAAGCTCTTGGTGTGTGGTTTAGAACAGCACACGAAAGGGGCGTAAAGAGGCGCCAAGAAAGAGTGAGAAGATCGGTAAAGGCAGTGCAGGATGCTAAATGGGACGATGAAGCTAAGAAATGGAGGGTACAAAAGATAGAAGCGGACAAACTGTTCACCATGATAGAGGCTACGGGAGAAAGGAAACCTCTAGAACAAGATGATGAGGAAAGCGAGTCGGAGGAGGATCTAATAGAAAGGTTGTTAACAGATAGACCACCTCCATACAGCGGTGAACTTGCGAGTCCCATATTACCGCAAGTAGACGGAACTAGGTGGGGAGAATATAAGTCGATCCCAGTAACAGAGTGGGACGCTACTAAGACTGTAGAGATACCCCAAACTAGTCCTGAACAGAGAGTAGTGGGAAGATTTGTGGTCCAGAAGGTGCCGGAGACGCAATGCGCTAGGTCATACCAAATGCCGGACGCTTTGCAAGTCCCGGTCACCATAGGCCCTATTGTGTCAATCTATAACCCAGAAGGGGTCCAGCAGGAGGAACAGGCACGATGGGACAATGAAAGAGCAGAAGAGGAGAATAGGAATGCCACAATGAACTCCCACAGGCAAATACGAGCACCAATAAGTCGGAGTACCCCATTAGATTCCGCAACGGGTCCCAGAGTAGAACAGGGAGGTCGAAGAGGGCCAATGGATTTGAGGGGTCCTAAACCGAAAACCCATAAGGCATTAAGGGAATACCTGAGAGAATGGGACGCGGCCGAAGAAGCTCGGAATAAAAGTTTAGAAACGGGATCCGAATGGAGAGAGCAGGATAACAGGATTCTCTCTCATTGTGGAGCTGGCGAAAGCAGCCCCGAGTGGGAGGGAGGAAGCCAAGAGAGCAGAAGAGATACTTATCCTACTGAGAACAGCAATAGGCTAATGTGCGAAGACAGAAGTGCAGGGTGTGGCGAAGTGCCTCGTGTCACCTTCAGTGAAGGGGAACATAGGACACAGGAGTACCGGAATACCTTCAGGTGCACACACCATGCCCCAGGTGAGAATGCGAGACATTGGAGTCACGGAAATATGGAGAGCCGCGAAGCGTCTCGACATACATCCGGGGACAGTGGAAGGAGTCATGGGAATTTGGAGAGTCGCGAAACATCTCGCCATGCATCCGGTGATCACGAAAGAGATCACGGGAACACGGAAGATCGGCGAGGACCTTTCATTTTATTAAGCGACACCAGACAACAAGCAAGTTATAATGGGTTAGAACCGAACGGTGGATCCTATCTCACATCTGGAGAAACCGAGCCGAAAAATCGGAACGCAGGGTTGGGGGAAGGAGCCTTATTCCACCACACCCCACGGGACGATGGAAAAGCTTGGGATCTAGAAGGGTGGGAACGAAGAGATGGAAGGAGGACTCCTCACAACTCACCTGTGCTCAGGCGTAGGGCGCATAGTGGAGGTGAGAGGGATATGAGAGAAGAGCATAGAACTGAAATGCTGAAAGCTGAAATAAAAGCAAAACGGCTTGACGTGATGAGTTTGAAGGCAGATCTGGATGAGTTGATTGATGGCACAGTGGCACTAGAGAGATTAGACTCGTATACACCGGATGAGATACTGTTCCTATCCAAAGATATTACTCGAAGAGCGAGGTCAGTTCATGAGAACTTATCAAATTTAGCAAACAGGTACATGGTAGACCTGTCACGAACTAAGGCTTTACAGAGTAACCATAGGCTAACTTGCACAGATCAGGATTTGGATGATCGCAGAACGATCGCACTGAAAGTACACATAAGGGAATTGATCGTAAGTATCAGAATATGGAGAGATCTAGATAGATGGGAGGAAAGATGGTCCAGAAAGGGCTCTGTTAGACGGAGCGTACTTGAGGGCTCCCAGGACACAGGCTTGATGCGAATGGAAGCCTTCCCTTTGCGAGAAATCGCGAATGGAAGTTATGTTCATGTGCCCTGGAGTAGGGGGGATTTGGCGGCATTCACCAATTCCTTCCCAAAGCTTAGGGATAATCCTGTCGAGTGGTATAAGCAGGTAGAAAGATTTGTAAAGATCTCAAAGGTACTGTGGGTCGATTTGAACACACTGTTCGATATCGTAGTACCCGGAGACTTGTGGACGGCGTGCAAGCTTAGTGTTGAATGGCCCACTTGTGAGCCATCAAGAGACGCCAGGACGAATGGTCCATCTGATAGAGTCATGGAAAAATACGAGAGAGTAATAACATGGCTAAAAGAGAAAGTGCCGGTACAAGACATAGACTGGGTAAAGATAGATCGGACTACCCAAGAGCCGAAAGAGACAGTGCATGAGTTTTATGAGCGATTGCTGAAAGCATTCAAGCAATACAGCGGGTTAGATGTGATGGATCCCAAGGACATAGGACAGTTTGTTTCAAAGTTTGTCTTAGGATTGAGACCGGAAATATGCCTAATGATCCAACAGCATCTGATCTGTTGGCAGAACAAACCTTTAGACGAGATTCTGAGATACGCAAGGTATTGTAGTGACGAGATAGACTCGAAGGCAAAGAAGCTTAAAGAAAAGTTAATGTTAGTGCAAATGCAAGCTGCTGGAAAGGATAAACCGCGGCAGCAGGGAACAGGGACGCAGGCAAAGAAACAGAATAATCAGAGCAGAGACGAGGAAGAAAGACCGAGACCAAGAATGGATATCGCGACACTGAAAAAGACGACGAGATGCCATCAGTGTAATGAGGTGGGACACTGGCGACGCGAGTGTCCTTACAATGTCGAGTCAGGGGATTTAGAGCAGGAGGAGGAAGAGGTTCAGAACAACGTGGTTAAGGGAGCCACAGTCCCGAAGGGCAGGTTTGTCAAAGGGGGGACTCAGACTCCTCGAGCCCCGTTTCCTCAACCACCTCGCATCACAAACGGAGGGAAAACCTACAGACAGATGCCATTGTTTGTAGGAGGAGAGGAATGTTACTACGTGGACCCACTTACAGGGCAGAGTGCGAATAGGGAGGAAGATTGTACACTAGGAGCCGCCTTGGAAGTAGATCAGAGAGGACCATACGTAGAGGCTGAAATAGCGGGATGTCCTACAACCTTTTTGGTGGATACAGGGGCCACTCGATCCACGTTAAGATCTGCGGTAGTCCCGGGTCTGCCAATATCAGGAGAAACGGTCCAGGTGGTAGGAGTCGCGAACAAAAGGATGACAAATCCCTTGACCGAACCAGTGTCAGTAAGGATAGGGAATTACAGTGACGAACATCAGTTCGTGATCTGCGATTCTAGTCCTGTGTGCTTATTAGGGAGAGATTTGCTGTGCAAACTGAATTGCACGATACATTGCACACCTGAGGGAGTAGAAGTGCAGACCAATGATGAGGACGCTGATTTCAAAGTTGTAAACTCAAGGGAATGTGTGGAACTTTATCCTACCTTAACAGTGGAGGAGCTTCCACAAGACTTGAGAGAGAAAGTCTCAGCTGAGGTATGGGATTTTACTGGGGAAGAAATTGGATTGATCAAAGGAGTGGAACCGGTAAAAATCTTGGTAAGACCCCATGCTGAGTATCCAAGAACACCACAGTATAAGCTAACGCCGGAGACGATTGCAGGGATTAAGCCTGTGATCGAATCCATGGTTAAGCAGGGAATACTGAAGGAGATCGTGGGAAGTCCATGTAACTCCCCGATCATGGGTTTGCAGAAACCTAGTGGAAAATACAGAATAGTGCAGGATCTTCGAAAGATTAATAACATTGTTGTCTCATGTTGTCCAGTGGTACCGAATCCATCAGTGATATTGTTTCAGATACCGTTCCAAGCTGAATGGTTTACCGTGATAGATTTGTGTCAGGCTTTCTTTTCGATACCATTAGACGAAGAGAGCCAGTATCTTTTCGCTTTCAAGCTGGAAGATCGCGTCCTAACATGGTGTCGTATCCCTCAGGGGTATACAGAAAGCCCATCGATCTTTAACCAGTTATTGAAACGAAATCTTGAGAGTCTAGTACTACCCAAGAGTTCAGTTCTGGTCCAGTACATAGACGACCTCCTAGTTGCGTCAGAGACTGAGGAAGCTTGCAGAGAAGACACCATCACCTTGTTAAATCACTTGGCCGAGAACGGACACAAGGTGTCTCCAAGTAAATTGCAATATTGTAAGACTGAGGTGCAATACTTGGGCCATAGGATTGAAAAAGGAAAGCGGAAGGTGTCTCCAGACAGAATAGAGGCGATCATGAAAATGAACGCGCCTACGACACAAAGAGAAGTCAGGATGTTTCTAGGCATGGTTGGTTATTGTCGACAGTGGATAGCAAACTTTTCACTGAAGGCCAAACCGTTATTACAACTGACGCATAAAGGAGTAAGTGATCCGGTACCATGGGACAAAGAGTGTTTGATGGCGTTTTTGCAGCTGAGGGAGGACTTATGTCGCGCCCCGGCTTTAGGAATGCCAGATTATAAGAAACCTTTTTTGCTTTACTGCTGCGAGAGAGAGGGATGCGCTTTAGCGGTATTAGCACAGGTCCATGGAGATGCGCGCAGGCCAGTGGCGTACTTTTCGGCTACATTAGATCCAGTAGCCGCAGCGTTGCCCGGATGTCTCAAATCCGTAGCTGCAACGGGTGTCAGCATTGAAAGATCTGAGAGCGTAGTTATGGGTCATCCGTTAGAAGTGTATGTACCACATTCTGTAGAACTGTTAATGACAAGGACGAAGACTCAGCATCTGACGAACAGCAGGCTCACACGCTACGAGCAGGTCATACTGGCTGCCGAGAATGTGACCCTAAAGAGATGCTCTGTCTTGAATCCTGCAACATTGATGCCACTTCCGAATGAAGTGGACGACGACAATTGTACAGAACATGACTGCCTCGATGTGACTGAACTATGTACCAAACCGAGACCTGATATCGTAGATGAGCCATTGACAGACCCAGACGAAATTTTCTTCGTTGATGGTTCATGCGTAAGAAACGATGTCGGTCAGCTGAGAGCAGCTTATGCAGTATGCACGATCACCAGAGTTATAGAAGCCGCTTGCCTGGAAGGAGTACACTCCGCACAGGTAGCTGAAATTGTGGCTTTGACTCGTGCTTGCTTAGCAGGCGATAGACTTCGAGTCACCATATACACCGATAGTCAGTATGGATTCGGCGTAGTTCATGATTACGGGCAGTTGTGGTCTCAAAGAGGTTACATGACCTCCTCGGGTTCACCTATTAGGAATGGAGAATTCGTGAAACTACTGTTAGAGGCTTTGCAAAAACCTATGGCCATAGCTGTGGTCAAATGTGTAGCCCACACAAAAAATACGGATTTTGTATCACTAGGAAATAAATATGCAGATGAGGTAGCGCGTTACTGCGCAGAGCAGGGATATTCTCACACTGATGCAAAAGTGGGGGGAATCCAGGAAATGACTGAATTGACCATGTTGTTAGACACTGTAGATACGTGGGATGAATTGAGAGCAGTACAGGAAAATGCACCAGAGGATGAGAAAAAGGGCTGGGAAACAGCTGGGTGCAGAAAAAGTGAAATGAATTTCTGGGTGTCTGCCGACGGAAGGGCAGTTTTACCAAATGAACTCATTAGTCCAATGGCAAGGAAATTGCATGGATCAGCACACATAGGAAGAGATGCTATGGTGAGAGTATTCAGACAAACGTGGTTTAACCCTAAATTTAGAGTAGCGGCAGAAGCAGTGTGTCAGCGATGTACGATCTGTCAGCAACTAAATGTGGGTAAGAGAACACCAGTTACTTTGAGTCACATAGGAAGGTCTGGGGGGCCTTTCAATAGGATGCAGATTGACTTCATAGAAATGCCTCCATGCAACAGACTCAGATACGTGCTAGTGATTGTTTGCATATTTTCTAGATGGGTTGAGGCTTACCCTACACGTAGGTGCGATACGCTTACAGTAGCAAAATTGTTACTTAGGGAGTTGATACCGAGGTTTGGGGTGCCATCCTCTTTGGAATCGGACAGAGGAACTCATTTCAATAGCGAAGTGGTGAAGATGCTGTGTTCAGCTTTAAATATCGATCAGAAGTTACACTGCAGCTATCGACCAGAAGCTTCAGGGATCGTAGAGCAAATTAACAGTACTATCAAGTCCAGACTGGCTAAAGTTTGTTCATCGACATCCCTGAGTTGGCCAGACGCACTTCCAGTAGTTCTCATGAGTATACGTAGCACACCTGATAGAAGAACAGGCCTCTCTCCACATGAAGTGTTAATGGGGAGAGCTATGAGGTTGCCATCGGTTCCGACTGCAGCGCTAGTGAACATCACAGACGATTTGATCTTGGACTACTGCAAGGGACTATCTGATGCCGTAAATTCTGTGTCCCTCCAGGTCCAGGCTGCAGAGGTTCCATCAGTACAAGACTTGTGCCATGACCTGAGTCCAGGAGACTGGGTCCTGGTGAAGAAGCATGTCAGGAAGAACTGCTTAGACGTGCGTTGGCGAGGACCGTTTCAAGTCATACTTGTAACGAATACTGCAGTGAAGTGTGGAGGCCTGCCAAACTGGATACATGCCTCACACACCCGAAGAGTGCCAACACCTCCAGAAGACACAGCTCCTCTCTCGGATGAGAATCCGGCGGGAAGCGGAGAAGCCATAGAGGGGGAAAGCCAAGCTGTGGAGGTGATCGAAGAAGCTGAAACTGTGTTGGAACAGGGCGACGAAGGTCAGGACACGAGTGGGACCGAAGTTGCCTCAGGGGAAGAAAGCAATTGGGAATCCGACACAGATATCGAGCAGACTGAGAGTGACCGAGAGACAGGTCCTGGAACAAGGGGCGGAAAGACGGAAAGCAACGAAGCCAGTTGGCCGGAGAGAAGGAAAAGGCCAAGTTCGGAAAGGAAAAAGGAAAGAACTCTTGCCCCGATCGCTGAAGAATCGGACCAGGAGGAAGAAACGACAGATTCAGGAACTGAGAGTCCACGAAGATCAAGAAGGGTACGTGTGCCCTGCAGAAGGTACGCCACCCCAGAGTGGACTTATCTAGCAGATGTATTGGGGACAGAAATCTGGGAGAGTGAAGAGTGTGAAAGTAACCACTCTCGATCCAGTCGTGACAGTGGAGATATGGATGTTGGCGCCTGGGCTTGAGACTGAGGGGTTACTGATTTTCACACTTCCCCGACCCCCACGTTTGAGTAAAATTCAAGATTTAGTGTTAAAAAGACTACAATTTCCAACAGTTGGTCAGCAAATGACCGAAGAAGAAGAAAAGTTATTCGTTTTGAACTGTTAATTACTGTTGTGAAAGCTGCAGGTCCGACAATAATTGTTGATGCATAAAAGACTTTTTGTACTTATGTTATAAAGAAGAAGATAACCTAGCGCCGAGTGGAAAGAAGAATAAAGTTAGGGATTACATTTAGAGGACGGAGAAGGGCTAGGGTTGTCTGCTGCTAAAAAGAGAAAAAGACATTGTGGTGCAAAGATACCTGTTGATAACAAGCACTTTAAAAGACTGTGAAAGCAAACAAGCAACCAAAGACTGGAAAGAGAACTTTCGCTGGAGAACGAGGTACGCTGTTTTGATAACATGGAGAACGGCAACCCAAACAGAAAAGCTAGATGTATAGTAGGTACACTTATAGCAATAGTGATATTTCTCATAATCATAGTAGTAACGATATCTTACATGACAGGACATGAAAATGATAAAAGAATAGCAAATGTAAAAATTGTAACGACTTTGAAACCTGCTCTTGTGGGAAAGAAGGAGGAGAGCAATGTTATACGTGAAAAGGCGTTACTTGCAGAGGAAACTCGTAGATTACACATAGACGAGTCACAGGGAAATTTTAGGTCAAATGCATATGCCAAATTATTGTATGAATATATCGATGCCAATGAGGCCAAAGATTGCTACGTTTGTATGCAATTGCCGGCTTCTGTAGACGAAGGCATTAGGTATCACCATCTCCCATTGACTTATGGGATCACATGTAGTTTACTGCTTAGTATATTTTATGGTAGAGAAGGATTTGAGTACTACTTTTCAAATTATGATTCGGTACTGCCTGAAGTTCCGAATTATAAGCAAATGAATAAGTGGGACTACTACAAAAAGGAAGATAGACTAGCCAAATTCTTTCTTCCTTGGGACACATTAGATACATCATATGCACGTAGAAATAATCTGACTTGCAAAGTATCGGAAGTAGAGAAAAGGTTTATAGCACAAGTAGATGATCGATGCAGACGGCAGAAGATTTTAAAAATGTCAGGGCAATGGAAAATAGACTGGACAGAAGAAGAGAAGGCACATAAAAAGAAAGGTAGCAATGGTCCAATAGCATTGGATAGAACGCAGAAAGGAAAGTTATGTTTAACTCGAAGCAAAACGTATTATGAGAGTGAATTTGTAGGTGAAGTTAGTTGTGAGCACTCTTTCAGACTGGAGTACTACACAAAGGATTTTATGAAAGGGATGCAAGCTATTCCGAATGTGTATTTTGTGTGCGGGAGAAATGCCTATGTAAAACTTCCAGACAATTGGTATGGTTCGTGTTACTTGGCAATTGTCTTCCCCAAAATATATCATGCAAAGGATTTAGCGATAATAGAAGGAAAGGCTTCGAGGAGAATGAAAAGGGAAGTAGGAGATGCAGAAGTAGTAGGAGATGTGTTTGGAGCAATGTTTCCATTGTTAGGTTTGATTCTTAACGATGTTAAGATTAGAAGGTTAGCGACAGTCGTGGATAGATTGTCTGCCAGCACTGCAAGATCTTTAATGTTAGTAGAGGGTGAAATGCAGTCGATTAGAGCAATGGTTTTACAGAACAGACTTGCTTTAGATGTAATATTAGCAAAAGAAGGCGGAGTTTGTAAGGCTTTGAAAGTTCAGGAATGTTGTACTTATATTCCTGATAATTCAAAACCACTTGAGAAAGTCATACAGAACATTACACAGATTCATCAAGAAATTGAAGATTTATCAAAAGTAAATGTTTGGGAAAAAGTAGGAAATGGAGTGGGAAAGGTTGGAAGTTGGTTTGCTAATATAGGCAAAGGTATAGTTTGGTATATTTTGAAGCCTGTATTAATAGTAGTAATCTGTATAATTACATTATTAGGATTAGTAAAATTGTATAAATGGTATAGGTCGAACCAGTTACAAAGATCGATGAGAGACCAAGAAAGGAGACTAGCTGTTCTACAAGATCAACAGTATAAAAGTCTGAGAACACTTGAATCGATAAAAAGAGGAACAGATGTAACTAGTTCGGTATAAGTGATGTATTCAAATTGCGTTTAGTGATGACTCCTAAAAGTCATCAAAGGGGGGAACTGAGAGAGCGCAATTTGAATAGAAGGTATATAGTAATCATATCTAGACGTATATGTTATAAACGTAGGAATGAAACGCATATCGTAATGTAAAGTTGGCGACTATAGCATAAGGGCCAATGAATGTGATAACATGGTATAGGAGATGTAAATGTATTCATACATTACAATGCATTAGATTTAGAAGACCCGTATACCTGAAGGGTATAAATGTATAGAAATGTGTAGAAATGCTTAGGAAATGTAGAACGTGCACAGTAGAATTCGTGTACGTGTGTAACTATAACATGTGTAACTTTACATTGGGAGAAGCGGCGAGGAAACATAACGTGGAAAGACGTAAACGTGGAGAAACGTGGATAAATGTATAAAAGAACTCACATAAAGATGTAACCTAGGGAAATGCATAAGTTATATTCTATGTAGTCGTATTCTATGTATGTCATGTATTTGATGTAGAATGTTTAAGTATAACCAAGGCTAAAGTACGAATATATAAATGTATGCCAAAGGTTATACTGTGTAGAGGGTTTTGTAGGAATGCTGGAAGAGTTTAGGTCATTTGTGTTTGTAACCTAACTGGTCAAGAGTTCGAAGGAGCATAGTCACATGAATGTAATTTAGAGGGCTTGTGAAGGTCGTAAATAGCTTGATGTGGACGTGAGAGCCGAGAAGTCTAGCACTTGTTAGATTTAAGGTGACAATGCCGGACGGAGCTTATTGCTCGAACGTGAGTAGAGACACTTTTTAGGTGGACTATGTTTTGACAAGACCATTCACAGGACCTAGCAGGGTCAAGTTAAGAGACATAAAGTTAAGGCCTTGTCTAAAGTCATATGTTACATGATCTGAAAGAGTTAATAAATGTCGACGATGAAGATGATGAAGATGACATCCAAAGGAGAAGGGTCAACTTAACGGACGACGCGAGGAGTGGACCAATGGAAGAAGCAGGAAGTTGACATCATCGGGGAAAGTCCGTGGTGGGCGTCAAGGGGCGTTCCACCCACACTGTGATTGTGTATTTTAGGGACAGCACCCCGGGGAGGAGAGCAGAACCATCAGCGTAGCAGAGCAATTTAGCATTAGGCTAAGGCGAGAGCAAAGACAAGGGTAGATGCCTTGAGCAGATGCGCTGAGACATCAGAGCGCAGGGGAGCAGTAGGCCGAGGACCCTTAGAGAACGGATGGGTAGGCAGATAGGGTACTGCTTCTGAAACTTAAGATTTCCTTTAGAGGCTAAGAGAGTTTGAACTTCTTAGGGAGTCAAACTGCTGACACCTTTTTAGGGAAGAAACTTGCGAAGTAGGGTTGTCACATAGCATAGAGTAGGGACAGTTTTAACTTGATTATTGTTTTTATCTTACTGCAGATGACACAGAGGAACCACTTCACATCGAAGCTTAAGCAGCTGAGATATTACTTGATTTTGTATTTTGTATTCTTTTGAGATTATATCCTGAATGGATTGTATCGTATTCAAACTAATCTTTATATAAACTTTTGAAACTTCATCAGTTGTAAGTGGTTCTTCAGAGTGGCGTCAGTTAATGGGGTTTGTCTAACCAATGCGGGGGTGGTCCTTTCCTCAATGACAGATAGCAACGATCCAAAAACAGATGAATGGGATTCTTTATTAAATTTATCATAATCATAAATTGATATCAAAATCCCGTTCCCCGCACATATATATGTGAGTGAAAGTAAAAATTAGCTGGTGTGTGATGTCACTTCCTCTGGCATTTTGATGAAGTGACGTTCATGATTAAACCTGGAAAAGCTACCAAACTTTTTCCTGAAGCTGATTATATTTTTGAGTCTTTCCTAAAAATACGGAAAATTAAGCACAAATGGAATATATTTATTTATAGTACATTCTTACTTCTTGATGCTTTGAGTGTCTCGACTCTGTATGCGTGTCACGTGATGCAGGCTTTCTCCAGTAAGTTGAGCTCTTCAGAGCTGCAGAACATGTCATTTGAGCAGTATTACTCCTCCCGTCAAAAATCTGTAGATACACCCGCCGGAATTTGTTTACAATATTTTTCTGTATACC
This sequence comes from Lissotriton vulgaris, assembly GCF_964263255.1. Taxonomy (NCBI): domain Eukaryota; kingdom Metazoa; phylum Chordata; class Amphibia; order Caudata; family Salamandridae; genus Lissotriton; species Lissotriton vulgaris. The sequence goes on from NC_141687.1 coordinate 1,569,089,618, forward strand.
TCCAGCATGTCACTCCGCAAACAGATAATGGTTGTTGATGTTACTCTGTAAGTAATAGTGCTGTACAGACTTCCCTGTATAGCACATGAACAGAGAAAGTGAACATTTCTGAAGATCCTTGTAATGTATAGCCACATTAACCATACATTAGCTAACAAATGGATCCCAATGGATAAGAAAGCCTGTTTATATTTTTTTAAAGCGTGTTTATACTTCTGATGTATCTGCCACCATTTGCAAATGGGTGCCTTACAATATGTTTAGGTTCTTTCATTTCAGAACAGTAACAAAGTTGACATCTCTTCATTTCTCAGCTGCATTTCATTCTTAAATAAATGAATGGATTATGACAATCTTTTTCCAATGCTTCAATATGCTGTGGAAATCCATGCAATTTACTTTATAGGAAGAGTTTCTCCAACAGCAAAATGAGGCTGTATATTCTATAACATAAATGTCAACTCAATTTTTAAACAAATGAATATAGATCTAAGCTATTACTTGCACCTGCACGCCATTTATGAGACAAAGTAGTCCTGCCAGTATCCACTTTCATAGATCAGAACATCAGGGTAGATACATCTTTTCGGAATATTGTATTACTTGTCTGTGAGTTCAAGAGAATACATGTAAGTTTAATCAAAATGTATGCTTCATCACCACTGGCGTGTTTTATGACAGTCAATTGATTTCTACTGACATTAACTCTCAAGGCAAAAGGAAAGTAATGCATATTAAACAGTCACTACATCTATGAAAACATGAAAAAAGCCCAGAAGTGATGGCTCAATTTCCAATCACTGAAATTGAGCAGAAAACTAAAGGGATTTTGTGGTGCTAAAACATGAGTGGAGATCTATGCTTTTCATAAAGTCTAAGGTGCATGCACAGTCCACATTTTTTTCAATGGTATTGTCTTGTGTTACTGTTTTGACTTTGGCGAAACATCCTAGTTATTCCTTCAAGCTATATTCACCAGTAACATTGAACAATGTTCATCCTATCGCTTTGCTTCTATGCATTAGAAGGTGTAAATTCTTGGTTGGAACTAAATGAGGACAGAGCTATTCCAAATTCTACACATGGACTAAAGACGTAAACACCGATAACCTCTGTGGTGTCTATGGTTTATCTTCTTAAGCCTCGCACATCTTTGTATGAGAGTACCCCAAAAGGTACCCATTTATTAAAGTAATATAACTGCACACATGTAGTAGTCAGTGTGCCGACCAATTATTTTCTGGGGTGTTAGCGGCAATATGGGGTCTGTGTGCCCACTTTTTAGAGCTGTGTGCACATTTGAGATGCAACAGGACTCCTTATGTCAGTGAGCATGCTATATCTAATAAAGATGACAGAGAGGCAACACTTCTTTCATATTTGGATGAAGTGGACTAAAAGGAACATTTTTAATAATTTTATTTCAACCAGATTAGAACATTGGAATGTTAAGCTCTCCATTAAAAACAATGGAGTGCTCTGGGCTTCTAATGGCCGGTTGAAGCCCAGAGCATAAACATTCCAATGATTGTGCACTTAAATTATTGGAAATGTAGGAGCGCAGTGCTGCTAATTTTGGTGAAGCTCCACAATCCAACATGCATATGTACATATGCCCCATTGTTTACAACTTTGTGTACAAGGCTAGAGGGATGACAGCAGACCGTATACACAAGAAACGTTGGTTCATTTTGGGCTGCAGGTTCCAAGAGGACCTTGAGCTGAGTCGGAGCCCGGCATCTGGCTCTAGCCTGGCTCGAGTTTTAAGTGGCTAACTCACCTCTAACAACAAATAACCAGATAGAATTAAAAAATGACCGTTAACTTTCACTTTTCCCCAAAACATCACTCAAACACAACTTCTGTAAAATATTTTCCATTCTTTTTGTCAAGTGGATCAAAATGCTTTTAGATGGTTTGCCATATAGGGTTAAATCCAAAGTGACATGACATGGACCAGAAACCCATTCATGGACCAATATGGTGTCCCTAGTGTGAGTTGTACAATGCCGACCTCTGTCTATGACAAATTAGGGCCTGATTATGAGTTTAGCGGACCAACCGCTGTGACTTCTAGAAGACCGCAGTGCTGGCAGTCTTCTGACCACCTTATTACGGGTTAACCATGGTGCCCGCAGTGTGGGTGCGGCAATCGTGGTGTGGTGGTCAATGGTTTATCATATATATCAATGCCTGTGTGAGCATTTTGACTGCATATGTGTTTAATTTACACATATGCATGATACATGTGGAAAAATACCACCTAACCATTGTTGGGTCTGGTCCATGTATGGGCAGTTAAGCAAACGGGAATGTGGTACAAATAGGACTTACCTGTATATCGCCTCAAACAGGGTTGTATTGTGTGGGTGCAGATGCTGCTGCGAAGAGGGGACCTGGAGAAAGGGACCCAGGTCAAACCCTGACAGGAGAACATGAAAGGGGTGAGTATGCACCCCTTATCCTCCATTTCCAATAACTTAAGACGGCGGTCCCACCGCCACTGTCGACTCGTCAAGAAGCCAACTCATAATACTGATGGCTGTGAAGCTCCTCTGTATCGCCCTATGGCAGCTGCTTTCCTCGACCGCTGTGGTCTGCAGATGGCTGGTGGAGTCAGAGGTCTAGGGAACAGCAATCTGACAATCTCATAATATGGTTATCGGACCGCCAAGCACACGGCAGTTGGACCACAACCAGAGATACAGAGGTTCCAGTGACTGCTGACACTCGTATTCAGGGCCTTAAGGTTTTTATAAGAAGCACCTACTTGCTCACACTCTCTGCAACACCCAGGCTCTAAAAGCGTGGTTGCTCAGCCAATAGTTTTTGCCGTCACCTTGACATTCCCTCCTCATATAACCGAGCCTCATTTCTTTCTCAGTGACTTTAAGCAAAGGCAGCGCCAATGATGCCTTCGGGCAATCACATGCTTTATAAACATAGTTTTCATTTAATTTCATGCATTCAAGGTCAGAGCCCTACGCAACAATTCTACCTTACTTACAAAGCTCCCACACACCTTTCAATTGTTCCCAGTAGGTCAAGCTTCAATCAACAACTTTAAATACCACACCTAAAGGGTACCCAAGATGGTGAGAAAAACTGGAGTACTTCCATGAATAAACTTCAAGGCCACAACGTGCTATACGTATTATACACGTATAGTAGTGTTTACGTGGCAGTGTGCTGTACGCCTCACAGTGGGTATGGATAGCACTATATAAAGACCTCTATAGTATAATACAACAGCAAAAAACACTTCCACATACTAAGGGGCAGATTTATGTTAACTGGCGCATCCCGAGGGATGCGCCAGTTAACGTGCGCCACAATGCGCCACAGCTACGCCACCCATGGTGCGCCGCATTTATAATGCGGCGCACCATGGTGCAAAAACGGCACAGATGCGTGACGCATCTGTGCCGAAAATGTGGCGCATTGCTGGAGTTGCGTCGCAAGCGCGACGCAGCTCCAGCAAGGCTCGGGGGTGCCCCATTCTACTAATGCTGCATCAAGACCTACGCCTGCTTCAAGCAGGCGCAGGGTTTTGACGCAGCATTGGCCAGAAAGTGACTGAGTGAAATCTCATAGATTTCACTCAGCCACTTTCAGGAGGCGTTCCCGCGCAGGAACGCCCCACCCTGCGCAGGAACGCCTCCTTATGGCGCAGGGCTTTACAACGTGACGCATCTCCTAGATGCGTCACGTTGTAAATAGGGCGCATTGTTTGCGCCGCAGTTGCGTCAAATAAAGTAACGCAATTGCGGCGCAAGGGCATCATAAATCTGCCCCTAAATTCGGAGGTCCCCTTTCCATCCATACTGAGTCGGTGTATCTTTTATGGCTGGCTATCCTTTCGACAGACAGCCCCGTCCTTCAACCATTAGACATGTAAAAGGAATATCCTAAGAGGATTCCTTGTGAGTTTGACTCCGACTTTTTGAGTGTGCTTATGGGCATTTTTTAGGTCGACTAGCCACTTAAGTTTTCCTTTCTTGTTTTCCAAGATTTATCTTGATTACTGTCATACTCAGCCATAGATAAGCTATATTCTTTTATACATGGAGGAGACACTTTTTTCAGTCACGAACATCACCCCGATAACTCCCTGACCGTGCCGATCTATTTACAGCTGTGTTCTATTTGATGATTCTGAACAGCAGCGAACGTGTCAGGGTTCTGAGATTCTGTCCACAAAGTCCATCACTTTAGCATTTGGCTAAAACATGTTTTGCAAGGTCTGGCTCTATAATTCATACCTTGCTTGGTTCCTAAAGTGATTGGAGAATCACCATTTTTTATGGGGTTTCTCATACTCTGCCTGCGCCCTTCTTTACAATTCATCCCTCTTTCTCTATTGATTCACAAAACATTATTTTTGCACCTTAAGATTTGCTCCTAACAGCATGTAGCAAATGTTTCAGGGTAATGTATGCAAATTGCACTCTCCAGTCCTCTTTTTAGTAATATTTGATTGCGCATTAAACCTACCTGATTGCGTATTTAACCGATCTATTTATTTTCTCTGAAAGCTTGGGTGACTCTGATCACGCACTGTCCAGGGGAGGCCATAAAACAGAAGGCCAAAAGCGTCGGCGCTTACCATCCAGAATCAACGACTTTCAAAGAAGAAAAAATATACAAAACCTATTTGGCTGTAAACCTATAAAAAATGCGGCTGGATGCAATTAATTTGAGTTATGCATAAGTTGGTCTAGTACAAGCAGAAGTTGTTACCTGGAAACGGTTACTTCTTGTTGTTGCCTTAACAACAGCGCATTTCTGTCTGTGTCAAATCCTGGATTTCTCTCTCTCCTCTTCCAAATTCTTTCTTGTTTTCCCATTTTTTTCTTCCATTCCACTCCTATTTGTTCTATTTTGCCCTCGTGCCTTCTATTCTAATGTTTTAGTTTTTTTTTGCTCCAGTGCTAATGGGAAAACAATTGGAGCTGAAATCACCAAGGACTGGAGTCTGGAAACAGTAGAGCAGGTGGAGAGGCCGGTGAAACCACCTCTCTTCTCTTGTGTTTGGAGAATAGGCTTGGTGGTAGTGGAGGTGTGAAGAGTAGAGCAAGGAAAGTTGTGGTGCTCCATTTGGCATGTTAACATGACTCCCTACATCTGTTATTTTCTTCCTACGTGTTCCTGAGTGGTTGATGAGCAAGTTAAGTATTCAACCTCTTTTGCCTGTCTACACTTGACTGCTTTCCTTCTCTGTGATTCCTTTCTCTCTCCTTTCCTCTATCTCTCTCACTTTCTATTTTTTGTATTTTCCTCTTTCTTTCTATCCCGGTCTCTTTTTATCCTAGTCTCTATAAGCTCTCACTCTCTATTCATTTGCACCCCCTTTCACTCATTGTACTGCCGGCCTGCCGTTTTTTGTTGTTGGTATTATTAAACGGGAGGGAGGTCGAGTGGCCCCCTTCCTGGGCCACTTCTGGCCCAGGGGACCCCATACCCCAGGGCAGGCCCTTAGCGATGGGGACCGTGGGGAGAGCCCCCCAATGCCCCCATGGTCCCTTCTGGCTCCCCGCCTTCTGCGGGAGTCGGCATTGATTTCGGGCAAGGGGAGCTGCTAACATGTAGCGCCCCTTACCCAAAAGCAATTCTGCTTTGCTATGACAGGGCGGGAGCCGAGCGTCCGCCCTGCCATAGCAAACAGCAATGCCCCGTGGGTGGGCACCCCGGGACGTTGCAGGAGCCGGTTCCTAGGGGTGGCGGTCCCCAGGACCATCAAGGGTTCTAGGAGGGTGGGCCGCATGGCCTCCCTCCTTTCATTTTCAAAGCTCCCGGGAATGTTGTAGTTCCTGGGGCCTGGTAGTCCATAACTGACCCCCTATGTAAATATTTAGTGCCTTGGGGAGGTGGTGCTCCCCGGGGCAGTGTGGGGGGCAGGGAGGGGGGCAGGAGCCCCCCACGACAATATTTTTGATTTAAGCCCCGGGTAGGTGGCGGTCCCCGGGGCTTGAGGGGCTCCGCATGTAATTAGTAATGCCCCAGGGAGGTGGCGGTCCCCGGGGCAGTGTGGGAGGGGCAGGAGCCCCCCCATGCATTTTTGGTCAAGCCCCGGGAAGGTGGCGGTCCCCTGAGCTGCGCGGGTCTGCGTGCCCCCACACATTTTTTCAAACGCCCTGGGGAGCTGGTAAAATATATAAATGTAATGTAAAAGTGCCCTGGGGTTGCACAAAGTGGGTGGACACGTCAATTGTGCCTCCACATCCCTAGATGTGGATTCAGTAATTCCTTGTGCCTGTGTATGCGCTATGTTGCACATCTGTGAGTGTTAGTAATTACAATTCCCTCTCATCCACATGCTTTCACGGCCTCTCATCTTTATTCTTGATGGTTTGCACAGAGACTTTCGGAGTGTGCCCTTAACCAGACTGAAAGACAACTAATGATCATCTTTTCTGCCAACATTCAATATTTTGCCTATTTTGAAGATAATGGCTCTCCCAATAAACTGATCTCTATGAAACATTTAAATAAGGTGTTGGAATCCAGGATAGCACACCACCCTTCAATAGTTGTGCAGGACAAAAGAAGCTGTACAAGATTTGTATTGTGATTTGAAAAATGTGAATCCTGACTGCCTGTGAATAGTGGTATTTGTTATGAAATCGGGTTCTCAGTCATTAAGAAGACATTTCATTCTCCAGTACTGATATTTTTTAAATATGCTGGATGAATGTTTAAGTCAGTGCACTCAGTTTCTGAAAAGAGCCATGTTTGCCATTTATTTTTCTTTTTACGTCAAAATAATTTATGAAGTTTCAACATAAGTGAAGAGAAGCAGAGATGTCCAATTAGATTTGCTAAGTGTGACAGCCTTTGAGGAGAGTGGGTGCTTGTGGGTTAGGTGGGTTATTAGGCATTAACACTTGTATGGTATGTAAATTAGTATTCTTCAAAATAACTAATAGTTAAATTATCGACAACAGAATAAAGGAACGTTGATCCAGCCTTGCTTTGGCTTTCACTCAGGACCAATTGAACAAAGCAGGTATCAGAAACGAGCGTGAACCCACTGAGTCATATTTGAGACTGCATAACAAGTATCATCTGCTTTGCCTGACTAACTTCCTGCTGCTGGTGAGCAGTGCCAAGGGGGTAGCCGTGTCGGGAGAAGCAATGCTGGGGTAGTTCAAACACCATCACCCCTTGCAGCCCAGACTGGAAATCTGCACTTAAATGCGTGATGATGTCTCTTCTGCACCCATCATAGTCTGGAGGAGCTGGGCTGGGCATTCTCTCTGATATCGTGAACCTGAGGGTGTGACATCTACTAATGTTTTGAACTGTCTAGTAATCCCTAGGGTGATTTATAGGGTATGTTAACTGTCCTACTTTGGATGCTACTTTTTGACTATTGTCACCCCCTTGCTGTCTTGAGGATTTCTGTCACTGTTAAAGCACTATGGGCAAAAGAAAAGCCCATTAAGGCCCACCCAAAGTGCCATCTCCTCCAAAAGCAACCTGTATTGATAAAATGTTACAGAGGGCCATGGGGGTCATTGCCATGGAAATAGCACTTACTGAGAGGAGACCGTCCCTGGGAGTCCCAGATGAAGCTACCTTTGACAGCCCTTCAATGCGCAGTCTGAGGCGTGCAGACATTGTAGCTGACTGTATCTGGTTGGGTAGTGAGCAAGGCAGCAATGAAGATTTAACTTCTGCTCCTAATCCAACTGGCCCATGGTCGAAAGATACTTCACGGTCTTCCCGAGCAGCCAAACAGCCCAGGCGGCATTATGCATCCCAGTCTCCATCGGCTCTAGCAAGCCCACGTGTTGACCTGAATGTCTTGGATTCTAACAACCGTTTCCTGGAGGAGACTGTGCATAAACACCTGTGGGCAGTACATTTTGTGGAGTCTTATTTTGGAAAAATTAAAGACTTGGTGCATAAGGAGCTCCCTCATTGTTAGTGTGCTGGAAGGCAAAGAAAGGGATCTTGACTTCGTTATATCTCAGCAAAAACAAGCATTATATTTGTTATCTGTAGCAGTACAGGTTGCCCAGGGCATTACATTCAACCGCCAAGCTAATCTGTCTAACAATCCTGGCACCCCGCTTTGTGTGGTCACAGACATTGAACCTAGTGTTGTTCGAACCAGCCAGAGACTGATGAAGGGCGCACCTGGGTACACAGCAAAGGACTAGGGGCCAGATGTATGAAGTGAATTTCGGCGTTTGCGAACTCATTTGCGCAAAATGGTATGTATGTAGCAAATTTCAGTGCAAAATAAGGAATTGCAAATTTGCGATTTCTTTATTTTGCGATTGCATTTAAGGAATCGCAAACTTTGCGATTCCTTAAATGCAATGTATGATGCAAAAAAATTTGCTAATTGTCCCTAAGGAATCGCAAATTACCACCAACTTCAAGTTGGTGGTAATTTGCGAATTTCTTCAAAAATGCCCATTTTTGCATTTTTTAAAGTGCCATGTGATGCACATACATGCCCTTAGGGCATGTGTGTGACCACATGTGCGCCCATGCTTATTTCAGGGGTGTAACAGGGTGTCCTTTTGACACCCTTGCACCCTTGAAATTATTCTCAATTTGCGATTAGCAAATTGCGAATCGAAAATTGAGACTAATTTCACATTCATTCCTATGGTCCTCCTGACCCATAGAAATGAATGGGAAATTATTCCTTAATTGCGATTAGCAATTTGCTAATCGCAATTAAGGAATTTTAAGAAATAGCGAATTTCTACATACATACCATTTTGCAATTCTCAAATAGCGATTCCTTAAAAATCGCTATTTGAGAATCGCAAAAGTGTATCTTGATACATCTGGGCCCTAGGAAACCAAAGGGGCTCAAACAACTTATAGTGGAGAAACTTGGGGGAAGCCTTGAACTATGTTAAATACCACAGGGGCATCCAGTGATTGATCTTCCCCCAGCATCTTGCCCTTTTGTAACAGTTTTGGTGGGACTACCTGAGTTACATGCGGACCAGAGGAAGGGCCAGGAAGAGCTGAAAAATTAATGTTTGAACTGGTTGGCCCAACAGTAGGAGTTCCCATTTTATCAGGGCAATGAGATTCTGCTCACGCGGAGAGTGGGATGGTTGGGGTCTGGGACTAAGGATCATTGTGGTGACTGTATTATTCTAAACTTTAGCTCTCCTCAGGTAATGCAGAGGTTGTTATTTGGCTCCCCTAGTCGGTCTAGGAGAGAGTTCAATATTGAGCCACAACCATTGGGACACATCTACAAACCAAGCTGTTTTAGGGGACCTGATAATTTTGCCCAAAGGGCTATTAATTATATAGTCCCAGTATCACAAAGGGCTCCCATTGACTGTATTTAGACCTGGTGGCTTCTCAGTTCCCACAGCAAATCACTTTGATGTCCTGGAAGGGGTGGAGTTACTAGTATCCAGTAGGGATGCTACTCTCTTGGATGAGGGGCCCCGGGTCACTGATGTGGCAAGTGGGTCCTTACAAAATGTTAGTGCCAAATCATTAAGGAACCCAGATTCCATGGAGTGGATACCCCAATGTGAGATTAGACAGTCACTTTGTGAAACCCAAAGGAGAAGGCTGGTGGATCCCTTTGCCCTGCCTATACACTTGGCTCAATTGGCTCTTTTGGCAAGTAGTGATAAGCATCTAGGACTGAGGAATCATGCTGAGTCACAACCAGAGTACCCAATAACTGCTGCTAAAATGTCTTCCTAGCATATATCGGGATTAGCATCCAAACTTGATAAACTGAATGGGCCACATTCATAGCTTTTCACTGTATCTGTCTATTTCAGGAAACTTTGTGTATGCGACCATTACTTCGTGCAGGATATGCCAGCTTTAGCAAAGAGACTTTTTTAATGGTAGGGGTAGACCTTCAAGTGGATTTACAGTTTGGGTTATTACTACTTTAACCTCTCCTGATTCTTTGTGCCTCATTGACCCATCCCAAACAGCCGACTTTTATAAGGTATATTTGAGACAAGGTGGAGCCTATCATGAGTCCCCCATTATTGAATTATTAAATTCACATGTGGCAGCAGCCCCAAGGGGGGGTCTTGACGTTTGTGGGTGGCGGCTTTAGATGTCAGTTTGAACAAATAGGCGCTGTAACCCTCACTTTAGAAGAGGACGATGCCTGGTGCATTCCCAAGTTGTCAATGAACCTATAAAGAAATGGACCCCCGGCATTACAAATTAGAGCCCTCATAATGACATTGGGCCTTTGAGCTTGGAACAGTAGAATGAGGTCTGACAATGAGGGTAAGCACACCTTTGTTTATGTCCCTGATACTAGTCTTATTGATTATATTCTACTGAACATAAGGGATTGGCCTAGTTTGATTGATATGACTGTCATGTCGTGGCAAGACAGTGACCTAAAAGCTCTGGTCCTTGAGATTGGCCTCTCTGCCAAAGTCTGAAGGTTAGCATTGGACAGCCATTTGATTGTAGGCTGCAAGGGACCAGCAATATGCGTAGAGTGAAAGGGGCGAGTACGACAGATTCACAGTTGTTTGGTGAAATCTATTAACCAGTAGCAAGGAGCACTGGGGATCTCCCTATTGAGGGTAAGGGATCACAGTCAGGGTGCTGGCTGGGATAAGATTTGTTCCATTCAAAATAATTTGTTCACGGCCGAAAGGACTATTTTTTGTGGACACTAATAAGTCTTTTGGAAAGAGGGCCCACAGTCCTGGTACAATAGAGCATTCAAAAAGCTAGGTCTGCTCTTTTTTTCTGCAATTAAAGAACAGGATAGGGGATAAATGGAAGACCAGAGGAACCTCTACAAAAAGACCATTAGAATAGCTGAAAGAGAGTGGGAAATAGTGAGGTGGGAGGATTTGCTGGCTGCTTCCCGGAACAGCGACCAGAGTGCTTTCTGAAACTTGGCCTCAACGGGATGTAAGGGGAGTGCCCCTCTCTGTTGTGTCTAACATTCCAGAAGCAGATTGAGTTACCCATTTCCTCTCCATCTATTCATCCAGAGGAGAAGTAAACCTCCTCTGCAATCTTTGCCGGTTGATAAACCTATGGTAGGGGGATCAACCCTACTAAGAAAAAGAACTTTTACCCAATCTCATTAGAAGAAGTAAGAGTGGCAATCACTAAGATAGCTCCTAACAAAGCACAAAAGTTGAATAAAGTCCCAGGGTATCTATATCTGAGCAAATAAGATGTCGTGGGTGGGAGACAACAAGGGTTCTTCTGCAGATCTGTGTAACTGTAGGCCAATACGCCTAATTGATTTGCCCCCAAAAACTCTTTATATCCTACTTCCTGACCGGTTGGAAACCTGGATTGGAGAGATGGTAATTTTGACACCCCTCCAGGCGGGATTCAGGGAGGGTATTAGTATCGTGGATCAGGTTTTCCATTTTCAGATATTCTTTTGGAAATCTGCGGTATTGGGTGGTGGCTGTCTATATATTGCTTTTGTTGATTTGTGTTCAGCATTTGATTTTGTGCCCAAGTGCACTGTTGATCTTCCAGTGAGGTGACAGACCTTTTACTGTGGATAGAGAGGTTAGGCAGGGCTGTGTTCTTTCCCCAACCCTCTTTTCACTCTATGTTTTTTATTTGCTTCTCCTTTCTGAATTTTTTGTGACCGGGTGCTCCCCGGTTGGCTAACGTCAAGACTCTCACACTAATGTTTGGCACCCTCTTAATATGAAAATCGCCTGTTGGGATCGTTTATGTCATTTTGAGAGTTCAATCCGAAGGGACTAGAAATAAACGTAAATACAATTAAATTGATGGTGTTAAATCAAGTCTACCTACTAAGATCAAATCCTAAGATCATTGGTGTCCTCTTAGATCAAGTGCATGTCTTTGACTATCTTCGACTGACCTTCATGGAAGGTGAAGATTGGCGATGCCATATTGAAAACATAGGCTTAAATTGATGCAACACAATGGGCACTACTAAGAGTACAACAAAGTTCCCACTTTCATCTAATGACTTCTGCGATCCAACTCTGTGAATTGCCCTCTATGGGCCTGGACTCTGAGGGTCTAAAGATTTTTTTAAAGTTTTAGTCACCGAGAGCCGTTTTCTGCACCAGTTACTGGGGCTCCCTGATAGTACAACATTACTCTCACTTAAGCTTGACATGGGTCTCGGGCCTATAGCAGAGGGGGTTGGGATTAGGCCTTATCTTTACTGGAGATGAATCTGGCCGTTAACCGAGTAACACTCAGATCGAGAGGGCCTCAAAGAAGTGTTTGGAATTCTTGGTTCAGTAAGTATCCCTTGGATTGGATATGTTAAAGACACTAATAAAGGTGTGGTGTGGTGATTTGTAGACTAGAGGCCGTTCCCGTAATTGGCAAAACTTTACCAAAAAGGAAGTATTGGCAGTATAAATTGGTCCAAATGCTGGCATTTCCCTTATGGCGCTCTGACTAATTCCTTTCTCCAGAATAAGGGTGTTTATAACCACGAGCAGTTCATAGATGAAATCGAACCCCTTCTAGCTCGAAAACTGTATTTGCAGTTTAGGTACTGTACATTACCACTTCCCTCCTTCAATGGCAAATGGGTTAGCAAATTGGGTATTGCTGGGTGCACCTGTCCTATCTGTGGAGCAGACAGGTAGACAGAAGAGCATGTTTTATTTTTCTGCCCGGCATGCTCAAAGAGAAGGAAAAAGTGGCTAATCCCTTTTCTGCTGTTTTTTGCTTCTTGATAGCTTTGCTGAGGATTAGACAACGGGTGTGTCCATAATCGGCTGTTTTGACATCTTAGCAGTTTAGGGTTTTGCAATGTGTAATCTAACACAGTTTTGTGAGGGAGGGGGTTTAATTGCATCAATCTGCCATTGGAATTCCATTTTTAGTAACTGGGATTTTAACTCTATTTTATTGATGTTTTAACTGTATGTTTTTTCATAATTTTTTTTGATAAACACATTTTTATTTTTATTGAAGTGACAATTTAAAGAAAGTACACCATCCTTACAGTCTGACACCCCGAAATTCCAGGACTTAGAAGAAGAAAATAGGCACCACAAGATTTGGACATAATAACAAAAACATATGTACATAAAATTGGACATTCCCTGTATGAATAGGCCATACCCCCCACCAATTTCCCCCAAATCCAAGGTTCTTCTTAGGAAATCCGCGAGCCTCATACATAGCTTTCTCCTGCGTGGCACACCAATTCACCCCTGTCCTCCATCGTCCAATGCTCAGAGGTTCGGTGAGCCTCCAAGAGGCTGCAATGTCTCTTTTGGCAATCACCATTGCTGTAGTGTAAAGCAGCTTTTCGTTCCGAGACCCATCTAGCCCATCAGTGATACCCTGGATCATGAGCTTTGGGTCATGGGGGACCTCTCATCCCAAAACCTTGGTGAGTTCCTCCTCAATCTCCCCTCAGAACCCTTCCAAGTGGGGGCATACCCATACCTTATGAAAAAAATCTGCAGGATCATGACAGCACCTGGCACAAGCTGAGGCTGGGCTGAGTCCGGCCTGGTGGAGGCGCAACGAGGTGAGTTAGGCAGCATGGGGATAATATATTTTCACTAAGCGCAATCTAGCTGAGGCAGTGACCATCTTAGAAGTCATAAGGGCGTCACACCAATCCTCCTCATCCAAAGTGCCTTCCCAACCCTCCCATTGTGCCCGTAGTCGGTCCAAGGAAGTGGGGGTATTGTTGATCAGTGTACGATAGATGCGGGAGATGCCACCCCTCCCCAGGTCACCGAACATTATCTGAGCTTCAGGAAGGCTGTGATCAGGAAGACATGTGCCAGTTGCAAGGTGGGTATGAAGGGCATGATTTAACTACAAATACCTTTAGAATTGTGACTGGTGCAATGAATGCCTATTTTGAAGGTCCCTGAAGGTCCGCATGTGAACTCCCACCCACACGTCGCCCAGCTGTGAAATGTCTATAAGATCCCAGGCCCTAAAACCCTGTAATGCATTGACTTCTTTGAGCCAGGTCCCCCGCCACAACAGTGTACATTGGGTTAGAGTGTGGGACCATTTGGTGTGTCACAGTGCGGCCCGCCAGGCCAGCAACACTGAGCGCGTAAGCTCTGGTAAGCGGGTGGGAATAGGGGCCCCATATATCATAGCCTGAATCCTGACAAAGCCGAACTCTCCGACCTCGAGCTTGTATGCCGGATCCGACCAACTCACATTGAACCAATCATGTATGGAAAGAAGCCGCACAGCCAAATAGTACAAGTAAAGGTAGGTCATCCCCAAACCCACATCAAATGATGGGATCCTACTGTAGAGTGCCAATCGGGTCCTACCTTTTCCCTATAAGAACTTGCTGGCTATGCTATAAAGTTCACAGAACCAGGCTCTGGGAAAGCCAAAGGGGCTATTTTGTAAGACATAGAGGAAGCGGGGGAGTGCCATCATTTCGAATAGGGCGACCCTCCCCATGGGATTTAGGGGCAAAGGCTGCCACTTCTAGAGGTCTGCCTTTACCTGTTTCACCAGTGGGGAGACGTTGGCAGCCCAGCTGAACGCAGGGAGCAAGGTCATCCAGATCCCCAAGTATTTGAAGGATTGACGGCGAAGAGGAATGTTGGATTGCCAGTCAAAACATTCGCAGGACAGGTGGAGAGGAACTAATGCCGACTTATCCGGGTTAAGCCTGAGGCCTGAAGCCCGTTCAAAGAGGTGTAAGATATGGAGGCAATGGGGGCCGGACACTGCGGGGTATGCCACATAAATAAGGACGTCGTCCGCATAGAGGGCAATCTTGTCAGGGTCGGTGTTGGGCCACTCCCATCCCCGCATACGCTTGCACGACGGCATCATGGATGCCAAACGCTCCATCACCAAGGCGAAAAGCAGGGGGGATAGGGGACAACCCTGTCTTGTTCCTCTGTAAACCAAGAAGGGCTCCGACAGAGCCCCATTTACCAAGACTCGTGCGCGGGGGGAGGCATAAAGAACTTTAACCATGGCTCGAAAATGTGGACCGAGTACCATCATAGCCAGGATGTCCTTCAAGAACCCCCAATCCACCAAATCAAAGGCCTTTTCAAATGGTATTTCATATTTAATAATGAATGTGAAGTATTCATATGCATCAAGTGATTTTATTTATTTGCTTGCACTTTTATGGCATATTGCCGAAATAAAGTATTGAAAAGAAACAAAAATGTGAATAGTGGTATTTGTTTTGAAACCAGTTTCTCAATAATTAAGAAGAAATTGTATTCTCCAGTACTTATATTTTTAAAATATGCTGAAAGAGAATTTAAGTCAGTTTACTCAGTTTCTGAAAAGGAGCCATGTATACCATTTATTTACTTTATATGGCAAAATCATTTGCGAAGTTTCAACCTATAGTGAAGAGATGCAGTGCTGCCCAGTGGGAATGCTAAGTGCAACAGCCTTTAAGGAGAGTGGGTGCTTGTGGGTCAAGTGCGTTATGCTGCATTAAAACTTTTATTTTAGGTAGCACTCCATGCCACAATTCATCCGTTCCTAAGAGTTGTAAACAGCAGATTATATTGTTACACAATTTGAAGTTACTCTTATCCAAAATAACTAATGCTTACCATATCGACCACAGAAAGAAGGGAGATTGATCCAGCCTTGCTTTGGCTTTAACTCGGGACCAGTTGAGCAAAGCATATATAAAAAACGAGTGTCAACCCCAGTCATATTTGAGACTGCATAGCCAGTATCATCTGAACTTAGAACACTGTTTCTGTTTCTTTATAGAATTCGCAGGCGTTCCCTATTTCATTTTTTCGTGTTTTCAGCGGCATAATGGCAAGAGCCCCATGAAAAGGAAATGATATAAACATTTATTTTTGCATTTAGTTTTAAGACCCCATTACTAAAATTAGCATGTACAATGCTTTAATATTTTTGATTAAGAACATATTTATCTGAACTAATAACAATTCTGATTGAAAAGCATGAAAAACTATTTTTGTGCTGCCCCTCTTCTGTAACAAAGGCTGGCACTCTCAGTGCACTTCAATCAATCCATCAATCAATCAATCAATCATGTCATTTGTAGAGTGCACTACTTTCCTGTGACGTTCTCAAGGCGCTGGGAGTGGGGGGTGTTGCTACTGCTCGAAGAGCCAGGTTTTGAGGAGTCTTCTTAAGGTCAACAGGTCTTGGGCCTGCCGTAGGTGGGTGGGGAGTGGGTTCCAGGTCTTAGCGGCGAGGTGGGAGAACGATCTGCCGCCAGAGGTCAATCTTTGGATGTGGGGGACTGTGGCAAGGCCGATGGAGAGGAGCTGGTGGGTGGGAGTGTCGAAGCTGAGTCGCCTGTTGAGGTACGCTGGTCCGGTGTTGTGCTTTGTGTGCGTGGGTGAGAAGCTTGAAGGTTATCCTCTTGTTGACGGGAAGATAGTGCAGGTCTCTCAGGTGGGGTGTGATGTGGCTGTGGCAAGGGATGTCGAGGATCAGACGTGCAGAGGCATTCTGGATGCGTTGCAGTCACCTCAGTAGTTTGGCCAAAGCTCCTACCTAGAGTGCGTTTCCGAAGACCAACCTACTGCTGACAAGGGCCTGGGTGACCGATCTTCTCGTTTCGATCGGGATCCATTTCTTGATCCTGCGGAGCCATCAGAGGGTGTTGAAGCAGGAGGAGGAGACAGCGTTGACCTGCTTAGTCATGGACAGGGTGGAGTCAAGGATGACCCCAAGGTTGCATGCATGGTAGGTGGGTGTTGGAGCTGTTCCTAGTGCGGGCGGCCACCAGGATTCGTCCCAGGTCGAAGAGGTGGATCCAAGGATGAGGACCTCTGTCTTGTCCGAGTTCAGCTTCAGTCGGCTGTTCCTCATCCATTCTGTGATGGCCTTCATTCCTTCGTGGGGGTTGGTTTTGGCGGTGTAGGTGTTGTCGCTGTTCCCAATGCGGTCCTCCACCAGGATTCGTCCCAGGCTGAAGAGGTGGATCCAAGGATGAGGACCTCTGTCTTATCCGACTTCAGCTTCAATCGGCTGTTCCTCATCCATTCGGCGATGACCTTTATTCCTTCGTGGAGGTTGGTTTTGGCGGTGTGGGGGTCATTGGTGAGGGAGATGATCAGCTGGGTGTCATCGGCGTGATGTTGAGGTCGTGCTGTCGGGCGACGTGGGCGAGAGGTGCCAGGTAGATGTTGAACAGAGTTCGGCTGAGGAATGATCCCTGGGTACGCCACAGATGATCTCGGTGGGGAGGCAGATGCTCTGTGTTCTGCCGGAGAAGAAGGATGTGGTCCAGTCCAGGGCCTTTTCTTGGATCCTGGTGTCGTGGAGGCATGTTCGTAGTGTGCGGTGGCAGACTGTGTTAAAGGCAGCTGACAGGTCCAGGAGGATGAGGGCAGGTGTTTTTCCGTAGTCTAGCAGGGTCCTGATGTCATCAGTGGCTGCAATGAGGGTGGTTTTTGTGCTGTGGTTACTGCAGAACCCGGACTGAGACGGGTCCAGGATGCTGTTCGCCTTGAGGTAGCGGTTCAGTTGTTTGTTGACTGTGTTCTCGATGACCTTCGCCGGGAACAGGAGCAGGGAGATCGGCAGGAAGTTCTTGAGGTCCTTGGGGTCCGCCTTGGGTTTCTTGAGTAAAGGCGTTGATCTCAGCGTGCTTCCAGCTTTCCGGGAACATTGCTGTCTCAAAGGAGATGTTGATTACTTTTCAGAGATGGGGTGTGAGTGCTGTGCTGGCTTTGTTGAAGATGTGGTGTGGGCATAGCTCTGACGGTGATCCGAAGTGGATGGTGTTCATGATCTTGCTGGTGTCGTCGTCGTTGATGTTGGTCCAGCACAATAGGGGGCTGGTGAGGGTGGTGGTCGTGGGGATGGGTGTCTCAGTGGATGTCGGGGTGGTCGTGGCTTTGAAGCTCCTGTGGATGTCGGCAATCTTGTGGTGGAAGAAGGCGGCCAGCGAGTCACACAGGTCTTGCAGAGGTGGGATGTCTTTGGTGTTGGAGCTGGGGTTGCAGAGTTCCTTCACGATGTTGAAGAGCTCTTTGCTGCTGTGTGCGTTGTTTTATAGGCGGCCTTTGAAACAGGCTCTTGTGGCGTATCTGATGAGGTGATGGTGTCTGCAGGTGGCGTTCTTGTGGGCTGCGTAGCTGTCCGGTGTTCGTTCGCGGAGCCAGTTCTTCTCCAGTTTTCGGCAGGTTCGTTTGGAGGCCTGGAGGTCTTTCAGTGAACCAGCTGACTTTCTTGTTGTTGTGACTGTTGGAGGGTTTCTTGAGCGGGGTGAGGGTCTTGGTGCAGTCGTGGATCCACTGTCTGAGGTTGTGGGCGGCAGTGTCGAGGTCGGTGGGGTCGGCAGGTGGGCTCTGGGTCAGGGTGGTGGTTAGCTGGTCTTTGGTGACATTGCTCTAGCAGCGGCAAGGTATCTGTTGGGTGCGGTGGTGCGTGATGGGCTTCCTGAAGGTGAAGTGGACTCAGAGATGATCGGTCCAGTGGAGTTGAGTAGTGTGGTTAAAGGATACGTGGGGGCTTGCGGAGAAGATGGGGTACAGCATGTGGCCGGTGGAGTGGGTGGGTATTGTGATGACTTGTCTGAGTCTGAGGTTGGGGAGGTTGTCGATCAGGGTGGTGGAGTTGGTGTTGTTGTTGTTCTCGAGGTTGAAGTTCAGGTCCCTGAGGAGGATGTAGTCCGTGGAGGCGAGGGCATGTGCTGATGAAGTCGGCGATGGAGTCGCTGTACTGTAGGTGGGGACTGGGAGGGTTCCTCTGAGGGTGGTGTTGGGGTCAGTGTGGATCTGGAAGTGCAGGTGTTCTGCGGTGCTGAGGGTGTCGTCACTGTTGGTTGAGACTCTCATTTCGTATAAAAGGGCTACTAGTCTGAAAGACTCCCTGGTTCATACGTGACCAAGGGAAGATAGAAATACCAACCAGACACCGAGTGTTCTTAACGCATGGGGACTACCACCAGTAACGGGACACCACCCCTGCGGTAATTGTAGTATCTGTCATCTAACCTCACACACAAAATTCCTGAACTTGACAGATGGCACATGCTGGGTTCAACACAGCCACACTAATTGTAACACCGCAAATGTGGTGTACCTGATTACCTGTAGATGCAGATTGCAATACGTGGGGATGACATCCAGACGCATAAAAACCAGAATATGCGAGCATAGAAGCAACATACGTTGCAAGAAATCAACAACGAAACTCACATCACACTTTTTGCAAACCAATCACACACCTAATGATCTTGAGTGGACAATCCTTGAGCACCTGGAGAGAAGTTCTGGGTCCTTATTATTCGAGAAGGAACAACGCTGGGTGTATCGCCTGGGCACTAATACAACGGGCCTCAATGATGAGATACCTTGGGGCAGTGTATTACATTGAGTGGTTAGTTTATTTTTACAGCAACCCCCCTCTTCCTGTTCCTTTTGACGAGAGGTTAGAACTTCTGAATACTAGCTTGAACATACACATAACCTCATATAGGGCTACAGTTAATATCAGATGGACTGTTGTATTCACTCAGATAAGAACATCTACCTGTGTGTTATATACTCCTTCCCAGGCTAGGATATGACCACTCCCCTCTTGAGCACTCCTCTCTTGAGTTCAATACTACATCAGTTAAAGTCAGGGGAAGGTGGTCGTCCCTATCGGCAGAAATATTAGTCAACGTTTGTCCCATGCAACTGGCTTACACGCTGGAGGGCGGCTCTATGCTTATAACATTTTTCTTGTCGTAAATTGCGCCACAAACAATATAGCCACTGCTTCACAAACTTAGCAGAATCACTGCTATATTGTCTGGTAACCCCACGACTGATTAAGTAACCAATGCGAGTTTAGCCACCACATTCTATCATTAGAACTGCTATTTTTGCATTGTTTTTTACAGACCCCTTTAACCCCTGGGTTTGGTGCTCACCATATGCGGATCCCAATGAGCATATCTATATGCTTCATAGTACCAGCAGTTGCTCCACCAATTTATTTAAATTCTAAATCAGCAACACATATAGTTCGTGACCAGGACCTGGTTTCGAACTCGCATTAGTCCTCACCTCCTGGGTTGCTAGCACTTTAAGACGCTTGTTATATCAGAGATCTACTGACGTCACAAACCCACGTGGGACCGCCGAGCCAATCACGCTCGTTTGTTTACAAGCCGAGCTGCTCTCATGTCCCCTGTAACTTTAAGACGCGGGGCGTGCTCTTGAGCCACCGACGTCACACACCCACGAGGGCCTGTCGAGCCAATTGTGCTTTTTCTGCATTTAAACCTGCCTCCCTACATCCCCCGCACTCCCGGAGGACAGCCGCCGACAGATTAGGTCCACTGAGGGGAGCCGCGGTCGTTGAAGTAAGTCCACCCTGCCAGCCACTTCCACGTATTTGTGATCTTTGAATCACTTTACCCGGTATTAATTTCTTACGAGCCCCACCTTCATTTCTCATATTTGCTCTCAGACAAATGCTGCGTGAAGGAATCCCACGCTGTCTTCTCCGAAGGGGCGCAACTATGTCTCCTAGGAAGTGAGTCTTTCTAAACTTCCACGATACTCACTATTGCTCCCAACTTCCCCCGCTTTGAGAGGGAACCTTCCTCAATGTGTGTTTGTTTCCTAATACATTTTGGGATAGATAAATGTAACATCTTTCAACACTGCTTGTCTCTAAATCTCTACCGCTCTTTGACTGAAAAGCGAGTAGCACATTGCTTGCTTTGAATTTAGAGCTGAGCAATCACTTGATGCCGACCTCACTATATGGACGGTGTTTGTAGCTAATTTAGGTGCACCTAACCATGGAATCCGAGGTAGCACTTCACAGCTGGTGGAATACAAATTATGCATGACACCTATACCTGCACATTCATGAGATATATGCTAATAATTACATCTCAATGAAGAAAGTAATTATTCCTCTTCATGTTTATGTGTTTGTTGTTTTGTCTGTCTCCTCTCCTTTTACAGGTTTTTTACATATCCCTACTAAAATTTGTAGTGGGTAAATTACGGAAAGTATCCGGATATTTTACACTGTATATATATTTTTCACATTTAGAGCCTCTCGGGAGGGTACGCCTTAGCGCGCGTACACCACCGGAGGACTTTTTCGTAGGTCCTGAAGAATGCTGAGCTAAACGCAACCTAACAGCAGAAACATGTTGACCAACTCTTGTTTTTGATAAGGATTCCGGTTCCTTAACTAAGAACCTAAGGAGTCCGCTCACCTTGTTTTTAATCAATGCAGGCTGGCCATTATTAAAGATTTTTGTAAAGGCACAACCCTTGCATTTTTTAAATATTAAACACATTTGCACACTCACGTTTAGTCACCTCCTAATTTGGGCAATGTTGCACTCACCACATCCTGCTCCGCTGTAACCAGGCGTCGTAGCACGCTGGGGAGACATTCGGTCACCCCAGCGGAGACCTAATGATGAAGCATGTCACCAACTAGTGGTGAGAGAGGGTCCTTCAAACAAATAAGGTTCTTTTCCCTCCTCCTAACATCGGGTGACCAGCAAGCCCCTTGGCTTTTTTCTACAAAGATAACCTACTGGGCTTATATAGGGAGACTGAGAATTTCTCGCTGTGTGCATGCACGTGTGTGAGTATTGATCACGCGTGCATCACACAGCGGTGCTAACTTTTAACTTTCACTAGTTTATTTTTACTTTGTCACAGTCACTCCTTTGTTGTTTATGCAAATAAATCAAATAACCAATCATTGAACCACTAATCCATACAACCATTTACAATAGGGAGCACTTGCACTTTGGCACTTCATAGCAGTGGCAAAGTGCCCAAAGCATCTAGACCAGCAAAAACAGATGAGGCAACAGCAGAAAGTGGAAGGGAGACTCACGATAATCGTGCCAAGTCTCGCGTTCTTCAACAGTTGCACTTTCTAGCCCTAATTCCTTCATTTCCTTTGCCCCCGGACCACTTATTTCACTCTTCTCCACCACTCTATGCACAGCTTGCCTCTTGCATGGTTCCACAAAGAACAACCAACACCTATTTTGGAGCTAGATGGACGTTATGCTCATAAAATTAAATACCCTCTGAATCTATCCAAAAAGGCATTTAAGTCCTTAAAACACAGACTCCTCAAACTTCAAATCTCATCCAGAAACTTTAATCTCCGACCCCTATTTTTGTGTGAATAACGGAGCTAAATTAGAAACCTAATTTTTTGTACAAATAGATAGGCATAATGGAGGAAAGCTCTGCTCTCACTACTAGTGATCTTCACAAACAGAAAAAAGCCCCATGGTCTCAAACTGTCAGTATCCCCTTCTTTTTCATGCAGAGCAGCAGTCACTGTTAACATCCACAATGATGGTATTATCCTCGTCCAATCTTCAGATCACCGCCTTAAATCATTTGAGGAATGTTTTCCTCCTAACGCTGTAGGCATTACCCTACAGCCAGAACAATTACTTCAGATTTACATAGCCAAGTTAGTTACCAACACTCTTGCCCCAACTATAAGTCTGACCTCCCACCTGCCTTAACGATTTCTCCCCAGAATACTGATCACCATCACCCCCTTCCCCCCATGCCCATTGCATCAAGATCTGACAACCCACCCACACACCTTACTAGAATCCAGACTTTATTGAAATTACAAAAAACTTGCAAGAGCTCAAAGCAGACTTACATAGACTCATTCGAATCACCTCAGAGATGACCACCATTCACTTGCCTAATATGGACCGTAGGATGAAGACACTCACCAAAGACCAACCCTTCAACCACCCTGCCATATCTCCAATACCCCTCCCTTCCAACCTGACCTTTCCTTTCATGTCACCCATGCAAATGAGTTGGGAGAACTAGACCTTTATCACAATGAGTTCACTCAACCAATTAGTTGGAAATCACTTCATAATAATAATGATATACAAACCCTCCTCTTGTCATATAACTTTTTTCTTCCTGCTATCACTGACACTCAGGGGATAATCCATCCCATCGAAATGAAAAGTTTACTAATTTACCAGAATTTATATATGAATCTTAAAGTGCTCATGTGTTTTTAGCGGTTAACTCGCTCTTTGTATGATTTAAACCAAGTCAAATAAAGTATTATTTAATAATAATAATAATCCATCCCATCCGAGCAAACCCACACAGAGTTCCTAGGCTCAACCATAGAGTGGTCAACAAGCACAACTTCAGGTGAATTACCCTCACAAATTCTATCCCAGAACACCACAAACCCCAATTGAAATGCATGCTAATCAACTGCAGATCAGTTTCAAGACATGTGGGAGATTTTGCAGACTTATCTTTACACGTGATCTTGACCTGCTAATCCTGACTGAACCGTGGCTAAAGGACGCCTCTGCTCCTATCCTTGACATACTAATCCCTTCTAATGACAGCATTACTAGAATGGATAGACCCAGTAGACCAGGTGGAGGCATCATCTGCAAACACAACATCAACCTGTCAGTTAAACATGCACAAATCCAATTCTATCCACCTGTGAATAACCTTTGTCTCAATATCACTTGCAACAAAAGACCTATATGCAAACTACAACAAATCTACCATCCTCCATGAGACAATCTTGGTTTCCTGGGATCAAATCATGGAAACCATTGCAACAAACACTGGTCAACATTGTACGCAAAATCATTCTGGGAGACTTCAACCTCCACTGAAACGATCTGAACTATCTTGCAGTTCACAGTTTTAAAACCTTCCTTGCTGACCATTACCTGACTCAATTTTGTGACAGGCAAACATTCAACAAAGGGTCGACCTTAGATCTTTTCATCAGGAAGCCTAACTCAATTAAATTGGAATGTATCCTACCCTGTGATTGACCGATCACCATCGCATCACATTCTTCATCAGGCAAGCTGTGATAACTAACCCAACTAACTTAACCCGAATTCTGGAAAAGGAGCATGTGCAACATCATGAATGTGCTTCTCTTAGCCACAATGTCCTGCCTCCTCCTGGAGATATGTCAGATGTCCAGGATCTTAAATATGACTACACTCGCTCCATGTTGACTGTTCTTGACATGGTCGCTCCACTACAACTAAAAAGAGTGTCCACAAAAGATTCCAAACCTTGATATAATGGTAGCATCAAAGATGCAACTTGAGGCTAGCTGAACATCAAGATAATTGAGTAACAGATACTGTACAAGCATTAGAGCTTCGAAAGCAAATGTTTTCAGAAACCAGCTAGATCAAGCCAACCGACCAAAAGACTTTTTAAACTCATAAATGATCAATTGAGCTGTGCACCAATTCTGTCCATTGCTGGATCTAATCCACTCACTACTCTACTGAACTGCAAGGAATTCACTCCTTCTTTCTCCAGAAGACAGAGAGCTTGAAAAATTATCTGCAGATTATTGTGGAACAATGTCCTTTCCTACCTCAAACCATCCTCTCCGCCTCCTGTTCTACTGTTCCTTTGTCTCCCCAAAAACAACGCCTCATGGAACTCTTTCAAAACCTTTGAGGAAAGGACCATTCATAATGTTATAACAGCGCTCAAACCCTCAAACCACTTGAAGAACCATCTACTTCCCAACTTCCTCAAAGAGATCTTACCTGCAATACTCCCCCTTTGGACCAAGATTGTAAATGCCTCCCTCCTTCAAGGCACCCTCCCCGACTGCCTAAATTATGGTCAGGGTTCCCCCATCCTAAAAAAACAAAAGCAGATCAAACTGACTTAAACAACTTTTGACCTATCTACAATATTCCTACCCTTACAAACCTCCTCAAAAAATGTGTTCACATCCAACTCTGTAACCACCTCAATCAATTCCAATTCTTAGATCAGTTTTAATATGGTTTCCATCAAGGGCACAGCACCGATACAGCTATGATACACATAGTTGAGGATGCCCTAAAAAATGCTGGATCAGAACCAATCCTTTCTTTTAATTCTCCTTGACCTATCATTGGCATTTGGTTATGTTTAAGCATGACAACCTACTAGACCTTTTAGAATAACGTATGAAGTTATCAGGATCAGCCCATAACTCACATCCTATCTCCATATCAGGACTAAAAGAGTCAAGGTTGCTCACTCACTATTGCAGACCATGTCTGTCACATTAGTGGTCCCATGGGGCTCCTCACTTTCGCCCACTGTCATGGAGCCTCTTACAGACATTTTGGCGTCGATTCCGATCCGGTAAAAAAAATCCCACGTACGAATCGTATTCGTAGCCGAATCCGTACGAATTGTAAAAAAACATCCGACCTGCGTAGTACGATCCTTTTGCGCCTATTCCCGTACGAATATCAGCCATCCGTACGAAAAACAGTCGAAGCCCCCGTACGACTCTGCGTCGGAAATCAAACCGTACGATTTGTAAACCTGCCGTACAACCACACAAGTACGATCCGGTTGGGGAACCCTGTACGCGATTCGTACGGGCCAAATTAGTCGCGCATGAAGATGGATTCGTACGGGATCCCATGCCTCACAGCAAGCGCAATCACTACATACCACACGTGTACCCCTCGCGCAAGCCTACGCGACCGTGACCCCCCCCCCAACGGCCCGTACTGGATCGCACGCACATGTACCTCACGCACACCCCCCCAACAAGCGTACGCGAGCCCCCCGACCTGCCAACGGCCCGTACAACTCGATCGCACGGCCAAGTACCGCACGCACACCCCCCCAACAAGCGTACCCGAGCCCCCTATTCGCCAACGGCCCGTACAACTCGATCGTACGGCCAAGTACCGCACGCACACCCCCCCAACAAGCGTACCCGAGCCCCCGACCCGCCAACGGCCCGTACAACTTGATCGCACGGCCAAGTACCGCACGCACACCCCCCCAACAAGTGTACCCGAGCCCCCGACCCGCCAACGGCCCATACAACTCGATCGCACGGCCAAGTACCGCACGCGCACCCCCCCAACAAGCGTATGCGAGCCCCCCCGACCCGCCAACGGCCCGTACAACTCGATCGCACGCACAAGTACCGCACGCACACCCCCCCAACAAGCGTACGCGAGCCCCCCCTACCCACCAACGGCCCGTACAACTCGATCGCACGGCCAAGTACCGCACGCACACCCCCCTCAACAAGCGTACCCGAGCCCCCGACCCGCCAACGGCCCGTACAACTCGATCGCATGGCCAAGTACCGCACGCACACCCCCCCCAACAAGCGTACCCGAGCCCCCGACCCGCCAACGGCCCGTACAACTCGATCGCACGGCCAAGTACCGCACGCACACCCCCCCAACAAGCGTACCCCAGCCCCCGACCTGCCAACGGCCGTACAACTCGATCGCACAGCCAAGTACCGCACGCACACCCCCCCAACAAGCATACGCGAGCCCCCCCGACCCACCAACGGCCCGTACAACTCAATCGCACGCACAAGTACCGCACGCACACCCCCCCAACAAGCGTACGCGAGCCCCCCGACCCACCAACGGCCCGTACAACTCGATCGCACGGCCAAGTACCGCACGCACCCCCCCCCAACAAGCGTACCCGAGCCCCCGACCCGCCAACGGCCCGTACAACTCGATCGCACGCCCAAGTACCGCACGCACACAACACCAAAACCCAAAACACCACAACAACACCAAACATGTCTCCTGTGTACACACCATTGAGTAAGAATGAACTGGTCACAGCTAAACAGAGCTCAACACTGACACCCACCCCATATATGACACACCCAACCAATTCAAAATAAGCCACACCCACATCTTCACCTATAAAAGGCTCCACACATACAACCCATCATCATTTGCAACATACCCATTATAGCAAAGAAACTGAGAGCACACCAACAATTGCAGCCACATACCTTCACACATACACCCTATCACATCTACACCCACACCACCCCCTTCACAATCACAACCACACACCCTCATCCATACACACCATCACCACCTCAATCACATACACACCACACCATGGGCACACCCAAGAATCCAAAGTTCACCAACCCGGAGATGGAGATCCTTACCGATGAAATCATCAGAGTCGAGCCACAGCTGTTTGGCACATTGGTCAGACAGACCAGCATGGCAGAAAAAACTCGCCTGTGGGAGAGGATCATAGACCGGGTAAATGCTTTTGCACCCATCAGGCGCACCAGGGCGGATTGCCAGAACAGGTGGTACGATCTGCGGAGGATGGTCAGGAGGAAGATGGACCAGGAGTACGCCGCTGCACACCACACTGGAGGTGGTGGTCCCCGCAGACCTCCTGTATACCATCCCTGGGAGCAAAAAGTCATGGACCTGCTGGCACCGGCGGGAGTACACGGAATAGCAGGAGCCGTTGAGCCTGGTGAGTGTACAAGAAAAACATGTGACAGGGGTGGACTTACAACAGTGCCCAGCAGCATGGGGTGGGTGGCCATGAGTCCCAGCATGACTAAACAACATGGGGATTGATGCAAGGGGGAGGCACAAAGGGTGGAAGGTGGAGGGTAGGAGGCTACTCCCATCCCATATGTCCCAGGGACACACCCAAGCACCATGCCCAATGCACAGGGATAGGGAAATATCACACAAGATAGTATACTACAGTTGCCAAACAATTTCATGTGGTGGACACACCTTGCGCAATAAACAGACCACGCAGTGTCAGCGTAAAAGGCCATTTCATTAGACCAGAACGGCGAATCTGAACATAACAGTAACATCAACATAATAATAACAACAAACCCCCACTCACACTGCCCCCTCATTCGTTTCACTCGTCCCGCTTCATCACCAAGCCCTAGAGGCTCCGACCACGCATTATTCTTGCCCCTCAATCACTTGTCATCCCGCCCCACTCCTTGCGTCGTGCCATTCACGCTTCTATCCGCCCACAAACTCCCCCCCCCAAGGGATGGGTGTGCCCGCTCTTGACCCCCTTGTCCCTTAAAATCCTGCCAACCTGTGAACCCCCTGTAGGGTGGTTCACTGCCCCCCCCCCCCTCTCAGGGCAGCCCATCCACCACACACACAGCATTCACTCCCTGCGACACCAGATAGCCTCATTCCACAACTTGCTCACCACATCTCTCATCTCCATCATGTAGTACGCATTGCCAGCTGTGACAAGTGCACCCCGTCATCCCTGAAAACTAACGGCTCCTCCAGTCGTATCCCGCCATGTGCAATAACCTTAATGTCCTTGTCCGCACAGTGGAGTCTCATAGCCCTATTGAGCTTCCTCCGAGCCTTCTCTATGGCTCCATGCTTCACAGCCCCTCTCCACACTTTTCTGGGGACCAACTCCGTCCAGGCAATGCAGGTCCCCGCAAGCCTCTATTCCAAAACCTCCAGGTCCCGCTGCATGAGTTGTAACAATGCCAATGCAGACAGTTGCACCAGGTCGTTCTCCTCCAGAAGAATGATCAACAAATCCGCCCATCCCCTCTGTGGGACCACTTTTTGCAAGCCAGGGCAGTAGTGCCCCCCATCGCATTCCACTTCTGCCCCACCATTGTACCTCGTGCAAGTGTCCTTTCAGTCCCAGGTAACGGCCGTAAACCTGCTGCTCCGCATATTTGGATGCCCAATGCACGAAGGAGTGCCCAACAATCCAAGTCACTGTCCTACCGCCCGGTCCACCCACGCAACCTACGAAGAAAAAGATGTTAGAATAAGAAAAACAGTCCAAAAAAACCAACATCCTGCCTGGGACCATCCTACTTCCTCATATACCTCTCAGAACAGCGCAACTTCCATCGCCCAATCCTCCTAATCATATCCCAGGACCAACCCAAGCTTGCCACCGCAGTTGCAGCCCCAATCCGGAAAGAGTGGGTCCCAAAACCAGCCTCATCCATGCCCAAACGCCTCAAGGCCTTATGCAACACGGCCAACAACTGGCCCGCCGTCACTCTCGCGCCAGATGCGTGGCAAAAAATCTACCCACAACGCACCCCCCCTGTCCCCAGGAAAGTTCGCCATTCCAACACTGGGCAAACCGCCACGCCAGACTCGTTCAACCACACCCACTTGCCTCTGCCCAATTGATCCGTCTTGGAGCATCGCAGCCAAATACCCAAGCGCCCCTCATCCACACGAACCTCCTCAAACAACCTCCCAGCCCCACTTCTCATACCCAAAAGCTCAGACACCCGGAACGCCCCGAAAAACATCCACACTATGCACAAGCGGAAAAGACCCACCTCACCCAGGTCATAACAGCATTCTGCCAACATCCCCACCAGCCTGACCAACAACTCAAACGTCACCGCCTCTCTCAGCCTACCCCCACCCACCCCACGTTCCCTGCCCCAACCCCGCAACATTCTGGCCACAATCACATCCTTAGTTGGGTCAAAGCCCAGGAACAAAACACAGTAGAACGATATCCCTGCCAACTTTCCAGATATCGTAGCCGCAGTCAAACCCCGATCCATGCAAGCCGACACGTAACTCCTCAGCCCCAGTACCACAGTTGACTCCCCACTCACTACCCCATCCACCGTCCAGCCCATGAAAGCGCTAAATTGAGACCATGCTAAACGATAAGTCCTCCTTGTGGTCGCAGCCAGTGATCCTTCCACCAGCTCAATCATCCTCACTCCCCCAAGGCCCAGATGCCGGCCAGCAGCTCGGTCTTGCACGTATCTGGTCCCGGTGCCAGGTGTCGAAACCGCTGCCACTGCGAATGAGTCAAAGCATCCGCAATGTCATTATTCGCCCCAGGCACATGCTTAGCCCGAAACACCACATTCAACTGCAGACACGCCAACATGAACCTCCACAACAGTCGCAGCACCCTCAGGTCCCTTGCCCTCTGATGATTCACCAGCTCCACCACCGTCATATTGTCGACGTGGAAGAGCACTGACCTATTCTCCCCCCACACCACCAGTGCCACAAGCAAAGGGAAGAATTCCAAGAAGGCAATGCTCCTGCCCTGTTTGATCCAGGAGGCCGGCCAGCTCTCCGCACACCACCTGCCATCCCACAAGACACCAAACCCCGCTGACCCAGCTGCATCAGAGTAAATTTGGCATTGCCAGACCGCCCTTTCCTCGTCAAAGTCCTAAGACACACCGTTGAAGTCCTGCAAGAAGGTAACCCATGTCCTCAAGTCCGTCCTCACACCCATGGAGATCCTGACCCTGTGATGTGGAAGCACCGCCCCCGACATGGCCATGCCGAGCCGCCTGCAGAACGTCCGCCCTGCCTGCATCACCCTACACGCTAAGTTCAGGAAACCCAGAAGCTTCTGCACTGCCCTCAAAGGATTCCGCCGTTCCCCCACAGCCCACTCCAAACATGCCAGAATCTCCCTCACTTTGGCCGCAGGAAGGTGCGCCAAACAACGCACCGAATCCAGTTCTATACCCAGGAAGGTGAGGCAACAGCTGGGACCAGCTGTCTTCTCGGGCGCCAGAGGCACCTCAAAATGCAAGGACATCTCCTGGAACCACGACAGGGCCCTGCCACATTCCCCGGTCTCCGCCCGTCCCAGGAAGAGGAAATCATCCAAGTAGTGAGTGACTTCACGACACCCACTGACCTGCACCAAGACCCACTGCAGAACATAGCTGAAGAGCTCAAACAGAGCGCAGGAGATGGCGCACCCCATGGGCCAAACCTAGTCCACGTAGATGGCCCCCCCAAACTGCATGCCCAAGAGCAAAAAATCCGCCGGGTGAATAGGCAGTAAACGGAAAGCAGACTTGATGTCACACTTTGCCAATTCCGCTCCCGTCCCACACACCCTCACCAGGCGGATCGCATCGTCCACCGACGCGTAGAGCACTCTCGAATCTTCCACTGCAATAAAGTTGTTCACCGAATGGCCCTCCGGCCATGACAGATGGTGAATCATCCTGAACTCCCCTTCCTCCTTCTTCGGCACCACCCCCAACGGGGAAATGATCAGGTCCCGCAACGGCCAGTCAGTAACGGCCCAGCCACCCTTCCTTCCTCAACCTCCTTCCTCAACTTAGCAGACACTACCCCCGGCAATTCATTGGCAGATCTCAAAATCTCGGCCCAATGGCGCTCCCTGGGACCCTGGTAGGCCACCCTAAAGCCCTCAGTGAAACCCCAGAAGAGCCGCGCCGCAGCCTCCTGATCCGGGTAGCACAAGAGCCACGGGGCCATCGCCTCCACCCTAACCGGTGTAGGCGCCCTTCGGTCCAGGTTGGCCCTGCCCCCTGGCGTTCCGCCATTGCTCCGAGGGGGTGGCGAGCGTGAGGCACTGCATAAGGGCATGCTTCCCGCCGCACTTTTAGCACTCGTGCTTGAATGTACAGGGATACCTGGAACAATACCCCCTATTGTAACTCCAACAGGCCCCCGTGGAATAACCCCCCTGCTTGGACTGCTGCCCCGAGACAATGGTGCTGGCCACTGTTCCACCCCCCGCCCCGCCTTGGGCGGGACGTGGTGGAAAAGACCAACACACCACCGGTAGGCCGCTGGCCGTGTGAGTGGACGCCGTGGAGTGCGACAACGCCATCCACTGCATCCAAAGCTCATGATCCACCTCCCCCCAACACATCTCGGCATTCGCCCTAACCCTTGCTCGAAACTCCTCATCATAGCTTAACCAAGAAAAACCTCCGAACTGCATCTGTGCAGTGCAATCGCCCTGTCCAAATACCTCTGGCAATATACGCTGGCATAGATCAAGAAAGCTGACGTCCAATTCTCCATCGTCACCGGCACCCTAGGGCACCTCGTCAGCTCCCACTCCTCCTCTTTAGACCCCTCCATAGACTGTACCTCCCTATGGAGCAAACCTAAAGACATCGACAAACTCATGTTTCCAGATCCACTCCTTGAGTTTCTCCGAGAGATGCGACCCCAGAGGCATCGCCAGCCCCATATATGGGAGCTTCTCAGGCACCTTCACTCCCTTCTCATCCTTACCATCCCCTTTGTCCGTCTGCACCCCCAAAGTCACTGACTTACCATCCACCTCCTTACCATCCCCGGGTGGATCGCCCGATGGCCTCACCGCCTCCCGCACTGAACCGTCCCCCACACCCACCGACCTGCAAGTCCTCTTCCGACCTCCCCCCCCCCGCGGGGCGTCCTCCCAAGCTGCCCACCAGGCACCCTCACCTGTGAGTGCGGAGGTCCGCTCCCGGGGCCGTCCTCTGGACTCCGTCACCTGGACTGCCACCGATCCGGCCTTTGTCTTCGTCGCCATTTTGACCTGTAACACACCAAGGTCGCCGTTGTCCGCTGCGCCGCCTACGCCTTCCAAGTCATCCCGCACCTCCCCGTCTTCCAGCTCATCACTCTTGGCACCATAATCCAACTCAAGCACCGGTTCCAGATTCACACCCACATTGTCCACCTCCTTCACCGCACGTTTCACACCTTTCTGCACACCTCCCCGCCCACACACTCCAGATACGCCACGAGTTGCAAGTGCCCGAGCCCTTGGTGGAGAGACAGCCGCCGCGGACTGCCATACTGCTTCCGTCCTGCGTCTTGGAGCCGTCTTGCGCCCCGCAAGGCACCCCCGGGCTCTGCCAACAGCCGCCGGCTTGGATCCCCGCCCACCCTCAGGTCGCTCAAACCTGAGCGGGCCCCAGCACCATCAGGCCTCAAAGCCGTCCTGGCCATCCCTACACCTGCCATACCCCCCCTGGGGGGTGGACCTGCACTGCCTTCCTGGCCCTGACCCTCCTAGACTCCTCCTCCCTCTCCACTTCCCTTTCCTCCTCAGAGGTCGGGGTGGGAGGGCCCTCAACCTCATGGCCCCACACGGCCCCCACCCTGGCCCGTGTCTCCTCGGCCCACCTGACCTCCTGAATCTGCTCCAAGATCCTCTCTCCCCGGGCCCTGTCCTCCCAGGAAGCAGCACCCCAGATCTGAGGGGGAGGGTGCGGGCAGTAGCCAAAAAATTCAGCCCCCTGGGGGAAGAAACCCACCTGCGGAAAACCAGGAACCCAACCAGGCCCGCCAATGGGAACCAGAGTGGGGGTCCCACTCCGGCCCACGAGCTCCCCCACCGCCACCTGCCTCGCCATGGCCGGCGTGCCAGCCCTAGAGCCGGTGGACAGGTCAATGTGGGCCACCTCTTCCAGCCCTTCTGACTCTTGCAAGGCGTCCCCAAGCACATCCTCCCCAGGATCATTGAGAGCCGGCCGCCCGGAAAACCCAGGGCCCCCCCCCCCACCTGGTGTTCCCGCCTGCTCCAGGGCAGGCCCAGAAAGGCTGTCCGCCTGCCTCTCACCATGCGTAGAGCTGGCCGGCACTAGCAGAGGCCCTTGGGGTGGAAGCGTGGGGGGCGCGGCCCTCACGGCTGCCCCGAGGCCCCAGGCAAAAACTCGAGCAGAGGGAAGGCCCGCGGGGGCAGGCACCTGCGTTTCCCGCCTTGCGCCGGGTCCTTGGGCACTCCGCACCCCCTCCGTTCGTCATTCCGGGCCCGCAGTGTCCTGCTCATCATCCTGCCAGGCCACCACCGCGGCTTTAACCCCGGCCGAGGCAGCGCGCGTGCCCCTGGTGGCCCCCACCCAGGCCTGGACCAAAACCCCCGGCTGGATAAGGTCTTCCCGACCGGCCCTCGCGAGCAACAGCAAGGCCTCCCGGACCTGTACCGCGGATACCCCCGACATCTCGCCAAAAACCATGCTACAGGCTTGTACAAAAAAAAAACATCTGCCGTGAAACAGCTCCGGACGAACTCATACCCAAACCTGACACAATGGTAACTCCAAGAATAACTAGCCCTAAAATAACCTCCTTTTGACCTCCCTCCCGATGGTGCCAGGCGCAGAAAGAGGAAGTTCCCTACCTCCCCCGCACCTAAATACCCACCCCCTGACTCCTCCCCTTCCCCTACCTGGCCTTTCCCCTGCGCAAAAGACCCCGGGGGAAGACTCGTCTGCGACTCTGCTTCCCCCGGGGCCCGGCATTCCAGAGAAGCAACATTTTGTGGCACAGTAAGGCAGTGTAGCGAGCAAGCACGCACAAACAACCTGGCTCCATCCCTGTCTCCCTCTCTCTCCCACTCCCACTGTCGCCCACTCCCTCTTTTGCCCTCTCCCTCTGTCGCCCCTCCCCCTGTCGCCCCCTCCCCCTGTTGCACTCCCTCCCTCCCTCTGTCTCCCTCCCTCCCTCTGTCTCCCTCCATCCCTCTGTCTACCTGCCTCAGTCTCCCTCCATCCCTCTGTCTACCTGCCTCAGTCACCTTACCTCAGCCCCCTGGGCACGCAGACAGTTGCACCCAAGCACTGCACAGGCCTTCAAAACACCATAGAGATGAATGTCCAGGGACAGCACTGCAGTCATCTACTAATTGCCTGCAACACACCCACCATTTGCAGTGGACAATGTACTGGGTCAGGACACACATTTGGGAATGGTCTGTAGTACACAATGGGCACAGGTGTAGGCACCACAAGTCTCTCATGTGATCACTGCAAACACAAACACCAGGACAAGGTCACACATCCTGTGCATGAACCCAAAATCACAAATATGCCAGCATGCCACATCAGGGGGCAGCCAAATTATTAACGATGGAGGCTTGCTAATCACACGCAAACTACTGACATGGCCTGTCATACACACCCCTTACAGAAACTCATCCCCTGGGGACAAGCATAGGAGTGCAACAATGTCACAATTGTCATGTATCACAACTAAACACTCACTCATATGAATATGCATACAAGTAAGACATGCACATTGCAGAAGCTCCAGTCCATTGTGCCTTCCAAACAATGCACGTGCCCCATCTCATGACTGATGTGGATGCACGTAAGTAACAACATGGACATGGGTATTGACAAGGTGATGCGTCTTAGAGAAGTGACACGTTCAAAAGCCATGATCGATAAGTGTGTGTACAGGTCCAGGGGTGTTGGCATTGTGTGGCCATCACGGAACAGCAAAATACATCCAAAGTAGTTGATGTCATGCAAATTTATGATGCCCTGTCTCTTACATCAACATGCTGCATCTAAACTCTGTGCATGCTTGACGCAGGCATAAGGATTTTCACCATATCCTGGATGTTGCGTCAACCTGAGCAATGCTTAACATGTGTTGTGCCGGCAATACAAGACACAGCAATGGCTGTGTCAGTCATTGTCAAGAGAATGGAAGAATGAAAATACCCCTGAGTACATGTCAATTTACTACCACTACAGGCACAACTGAACAATGACAACAATGTAAAGCATGTGGAACAGTGATGCAGATAATGGATAAATAAACAATATGTCACTTGATAGTGCCTTAACAGTGTCTCTCTCTCTCCCTCACAAAGGGCAACGTGTGGAGCCCCCCCCCCCCCAGGGGGGAGAAGGATCCCAGTCCCAGGCTCAGCCGGACACAGACCCCACCGACAGCCATGCCACTCAACGCACTGTGGATGACCCCAACCAACCTGGCACCTCTGGATCCCAAACACCTGCAGCAACTGTACCAGCTACATCTCTGCCAACCACCGGAACCATTCCCACCACATCACAGCAGAAAGGTCAGAGCCTTGCACATGATCCATCAGAGGGCCTGTCTGAAGATGAGGGACACCCTTTGTCGGGCGCCCCTGAGGTGGCTGACAACCTCCACTCTGCCAGCACTCGGGGGGCCAGTCGACCGGATGTGCCCACAAGTGCATGCGGTGCACATGTGGGTCAGGGTGGTGGCAGAGGTGCAAGGCGGAGGCGGGAATCTGGACAGCCAGCTGCAGGGACCGGTATGCCTGAACTCACTAACATCCTGGAGGCATACCGGCGGGACACCAGGGAGGTAGGCCAACTTACGGAGGTCCTCAACCAGGTGAAAGAACAGCAGGCAGAGCAAATAGCCAGGCAACAACAACATTATGGACGGGTGGAGGAAAGTCTGGCTCAGCTCTTGACGGTGCATCGGGAAATGAGCCAATCGCTACGTCAGATAGCTGCCAACATGCAGCACCCTCCCTGTGTCACAAGGCCATCAACATCACGGCAAAGTGTGACACCAGCCGCAGGGAGGGGGGAGGCGGAGGAGGAGGAACTCTCTGACGTAGCTTCCCATGCATCGTCCAGGCCTGCACCTGAGGGCCCCCCAAGGAAGGTGGGTCGTCCACGGCTAAGACGTTGAGGGCCAGTGGCCCATGCACGACTCCCAGGACACAGGACCTGGCATATTGCCCCTGGGTGCTACAGTATCCCCTATGCGACTCTCCCACATGGACTTGCTGGTCACAGTCTACCCGATGATGCCAAGCACTGTGGCCTGGACTCTGTTGAGAGTAACTGTAAGGCATCACATCTCCACCACTGAACTTTGGATTCCACCCCTTTATGTACAGCACCTATTCACGTTTCCAGCACAAGATCACCAAATAAATACACTGAACCACATACGCATTTGTCGATTTATCTTTGAACCACAGCATTAAATAATATGTGTGTGCAAATGTATACAATGCAAGGGTATGCAACAAACAGCAGCAATCCACACACTTGTATCAGATTCCGTGTGAGGTCACACATCGGTCAGAAATCACTAACAACTACATACATGGATGGCAAGACACAACTGTGTGGGATAGTAAATGCTGGAGGGGGGTTTGGATGCCAAACTGCTATCACAGCCAGGCCCAGGAGAGTCACATTGAGGTGTACAGATCATTGTGACAAAACTAGTTGTCCACGTAGGGAGTACCTACAATTGTGTCCTAGGGTTATGTGAACTATCATCAACATGATGCAGTACTGTGGATGTCATGAATGGCGCAAAGTACAAGGGTGGCAGGACAGACTGTGGGCAATGGGCTGTTGCTCTCTACACAAGCACACCTGACTAGGCGACCTACCCCTATGTAGCTACAAGTACTAGATTCCTGTTATGGGAGCAACGCATACAGAACAACTACCCACGTCTGACACATACCTACACCAGACTGGGTAAATCACACCACACCCAAGAGACGTGGTCATGGTGTGTGTCCCCTGTGGCAACTTGACTGACTGTGACAGCTATGTCGAAGTGGTGTGACAAGGTTGTGTACTGCCACGTGACTGTTAGCAAGATGATTTTTCCTGCTGTGGTGTTGACAAGGTAACAATGTACAATATTGTGCCTATGGAAGGTGTGTGTGTGCTGTACACGGCACATGACCTGGTGGTACGTAGACCCAATGTCATGTGAATCTGCATAGTTGTGCCAGTATGTGCTGCACACACAGACACATAAGCTGCAGTGGCTGAGTCAGAAGCATTGTGATACCAGGAGGGTGATTGTCTGGTGTTGTCTGTGTGTAGGGTGGCCGGAGCATGCTCTACAAAAGGATGGAAGGAGGGTCATCCTGTGGGTGTCTGTGTACCTGGATCGTGTGTGCTGCATCGTGCCTGAGCATGCAGCAGCAATGAGTGAAGACATGACGGCAGGAGGGCTGTGACAACTTGCCAAATGGGCACATACCGCAAGGGCATTAGCAAGCCACAGAGTTACATGTGAATGTGAAGGCAGGAGTGTCTGACTCACTCGGGGTCAATGCAAATAAAATGGCACAGTAATGACCAAAGATCACAGTCACTGTATCAGGGCCCTTACAGTCAAGTGGGGCACAGGACACACAGCGTCAGCAGGTGTTGACTACAGCTAGGGTGTGGAAAGCTGAACAGCTGCTACAAAGCCATCAACCTTACACAAAATATAGTATTACAGCCTTCCCATACACCATGCATGTGCCCGCTGGACACGTCAACACAACAAGCATAAGAATACTACATGCCAAATACTAAACATGCACATTAGAAGGACATGTCCGTTGACATGAAGGCGGCAGAATCTTAAAAATAAACACACGTCATGCAAAACATGAGTTAATTACATTGTGAGCCCATGGAGCACTGTCAAACATACATTTGCATTGGCAAGGACTCAAAATGACACTATTAATGATGTCACCTGTAATGCAGCAGTAATATTGGGTAGAAGCCTGTCAAGGACTGGCCGTACCTTTCTTCATCAGAGTGGTGTGATGCTCAAAGGGTTCCACCTCCAAATAGCCCCTTGGTCTGAGTACAAATGACAGACACAAAAGGGTGATCAGGCAACGGAAGGAGAGGATGGGAACTGCTGGGAGGGAGACCTGAAACAGAGGCAAATAACCATTAGGAGTACATTCCATTGTCACTGCTAATACAAAAACCTCATGTGATACACTGTACCAGTCACACCTGTGAAGTAAAATGACTGGAGACAACATTACATTAGTCATCATGCTATCACATCAGATCCGATGCAATGACACGGACACATAAAACCTAGGACAGTCTGTGATCCATTAGAGTATTGTGAAACGCTCACAAGTGAGCAACCATGCAATGTGACCTATGTTGGTAAAATACATTCACTGGCTCAGATGCGGTGGACCTCACAAACAAATGACAACAGTTGGCAATGCTACTTACGCAGACTGTAATATCTGTTTTTGATCATGTGTACCCATAAGGGCCATGTAGGCAAAATTTACTTCACCCACAACAGCTGTAAGAATCACATATGATGAGGAAGCTAATGACCTACATGCAATGAAGGCACTCTGTAGCCAGTCATTTGATCTATCAACATAGCATTAGTAAGCTAAACATGAGATGCTGTTAGAAGAAATATCAACTGGAAGTGAAGTTGAACCAAACCAAAATATGATACCCTACCATTGCACATAAATGCTGCACGGGACTCGAGAATCATGTGCATGACCGCACTCCACTGGTGCAACACAATAATTGAGATATGCATCATCCCAACATTGTCATGTCTCAAGCAAAACATACATGGCATCATGTGATTCAAAACAGAAGTGCTACTCACTGTGAAGGCTGGTGGAGCACTATTTTCAACCTGCATGGAGGTAACGACATGACAGTGAAATGAAATAGTGTAACAAGGGGCAATGCATACATGTCCACAGATTCACTGGACATTTCTCAGGACATGTGGAACATACAGTGGGCAACACCTGCACGACATGGTGGAATGGCAACCAAAATGGACTGTCCCACAAGGTGGAGGCGAGGATCTAGTCACATTCAAATGCACACAGTGATGCTGCAATCCCCCACAGAGTCCGTGTTTGAGACCTCTGACACAATGTCAAACCATGGTATATGCAATGTCGCAGTGGCAATGTCTACACACATTGATGCATCCACCAGAGTATATAACTACAATAGATGACTGTCAGATGGGGTGACTATCCTGTCATGGGAGTGGGCATACATGTAATGAGTAACATATTGTTGTTGCATGTTTTCATGGTCGCACTACATGCACATGAACATGTACCACACGTTTCAACACATACCAACGGTAAACAGCCTCGTATGAGTCCTTACCCAAAATGACTTCTCCACATGTCCATGCATGCTCCGTTGATTAGGCTGATGTTGCAATCATCTTCAGCAATAGCAGGGTGACCACGATGACCCAAACGGACAACAGGCAGGGTGAGCTGTGGATGAGAGTGGCACACAAGGGGTCAAATTCTGTACAATGTCATTCAGACAATGTCCTGTACAATATCCAGTTGTTGTAGTACACCTGTACATTCCAAGTACACACATAGCACGTATGTGTGTTGCATTACATCTGCACCTGTGTGACACAGCACTACAGACATCCAAGAGACATTGCATACAGTCTGCTGCATACACATCATGCTACCCATGCAACTCTCTAATACATGTATTACATATAACCAGCTATGACTCACCATTATGAGAAGAAGTTGCGGATGAGGTGATTGCGGATATCATCTTCTACCTCCTCATCACTGGTATCCTGGGCAAGGCCTTCATCCTCTACGGGCGGATGTTCCAGCTCATCAGGGTCAAGGTAGAGCAGCACGGCCTTCTCCACTGCCACGTTGTGAAGCATGCAGCACACAGTGAAGATGTCACACACCTTGCGTGGGCTGTATTGGAGGGCTCCGCCTGTCCTGTCCAGGCCCCTGAACCGGCTCTTCAGGACTCCAAATGTCCGCTCAATCACCCGCCTGGTCTTCCCATGAGCATTGTTGTACCGCTGGTCTGCAGCTGTCCTGGGGTTGCGTAGTGGAGTCATGAGCCACGGCATGTTTGGATATCCAGCGTCTCCTGCAAATCCACATCATGGAAATGAGTGTGTAATATGATTCAGATGAAGAAGGTGTGACATACTGACATACATAGCTGACAGAGTATACTCACCAACAAGACATGCCCGGTGGTTGTGCAGCTGCAGCATCATCTGTGGCACCCTGCTACGCCTCATGATGAAAGCATCGTGGCACGATCCTGGAAAACGTGCAGACACATGTGAGATAATCATGTTGGCAAGACACACCACCAGGGCATTTATTGAGTGGTAGTGTTTCCTATTGCGATACGCTTGCTCCTGAGCCTGTGGTGGCACCAGACTAACATGTGTACCATCAATTGCACCAATAACATGTGGCATGCGTCCCAGGGCATAGAATTCCCCCTTGACATCTGTCAACTGTTCTGGAGTAGGGAATGTGATGAATTCATCAAGGTGGAGCAACATCGCAGCCAAAACATCTGTCAATACACGGCTGAACATGGTCTGAGACATCCCTCCCACATCAGCTATGGTCAATTGGAACGTACCTGTGGCAAAGAAATGGAGGGCTGCCATCACCTTTACCTTGAGTGTCAGCGCCGTTGGATACCTGTGTCGTGGTTGCAGGTGAGCCTCCAGTCTGTCCGTCAGGTCCTTGATCATCTGTCTGGTGAAGCGATAACGACGGATGCAATTGCGTTCCCTCATGGCTTCCAAGTCAGGTAACGGCCGTTCCAGAGGGGGTGCCCTGCAATACACAAATATTAGGAAATGTGTTCAACTGTCTGACTAAGACATTGTTATTGTCTTAGTCATGGCACAAGCAACACTGCTTCAACAAATCTAGACAAGTGTGAGTGTGGCGTGGGAGACACACTGTTGTAACATGTTCCAACTCCCAGCCACTCCTCCGTGAACAGTACAAGACCTGTGGTCTGTGGAATGGATATGACATGCATACAAAATATCTGATGGAAAGGTCTTATTGAGCATGACAATGTATCATCTCAGTGACACACGGCATGTGAATGTCAGTAGGAGGTTGTCTGCACATCCAGACAGCTTACAGCAATACACACACCACATGTGGCATCATTTGCACAGTTCTGACATAGTCATGTTGCGGTGTGATATATCCCTAACTATTACATGAACATCATCATACTGCATTAATGTTTGATTAGTCACAAATGGTCTGTGATGCCATCACACATATGAACGCTTCATTAACACAAGTGGCATGGTGTGCGTACATTAGAAACCCTGTAATCACGGCAAGGACACAATATGGATGCTCCTACAGAAGATGTACAGAAATTTATGTACTGGTTACTTACCTTTCGTAACAAAATATCATAATGAAACAGTAGTAAGTAGCATGTTCCTGACTTTGAATACATACCAATCTTCAGACAAATTTGCCTCCCTGGATGCCATCTATGTGAGTCGGGGATATTGAGCCATCACTGGATGAAATACGGTGTTGCTGACTGGCATCCTACAAGTGCTTGGCCAAGTATTGCCCCTACCTACAATGCACACTCTGCCAGCAGTTACACAACCATGTCCCACAGACAGTGTGGGAAGCAGACAAAGAGGCATGTGATGTTGTAAGACCTCAGTCCCAGACTCAGGGAGGATGATGACATCTGTCCCTACTGCTCAGACCTCTTGGATACCCTCTACAGCAGAGATAGGGGGAATGTGGTCTGTGATTTGGCGGGCAGGATGCCCATGCTCTCTGGGGTGGGGTGGGAGGACAGGGCACATGGCCGGTCCAGGGAGGGGTGTGGTCGTTTGACAACGTGCCTATCTACAGCCAAACATGCAGCGTGCCTGTACATGCAGAACAATATAGATACAGTACATTCCTCAGGCTAGGCCTGCAGACGCTCAGCGGAGTGTGACTGCACTTGAAGGACCTCAGTGAGGAGGTTGGTCCTCACCGCGGCAACGGGGAAATGATTGGGCAAGGCTATGGCCGCACACATAAACATTACACTGTACGTTGGCCGCTCATCCATTAACAGGTTTGGAGTAGAGACATCACCAGTGTCTGGCTAGGTGTCTAGACCACTTGCATGCCCCAGTCCACCTGTCCTGTCACCTTGGGACCGACACTCATGTGTCAGTGGGTCTTCAAGACCCTCCCAATACTCATTGACACCCATTTCATGATAATCAGGCCTGTCATGAGCTGTGGCCGGCTCGTAGGAGTTGAACCCCCCTGCAGCATTAATGGCGGTATACTGCCGCACAGTTCCCACGCCAGTGCCGTACAGGGTGTGGTATCGGGGACACCACCACCCGAGAACGCCGCAAAGGCTGGCACCTGGGGGACAGTTGCCAGTGAGGTTGTGAGGTGAACCAGCGAGGACCAGGATCAACATTCAGATCCTTTCGGTCACAGCGGGTCTGGCACAAATGCGCCGCCTGCGTCAGGGACGAAGTGAGTGATGGCGTCATGGGCAAATCACCAGACGCGCAAGTGCCCCCAGACGGGTCCGCTGGGCCAGAATCCGCCGTGTAGGCCTTTGGTGGTGTGAGGGACATCATGGACATGAGTACCACAGGTCGTGGTGCAGGCTACAACGGCTGCAAATTTGACAGAGCCGCGTGGGCGGAGTCACCCGAATCCCATGCAGCATTGCACGTGCATTGTGTAGATTTGGAAGTGTGATGACATCTCTTTCACATATATGGGTTACCTGACGACTTGGCCCTGGAGGACTGATGTCAAATCCAGGGGCAATGATGCCTCAACACCCACGCCCAGGCACTCCTCCTATGTCCAGACCATGAGCCATTGTGCTGCAGGGACAACTGCTGGAATCTGAGCGGCATGTGTGACCAATCACACCTGCATTCATATGTCTGGTCCCAGCAGTCGGAGCAGCTCTACTTGTCTTGCTTGACGTGAACACTGTGGAGACACCAACGGTGAGGGTCAGTCACCAACATGAGAGGGTTGCAATCCTCACAGGCTTTGAAATGGACATCCCTATTGGCACCGTCCTGAGTCAGACAATCCAAGTGAAATGGTCAGAAGTGATCGTACTATGATCTTGTTTCAAAATTGAGTTAGGTTACACTTATACGGGACCAGCGCAGGTGTTGTTAATACAGAGGACCTGACGTGAGCACGCTGAGGTCACGTATGAGTACCCAGACAACGTCATCATGGCACACACAACGCCAACAACACACGGTGGGCCGCAGGACATGTCTACCGACACACAAGTGTACTACTGAGCGGAAATTGGCATGTCCAGGATGACACGTGGGGATATTCTAAGGTGAGTAATATGATACTGTCCTGAACATTTCATATGCAAACAGCAGGCACAATATCACATATGGCACACACATGACGTGGTGACTCAGGGTCATGCTGTGCGTCTATTACACCTCTGTCACAGTGGGCATGTTGCTGTCATCATGTGCCAGTTCCCTGTACTGAATGGTGTGGCAGTCCAGTGTTCATGTGCATCGCAATATGTTGTAGACGTTACGCCGGTGCAAAGTGTTGTATGCATGTGATGCACATGTGCTGAAGGAGTAATGACAAGTCTTGCCAGCTCTTCACACATCAACTGAGGCACTAGGTCACAGTCCCTGTGCTTCTTCAATGTCTGCCACATTTGGGGCATGCTGATGTGAGGATGCCATGCTGATGTATGCATCCACATTGTCAACATGAGGGTAGAGTACATCCTTGCTATGTGATTTCCTGGAGTCACTCTCCCAATGGTGACATGAAGGAGGTCAGGAACGCAGCCTACACAAACGTTCACTTGAGCATGTCTGACGCACTGTACATACGCCTCGTTTCCCTATAGCTTTTCAGCCCTACGCGAGCAAAGCGTACCCCAATGGTACGTGCGTGTGTACGCCTCGTTTCCCTATAGCTTTTCAGCCCTACGCGAGCAAAGCGTACCCCAATGGTACGTGCGTGTGTACGCCTCGTTTCTCTATAGCTTTTTAGCCCTACGCGAGCAAAGCGTACCCCAATGGTACATGCGTATGTACGCCTCGTTTCCCTATAGCTTTTCAGCCCTACGCGAGCAAAGCGTACCCCAATGGTACGTGCGTGTGTACGCCTCGTTTCCCTATAGCTTTTCAGCCCTACGTGACCAAAGCGTACCCCAATGGTACGTGCGTGTGTACGCCTCGTTTCCCTATTGCTTTTCAGCCCTACGCGACCAAAGCGTACCCCAATAGTACGTGCGTGTGTACGCCTCGTTTCCCTATAGCTTTTCAGCCCTACGCGACCAAAGCGTACCCCAAAGGTACGTGCATGTGTACACCTCGTTTCCCTATAGCTTTTAAGCCCTACGCGAGCAAAGCGTACCCCAATGGTACGTGCGTGTGTACGCCTCGTTTCCCTATAGCTTTTCAGCCCTACGCGACCAAAGCGTACCCCAATGGTACGTGCGTGTGTACGCCTCGTTTCCCTATTGCTTTTCAGCCCTACGTGAGCAAAGCGTACCCCAATGATACGTGCGTGTGTACGCCTCGTTTCCCTATAGCTTTTCAGCCCTACGCGACCAAAGCGTACCCCAATGGTACGTGCGTGTGTACGCCTCGTTTCCCTATTGCTTTTCAGCCCTACGTGAGCAAAGCGTACCCCAATGGTACGTGCGTGTGTACGCC
This sequence comes from Lissotriton vulgaris, assembly GCF_964263255.1. Lineage (NCBI taxonomy): Eukaryota > Metazoa > Chordata > Amphibia > Caudata > Salamandridae > Lissotriton > Lissotriton vulgaris. The sequence continues at coordinate 1,569,134,190 of NC_141687.1, forward strand.
TCGTTTCCCTATAGCTTTTCAGCCCTACGCGACCAAAGCGTACCCCAATGGTACGTGCGTGTGTACGCCTCGTTTCCCTATTGCTTTTCAGCCCTATGCGACCAAAGCGTACCCCAATGGTACGTGCGTGTGTACGCCTCGTCACACCATTGAATGGGTTGCATTGGCAAGGGCAATGTCACCTTACTTGTGTGGGTATTGCATTAAATACATAGGGGACATCTAGGGGAACAGGGGACAGATCAAAATGCAACCAGGTTGTCATGGATACTGAATTTTTTGAGCCTCCTACAGGTGTTAGAGAAAATTCAGTTGGGCAAATGTATACAATGTTGCAAAAGTTGTTGTTCAGCTCAGGCTCAGTTTTCAAACCATGCATATGTTTGTCATGTCCTTATGTGTGAAGTGATTGGATGGAACGTAGGATGCTAACTATGGTGGCCTATCAGACACTACTCCTTGGACTCACAGCCCCTCTGCAGCACAGATATAAGGCAGCATGTGGCTGTGGTAGGGCACTTGCCTGCACAACATTGGTGTGGTAACCACAGCTGCTGTCTCTGAATCCTCTGGACCCTGATTGGCTTAGCATGGAGAGGGTACCTGCATTCACTGATGGTGAGAACAAGGCCCTGCTGGATGCCCTCCTGCCTAACTACAGCAAGCTGTATGGGAGACCAGAGGATCAGGTGAGTGATGTGTGCAATACCTTGGTGTGTGCACCTGTTTTGTGTGTGACATTATAGCCACTGTGTATGTATAGTGTCTAGATGCAATGTTGTTGGGAGTGAGTGCCAGGGTGTACAGTGTTGTTATTAGAGGCTTATTTGTTGCAGTGGGGTGTGTGACAGCTTGTCACGTGCTGCAGTGCACCCAGACGTAGCATACATTGCTCAGTGAGTGCCATGCTGGGAGAGTGTTTAGCACCCATCATGTCATCTGTAGCCTTTCAATGGCATGTCATGCAGTGGTGTTTGCTCACATGCCACATACTCGTGCCCAACAGTGCTAATGTGTTTATCTTACAATGCCCTGTTATCATCAAGTTTTTTGTGCACATATGTGTGTGTTTGGAACATGGACCAGGTGTACTGATGCTGTTTTACTTTACATTTGTGACAGGTATCTGCCTATGAGAAGGGTGAAATCTGGCTGGACATCGCCAGGGCTGTCAGGAGCGAGGGGGGGCCTCGCAGGAGGCTCCGGAACATCAAAAAGAGGTGGCAGGACATCCGGTGCTGGAGCCGCCGCATCGCCAGAGTACAGCTAAAGCTGGAAGCTCCACGCCGGCATGGCGGCACCCGCCACCTCACCCCCAACATGCTCCGGGTCCTGGAAGTGGTGTTCCCAGACCTCCATAGGCAGTTGCAGGAGGGACAGCAGCAAGTAGTGGGTAGGTTTATGTCTGTTTGTTGTGATGTGTGTCACATGCTCCCTGCAGTGCTCAAAGTCATGGTTACACTCCCATAGTTTGAGTGTTGTGGTCAGACAGGCACTCCATGCATTGGCCTCAGAATGTCCCCGTTTCTGCAGCTGCTTCTTTACATGCCTTGCCCTAATCCACTTTTGACCAGCGCTTTGGATGATGTTTGTTTTTCACATGTACTCCTATGGTGCAATGTCTATGTATGCATCTTCCTTTGCACATTATCATGTTGGAGGGGGGGTCTGTGACACCTGTTGGTACCTTACATGTGGCACCACATGTGCACTGTGTCTGGTGTTCTACATATTTAGGCACTGATCTTGAGTCTAAACATGTGTCTTCTGCACGAGTCAGCCTCAGTGGCCTTTGTCCATGGTACTCTTTCAAATAGTCATGTGTTGGCTACAGGTCCACAATGTACAAGTGCAATACTTTGCGCTTATGCATACTTACACTGGGCAGTGCGTGTGTGCATAGTTGCCACATAAGTCAAATGTTCTTTGTAATTACTATTGATGGTCAGTCACACAATGAGGCTTGGGGTGTCAACAGCTGTGATGCCAGTGTGAGGTGATGTTACACTTGGTTCAGGTCCCAGGATGGCATCACATGTCACTTCAGGAAGGACTTTTCCAATGTGGCACAAGGTGTAAGGAAATTCAACATGTGCAGGTCTGGGTTTGGGTGGCTGGGTGTGTAAATGAGCTGTGATGCTTCATCAGCTATCCTGTTGTCAGGCAGTCAATCATCATTGTGTCGCTCATGATAGATTTTTCCATTCACTGTTGCTTGTATCCTACTATACATTATGCGTAGTGTCTCTCGCAATTGGCCACAACTAGACTTATCATTGTGCAGTGTTCAGTCTCCTGTGACTCATGATGCATGCCATGTTCAGAAATGAAGCCTCATGAATTGTAGCTGACATGTCTGATGTGTACAGGTTACTGATATGTTATTATTCTTCTCCTTGCCCACAGCATCATCATCTGAATCTGGAGGGGACACAGGCGCGGACCACGAAGAGGGACACACCGACAGTGCCACCTGCTTTGAGGAGTCGGAGGGAGGCAGTGGCACGGAGGGTGATGAGAGTCTGCTGGCCGGACGACATGTGACTGACACATCTTACCATGCCGACAACTCCGAGTAGACTCTCAGGAGGAGGGGGAATATGCAACAATGGTCTCTCCATCATCTTTGGCTGGCGTCCCCTCCTCCAGTACCATCTCCACCCTCCCAGTCGTTAATGTCCCTAGGGTCCGTTCTAGCATCCGTGTCTCCTTTGTTCCCGGCACCGCAGCCCCTGCCCCTGTGTCCCCTGCTGCCCTCAGTGCTGAGACTGTGGACCTACTCCGACAGATTGCAGTAGGTCAGACATCCATACTGACTGTCCTCCATGGACATACACAACTGATTACACAGTTGGTGTCGTTCATGGAGGGCATGTCGTCGGCCATGTCTGATCTACGTCGGAGTGTGGCTGCCATAGAGTCAACTCTGACGGCAGCAATGTACTCCCAGCAGCCTCTGTCTCCCCCCCATCCTTCAGACCCATCCACCTCTGCCTCATATCTACACAACATACACGCAGACGCCAGAGGTCACACGCACCCAGCACACCCACACGTCAGAAAAAGCTCAAAGCTCCACGCACGCAATATCAAGGGGATGTAGGCACACCCACAGGGAGAGGGGACACAATGCACACACGCATCCACACACCCAGGAATACAGACTCACAGCCCTCTACCTCCACCCCCAATGTGTCCCCGGGTTCAGGTGGTAGTTTTTCCATACTGGCTGAGGTGTGCAGCCAGGTTTACGAAGCTACTTTCGTCGCTGCACCAGCCAGTGTGGATGAATCCACTACACCTGCACCCACTCCGCCTGTCCGTCCCTTTCCTGTCCATGCGGTGCCGGAGGATTCCACAGATGGTGCCCCCATAGTTAGCACTGCGGATTAAACGCCATGTGCAGGCAAGTTAGTGTGTGATCACACCCATGGAGGCACATATTGTTGCTCGGACTTTTTTGGACTGGCCATTGGCCTTTAATGAGCAAGGACTCTTATTTGCTTTTCTTTTTTGGAGCAGCTGCATAAAGCATTTATGTTAATTTTCTGAAGTAGAGTTTGTGTGATAATGTCTGTGACTGCTATGTGCCTGGGAGCTGATGTGATGTTCAAATGTAGGTATGTTAACATGTGTCAATCTCCTGTTGGTAATGATGTTCACAATAGTATGTTGTTATGTAACAGCTGGGCACTGGTGGGCACTGGTGGGGGTGTTAGCCACACACACACTGTGATGCTGGGCTCTGGTGGGCACAGGTGGGCACTGGTGGGGGTGTTAGCCACACACACACTCTGATGCTGGGCACTGGGGGGCACTGGTGGGGGGGGGGGGTGTTAGGCACACACTCTGATGCTGGGCACTGGTGGGCACTGGTGGGGGTGTTAGCCACACACACACTCTGATGCTGGGCACTGGGGGGCACTGGTGGGCACTGGTGGGGTGTTAGCCACACACACACTGTGATGCTGGGCACTGGGGGGCACTGGTGGGCACTGGTGGGGGTGTTAGCCACACACACACTCTGATGCTGGGCACTGGGGGGCACTGGTGGGGGGGGGTGTTAGGCACACACTCTGATGCTGGGCACTGGTGGGCACTGGTGGGGGTGTTAGCCACACACACACTCTGATGCTGGGCACTGGTGGGCACTGGTGGGGGTGTTAGCCACACACACACTCTGATGCTGGGCACTGGGGGGCACTGGTGGGGGTGTTAGCCACACACACACTCTGATGCTGGGCACTGGTGGGCACTGGTGGGGGTGTTAGCCACACACACACTCTGATGCTGGGCACTGGTGGGCACTGGTGGGCACTGGTGGGGGTGTTAGCCACACACAAACTCTGATGCTGGGCACTGGGGGCACTGGTGGGGGTGTTAGCCACACACACACTCTGATGCTGGGCACTGGTGGGTACTGGTGGGGGTGTTAGCCACACACACACTCTGATGCTGGGCACTGGGGGGCGCTGGTGGGGGGGGGGTGTTAGGCACACACTTTAATGCTCGGCACTGGTGGGCACTGGGGGGCACTGGTGGGGGTGTTAGCCACAACACACTCTGATGCTGGGCTCTGGTGGGCACTGGTGGGCACTGGTGGGGGTGTTAGCCACACACACACTCTGATGCTGGGCACTGGGGGGCACTGGTGGGCACTGGTGGGGGTGTTAGCCACACACACACTCTGATGCTGGGCTCTGGTGGGCACTGGTGGGCACTGGTGGGGGTGTTAGCCACACACACACTCTGATGCTGGGCACTGGTGGGCACTGGTGGGGGTGTTAGCCACACACACACTCTGATGCTGGGCACTGGGGGGCACTGGTGGGGGTGTTAGCCACACACACACTCTGATGCTGGGCACTGGGGGGCACTGGTGGGGGTGTTAGCCACACACACACTCTGATTCTGGGCACTGGTGGGCACTGGTGGGGGTGTTAGCCACACACACACTCTGATGCTGGGCACTGGGGGGCGCTGGTGGGGGGGGGTGTTAGGCACACACTTTGATGCTGGGCACTGGTGGGCACTGGTGGGCACTGGTGGGGGTGTTAGCCACACACACACTCTGATGCTGGGCTCTGGTGGGCACTGGTGGGCACTGGTGGGGGTGTTAGCCACACACACACTCTGATGCTGGGCACTGGGGGGCACTGGTGGGGGGGGTGTTAGGCACACACTCTGATGCTGGGCACTGATGGGGGTGTTAGCCACACACACACTCTGATGCTGGGCTCTGGTGGGCACTGGTGGGGGTGTTAGCCACACACACACTCTGATGCTGGGCACTGGTGGGCACTGGTGGGGGTGTTAGCCACACACACACTCTGATGCTGGGCACTGGGGGGCACTGGTGGGCACTGGTGGGGGTGTTAGCCACACACACACTCTGATGCTGGGCACTGGGGGGCACTGGTGGGCACTGGTGGGGGTGTTAGCCACACACACACTCTGATGCTGGGCACTGGGGGGCACTGGTGGGCACTGGTGGGGGTGTTAGCCACACACACACTCTGATGCTGGGCACTGGGGGGCACTGGTGGGGGGGTGTTAGGCACACACTTTGATGCTGGGCACTGGTGGGTACTGGGGGGCACTGGTGGGGGTGTTAGCCACACACACACTCTGATGCTGGGCACTGGGGGGCACTGGTGGGGGGGTGTTAGGCACACACTCTGATGCTGGGCACTGGTGGGCACTGGTGGGGGTGTTAGCCACACACACACTCTGATGCTGGGCACTGGTGGGCACTGGTGGGGGTGTTAGCCACACACACACTCTGATGCTGGGCACTGGTGGGCACTGGTGGGCACTGGTGGGGGTGTTAGCCACACACACACTCTGATGCTGGGCACTGGGGGGCACTGGTGGGGGTGTTAGCCACACACACACTCTGATGCTGGGCACTGGTGGATACTGGTGGGGGTGTTAGCCACACACACACTCTGATGCTGGGCACTGGGGGGCGCTGGTGGGGGGGGGTGCTAGGCACACACTTTGTTGCTGGGCACTGGTGGGCACTGGGGGGCACTGGTGGGGGTGTTAGCCACACACACACTCTGATGCTGGGCTCTGGTGGGCACTGGTGGGCACTGGTGGGGGTGTTAGCCACACACACACTCTGATGCTGGGCACTGGGGGGCACTGGTGGGCACTGGTGGGGGTGTTAGCCACACACACACTCTGATGCTGGGCTCTGGTGGGCACTGGTGGGCACTGGTGGGGGTGTTAGCCACACACACACTCTGATGCTGGGCACTGGTGGGCACTGGTGGGGGTGTTAGCCACACACACACTCTGATGCTGGGCACTGGGGGGCATTGCTGGGGGTGTTAGCCACACACACACTCTGATGCTGGGCACTGGGGGCACTGGTGGGGGTGTGAGCCACACACACACTCTGATGCTGGGCACTGGTGGGCACTGGTGGGGGTGTTAGCCACACACACACTCTGATGCTGGGCACTGGGGGTCGCTGGTGGGGGGGTGTTAGGCATGCACTTTGATGCTGAGCACTGGTGGGCACTGGTGGGCACTGGTGGGGGTGTTAGCCACACACACACTCTGATGCTGGGCTCCGGTGGGCACTGGTGGGCACTGGTGGGGGTGTTAGCCACACACACACTCTGATGCTGGGCACTGGGGGGCGCTGGTGGGGGGGTGTTAGGCATGCACTTTGATGCTGAGCACTGGTGGGCACTGGTGGGTACTGGTGGGGGTGTTAGCCACACACACACTCTGATGCTGGGCTCTGGTGGGCACTGGGGGGCACTGGTGGGGGTGTTAGCCACACACACACTCTGATGCTGGGCACTGGTGGGGGTGTTAGCCACACACACACTCTGATGCTGGGCACTGGGGGGCACTGGTGGGGGTGTTAGCCACACACACACTCTGATGCTGGGCACTAGGGGGCACTGGTGGGGGGGGTGTTAGGCACACACTTTGATGCTGGGCACTGGTGGGGGTGTTAGCCACACACACACTCTGATGCTGGGCTCTGGTGGGCACTGGTGGGGGTGTTAGCCACACACACACACTCTGATGCTGGGCACTGGGGGGCACTGGTGGGCACTGGTGGGGGTGTTAGCCACACACACACTTTGATGCTGGGCTCTGGTGGGCACTGGTCGGCACTGGTGGGGGTGTTAGCCACACACACACTCTGATGCTGGGCACTGGTGGGGGTGTTAGCCACACACACACTCTGATGCTGGGCACTGGTGGGCACTGGTGGGCACTGGTGGGGGTGTTAGCCACACACACACTCTGATGCTGGGCACTGGGGGGCACTGGTGGGGGGGTGTTAGGCACACACTTTGATGCTGGGCACTGGTGGGCACTGGGGGGCACTGGTGGGGGTGTTAGCCACACACACACTCTGATGCTGGGCACTGGGGGCACTGGTGGGGGGTGTTAGGCACACACTCTGATGCTGGGCACTGGTGGGGGTGTTAGCCACACACACACTCTGATGCTGGGCACTGGTGGGCACTGGTGGGGGTGTTAGCCACACACACACTCTGATGCTGGGCACTGGGGGGCACTGGTGGGGGTGTTAGCCACACACACACTCTGATGCTGGGCACTGGTGGGCACTGGTGGGGGTGTTAGCCACACACACACTCTGATGCAGGGCACTGGTGGGCACTGGTGGGGGTGTTAGCCACACACACACTCTGATGCTGGGCACTGGGGGGCACTGGTGGGGGTGTTAGCCACACACACACTCTGATGCTGGGCACTGGTGGGTACTGGTGGGGTTGTTAGCCACACACACACTCTGATGCTGGGCACTGGGGGACGCTGGTGGGGGGGGGTGTTAGGCACACACTTTGATGCTGGGCACTGGTGGGCACTGGGGGGCACTGGTGGGGGTGTTAGCCACACACACACTCTGATGCTGGGCACTGGTGGGCACTGGTGGGGGTGTTAGCCACACACACACTCTGATGCTGGGCACTGGTGGGCACTGGTGGGCACTGGTGGGGGTGTTAGCCACACACACACTCTGATGCTGGGCACTGGGGGGGCACTGGTGGGGGGGGTGTTAGGCACACACTTTGATGCTGGGCACTGGTGGGCACTGGGGGGCACTGGTGGGGGTGTTAGCCACACACACACTCTGATGCTGGGCACTGGGGGCACTGGTGGGGGGTGTTAGGCACACACTCTGATGCTGGGCACTGGTGGGGGTGTTAGCCACACACACACTCTGATGCTGGGCACTAGTGGGCACTGGTGGGGGTGTTAGCCACACACACACTCTGATGCTGGGCACTGGGGGGCACTGGTGGGGGTGTTAGCCACACACACACTCTGATGCTGGGCACTGGTGGGCACTGGTGGGGGTGTTAGCCACACACACACTCTGATGCAGGGCACTGGTGGGCACTGGTGAGGTGTTAGCCACACACACACTCTGATGCTGGGCACTGGGGGGCACTGGTGGGGGTGTTAGCCACACACACACTCTGATGCTGGGCACTGGTGGGTACTGGTGGGGGTGTTAGCCACACACACACTCTGATGCTGGGCACTGGGGGACGCTGGTGGGGGGGTGTTAGGCACACACTTTGATGCTGGGCACTGGTGGGCACTGGGGGGCACTGGTGGGGGTGTTAGCCACACACACACTCTGATGCTGGGCTCTGGTGGGCACTGGTGGGGGTGTTAGCCACACACACACTCTGATGCTGGGCACTTGGGGGCACTGGTGGGCACTGGTGGGGGTGTTAGCCACATACACACTCTGATGCTGGGCTCTGGTGGGCACTGGTGGGCACTGGTGGGGGTGTTAGCCACACACACACTCTGATGCTGGGCACTGGGGGGCACTGGTGGGGGTGTTAGCCACACACACTTTCTGATGCTAGGCACTAGGGGGGCACTGGTGGGGGTGTTAGCCACACACACACTCTGATGCTGGGCACTGGTGGGCACTGGTGGGGGTGTTAGCCACACACACACTCTGATGCTGGGCACTGGGGGGCGCTGGTGGGGGGGTGTTAGGCACACACTTTGATGCTGGGCACTGGTGGGCACTGGTGGGGGTGTTAGCCACACACACACTCTGATGCTGGGCTCTGGTGGGCACTGGTGGGGGTGTTAGCCACACACACACTCTGATGCTGGGCACTGGGGGGCACTGGTGGGGGGGTGGTGTTAGGCACACACTCTGATGCTGGGCACTGGTGGGCACTGGTGGGGGTGTTAGCCACACACACACTCTGATGCTGGGCTCTGGTGGGCACTGGTGGGCACTGGTGGGGGTGTTAGCCACACACACACTCTGATGCTGGGCACTGGTGGGCACTGGTGGGGGTGTTAGTCACACACACACTCTGATGCTGGGCACTGGGGGGCACTGGTGGGCACTGGTGGGGGTGTTAGCCACACACACACTCTGATGCTGGGCACTGGGGGGCACTGGTGGGGGGGGGGGGTGTTAGGCACACACTTTGATGCTGGGCACTGGTGGGCACTGGGGGCACTGGTGGGGGTGTTAGCCACACACACACTCTAATGCTGGGCTCTGGTGGGCACTGGTGGGGGTGTTAGCCACACACACACTCTGATGCTGGGCACTGGGGGGCACTGGTGGGCACTGGTGGGGGTGTTAGCCACACACACACTTTGATGCTGGGCTCTGGTGGGCACTGGTGGGCACTGGTGGGGGTGTTAGCCACACACACACTCTGATGCTGGGCTCTGGTGGGCACTGGTGGGCACTGGTGGGGGTGTTAGCCACACACACACTCTGATGCTGGGCACTGGTGGGCACTGGTGGGGGTGTTAGTCACACACACACTCTGATGCTGGGCACTGGGGGGCACTGGTGGGCACTGGTGGGGGTGTTAGCCACACACACACTCTGATGCTGGGCACTGGGGGGCACTGGTGGGGGGGGGGTTGTTACGCACACACTTTGATGCTGGGCACTGGTGGGCACTGGGGGCACTGGTGGGGGTGTTAGCCACACACACACTCTAATGCTGGGCTCTGGTGGGCACTGGTGGGGGTGTTAGCCACACACACACTCTGATGCTGGGCACTGGGGGGCACTGGTGGGCACTGGTGGGGGTGTTAGCCACACACACACTTTGATGCTGGGCTCTGGTGGGCACTGGTGGGCACTGGTGGGGGTGTTAGCCACACACACACTCTGATGCTGGGCACTGGTGGGCACTGGTGGGGGTGTTAGCCACACACACACTCTGATGCTGGGCACTGGTGGGCACTGGTGGGGGTGTTAGACACACACACACTCTGATGCTGGGCACTGGTGGTTACTGGTGGGCACTGGTGGGGGTGTTAGCCACACACACCCTCTGATGCTGGGCACTGGTGGGCACTGGTGGGGGTGTTAGCCACACACACACTCTGATGCTGGGCACTGGTGGGCACTGGTGGGGGTGTTAGTCACACACACACTCTGATGCTGGGCACTGGGGGGCACTGGTGGGGGGTGTTAGGCACACACTTTGATGCTGGGCACTGGTGGGGGTGTTAGCCCCACACACACTCTGATGCTGGGCTCTGGTGGGGGTGTTAGCCACACACACACTCTGATGCTGGGCACTGGGGGGGCACTGGTGGGGGTGTTAGCCACACACACACTCTGATGCTGGGCACTGGGGGGCACTGGTGGGGGGGTGTTAGGCACACACTCTGATGCTGGGCACTGGTGGGCACTGGTGGGGGTGTTAGCCACACACACACTCTGATGCTGGGCACTGGTGGGCACTGGTGGGGGTGTTAGCCACACACACACTCTGATGCTGGGCACTGGGGGGCACTGGTGGGGGTGTTAGCCACACACACACTCTGATGCTGGGCACTGATGGGCACTGGTGGGCACTGGTGGGGGGTGTTAGCCACACACACACTCTGATGCTGGGCACTGGTGGGCACGGGTGGGCACTGGTGGGGTTGTTAGCCACACACACACTCTGATGCTGGGCACTGGTGGGCACTGGTGGGGGTGTTAGCCACACACACACTCTGATGCTGGGCACTGGGGGGCACTGGTGGGGGTGGTAGCCACACACACACTCTGATGCTGGGCACTGGTGGGCACTAGTGGGGGTGTTAGCCACACACACACTCTGATGCTGGGCACTGGGGGGCGCTGGTGGGGGGGTGTTAGGCACACACTTTGATGCTGGGCACTGGTGGGCACTGGCGGGCACTGGTGGGGGTGTTAGCCACACACACACTCTGATGCTGGGCTCTGGTGGGCACTGGTGGGGGTGTTAGCCACACACACACTCTGATGCTGGGCACTGGGGGGCACTGGTGGGCACTGGTGGGGGTGTTATCCACACACACACTCTGATGCTGGGCTCTGGTAGGCACTGGTGGGGGTGTTAGCCACACATACACTCTGATGCTGAGCTCTGGTGGGCACTGGTGGGCACTGGTGGGGGTGTTAGCCACACACACACTCTGATGCTGGGCACTGGTGGGCACTGGTGGGCACTGGTGGGGGTGTAAGCCACACACACACTCTGATGCTGGGCACTGGTGGGCACTGGTGGGGGTGTTAGCCACACACACACTCTGATGCTGGGCACTGGTGGGCACTGGTGGGGGTGTTAGCCACACACACACTCTGATGCTGGGCACTGGGGGGCACTGGTGGGGGGGTGTTAGGCACACACTCTGATGCTGGGCCCTGGGGGGTGTTGTGCTCACCACTTACACTTACAATCACATTGCAGGCGTATGTGCCACACGTCAATTGCACTGGTGTAGTGCGGTGACGTACCGTACCCCCTGGTCGATGACGTAGGTACGGCCGGTCTCCGTATTGCACTGGTGTAGTGCGGTGACCTGCCGTACCCCGTGGTCGATGACGTAGGTGCGGCGTATTGCGCTGGTGTATTGCGGTGACGTACCGTACCCCCTGGTCGATGACGTAGGTACGGCCGGTGTCCGTATTGCACTGGTGTAGTGCGGTGACCTGCCGTACCCCGTGGTCGATGATGTAGGTGCGGCGTATTGCGCTGTTGTAGTGCGGTGACGTACCGTACACCATGGTCGATGATGTAGGTACGGCCGGTGTCCGTATTGCACTGGTGTAGTGCGGTGACCTGCCGTACCCCGTGGTCGATGACGTAAGTGCGGCGTATTGCGCTGGTGTAGTGCGGTGACGTACCGTACCCCGTGGTCGATGACGTAGGTACGGCCGGTCTCCGTATTGCACTGGTGTAGTGCGGTGACCTGCCGTACCCCGTGGTCGATGACGTAGGTGCGGCGTATTGCGCTGGTGTAGTGCGGTGACGTACCGTACCCCCTGGTCGATGACGTAGGTACGGCCAGTGTCCGTATTGCACTGGTGTAGTGCGGGAGTGTGTGGCGCAACATGGGCAGACATTACAATCGTCAAATGGAGATGTGCGCGCGTAGCAAGACGTACAGGTATGTAGAACCTCGTTGTACTCACCTTCTGCGCCGTCGTCGGTTTCTCAGTATGAGGTGGTGGGCGTACAGGATAGGGATTACACGGACGATGGCATCCATGTCCTGCTTGTCGCGTACCGGGGTGCGGGTCGTGCCGGAGTCTGGTTTTACGGTAGTTTTGAGCTCTCGTAGAAAAAGAGCCGTACGGAGTGTGTGGAACACGGATCGTACTTTGTGGTTCGGGAGACGCGGTTTATGTACGTCCGGACGTAGCGTCGAGCGTCAGCCGACTGCTAATCGTACGGACTTTCGATTCGTACGGCGTTTATTACGGGGCGTACGGAGTGACGCATTAAGTTGTGATCGTACTTGCACATTCGTACGGGGACGCCTTCTGGTACGATTCGTACGGGGAAAAACGCTCCGTACAGCAATTCGGAGCGCTTTTTACCGGATCAGAATCTAGCCCTTTGTGTTTATCCAACATCCACTATCACATGTACACTGATGATACTCATCTATATTTAAAAGTCTCTGCCCCAGAAGACATCAGTTTCCTCAAAACAACTCTTCAGACAACTTAAAATTGGCTAGCATCCAATCACCTCAAACTAAATACTTAAAAACAGTCTTCCCGCCTGATCGCCCCACCTAATCAGTCACCTTTCATTCAAGAAGTGTTGAAACCTTTAAGAGCCCTCAACAGCATTCCACACGTCATTGACTCTGGGAGGTCACTGGAAATAACTCTTGACAAGAACCTCAACATGCAGAAACACATCAGTGATGTCACCAAAGGAGTGAATCACTAAATGAACATTCTAAGAACATATAAAACCTTCCTCGTCCCGAATGACTTCACGCATGCAGTACAGACCCTAGTATTTCCCAGGTTGGCCTATGGAAGTGCAACTCTCTTTGGACTGCCCAGATCCAAACTGGCTCAGCTGAGAGCCTTGCACAACTATGCTGCAAGGCTCATCTGAAATCCCTCAACTGGCTCCCTTGTTAAGCAAGAATCCAGCTAAAGATTGCCAGCGTAACACCAAAGGGGCACATTCTCAAGAACGTGTGATAACCATCGCAAAAGTTACTTAACCCCTTCACTGCTCATGACGAGCTCAGCTTGTCATGAGGCACAGTTGTGCTGTGCTCATGACGATCTGAGCTCGTCATGAACAATGAGATATTCCATTATTCAGCACAGGAGGAAAATGCCTCTAGCAGCCAAGGTGTTAACGCAACTTCCAACTTCGCAGTGTATTGCGGAAAATTACGCCGTGTTAACCAAGCATTCTCAGCACTGCGGTACCATGAGATAGTCTCCGGAAAACGTGTTAACTGACCGCCTTAAAATCAACGCCATGCCGCAAAAATGCGAAACACTGAAGTGTAGTTCCTATTTTCCCAATAGGCTCTGCGCACTGGAATAACATAAACAGCAGTGTAGACGTAGGACTGTGGTCATCTAGGTCTCTACTGACTATGTTAAACTTAATTTAGGTTTGCGCCAGCTAGATCAGAGGTCACTGGAAACTTTCTTGAATGAAATAGGGAGGGACAAGCTCCCCTGGCTCAGACAAGAAGGGATTCAGTTTCCGACAACCGCATAAAGATGACAACTTTTCTTCCTCAGATTAAGAGTATATCTCTAGAGTCGTGTGAAAACAATAGACAGCTATTTCACTAAGTCAGCAGTGCATACTTAGTTTCACCAGAATGTAGAGAAATAGAGAGACTGGCGTTTTCAATAAAAAGGTGTTATTTATTGAGCAGTCTTCTTTCTCATGCAAGAGAAATTAATTGCCACAATTGCAATACTTAAAGTAACGTAAAGTGCGTACAGTAAAAGTAGTATTATGAAATAATACTGTAAAAGCATTGAAACGGTTTCTTAGCCATATGATACTTTAAAATGGATAAAATATATACATACATAAATACATTGACTAAAGTACTCAACTGGTGCTTCTAACTAAGCCTACCCCGGTGTACCTGACCACTCTTGTGTTGTGATCCTCTGAGGCGGAAGCCGGAGGACTGTATTTGCAACTTGTGTTTTAAAAATTGCACTATTTGTCACATTTCTTTGATTTTAATCATCGCCGATCTCACCTGTTTAAAAGCGCCGATCTAAATGCGCTCTGACAGCCCTTCGTGACCACCCCTGAGACAGCGACCCCAGCGCTGAACAGGGAAACGCCCAAAGGCGGTAGCCATGCCCACTGCGAGGCCACACCCCCTCTAACGAGTACAAAACGCTGATTGAAAGCGGATTTGGCACTCTTGTGTTGTGATCCTCTGAGGCGGAAGCCGGAGGACTGTATTTGCAACTTGTGTTTTAAAAATGGCACTATTTGTCACATTTCTTTGATTTTAATCATCGCCGATCTCACCTGTTTAAAAGCGCCGATCTAAACGCGCTCTGACAGCCCTTCGTGACCACCCCTGAGACAGCGACCCCAGCGCTGAACAGGGAAACGCCCAACGGCGGTAGCCACGCCCACTGCGAGGCCACACCCCCTCTAACGAGTACAAAACGCTGATTGAAAGCGGATTTGGCACTCTTGTGTTGTGATCCTCTGAGGCGGAAGCCGGAGGACTGTATTTGCAACTTGTGTTTTAAAAATTGCACTATTTGTCACATTTCTTTGATTTTAATCATTGCCGATCTCACCTGTTTAAAAGCGCCGATCTAAACGCTCTCTGACAGCCCTTCGTGACCACCCCTGAGACAGCGACCCCAGCGCTGAACAGGGAAATGCCCAAAGGCGGTAGCCACGCCCACTGCGAGGCCACACCCCCTCTAACGAGTACAAAACGCTGATTGAAAGCGGATTTGGCACTCTTGTGTTGTGATCCTCTGAGGCGGAAGCCGGAGGACTGTATTTGCAACTTGTGTTTTAAAAATTGCACTATTTGTCACATTTCTTTGATTTTAATCATCGCCGATCTCACCTGTTTAAAAGCGCCGATCTAAACGCGCTCTGACAGCCCTTCGTGACCACCCCTGAGACAGCGACCCCAGCGCTGAACAGGGAAACGCCCAAAGGCGGTAGCCACGCCCACTGCGAGGCCACACCCCCTCTAACGAGTACAAAACGCTGATTGAAAGCGGATTTGGCACTCTTGTGTTGTGATCCTCTGAGGCGGAAGCCGGAGGACTGTATTTGCAACTTGTGTTTTAAAAATTGCACTATTTGTCACATTTCTTTGATTTTAATCATCGCCGATCTCACCTGTTTAAAAGCGCCGATCTAAACGCGCTCTGACAGCCCTTCGTGACCACCCCTGAGACAGCGACCCCAGCGCTGAACAGGGAAACGCCCAAAGGCGGTAGCCACGCCCACTGCGAGGCCACACCCCCTCTAACGAGTACAAAACGCTGATTGAAAGCGGATTTGGCACTCTTGTGTTGTGATCCTCTGAGGCGGAAGCCGGAGGACTGTATTTGCAACTTGTGTTTTAAAAATTGCACTATTTGTCATATTTCTTTGATTTTAATCATCGCCGATCTCACCTGTTTAAAAGCGCCGATCTAAACGCGCTCTGACAGCCCTTCGTGACCACCCCTGAGACAGCGACCCCAGCGCTGAACAGGGAAACGCCCAAAGGTGGTAGCCACGCCCACTGTGAGGCCACACCCCCTCTAACGAGTACAAATGTGCCGGCCATACCAGCGCAGCGGACGAGCGCAGCGGGAGCGCCTAAGGCAAGCCCGTCTGCGCCCGTCCGCGCACGGCCGGGCCCAGGGCCAGAACCCCTGCCTAAAGCAGACAACCCAAAGGTAAGCTACTCACGCAGAGAGCTACTATGTCTTAGACCCCCAACCTCTTCCTGTGATTACATCCATGATCTAAATGGACCTTTCACTCGCTGCTCTCTATGTAAGCCAGCCCAGCTCACGCTCCCTACAAAGCCTAACAAACCTGCCTCCCTCAAACTTCCCTCACTGAACTGTCGCTCACTTCCCAAACAGGCGACACAGATTAACCATCTCATAGAAGACCTGGAGATAGATATCCTTTTCCTCACGGAAACGTGGCTCGGCCCACATTCACAATCAGACATGGCACTAGCAACCCCTTCGGGCTACTGCATTCAGTCCCTACCCCGCCCCTTAGGCAGAGGTGGTGGTGTCGCCATTATTCACCGAGACTATCTCCACTGTAAAACCTGCGATGCGCAGATTACCGACTCAGAAAGTCTTCACTTCACTATCAAACTAAACCCAACCAACTCACTAACAGAATACTTGTGTACCGTCCCCCCGGCCTCTCAGGTCCCTTCGCTAGTTCCCTTCTGGACTCAGTCACAACCCAGGCCCACTCCCTATCAAACTTTATGATAGTAGGTGACCTGAACATCCATCTGGAAGACCCGGTAGACTCGGTAGCTAACGACCTGATCTTAGATCTGGCGGCACTTGACATCCGCCTACTTAACTCCGGAGCCACCCACATCAAGGGTCATCTATTGGACCCGGTGTTCACTAGCTCTCCCTCGATGCAAGCGAAGGAGGCCTTTCCCCTTCCCTGGACAGACCACTTCCTAGTCCCCTTACAACTACCGGGAACTTTCAGGAAACCCCAAAAACCTCCCACCTACAGCAAGGACAGGACCTGGTCCAGACTCCCCACGGAAGAATGGGCTAAGACCCTTGAAAGGTCCACCCCTGCACACGCAGAAGACCCCGCTACCGCAGACAAAAAATTCAGAGACTGGATCACCTCCTCCCTGGACTTAGTACTCCCACTTAGAACTAGGGAAGACAAAAACGGCAAACCTGGTTCGGCCCCGTGGTACACCGCGGACCTCCGAATACTACGGAAAAATTGCAAAAAAGCCGAACGGCTCTGGAGTAGAAACTGGCAACATTCCAACAAAGAAGCCTACCAGACCACAGTCAAACTCTATAAAGAGGCCATCAGACAAGCTAAAGCCTCATACTACGATACGCGGATACAAGAATCATCCAACTCAGCCAGAGAATCCTTCTTAATCGTAAAGGAGCTGCTCAAAGTCCTCATCACTCCTCCCTCCACCACCCCCAAAGTTGACAGAAGTAATGAGCTAGCGAATTACTTTAATGACAAAATCACCCGTATCCTGACCTCTCTCCCACTCCCCGGTCCCCCTATCCACACGGAAAGCCGTTTATCCCCCGACCAGGCTGAAAGTAACCTACGCCCCATACTGCCGACATTTCGGCCAGTAACCTGCCTAGAGGTTGAACGAACCTTAACGAAAATGAAAAGCGGATCACCTTTGGATCCAGCACCAATCAGGTTCCTCAAAACCGTAGCCTCAGTCATCGTACCCACTGTCACGGAACTCATCAACAGCTCGCTCGTCCACGGATCTGTCCCCGACAGCTGGAAGAGTGCGGTGGTGAAAGCACTTCAAAAAAAACCTCAGCTAGACCCAGCAGACTTGTCTAATTACCGACCAATATCTCTACTCCCTGGTATCAGCAAAGTAACTGAGAAATTGGTAAACACACAATTATCCCAGTTCCTTGAAACCAACAACTTGCTTAGACAATCCCAAACTGGATTCCGCCCGGGCCATGGCACAGACACCGCACTTCTTGCCGTCATTGAAGAAGCAAGGCGCATACTGGATTCAGGAGGATCAGTGGCAGTGATCCTCCTGGATCTAAGCGCAGCCTTCGACACAGTCAACCACCGTGTCCTTCTGCATAGACTGGCGGATGCAGGACTTACTGGGACGACACTCAGTTGGATTGAATCCTTCCTTGCAGGGCGCACGTTCCAAGTGTGGGACGACAATCATCACTCACCCACCCTCCCACTCACAAGCGGCGTCCCTCAGGGCTCCTCCCTGAGTCCAACGCTTTTTAATGTTTACATGGCCCCTCTTGAGGACGTGGTAACACCATTTAACATAAAAATGGTAAGCTACGCTGACGACACTCAGTTGGTCGTCTCCTTGTCCCAACTGATTGACCACCCAGAAAACCTGACCAACTGTCTTACAGGAATTCATAACTGGATGAATAATTCATCATTAAAACTAAATGGGACAAAGACGGAGGTGATGCTCCTAGGAAAACAATGGACGACCATCCCTCCAGCACTCTGGCCCGCCGTGTTCGGGGAAATTCCCCCCCCCCGAAACGTGAAATTAAGACACTCGGTGTGTGGCTCGAACCAGAGCTTACTATGAAAACACAAGCAACCAAAACTTCGGGCACCTGCTTCGGGCTCATGCGCACGACCCGCAAGATCCTCCCCTTACTGCCACCTACTTCCAGGAAACTGCTCATCCAGGGACTAGTACTGTCCCGCCTGGACTACAGCAATCTGGTCTACCTGGGAGCCCCTGAGGCCACACTAACGAAACTCCAGCGGACACAGAATGCGGCGGCACGCCTGCTCACTAACATCCCCTCCAGAATGTCCGACAAGCCGGCTCTCAAAGCTCTGCACTGGCTCCCTGTGCGCCAAAGGGTGCAATTCAAAGCAATGTGCACGACACATAAGCTGATCAACGGATCTGGTCCGGAGATCCTCAGCAAAATGATCACCCCCTACACAGCAACCAGATCCCTACGATCCCAGAATGAGAACCTAGCTAGCATTCCTAGATTCAAAAGAACTCGCACAGGAGGACGACAATTTTCCGTTCAAGCAGCTACGGGATGGAACGCTCTTCCCCGCTCCCTCAGACTTGAACCCAACTACTTGGCATTTCGCAAGAAATTAAAGACCCATTTATTTCCTAAATAGAGTCCCCTATAATCTTCTCCCCCCCTCTCCCTCCCCTCAACAGGATCACAAATCTTATAGCGCGGGGATGCCCTTGGGTCACCAGGCGCTTTAGATATCGTTATTAAATTAAATTAAATTAAAATTAAGCCTAATACTTGGGAAGGGATGAGTAAGTAGCAGTTTTTAGTTAAGTTGGTTAAGATAATTTCGCCAAGAATCTACATCAAGAATTCTCTCAAGGGCCTAGTCAGCTCTGTACCTTGGTAATAGAATGTGGGAGGTCTGGTATCCCTTTCCTCAGGACTCAATATCCCAGCGACCTGCGAGGGTAGGCTGGAAACACCGGAGCTGGACTTTCTCGGCAGGAGAAAAAGACAGCGTCTCTCTCAGTGCGTCAAACAGAAGGGCGGCTTCCGTGGGCACTCTCATCAGCTGGGCTCTCGGGCAAGTAGATGGCCGCTCTGCTCCAAACCACTGTGTGTTTGCTTAAGGCAACTATTGGTATTTTATACCTGAAAGGTGCCGGTTTGACGTAAGGTTGGACATAGGACGTCACCAAGAACTAACAGTTCTTGCTGAACTTCAGGAGTTCTTGTTTAAATCAAAACAAAAGCAGTGGGGTTTTCCCGGGCTGCTGGAGGCTTGGTTTGTTTAAAGAACGTGTTGTGCTTTCTAGGAGTCGATGGGAATAGCCGTGCTGTGCTTTGGATTGCATGGGCAATTACTGAATATGAATCTGATTCTTATGCCTTTATCAGGATATTTATTGATTATAACCTCACAAGGGCATAAATCGGAAATATCGAATTAGGGTCCTAGATATGAACACGACACCCACTCCACGGATTGATGTCCATAATTACTAAAAAACTAAGCAATAGTAAACATTCAATGATGCATGTGTTTTTTCCGACCCACCCCAAAGCACATATTTCGCATTTGAAATGGTATAAGGTAAATACACGAAAAATGAGTTTTGTACTGTACGCTATTTAAGCAGTGTCATCATTCAGATAAATGCATATATATATCAGCTGAATGAATTGCGAAAATTACACATGAAATGGCTCTAAATACAGAAAAGAAGGTCGAGACCATTTCATCACATGTTTATACAAATTGCTGTATATGTGCTAGAGGCTGAGGTAAAATATTGTCTCTAGTATCCTAAAATAGAAGCTCTGTTCTCTAAGAATAGTTCTACTTTAAGCAGAGTACCATGTGCCAAAATAAAAGGTAAATATTTTGAAAAATGGGCAAAAATAATTTTGCTTTCAGGGGAAAAGTTCCAAATATTTTCTGTAGCTTTGTTTATCAAAAACTGAAGGCCGAATTCAGAGTTCAGGGAACGCTGTGTGCTCATTGTTTTTATTAAGAGTTATTCTCATTGACTGGAGAGAACATTATTTCAGACAGACCTGCAAAAAATTGTACCTGTTCGGTGCTGCTTTCCTCTCGTACCTCACTGCCACCTACTCGTAGTGGTGAAGTCTCAACGAATGCCGTCATCAGAATCGGTAGCCGCTGGGGACAACACGATGCATGAGTCGTTACCGGACCCAGCAAAGTATCGATATCCATTGGTACTGCTGATTGTAGTGTAAGACAGATGTCCAACACGCATTCTTCTCCGCATAGCAGACATCGAAGCACAGGTATGATGCAATCTTGCCAGATCGGTCTGAATGAAACAAACCAGGTTGTACTTAGATCTCTTAGCCGGGCCAATCCGAGGACCTTAGTTATACGGTCTCGGTATCGTATCGCTAGGATCGTTTCTTCCATCATTGCTAGAGTCTTGCTTGTGGATTGGCTTGCCATATCGGTGCAGAAGGAGCACAAATAAAATTCCAGCCACGAGTCCCAAGATTAAGGGTAGGCCGCCGAAGACAGAATGGACAACATTCTGTAAGATGCCCGGAACTGTTTCAAAGGGTGCTAACAGTCCCGAAAAAATTGTCTTAAATACATGTGCGATGCCACTGGTATCAGACATGTTTAAGATTTGGCTTAACACTTCTAATAAATGTACGGGGCAATTTGTTGATAAAAGGGTATGTATCTCTGCTGCTGTCCTTGCAACTTGCAGATCATATGTTTCTTTTGATGACGTTAGAGGCACAGTTGTTTGTAAAAGAATAGAATTCATTCTGCTTAAAGTATCAATTCGAATAGAAGAGATATTCAACCGAGGCCATAACGCAGCCCCCATATCTGGATTGCTGTGGGGATACAATACTTGCATACAGAAAATGGCCCTAGAAGTTACAGTTGTCAGATAGGCTTTTCCTGGCAGCATGCCACAACAGCTGTGGTCACTTATTAAAATGCAACTACCGTTAGAAAGAGGTCTAAAAAATGCCTCTATCTGTTTTGCAGGCGTGCCATGCAGGTGACATGAAAGGTTGTTTGAAGACACTTCGCAGGCTCCATGCAAATTAATACCCTGACACAGAAGTGTACCGCTTAGTGATTTTTTACAATTTTTACCACTAAGAAATACCTCCTTGTTTCCTTCACTATAACATCTGTGTGTATAAGGTAAATTCCAGGTTGACTTGATGTATTCTTTACCCAACCTTTCATACTGGCCTGCTGGTATATACTCTTGGCAGTATTTAAACTGGAATGTTGTTATCGGAATTGTAATCGTTTCATGTATTATCCATTCGATGACAGGTCTCTCTGACATTGTCAATGGTAATCTCTCGAGTTTTTCAATGCTCAGAATCGTATAGTCTGTTCCTTTTTGTGCCAAACTGATTTGTTTATCAGTAAGGTTAAAGATACCGAATAATGACGTTGTGTTGATTAAACGCCATGGTACGTAGCCTGAACGCAGATTTTTCAGCGTCCATCCAAGCTGTACAATAGAACGTAATTGAGACTGACCATGTTGTAACATTAGTAGGTCCTGCTCTATTATATCAAAGGCAGACGATACAATGCTGTCCAGTGAATGTATTCTGGAAGACAATCGTTAACCCATTGTCCACAACAGAAAGTGATTTTTCCAAATTTATTAGATCAATTTCTCATATTTTTTCTGCTGTCTCAATTTGCATTACTTTCCATGCTTCGTTGTATGCAGCGTATATACCGGCCGCTATGAAACATTTTTGTCGCTGTTTGCGTGGTCCCATTATGAAATCACGCAAGTCAGCACTGTCTTTAAGTAAAGTCAAGTGTTGCTTAAATTCAGCCAGTGTGGATTTCTGTAGCCACTCAAGGCATAGTTTCCCTACACTGTATGTTGTAACTATCCCTGGATGTTGTCTCTGGGAATATCTAGGGTCTGGTCTGGTCTGGTCATTTTGAACCCCTGTGTTTTGTTCAGGAATCTATCTTGACAGTTATTCGTGTCTGTTGGCCAAATCAACCACTTTTTCCAATCAGTATGTGTTCTGTTTTGGTGTAAAATATGAGATACGTCTATCTCCACATCAGTAGTGCTGTCACTATCAGGCATGGGTTTCGGAATAGACGGTGTTTTCAAGTCTTTTATCTTAGCTAGGCCAAAACAAGTAGTTTGTTGAATTATCATTCAAGAATATCATTTGTTCTGGGATCATGCAGGCCCTAAACAGTGCTTCTAGGGCTTGTACTTGCCAATCTTTGGAACACCAGATTGTTTTTGTTTCAATGGTTTTTTTCCAAAATTCGAAACCTAATGTAGATATCTTGTCATAAAAATGTTCTGAATAAATCAATTTAGTATTAGTCAACATTGTTTTCATTCCTGTTCTATTTAACATTTCAAAATAAAACGTTCTTGGATCACTGTTATTAAACCCTGAGAAGTATTAGAATTTCTCAAAAAATGTTTTCGAAACTGCCTTTTGGTGGAGTTGGACAGTGTTCCCACTGGTTAAAAGATAAAACATTTCTAGGCTGAGCAGTTTTATGCAAATAGTGATCACCATAATGGTTGTAGCAGTATAGCTCTTCATAATTGGATGAACCCTGCAAGTAATCTTGTTCTGTAAATTTGGCTGACATTACTAAATCTGACATCATATTATTAATGTTTTCAAAGTCCCAGTCATCAGAGAAGGTACTAGGTGTCACAAAATCACTTAATGAAATCTTGAGCTGGTGAGGATACTTCGAGAGCTCGACCGGGCCAAGAATGTCATAATCAGTTCTGTCCCAAGCTACCCCACCGGATATTGGAATGGCTGTGATGTTCACTGATGACAGTTCTCTTTTCTCGATGTGAGAGGATGTGTTTGGCTTTAGGACCAAGTTGATGTTCTGACTTGCTGTGTCCATTGTACTATATTTTCCCTCAATGAATTTTCCGAAACATAGAACCATGATGAGCCAAAGCAGGAGGAAAAGTACTCCTAACATAATCCAAAATTCAATCCATGGTGAAATTAGATATGTCTCTTTCAGTTGGTGAAAAAGTTCAATTACTTTGTTTTTAAAAGTTGTTGTAGGAGGCGTTTCTTCATGCTCGCTAGGGTCTTCAGAGAAATTGTCGAAATTGATGAAGTAGCCTGATGCAGTTCTGTCAATTGTTGGAATTGCTTCCGGATTTTCATTTGCTTTTGCATTTTTCTTTGTTTCATTAGAATACTCTGAGGCTACGTCATTGTAGATTGGTGTTTCTTGAAGAACTGTTACTATTTGGGTTTCAAGAGGCACAAGTTCCATGGCATTATTGCATAGTCCTTTTTTATTCATTGCAGATTTTTCAATTTTGATTAGTCTCTCAGCATGAGCCTCTTGGATTGTAGCAAACGTCGGTATTATGCTATTTCTTGGGAGTCCACTTGGCCTACTACTTATTATTGTTCACATGATTGTGGTTTTACCAAGTCAATGGATACAACTCGGTTCTCCTTTTAACCAGCAAGGGGCGGTAGTACTACTGATCTTGTTCCGTTGATAGCTAAGACAGGTACTGCTTTTCTGTACGAAGGCCCAAATTCCTTCTTTACTGCGATCTTTTCTCTGACCAGATCCCCAATCTTTGGAATCCAGACAGGTCTTGCTGGGACAGGTGGTTTTTCTTCAGTGGCTGTCGACTGTTGTTTCAACTTTATGTTACTCAGGTTTTTTCTTTTTTCATTTAAATCCTGTAAAACGGCCAAACGATCTTTGATATCAAAGGTTTTTTCTTCTACCACTGAAGTGTGACTATCAAGGTCCTGAATATTCATTCTAGTTCCGAACAATAGTTCGTATGGAGTGAGACCTTTTAGAGAGTTTCTTGGCAGATTATTAGGACTACGTTGGACACTTATTAAATGTTTAACCCACCCATCACCCGAACCTAATACCCTCGCCGTTATAGATTGCTTTATGTCCCGGTTTTTTCTTTCCACAACGGCATTTCCCTCAGGATGGAAGGGAGAAGAATACCGCAATGCGATGCCCATACTATTTGTGGCCTCTTTGTAAGCTCAAGAGCTAAACGCAGGACCCTGATCAGAATGTAGCATGCCAATTGCGTATGTGCCGATAAAGACTCACAAATATTTTATAACAGTTCTGGCATCAGCCGAGCGCTGGGGCCAACATTTTTAAGTGAATCTAGCCTTAAATCCTATGGGTACGCATTTCTCAGACTGGATTTCTGCATTATAGATATCCTGATGCTATCTAATAATGGTATCTGGGCTACAGGCTGGACCGGTTCACAACTGCGATCTCTGTTGCAGTCCTTGCAATTTTTTGCAAAATAGTAGATATCTACGCTCATTCCCGGCCACCAGTACTCCGATTGCAGTTCCATCAGAGATTTCAGGATCTCTTGGTGCCTCAAACCCAACCCCATATGTGCTTCTTGTAGTAAGAAGATTCTCCGGTTCGTGTTTGGAATTACCCTATCCCCCACTCCAGGGATTCGAGCAAATGGAACGGAGTTTGCATTAATTATGTATGTATTACTGAGTGGATAGTTGAGAGGTAAGCTGAATAATCGCCTTTTAATGAGGCTTTTACCGCTAGCATGGTTTCCCCATCTATGTGTTTTTCTGAACGCTTTTCAGTGGCTACGGAAGCCGGGTGAACCGCTTCAAATGTGGCTGTGTTAGCCAATGAATTCCCTGCAACGTGAACGCCATCACGTCGATGACTCAATGCGTGTATCACATGAGTCTTTCGTAGTTCTTTCTGTAAAAGAACTACTTGTTCCCAAAGCCTTTTATGCTTTATTGTAGCACCTGTGTCATCTTTGTAACCGTTTTTGATCCATGTCTGCCTGTCACTGTTATAGGATTTGACGCAGAAATACGAATCGCACACTATTAGTGTGGGGAATTTGCGATCAGCATTTTCAAGCGCCATCTTTAAAGTTCTTATTCCAGCTCGCTGAGCTGAACATTTCCTGAGTGATTCTGTTTTGGTAATCATTGGTTTGAATTTACCAGAGCGCCAGCGACCTTTAACAATCGTGCACGCTGCATCATAGGATTTATTTTCTACATCATAGTGTTGTGCGAATCTGTCCATATAGATTACGCAGGTATATTTTTCTAGAGGCAGAATTTCAGCTGGCAGAGGATATTCGTTTTCATATACTAGATCATCTAGTTTTTTTCAGTTTTGGGTCAAAATAGTATTTCACGTCTTCTGTAGCAAAAGAAGTTTCCCATTCTATCCATTTTGGATCTAAAACCCCTTTAACCAGGTTACGAGGACTTGTTAACGCCTCAAGGGCTGATTCTGCTGAAAAAACAGATATTCTTCTGCCTTGGGCTAGGGCTCTTTCTTTAGCTACAGCAGTTCTAACCGCAGTTAGAAATTTTTCTGTGGAGCTGAGTTTCATTTCAGCTTCAGTGTACAAATGTGATTTGTAAGCTATAGGTACCGTTTCTCCCTCATTAGAGTTCAGGTATGTGAATCTGCATCTTCCTGAGATGACTCGGATTACAAGATTGCGTGTGTTCTCACGCGTTTGCAATTTTGTTTTAGTTAACATGTCTGTTTGTAATGATCTCAAAATTTCTGTGTGTTTCTGAGTCCAATTGGTTTGTTTGAAATCTGGTTTTATTAATTCATAGAGAGGTTTAACCCTCTCAGCATAATTTAGAATGTATGTTCTTCCGAAATTGAGGAAACCTAGTAGTGATTGTAAATTCTTCCGCGTTTTTGGTGCTTGGAGAACAGCACATATCTCTAAGAAATTGTCTGCCAGGCTTTTGCCTTCACTTGATAATTCATATCCTAAAAATTGGACAGTTAGATGGGCAATTCGTGACTTTTTAAAGTTGAATTTGTAACCCTCTGAGGCGAATCCAAGTATTATGGTGTTCACCCTTTTTAAGTGAGTCTCCAGGTCATCATCTGTGAGATAGATGTCATTGACATATGATAATGCTTCATCATCATATATCTGTAGTAACTCTGTTACCCTTGCTGAGAATAATCCTGGGCTATTCTGGAATCCCTTGACAGAAGAATCCATTAGAGATGTCTAATGTTGTTTTATATTTTTTGCGCACAATGTTATTCATTAGTGCTGCACTATGTGATTTTTGTACTGCAAATGTTTTACAACAGGAGTTAAGGTGTCTGTAGTCCAAAACTAGATGATATGAATCGTCTGGCTTGGAGACAGGAAACAAAGGATTATTCATTTGAGAGGTGCATGTTTCGATCACCCCTTGGTATTCAAGTTGATCTAAGATCTCCCTGACTTGTTTTTTAGCTTCTTGTTTAACTGGGTACTGACTTTGTGCAGTGGGTTGATTTTTTAACTGGATCTTGTGGTGAGTTGAGTCCTCATCCAATCCTACATGATTTTTGTACAAAGCAGGAGCTTGGGCCACTGCCCATTTTCTTGCATATGTGTATTTTTTATGAATCGGGATATGATTCGAGAAGGCAGGCATAATCATTTCTTTGCCATGAGGGCACTCCCTGACAAGCTCTGGTGGCCAGTCTTTCTCACCTAACAGAATGTCATAGCCTTTTGAAAGTTTTTTCCCACATTTTATTTTCCTGGTTTTATCTCCCTCTATACGTAATGTTATTTCATATAGCTTATGGGCCACACTAACTCGTGTGTCTGCAGTTTCCAGTTGAATGTACACATTCGTGTCCACTGTCTCCAGAAGATTCATCAGGGTCTTGTGAGCTATGCTGACTTCTGCTCCGCTGTCTAGCATTGTCTGGGCCCACTCTCCGTTTTTCAGCTGTGTCCTCTGAATTTTCGGCATGTTTAATCTTAATACTTGCTACCTTCTTTCTGTAAAATTGTAATTTTTTACTTTGATGAGCAGGTTCCTTGTCTTTGGACTTGACGTGCTCTTCTCTGTGTTCTGACCGTCCTCTTCTTTCCGATTTCTGTGAGGAAGTCCGAGAAAGATTCAGTGAGAAGGATCTAGAGGGACGTGTATCAACACCTTGATATCTGTCTGGTTTTCTTATTTTATCCCCATCTCTAAGGTTGTATCTTTTTTCAGAGGGTTCCCTTTGGGGAGACTTGTCTTCTCGGCCTGGAGATCTCTCTACGCTGAGGAGACCTTCCTCTGGACTGGAAAAGTTTTTCCCTGCAATGGTTTGTTTATTACCTTCCCAACTCTCTTTTGGAGTCTTTTAATTATTTTTAATAAATGTTTTTTCAGGATTTTCGGTTAGTTGGGGTTTTACCGGTTTCCCACCCAAACTATCTCTTCCTAGCTCTTCATAGGATTTTTCTATGATTCTGGCAAGTTCCAATTGTTGGGCTGCTATATCTGTTTCCTTCAATTTCTGGCGGATCACCACAGATGCGGCTTCACCTTTTATGTTGGCTAATAATATAGACCAGCTTGAAGTCTTTTAGTAATTTCATACCCAGAGTTAAAGCTGTTTCTGGACCGTATTCATTTTGAATCTGTCTTAATACATCTGGTATGACCGCCATAGACGGGACATCATGTGTTTTTGTGTAGATGGAAGCAAAAACTGTGCCCCAAGTGTCACAGTTTTCCACATGTGGTGCGATCCCCATCGGGAGGCAGATAGTCAGAATTCTGTGTTTCTCAGTAGGAGTAGTATCTGGAAATACTGCCTCCATTTGAGTAATTTTCTGTGCTAACCAGAATGGAATTTGTTCCCGTTTTATGGGTACTTTACCAAGACATGATTGTATGTTCTGTGGTATGATTTTGTTTATGTTCCCCTGGTGAGGGGTCTGCTGTGGAATGTTAAATGTCGGTTGGACTATTGAAGTCCGCATGACATATTGGACTAATTGTCTATGTATTTTAATTCAGAGCTTTAGCTGAGCTGAAAGTACAGGAACTGACATTTTATCAATGTCTGGATGTGGTGTGTAGCTGGCTAGAACCGGCCACGTTGCTCCTGGTCTACCTAGTGGACCGAGCCTGGTGATGTGATCATTATGTTTTAGGGCGCCTTTAAACCAGAGCAGGTGCTCTTGGTATTTTAGTGGAATTTCAATCTCCTCGAAAGGAGTGTATTGATCCGGAGGTTCCTCTATTTTGTAATAGTGGAAGTCTTTTGTCGTAGCATGTGCTGCTGGAAAATGTATCCATGAATAGAATACCTCTGTCTGCCGATATTCATGTGCCTCTATCGCGAATATTACTGTACCACCTCGTGGTGTCAGTCCATTTTCTATAAGTTTAGAGTTATAGTTCTTCTTACATTGACCGGAATGATTATAGCATCCGGTTCGGTTTCATGGAGACTTGCGTCTTCCTCTAAGAGTCGAGCTGCTATTCTTGCTCGCTCCCTTTCTTCGTCACTTTCTGCCATTGAACTAATTGAAAGTTTTCTGTTGCAGATCGAGTTTCAAGGAAACAAAGATTAGGTGCACAATATTCTGGAACACTGTATACTTCAACGTTGATCAAACCATAAACGAATACATAGGATTCTCATCCTACTACGTTCCGGCGGATATTAACCTTTCACCCACTCCAGACGTCTATTGGAGTTTTTATGGGGAAAGGGTTCTGTGTGAAAAAGCACGACTGAGTTACTCTAGTGTCTTGCGTTAGATTATCGCCTTACCAAACGTTGGGCGCCATGTAGTGTAGTTCCTATTTTCCAATAGGCTCTGCACATTGGAATAACATAAACAGCAGTGTAGACGTAGGACTGAGGTCATCTAGGTCTCTACTGACTATGTTAAACTTAATTTAGGTTTGCGCCAGCTAGCTCAGAGGTCACTGGAAACTTTCTTGAATGAAATCGGGAGGGACAAGCTCCCCTGGTCAGACAAGAAGGGATTCAGTTTCCGACAACCGCATAAACATGACAACTTTGCTCCCTCAGATTAAGAGTATATCTCTAGAGTTGTGTGAAAACAATTGACAGCTATTTCACTCAGTCAGCAGTGCATACTTAGTTTCACCAGAATGCAGAGAAATAGAGAGACGGGCGTTTTCAATAAAAATGTGTTATTTATTGAGCAGTCTTCTTTCACATGCAAAAGAAATGAATTGCCACAATTGCAATACTTAAAGTAAAGTAAAGTGCGTACAGTAAAAGTAGTATTATGAAATAATTCTGTAAAAGCATTGATACGGTTTCTTAGCCATATGATACTTTAAAATGGATAAAATATATACATACATAAATACATTGACTAAAGTACTCAACTGGTGCTTCTAACTAAGCCTACCCCGGTGTGCCTGACCTAAGCCTAATACTTGGGAAGGGATGAGTAAGTAGCAGTTTTAAGTTAAGTTGGTTAAGATAATTTCGCCAAGAATCTGCATCAAGAATTCTCTCAAGGGTCTAGTCAGCTCCATACCTTGGTAATAGAATGTGGGAGGTCTGGTATCTCTTCCCTCAGGACTCGATATCCCAGCAACCTGCGAGGGTAGGCTGGAAACACCGGAGCTGGATTTTCTCGGCTGGAGAAAAAGACAGCGTCTCTCTCAGTGCGTCAAACAGGAGGGGCGGCTTCCGTGGGCACTCGCATCAGCTGGGCTCTCGGGCAAGTAGATGGGTGCTCTGCTCCAAACCACCGTGTGTTTGCTTAAGGCAACAGTTGATATTTTATACCTGAAAGGTGCCGGGTTTGACGTGAGGTTGGACATAAGACGTCACCAAGAACTAACAGTTCTTGCTGAACTTCAGGAGTTCTTGTTCAAATCAAAACAAAAGCAGGGGGGTTTTCCCGGGCTGCTGGAGGCTTGGTTTGTTTAAAGAACGCGTTGTGCTTCCTAGGAGTCGATGGGAATAGCCGTGCTGTGCCTTGGATTGCATGGGCTATTACTGAATATGAATCTGATATTAATGCCTTTATCAGGATATTTATTGATTACAACCTCACAAGGGCATAAATCGGGAATATCGAATTAGGGTCCTAGATATGAACACGACAACATGAACGCAAAAAAAGCTGCAATGAGGCCAATCGCGATACTGAAATTAACGAAAACCAGCTACAAAACTGCAAGTCACACATGCCAAGTGGGAAAAAACACCATAAAAGTAAAAAAGAAACCTGACAAACAAATGCCAAACAACAGCGAAGCACAATGGATGTTGCCAGAGAAAAGACCGAGGAGAACCAGAACCCTACAAGCCCCCTGGAGGACCTGCCTGGGACCTTGGGGTCAGGGAAGGCGAAGGAGAAGAAGAGTAGGAAGAAACACTCCAGTCTGCAGGAAAACAGGATCCTGATAATGCAGGTGGTCGAACACCATCAACAAGTGTTTGTCACATCAACTGTGTCATTGGCAACAAAAAATGGACTATGGCAGTCCATCGTGGAGAAGGTGAATGCAGTGGGAGTGCTGAAGAGGACAATGGAAGAAGTCAAGAGGCGTTAGAATGATGTCAAGCGCACAAACTATGCCCCAGACACCCAACACCCACCAAGAGACCAATGTACCCAAGTATGACACATCTCAGCACTGTATAAGCACAGAAGGCATAGACACATCACAGGAAAAGGATAAGGGGCAGCAAAACAGAGCAGCAGGGGCCACCCCTCCCTATATGCAGCACACACACAGCAACACTTACAACAATGTGGCACAAACCGCAAAACTTCCATAACAGAACACAGGACACAACTGGTGCCGACTGGGTGTAGACACTGACCAAGCACAAGTTGCATTGCAGGGAAATGTGAGATGACAATGTACAAGTATGAACACACACACGCGTCTTTTGTCAAAATGTCCACTGTTCCCCATCAAATAGGCAGCTCCTCCCAAACAGCCACAATAAGCACAGTCATTCAGTCTGTATGTAAACATGTACAATGCAACACATTGTTAAACTGAATCTCCCCTTCACATTGCAGAGGGACAATCAACACCTCCTGAAGAGTAGCCCAACCTTCTCTTCCCTGATGACAAAGAGGACCACCACAGCTTCGACTCCAACGCCCTATAAGAGTTTCTTGACAGCTACGTCAACCCACCTTCAGGAGCAGGGCAGCCCAGCTGCAACAAGGACACCCGCCCCCCTGCACAGACCACACAGCAGGCAGCACCCACCACCACGGCTGCCTCCCAGGACCCCCACGAAGAACTCATGGCCTTCCAAATCTGTGTGCTGGGATGCCAGGAGCAGCTGGCTGTACAGGTGCGGGTGGACTTCGACCGCATGGCAGACAAACTAGATGCCATAAGTGGGTGTCTAAGTCTCGTCAGGGACCACTCACAGTACCTAACAGACACCCACAGTCCTCCCCATGCTCTCCAATGAACCATGGCTGACATTGCTAAAGTCCTGACTCAGAGACAAGAATGACTGACTACTCAGAGCGGCTCCATCGAGCTCGTTGGAGCCGCTCTGAGGCACCTTGAGGTGGGAAACATGCGGAGGCTCATGGAGACTATGGAGCGAGCCAATGCGGAAAGAGCAGCTGCCACTGCTGCACACCAGTGAGTGGTAGTTGGGTTCCTCAAGGACCTCAAAACCATCCTTATTGCATTGCTGCCACAAGGCCTGGTGCTGCTGCTACCCCTACATCCACATCTCCGCCCCCTGTAGTGTCAGTACCACACAGTGTAACAGACATTCCACCTCCGGTCCCTAAGGTGTCACTGGCACACAGTGCTGGAGAAAAGCCAGCACCACCCACACGTGAGGCACATGGTACAGCAGAGGACGAAGAGGCGGATGAAAGCGTCATCATGGTAAGAAGGACGCAGTAGCATTCATCTCAACCATATGGCCGGTTTCAGCTTAGTTCTGCCCTCTGCATCATCACCTTCCACTGTCCCCCGATGCACTCTGCCACACTCACCTTGGACCTCGCAGTGGAGTGCCCTATTCTGTTTGAGCGCCAATGACACAGCAATCAGACTGCGAACTGAACTCTTCCTCGTCCTTTGGACTTGTCATTTCCTGAAGAACACTGGCTGGCCCTCCAAGGGCCAACATCGTAATGTAGGGTGTGCATGGCCCTGCACTGCTCCAGATGCAACACTCCACTGAATATGCATTAAACATTCTAAATCACACAGATGTGTTGTGTCTATGGTATTTCATGTGTGATAGTACTGATGAATGTAGGGTCAGTGAATTCCCCCTACGTCCATGTGGCTCATGTCATTGGACTTGGGTCACAGGGTGACACATTGCTGAATGTTGTCCGGGTGGCGCAGACGAAACAATGGGGAAACACGCATTAGTTCCTTCTTTGTCCAGCCCCGTCAGAACCACGCCCAGAGCCCCAGGGTCATTGTTCAAACTCTTACCCAGGATTGACATACGGCAGGTCAACCCACTACGCTTACACTCACGGGGGGGGTACAACGCTACAGTGGAGAAGTGTGGCTCAGGGGTTAGAGGCGGCAGCCCCGGAAGCTGAGATCGGCCCTGGACCAGGGTTCAATTCCCTGCCTCGGTGGGTCTTGGGCTCAAAAATTCCACGGACTCGATAATTCTCGCTCCGGTGCCTTCTCGACTCACGGGTTCACACTCTGCGACTCTGGGCAATAGCTTGCTTAATCTCCACAATGGCCCCTCGCGGCGGGATGCCTGGCTTTCACCTTGTGGATACCCTGCCGGGGTTATCTCACAGGGGAATACCAGGACGGGTTCCCTAAGCAAGCGCTTAGATACCGACCTCGGTCAGTGATTTGTGCTATATAAATACATGTACATTTACATTTACATGGGCCATGTCTCCCCTGTAGTGATCTGCTGTTCACAGGTCTAGTTGTCAGCATGCCACAGCCCCTCCCTCACAGCTGGTTTACACCCACACCCATCCAGCACTCTGTCACAGCACAAGGGACCCTGCCAATAAAAAGGGCAGTGCGCATGTGCACCATATCTGACCTCTCTCGGGGTGTATCCATGTCTTATGCATTGAGGCATGGGGGCCCAGGGGCCTGTGACATCACATTCTGCAGGCCTGGAGGTGACATGATAGCGTCGGCACCATGATACCGAATCATTGAGGGCCCATGACTAGCCGGGCACAGACTTGGTGGCACCGGATACACTGCGGCCGGCACATGCGGCCGGGACATGACTTTCGGTGCACTGAGATAACGGCACCTTAATTGCTGAGCGGGTGTGCAGCCGGCGATGATGCCCTGTCCTGGAGGTCTGGACAGCTCAGGTTTTGTGTACCCTGCTGGACCGGAGTGTAGGACTGAGCCATCAGGCAGCGTGGGCCTACCGCCATGTGGTGTTGCCTTCTGGATCACAGGGTTAGTGGCACCCATGAGGCTGGGCGGGTGTGCAGCCTGCAATGATGCAGGGTGCACTGGTATGTCCTCTACCATGGAGAAATTAAGACCCAGCATCAAACGTGAGACCTGGGGGCCCACGGAGCGGAGTTGCATGATGTGGAGAGTGCAATGTCCGTGGGCTTGGGGCTTGCACCGGCACGTGGTGGGCCCTCATTTGTACACGCCGGCGGCAGCAGGGGAGCAGTGAGGCCTGGGTGCGCAGGGGCGGGCATGCATCGCTGGGCGGTGGAAGGGGCTGGGGCGCAGCATCCTGGGTGCGATGGGGCAGACAGGCAATGATGTTGTGTGCAATTGTATGTACTTTGCCATACTATGTTTCAGATGACGGGTCTGTCTCAGATGTGGGACCTGGTGAACAGCACTACATATCAGCAAGTGGTTGGAGACACACCGGTGGCAGCAGGTGAGCAGTGTGGCCTGGGTGCGCCGTGTCAACACTCTCTCTCCCTGCCGCTTTTCTTTTTTTCTCTTTGTCTCTCTCCCCCTCTCTGTCCATCTATCTCCCTCTCTCCCACTCTGTCTGTCTATCTCTCTCTCCCTCTCCCTGTCCGTCTATGTCTCTCTTCCCCTCTCTGTCCGTCTATCTCTCTCTCCCCCTCTCTGTCCATCTATCTCTCTCCCTCTCTCCTTCACTCTCTCTCTCTCTGTCCCTTGATGGGTGCAGGACACACCTTCTCATCATGGTATTTGTCTTGCAGACTGTGACCTACGGAGTGTCCCGAGGGGTGCCGCCATGTGTCTTCCTTTCTGTTCTGTGTTTGTCTTAATACATTTTCATTTGTTGCTTCGAAGGTGAATGTGTGATGCTCATTTTTGTGTCGACACATGGTGACATCTTGCAAAGTATTGGAACGGAAATGCAGAATAATGCTGTGAAGCTGACGACTATTTTCAAAGAGCTCCTGGTTGGTTGCAATGGCACACCCTGAAGAACCCTGCTTGACGCGCTACTCGAACTGTCTGCCGTGAGGGAAACTGCTCTTTCCTCACAACTCTCAGCCCTCACCTCCTCTCTTTGGGGGTCAGCTGCATCGCTCAGTTTCGCTGCGCCACACCGCACCACCATGAGGGCAACGGCCAAGTGGTCGTGGCCTACAACATCCAGCAGGCTTTGCTGGGGCACAGAGTGAGGATGTCATTTAAGGGCCCCGGAGGCCTTCATAGCCAGCCCAGCCCTCACACAGCGCGGAACGCACGCGGGCATTCCCAGGCCAAGCCCAGGCCAAGGGCAGGCCCATCTGTGCCCGTCAGAGGCTGGAAGAGGCTGGGCTGGGCCACCGCTCTAATTTTCCAGACCCGGGATTAACCTGGGATTATCAAGAAAGATACTGTGACAGTGACAGCGTCCATTGCAGGAATTTGAATCCTTTGAGTCTTTATCTATTGACATTTTATTGAAGTTTCTAAATTAATTGCAGTTTGCACTTTACGTAACTTTACGCTGCTAACAAATTTGGACTTAGCACTTTGCACTTATTCCTGTACGCACATGCTTGGCTCATTTTTAGCTTAATGTTATAATTTTTTATAATATATAAATGTTTTAACAGTTTTTAATCTTGGTTTTTATCAAGGGGTCCAGCTCATTTAAGCACTAAGCACTTTTTTCCCGTCGGGGACACAGTGATCCAGCTAGTTTACAAGGGTTGTGTAGTACCAACATTGAGGCTTTGAGAGCTACAACCTCTAGTGGAGGAACAAAATGGGGAAAATGAAGCAGGCTGCGAGCCATATATCCAAAGCACCAAGTAAACATAGAAAGATTAATATGACGCTGCTAAATTACTTAACAGGGGCAGTTGGAGACATTGAAAGACAAATATTATCTCTATTGAGGAAACAATAAACAGCGAATCTGCAATCCCATCCCCTCCACAACAACATGATACGGCCAGCATAGTGACATGCGATGCAAGTCGGGTAGTGGTGGGAGGGAAAGAGGCACTTGATAATGCTATTTGCGGACAACTAAATAATGGGTGTGTTCAGGAAATTTCTGAGGATATTTTAAATGACTCTGCAGAAAGCAACCAACTAGCACCTAAGAAAAAATGTTGTAACTCGCCCAAACCATTGGTTGCTAACAACAACGCTGGAGATGCAGTAGTAATCCATCCGGTCCTTGCCCATACCCCTAGATCCCCTAAGACCCAATAAAAAAGGCCATATGGTAAAACACAGGGGGGTAGGAACAAAACACAAAGGGACCTGGTCACCATGAGGGGGAAAAAAAGGCCACTGTAACTCCAAGCGAAGTAGCGGAGCTATGTGTAGCCATAAAAGATCTAACAGAATTTGTGTTGCGATCAATTAATACCCTTGCATAAAGGTTGGAAAAAATAGAAATTAGTCTAGATAAATTCTTAGGACTCCCCCAGAAAGACACACTATGTAATGGCGTAGCAAAACAATGACTTCTAACGACTAGTAACGACTTCATTGACAAATACGAAAAATCTAGAAGTTAGCAAACGGGGTGACTGCCAGGACCAGCTGCCCAACGCTCCCACACTCTCTGCCAAAAGTCACACACAACAAGAAGAGAGAATTAGACCTAAAGTCTTGGGCTGGGATGGTAGTAAACTAAGGACTGAACGAGGGGCTGGAGTAAATACCAGTAAGGAGGTCAACAATGTTTCTGGGGAGAGATATAATGCACAAATACTTAACCTCCCCCCAGCGGCAACGCCATATACTATTATCTTAGTTGACGTTCCCCAACTTTCACCAGCAACCGTAGACAATTGGCCTGCCTTAAGAAATAAGACTATTAGTTGGTTGGGTAATAGGACAGGTCTAACAAACACTCTTTTTAAGGAATTTAAGATAGTGAGGAGGGTGGGTTGGGTAGGCCAACGTAATAAACTCTACGAAGGAGATTGCATAGTGCTTTTGTTTGGCTCACTGGCCCTAGTTAGGGAAGTCCTATCAAGAATGTATAAATCAAACACATCTAATACCATTATTCGAGTGCGTTCCCTGGGATTCTTTTATCCACCACATATCATGAATAACCCAGTTGACCATGGTAAGCAAGGCTCGAGACAAGAGGGACCAGGCTACAATGTGGCCGTGTCACACAGATTCAGTCCCCTTACTTCCTTAGATGAGAATGATTGACATTCAATTGGTAGGGGTCACCATATACATAAGCATACGCCAAATACTGATAACATGGTTATTCTATCTCCTCAGAACCCGGCCATGGAAATATGGGAGGTTGAAATGGAAAGTACCTTAGGTAGTGCTAATCTCCCAGGAGATGGCCACATGAACCAAATTGATAATCAATTGGAGCTATGTAGAATCCTGTTCTGGAATGTGGCAGGCCTAAGGAATAAGGTGAATGATCCAGCCTGGTCAACTTTTATTAATACTTTTGTTGTTCTCTGTTTGCAAGAGACTTGGGCTATCAACAGTACACATATAAATGGGTATAAGACATACCACACTCCTGCAATCCAATCACCTAGTGGTAGGCCAAAAGGTGGATTACGTGTTTATATTTCGAATCTGTTGGCCACACATAAGAGCGTGATGGTCAGTTCTGAAATTTATTACCAAATGGTTTTAATACAGACGGATCGCAATAATGCACTGCTACTTGTAAATTTCTATAATAACATCGAAATAGCCCACCTGGGATCCATATTAGAGAAGGTCAGTGGAGATATTGCCAATTCAAAATCAAAGGCCAACACTGAAACTGTACCTATTTGGGGCGGGATTTTAATACTAGTCTGTGTCCAGTGGCGGGTTCTGGGAAGTGTGGTTTAACTTTGGATAACGATGATCCATCATTCCACTTCCAACACACCACAAAAGGCGAGCAGTTCAATGAAATCATGTTTAAACACGAGCTGGGATTTTCAAACCGTCTGCACGCCTATAGTGGAGTTTGGTTATACATTTATAGGGAGAGGTGCCAAATCAACTATCGATTTCATCATCATCCCAAAACCGTTACGCTAGCCACATGAAAGCCTATGACATTCATCACAATGTTATGAGCGACCACCTGGCTATTAGTGTGACCATAAAAGTTCCTGTGCCGGATGCCAAAGAGAACTTGTAATAACATAGCGTGGATGAAGGACATAGAACTGGGGAGAAAAAATGGATATGCTATCCGTTGGGGAAGCAGGGACCCTACAAAATTTAGTACAGAGATAGTAGTAAATGCACTAGACCCAATCTTAAAATGTCTAAGTGACAGCCCGACACATGATGATGTTTTAACTGCTTTTTCGAATATTACTGGGATTGTCAGAAACACTCTATTTAAAGAACATAAAGGCACCTGTAACACAAAGAAAGGCTGGTTTGATAAAAATTGTACCAAAAGCTACTTAAACCAAAAGAAGGCCTTACACAGCAAGGAGAGAGATATGACCGAGATAAGAGTATGCAGAAAACTGTATCATGAAGCAAGGAAAAATAGGATATCGGAGCTGAAAGAAAAGGCCTGAAGGACCTCAGTGAGGCTGCTGAGTCTAAAGATAGCTCTAAATTCTGGGCAGCAGTAAACACACCCTTCCTTGTTAATGAAATAGATGTGCCAGCCATTGAGTTGGCCATAACAGACCAGACCTGGATTGACTTATTTTCCAAAGTATATGCTAGGCAGAAGTCTAACGAGGAAGCTTTCGAGAGGCCCGAAATAGGGAGTGTAAATCAGCCCTTCATACCTATCAAATTTGATATTTCGCTTCAGGACGTAAATGCCGCAGTCAAAGCAAGTAAGAGTGGTAAAGCCTATGGCCCTGACGGGATACCAATTGACCTTTATAAGTAAAATTTGGAGGTTTGGGGCCCCATTTTAACCAGGGTTTTACAAGCAGGCTGTGAAAGAGGATTTATTAGCACATGTTCCGAATCCATTATAGTCCCCATTTTTAAAAAGGGTGATTGAGAGAACCCTGCCTGCTACCGCCCGATATCTTTGTTGGATTCTCTGATGAAGGTAGCAGGCAGGATTGTCCTAGATCGACTACAGGGATGGACCGAAGAAAAAGGCATATTAAGCGACGTCCAATGTGGTTTTAGAGCTGGTTTAGGAACTAACAAGCAGATTTTGAATGTCAGTATTTTAATTGGCAAATGTTCTAAGGCCAAAGTAGGGAAATTCTATTTAGTCTTTGTAGACCTCTCAGTGGCTTTCGATTGTGTAGTTCATGAAAAGTTGTGGGGTGTCCTTAATGAATTGAAAGTTGACCCTATTTTAATTCAGTTTTTAAGACAGTTATATACCGGAGCCACTGCAAAGGTCCGCTACGGTACCGAGGACGAGTGTACCGCCTCATTTAAAATAGAACAAGGTGTAAGGCAGGGTTGCATATTGGCACCACTCCTGTTCTCTTTATACACCACCGCCTTGGAACAGGAGTTGGTGTCACATACCAGGGATCCGCCACTTGTAAATTCCCGCCCGATCGCATCTCTCCTTTATGCCTATGACGCTGTCCTCATGGCCCGCGTGTAAATTAGTTACGAAGGGCTTTTCTTTTTTACACTACTTTTTTGGATAGGCTTGGCCTAAAAACTGAATGCCAAGAAACTGTTGTGGTGTCATGCTGGACAATGAAAAGTAAGAATAGAACTTTTCAGGTGGGGGGGGGGGAGCGATGTGTAAACCATCCCTTCATTTAGCTACCTCGGCGTGCTTTTTTACAGATCCGGATCTTGGGCACCAGCAGTTAAAGCTAGGTCCTTACTTTTCATGAAGTCCATTGTAGCCCTTTTTAACTTTTCTAAAAAATTAGGGAAAAGGCCACCAGAAATGTTATTAAAGATGTACCAGGCAAAGTGCGTGAGTATAGCAGTTTATGGGGAAGAGATCCGGGGATTCCAAGACTGCACTATAATTCAACGCAGGGAAAATGTCTTTTTGAGGTCCCTTCTAAGTGTTCCATCCAGTGTACCAGTTTTTATATTGTTATTATGAGCTGGGGGTCACATACATTTCTGACCTGATTAAGGCCCAGCCAGTTTTGCTATTGCATAGAATGTGGACCACAGAGAGTGCTAGACTTAACAGGGAAATAATAAGGGGCGCAATGAGACTAGACATCTTATGGCTGAAATACATTGAAAATTTTATGCAGGACATTGGCCATCCAGAATATTTTACCCCGCCCAATAGTATGAATTTCATTAACTGAAAAAAGCTTTAAAAAGGTGTATGGCTCACCCAGAAGAAAATAGGTTAACACTTGAGTTGAATAAACCCATGGTGATCCATCATCAACTGATCACTACCACACGTAGTATTCAACCATATCTGCAATACGTTTTGGGCAGATACAACAGATATCGCTTGACCAGATTTAGGTTTGAGACTTTTCACCATCTAATTACGTACCCTACGATTAATGACTGGTCAAGGGAACTCTGCCGATGTCTGTGCGATAAAGTTTCACGACAAAGCGCTATACATGTGGTTTTATTCTGTACGTTTTATATTAACGAGAGGCTAAGATGGTTAAACCCACTATTAAAAATAGTCGCCCTGCTTTTACATATTTACAGATGCTCGATAGCTACTATTGTACCGGTTCTATGGTGGGCTTCCTGAAGAACGTATTGAGGAAAAGGAAAGCTGTTAGCATTTGAATTTCATGAAATGTCTACTGGAATGTCTACTTAATGGAACCACAACATGTTTACAAGTATATTATGAACATTTCAGAACTTTCTGTACGATAGCCGTGTATAAATGAATTTTCTTAAATGTATATGATATGATGATGTATTGTCTATTTTTATATGTTTGCTTTTATGATTTCATTGCTCAAAATCGAATAAAGCTCGTTTTGAATTGAATTGTGTCGACACATGCATGTAACCAGATGTGATTGTGCGTCATAAGGTGGAATGTTTGGTACCTGATTCTGTGTAGTCGATGTGGCATGTTTTTGTCTGGGGGGTTGGAAAGGGGGGTCCTGGGGATGGTGGCTGTGGGTGTTGTGGCCCTCTTGGGTGTCCGGGCTGCATGATTAGTGGCTCCATGGCATCTGTTGTTCTTCAGGTGTGGCTCTGGGCTAGGCTTCCGTTCATGGTGCAGGCTGTGGTCCGACTTTACACTAGGTCAGAGCAAGTATTAGTTTCCTGCTGCTAACATGCCTAATCGCCTGTTTTTGGATTTTATCGACGATATGGCTGGTCGTTGAGAATGTTGTGGAGTGGTGTTGTCGCTGCCTTTTGCTCTGGAACGCCTACTCTGCATCTCATTAGTGATAGTTGGGGGGTCCTCTGTGGCGATGTTTTTTACAGCTGCTATCACAGATAAACTGGTGCTATGTGCTGTTACCACCAGCTTGTGAATGGGGCGATATATTTATCACGACTTTGGCTGTGATAAAGTGCCGTTAACTTTCTGATAGCTGCTTGAAAATATGCCCCAAAGCGTTCCCCTTCAAAACCCCTAGATATCTTGCTCAGAAACTAGAAAATTCTGGTGGTTCCAGATCATCCAGAAGCTCCAACATCTTACTTCTGAAACCTCAGAGATAACACAAGAAGAAAACTTACAACCAATCTTTCTCTGGGAATGCTCCAAGAATTTGGAACACCTTGCCCCACTCAAGTCAGAATGAATCCCTCAACTGTATCCTTCTAGAAAGAAATAAAAGTACTACTTATGAGACAATTTTTTCCCTAGATCCTAAGATATCCATCTTGATTCCTCAATTCTCCTTATGACTACGGCATACCGACTACTTTGTGTTTGTGACTTCTCAGTCCAGACACTACCCTTCCTTTTCTAAACACTTCATGATCCAACAGTTTTCTGGACTATGATACTTTAGTTTGTTATTGGTTTATCTCCTCTGCTCTCTGGACACTGTAAAGCATACCCATCCTTTCCGGGTATTGCCTTAGTCTGCATTTTTCTCTAATATGATCTCATTATACTTGTACAGTGCTCTGATTCCTGCAAGGGTCATGATCACACTATAAAAAAGCATCAAATAATAACCAGATCTTTGAGTTGACTGGCGGAGTGGATGGCAAGATTTTGAAGTCACAAAGTGCCCAAAAATTAAGGACTTCTCCTTTTCTTCCAGGAGTAGCTCCACTGAAGTCACACCTAGGGTCCAGGACATGAGGTGCACCTCTTGGGGATCAGAAACACACTCCAGTTGAGGCCAGAAGGGCTCAGGCAGGTCTAGTTTCAGGTCCAGACAAGTCCAGTACAGGAGGTCAGCTTTGCAATTGCAGGAGGGCCTCTGGAGCTTGTTATGTCCCTGTAGCTCAGAACAGTTAAGTAAGCAGACCCCTGGAGCCACTACAGGTCCAGTCTTCCTTTTCAGACAGCAGTAAAGGCCTTAAGTAGAAGAGCAGCTGGGCAGTCCTTCTGTAGTAACCACAGGTCTAGGAGTGTACTGAAGAGTGGGTCTAAGGGCCACCTTTTTATAACTTGTAACCACTTTGGAATGGAAGAAACTTGTGGATTGTGGAGTTATGTCTAGAATTCCCTGCCTCCCTGTCCCGGTCCCAGTATCTATGCATGCACAATGAGCTAGTGTGAATTCCTGTGTGTGTGAGCTGAGGCAGTGTCTTTGAAGTTCAAGAGTAACAGGTGTCAGCTCCGCCCCTGTCAAACAGACAGGATGGCTCATCCTGTCAACACCCAGATCCTCTATTTTCTGGCTCCCTGGGAGGAATAAACAAAGACCAACTGCCAAACATACCTAGGCAC
Organism: Lissotriton vulgaris; assembly: GCF_964263255.1. NCBI lineage: Eukaryota > Metazoa > Chordata > Amphibia > Caudata > Salamandridae > Lissotriton > Lissotriton vulgaris. The sequence goes on from NC_141687.1 coordinate 1,569,176,669, forward strand.
GTGACCCAGGAAAAACTGTATGCACCAAAAGGTTTGGGCAAGAAAATGCCAACTTTCTAAAAAGAGGCATTTATTCAGAATTGTCACTTAAAATCCAACTTCATCACGACAGAGGTCTGTAAATTCCATTTCCTCAGACACCAATAGTTTTTTAAAAACTTGATTTATTGTTTTACATTAACAACAACAAAGGTACTGTTCTGAAAAGAAGTAGTTTGTGTCTGTGGTTAAGGGAAATCTTCTGTGTTTGTGCACAGCAGTAGTTCCACTGGGAGTCTGGGATTGGGCAACCGAGATTGCCTTCCCATGTCTCTCGAATCTTGATATCTGTGGTCGGAAGGAAGGCCAGACTTCCCTTGTATAGTTTATATATTAAGAGTTCCCCTCCGGTGTCAGTAATGAATAGTGTGAAAGGGGAGAAGCTGTCCGGCTCCAGGGAAAAGTTGGGGATCTGGGTTCAGAAGGCTCCTTGCAACCTCCTCATTATAAATTGGTCCATAAGTGGGCTCCCATGGAATCGGGCACCATCCATTCTCAAAACCGCATGTCCCCCCAGAAAAAGTATGCTCATGGTGGTGAGTGAGTATTTAGTGAAGGTTTGGCGCACTAACGCTTCTTGTGTGGTAGGCAGCCATGGGTTGCCAGCTAAAAGGAGAGCCGAGGAATACAGCGAGCGACCTCCGGCCAGAAGGGCAAGTCACTTCCTGAACCAGCTAGCCGTGGATACAGTTTGAATGTCATGGGTCTGTAGGGAGGCCCATTGGCAGTAGTGTAGCAAGCGGGATCGGATTGGTAAGGTACGCTTCTGGTTTAGCGTATGGGACCCAAGTGTCTGGATGGTACCAGTGGTGTGAAAAACTGCACTGGGCCACTAAGTCGTACAGTTGAAAATTAGGGACTCCATACCCCCTGTTCATATGGCAGGGTCATTGTGTCCCAGCTGATCCTGTGTTGTTTGCGCCCCCAGACCCGGCATGTGAGGGTGGTGCATAGTGTGTTGCATGGTGTGTTGAAGAACGCATTGGTGATCTGGATGGGGATGTTGTGGAACATATACACAAATGTGGGCAGCACTACAATTTTAATAATGGCAACTTGGCTGGCCAGTGATAGTTGGAGTTTCAGCCAACGTTCTAACTGCATGTTTAGTTTGCTCAACGCCTGTCCATAATTCAATCGTACTATCTGCTCTGCCTCTTTGTAGATTTGGACCCCTAGATATTTAACAATGGCAATGTCCATACCATTCGCCGCCGCCATCAAGGGAAATGCCTCAGACGTGTTCCAGTTTATGTTGAGCCCAGATAATGTATTGTATCGAATTACTTCTCTAAGTATGGGCTCCAGGTTTTCACTGGGGTGCTGTACATAAAGGATAACATCATCCACATAAAGTGTAATCAAGAGCGGGCCCGTCTTGAACTGCCACCCCCTATGGATATGGTGCTTCTGTAAATGCCGTATTTGGGGTCAAGAGCAATAATGAATAACACGGGCGATAGCGGGCATCCCTGCCTTGTACCTTGCTTCAGGACAAAGGGGGGGTCAGCATCCTGTTAGGAAGTATTTGTGCCATGGGTTAAGTGTAAAGTACAGTAATGAGTGCTGCAAATCGCATTGGCATACCCATCTTACACAGTGTAGCTATTAAGAAAGGCCACTCCAGGGAGTCAAACGCCTTCTCGGTGTCCAACAATGTGGCAACTGTGGGAATTTCAGGTGGGATCCTATGCAGCACCGCAAACAGTGTGTGCAAATTCAGAGCAGTAGATCTGTGCGGGACAAAGCCCGACTGAGCTGGTGAGATTATTTGGTCAAGTAGGAGGGATAGTCGCAATCATGTTGGCCAACAGTTTGTTATCGAAGTTCAAAAATGAGAGTGGCCTGTATGAGCCACAAAACTGTGGGTCCTTCCCAGGCTTGGGAAGCAGTATGATTAATGCTTCTCACAATGTGAGTGGCAGCGCCTTATCCTCCAGGACCTCCCAATATAATTGAAGGAGGAGTGGGGCAGGTAAATGTGTATATGCTTTATAAAAAATGTCTGTGAAGACAACAAGACCAGGGGGCATATTAGCAAGAGCCTTGTTAAAGTTATCACAGTTTTAGCTGCAGGAATCTGCCGCTAAAACAACGATAATGGGCTTGCTAATATGCGTTATGGAATTCCAATAGAAGCCCAGGTCAGATGTCTGGCACATCTAACCTGTGCTTCTATTGGAATTTTATAACACATATAAGCAAGCCCATTATTGCCGTTTTAGCTGCAGTTTCCTTCCGCTAAAACGGCGATAATATTAACGGGGTTCTTGCTAATATGCCCCCAGGTGCCTTCATACCATTCATCGCTTCAATGCCTTGGACTATTTCCTCCGTTGTAAAGGATTCCCCCAGAAATTGCTGATGTGTGGAGCTCAGCCACACCATGGCTATTTCTTCCAGGTATTGCGTTCTCTCAGCAGCAGCATCTGTAACCTGAGTTGTGTATAGCTATGAGTTTGACTGTTTGGGCAGAGAAAAACGTTCCAACCATAGTTTGTTTCCCATATGGCGGGATTTATTAGGCGAAGTGCTAATTTGGAGAAAAAAAGCAAATTTTTTAATGCATTTGAGGACTTTTTCCAGATGAAAAGTGGTAATTTGCTATGTATTGCTTTGTGGGTAATACCAAACAGCTTGAAGGTGGATCTTCTAGCATTCTATAACCAATGTATATATATAACTCAAGGGAGGGGAGATATGCACTTGGAACTTTACATGTAGGAGAAGTCTGGCAGCAGATTTCTGAATTCTTTGTTGTCTTTTTATAGTTGAGAGAGGTGATCTGTGGTATAGGCCATTAGAATAATCAAATGTAATTAGTACAAGAGAAAGGGTGGCTTGGACACTGTATTTAAATACTAGGTGGGGGAGATGCATTGCAGAGATTTCATAGTAATAAAGCTTGAACTTGCTACCTTATACACTTGTTATTTCATTGACAGGTTTCAGTCCATGGAAAATTGTGAGGTTTCTTACCTCTTTAGATTCTTTAGGTTGTGTTCCCAGATCTCCAGTCCTGGTGCAGAGTGGTTCGCAAATGTTCCAATCACCGCAGGTGAGTATTTCTGTTTCAGATGCATTTAATCTGAGGTGGCTGCTCAAAGGCTCAGTGGCAACTGAAGAATTTGGAGTTTCCAATGTCTTTTGGTCTTTCTACTTTAAAACGTATTTGCAAGTCATCTGCATAGTTATAGCAGGTGAGCTGAAAATTATTGATTGCTGCTGGTAATGACTTCATGTTTAAGTTAATATAGTGGGGTAAACCTTTACGATGTATGGTTTGAATGAGAAAGGAGGAAGGAGGAGTATGGATGACATTTGCTCTATTCTTTAGTAGGATTTGATCGAATCAAGAGTGGTACCCTCTATGATGGCTTCCTGGAGTCTTTGGATTATAGTGTCATGATCCACTGTGTCAAAGGTAGCTGAAAGGTCCAAGAGAAGTAGTGTAGCAACCCAACTGTAGTCTGCTGTGTTTTTAAGGTCCTCACATGTGGAAAATAGAGCATATTCAGAGCCCCTTCCTGGACAGAATCCTGTTTGGAAGTTAAAAGTATGGAGATATCTTCAATGAATTATGGCATTTTAGCAAGGTTCAGTGATACATTTTTAGAATTTTAAAGCAAAAACCACCAAGAAACCAGCAATTAAAAGTCCCAGTTCATGGTTGACTTGGACCTTTGTGTCATTACAGGTGGACAGCGATGATTGGGGGGGCTTACAAGCAAATGGATCACATCAGTCAAAATATTTTTGTTCCTACTTACACTATTTTCTGGAATTCAAATGATCCAGCATGGCAAGGCAAAAAGATGAAGTCAGTGAGGGTCTGTTGAAGTAAGGAACATCACTGTGTAGCTCCAGTTGAAGCCTTTAGTTTTGCCATTGACATCTCCAAGCAGTACAAAACTGGATTTCATAGGAGCCAAATTCACTTCGCTGCCGGGGTAGATTTTCGACCTCTTCCTTGGGCTTAGTCATTTTTAGCTTCCCAAAATTTTCCATTGGGAATGAATGGAAGGTGTAGATGGGCAGGGTTCCACAAGGCCTGATTCCTTCACCATGAGTTCTAACTGAAGCCTTAATATTCACGTTGGAAATCATCAAAATGGATGACTCAGGAAAACATGCATGCCCTTGGAGAGCCCTCCCTTGTGAAGACTCAGTATTTTGTTCCGGATTCAACCAGATTTGGTGTTGTGAATGTTCATCTGTTCATGAATGTTCATCTGTTAGGCTTGTGCAGGGTTAGGGCTATTAACTGATGATCATTCACAGAAATTGCTGTAAAAGGAGGTAGCAGTCAGCCCCTCATCCTCCTTGCTTTTCATAGTTCAGCCATGCCAAGGAGACCCAATAGCTGGGCAGAATTTACCCCTTCCTCCTTCTGAAGCCCCAGTGACACCAAGCTACAGGAGGATGTTGTGAAGGAGCCTTGTGTCCTGCTATATGGCCTTTGCCTTTCACTTTTCATCTGGCCAAACCACGTATTTTAGAGAGGCAGGGGACAAAAGAAAGGTAGAGGACAAAAAGACATTGAAATGTTGAGAGCAGAGGGACTATACCAACTTATATGGGCCACTGCTGCTCCATTGTATTCAACGGAGTTCTCAACATTTCACTGTTTTAATATTCCAGAGAACCTTTGGTTTAAGTATGTTCTGAATGCGTATCACATGTTTGGCCAAATACTTGGTGTGTATGAACAAAGAGAAAATAATTAAGGCATAAAACCTGTTTCTAGATTATCTGCAACTATCAGGTAAACAGTAGCACCAGGCAGTGTGACAAGTCGGAAAAATCATTGGAAGTTTGGGACTTATATTGAGATCCCCACTCCAATCTAAGCCACAGTATGGAAATTATTAGACTTTGAAAAGGTTGGATCTATTATTCACACTCCAATGTAAGCAAAAACATGGAAAGATGCTGATGTCTAGCATCTCTATTTTCTCTCCTACCCTATTCCGCTATCCCAGCCCATCATATTTCTATTGTAAATGATTAGCTGTGGATATAAGTGCAGAACACTATATCGCTTCACCTGTATCTCAGTTTCACTGAAGCTTCAAAAGGAGGAAGGAGTGAATGCTGCCCAGCTCTTGGGTCTACCTGGCTAGACTAAAATATGAAAAGCAGTTTAGCCGAACGCAGGGAGTAACAGGGTCTGACTTCCATTGCCTTTCACAGCTCTTGTTGTGAATGATCAACAGTTAACACCCATAGCCCTGCTCGCTGCTCTTAACAGATGAACATTCAAAGCAAGAGCTGTGAAACACAGGCTTCGGGGCCTCAGGCGATTTCTTCCCCTCAGGCAATAATGCCCTTGTTTTCACAATTAGGACATTCTGTTCTTATAGGTCGAAAGGTTCAGATAGCTTTATAGGCCGCTGTAGCTTGGCTATACCAGCCATTAATGGCCTGCTCCCTTGTTTAACACTAGAGCTACCCTTTAGTGACCACTATAGCCTGATACAGGGGGCTATAAATCTATATTATCTAAACTTCATGGGAAACCACACGCATCTGGAGTAGGAGAAGAATTGTGATAGCTTCAACATCAGACACCGCAATCTAATGACTGAAGTAAGTATAAGTTTAAGTTTTAAACGAAAGACATGTACATCCAAATGAATTGTTTGCCAAACTTAAAATGACATTTTCTAATATATTAAATTATTAAACTAACAGACCTTTGAGATACAGATAGAGCAAAACAATACCAATTTACTGTCAAAAGTAAGTGAACGTTTTACATTAATAAGATTTATTATAATGTTTAACAAAAACTCCCCCACAAATATATTAATATTATTTGTTAAAATCAGTCACAGACTTTAAACAAAGATATACAGCTACCAATTTAGAATTACATCTTTGAAGAAAATCAACAGTAAGTTTACACTATGGTACTTTTTTAACCCAAAAAATACAATATTGTAGATAAATAATATATCTTGTGGAAGATGCTAATAAGTAGTATAAGGTGAAATAACTATTCTATTTCCAGAGGGTGTTTGCCTCAGGAAAGGTGTTGGTGAGTGTTCGGTGAAAAATTACTATTCTAACTCCACCAGGTGTTTGCCTCAGGGAAGGTGTTGGTCAGTGGTGAGGGCAAAGGTTCTATTCTAACTCCGCCATGTACTTGCCTCAGGGAAGGTGCTGGTCAGTGGTGAGGGGGACACTATTCTAACTCAGTGGTGAGGGGGGGACCCTATTCTAACTCAGGGAAGGTGTTGGTCAGTGGTGGTGGTGCATAATTAATATTCTAACACTACAGGGTGCTTGCCTCAGGAAGATGCTGGTCAGTGGTGAGGAGGACATCACTATTGTAACTACACAGGGTGCTTGCCTCAGGAAAGGTGCTGGTCAGTTTCATGGCAAAATCACTATTCTAACTCCTTTGTGTGCTTGACTCAGGAAAGGTACTCCTCAGTGGTGGTGGGCATAATTAATATTCACAGGGTGTTGAGTCAGAGAAGGAGCTTGTCAGTATTGGGGACAAAACTTACTAGTCAAACACCTCATTGCTTTTACCTTAGGGAAGGTGCTGGTCAGTGATGGGGGAAAAATTACTAATATAACTCCCCAGGGTATTCCCACCAGGGAAGGGGCTGGTCAGTGGTGGGCAGCAAAATAAAGGTGCTTGCCTCACGAAAGGTGCTGGGTACTTCTTGCTCTATTAAATGTAAAGACAAAATGTGAATATATAGAGTCATTAACCTTTTTTTACACAGCTTCAATAAACTGCATCTAAAATCAATACAATCAAATTCATCAACTGTACTACAAAACATCTTCTCAAACACTTGTTCAACAAGCAGAAGGCCTTTCACAGGTGAAACAGTTGAAAAAGCTAATGTTGAAACTAAAACTAACAAAACATTTCTTAACAGAAAGCAAAAAGCCCTGCAAACATAAATCATTAAAAATCCACTTTTAGACATACCCAACATCACTCAGAAGGGAGAAAACAAAATTAGCAAAACCAGCTGAAGATTTCAAACTTTACCAACAAAGGACAAACAAGCAAACAAAGGAACCTTACTTAGGTGAGGCATACTACTTTAACTATATGAAATGCATCTTTATCTTTTAACAGGAATCAACAACAAAGCATATTAGAACAATTCAAACCCAACAATGTAATTAATCTGTTCTTAGAAAACTCAATAAAAAACCAATTAACTATTAACTATTTTTTTTTTTTGCAGGTTGTAATCAAGTAACAATTTCAAATTAGAAAAGCACATAATAACAGCAAAACATTGTGAAATGTGTATTCTTAAATATAGATATTCAAACATTTAAAACTAACATTTTATTTGCTGATTAAACGTTATTTTTAAAATATATAACCCCCCCTCTTTTACAGACCTATACATAATGGCATCAGGAAAAGGAGCCACCTATGTGGAATCCCAAACCGGAAATCAACTTCTAAACTACAGTGGCTTCCTTTTTTTGTAAGGAGAGATTAACTGAGCCCAGTAATAATTGGAGTTGTGCAGTATTACTAATTCCATTCCATAGACACTGTTGAAAGGACTAAGGAGCACAACCACTCTGCCTCTGCAATGAGATCGAGGTTAGAGAAAGCATTAACCAAATGAAAGAACTTGCAATCACTACCAATGAACCCGGTTTTGCAGTTTTGAGTGAGGTATCCCAACACATTCCTATACATGTAGCGAGTTGAAAACTCCCATTCCAAAATTTACACAGAATTATACAGAGAAAGAAACAGGAAAGTAACTAGTCCCAACGTGTAACACCCTAAACATATTCTGATATTAATATTCTTCCTGAACTAACTGTTACTGTTACTAATGAAAACTTTATTTTGCATGTCAACAAAAACCTGGATAATCAATATGGGGGGGGGGGAGAAAGAGATTAGATCCTTTCAGTCTCCTTTTGAACTGATGAGAAGTGTCAACAAAAACCTGCAGAAAAGAATACTAATCTTCAGCACACCCTGTAACCTTGTACAATTGGAGACTGTCAAATAGTAATAATTACACTCACTAATTATTATAAAATTGCAAAAATATACAATAAGGGGCTAATTACGTTGGTGGTCAGAAGTGCCTCCGACAACCACCACGTCTCAGACTCGGGACTGACTGACTGCCGGATTACGATGTAAATGAACTCTGGGGTGCATTAGGATGGCGGTCGGAAAACCATCCCAACCACCATGATAGCGGAAATTCACAGCCCGCTGGAACCGCAGCAAAACCAGCTGTCTGATTACAATCAACCGCCAAAAAATTCTGACTGTGGCGGAACGATGCCACGAAAGCCCACCGGTAGCAGGCGGAGCTGGTGAAAATCCATCTGCAGCGGTTTTATTTGCGACGGAAACACACAAGACTGCAGCTAGGCCAGCAGAGTGACAGCCCGTAAAATTAGGATTAAAGTGAGGTTCCAGCGGGATGATACGCTGTTTTCGACTGCCGTGATTGCAAACAGTGATGAATGGGAGAGCCGGCGGAAGGGCTGTTGCATACCCACTGCCTCAGACGCTCCAAGACAAATATGGCAGTCGAAAAAATAAGCACACATTAAGGCCACCAAGTGCACACATCCAACTAGCTAAGCCCCCAAAAACACCTAACACACCCCAATGACACACCCCCATAGCAACTTAAAAAATGCAAATCCCAGAACAACCCACACAAAACACCTGACCGCAATGCCCCATTTTGACACACCCACATAGCTGAGTATAAAACCAGTCCCTTTCCTGACCAGAATCCTTTGCACTACTCCAGTCCTGAAGGAACTAAACCCTGCAGCACATTGGATAGACAAAACACCACACATCTCACCAGCACAGCAACACACAATCTTCACCTACACCACCCCCATCACCCTCACCACTGCACCTCAAACCATTTGCACATCAAACACCATGGCACAAAATAAAATGCCCAAATTCACTGACAGTGATTTGTCAGTCTTGGCAGATGAGATAATCAGAGTAGAACCACAATTGTTTGGTCATCTGGTCCAACAGACACCATTAGCCACCAGAGCACAAATGTGTAGAAAGATAGTCGACAAAGTCAATGCAGTAGGGACCACCCCGCGCACCAAGAAGGAAATCATGCATCAGTGGCCTGACCTAAAGAGGCTGGTGAAACTAGACTACAAGAACCATCAGCTGGCTCAGATGACTGGCGGTGGCACTCCCATTCCACCAAGAACATTCACTACATGGTAGGAGAAGGTGCTTGCCATACTGCATCCAGAGAGACTCACAGGAATAGCCGGGGGAGTGGAGGCTGGTAAGTATAAACAAATGTATGCCATTACACTGCCATATACTGTCTTGCACAACTACAAAGCTACACCTCCTAGGCCCAATTTCATTCATTTGCACCACATACTACCCAACATGTCTCACAGATGTAACATTCACTCCATCGGAATCACCCCAAAGGTAGCCAGCAACATTCCTAGGGTTGCCTGTGTACAGACAGCCAGCACTACAGAAGCATGTGGCAGCCATTGTACCATTCACCTTTACCTAACAGGTAGGTAGCCATCTTCCCAGGGAGGGGTGTTTGGGGGTGAGAGGCCTGCACTACAACTCACACCAGGCCCCCTGTCCCACCCCTGAGCAGGATGTAGCAGGTCCCCCACCCAGACGCATGTGGCAGCCATTGTATTACAACAACCAAACTCACAGGTAGGTAGCCATCTTCCCAGGGAGGGGTGTTTGTGAGTGGGAGGCCTGCACTACAACTCCCACCAGGTACCCTTGTTCCATAGCTCAAAAGATGGAGCACTCCCCCACCCATAAGCCTGTGGCAGCCATTGTATTGTTCACTTTCACCTAACAGGTAGGTAGCCATCTCCCCAGGGAGGGGTGTTTGGGGTTGGGCGGCCTGCACTACAATTCCCACCAGGCCCCCCTGTCCCACCCCTGCGCAGAGTGTAGCACTCCACCACACCCAGAAGCATGTGGCAGCCATTGTATTGTTCACCTTCACCTAACAGGTAGGTAGCCATCTTCCCAGGGAGGGGTGTTTATGGGTGGAAGGCCTGCACTACAACTCCCACCAGGCACCCTTGTACCAACCCTGAGGAGGATGTAGCACTCTACCATACACCCAGAGAGATGTGTCATATATTCCACCCAAATGTGACAACAGAACAGGTATGTAGACAAGGCATGCACCCCACCATTCCTCTCAAAAGGCATGGAGCCATATGAGAACACCAGCCCTCAGATACCAACAAAATTCACACAGATCCAATAACCACTTACAGTGTGCAGACAGTTATGAGTTTGTAACTGTCACAGCAGCCAAAGTGTGACTCACCAAATCACATGTTGAAGAAATTCAGGGCACAATCATGCACAGCACTAAATGCTGTCTGTAAGTTCCATAGGGCAGAACTTGAAGGACCATATGAAAACAAAGCACGCATTGTGTGTAGTACAAATAAAGCAATGCACATGACATGGCAACGGTATGCATGAGAGAACAATGTCTAGTTCATGCTCAGGTGAAACGTCTGCCAGGCAGAGTAATCAACGAAGATGCTTCACATAAAGTTGTTGTGCTGCTAGTCGTTAGAGGACAACATATCCTTGTAATCACAAAATCTGCACATGACGCACGGTTTCTGTTAACAAATCGGAGCGTAGTAACGTTCCTTGCACGGGCGCACAGCATTTCTTTAATTTAACACTTTTCTCCAAATCTCAAAGAATTCATCCATGTACTCCAAAGCGTTATGATACCTTAATTTATTTCCGATGGTAGATCACATGTAAGACATAATATATTTGACTGCAGCCTTCGACACCGTATGCCACCGCACCCTGATACAGCACCTCAGCAACACCGGAATCCAAGGAGCAGCACTGGAGAGGATCATCTCATTCCTCGCCGGAAGAACCCAGAGAGTCTGCCTCCCCCCGTTCAGATCCGCAGCCACCGAAGTCATCTGCGGCGTTCCGCAAGGATCCTCACTCAGCCCCACCCTCTTCAACGTCTACATGAGCCCTCTCGCAGCCATGGCTCACCAACACAACCTCAACATCATCTCCTACACCGACGACACCCAGCTGATCTTCTCCCTCACCAACGACCCCGCCACCGCCAAAGCCAACCTCCAGGAAGGAATGAAGGACGTCGCAGAATGGATGAAGATCAGCCGTCTGAAACTAAACTCAGACAAGACGGAAGTCCTCATCCTCGGACCATCTCCCTCTGCATGGGATGACTCCTGGTGGCCCCCTTCCCTGGGCACGGCACCCAAGCCAACGGACCATGCACGCAACCTGGGCTTCATCCTGGACTCCTCCCTCACGATGACCAAGCAAGTCAACGCCGTCTCGTCCTCCTGCTTCAACACCCTGCGCATGCTCCGAAAGATCTTCCTATGGATCCCCACTGAAACTAGGAAGACGGTCACCCAGGCCCTCGTCACCAGCCGTCTGGACTACAGGAACACCCTCTACGCTGGAACCACAGCCAAACTTCAGAAAAGACTCCAGCGCAATCAGAACGCTTCAGCACGACTCATCCTGGACATCCCTCGCCACAGCCACATCTCTGCCCACCTGAAAGACCTGCACTGGCTCCCCGTCAGCAAGAGGATCACGTTCAGACTCCTATTTTATTTTCTATTTAGGGGGTTTTATAGAGCGCTTGGTGACGCACAGCGGCGTGTCCCCGCGCTAAGGAGCTAATACCTGCCAGAACTTACAAATACAGAAAAACTACTGTGTGAATAAAGCAGTCTTCAGCTTGGCTCTAAAGATTGTTTCTGAAGGTTCTAATCGCAGCGCCATAGGTAACTTGTTCCATCTGGATGCTGCGAGATGCCTAAAAGATCTTCCACCCATCCGGGCTCTGGACACCTTAGGAATTGCCAGGAGTCCTGAGCCGGAAGATCTCAGAGAGCGAGACGGCTCATAGGGTGTCAGCAATCCTTTCAAAGGGAGCGGAGCTCTCCCGTTGATAATCCGGTGGGACGTGCACAGGGCTTTGAATTCCACCCTGCTACGGATCGGGAGCCAGTGCAGAGACCGGAGGGCCACTGTGGAGCCTGCTCTTCTGGGTAGTCTAAGCACTAGTCTGGCCGCGGCATTCTGGAGAACCTGAAGACGGCTCAAATTCTTCTCCAGAGTTCCCAAGTAGAGGAGATTGCCGTAATCCATCTTAGACGTGACTAGTGCATGCACCAGGGTTTGGCGGGCTCTGACAGGTAAGAATTTTAATACCTTCCTGAGACTTTTGAGGGTCCCAAAGCAGGATCCAACCACCTGATTGATCTGGGGACCAAAGGTAAGGTCAGAATCAAACCAAATGCCCAAGTTCTTTGCTTTCTGGCAAGGGGTGGGTGCTGGACCCAAGCACGACGGCCACCACGCCGACGTCCATGCCGATTGGCCTCCCCCCACCACCAGTACCTCGGTCTTGCCTCCGTTGAGCTTGAGGCAATTGGCGGACATCCAGGCCGCGAGGTCTTGCATGCAAGCTCTGAAGATGTCCGCCGAGGGACCGGGCGCGCGTGATAGGGAGATGACCAACTCCTCACCCACGCACACAAGGCTCTCCACGACACAGGCCCGAAGTACCTCAACAGCCGCCTCACATTCCACACTCCCAGCCGCCAGCTTCGATCTGCCAGCCTCGCCCTCACCTCCGTCCCACGAATTCGCAAATCCACTGTCGGAGGAAGATCCTTCTCCTACCTGGCAGCCAAGACATGGAACTCCCTCCCCACTCACCTACGGCTGAACCTGGACCATCTCTCCTTCAGGAAACAACTCAAGACCAGCGCCTTGAGACCCTTACGGGTGAGTAGCGCGTTATACAAATTCTTTACTGTATTGTATTGTATTGTACTGCTTCTCATGCCTCAGATATGCTCATCCAAGCCTTTTTCTGGGCACGCCGGAAAACATAAAAGATCTTCGGAAGTGACTCATATTGTACCCAATGCATTTTGTGCTCTAATTGGCTTTTCTTGAGGGGTTTCACTATAGATGAAAAAACATATATCAATGAATTGTAATTCCAGACCATTGAAACATACATTGTGCGTTTTAAAAAAAACAACATTGAATATTTGAAATCCATACCAAATATTGCAACTGACCCTCAAGCAACATTTTCCCTCTAAAACCCTAACTATGTGTTACCCCATTAAATTGCCTGGAAACCCCATTAGCCAAATCTTTCACACTACCGCTTCTTAACCTCCCATACAGTTGTTCAAACCCTCATCAGTATCAACCCACACTCCTCTCCTGTATCCCAATACCAAAACTACTGTTCACATCCTCTTGGTCACATATCTTGGTGTTACTTCGTATTTGTGCTCCAAACTGCACTTTTCTTGATTAAGGCACCTGCGTTCCTCATTTCCATTTCCATTTAAATCGAGTGACGTGACCTCTCCTCTCCCATTAAACCAATCGTGATCAACCAACTATTAGACTGCTCTCACGATAACTACACTCCCCACAATACCATATTTCCAACATTATTGATATATGTTTTTTCATCTATAGTGAAACCCTTGAAGAAGAGCCAATTAGAACCTATTAGTCCGCCCTGTGGTGAAAAACGCTAACAAGCTGTGTGTGGTTATCGTTGGTTTAGATGACTGGCATAAAAATAGGACTACTCTTGTGTGAAAGAGTGAAGGAGTGTGGCGGCCATATTATAACAGGGTATAAATCAACTATCTCAGAATCAACACTGGCCATGTATCTGAAGGATGTAAAATAACAACCTAAATGTGCTTTGAATACCAACATTTTAACACACATCAGCCCTCATTAGTCACTAGAGCACCATCTGATAAATATTAATATGTTCAGTATATGAATCAATGTACAGATTATACCAGTATCTTCAGTTAGAGGAGTCTCCTCACAAGTATCTTTGTTAGAATTGGGGGTCTCTGGTTGGCACAGGTATGCACTTGTGACAAAAAGAGACCCTCTCCTCTAGTCAGGGTAAGGGAACTGCTCCTTAAAAATAACCCCTGCTCACCCTCTAGGTAGTGTGGCGCGAGCAGCCAAGGCTAATCTTCGGGGCGTTAGTTGAGTTAAGCATTCATGACCACATACAGCAAAATTACAGACCCCTCACAAATAGACACCAGGCGTAGGGTTAGTATTAAAAATATGTAGACTTTATGTAAAAATAACTTTCATGTGCAGGATTATTTACAAGACCAATATAACGGTTCAAAAATGAGGCCACCAGATGAAAATAGGCATTAGTGTGCTCTTAAGACAAAGAATGTTCTCAGTTCTTGGTTTAATACTTCAGTTCGCACAGTTCATGGCTTGGAACATGATCCCCCACCTGATCTCAGGGGCCCTGTCTCTGTAGCACAGTTCGTGATGGATGGGGCGCTGCAAAGCGCGCTGGCGTACTCTGTGCGGGATGGAGGCAGAAAGGCCTACTAAAGCTCAAGCACGGTGCGGTACGGCACGTACGCCGCATTCAGGGTTTAGAGCGGGGTACTAGTCGTAGGGCGGCCGTACGACTTGTTTGTGAACAAAGCTATGCGGGGAAAACAGACCTTTGTGGACCTCGAGTCCGTAGATTGCACAGTTCCTTGAGGTTCGCTGCTCCTTGGACCCGATGTACACTAAGGCTTTTGAATGATACGCTCTCCGCGTAGAAAGCATACAGCGCTGGTAAGGTTGAGCTGTACAGTGCGTATGGGGAAAACAGAACGGTGCGTACCCCAAGTCCGTTGTAGACTCACAGTCGAGTGAGTGCGGGACCGTACCTTGATTTGCAGATGTCCTAGGTTCGGCGTCTGGGTCCACTTGAGTCGCACTCAGCTAGTACGCACTGGCAGAAAAGCGTACCTTGGGATCTTCGACGGCTGGCGGCTTCCAGTAGGCAGGCGCGGCACAGGGCCTCCAGTACGGACCATACTGGGGGTCTCTTCTGGGTGCAGCACGGCCTCTTTCAGGGGGCTAGAGGGCAAAGCGGGGCGGCCGGGTACAATACAATGTACGGGCAGCCGTCCGAGGTGTAGGATTGTGCTCCAAACAGAATTCCAGCGGGAGGGGCGAGGGAGCACACCACGCGCTCAAGTAACAGGCAGGGTGGCAGAGGAGCAGGCAACCAGGCCCGACGGGGAGAGAGCGACTCTGTAGGAGCGGGGCTCTCAGCAGGCAGGGGTGGCCAGACTCCTGAGTGCCACGGGCCTAGGAGGGGGCAAGGGGGCACAGAACTCAGCTTCGGCGGGAAGGAAGCACATGGCTCGGTCAATAGACGAGCAAAGTCACAATGAACCCACTGGTACAGGGGGTAAGCTCAGACCAAGCCCTTGGAGATAGTTTTAAGCACAATGAAGCAAAGTCCTTTCTGGTCTTTTCCTCTCCTTCCTCAGCAAGGCACCACTGCAGGCCAGTCCTTTAGGTCAGTTACAGTCTTTTCTCCTTCAGCTTCTTCCTGGTCCTTCTAGTTGGGCAGAGGTTTGTCGTGGTAAAACATGATCTGATTTCTTAGGAGCAGGGCTCCTACATTTATACTGAAAATCCCTTGTTCTTGCTGGCCAGGGGGCCTGAGCCTGGTTCAGCCCAGTTTTGGAGCACTTTGTTTACAGGAAGCTGCCTTCTTCTTTCAGGGTGCAGGGCAGGGACATCAGACGCTCCGCAGGAGGTGGAGCCAGCATTGTGGTGGCAGAGCACAGCCCTATTCAGAGTCAAGGGGCACTCCTCCCACCCATCCTGAGGGTAATCCCTCTATTCTTCACCTGGCAGCCCAGACTGTCACCTGGAATTCTTCAGCCCTGTCACTCACAGAAACCAGACAGCAGATACACATCCTAGCAGAGGCGGGCTGAAATGGTCAGGCAAGAAAATGCTAACTTTCTAAAAGTAGCATTTGCAAACAGAGGATATTAAAATAAACTTTACTAAAAGAAGTATTTTATTATTCTGAGTTCAGACATACTAAACTTGACTTTCTACCATGTTCCCTGAGCCTGCTGGGATTATAGAGTGGAATATTTCCTGCAGCCCATACTGGCCTATGAGAACAGGTAGCCTTACAATATTGAAAAACGAAAATGGCTGTAATTCACTACTAGGACAAGCCACACACATCAGGGATTGTCCTACCTTATGCTTACAATGCACCATGCCCTAGTGCCTTCCATAGGGGTGATTCACATGAAGTAAAGGGAAGGTTTAGAGGCTGGCAAGTGTATGCACTTGCCCAGCCAGCATGACAGTACCAGACTGCATGCAGGTTCTGCAATGGCAGACCTTAGACACATTTTAACAGGCTGCTTCTTTGGGTGGCGCAACCAGCGCTGCAGGCCCACTAGCAGTATTTGTATTTACAAGCCCTGGCACTCCTGGTGACTTTACTGGGGACTGACAGTAAATCAAATGAGCCAATCGTGGAAATCAATTACAGGTACACTTTACATTGGGAGCACTTGCACTGCAGCAGAGATTGGCCCTGGCGCAGTGCCCTGAGCAGCTAACACCAGTAAAACATCTGAGGCACATCAGCAAAATGTGGAAGGGAGACTCACGCCAAGGTGCCAGGTCTAACAATCTTATTTTGATCACATTCCAGCTTTGTTCCCCGATGAAGGGTACACCACCCAAAATGCATTGGAACACCAATGGGACAGTTGTTTAATTATCTAAATATGACAATAATGTGTGGATTGTACAACATGTATATCATGGATTGAAAATCCCAGAATTAAAACAAAGCATACAACATGACTACTTGAGTCAGGGTCTATTGGTGCACAGGGGGACGCATCCCTGTTCCCAAAACTCCCCAGCGGCCACTGAGAGGGGGGAGTTCTCAGACCCCACAGCGGAGGCCCCCCTGCCAAACGATCAAGGGGCAGTCCAAAGAAATCCCAGGGAGTATCTGGTGGCAAAGCACAAGCTAAACGTCAGTCAAGGAGACAGTCATGATGGAACCCGTCTTCACTGTTGCATTGACTTGGTTGATTGTCCTTCCCCACACTGCCAGGTCAATGGTATCCGTTTGTTGTACTGGGTCACCGTGGTGACTATTCGATTGTCTCATCTTCCATCACTGACAACCCATTGATTCCCTATTCACCTTTTCGGAAATATTCACTTTCCTGTCACATATACCCATTGTAAATAAGCACTCCTTACACACCTGTGTCTTCAAATCTGCTCCATGTTTATGACAGGACGTACAATGTTGAACATGATTACAATTTACCTGGAGCACTGATTATTTGTAGGCTACTTAGAGGTAGAAGGGACCTAAGAAAACACAAGAGAACAATATTCACTTGTCAGGCGGTGGCATCACAGCCATTATACAATACTTGTCATCAAGGTACTCCAATCTGCACAGATTACAATGAGCAACAGTACCAACATAGACATCCTGTATCTGTGCATAACTACCCTGTCCCAGAAACATTAGCAGTCAGCACAAAGGCAACAACAGGCAGCAGTTATGAAGCTCTCCTAGGCCTTTTCACTAACAACAACATCAGCAGACAACGCACACACTGTACGTTTTCAGTCACCTTCAAGGGAAATAGTGGTTGATGAGCTGTTGATGCAGGTTGACACCTTCCTTCTCTCCACTATCCTTGTCACTGGACATGTATGGGTCTGCAGGCAGGGCCCTCAGCTGCTCAGAAGCATCAAAGAACAGGGGTATCTCCTTGCGCAAGGCCAGGTTGTGCCGCATGCAGCAAGCAACTACAATCTGACACACCATTTTGGGCAAGTACATCAGTGCACCTCCGGCCTTGTCCAGGCAGCGAAATCGGGACTTTAGGAGACGAAAAGTACGCTCCACCACACAACATGTCCTCCCATGAGCATCATTGTAGCGGACTTCCCCAGGGGTCCTGGGAATCCACAGTGTGCTCAGCAACCAAGGCCGGTTGGGATATGCAGAATCACCTAGGTGTAAGATGCACGTACTGATTTTTTGATATAACTGTGGCAGAGGACAGCATGTCACACATACAGCACGCTACTTGACTCTGCATACTCACCCAATCCATGGACGCTCAGGAAACAGATTTGCCATCAGCTGTGTCACAATTCTGTTACGCAGGATGTATGAGTTCTGGGCAGAGCCGAGAAATCTGGCACAGAAGTGGGAGATAATCATATTCACTTGGCACACCACTTGCACATTGAAGGAAAGGAAATGTTTCCTATTCCTGTAGATGTGCTCACTTGCCTGTGGTGGAACCAGGCCAACATGTGTGCAGTCAATTGCACCAACAACATTAGGGATGTGCCCAAGGGAATAAAAATCACACTTTACAGCCGCCAATTCATGCCTCCTGGGGAAATGGATGTATCTGTCCTTGTAGGTCATCATAGCTGACAGGAAATCACGTAGCACCATGATGAACATAGATTGTGACATCCAACCTGCAATGTACAGTGTGTACTGGAAAGATCCAGTAGCATAAAATTGTTTATTGTTATGTTCTTGTGTAGAGAATACTGCCACCCTATGGGTATCCTGGCACTTTAGATTTAGGAGAAACCACCAAATACGCAGACCAGAGTGGCCGGGGAGGAAACTAAGGTTCAGTCCTTGGGGAAAAGCCACGTTTTCAGACTCTTTCTGAATTCAATCAAAGAATTGGCTTGTCTAACACTCTTGGGCAGCTCATTCCATAGGTGTGCAGCAGCCACACTAAAAGCTCTACCTCCCATCCTGGAGGGCTTGAATCTGGTAGTCATCAACAGATTTGCATTAGAGGAGCGAAGCTGCCTCTTTGGTTTGTACCAGGTGAACTGCACTTGGAGTGAGACGGGCCCAAACCATGTGATGCCCCGTATACTATGCAGAGTGATTAGAAGCACACCCTCTCCTTAAGCACACGCTGATGGTTTTGTTGGCCTGTGACTCCATTTGGAGATTATTGTCTACCAAAACACTGTGTTAGCTGGGACCAGGGGTTCCTCCTCTGGGGTATGCTTGAACTCCAGTGGTAGATGCTGGGACATTAGTGCAGTGGAACAGTACACCACCTCTGTTTTCCCCCCATTAAATTGTAATGAATTTTTCCTGAGCCAACCAGCAGTCTGACGCATACACTCCTGGAACGTATCCATGGATACCGCTTGTTTCCCTTCCAGGGAAAACGAGTTGAGTGTCGTCAGCGTAGATGACCAGGTCAATTTCAATGATTTAATAATGGGGAACAGGGGCCGTAGAAAGATATTAAAAAGAATAGGGCTAATTGCCGAGCCCTGCGGCACCCCATGGTGTACTGGAGATTTATTTGAAGTAAATGGTGCCATGGTCACCACCTGTTGTCTTCCTGATAGGTAGGACTGTAACCACTGTAGGACCCGTCCTTTCACCCCTATCTTCTCCAGTCTTTCCACCAGCACTGTATGGCTCACCGTGTCAAATGCGACCGACATATCTAGAAACACTAAAACAGAAGCATTACCATTGTCAGCTCGCATTCGTGAGTTGTCCATTACGGTTGCCAATGCAGTCTCGGTGCAATGACCTGGGCGAAACCCAAATTGGCCCCTATCCAACAGATGGTTGTCCACAAGATAGCCTGAAAGGGTTTTACAAAAGGGTTTTACTGGCTGCTTTTTCCAAGATTTTAATTGGATATGGCAGGAGGGAGATAGGTCTAAAATTAGCTGAAATTGCAGGATCCAATGAGGGTTTCTTAAGCAAAGACGTAACTACTCCCAGCTTCCACACCTCCGGGACCACTCCTTCTTCCAATGATTAGCTGCAGACCTGTCGCAGTCACAGGAAGGTCTCTTGACCGAATGCTTTTCAGATTCTATGTGGAAGAGGGTCAAGAGGGGAGCCTGAGGACACACCGTGAACCAGATTATTAAAAGAGACCACCGTGAGGACTTGAAAGTTTTCCAGGCAGGTATTCACCTGAGATTCTTCAACCAACTTCTGGGAAATATTGTCCTGATCACTAATATAGTTGGGAGAGAGATCTCCAACAATTTTGGCAATTTTTTCTTCGAAGTGGGAGGCAATCTCATCGCAGAATTCTGTGATGCAACCACCTTGTTCTTAATACAGGTAGGGCTAGAAAGATCCTTAAAGATATTAAAAAGGGCTTTAGTGTTGTTGAGTGCTTCTAGGATGGAATTAGCATAGAAGTCTGGTAAGACTTAGAAATTGACTCCTTATATTTGGCCTGTGCCACTTTCAGTTCCTTCTTGTCCAGCTCTAGGTAGTTCTTTTTCAATTTCCTCTCGGTTTTCTTGCATGATACACAGAGTAGTTACAGCTACTCATTATACCAAGCAGCTGAGGCTTTGCTCCTGTTCTTAAGTCTTTTTACTGGTACTAACAGGCCCAAAGTACCATCTATATGATTACAATACATTTGGAAGTTTTCCTCTACTGAGAGAGCGGGATCAAAGAAGTTTGAGTTTGGAAAGGCCAGATGGGTCTTATTTTTTCTTAATTTGGCCCACTCTCTTCCCTTTCAGTATGTCACC
Organism: Lissotriton vulgaris; assembly: GCF_964263255.1. NCBI lineage: Eukaryota > Metazoa > Chordata > Amphibia > Caudata > Salamandridae > Lissotriton > Lissotriton vulgaris. The sequence goes on from NC_141687.1 coordinate 1,569,197,196, forward strand.
GGACTCTTATTATTATCCTCCGAACTAGGTATCTTGATGTTAAAATAAACAAGATAATGATCAGTCCAGCTTTGTGGTTGTATGTCTGTCACTTCAGTCTCGGTTTGATTCGCAAACAAAAGATCTAGAACATGTCCCCCTTGGTGGGTTGGTAGTTGTACTAATTGTTGTAGATTACGATTCGCACAAATATGCCTTAATTCTCTCAGGTGACTACCTAATTTTCCGTTATCCCATAAGTTAAAATCCCCAAATAAAATCATTCTAGAATGGGTTAGGGTCAGGTTAGTGATAGTGTCCAAAAGTACTTGATATTGGGTAACTTGTCCTGGGGTCTATAACAGACAATTCCCGTAAGTAGTCTTCCTTTGGCCGCCTGCAACGAAAAACCCAGGAGTTCGATCCCTGTGGCATCATCAACCTTTAACGAGGCAAAATTCCACTTTTCCTTGAAAATCACTCCAGCCCCTACTCCTCTTCCAGCAGCCCTTGGTTTATGAAACATTTTATAACCTTCAGGGCAGGCGAAGCCTATTCCTACAGATGAGTCAGTATTAGTCCACGTCTCAGTTAAAAACAGGACATCCAGGCCCATGTCCTCTATCATAAGAGACATCTCCAAATAGTGTTTTATTGGAGATCTACTGTTAATCAGCCTACAGTTTAAAAGCTTTTTATCTTTGCCTGCATTAGGTGGATAAGGGTATTGTCCCCAGTCCTCCCTCTTACCTAGGTTAAGCATCTGTTCCCTAGAATATGTTATCCAACCTTGTTCTCTGTTGGATTGGGCATCATGGCTGGTGCTAGATGCATCCAAGGTGCAGATGGGCGCAGATGGGCGCGGACGGGCTTGCCTCTGGCGTGCCTCCTGCACGCTATTGGCGCACCCACTGCGCGCCTGCGTTGCGCGCTTGCATTGCCTGTCCTAAATAGGCAGGCAAGTGCAGTCAGCCAGACACTAGAGCGCAATCCAAAATGGTGCTAAGTGAGGTGTGGAGTAGCCTCTAATCCCCAAACCCAAGATGGCGCTGAAAACAGATCGAAGGTCCTTAATCCCGCTAAACAGCAGGTGAGCAGAGTGTTGCTTAGCCATAGATTTGAAGTGAAGTAGTGTGGCTCACTGGTTAGAGGCGGCAGACCCTAGAGCAGAGGACGGCCCGGGACCAGGGTTCGATTCCCGGCGTGGCAGGTTTCTGGACCAGGGTCAGCGGACTTGAAAATTCTCTCGCCTCCGTGCCCACTCTGATCAGCGATCACACTCGGCAACTCTGGGCATTAGCTTGCCTCATCTTCACTAACGGCCCCACCAGACCGCCGGGGATGCCCCTGGAGATACCCATTAAGGGACCATCTCTCAGGGAAGCCAGGAAGGGTTTCGCAGCGGTCGAAGCGCCTTGGGACCCTACGGGTAAGTAGTGCGCTATATAAATGCCTATACATACATAGATTTCAAACATTGACATGTGTACCTATTGGAGAGTCCACCACAACACTGATCTGTGTATATGCCCAGCAATATCACAAGCGACATGTGAGGGAGTACATGCTTGTGTTTTCAATCATATGCACCAACATGGTATGTGTAGTCAGCAGTGGGCTAAATGGTACATTGGCATTTTGTTCACTATGTTGTGCCATGAATCAGGTGTCTACTGTGAACTATTGAGAACTGGCCATTGCCATTGACACAACATGATGTCTCCATAGGTGCTGTCAACGTGCTCCGCAACACAAATCATAGTCATTGGCAACAATGGATAGCAGCCATATCGCAGTAGCGACCACCTGTCCCCTGCGGTGTGTCATCGCCAATGCCCATGCCCTTACAGCCCTTGTGAACCGCCATCGCAGTAGTGATATACACATTTTGAAATGGCGGTGGGCGTGCTCCGCCACTCAAATCACGGTCATTGGCACCAACGGATAGCAGCCATATCTCGCTAGCGACCGCCTGGCCCCTGCTGTGTGTCACCATCAATGCCCTTGCCCTTACAGCCAACGGGAAACACAATTGCAGTAGTGATATACACATTAGGAAATGGTGGTTGGCATGCTCCGCCACCCAAATCACAATCATTGGCACCAATGGATAGCAGCCATATCGCGGTAGTGACGGCCTGGCCCCTGTGGTGTGTCACCCCCAATGCCCAAGCCCTTACAGCCAATGGGAAACACAATTTTTGGAAGCCTAATGCAATTTTGTAAATCGCTGTAGGCAGGCTCCGCCACTGCAAGCTGGTCATTGGATGCAATTGAAAGATGCACGATCACGGTAGCAATCTCCTGGCCCCTGTGGTGTGACACCGCCAATGCCCAAGCCCCTACAGCCAGTGGGAACCGCAATTGCAGTAGTTGAAAAACGCTGTAGGCATGTTCCACCACCGTGGGCCGGTCATTGGATGCAATTGAAAGATGCACGACTGCAGTAGCGACCGCTTGTCCACAGCTGTGTGACACCGCCAATGCCAAAGCCCTTACAGCCAATGGTAACCACAATTGCGGTAGCCTAATGCAATTTTGAAAATCCAGGTAGGGGTGCTCTGCCACCGCGGGGCTGGTCATGGGATGCATTTGAAAAAAGCGGACCTGGAACACCAATTGCAGAAGCTTAGAATTACCCCGGGGCTATATATGTGTGGGAGAGAGCCTCAAATTTTCACTGCTTCCAGACACTGCTGCCTGACACTCTTTACCACCAACTGCTGCTGCTCCTGAGTCCTGGAACCAGACATTGCTGCCTGATACTCCTCACCACCAACTGCTGCTGCTCCTGTCTCCTGGACCCAAACACTGCTTCTTGACACTCCTCACCACCAACTGCTGCTGCTCCTGTCTCCTGGACCCAGACATTGCTGGCTGACACTCATCTCCACCAATTGCTGCTGCTCTTGTCTCCTGGACTCAGACACTGCTGCCTGACACTCCTCACCACCAACTGCTGTTGCCCCTGTCTCATGGACCCAGTGATGGCAAGGATGGAGAACATCAGGGCCTGTCCCTTCACCACAGAGGAGCTGGAGGTCCTGGTGGACGAGGTGCTCACACAGTATGGGAGGCTATATGGTGCTCCAGATGTCATGGTAAGTGTTTCATATTGGTAGTGAGTTTGCAGGCAGTGCACACATGAAGCTGATCTGCTGCAGTATGTGCCTGAGAATGTGGCTTTGTGTGATACACTGCGTAGCATGCAGACTTCAGGGGAAAGGGTTTTGTTGCCTATTTTACACATATTCCTGGCTGCATATCAGGATGGGAGGGGCATGCAGTGTTTTTGCAGCCATACAGTGACACTGCAAGTTTCGTACGCTGGAGTCAGGCCAGAAATTGCCTATGCTAATGGATGTTTGGGTCCATGAGGTTCTTCACAGGCTCATCTGTGACATTCCCAAGAGTTTACATCCAGAGGGCACTGATGGAAGTGTGTCTGACTTAATATTGCCACCATGGTTGTGTCAGCATTATGCACAAGAGTGAAATGCCAGAGGGTGACACTCTTGGTGGAATATCACCTATGACATAGCAGATTGTTGTACTTTTGAACCGACCCCCGTCCATTTTCATCATTATGTGTACTGACTTGTATGTGCAGGCTCTGCTTGCCCTCTAATATTGCCCCTGCATGTGACATGAACCTCCGTGGGAGACCCCCTGGCCTGCATAGTCACTGCCCAATTTAACAAGGACACATCACTGAATGGAAGAGTGAGACATATGGGTTGTCTGCTACCTTATACATCAAAGAGCTTTCTCAGGCCTGTGGATTGCACAAGACAGACCTTGTTCGAAGGGTATGAGATTGTAAGATCATGTTCCTGAATCAATGTGACCTCCATGACACAGTGAGCCATTCACAAGGCAAGTACATTGAGGAGTGTGCAGTGTTGGACACAGTGAGTCTGCCCTTACACATCATTTCCAATGTAATGTATGTCTTACTCACCCACAAACTGGATAGCAGATGTGGGCCTCCTTAACATTGCTTTCTGTGTTGGCATTCAGCATGTGTATGAGATGGGCAGGTACTGTGTCCATCCTCAAACCTGCATGCATTTTGGTATGATTATCCAATGCTTATGTACTACATGTCATGCTGTAGTGTCTCTGCTAAACATATCTGTGAAGTAGTGCTGACTTAGTGCATGCTCCTGTACTGAGAGATAGTGGTACATAACCCAGTGTGACAGACATTTCCTCCTCTTGTCTCCAATGCCTGCAGTTCAAAGTCCCCCAGTGGAAAGCCATATGGAGGGCCATTGCACGCAATGTGTGGGCTCTGGGTGTCTCCAACCAATGGCACAAACACTGTCACATAGAGGTGGAATGACATCTGCCGGCTGAGCAGAAATGTGGCAGAGATGACGCTGGGGCTGCCCTCTTGGACTGGCAGGTTGGCGGGAAGAATTGCACCACTAATGGCCCACATCTTAGCTGTGACACAGCCTGAGCTGGATGCACGTTTGAAGGATCATCAGCAGCAAGCTGGGGGTGAGTATTCTGAGAAGGGTGACTTTGGTTGTGAGTGATTGCATGTATTCCAAGCCTGAGCCAGTGCTGAGCTCTGTGATGTTGCTAGTGTGATGCAATGGCTTGTAAGTGGCCTCTGTGTTGGGTGCAACTGTCATGAACGTTTTGCTACATGTAGTTTCTCATGTCATTGATGTAATGGCCCTTGACGTTGCATTCTGAGTTGTGTCCTTATGGCATTGGCTGCATTGGGGAAGTCAGGGACATCCTATAGCAGTGAACTGCAGTGTGCCTCATCTGAGTGTGCTTTTATCAATGTGTGCAGTGCCTGACCTCAATATTGTGAGAGCTACACATCTGACACCAATGTGCAATTGTAGTTATGCCCCACAGTACGACATGGTGGATGGCATGAGCTCATGGCCATTGCAAACTTTTATTTAGGAGTCTGTATCTGTGTTGTCCCCTTATGGTGACTCCATATGTGACTATGACAACATATTGGGAGGTACACCTTTTTGAGCCACAGAAACCTAGGTATGCTGAGAGAGATCTGTATGTCTGGTAACACAGAGGCATGGGTAAGCTATTTGGCTGTGTGGACATCACATGTTTCAATTATGCCACGTTTGCATGATACCATGCAATTTTTGACTTTGGAATTAAGCTTGCACAATGTGACTGCACAGGGTGGTGTGCAACATGGGGGTATCATTAGCTTGTTTTTGTGCTTTGCTTGCATAAGATGTGAATGGCGCTAAACTGAACCTACTTCTCTGTCTCTTTCAGCATCTACCGAGGGCACAGAAGGACACGGGATGGACACCAGTGATGAGGAAGCAGGCACAACTGCTACACAAGAGCACACTGACACTGATGTGACCAGCGCCTCAGAGGAGGAGCGGAGTTTTGCTTGAGGAATCACAGCCAGAGACACCAACCTCAACTTCATCTGACGACAACGATGACTCCTCTATGTTGGCCGGCACGGTGAATGGGAAATCTGCCTCCTCTTCCACCACACATCGACCAGTGCCTGCCCTCCCAGCTACTTCCACTATTGCTACACATGCTTGCACCAGTAAGAAGGGAAGAGTGTCCTTTCCCCCAGAAATCGCTGCCCCTGCCCCTGTCTCCCCTGCTGCCCTCAGTGTTAAGGTTGTGGGCCTTTTGTGCCAGCTGTGTGTGGGTCAGACAACTCTCCTGAATGCCTTCCTAGACCATGAAAAGAAGTTGGCACAGGTAGTTGACCTCATGGCGGGCATTCATTCAGACGTGGGTGGGCTACACAGGACTGTCCAGTCTACGTCCTCCAAAGTGACAGCAGCCATTCAGCTGTCACAGGCTCAGAGTCCAGCTCCAGTCCCTTCGGCCACCTCCCTGCCAGTGGCTACATCTGTTGAGAGTGACCACACACCACAGCCCTCAGGCTCAAGATACACCAAACACAGCACACAACAGCAGTACTCCAAGTGGCCCAGAGTGAAGACACTATCCCCCAAACAAACCATAGTCAACCCTGAGCGCAAAGGCAAAATACGCTTCAGGAGAAACTCAAGGGCATCAAGCCAAGAAGCAGCCCTCAGGCTCACATGCCTCAAAAGCATCCCCATCCAAGGGCACTCTCATCCCAAAAGCGTCTCCCAAAGACAATCAGACAGTAGCCGTGCCTGCTGTGAAGCTGGCGCCTTCTAAGAGTCCGAAGAAAAAGCCCTCTAAGGCAGATTAACCCACATCCTCAACTCCCATTCACACCCTTCTGAAGCTGGGAAAAGAGGGCACTGTAGGGGGTTCACCGGGTCAACAGGGGATGGAGGGGAAAATGCGAGGCCAGGCCAAGAGTACCGACCAGTCCAGCAGATCCCCAGAGGGAGGGCCACCACCTGCACCTGATTCACCTGTGGTGGAGACTGAATCTGTTGTGCCCGCCCCACTTACCCCTCCGCCCAAGACAATGATTCCCTATCGAGTCTCCAAGAAGTGGAAAACACCCCTCCACATTCTTCCTTCCATACTGTGTCTCACTGCAGCATGACTTCGCCTCCATGTGCCACCATGCCATCTGGCCCAAGCAGCCCTCAGGCTCCGAAAGCCACTGATGCCTCTACCTCAGCTGATCCTCTCTCTCCCAGGTCCAGTCCTCCAACTGGCCCCAACACTCAGCCACCTCCCAGTCTGACTGACAGCCATGTCTGAGTCAAAGTCCCCCTCATACACCTGTCTCTCCCACAGCAGGGCCTAGACTGCCGATTGTTATCCCCCTAGGTGTGTTGCTGACCATGGTAGTGTACAGTCTCAGCCATTCCCTGTGCAGCCTCTCATGCACACATGTGCCAACTTTGAACTGTGGACTGGCCAATGGCCTTGCTGTTCATCACTGTTGATGCCCATTCCCTGTGCAGGTTCTCATGCATACATGTGCCTACTCTGCACTTTGTACTGGCCACTGGTCTTGCTGTTTATCACTTAGGATGCCCATTCCCTGTGCAGGATCTCATGTACCTACTTTGCACTTTGTACTGGCCACTGGCCTTGCTTTTGGTTACTATGGATGCCAGTTCCCTGTGCAGTTTCTCATGCACACATGTACTTTGTTCTACTCTGCACTGGCCACTGGTCTTGCTGTTTATCACTTAGGATGCCCATTCCCTGTGCAGGTTCTCATGTACCTACTTTGCACTTTGTACTGGCCACTGGCCTTGCTTTTGGTTACTATGGATGCCAGTTCCCTGTGCAGTTTCTCATGCACACATGTACTTTGTTCTACTCTGCACTGGCCACTGGCCTTGCTGTTTATCACTTAGGATGCCCATTCACTGTGCAGGTTCTCAATCACACAAGTGCCTACTTTGCATTTTGTAATTGGCACTGGCCTTACTGTTTATCACTTAGGATGCCCATTCGCTGGGCAGGTTCTCATGTACCTACTTTGCACTTTGTACTGGCCACTGGCCTTGCTGTTGGTTACTCTGCATGCCCATTCCCTGTGCAGTTTCTCGTGCAAACAGGTAATTTGTTCTACTTTGTACTGTCCACTGGCCTTGCTGTTTATCACTTAGGATGCCCATTCCCTGTGCAGTTTGTCAAGCACACATGTGCCTACTTTGCACTTTGTACTGGCCACTGGCCTTACTGTTTATCACTTAGGATGCCCATTTGCTGTGCAGGTTCTCATGTACCTAGTGTGCAGTTTGAACTGGCCACTGGCCTTGCTGTTGGTTACTATGCATGCCCATTCCCCTGTGCAGGTTCTCATGCACACAGGTACTTTGTTCTACTTTGTACTGGCCACTGGCCTTGCTGTTTATCACTTAGGATGTCCATTCCCTGTGCAGTTTCTCAAGCACACATGTGCCTACATTGCACTTTGTACTGTCCACTGTCCTGCTGTTTATCACTTAGGATGTCCATTCCCTGTGCAGTTTCTCAAGCAGACATGTGCCTACATTGCACTTTGTACTGGCCACTGGCCTTGCTGTTTATCACTTAGGTTGCCCATTCCCTGTGCTGGTTCTCATGTACCTACTTTGGACTTCGTACTGGTCAGTGGCCTTGCTGTTCATCACTGTTGATGCCCATTCCCTGTGCAGGTTCTCATGAACCTACTGTGCAATTTGTACTGGTCATTGGGCTTGCTGTTCATCACTGTTGCTGAACCTAGGAGGTCTATAAGCACAAGCAAATCGCTGGCAAAAACTGACAGGATTATCTCTATGTCAGTTGGTGCCCAAGTCACCATATAACAATGTATAAAGAAGTAGAGTAGAAAAAAGGGGAGCAGTGATATCTAGTAATCAATTAGAGAACTGATCAAACCAAATCCAATACATGTGTATGTTGTGGATGACCATCAAACAAACCAAATGATGAATGTCTGACAAAATATCGAAATCAAAAATATCGAAATACAAAAATATCGGAACAAAAATATCGAAGTCAAAAATATAGGAATCCTTTCCCTAACAAGGTAAGTACAAAAATATCGAAAAATTAATATCGTAGTACATAAATATCGAAATTAAAAATATCGTTTTTTATAAATGTATTATTAATAATGTAAAAATAATTATAAAATACATATAATGTTACAAATATTAATTAAAAATATTAAAACATAATTAAAAAATTAAAACTAATACATATACATTTAAAATAAATTAAAAACGTAATAATTTAATGTAATTTTATATTTTTTAATTTCATTTAATTGATTTAATTTAAATTTATTTTATTTTTACCCTGTACGACTGTACACCAAAAACCCAAAACTGACCCTGAACCCTAAAAATACCCCTTTACCCAAAAACCCAAAACTGACCCTGAACCCTAAAAATATCCCTGTACCCCAAAAACCCAAAACTGACCCTAAACCCTAAAAATACCCCTTTATCCAAAAACTGAAAACTGACCCTGAACCCTAAAAATATCCCTGTACCCCAAAAACCGAAAACTGACCCTGAACCCTAAAAATACCCCTTTACCCAAAAACTGAAAACTGACCCTAAACCCTAAAAATACCCCTTTACCCAAAAACTGAAAACTGAGCCTGAACCCTAAAAATACCCCTTTACCCATGAACTGAAAACTGACCCTGAACCCTAAAAATACCCCTTTACCCAAAAACTGAAAACTGACCCTGAACCCTAAAAATACCCCTTTACCCATGAACTGAAAACTGACCCTGAACCCTAAAAATACCCCTGTACCCATCCACTGAAAACTGACCCTGAACCCTAAAAATACCCCTGTACCCAAAATTAATTAATAATACTTAATTACCAATTAATTATTAATTAACAATAACAATAAAGTAAATATATTAGCACATTTGCTGAAATTAATTTAATTTAATAATTAATATTATTTTGCCCAATTAATTAATTAAGAATAACAATAAATTATATATAAAAAAAATACTATAATTAATGTAATAAAATAATTAATAATAATTAATTACCAACTAATTAATAATTATAAATATGTAAAAAATTATAATAATTATTTAACTAATTAATAGAAATTAATTACCAATTAATTATTAATTTAAATATGTACAAACATATATCAATTAATTAATTATTATTAAATTACTTCCCACCCTATTCCCCTATAAACCCATAACCCGCTACAGAACATATTTATCAATTAATCAATTAATTAAAAATAATTAAAAATTAATTCTCAAATAATTTATTAATAATTCCTACTAATTAATAATTAATTTAACATAATTAAATTACTTCCCACCCTATTCCCCTATAAACCCACAACCCGCTACAGTAGTAAAAGACAATATTTAATTAAATCACATTAAAAATAAATAATAAAACATAATAAATACAATATAATATACACTAAATTTATTTAAAAATTGATATTAGTAACATCAAAGTTATTAATTTCGTTATTGTTAACATCGATATTTACAACTTCGATATTACTGATATCATACCAATATCGATATTTAGACTGTCGATATTACTTACCTTCGATATTTTTGTATATCGATATTTAAACTTCGATATTTTGGTATATCGATATTTAAAAATCGATATTTTGTCTGTGTACCCCAAATGATCAGTCCTATCAGTTGGTCGTCCACACTGTGACCTGGCAGGTCCGTAGATCAAAATCTAATCAATGAGATGTCATCAGTGATGTCATCAGTGATGTCATTTGAGATGTCATCAGTGATGTCATCATTGATGTCACTGACCATGTCATGAATGATGTAATATGTGACATCATCAGCAGTGGCTTGCGGGTGCGCGAAATATAGTTAGGAGCAATTTCAATGGTTTTTTAAATGCTAATTCCTAACTATATAAGGCCTGAAACCTATGGTTTTTTAAGTGAATTTGCAAGGTTTTTAAAATGCTAATTCCTAACTATATAAGGCCTGAAACCTATGGTTTTTTAAGTGAATTTGCAAGGTTTTTTAAATGCTGATTCCTAACTATATAAGTCCTGAAACCTATGGTTTTTTAAGTGAATTTGCAAGGTTTTTTAAATGCTAATTCCTAACTATATAAGGTTTGAAACCTATGGTTTTTTCAGTGAATTTGCAAGGTTTTTTAAATGCTAATTCCTAACTATATCAGGCGTGAAACCTATATTTTTTTTCAATAAATTTCAAAGGTTTTGTAAATGCTAATTCTAATAGTGGATAACGTTTGTATATGTTATTATCCTTCTGGGACCACCTGAGAAGCCATCTTGTTTCTCAGGAGAAGTGAGGCACAAGAGAGCACAAAACAAGAGTGGAAAACGCGAAAAGGGGGCAGGGTAGAGACCCCCTAACCCCCTAGCCCTTCTCAGGGGGTCCCAGAAGGACCACCAAGTGCAAATAAATGTTTTATTTTTTTTAAATCGCGGGGTACGCTGGATTCAAGCAAGCCAGGCTGAAGACGGCTGGAATTCCAGAAACCGGTCCTCGGAAGCTTGTTTCCGGTCCAGGGAAGGCATGGCTTGGCAGTTCAGGCTGGACTGTTCTCATGAGGCACAGGGTCAGACTGATTTGCATATGGCCATGTCAGAACTGGGGGGGGGTGGAGTGCAAAAAAAAACGATGGATTTGGGCTCAGATCTCTGTACTGGGATGAATGTATGACATTCTTCTGCATTCTGTCCATCAACTGTGGTTTTTGCACATGTGCACACAAGCACTAATCAGGGGTGCAGCAGGGTGTCAAAATGACACCCTGCCACCCTTGACTTTTTTCCATTTTTACAGAATCGGTAATTACCGATTCAGTAATTAACATTCATTCCTATGGGCCTCAGGGCCCATAGGAATGAATGGCACATGTCGAATCGGTAAATACTGATTCGATAATTACCGAATCCTAACGATTCAGTAATTTTGACCGAATATTTACCTACATAGGATTTCCCCATTCTATAATACCGAATCGGTAAAATTCTGTATTTTAGAATCGGTAAAACCTATTTACCTACATCTAGCCCCTAGTTCATAACACACAGCGTAAAATCATGCAAGGAGGCTTTAAGGCACATTTACACCACCATAGTCCCGATGGAGCTGGCACTAATTAGGAAGTTTTACGCGACTGCTAGAATGTTCTTACAATCGGCAAGAGAAGTGACAGTTTAATAAATCATGTTCAAAGGACTACTGGCGCTCGCACTTACTTGCGCATCCCCCACATGTTACATCTCTACACGAGCGGTTTCTAAACAAACCATTTTGGGTACAAAGTCACCTATGTGCAGTTACTTTATAGCATCATTTCTTTTTAACTTCTTTTAGTTTTATTCTGATTTTATGCATCTTATTTTTAAACCTTTTCTAATTCGCGTTTTGTTCTGTTTTTGTAATGGATTTTAATTAATCATACAATAATAATAATAATAATAATAAAACATTTATAAAGCGCCTGGCTGCACAAAACTGTGTGTCCCCGCGCTAACTGCTAATACAATACAAAACCAGAGGAGTAGTGGCGTGGAGCTCAGCAGAAGGATTACTTGCTAGGGAACAGATGAGTTTTTAGTTTTGCCCTAAATCTCATTTCGGATGGCTCCATCCGCAGGTGGAGCGGAAGTGCATTCCAATACTTTGTGGCCAGGAAACGGAAGGATTGTCCTCCCATTTTAGCTCTTGTGATTCGGGGAAGTTTAAATAACATCATACCTGATGATCTTAGATCCCTAATCGGGCGATGTATGGTAAGAAGACTTTTCAGGTAGTCGGGGCCTCTGTTCTGAGCGATGCGGAGGGCATAGCAAAGGGTCTTAAATGTAATCCTCTCCTTAATAGGGAGCCAATGGAGTTTAGATAAGGCAGCTCTAGTAGATGTTTTTCTTGGGAGACCGAGCACCAGTCGGGCAGCTGTGTTCTGTACACATTGTAGTTGGTGAAGGCCCTTTTGGCTGAGACCAATCAGGAGGGCATTTCCATAGTCCAGGTGAGGTGTGATCAAAGCATGGACTATGGTTTTCCTGGTTTCAGTGGGAAGAAGGTCTAGTACCTTACGAAGAACTTTTAATATGCCAAAGGATTTTCCCGTTATTTTGTTGACTTGGGTCTTACAGGAGAGGTCGGAATCCAGCATAACGCCTAGATTTCTAACCGTCTCTGCGGGAGTAGGCAGCCTGCCCAGTTCACTGGGCCACCATGCATGAGACCATGCAGAGACATCTCTCCCCACCACCAGAACCTCTGTCTAGTCTCCATTCAGACGGAGACAGTTGTTGTTCATCCAGGTCGCTACCGCCGACATACAGTTCGAGAAATTGATGGCATGTTCTCTTCGGTCCGGGGTCAACTTGAACAGCAACTGGGTATCGTCAGCGTAGCTGACAATGCCCACCCCAAAATCCTCTACGATGTGTGCCAGGCGTTCCATATAGATGTTAAATAACGTGGGGCTCATACTAGAGCCCTGTGGAACCCCATGGCTCATCTTGCGAGGAGATGAACTGAAGGGTGGGCAATGTAGTGGGAACGTTCTGTCGGTCAGAAAGGATTGAAACCAAGCGAGTGCTGGGCCTATCACTCCCATATCCGAGAAACGAGACAACAGCGTTGAGTGCAGCACGGTGTCAAATGCTGCACTAAGGTCCAATAGGACCAACGCCGCTGTCTCGCCCTCGTCCACCATCTTCCGAATACATTCAGTCGAGTAAAGGACTGCCGACTCAGTTGAGTAGCCTGATCTAAATCCCGACTGGGAATGATGAAGGAGGGCTTCCTTCTCCAAGAACTCCATTAGTTGTTTATTTGCCAATTTTTCGTGAGTTTGGCACAGAACGGGAAAAGTGAGATTGGACGTAAATTTTGAAACTGGGAAATATGAATGTTTGGTTTCTTTTTTAAAGGCATAACGTGAGCAGTTTTCCATATTTCTGGAACGTGGCACTCCTGGAAAGATAAAGTGATCATATGGCTGATGTGATCCATTAGTGTGTTTTCCATAACTCCTTTACACTGTTCCAGTGGGCAGGCATCAGTGGGGGAGCCGGAGTGTATACCATTAATGATTTTCAATAAATCTTGTTTATCCGGGGTAGTGACCTGGTAAGTGAAGATTTGTGCGTTTGGGTGTCTTTATTATCCATGTCGATATTTACGGGAGTTGTGTTGCTTACAAAAGTAGCATGAATTCTTTCTACTTTTTCTACAAAGAAGTCAGCGATTTGATCACATATCTCAGCAGACTTCACACTTAATGTCCACCAAAGTAGAAATATAAAAGGCAGTGTATGTGAAAGTTGTTCTATATAAATAAGTATACATAAGACTCAGTGATTGTATGAGTGACTGTATCGAAAACTGTATACTTGTAATAGTGATTTTATAACACACTAAATTTGAGTTACTATATATATGAATAAATAAAGTGGTGTTTGTATAAGTGTGTAGCTTACTAAATGTAAGTATGATCAATTGTTTGCATACGTGAGTAGGATGACTGCATAAGTGAATAGGATGTGTGCTGGTGTGTAATGTCGATATAGGTATATAAGTATATTTAATAGTGTTCTATTGAGCTTTGTTAGCATATATTAGTGAATCTATAGGTAAGTGTTTAGATGTGTGTGTAGATGTAGGAATCACTGAGTGTTTTTTTAGAAACTTGTATTGGTGTGTCAATGGTTTCAAATATGGTACTCCATATTTTATAATGAGTGTTGAAAGGTTATACTAGTGTATGATGAGATGTATCAGATTCTCACATGGATGATGTCAACAGTGATGTCATCAGTGATGTCATTTAAGATGTCATCAGTGATATCATCAGTGATGTCATTGACCATGTCATGAATGATGTAATATGTGACATTATCAGCAGTGGATTGCGGGCGCGTGAGGTATAGTTAGTACAACTAACTATAACGGAAGAATTTCAAAGGTTTTGTACGAGTGAAATGTCCAGCTAACTATAACACCCCTAAAACCTATGTTTTTTCAGTGAATTTCTAAGGTTTTTTAAATGCTAATTCTTAATGATAACATGTCTAAATGTATTAATTGTTATATTTATTTTTTAATACTGATTTACTACATTTTTTTAAACTATTTATTTTTAGATATTTCATTTTTTAAATTACATTATCTATTTTTAATATAAATTGGAAAAAATGGTTTTGAAAAATATTGAAATTCTAATATTGCTTATTTTTTATTTTATAATATTTTAATAATATATTTATACATATTTTATATAGCAGGCAATGAAATCCTATGGAAAAAAATTCAAGTTACTAGTAAGTACGGTTAGAATTACTTTTCAGGATCAGTACTGGGCTCAAAGATGGAACACTGAGGTTTCTCCTGATAACAGGTGAGTAAATCGGAATTCGTAGTTTGGCTGATTTTAGAGGAATATTTGTAAATTTCAAAAATCGACACTTAGAAACTTTTTCAGCAAAAAGCAGGCAATGATATCCTATGGAAGGAAATTCAAGTTACTGGTAAGTACGTTAGAACTACTTTTCAGGATCAATACTGGGCTGAAAGAAGCAGGTCTGAGGTCTCTCCTGATAACAGGTGAGTAAATTGGAATTCGTAGTTCGGCTGATTTTAGAGGAATATTTTCAAATCCAAAAACTCCACACTTAGAAGAATTTCTAAGTGATACAAGTCAATATTAGCCTTTGGAATGAAATTCAAGTTACTGGTAAGTACAATTAGAATTACTTTCAGGATCAGTACTGGGCTCAAAGATACAGCACTGAGGTCTCTCCTGATAACAGGTGAGTAAATCGGAATTCGTAGTTCGGTTGATTTTAGAGGAATATTTGTACGTTTCAAAAATCGACACTAAGAAATTTTTTCTGCAAAAAGTAGGCAATGATATCATATGGAAGTAAATTCAAGTTACTGGTAAGTACGGTTAGAATTACTTTTCAGGATCAGCACTGAGCTCAAAGATGAGACACTGAAGCCTCTCCTGATAACAGGTGCTAAAATCAGAAGTCGTAGTTTGGTTGATTTTAGATCAATATTTTAAAGTTCCAAAACTCCACACTTAGAAGAATTTCTAAGTGATACAAGTCAATATTAGCCTATGGAATGAAATTCAAGTTACTGGTAAGTACAGTTAGAATTACTTTCAGGATCGGTACTGGGCTCAAAGATACAGCACTGAGGTCTCTCCTGATAACAGGTGAGTAAATGGGAATTCGTAGTTCGGTTGATTTTAGAAGAATATTTGTACGTTTCAAAAATCGACACTTAGAAACTTTTTCAGCAAAAAGTAGGCAATGATATCATATGGAAGTAAATTCAAGTTACTGGTAATTACAGTTAGAATTACTTTTCAGGATCAGTACTGAGCTCAAAGATGAAGCACTGAAGTCTCTCCTGATAACAGGTGCTTAAATCAGAAGTCGGAGTTTGGTTGATTTTAGATCAATATTTTAAAGTTCCAAAACTCCACACTTTCCAAGTGAAACCAGTCAATGTTAGCCTATGGAAGGAAATTCAAGTTACTGGTAAGTACGGTTAGAATTACTTTTCAGGGTCAGTACTGGGCTCAAAAATGCAGCACTGAGGTCTCTCCTGATAATAGGTGAGTAAATTGGAATTCGTAGTTCAGCTGATTTTAGAGGGATATTTGTAAGTTCCAAAACTCCACACTTAGAAGAATTTCCAAGTGAAACCCGTCAATGTTTGCCTATGGAAGGAAATTCAAGTTACTGGTAAGTACGGTTAAAATTACTTTTCAGGATCAGTACTGGGCTCAAAGATACAGCACTGAGGTCTCTCCTGATAACAGGTGAGTAAATCGGTATGTAACTGTTACAACGCATCTTTTAGAACGAAATACTACTACAACAAAACTATTACCACGCAGGACCCTTTACAACGAATACTTTTACAACGCATTACACTACAACGCAGATACTATTACAACGCATACCATTACAACGTAAGTATAGGTAAGTTTATCTCTTTTTAAAACATTTATTAGGGGTATTGGGTTTGGGTTTTGGGGTACAGGGGTATTTTTAGGTTTCAGGGTTGGGTTTGGGTTTTGGAGTACAGGGGTATTTTTAGGTTTCAGGGTTGGGTTTGGGTTTCGGGGTACAGGGGTATTTTTAGATTTCAGGGTTGGGTTTGGGTTTTGGGGTACAGGGGTATTTTTAGTGTTCAGGGCTTGGTTTGGTTTTGGGGTACAGGGGTATTTTTAGGGTTCAGAGCTGGGTTTGGGTTTTGGGGTACAGGGGTATTCTTAGGTTTCAGGGTTGGGGTTTTGGGGTACAGGGGTATTTTTAGGGTTCAGGGCTGGGTTTGGGTTTTGGGGTACAGGGGTATTTTTAGGGTTCTGGGCTGGGTTTGGGTTTTGGGGTACAGGGGTATTTTTAGGGTTCATGGCTGGGTTTGGGCTTTGGGGTACAGGGGTATTTTTAGGGTTCAGGGCTGGGTTTGGGTTTTGGGGTACATGGGTATTTTTAGGTTTCAGGGTTGGGTTTGGGTTTTGGGGTACAGGGGTATTTTTAGGGTTCAGGGCTGGGTTTGGGTTTTGGGGTACAGGGGTATTTTTAGGGTTCTGGGCTGGGTTTGGCTTTTGGGGTACAGGGGTATTTTTAGGGTTCAGGGTTGGGTTTGGGTTTTGGGGTACAGGGGCATTTTTAACATATATATTTACAAATTATTAAATAAAAATTAATATAATTAATCAAAATATTTAATAATAAAATATTTCATAATTAATTAAAAAATTAAAATAATTATTAATTACATTTTTTAATAATATTATATACTTACCTATACTTACGTTGTAATGGTATGCGTTGTAATAGTATCTGCGTTGTAGTGTAATGCGTTGTAAAGGTATTCGTTGTAAAAGGTCCTGCGTTATAAAAAATGCGTGGTAATGGTATGCATGCTAAAAGTATGTGTGCTAACATCATATATCCGAGTAAATCGGAATTTGTAGTTCGGCTCATTTTACTTCGGTCCAGTATATATAAAGCCACTTTCCTACACCATCCCCTCCCTTCATCACTGTGCAAAAACGCTCTGTGGCGTGTTTTAGATTAGGGAAAAATTTCCCCTTCAATCCTGAGAGTCCCTAGAGTCCAACTAGCCCACTAAGTACATCCAGGAAGCGCCACAGAGCTGCGTAGCAGAGAGATGTAATAAGGGGCACAGCCTGCACCACCTCTCTGCAACGCAGTGCAGTGGCCCTTCCTGGAAGCACCTGTTATGTTATATGTTATGTTATAAAGGTCTCTTCTATAGCGCGGGGCTACTCCAAGGAGTGTCCCGGCGCTTTGGCAAAGAGAACTAAAAGGAAAAATGCACAACACATCATCAACCACGGGCCGACAGAAAATTACTGGGAGAAAAGCCAGGTCTTCAGTTCTTTTCTAAAGGAAAGCAGACTGTTGGCTATTCTCAAAGAAAAAGGAAGCTCATTCCAGCATCGAGGTGCCAGGTACCGGAAAGAACGACCTCCGATGCGAGCACGTTTGATGGTAGGGACAACGGCTTTAGCCAGCATAGCAGACCTTAAAGTTCTCCTAGGGGCATAGAAGGCCATACGCTTCCCAAGATATTTTGGGCCAATAGAATGGAGGGCCTTAAAGGCAAGGGTCATGACTTTAAAAGTAATTCTCTTAGAGACTGGGAGCCAGTGCAGTCTCTTGAGTAATTCCAAAGCTCCTGCTCTTCGTTGTAATCCAAAGATGGCTCTGGCAGCCAAATTCTGCACAACCTGCAGGTGTGCCATCAGGTATTTGGGAAGGCCAAGGTAGAGAACGTTCGCTTAATCAAGACGCGAGCCTATCAAGGCCTGGACAGTAATTTTTTTATGTTGCAGAGACAGCAGTGGAAGAAATTTCCGCAACATTTTCAGGATGCCAAAACATTTCCCTGTCAGCCCTATGATCTGGGGTCTAAAGGAGAGATCATCATCACACAGGACACCCAGATTCTTGGCTTTTGACGAAGCAACATCAGGCGGGAACATATCGCGGGGCCACCATGTCTTCCAACCGGGATCTGGCGGGCATCAGAAGAAAAGCAGCTCCGATTTATCGGAATTGCACTTCAGACAGTGCCTCTGAAACCAGTCAAATACCGCGCCCAAGCATTCCCTAATCCGGCCGGCGTCAAAGTCCTCACCCTTGTTGCACGTAAAAAGGAGCTGGGTGTCGTCAGCATAGGATATGATCCGGGCACCAAAGGATTCCCCCACCGCCGCTAGAGGGGCCATATAGATGTTAAAAAGGGTGGGGCTCAGAATGGACCCTTGAGGTGGAAAACAGGGGTGCCCAGACACTTGTCGGCGGTTGGTAAGAAAAGACTTAAACCATTTCCACACCGTCCCACGAAAACCGATCTCCCAAAGTCTTAAAAGGAGACCGTCGTGGGGAACGGTGTCGAAAGCCGCCGACAAATCCAACATGACCAAGATGGCTTTACCCCCACCATCCAAAGTCTCTCTTATGGCATCGGTGATCTCAAGAAGAGCTGTCTCCGTGCTAAAATTCGCACGGAAGCCCGATTGAGAGTCGTGCAAGATATTATTGCTCTCAATAAAGCTGGAAATGGAGAAGTGCACATGTTCCTCAATCACCTTAGCCAGAGAGGGAAGGAGGGAGATTGGTCTGTAATTGGCGTGAGCAAGGGGATCTAGAGATGGTTTTTTAAGCAGCGGCAGAATCAAGGCGTGCTTCCAAGCCATAGGAACCTCTCCCGTTGTCAAGGAGGAATTAAGCAGTGGGTTAAGAAAGATGTTAACTGCCGGCGCCACTCTTCCTAGGCATTTCGCTGGACAAGGGTCAAGCGACGAACCTGATTGAAGCAGTGATAGAAAGTCAAGGGAAGAAGCAGGAGAAATGGGAGGGAAAACCGAAAGGAAAGGGCCTTTCTCCTTCAGGGATGGTGGCACAGTGGTCAGATGACCGGCAGCTGGAATACAGCCCACACCAGGAAAAGAACTCTGAATAGATTTAATTTTATTAATAAAGAACTCGCTGAGCTGGCTAATCCAAGCTTCAGTATGAGAATGAATGGGCGTACTCGAGGAAGGGGAAATAAACTCTTTTACAATTCGAAAGATTTCTTTGCTTGTATTTTCCGATGCTTCGATTCTGTGCTCTAAGTAGGCTTTTTTTCCTTCCACAATATGTTTGTGGTACAGTCAAATTGCATCCCTATATTTTACTTTGTCTTCCGCGTCGTACATGCGCCGCCAAGCTCTTTCAACCCTCTTACAATCTTGGCGCATCTTACCAAGAAGAGGAGTAAACCACGGGGCCGAGGCATGACTGCCAGCAGATTTGGCTGGCTTACCAGGGGCTAACTCCTCAAATCTAATTGTAAGCCACTTTTGAACCAGGTCAAGATCTTGTTCCAGGTTGTCTGATAACAAACAGGGATGTTGGTGGAGAGCATCAGAGAGCATTTCTGCCGTAACTCGATGGAAAGGCCGAAACACCTTCCTGGTATCTTTCGCCAATCTAGTACCAGGCGTAGCTGCAAGCGGAATGCAAAATTTAATTAAAAAGTGGTCAGACCACAGAACTGGAAGCGGTGGGGAAACATCGATTAGACAAGTTGAAAAAATCTGGTCAATAGTATGACCTATGATATGAGTAGGGCTGGAAATATAGGGAATAAACCCTAAAGAGGAAGCAATGCCCTGCAGCTTACTAGTATCCGGGTCCACTATATTGTCCATGTGAAGATTAAGATCTCCCAATAGGATACAGTGCTCCGATCTTAGGCAAGGCACCGATAGTGCCGCCTGTAGTTCGTCAAAGAAGGAGCCAAGCGGTCCCGGTGCCCTATAAATGATGATCCCAGCACAAGTTTGACGGGGAGATAGCCTAAGAGTAAAACCTAAGGCTCCGCAACTCGTGATGTTATCAACAGGGAAAGTAGAACAAGGAAAACTCTTGTCAACAATTAATGCCACACCTCCACCCCTTCCTACCACTCTATCTTTCCTATAGATGGTGTAATCCGGGGGGATGGCAGAGGCCAGATCCGGCCCGGAACACTCACTCAGCCATGTCTCAGTAAGAAACAGACACAATGTTTTAGAGTCTGATAGCAGATTCCAGATGTCAAAGGAATGTCTACTGAGAGATCTGGTGTTAAGGAGATGGCATTGAAAGTATAGGGGGGCGGAATCAGGCAGAAAGCCCACTTGACTCGGCATGTGCCAACCACAACCAGAACAGCCCCTCCTAAGAGAGCGACCACCCGCGAAAACATGGCGGCAGGTAGAAATATGTCCTCGTAGAGCTAGGAGCTCACAGGAGGAATAGGAGAGCATGGAAACAGGAGGTGTGCAACCACGAATCGCAGCAAGAGCAAGACGTAGGAAAAGTCCAACGGGCCTACCTCGCCGACCTCCGAGACGCTGACGAGCGCAGATGAGCAGGACTCTAGCACGACTCAGGTGCAGGGAAGGCGCTCCCGCTGCGGGTCACCACTATGCACCATGAGGAGTCCTTTAAATAGGCAGTTCACAGTGTCCAGGAGCGCAGGAACACTCAAAGATGGCGGCCACAGTTCCCTTCCTGTTCTAAAATGGCGCTCCCCGCCCACAACCTCCCCGGAACCGGACCCGCTAAGCAGCGGTGGTGATTCCAAGAATTACAGTGCAGGTAGGAGGCCAGAAAGCGATGTGGCTAAAAACAGGGGATAATAAAAATAAGATAAAGTAAATAAAATAACGGGCGATTTAAAAGCAGCAAATAGCGCTACACAGCGCGCGTGACCAGCAGCGAGGCGCAGCAGCACACTCAACCTCAGGTCCACTTCACCACTTCACCTGGTGGGTTACTTGGCCCCAATGGACACTCAGGATTAAAGGAGAATGTTTTCCCCAACTTAAAACGCGCCACAGGGTGAATTTGCACACATCACATCAGGCCCCGTCTCCTCCCTTCACCCCTGTGTAAAATCGCCCTGTGGCTGTTATTAGTTGAGAGATTAAGTTTCCCTGAATCCTAAGGGTTCCTAGGGTCAACTAGCCCAGTAGGTACCTCAAATAAGCACCACAGAGCTGCGTTGCATAGAGGTGTAAAAAGGGGCCTGGCCTCTGAACACCTATCTGCAATGCAGCTCCCTGGCGCATACTGGAGATACCTGTTGGGCTATTTGACCTTCAGGGACCCTCAGTATTGAAAGAGAATGAATTCCCCAACTTAAAACGCGCCACCGGCGCGTTTGCACACTGGTGAAGGAAGGTGGCATGGCCTGAGGTGACATACCTGCAAAGATGCCCTGTGGCCCGTTTTAAGGTACAAAGCTAATTCTGCCTCAATCCTATAGGTCCCTGGGGGCCAACTAGGCCACCAGGTACCTCCAGTATGCGCCAGGGGGCTGCATTGCAGAGAAGTGTTCAGAGGCCATGCCCCTTTTTACAACACTCTGCAATGCAGCTCCGTGGCACTTACTGGAGGTACCTGGTGGGCTAGTTGGCCACCAGGGACCCTCAGGATTGACAAGGAAATAATTCCCAAACTTAAAACGCGCCACAGGGTGTGTTCACATACATGTGAACTCAGGCTCCGCCCTCTCCCCTCACCACTGTGCAAACGCGCCCCATGGTGCGTTTTAAGTTGGGGGATAACTCCCCTTGATTTCTGCGGGTCCCTGGGATGCAACTAGCTCCAGCCGCGGCCCGTGGAGGGAGGTACGGTGGGGCAGAGAGGCGGGCGGGGGAGGGGTAGGGTGGGGGTTGCTAAAAAACGGAATATGGATAATTGGAGGTAAGTAAGCAATTTAATTAATTAAACGAATTTCGTAGCATGCGCTGCATCGCATTTTGCGATGCAGGGCGCACTACGAAATTTGTTTTATTTATTAAATTGTTTACTTACCTCCAATTATCCATATTCCATTTTTTATCAGATGTTTCACTAGCGGCCACATAGCTCTGTACTTTTAAATTCTTTGCCTTATGCCACTGCGCATCAGAAATGGAGATGCTCCCTCCCTGCTTCAAGGCCGCTGGAGCAATTTCATCACACTGGCATTAAACTTGTTGTCCACCATGCGTGCATCATAGGTTACTGGGGAGCCTGTGGTGGTTACATTACCAACTAAATGTATTGAGAGCACTTTTATCACACTGGCGATAAACTTGTTGTCCACCATGCGTGTATCATAGGTTACCAGGGAGCCAGCGGCAGTTACATTACCAACTAAATGTATTGCATTACTCAGTAATCAATAATACAATTGTTCGTGCTTTGAAGAAATTGAGGTTGGCAATAATAGTGCTTTGGTAGACTTTTGTATTTTCTCGACAATTTAATTTCAGTCTAAAATGTTCATTCAATTTTACTGATCCTAAATTAAATCATTAATACCTTCGTTCAAAATGATAAAATATTTCCATTCTAAGATAGGCGCTATTGCCCTCCACCTTTGCTGAAATTTTGTGTTTGACTGGTTGCATGCCTAAGATTCCTATCTTGAGTGCATGTCAACAGCTGACTTTTTAGTTATTCTTTCATGCACCTCTAATTTTTTGCAGTTTTAGATGGCGTCACATATATTGTCGACGCGGTTCTGTGTAGCCTATTCCATGTTTGAGATTGATACACTATAGTTTCCTGCAGTTTTAGTCCTTCGTTCTTCAAGTCAGGTTGCTTCTGGGAGATATTGTGGATGATCCACGAGAGAGCAATGTGCTTTTGCAGTACCATAAAGATTTTTTTTTATAAAGTGCTGTGTGCCGCGCTTTTACTTTAATAGCTATCACTTTTAACCCTGAACATTCGGGCTGGACTGTTCCCATGAGGCACAGGGTCAAGGCGGATTTGATTATATCGCCATTGTCTGACCTAGGGAGGTGTGGAGTGCAAAAAACGATGGATTTAGGCCCAGATCTTTGTACTGAGGTGAATGTAAGACATTGTTCTCTATTCTGTCCATCAACTGTGGTTTTTGCAATTTTCACCCCGAGTGGGCTGGGTATGCTCAGACGTGAGTCCCAGGCTCTCCACATCACTGGAGTCAAGCTATCCAGGCTGAAGAAGGCTGATAGCAAGAAACCAGTCCTTGGATGCTTGATTCCGGTCTAGGAAAGACATGGCGTGGTAGTTCGGGCTGGACTGTTCCCATGAGGCACAGGGTCAAGGCTGATTTGCATATAGCCATTGTCTGGCCTAGGGTGGTGTGGAGTGCAAAAAAACGATGGATTTAGGCCCAGATCTTTGTACTGGGGTGAATGTAAGACATTGTTCTACATTCTGTCCATCAACTGTGTTTTTTGCAATTTTCAACCCCGAGTGGGCTGGGTAAGCTCAGACGTGAGTCCCAGGCTCTCCACATCATTGGAGTCAAGCTATCCAGGCTGAAGAAGGCTGATAGCCAGAAACCGGTCCTTGGATGCTTGATTCCGGTCTAGGAAAGACATGGCTTGGTAGTTTGGGCTGGACTGTTCCCATGAGGCACAGGG
Organism: Lissotriton vulgaris; assembly: GCF_964263255.1. Classification (NCBI taxonomy): domain Eukaryota; kingdom Metazoa; phylum Chordata; class Amphibia; order Caudata; family Salamandridae; genus Lissotriton; species Lissotriton vulgaris. The sequence continues at coordinate 1,569,221,060 of NC_141687.1, forward strand.
TCAAGGCTGATTTGCATAAAGCCATTGTCTGACCTAGGGTGGTGTGGAGTGCAAAAAAAACGATGGATTCAGGCCCAGATCTTTGTACTGGGGTGAATGGAAGACATTGTTCTACATTCTGTCCTTCAACTGTGGTTTTTGCAATATTGTTATTTACATCCACACATATTAGAGCCACTTTACAGAGTTTGCCAGTGAAAGCGCTTTCTTTTTTTCTTCCTTCTTTGAACAACATTGTTTTCCCAGGGTGGGGAAGTGAACCATTCCTAAAGGGACTACAATACCTGGTTGATGGGTGAAGTGGAAATGTTTAATACAATCGTTTTCAACTGTTTTAATTATTTTAGCTTATAAAATGTGTACTGCGGCTCTGTGTTCAGGTATGTGATTTGATTTTTTTTTTTAGAACAAACTGCTCATTTTGAAAGGATATAAGCAATTGACATTGAAACGGGTCCCTTCCTGATCCTGTAGCCATGTCCTGAATTTTTCAGGAAAAATCACTTACATTTCTGAATAAGGAGTTTAAAACTGTTAAGGTAACCATGTTGTTCCTGAATACATTTCACATGATTTGCTTATTCTTGCATTCTTTATGAGTGTTTGCTTTTTTCAGGGTGTTCTTCATTTTTTTTCAGGCAGCATTTTACTGTTGTCTAGTGCATAATTTGAGTTTAGTTGCAGCAAAATTGAGTTGTATCTGAAGGCAGTGCAAGTTTCTCTCAGTGGGGCACTATGGTGTTCAGTGTGGGAGAGGATGTGGCACTCTGGCCAGAGCTGCTGAATTTGGAACTGGCGCACCATTATCAGCCTTCATGACCAGTCTACCAGACCACACCTCTGACCGAGCTCATTCCGATGCTACACCTTAGAATCACCGATAGACCTTAGAAGCCCTGGTGTCTTAGCACCCGCAGGTGGAACCCAACGGTGGCAAGTGTGAGTTAACCTTGAAGGCCTGTCCACCACAATCCATACTGCAGTTCACCTCCAGTCTTGCAAGCAGGCATACGAAGAAGCACACTCTAGATTCACAGTGACTTTCACTGAGGTCACAAGATCCTTGAGGCCAGTCCACCGCATCCATTGGTACCTCCATTGGCCTTTTTCAGCAGTAGTGGTGCAACTTACCAGGGGTTGGCAATGTAGGATTTGCATGCACATCAAACATAGGGGGTGATTATAATGGAGGTGGAACCTCCACATCACCCCGTCAGTGGCGGTCCCAATGCCATCGGTGACTGTATCTACGCCAACCATATTACAATGGCGGGTGGTTTCCTGGTGGTCGGAAAGACCAACAGCAACGCACCCGACTGGCTTCTTGAGCCCGCCAGTACGGAGGAGGGGCTCGTGTTTCCTACAATGCTGGTGGTACCTACCAGGCACTACAGTAAGGATTACAATACCCCTTACCCACCAGCCTATCCATGGCAGTTCACCCACCATGATATTTTTGTGGAAAGGGACATTGGAGGCCCATAGTGGTCCCCTTTCCCCCAGCCCCCAGACATGGGACCTGGGGGGCATCTAAGAAGCCCCCCTACAAATCACTGCACCAAGTGGCAGGCACCACATTGTGACTGCCACGTAGTGCAGTGATATATGTAACATGTCAGTTTTCACATTGCGGCAGATGATGCAGCCGCAGCACCTGCTTCAATGTAAAAGATCGGCACGGCGAACGCCATAGTGGCGGTCACATTGTAATGCCTATCGTGGGGCCACCACCTTGAAGGCCAGCGGTCCCATTCCCTGATTCGATAGCGGATGGACTGAAGTCCTCCTGCCTTCGTAATCAACCCCTAAGTTTGCCAACTTCATGGTCTCTGCTTCAGCACAAACACTTTTAACATGTGCAGCCTTCTTTCGAGCCACTGGAGTTATGCAGCAATGGAGGCCAAAATTATGTTGCAGTGTTGACTAAAAGATGCAACAATAAAAAGGCTGCAGTGTGATGCGGTGCATTTTATTATACTTTGTTATTTTAACATATTTATACATACTAACAGCCTCTGCAAAGCTTTTGCCTCATTAGTACCTATGTAACATACAAATGCAGCAGAGGGAAAGGTGACCAGTCAACCTTTGCAAAGGGCCCTGCACTTCACAGAACATAAGTCACATTTCTTTTAGTAATTTTTGATCCGTTTGAGCTACAAAATTGTTTTGGGTCAAATTGTTAGATTATGCAGCACATGATGTATTATGTGGCAAATATGATACAGCCATAGTTCAGTTCAAAACATTTTTCCACTTAACTTAATTTTGCCCCAGCATTGTAGTTGATCAATTTTAAGTTTCACAAACCCAAAAGTCGAGTTTGGGCACAATTTGCATTTTAAAAGCAGTCCTACAACACAGGGCTACTTTTAAACTGGCCTCAGGCTTCAGCAGTGCACACATGCAAACACAGAAAGGGCTGCTGGCCTCTAAACTGCCATGCCCTATTATATTCAAGGGACTTAATGGTAGTTCTAATCTTCCTGCCCTATTATGAACCAGGGCCTTATAGGAGAGGTCATGCCAATCATAGGGGTACCCTAATCCATAGTGCACCCTAGTGTATGTAGGTGTTTCACAGTATCTTTAAGTGTCTCTTTCAGAGTAGCACTGGCCCTCTGCCTGTTCAGGCAGAGGCCAGGGTCAGTCAGAGTCAGGTACCACCAGTACCAGTCAGCAAAACGTTGGGGAGGGCACAGGATGGCTTTGCAACACTAAAGAAGCACAAACTCAGAATTTAAAACATAACACCATGGTTGGGGATGTTCTCTTTAATAATCAGAATTGATTTCTATCCTAATGAACCCATTTTCCAACTTTAGGATAAGGAAAGACTGGGGAAAAATCATAATGTTCTAATCTATACCTTGAAGTTTTCATGCCGCTCTATGATGACGGTTAATAGCTCACTGTTCAATGTTAGGATTTTAATTTATAAACTGCAAATACCAAAATAATCTCTCAGACAAAACCAGTAACTCACTGACCAATTTACATGATATGCATTTTGTGATCTGCGTGCTACACATTCTTTGCAGCAGGCATATTAACCCACTGTGTCTACCTTACCGAGAGTCAAAACTTCCACTAGACAAACCTCCGATCTCTCTCAATAAAGAACATTAATCACCAAAGTTATCTTCACATTTTTATTGTTGCCTGAAACTTGCTGGAGACCAGAAATCCAGCAGCAGGTACTTTTCAAATCATAATGCACTTGCAAAAACGACGCCCCCACCCTAAGTCAGCGACCTATGTTTGCTTGGTGTGTGGTTCCGAAATTCTGGACCCTGCTGCGATATGGTATCGAGGTCCAACACCCGTGTCACAAAATATCATCGTACCATGACGAAATTGGTGTCGGCAGACCGGTAATGATTAGGACATTATCCCTGTGCATTTGCGTCGTGATTGAGCGATGCCAACACCCTCAAATCGTGGCTTCCGTTCTGAACCCTCGGACTCCATTTTGTGAACGGCATCCATCTTATGCCTTGCCCTCATATAAGTCAATTGATTAAGGTCGAGCTTGATCTGAAAGGACACTTCCACCTTAGCTGACTTCCCCATGACCTGTCCGAACTGACTCCACCGCCTCCAGCCAAACCTGATTGGGCAGCTCCTCGCCCAGTGGCCGAGTAAGATATCATCAAAGCACAACATGCCATAAACCATTCACCACATACAGACCATGTTTTCTACACACATGCACCTGTCCATGTTCCTTGTTTATGGCCAGTTTTATGACAAGGAGGTGCCCTGTTTTATTGGGGTTTTGTCGATATCTGATGGTAGTTCTGGGCCGAGCTGGGTCATCCATCACGATCCGGACATCTGAAATATGTGTTGACCAGCATGACTTCGCTCTTTGTATTATTGTAGAAATATGTGTATAACCATATCATAAACTCAAGAATTCTTGCCCGAAGTGTAATACTGTGTATAAAAGGAGAAGGCTGGTTCTGTAAAAACGAACAGTCTCCTGAGAACTTACAGCCCGTGCTGTTGTAATTCTAGGACACGTGTTACTTGGTTGCAACCAATAAAACTCGATCTCTGACTTCACCTAGAAGACTCTTGGTTTCTGTGGTCCGGAACAGGGAGAACTCAGAGGTCTTCGGGTGTTATCCCCTGGCACCACCGGGTTCCTAAAAACCCGGCACCTCAGTTGCAGCAAGATTCATATACATGGTTCTTTAACATTTGGTCTAAATACTATATGAATGTAAATAACAATAAAGCATACATGAAAACTGTGACAACATGCCTGCTTTTCTCAATATTTCACTTCGAAAGTATGCGATTGTATTTGTTTAACGGGTAGCGATTTGTATAGGGTCATTGGAAAGTCCACAAGGTTGTCCCTGTCCCCCCCAGAATTTTTGTGTCTCCTACGCCCCTGGCAACACATAGTTTCATGAATAATTTACGAAAATCCTAAACTCGTCTCGCATACCCCTCGTCATTTGTGAATGAGGTAACCAGTGTGACCCAAGATTGACGTGTCTTATGTTTTATAGGTTAAGTAATTCACAGCACACACAAAATGACTCCCCATTCCACTGCCTACAGCTGAATCCTTGCGCACGTGTGAACAATAGGGCAGTTCAGTAAAGACGTACAATCCTGGTAGTCCAAGACATGCCTGCTTTATGCCTGTCCAGTACCGCCCAAGATTTGATTAGTGCCTTTCGATCAGAACAATCTAATAAAAGATGGCCCTCCTCCCTCATTACGTCTGCTTTGATCTATGTTGTTGCATTGATTGCTCCGATGTATTAATAAACAATGGATTCTCTGTCAACATATGTATGCTAATGTGTTTCCTCCTGTGTCATAAGGATCCTAAAAATATATTTCAAGTCTCATCACCAGATAGCCTCCATCAGATACCTACATACTTGGGACAGTATAAGTCACCAAAACTAAACACCGATCACTAATGTCTTTTAACCTCGGGTTCACCCAGAAGCAGATCAATAGCCACGTCTGCTTTAGAGCCTCGGGCTGCTGTGCTCTTAGCACCTCTCAAGGCCACCTACAAATTAAGTATCTTTGGCCAGAGGAGGCCTGGGGGACTTTCATATACATCGTATCACAATATTATTTGTATTCAGGATTGGAACAGATGAAATCTGCTTCAGGGAAGGTTGTACCACTTGAGAGAAGGACCTGATGAAATTGAACCCTCTAAACGCTGACCACTCTCAGCAACGGGAAATGCCTGTGCAGCAAAGTATGACCCATAAAATCATAAAATAGAAAATACATGACTCAAAACACAGAAAAGTGGATTCAGGCCCCTTATAATTAGGAGCTGCGCCTGCAGGTGGTTAAAATGGTAAGTTAATTGACAACCTTTTGTGTTTGTTTTCGCCACGGGTGCACCAGCAAAAAACCTCAGAAATAACACCGTATAATATAGTAGAAAAGTTTATAGTTTACTATCAGTCGCAGCTCGCGTGGGGGTCGCGTGGGGGGGCGGAGAATTAAATATAATCATAAAACAGAAAACTTACCTGACAGTCGGTCAGCGCCACTTCTGCTCCCCTTGGCGCCTTCACGAACGACACTGGAGTGGACTTGCATCCCCTCTCAGCCAATCCTGGCATTGCCAGCAGCGGCAGGATTGGCTAAAAGCAGGATTGGCTAAGGGCACAGTTATTCTTCACCTACCGCCTGCCCATTAAGAGACCAAGGGGATATTATTGGGCATGCGCAAGCCAGTACAAACACAAGTGCGCATGTCTGGGCATGGGCGAAAAATCTGCTCACCTTCCCCACTCATGCGCACTTGTGCTGCTGCCTGTTGCCCCTGGTCTGGCAGACATGTCATTCACCATGACCCCGGACCGCCCACCCCTTCAGTCTCTGAAGGGGGTGGGCGGTCCGGCATTATGTTGACTGACATGATTGTCAGTTCTCCTTCGCTGTCTTTGAACTTAAGTAAACTGATGCAGTTTACTTAAGTTCAGAAACGCTGTGGGAGCTGCGGGTGGGGGAGCTACACCCCAACACCCCAATTGACGAACTGCGCCTGATTTCTGGCACTCACACACAACAGAAGTAGATCTTATCACTGCCTGCAGTAGAGTGAAGCAAGGTATGGAATCCCGTAGACAAACAAGAATACCTGTAGCTTTCAGACTTCACTTTGGAAACTCTGCTGTGGGTAGGGACAGCACACCTAACCAGGCGTGCAAAATATTAGTGCACGCAAAACATTAACTTCTTTTTTGTGTGAAAACCGTATCAGAATATACTTCTAAGTTAAATAAATACATATAGCCTAATGTGTTTATGCTTCTAGATAGCATTATCTATTACATGTTTTTCAGCAGTAGAAGGTTACAGAATGACGTTTGTTTCAGAAAGGGAGAGAGTTTTCAGGTCCGCATATGTTGCATATAATTTATTTTTAAGAGTGATGCATCACCCCTTTAAAGACAAGCATTGGCATAGCCAATAGGTCATGCTTTTGGGATCTTATAAGTATTTAGTTATGCAACACAATATCTTTGGTGCAACACTTATGAGGCTCCAAATGCGTGACCTGTTGGCTATGCCAATGCTTTTTTTTAAATAAAAAAAATGTGGAAGGGGGCCCCCCTCCCGAGGCCTTAATCAGCCCCGGGGACTCCATCCTCCGGGGCAAGGCCTTTTCCTTTTTTAATTTTTTAATTATGTTTTAAACTGTTGGGGAGGGGGCCGCGTTGCCCCCATCTCAGGCCACTTATGGCCCTGGGGACACCAACCCTCGGGGCTGGCCTTTCCATTCGTTTACATTTTTTTTTCACTTTTGGGGAGGGGGGCCGCATGACCCCCCTCCCGGGCCACTTGTAGCCCCAGGGACCCCATCCCCTGGGGCTGGCCCTCTCAGTTGGGGACCTGGGGGGGTCCCTAATCCCCCCATGGTCCCCCCGCGGTCCCAGCTGGCTCCCCGCATCCTGCAGGAGCCGGCATTGCTTTTCCTGATATAGCAAATTTATTTGTTTCAGCATTTGAAGAGAAAGTGATCTACAATAACAACCCTTTTGTTAACTGTATAAAAGACTACTTATGGTATATAGACTATGTTTGTCTTATTTGGGAGGGGACTATTCCCCAATTACAAGAGTTCCATGAGTGGCTCAACAAACAAGAATGTAATCTTCAATTCACCATGGAATATGACAAAACATGTATCAATTTTTTAGATCTGAAAATTTGGAACAATGAGGGGTGACTAGCCACCAGTCTATACACTAAAACCACAGCATGTAACACATTACTTAAATATACAACTCATCACCCACGGAATCTATGGGATAACCTCCCTTTTGGACAGTTTCTTCATTTACGAAGGAACTGTACCAGAAGGGAGGAATATTTCAAAGAGGCAAAGATCTTACAAACAAAACTGTCATTGAGGAACTATCCAAATCGTCTGGTTAAGCGATCAATGAAAAGGGCCTGGTACTATGACAGGCAAGCCCTATTAGAACCAAAAAAGAATAAAAGTGTGGCGGACAACCTGATTACATGTGTTACCACATTCGGGTCTGAATCCAACTTAATCTAGAAGATAATAACAAAGAACAGGCATTTAGCACATAAAATTGAACCGCAACTTCCAGTTCCTCGGTTTGCCTTTAAGAGATCATGCAATCCTAGGGATTACTTGGTAAAGGCCTACAAAGAACCAGTTGCAAACTCAATCCAGAGCATGTGGGGAATGTCTCCTGTAATGGGCCATTACCCCTGTGGCTCTTGTGGCGCTTGCCAGACCACACTAACTATCAAAAATTGTTGTATTAATGTAAAAAATTTGACATTGACACAACATACCAACTGTTTGACTAGGAATGTCATCTATTGCATAGAAGGTCCATGCTCTCTTTTCTATATAGGTAAAACCACCCAAGAAGTCAAGAAGCGTATCATGCAACACCAGTCACCAGTCAAGGATACGTTGTAAGGTTGAAACAGCACCACTGGTTGAGCATTATTTATCCAAACAGCATTTGCCTCATGATATGAAATGGTTTGTCTTGGAGGCAGTTAAAAACTCCAAGAGAAGATGTGATGTGGACGGTCTGCTTACCCAAAAATAGAATAGATGGATATGGGCAGCCAAGACTGTGGAAAAGGGACTTAATTCCTTTGTGGAATGGCAGACATTAGCAACCCTGAGATAGCCGGTAGAAGTGGTATGTGCTCTTTTATTCTGCTTGTTCTATGTTCGAGTTAGGGCTGACTGGTGCCTTTAATAGATTTGAATAAGCCCCGTATCTTTTTTAATCTATATGAAAGCCCCGTATTTTTCAACCTATATGAGAGGTTTTTATTCCCAACTACAGATATTGGTTCCATGTTGAACGTTATTGTTATTAACGTTATTGTCATCCGCTATGCCCCAAGATCGCTCGGCACGGTAAAGTTTACTGTTATGCCTGATCTGCATTGTGAATTTAGTACGTAGTCAGGCACTTGTACTAGGACAAAAATCATGGCCGCCACGCTGCACGTAATCCCACGTGATTACCGCAAAACTGATCATAGAGTACCAGGAAGACGCCGTTCGGCTCTCGTCTGCTGTACGGAGCCATGGACTTTGGCGGTGTTTAATTCCCAAACAAGTAAGTGAAGCTACTTTTGCGAAGGCCATATAGTGCAGACTTTAGTGTATATACATATATTTTTTGCCTCATTATATTGTATGTGCACTAAGGGACACTCGTTTTCTATGTTAATTAGATTTCATGCAGGCATTCAAAACATACCCGAAATTCATGATTAAGAGTGTGGAGCCGTCTCCCCTAAGTACAAAGATTCAGGAGGTAAGCGCTGGGCTCCTTGGATCATATCAGTTTGAGTTGTTTATAGGTGATTGGTCATATCTTAATAGATATTTCGGTTTATTCTTGTATAGGACAGAATCATTGTGACATTTCACTTGTAAGTATTGAAGAAAGAGGTGAAGTTGTTTTTATTAGATGTGTTCACTTGGTAAAGATATAGGTGACTTGCACTCTCCTTGAGCCTTTATTTATTTGTGGTAGTAGTTTAAGTGTACGGTTGTATATATGTAAATAGACACTGTATATAGTTTCCCACTATTTAGGCACCATATCTGGTGGGGGCAGACGGTACATATCACACAATAAGGAGATTACTGATTTTATGCAACATTGGTCCTGAGGATGGTCTCGTTTAGTTATGAAGGTTGAGACCGAAACGTCGACAAATTGACACTGTTTTGCTAACACCATCTGACTATGTATTGTATAAATGTATATAGTTGGTAATTAATGTATATATGGCATAAATTGTATATATTGTGCATATAATGTGCAAAATTGTCTATTATCACTACTCATATGAAGAATTTAAGTAGCAGTTTTTGATTTGAGTTGCCATTCATGAATTGTCATATGGATATATACCTATGCTGATTGAATAGGATATATTTGTATATATATCTTACGTCATTATATAAATTCAATAATTATATAAGTACAATCTCCGATTGTTTATTGAATGATGTCCATTTTTATGACATTCACATAAGTTGCTAAATAATATGAAATAATTCCTTCAGGAACCTTTCTGTTTATGTTATTTTCCACATGGGGAGCAGCTAACATGCTGCTCCCCATGTGGAAAAGCAATCTGCTTTGAAGCGAGGGAAGGTTTGCCTGCTCTCGCTTCTATGAAGCAAAGCAGTTTGCAATAACAGGTAGGGAGCCGCGAGACTCCCGCCCTGTCATTGCAAACTACAGTGTCCCGGGAGTGGGCACCCGGGGACACTGCAGGAGCCGGCGCTGCGGGGTGGCGATCCCCAGGGCCACGACAAGGCTCCAGGAGGGTGGCCGCGTGGCCCACCTCCGATATTTTACAAAGTTCCGGGGTGTGGTGGTCCCTGGGACTGAGGGGTCCGTCACGGACCCCCCAATTTGAAACTTTAGTGCCCTGGGCAGGGTATTTCTTCATTTAAAAAACGCCCCGGGTGGCGGTCCCTAGGGCTCGGGGGGCCTTAGAGGCACACAAACATGAAACTATTAAGCCCCAGGGGTGGCGGTCCCTGGGGCTGCGGGGGAGCCATGTGCCCCCACAATTATTCATACTTTACCCTGGGGGATGAAGGTCCCCAGGGCAGTGTGGGGGGATTGGGCCCACCCACAGTTTATTTTCCACATGCCTCCAGGACTTGGTCCCCCCGGGGGCCAGGGTGTTTCTACCCCGCCCTCTTTTTATGTTTTTTGCATTTTCTAAGGTTTCTTGTGCCGCGGTTCTACCGAGGCACAAGATGGCTGCCAACACTTCCTGATTTGGAGTAATGACAGCCTATTAGCTTACAGCTCGTGCGCGACAGGGTGCGCGGATCCTGCACGGCTATAGATATATCTATGAATTTACTTTTGATTTTCTCAGGAACAACTGAACGGATTTACACCATTTAAGCAAAAGGCACGACTCTGAACCAAGGGCTACCTCTTTGCCAAATTTGGTGAAATTCCGTTCAGCAGTTCGCCCTTTTTGGAACCCCATTTTTTCTCAGCCCCGCTTGACAAATCACCTCAAGACTTTCAGGAGAGGAGCGGACCAGGGCTCCCCACCAGTTTTGAAAATTTTGCGAAGATTCATGAGCCGGCGCCAAAGTTAATCCAAATAGAATGTTGCAGATTTCCTATGGAAAATAGGTCCTAACTATAACTACATATTGGCAACCGCCAGTAGGTAATATATTTATATATATATATATATATGTACCCAAAAATGTCCAGCATTTGAGACCGCACAACACTGCGATGAAGGAAACATCCTTATTCAAAAGAAACAGGCAACTTCCGATTCCGTGATACATCCTGTGGCCTGACGCCTTTCGATGGACTTTCACCATCTCTCCAGAGGCCTCGTGAGCAGGAAAAAGTGACATGCATGACTCGCCGCCCCTTGCCTTCTAAGTACGCAGTACCTTAATTGGCTTCCGGTTTGCCGATATTGTTGCATTTTGGGCAGCGTAGTCCATTTAAGCACTATTTATCCCCTCCAGTGGGTAACATGCCCACGATTGTTTGCAGGATCAATGTTTTTCAAGCCCTCCATTAGGCTTCCTGAATCGGACTTTGTCTGTTAAATTACAAATCACAGTACCATTTACAGGGGGAGGGTTCCCCCTGTCCGCATCCATGAGATTCTTAGGATGGTGCGATCCCTCTACTGCCTGGAGCAGCCGTATAAACATGTACTAAAAAATGCCCAGCATTTGAGGCCGCACAACACTGCGATGAAGGAAACATCCTTATTCAAAAGAAACAGGCAACTTCCAATTCCGTGATACATCCTGTGGCCTGACGCGTTTCGATGGACTTTCACCACGAGGCCTCTGAAGAGATGGTGAAAATCCATCGAAACGTGTCAGGCCACAGGATGAATCAGGGAATCGAAAGTTCCCTGTTTCTTTTAAATAAGGATGTTTCCTTCATCGCAGTGTTGTGCGGCCTCAAATGCTGGGCATTTTTTGGTGCATTTCAGCTAACACGCCTTCCTCAGACTCAGCTCCATTATGGGGTGCCTAATCCTCCCTCCTTTGTAGATTTCTACGGCCCTCCCATGCGTGGGAGATCCGGTGATTCAGTTGCCGTGAGACACCAGTAGTTTAATGCACAACTACCGTTCCCAGAGTTCATCAGATAGATTTCGCAGGCAACCAAATTTAATGTTCTTAAAATTTGAAAATGCCAAGCAAAGGAGGGGCCATGGGGTGACTGGCGGCCCCCTTCTTTGAGTGTTAAAAATTCCCCTCAGGTCCCCAATGTCCAAAACCCCATAGCCGGAGTCATAGCAGGGCCGTGAATCGGGAGGGAATCAACCCGCCTCCCTGTGAAGTCACGGGCTGTCACCGACAGCAGCCCCTTGCTTAGTCCGTTTCTAGGGCAGTCCTAGCGCATTCAATCCTTTGAAACTGTTACCACGATGCCAGAAAAGTTCCAGGAAAGTTTGTATGGACGGGGCCTTGTATCGCACTCCTGGCAGACGCGAAATATATGCCACAATGATCACCCTCTTCCAAGTAATCCAAAGCCACAGCTGGGTACTTGTTTGGAGGCTTTTAATGCACAGAAAGAAACGCCTGATGCATTTCGGCTAACACGCCTTCCTCAGACGCTGCTCCATTATAGGGTGCCTCCTCCTCCCTCCTTTGTAGATTGCTAAGGCCCTCCCATGCGTAGGAGATCAGGTGATTCAGTTGTAGTGAGACACCAGTAGTTTAATGCACAACTACTGTTCCCATAGTGCATCAGATAGATCCCGCTGGCAACCGAATTTAATGTTCTTAAAATTTGAAAATGCCAAGCAAAGGAAGGGCCATGTAGTGGCTGGCGGCCCTGTTCTTTGAATGTTTAAAAGTCCCCTTGGGTTTCCAACGTTCAAAACCCCATAGCCGGAGTCGAAGCAGGGCCGTGAAGTGGGAGGGAATCAACCCGCCTCCCTGTGAAGTCAGGGGCTGTCACCGACAGCAGACGCTTGCTTAGTCCGTTTCTGGGGCAGGCCTGGCGCATTCAATCCCTTGAAACTGTTACCACGATGCCAGCAAAGTTCCAGGACAGTTTGTATGGACGGGGCCTTGTATCGCGCTCCTGGCAGATGTAAAATATATGCCACAATGATCACCCTCTTCCAAGTAGTATATATATATATCACAGGCGCTGTCACAATCCATACATGAACAGACGAGAACAGACCCAAGTTATAGTGCAGAATTTTTGTTTATTTTCTTCCCCACACCACCGCCATGACGCGATTCAGCCTCCCACGAGGCCTTGATCACATGAACGCGCTGAGAAAGTGCAACAGTATTTAAAGTGACTGTGCTCAATAATTGCCGAACTTCACGTGCAGCATAATGATAGACATAGACAAGTTAATACAATTCCAATTAAACAAGCTGAAAAGCAATAATGACAAGCCAAAGTACGGTTCCCATTACCGTTAAAACAGGGACTGTGCAACATAGGCAATTTCTAGATGAAATAAATAAATAAAACTCTTTAAATACAAATGTAAAATAGAGTTTTAAAAATTTGATCAGCAATAGAGTATAAAACTGTAAAAAAATAATTTACACTTTTTTAAAACAGTTTCAACAATGTACAAGACCAATGCTAGATAAACACGAGAGTCATCATAATTACAGAAGCACCCTGTTATTCAAATAATTGCTTGATGATGTACCAACTCATAATATGATATACATATTCACAATTGATCCTAAGTGGGCTTTTCCATATCTGAACCTGTCCATGTATAATATAATCTAAAAAGTGCATGTGCAGTTCCATAAAGTGCTGCAAGCTAAGCCAATATGTGCAAAATACAAATAATAAAATCAAGATATAATAGAAAAATAAGAGCAGCTAAAAATGGCATAAATAAAACTCATTATGATGAATGTTATCAGATACTATCACTGTACATAGAATATCTAACTTTTACCATAGGAGCATACTTAACAAATTCAGCATTGGCGGTTGCCAGTAGGTCGTTATAGTTAGGACCTAGTTTCCATAGGAAATCCGCAACATTCTATTTGGAATAACTTTGGCGCCGGTTCACAAATCTAGTAGGTAATATATATATATATATTACCTACTGGCGATAGCCAGTAGGTATATATAGTTAGGATTTTTTCTCTATGGGACTTTTGAAAATTCTATGTCTAATAACTTTGGCGTTTGTGGACGGAATCGGCTGAAATTTTCAGGAAAATGGCACATTTTGTTTCCGAGCAGCCCCTGAAAATTTGGTGGGGTTTCGTCAAGGGGGGGCTGAGAAAAAAGGGGGGGCCCAAAACGCGTTTTTTGCATTGAGTTTTCCATAGGGCGGTTGGACTCACTTTTAGCTCGAACGGCTGAATGGATTTGCACGAAACTTGGCAAAATTGTAGGGACTGTTAGCCCGATGTGCCTTTGCTAGGTCTCAATATATGTGCTCCAGTAGTTTTTGAGAAATTAACGTTCAAACCAAGATATATATCTGTAACAGCGCTCTGGGCAGCGATCCGGTCCGCTTACTTTTCGCTTATCGGAACTTTGCGCGCAGAAAGCTGATTGGCTCTCCGGTGTCTGTCAACATTCTAAACAGTCCGGAGCGGACGCCATCTTGTCTCTCGGTAGGATCGAGAGAGAAGAAGAGGTGGAAAACGAAAGGGGAATTTAATGAAAGGGGGCAAGGTATCCCCCTCTTGACCCCCTAGGAATGTTGTTGGGGTTATTAAAGGGTCCCGTGGGGAAAATAAAAAAAAAATGATTTTTCACGGTAGAAGCGCGGCCGCGAACTGGTAGCGAAACGGGAATTCGCCATTTTGTGCTTCGTAAATTAAATTACTAGTTATAAGTGGGTGCGGGAGACGTATCCTAATCCCCTATGTTTCCTGAGGGTGGGTGAGGAGGCTGATATATGTTGATACATCTCTTCCAGCGGCTGTGCGTGAGCTTTTTTTTTTTTTTTGCTGCGTGACAGTCCGGAGCGGCCGCCATCTTGTCTCTCGGTAGGATCGAGAGAGAAGAAAAGGTGAAAAACTAAGGGGGAATTTAATGAAAGGGGGCAAGGTATCCCCCTCTTGACCCCCTAGGAATGTTGTTGGGGTTATTAAAGGGTCCCGTGGGGAAAAAAAAAAAAAATGATTTTTCACGGTAGAAGCGCTTCACGGGCCGCGAACTGGGCCGCAAACTGGTAGCGAAACGGGAATTCGCCATTTTGTGCTTCGTTAATTAAAGTACTAGGTATAAGGGGGTGCGGGAGACATATCCTAATCCCCTATGTTTCCTGAGGGTGGCTGAGGAGGCTGATATATGTTGATACATCTCTTCCAGCGGCTGCGCCATCTTGCCTTTTTTCGAATGCCACAATTTTGTCGTGCACGGCAGCCATTTTAGATGCCAGGCTGGTTCCAGGCTATCACCTAACCCTGCGGATGTAGTTTATGGCCCCAGCTGTAGAGAATTCAGACATGCCAATCCTCCTGATTCAGGCGTGTGAGTACTGATTTCAGTGCTAGTCTCCCGCCTCCCGATTTCTGCAAGCAAAAACCCGGGGGCATATTACGAACAACTAGCGATAATTTTTGTCTCTAACTTGTTTAGAGACAAAAATTATCGCCGCACATCGGCGATTTTTATCGCAGATAAACCTTGCTATTATCGCAGAAAAGTCAGCGATATTCATGTATTATCGACCTAATGCTCTTAGCCATGTTATCCACCTCCCATTGGATAACATGGCTAAGAACTGCTCAGGGCAGGTGTTAGATTTTGGAGATATTCGCGCTTAGCGCGAATATCTCCAAAAGTTGGTAATAGAAGGTAGCGATGTTAGGGACTGTTTCCAGTCGCTAACATCTTGGCACGCCACTTTGCATGTCATTAGTGATAAGTATCACTGACATGCAAAGCGGGGCCCAAGATGGTCGCTATCTCCTTTTAGCTGTCACTAACTGGTGTTAGCGACAGCTTGATAATAGGGAAATAATTTTATCTCCGCTTTCATGGTTTTTAAAGCCAAAAAAGCGGAGATAAACCCCCTTGATAATATGCCCCACGATTCCTTGGGGGTTTCAGCTGACAGGGCTTGGTATTGTGTTACATGGTAATTTTTCCAGGAAACGTCAGAGGGTCGATGCAGGGGTTCTAGAAGAGGTGATAAACCATTTAAGCCTCATGAACAAGCGCATGGTCTTTTAAGGATTTGTGAAGTACTCGGGGCGGCGGTGTGTGTGTGCCCTCTTTCAGGAGCGGGCGGGGGGGCACTGCCAGCAACTTGCCAGGTCAGGTAGTGTTCAACACGTGCATCACCCTTTCTCTGCCTGCTATTGCGCTCCATGCTTCGGAAAGGTAAGAAAAAGAACGTGCATTTGAGTTTGAAATGTCCGATCCTGCAGCAGCACACTTCCAAAGCCCACACATGACAATAACCCGATTCAAGGCCCCATTCACCCGTTTTTAAAAAAATAGATAACACTCCAACAAAGTAAGGTTATAAAACTTTATTAACTACTAACTTTAACAAACGGAACAAAAACTAAAAACATTTAAACATTTCTCAACACAAAAAGCAACAATGGTTAGAAGCTGTCTTTTGTGCGAATAGTCCCAAGGCAGCACAACGTGCAGAGTTCTGGACGGCACCCAGGTGATGTCGCCTGGGTGCCGCACTGGTTTAGGGATCCTACAATGCTGCTCCGAAAATTGGCGTGGGGCGTCCCGGGTGGGGCGGGGGGAGGCCTCGTCAGTAGCGGTCTGTTGTGCGAATAGTCCCAAGGCAGCACAACGTGCAGAGTTCTGGACGGCACCCAGGTGATGTCGCCTGGGTGCCGCACTGGTTTAGGGATCCTACAATGCAGCACAGAAAAACAGCGTGGGGCGTCCCGGGTGGTGCGGGGGGAGGCCTCGTCAGTAGCGGTCTGTGTCCAGTGTCACATGGCTGACACAACATGTACGACAGGCACCCAGGTGATGTCCAGTAAACTGCCGCACTGGTTTTGGTATCCTACAATGCTGCTCCGAAAATTGGCGTGCGGCGGCCCGGGGGGGGGGGCGTGGGGGAGCCGGCGTGAACGGGCCTCCCCAGGTGGCGGCCATCTAGCTGAGTTGCGCTCGCTCTTGCGGCCACAGCGTCTCGCTCACCATGTTGTTGAGTTGCTCCCACTCTTGCAGTGCAGCGATAGGCGGCTGCCACATGGCTCTTAAAATGGCGGACAGCTCCTCGGTTTTAGGCCTGGTCCACTGAAATGGTCCTGGGACACTTTGGAACTCGGACGCTTGCCTGCTAGGGCTTGGGTTCCATTCTCGAAAAGCGTCCCCTCAGCCGTGAAGATTGTATAAAAGTCTTGGGGGCCCCCGACTCCCGCAGGCTTCCGGTGGGGAGCGGCTGCCATGATTGCTCGCGGAATGACCACGACGGAGCCACGAGATGGTGGTGCTCTCATGCTGACGCCAGCTTCAGTCTGAATGATCCAGAAACAAGGTGGGGCTTTCATCGTTTGGGAAAAAAAAAAGTTCTAAACCAATGAAAAGTGTTATTTTTAGGTCATATGACCAAGCCTTCCATCTTTAGGAAACCAAAAGTAAAATGAACCAATGAAAAGTTTTATAAACAAGTCACATGACCTGTTATGCGACATAGGGCTACAAAAAGCGTAGAAAATCCGTTGGCACGTGAGGCGGCGTCAGTAGCGGACCGATGTGCGAATAGGCCGAAGGCAGCACAACGCGCCGAGATCTGGATGGCACCGAGGTGGTGTCCAGCAAATTGCCGCACTGGTGTGGCCATCCTACAATGCTGCGCCGAAAGACGGCGTGTCCAGCTGAGTTGCGGTCACTGTTGCGGTACAGTGACTCGAACGCGCCGAGATCCGGATGGCACCGAGGTGGTGTCCAGCAAATTGCCGCACTGGTGTGGCCATCCTACAATGCTGCGCCGAAAGACGGCGTGTCCAGCTGAGTTGCGGTCACTCTTGCGGTACAGTGACTCGAACGCGCCGAGATCCGGATGGCGCCGAGGTGGTGTCCAGCAAATTGCCGTACTGGTGTGGCCATCCTACAATGCTGCGCCGAAAGACGGCGTGTTCAGCTGAGTTCCGGTCACTCTTCCGGCACAGTGACTCGAACGCGCTGAGATCCGGATGGCACCGAGGTGGTGTCCAGCAAGTGGCTGCACTGGTGTGGCCATCCTACAATGCTGCGCCGAAAGTCGGCGTGGGGTGCCCCGTTGGCTTATGAGGTGATGTCAGTAGTGGACTGATGTGTGAATAGGTCGGAACCAGCACAAGGCGCCAAGATCCGAATGGCAAGTCCTGGATGTTGAGTGCCTCAGTTGAGATTTCTGAGCAGTGCTTGTAGGACTGTCTGAAGCTTATTTGCACCTGTTGCAGCTTCACTAGGTCCGGCGGAACTTTTTGCCTTTTCCTTTCTGCTTCTTTTCCTACAATGCGTTTCATCTGAAGACACGACCAGGTCCCTGAATGTGTGCAGGGGGACGCTATTGATTGAATGAACGCGCCGAGATCTGGATGGCACCGAGGTGGTGTCCAGCAAATTGCCGCACTGGTGTGGCCATCCTACAATGCTGCGCCGAAAGTCGGCGTGGGGTGCCCCGTTGGTTTATGAGGTGATGTCAGTAGTGGACCGATGTGTAAATAGGTCGGAACCAGCACAAGGCGCCCTGCACTGTTGAGCCTTTTTCAATGTCTGTTTTTTGTTGTTTCCCCTCCATCAAAAACAAAACAAAAATACAAGGCGCCAAGATCCGAATGGCAAGTCCTGGATGTTGAGTGCCTCAGTTGAGAGTTCTGAGCAGTGCTTGTAAGACTGTCTGAAGCTTATTTGCACCTGCTGCAGCTTCACTAGGTCCGGCGGAACTTTTTTCCTTTTCCTTTCTGCTTCTTTTCCTACAATGCGTTTCATCTGAAGACACGACCAGGTCCCTGAATGTGTGCAGGGGGACGCTATTGATTGAATGAAAATGGCGGCTTGACACAAAGCTGACTCAAGCGTTACTGTTGGTGCTATACAGACAAAAATTGGTTTTCAGTTTGTACATTCTTCAGGTTTTTTTTTTCCATCCAAGTCTGATTGAGAGTTTGTAGAAAAATGGCTTCAGATTTTCCACATACTACTCTTCAACATTCTTCCTAAATGTAACAATGTGAAACTCACTAGGAGAACGGCTGTTTCTGTTTCCTTTCAAAATGCTGCCACCAATATTTTCTGAATGGAAGACACCATCTTGTAGCATAAAGGGCCGAAAGGGGTTCTGGTCTGGCCGATGGTTGGTGGAGACATTTTGACTATATCTTGGACCTGCCCGGCCTCGCCCAAAATGGCGCCGGTATAAATGGGACTCGTAACTCTTTGCCCGCAAATGTATATCTAGAAAATGTTATTGTAAGTGGCCCTGTCGTATTTTAATTACAAAATGTACGTCCACCGATTCCGCAACTGTTAGACACCTTTGTTCTTGTCACCTAATGGCCCGCTCGTTACGTTCTTCTACAGTGTAAATGTCTCCTCATCATATACGATTTCAGTTTGCTCCGTGGCCGGCCCACGTGGTTATAGGCCCGTATTTGTATACTGACATTTTCACAATAAAGGTTTTTAAAACAAAACACGGTAGTAGTATTTTCATTTGTAAAGTTTTTACTTTTAGTGACTGTTTTCGAATCAGTAAAAGGCAAGTGAAATAAAGCAGTCCAATTACATGACGGATAAAAGGTATAATATGTAGGAACGCAGTAAAGATAAATGGTGAAGGGCAGTTGTGTTTTTCATGTCTGCAACATAAAGTGATCGATAAGAATCTGATAATCAGGCGTATCGGCGACTAAGACAGCAGGCCGAATCTCTTTTACTCAACAGCTCCGTCATGGAAGGAAGAAACGCCCTCTTTCTCGAAAAAGGAATATATTTTACTTGCAAGACAGTTGTAAATTTTCCGGGAAAGTACATTAGCCTGGAATATTATAACATATGTTTGAAAAAAAAATATTGTTCGAAAATAATAAAAAGCGTAATTTTTAGGTCATATGACCAAGCTTTTCATCATTAAATTAACAAAAGTAAAATGAACCAATGAAAAGTTTTATTAACAAGTCACATGACCTGTAATGCTTACGTTACGCGCTGCGCGCCGCGCCTCGGATCACTTCCGGGTGCGCTAACGCGGCGTGTCATAAAACGCATTACGCGACAACGTAGGTCAAGAATATAGTCTAAATGTCTCCACCAACCAGCGTTCAGAACACAACCCCTTTCAGCAGTCCAAAAAGTTCTGTTAAATGACAACAGAGGGGACAGGCAACAAGAACCATCAGTCAAAGAGGGGAGGGCAAGTTCTTCTCTTCCGGGTCATGTTGGGGCGCTACCGGAACTGATCGAATTGGTAGTCTACAGTGTTTCTGGATGTTTCAGACTAAAGCTGGCGTCAGCATGAGACCACTACCATCTCGTAGCTCCGTCGTGGCCATTCCACGAGCAATCATGGCAGCCGCTCCCCACCAGAAGCCTGCGGGAGTCGGAGGCCCCCAAGACTTTTGTAGAATCTTCACGGCTGAGGGGACGCTTTTCGAGAATGGGACCCAAGCCCTAGCAGACAAGCGTCCGAGTTCCAAGGTGTCCCAGGGCCATTTTAGTGGACCAGGCCCAAAACCGAAGAGCCGGCCGCCATTTTGAGAGTCCTGTGGCAGCCGCCTATCGCTGCACCGCAAGAGCGGGCGCATCTCAACTACATGGTGAGCGAGACGCTGTAGTCGCAAGAGCGGGCGGAAAACAGCTGAATGGCGGAAGAGGCACAGTGTAGCAAAAGCGGGCGGAATGGCAACTAAAACGATAAAGGGGCGCCCCACTACAGCTTGTCTTCAGGTCAAACGGATTGTGGGACAAGGTCCAGAATTGAAGAGTCATCAAAAGGCAAAAAGTTCCGCCGGACCCCGGGAGCCGGCCGCCTATGTCGGGGGCGATCTCAGGCTACACCAGTGCTATAAGACTTGGGGAGGGTGTCGGAGCCAAGCGTCTTCTCCGAGTCCATGGCCATCACACCGCCCCTCAGGGGCCTCCGTCAAGCTGTTTAGGAAGGTAACATATCACATTGTTTTCTAATGCAGTCAGGTCCACAAACGACACTCACTTACTTTGAGAATAGTGAAGCTGCAGTAGGTGGAAATAAGCTTCAGACAGTGTTACAAGCACTGCTCAGAACTCTTAACTATGGCACCCAACATCCAGAACTTATGCTATTTGAGAATGGTAGTGACATCGAAGCATCTCAGGGACCAAAACCATTAACGTACTTTCACGTATGAAAATCTTACTTGGGGAGGGGGCAGGAGCGAAGCGCCCCCTCCCAGTCAGCGCCACCACACCGTATGTTGAAAATCTGAAGCCATCGTTCTACAAAGTCAACCAAACTTGGATTGAAAAATCTAGAAAAATGTACAAACTGAAAACCAGTTTTGGTCTGCATAGCATCAGTAACAACGTTTGAGTCAGCTTTGTGTCAAGCCGCCATTTTGATTCAACAAAGCACATGCATTGAAAAAGGCTGAAATTCAGAACTCTAAACTATGGCACCCAACATCCAGGAGCTTGCTATCCGGATCTTGGAGCCTTGTGCTGTTTTCGATCTATTCACACATCGGTCCACTACTGACATCATCTTATAGACCAACGTTATGTAAATAGTTTTTTAATAAAATGTTTTACCCTGTTTCTTTGCTGGTGTGTTGTCTATATTTTTAATATTTGCATAGGGTTTGTCGTTATTTTGTGCGGGATGGGTGATGGAGCCGAGCTGTCTTGCAGCCCTCATGGTGTGGAGCTCAGTTCATCTCACTATTTTCGTATTTCTCAAGAAGGGTTGTTCCTAATATTTCTATTTTAGCGAGGTCAAAAAGAGATCCAATTAGTGGCCTACTGATTTTGTTCGATTACTTTTATTTTTTTACACGATTTTTCACTATCTGCAAAGACTAAACAGAGTATTGCGACTTTGTGCTTGTTTGTAAATAGAGAATGATCCAAAGAGAACCAATTCTAAAACAGTAAATGCTTGGACAACAATCAATCAAATGGAGAGACAAGGAGGCACGACGGATTACAACGGGGGTAAAGGCCTGCGTTAACTACCCTTCAGTATCTGCAAAGAGAGAGTACTACTAAGGCAAAAGAGGGGAGGGGGGGGGGCAGCGTTCAAAGCACATCAGCGTGCATAAATACGAAAATGTTTTTATCTATCACGTACTTGACATTTTAAAGCTTTTCATATTTGCTATTAAAAAACCAATGAAATTCACAGAAAAAACCATAGGTTATAGTGGATATATAGTTAGGAATTTGCATTTACAAAACCTTGAAAATTCAATGAAAAAACCATAGGTTATAGGCCATATATAGTTAGGAATTAGCATTTACAAAACCTTATTTTACTCGCATAAAACCATTGAAATTCCATATATAGTTAGCTAACTATAAGCGCTAACTATATATCGCGCACCCGCAATCCACTGCTGATGATGTCACATATTACATCATTCATGACATGGTCAGTGACATCACTGATGACATCACTGATGACATCTCAAATGACATCACTGATGACAACTCAAATGATATCAATGATGACATCTCAAATGACATCACTGATGACATCACTGATGACAACTCAAATGACATCACTGATGACATCTCATTTGTCATCACTGATCACATCACTCATGTGATAATACAATGAACCTCTTCAGACTCTAATATAACCTTACATACACTCAGTATAAACAGACACTCACAGACTGTCACTCATCCATGGAGTTACTCACACACCTAGTCAGTCATGCAAAGAATCAATCACACCTCCATTTCCTCAACTATACAGTTATACACATCTTACTTATTCAAACATATAATAACACATATTTACTCTCTTATATAATCCCTGATACAAGCTCACAGTGATCGATACAGCCACTCACACATTCACTGGCTCTTATGTTCAGTTATTTATATATCTCAACTCTCACATGTATTGTGTTTTACATACGTACTTACTTGCACATGTAGCAATGAGAAATCCATTCACTCATCAACACACCCATGCACAGTCAACCGCCCATATAGCTGTTTCCACATGCACTCTTGAACTCATACTCCTAGTGAATCAACTGCTTACACATCTATGCACAGAGTCACGCACCTCCCAGCCACCCACACACACACTCAGCCTCCCATTCAAATACTTGGGCAACCAATCAATAACCCATATGGCCACTCTTATAGCTACTGATCAACACATGCAGCAGCTTACACAACAACAAACATACTGATGCACGAATTAAGACAGTTTAGTCACTAACCCATGTACTCAGTGAGACACATTTAATCACTCACTCATACAGTCAGTCATGCACCTACTAAATTCTTCATCCAGACACTTATACATCCACTCATTCTTCAATATGTGAAACATATTTAAACTTTACAGACACATACAATCACTGGATGTTGTGATCAGTGATGTCATCAGTGATGTCATTTGAGATGTCATCAGTGATGTCATCAGTGATGTCACTGACCATGTCATGAATGATGTAATATGTGACATCATCAGCAGTGGATTGCGGGTGCGCGATATATAGTTAGCGCTTATAGTTAGCTAACTATATATGGAATTTCAATGGTTTTATGCGAGTAAAATAAGGTTTTGTAAATGCTAATTCCTAACTATATATGGCCTATAACCTATGGTTTTTTCATTGAATTTTCAAGGTTTTGTAAATGCAAATTCCTAACTATATATCCACTATAACCTATGGTTTTTTCTGTGAATATATATATATATATATATATATATATACATATTACCTACTGGCGGTAGCCAGTAGGTATATATAGTTAGGACCTAGTTTCCATAGGAAATCCCCAACATTCTATTGGGAATAACTTTGGCGCTGGTTGATGAATCTTCGCAAATTTCTCAAAAAAGATGGCTCGCTCCGCTCCTTCCCTGAAAGTTTGGGGGGGATTCGTCAAGTGGGGGCTGAGAAAAAAGGGGGGTCCCAAAACGTGTTTTCCCCATGTTAATTTCCATAGTTATGTTATGTTATGTTATCCTGATTTATTGAGCGCACAGATGCCCCAGCAAAGGGGTGTCCTGGCGCTAGTGCAGAACAAAAAACCGGACAGGAGGTGGGAAACACAACACAACGGCAACAGAACTAAGGGGCTACAGGGAAAAGAAAAGTTTTAACAGCCTTCCTAAAAGCAAGGAGCTCATCAATGGCACGGATGTGGACGGGCAAGGAATTCCACAATTTGGCGGCAAGGACTCGAAAGGAGCGGCCGCCAATCCTGGATCTCTTGAAACGGGGAACAGTGGCAAGGTGGAGAACAGAAGACCGCAGAGAGCGAGCTGGAACATAGGGAGAAATGAGTTGCTGCAGAATCTGAGGAGAAGAAAGCTTAAGGATTTTGAATGTCAAAATCAAAGATTTAAACTTTATTCTCTGTGCCACCGGGAGCCAATGGAGATTAAAGATGGTTCTCCTAGCTGAACAGAATTTAGGCAAACCAACCAGAGCCCTGGCGGCAGCGTTCTGGACGCGTTGGAAACGGGAGAGCTCAGCCTGATTGACTCCAAGAAAAAGAGAGCTGGCATAGTCTAATTTGGACAGAATCAAAGCTTGCACAATGAGTTGACGTGTAGGAGCGTCAAAGTATTTAAAGGTGGACCAAAGCTGACGCAAAATTCCAAAGCAAGATGCAGCGGTCTTTTTAGTGTGAGTGGAAAAGCTCAGTTGGGAGTCAAACCACACCCCGAGGTTTTTGACTTCAGTAACAGGGGTAGGGGTAGGACCGAGCTCACGTGGCCACCAGCTGTCGCCCCACAGATGAATTTGTTTCCCCACAATGAGCACCTCGGTTTTTTTAGCATTCAATTGTAGGAAATTATCATTCATCCAGTGGGCCACAGATATGAGTCCCTCACGGAACTTGGCTGCCTCGAGATCGGAAGCCCCACTAATCGCAACCGCAAGCTGTGTGTCGTCTGCGTAGGACACGATGGAGAGGTTCCCACGCATGGCGACATCAGCCAGCGGCTGGACATAAAGGTTAAAAAGAGTGGGGTTAAAGGCCGATCCCTGGGGGATGCCCTGGGCAATCGCATGAGGTTTGGATTCAAAGGGGGGAGTGATGACCCTGAAGGAGCGATCAGATAGAAAAGATCTGAACCATTCAAGGGCCAGCTTATCCACCCCTGCCTCAACCAGAAGTTGGAGTAAAATGTCATGGGAGACAGTGTCGAAGGCGGCACTTAGATCGAGGAGCACAAGTGCCCCGTATGACCTGAATCCTCCAACATGCGAAGATGTTCAGCCATATACAGGAGCGCCGTCTCGGTGCTGTGACCGAGCCTGAACCCATTCTGCGAGGGATCTAAAATATTCGCAGAATGGAGATGTTTTGCTAGAATAGTATTAACATGGGCCTCAGTCAGCTTAGCAGCCCACGGGAGGAGAGAGATGGGGCGATAGTTTTCAGCTTTTTAGGGTCCAACGCAGGTTTTTTCAAGATAGGAATTACCTGCGCCTGTTTCCAGGCACCTGGTACAGAGCCCGAGGACAGTGATAGATTGATAAGTTTACAGAGCGGGGGAAGGCAAATGGAAGATTCTCTAAATTGTGAGGGCCGCAGGGGATCTTTCGGGGAACCTGATTTCACCCTAATCGCGAGTTTATCAAACTCCTCCGTAGAAAGCTCCGGAAGATAGGATAGCGAAAAAGTAGTTTTTGAAGTGGGTGTGATAAACTGCCGGGAACCTGTAGAGCTGGGAAAGGCTCGATAAATTCCTTCCACTTTATTGATAAGAAAAGCGGCCAAATCCTCACAGTGGGAGGCAGAGCAGATCTCAGCGGTAGAGGCTCTAGAGGCAGTAAGATCTTTCAGTGCTTTAAAGATAAGTTTACTAGGTTTGGAACTAGCACTGAATTCACGTGAGAAGTAAGAGGCCCTGGCCCTGCAGATGGCTCTATGATATGTCTTGATGGTGGCGAGGTACAAAGCTTTCCTGACCGGGTCATAAGACTTGCGCCAGGCTCTTTCGGCTTTCGGCTTTCGGCTCTTTCGCTAGGACCTTTAGACTCAGCTACAGCTTGAACCGCTGAAGGGAATTACACCAAACTTGTCAAAATGGTAGTGCCTGGTATGCAGATCACGCTTTCGGTAAAATAGTGTAAATCCCTCCAGTGGTTCCTGAGAAAATTAGAAGAGAAATCAATTATATATCTATAAGCGCGCACGCATGCGCGCACCCCGCGATTTTTCGCGATTTTTTTTGGGGGGGGGGGTTTGGGGGGGGGCTTGGGGGGCTTCTCTCTTTCATTTTAATGTTTTTAATTTAATTTCGAGGGTGCCCACCCCTCGTTTTGCACCCCGAGATCACCGCCGCCGCCCGAGCTGCCTTAAGATGGCCGCCGCCTGGTTGTGGGCGGGGCCGGGAGGACGTGGTTTTTGCTTCCCCCTGCCTGGGGGAAGCCTTTGCTGTGCCCGTACGGTCTCCCGTGCCGAGGGGAGACCGGGTGATGCCCTTCTACAATGTTACAATCTGCCCGCCTGCTGCATGGAGACCCGGGGAGGGTTGCGTTACAGGCAGCTCTGTGGCGCCGTGGGTGGGTGGGGGGGGGTCGAAAGTGACCTCGCACCCTGGAACAGGAAGCGGGGCGGGGTCGGAGTCGGACTCGACTGGAGTTGAGTTTGTTGTAAGGGGCTGGCCGCAAACTCAATCATGGTGCGGCCCGCAGCATTTCGTAGTCTGCTGCAGCTCACATGGCATGCATTGGGGCACATCCCGATGTGCTGTCAGTTCCGCAGCCGAATCAATTATTAATTGCCGTACCCAGCCATGCAAGACAGGAGTGTTTGACACGGGGTGCAGAGGCTGCCTGGACAGCCTTTCAGTGGACGGCCCCGCACTGGACGGCCCCGCTGAACAGCCATATAGCCCTGATACGTACCAGTACCACGGTCGTCGGCAATGCTCATTTTGCCTTTACTGCATGCACACGCAGGAGGAGCTGAAGGAGAGAGACCGAATACTGCAGTGGCCCGGGGAGCAGCTGAGTGCCTGCTAGCTCCCGGAGGTAGTTTATAAATTTGTGTTTTCTTCCTGTCCACGCCTAATTACTTCAGGCGTTTAGTTGTCTAGTGCTCATTGGATGTTGGGCGGGAGCTGTATATTCAAGCTGGTGTACTAATAAATGGCATGCGGCTACTGCAAGGTGCTAAATGCAGTGTGTGATGTGGCTCCTGTCAGCAATGGCGGGGTGGCTCAAACCTGTTTCAAAACAGACTCAAACCTGTTTCAAAACCTGTTTCAAAACAGACAATGCGACTATGCTGTGTTTAAAATGCAAATGTAACTACAAAGAGCATATTTTGATAACACATTTTTATTATATGTGGCTATGGCTACCTACCTGTGAGTGGGGGAACTCACTGTCCATCCTGGAGTAGACTGGAGGCGGACTGGGGCCACCGGGCGGCAAACTCCTATTCCAGTGGCCCATGGTAGTTCATACCCTGATCTTGCCAATGACTGCAGCCTCCTGGCCAGCCTTGGCAGAGTCTATCGCAGAGTCTATCGCTGCTGCCGATGGAGCAGCATAACTACCACAATCCCATCTGCAGCTGACATATGTTACATTTACCAGCCTGTGTCTCGTACGGTGCGTTAAGGTGCCTGCTGGTAGTAATGCTCAGAAGGTGACATAGGTGGCTGGACCGGCGCTGTGTGAGGTATTTAACTGCATGTTTCATGTTGTTGGGGCCTCTCTGACATCGGTTCCCTCTTGATGTCAGAGAGAAGCCCAGACCATATGCTTTCCTGATTTTACGGGAAGGAGGGGCCCACCTCAAAGGCTGGCAATCTGTGTTTGGCAAAGGCTGGAAGCACAAGCCTCAAAACAACATACAACCGAAAAAAACAGCTCCTGTGCTACTGTGCAGTCTTGTTTTGATATATTACAAATGAGCTTTCTGATATTTGTATGATTCGAAGTGTATGACTTAGACATGACTCTGATACATGGAAGTCATTTAACAATTGTTTATTACTTAGATGAGTGTTATTTCTCATATTTCTCTGTTTTACTCATATTCATACCTTGATTTTGCTTGCGAGAAGGTGTCACTCATGTTCATTAAAACGTCACTCATAATTACTCTTAAAATATGAAAATGTCACACATGGCAATCTGAAACCTTGGCAGCTATGGTGATGTTGCCGACCAAACCATCACTGCTGTGTCCATGGCTAGAGCCCCTGGGTGAGGCAGCCGAGGCGCGGCTGACCGGCGATTCTGCTGCGGAGTGCATATTTAATCCTTTTGGAGTTGCATCCACCCAACAATCATTCATCCATCATGCATCCACCAGCCATCCATCCATCTTCCAGCCAACAATCATGCATCCATCCAACACCCAGCAACCCTCCCACCCACCATTCATGCACCCCATCCATCCACCCACCCATCCATCCATCCAGCATCCATCCATCATTCATGCATCCATTCACCCATCTATCATGCATGCATCCATCCATGCATCCACTCAACAATCATTCATCCATCATGCATCTTACCATCGTTCATGCATCAAAAATCGGATCCCTAGGGCTGCTCAGGTGGTCCCACAAGGATATTAAAATATTTAAACGTTATCCGCTAATAGAATTAGCATTTTCAAAACCTTGCAAATTCACTGAAAAAAACATCGGGAACTGGTCAGTTATATGGGTATGATGTGTGTGGGATGCTGTGCTTAGCAAATAAGCACACAGTGCTTTTATTGGTTTTATATCAATAAAATGTCCAGCTAACTATATAGGAGGAATTTCAATGGTTTTTTATATGTTAATTCCTAACTATATAAGGGCTAAAACCTATGTTTTTTTCAGTGAATTTCCAAGGTTTTTTAAAGGCTAATTCCTTACTATATATAGTCTATAACCTATGGTTTTTTCAGTGAATATATATATACATATACATATATAAGTTTGTTTTTGCTGCCAATAAATCTCCACAGCACAGCAGACTCTTAGTGTGTCGTCTACGTATTTTCTGGAATGGAAAGCGTGTGGTGAAATATATTGGGCTTCCGGGGCCCCTGGGACGACCCACTCGAGAGCGGGTACTAGCCTGTACCGGGAATCTGGGCTATACATGGTAATATATATATATATATATAATATATATTACCTACTGGCGGTCCCCAGTAGGTAGTTATAGTTAGGACCTACTTTCCATAGGAAATCCACAACATTCTATTTGGAATAACTTTGGCGTCCGTGAACGAATTTTCGCGAATTTCTAAAAAAAAATGGCCTGCTCCGCTCCGCCCCTTCCCTGAAAGTTTGGGGGTGATTCGTCAAGTGGGGGCTGAGAAAAAAGGGAAAACAGATTTACACCAAATTTGGCAGAGAGGTAGAGTTTGGTTCGCAGATTGTGCTTTTTGTTAAATGGTGTAAATCCGTTCAGTAGTTCCTGAGAACATCAAAAGTAAAATCATAGTGATATCTAGAGACGAAGTACTGTACGCGTACGGAAATCCTTGCAATTACGGGCACGAGCTGCATGCTGATTGGATGTCAACTGTCCGTCAACACTCCAAACCAGGAAGTGTTGGCAGCCATCTTGTGCCTCGGTAGAACCGAGTCACAAGAAAACAGTAAAACAAAGTTGAAAAATAAGGAAAGGGGGCAGGGTAGAAGCATCCTGACCCTCTAGGCCTGCTCAGGGGGTACTGCATGGATCTTTAGGCCCATGAATTTTTTTTAAATCACGTGGTACGCGTATGGTGCACGTTTTGGGCAAAAAAGACCGCTTTCTTGTTAATTAGCCCCCGGGGGGCAAATATCGGGGGCAATTTTTTTTTCATAATGGGGGGCCCAAGCTTTTTCTTCAAGTTCGCCAAGCAAACCTCTCCTTATTTCAGGTATTACATTTTCTTATGCCGGGTCGTGTGTCGCATCCGCTGCTATACTTTTGTAATATATTAATAATCATATTCTATCTATATTTATTAGAAACGTATTGCCGAGGCACCAAACGTTAATTACGTCCTCCGCCATTTTAGCAGTTTTCGTCCATTATTTTTGTTATACCTGCTACTTTCAATTTAGCATCCGCCTATCTTCTCTGTGATCCATGAGATTTCCTGCTCGGTGTTTGTCCTTGGCCTCCGATCTTATCAGGCTTGGTCACACGCATACCTAAAAACTATTTTGAAGCACATATTTACAAGCTTCTTGCGCCACTTTTCTCATGTTAAAAGGGACACAAAAGTTGGGCAATAAGCTTGTAGATCTGTTTCTCAGACTGTTGTAACCTATATGTTGTCTCTGCTCTGAGGTGATTATACATTTCTACACAGTGAAGCTGCTGCACACTACCTACTCCTTTCACAAATTTTTTGTTGTTGTTTCGCAAACAAAATTCTTTG
The DNA here is from genome assembly GCF_964263255.1 of Lissotriton vulgaris. Classification (NCBI taxonomy): domain Eukaryota; kingdom Metazoa; phylum Chordata; class Amphibia; order Caudata; family Salamandridae; genus Lissotriton; species Lissotriton vulgaris. The sequence goes on from NC_141687.1 coordinate 1,569,251,092, forward strand.
TTCACCTAGTGCCATTGGCGTCATTAAAAGAGGGTGCTCTACGTGTCGAAGAAGCCTTCGGTGTAACCAAGAGAGTTTACCACTTGAACTCAGATAAGGTTAGATACAGCAGACTGGCGAAAGCAGCGTACAAAACTTAAAAAAAAGATAGAGAAATGATGTGAGAGAGTAAGAAAGTGAAAGAGAGAAAAAAGGACATTCAAACGTGGGAGAGACACACACGACAGGGATGCCTGAAGCCAGAGGCGCAACCACAGTCAAAAATATTGGGTGGGGCTTAACTTCAAGCAAAAGGAAGAGTGGAGCTGCAGGGGCTGTAAGCGGGGTGGACATCAAAGCCTCATTAACAAGCAAAATGTCTTTAAAAGACCTGTGAAGTACTCGGTGTGACTGTGTGTGGGCCCAGGAAGCTATCTCATCTTAGCTGAAGCCCCGTTAGCCCAATGTGTGTTCTGCACACCTGCTGCATACTACACATTCTCTCCTTTCACAGATAACTTGTCGTTCTTTCGGAAACAAGCTTCTTTGCTCACCTTGTCCCATTGCCGTCGTCCTTGTTACATAATCCATCCTGAAGCTCTACATCTAAAAGATATTAAAAGAAAAATGTTATGATTGGTAATTGTTACTATATTAATTTGGAGTTAGATAACATCACGCTTTTATACACGTTCCTTCTCACATTTCTACGAACTGTAGTTCCGTAGTTTGAGGGTCTGAGGTTCGGTGGTTCCGAACCCGTTCAATAAAGGTCGTCGGAAATAGACGATTTTGGTGTCAGCGGACCGCAAATCACGAGTGCGGTGTGTATGAGTGTTTTCGCATTAATCGATCAATGAGAACACTACGTATTTAGGGATTTCGTTTGAACCCTCGGGTTCCATTTTGTGAATGGAAGCCATTTTGTGTGGTTGCCCTCTCATAGGCCGATGACTGCGGCCAAGTGAGTCCTTGGGACACGTACACCTTAGCTGACTTCTGAATGACCTGGCCGAACTGACTCCCTTGCCCGAGGCTGACCTCGCTGAGCCAGTTCCTTGTTAAGCAGCTGGTCAGATAAAGATCAAAGAGCAGGACATGCCGAATTTACAGTACACTGCACCCACCTTTCTATCTTGCTTCCAATCTGTTTCTGCTCCTTCCTTTACGACATAATCACTGATTTGGGTTAAGGTTTTATGATGGGTTTGTCCGGCCTGATTGAACAGGAAAGTTGGATTTGCTTGGTCATTTCTATTGGGCTGGACAACGGAAAATAGGATTGTCGTCATGCGCTACTTTTGAAATGTCACATTTTCATTGGCCAGTTTGTGTGTAACCGATGCTACTTTGGAATGTGATTTTTGGCATAAAAGACCATGCTCCGCTCATTGAAATTGTGCAGTCTCTAGCGAACCACCCGTGTTGTGCTTCGTAGATCTCTGCTCCTGGTTGCAGCCAATAAACTTTGGTCTTTGACGTCATCAAGAAGTGTCCCGTGTCTCTGTTTGCCAAGGCAGGGGAACTCGAAGACATCAGGCGTTTTCCCTGGCGCCATTGGGTTCTAAAACCCGGTTCTTCAGAACTGTTTGTATTGGTAATATTCCGAACATTTCAGCGATTATAAAAACGTTCCTGCTATTAGCAAAAAAAATGTATACATGTAAATTAATACACTATATAGGAGTACGTTCGACTGAAATACTAAGTTGCATTTTTGTATCTAGTCTGCTACAACCCTGACTCCCTCCGATGCGTATTCAAGCCTCACTGCTTACCTTTTCATGGATAAGACACCTTCTGCATGATGTAGTCCTGATCTCCAACAAAGAAGTCTCGTATATGGTGCTGAGTCTTGATATCTCTATGGCTAACGACATACTCGTGCTCCCAATATCATCATCGCAGGTTCTTCACCCGCTCAGTGCTTCGGGCACCACTAACTCAGTGTCCAAAGAGGCCACGCATGTAGTAAAGGGCCCCTTGTTCGGTACTTTGGGAACAACTCTAAAATGGCATACAACACGTACGCTCCGCCCTTTTTGTACATAGGGTCACATGTGCAGGGATGGGTGTATACAAGCCATGAGGGAGTGTGTGTGTCAATCTGACAACTAGACTTGCAACTAATAAATCACTACAATGGAAATCTAGGCCTTGTACTGTTGTTGTGTTTTCCTGGTAGCGTAAGCACAGTAGGCTGTACTAACGAATTCAGTCTCGAATAATTTACCACCTCCCCCAGGGGATTTTAAATTTTGGGAGAGGGGTCAATAATTGTGCTGACTTTTCTCCTATGCAAAAACAACAGTTGATGGACAGAGAGCAGAACAATGTCATACATTCACCCCAGTACAGAGATCTGGGACGGCTCTAATGCCAGAAACCGGTCCCAGGATGCCTGTTTCCTGTCCAGGGAAGACATGGTTTTGGCAGTTCGGGCTGGACTGTTCCCACGAGGCACAGGGTCAGACTTATTTGCATATGGCCGTGTCTGAACTGGGGTGACGGAGTGAGCTAAAGAATGGTGATGGATTAAACCCAGATCAGTTGACTGGGGTGAGTGTTTGATTTGCTCAAACGCTCCGTCCATCAACCCCTTTTGTATCTTTTTGTTCGCCCTAAGTTGGCAGGGTATGCCTAGACGTGAGTCCCTTGCTCACTTTGCCATTGGATTCAAGCTAGCCTGGCTGATAACGGCTGTAATGCTAGAAACCTTTCCCAGGGTGCTTGTTTCCGGTCCAGGGAACATATGGCTTTGGCAGTTCGGGCTGGACTGTTCCCATGAGGCACAGGGTCAGACTGAATTGCATATGGCCGTGTCTCAACTGGGGTGGCGGAGTGAGCTAAAGAATGGTGATGGATTAAACCCAGATCAGTTGACTGGGGGTGAGTGTTTGATTTGCTCAAACGGTCCATCCATCAACCCCTTTTCTATTGCTTTGTTCGCCCTAAGTTGGCAGGGTATGCCTAGACGTGAGTCCCTTGCTCACTTTGCCATTGGATTCAAGCTAGCCTGGCTGATGACGGCTGTAATGCCAGAAACCGGTCCCAGGATGCTTGTTTCCGGTCCAGGGAAAACATGTCTTTGGCAGTTTGGGCTGGATTGTTCCCATGAGGCACACGGTCAGACTGATTTGCATATGGCCTTGTCTGAACTGGGGTGGCGGAGTGAGCTAAAGAATGGTGATGGATTAAACCCAGATCAGTTGACTGGGGCTGAGTGTTTGATTTGCTCAAACGCTCCGTCCATCATACCCTTTAGTTTTGCTTTGTTCGCCCTAAGTTGGCAGGGTATGCTCAGACGTGAGTCCCTTGCTCACTTTGCCACTGAATTCAAGCTAGCCTGGCTGATGACGGCTGTAATGCCAGATACCGGTACCAGGATGCTTGTTTCTGGTCCAGGGAAGTCATGGCTTTGGCAGTTCAGGCTGGACTGTTCCCATGAGGCACAGGGTCAGACTGATTTGCATATAGCCGTGTCTGAACGGGGTGGCGGAGTGAGCTAAAGAATGGTGATGGATTAAACCCAGATCAGTTGACTGGGGGTGAGTGTTTGATTTGCTTAAACGCTCCGTCCATCAACCCCTTTTGTATCACTTTGTTCACCCTAAGTTGGCATGGTATGGTCAGACGTGAGTCCCTTGTTCACTTTGCCACTAGATTCAAGCTAGCCTGGCTGATAACCGCTGTAATGCTAGAAACCTTTCCCAGGATGCTTGTTTCCGGTCCTGGAAAAATATGGCTTTGGCAGTTCGGGCTGGACTGTTCCCATGAGGCACAGGGTCAGACTGATTTGCATATGGCCGTGTCTGAACTGGGGTGGCGGAGTGAGCTAAAGAATGGTGATGGATTAAACCCAGATCAGTTAACTGGGGGTGAGTGTTTCATTTGCTCATACGCTCCATCCATCATACCCTTTTGTATCGCTTTGTTCATCCTAAGTTGGCAGGGTATGCTCAGACATGAGTCCCTTGCTCACTTTGCCACTGGATTCAAGCTAGCCTGGCTGATGCTGGCTGTAATGCCTGAAACCGGTCCCAGAATGCTTGTTTCCGGTCCAGAGAAGACATGTCTTTGGCAGTTCGGCTGGACTGTTACCATGAGGCACATGGTCAGAATGATTTGCATATGGCCGTGTCTGAACTGGGGTGGCGGAGTGTGCTAAAGAATGGTGATGGATTAAACCCAGATCAGTTGACTGGGGGTGAGTGTTTGATTTGCTCAAACGCTCCGTCCATCAACCCCTTTTGTATTTCTTGGTTCGCCCTAAGTTGGCAGGGTATGCTCAGACGTGAGTCCCTTGCTCAATTTGCCACAGGATTTAAGCTAGCCTGGCTGATGACGGCTGTAATGCCAGAAACCGGTCCCAGGATGCTTTTTTCCAGTCCAGGGAAGACATGGCTTTGGCAGCTCGGGCTGGACTGTTCCCATGAGGCACAGGGTCAGACTGATTTGCACATGGCCGTGTCTTAACTGGGGTGGCGGAGTGAGCTAAAGTATGGGGCTGGATTAAACCCAGATCAGTTGACTGGGGGTGAGTGTTTGAATTGCTCAAAAGCTCCGTCCATTATCCCCTTTTGTATCGACTTTTCTCTTTAGCGTGCAGTACTATATTGTTTTATAAAATATATAACTCTTCAAACCATCTTTGCTCTTACGACGTATGGTCACGATTTCTGTAATTGCTTTTAAAAGTAATATACGCTTATTTAAAGTATTAAAAAACTATTTTCATGATTATCCCAGAGAATGTCTTCCCTTAATATTTACAGTAAATACATAAATTAATGCTTATGAACAATTAGAAAGTTTTGCGCCATACGTGTAAGGGGCGCCGTACATGACGTCACCAGTTATATTTTTTTTCTTTTAACAAAAATAAAATCGCTGGGTACGCGTTTTGGGCAAAAAATAAAAAAAGCCGAAGCCTGCTTTATTGTTAATTAGCCTCCGGGGGGGCCAAATCCCGGGGGTAATTTTTTTTTCATAAGGGGGGCCCAGTGTTCTATGCACCGGCAAACTTGTCTTTTACACCTTCAATTCCCAAACCTGTATCTTTACACTTTCACCAAACACTCTTACACTACTGTTTCAATATAATAGTGAGCCATTCAGCAGTATGTGTTTATCTATATACTGTGGTAAAACTGAGGCTGTTATAAATTCAATCAGGCTCTTTCCTTGCAGAGCTGTAATCATCCAATCACTATATAAGTACTCATGCATTAAAATAAGCCTTAGGCCATAGACTACTTCAAACACCTATAGACTATGCATGCAGTCTTCTATGTACTTGCAAATTTGTCTTTTATACCATCAATTCCCCAGTTTGTATCCTTCCACTTCCACCAAACACTCTGTCACTGCTGTTTTAGTTTTGTAGTGACTCATTCATCGGTATGTAGTAATCCATTCACTACATTAAAACACTAATGGGCACATATACAATAACTGGCAAATCCACAGGAATATGCCAGTTATTGTGCACCATGACACCACCACCATGGATGCGCCGTATTTACAATGCGGTGCACCAAGGGACAAAAACGGCACAGATATGTGATTGAGTAATGTTGCAAGTGCAACGCATCTCCAGCAATGCTCTGGGGGCCCTATGCTCAGAATGCTGTGTCAATCCTTACACCCGCTTCAAGCTAGTGCAGGGTTTTGACACAGAATGAGTCCAAAAGTGACACAGTGAAATCTTGTAGATTTCACTCAGCCACTTTTAGGAGGTGTTCCTGGGCTGAACGCCCTCCCACCCTCCATGTAGGAATGTCCCCTCTGGTACAGGGATTTACAATATGACACACCTCCCAGATACGTCACATTCTAAATACCACACTCCATGGCGCATCTTTTTCACCACCGCTGCATCAGAAAAGTGATGCAACGGCAGTGTAAAAGAGGCACAAGGGGGTTGTAAATCTGCCCCTACAAACACTTACAAATTCACCCATGCAGTTTCACTAGCAGTGCATTCTTTTTGAATTTACTTTTGTTATTTTACTTTAAAAATATGAAATGTAACTTTAAAAATAAAATAAAAATGTAGGAAATTACTATGAAAAGAAAGAAATATAATATGATAATTTTCAATACCTTTCTAATTCACTGAAAAAACCCTAGGTTTCACACATGTTATAGTTAACTGGACATTTCACTCATACAAAACCATTGCAATTCCCCCGTTATAGTTAGTTCTATAACTCGCACGCCCGCAATGCACTGCTGATGACGTCACATATTACATCACTCATGACATGATCAGTGACATCTCTCATGAGTGATGCGTTTGGATTTTTTAGATGTAAATGTATTGATTTATACAGTAATGGATGCTTTTTTTTAATATGTTTCAATATCAATGTTCTTTAACAATATTAAGATAGGGAGTTGAATTGGTATGTTACCATTTCTAAGTCCAACACTTTCCATGCATTTGCTTACATTGGAGCCGAAATGGTCAATTTAACCCCTTCAAAGTCTAATAATAACCTACTTTTGGTTAGATTAGATTGTGTATAGTAATTGTAGCTTCTCTAAAGTCCTACATTTCCCTTGGATTTTCTTGCATGGGAGTAGAAATAGTTAATCCAACCACTCAAAAATTCAACACTTTCTCTACTGTTGTTTGGAATGGTGTAGGAAACTTGCAATATGCTTATGATGTTTGACAGATGGTACTTTATCTATCTATCTATCTATCTATCTATCTATCTATCTATCTATCTATCTATCTATCTATCTATCTATCTATCTATCTATCTATCTATCTATCTATCTATCTATCTATCTATCTATCTATCTATCTATCTATCTATCTATCTATCTATCTATCTTCACTAAAATAACAAAGGTTTAACTCCTTCGATGCTGATGACGGAACCTCTCCGTCATCACCTGCGGTTGCGCTGTGCTGATGGTGGAGCAATTCCGTCATGGCCCGCACGCCGCTCCTACGTGGCGCAGGTTCCGGGCCTGCGCTGGGCGTTCCATTGAGCGGGCGGGGCCATGACGGACCCACTCCATCATGAGCACAGGTCAACTGAGGCTGGTGACGTGGCAGTTCGATCATTAGCATGGGCGTGCCGCTCGGCCACCCTGCTCCCTTAGCGCTGCGGCGGAATAGCCGCCGCAGCGAAGGTGCTAAATGAAGTTATATTTAGCTGAATATATCAGTGACAACATTCAAGATTTCAACAAAAAGAAACTCAGAAATTCACAAGTTATTGGTCGCAGAGCTAACTATAGATTGTGCTCCCGACATGCACTGCTTATGTCATGCACCCCTCCTTCCTGAGCCTTATTAGGCCCTGGGGCCTCATTCCTGGGGCCAAATGGAATAAAAAGGGGAGTGCCCCGCACAGCTTTCCTCCCTCTGCCTTAAAGTACCCTGGGGGGTGCATCCCATGGAGCAGAATGCACTTAAAAAGGGTAGGGGCTGCTCCCATCCCTGAGCTTTTGCAGGCCCTGGGGACCACCATTCCTGGGCCATAAGTTATTTAAAAGGGGTGATGGTGTGTGCAGCATCTCTCGCTAAGCCTTTCCAGGCCTCGGAGGGTCTTGGTCTAGAAAGTACACTTTTGTGTATTTGGTGTAAATTCATTCAGTAGTTTTTGAGAAAAAGCTAAATTTACAGATATCGATATTTGGGATCCTGTGAAAAGCCTAATATTGTTCGATTATTTAAAATCATTACAATATACTAGAAATATAAAATAAATATTAAAAAAGTTAAAATTCCCTGTTTGTTAATACGACCTAGTAAGGCATAAAACCTTAAAAACAATATCACATTCTGGGTTTACAGTTTGAGTGCAAAGTGCATTAGTTTTAAACGGGAGGTATGTACGCGGCTCCCATACTTCTGAGCCGACTGTTTTCTTTATGAGGCTCTATTTTCAGGGACAGTGCGGCTCGAATTAATTCTATGAATTTCCCCAGCCGTGCAACTGTTTGAGTTGAGTTCGAAGAAAAACACAAGCCTGAGACTTCGCTGCATCATATAAGGCCCTGAGTTCTGCAGATTGGAGTGACCAAACAATGCCTCTCACTAGCTAACTTTGGTTAGCAGCACAGCAGATAAAGCCAGGATTCCTGATGGTAATTGCTGAGTGTGCATGCAGCTAAATTATCCAAACGAGCCCAGCTTTGGTTAAAATCCACGATGGGCAATGCGAGAAGCCTCATGTAAGTGATACTTTTTCGGGTTTGGACAGTTAGTGCTTGCCCGAGATAAGGCAGTGGTTTTCCCACTATGTAGGAGGCGTCCAGTGAAGAGAGATTTAGTTGGTGGTGTAAGCTTTCCAGGTCTCTTGGGTGGGATATATTCTTGACCTGTCTGTTCACAGCTCTTCTCCATGCAGCTACTAGAATGTTTAAATTGTCCAGGTTTTGCACCTCAATTTCTAACAATTTTGTGTCCACTGTCAATTGCACATGCCATGGGGATCCACTTTCTTCAAAGATTGTTTTAATTTGCGCTTTCAAGGCTGTTGCTGGAGCTCGCAGGGTCCTAATATAGTATTTTAGCGTGTCCCCAAGACAGGTAATGTCTGGGCGAGTTATACCCAGCTCCAGCCTTACTCTAGCTCTCCTGGCCTGTCGCGAGATGCCTAATACTTTCTTGTGTAATGACATTTGGTGGCTCATGAAAAAGTTAAGTGCCGTAATTCACTGAGTGTAGGGAAGCCAATAATCACACAGGAAGATTGTTGAAGTAGGACGTGAGTTTATTCAGATCCTCTCGTCTTAAGTTGCAGGCTAGTAATGACAATAACAGTTCCCCAGTCTTAACACCCCCACATTCTACATATTCAAAAGCAAACACAGTATCCCACTACACGAGCTTGTCATGAGCTACAGACATCTGTGAGCGCTCGTGACCGCTCCCATGAACATATGTACATACCCAACACACCTTCCCCCTAAAAAGGAAAATAAAAAAAACAAAGAGAGAAAAAAAAAAACTAGTTCATCACAAAATCATTAAACCGAACTGGTAAACGATGAGAGCGTGTAACTCTAGTATTATCCGAGTTACATTCAGTAGGTACACATTCCCCATTTTTTCTTTGTTCCCCAACATCCAAAAAAACATTGCTGTCAAGATCATCTACTGATTGACTAATACCATTAAACATAGAAACCCTGCTCAAATTCCACACAGAACCACCATCGACTCTGACCGCATTCCTAAAGACTTCAATAACTTTCCTTGGACTTGACCAAACAGGAAAACCTTTACACACACCCTCTTTCTTCTTAATGCGAACAAGATCACCCACCTTAATAGAACGACTGGACGTAGAACCAATCTTCTTAATCATATCCTGTTTCATCTTATCCTTGTACAACTGAACCCTGTGTTGAACAGCTTCAAAATCCACTTTCAAACAATTCTCAAAACCAGCTAAATTCCTTTTTAACCACCAAGGAACTAACTTAGTGCTAGACTTCCGTCCTCTTAAAAGCTCAAAGGGAGTGACCAAAGTCACAGAGTTAGGTGAAGTCCTGTAAGCTAACAACATAGATTGCAATGCATTTCTCCAATTCAAATTACCCTTGACAGAAAGTTGTATGGCTTCTTTGATCACACAGTTGAACCGTTCAACCTGGCCATTTGCTTCAGGATGGAAAACTGCAATCTTTCTATGAGTGATACCGCATTTAACAAAAAACTGTTCCATTTCCTTGCTCACAAACTGCGGACCATTGTCAGTCACAACTTCCTGAGGGATGCCCTCTCTGCAAAAAATTTCATCTAAAAATTCTATCACCTGACGAGAAGTGACCTCTTTAACCATCTTGACCTCCGGCCATTTGGAATAATAGTCTATAAGGACAATCCCGAAAGCTTCTTGTTTTGGTAAACAACCAAAAGGCCCAATGATGTCTATCCCCAGTTTCCGCCAAGGACCTGAAGGTAAGTCAATGGGGCAAGGTTCAGGACGTAAAGCAACAGCTGTTTTGTCACTGTTAGAACAATGAGAACAGGAACGCACAAAATGGTCCACACAAGAGTCAATCACTGGCCACCAGAAGGACTCCTTTAAACGTCTTCTGGTGAAGGATATCCCCAAATGTCCCTCATGGGCAATTTCAAGTAAAGTATTTCTAATAGAAAAAGGTGGAACAATCTTGTCACCACGAAGGATTAAATCACTTTCCACAGCAAGTTCTTCCTGAACCCTAAAAAAACCCATCATATTTCCAGATAACTTCCTCTGTTCCGGCCAACCATGCACAAGATACTTCTTGACACTGCACAACTCCAAATCTTTACTCATCTCTTCCATCCAAACATTTTCCTGCAAAGCGAACCGTTCACCGCACACTAAGTTGACATCATGCAAAGTGAAAGCAACTTCACACTCCTCTTCATTAACCACTTCAGGAGGATTGGTATCAGAAATCAATCTGTACATGCAATCAGCATGTACATTCGCCTTACCCTGAACATACTCAATACTGCACTGAAAAGATTGCAATCTTGAAGCTAATCTTGCAAGACGCGCCAACATAGTTCTGCCTCCACCTGGAGCCATGAGATACACCAAGGGCTTATGATCAGTTTTAATCAGGAATCTTGTACCCCATATGAAAGGTCTAAAGTGTTCAGCTCCCCAAACACAAGCCAGTAACTCTCTTTCTATGACAGAATAATTCTTTTCGGCATCTCTCAAGGTTCTTGACTTATAGGCAACAACCCATTCTTTGTCACTATCCTTCTGCAGCAGTACCACACCCAGGCCAGAAGAACTTGCATCTACCATAATAATACATTTCACACCGACCACAAAAGGTTTGAGACACGGAGCATTCACAAAAAACATTTTCAAAGACTGAAAAGCATCCGTCATTTCATCCGTCCAAACAAACTTAGCATTTTTCTTCAATAAACACCTGAATGGGTCAACCTTAACCGAAAAATTTGGAATAAACTTAGCATAAAATTCGATAAGACCTAGAAAAGCCACTAGTTGTTCTTTTGATGTGGGCACGGGAGCATTCGTGATACTCTTAACATGATTTTTCTTTGGTTTGATTCCCATTCCACTAATAGTATGCCCTAGGTATTCCACCTCTTTTTGCCTAAATTTGCATTTGTCAAGACGTAGTGTAAGACCTTTCTCCGCTAAAGCAGCAATCACACACCTCAAATTATTGTCATGTTCCATGTCATCTTTACCATGCACCAAAATGTCATCTTGAAATGCTATGGCACCACTCAAACCCTCCAAGGTATCCTTCATGAGCCTCTGGAACACTGAGGCTGTGCTCACCAACCCAAAGGGCATGCGACAAAACCTGTACAAACCCTCAGGTGTGATAAATGCAGTTATGTTCTTAGACTCCTCAGCTAGTACCACCTGATGATAGGCACTGCCTAGATCAACACACGAGAAGACTTGTGCACCAGCCAGGGTCGAAACCATTTCATGAAGATTGGGTAAGGGGTGCGAATCCACCCAAATGGCACCATTGACACTGCGAAGGTCAATGCATAATCTAAGTTCGCCAGTGGACTTAACCAAAATTACAATAGGGGAAACCCAAGGTGACGACTCTATTGGTTCAATTATGTTTTTCTCACATAAATCTTTTAGCATTTCTTTAAGTTTGACTCTATAGGATAGAGGAACATTCCTTACTCTATGCCTAACAGGAATGGCATTCTCATTTAATTTGATGACATGTTCAAATCCTTTATACCGACCCAAAGTGCCACTGAAAACATCAGGAAAAGAGTTACGTAAGCTCTCTACAAGCAGTGAACTATCCCCAGCAACACTTGAAGTATTCAACGGTTGCACAACATAAACAGGAGGATTAGCTCTGGGATCAATTTTCATCCCTAATTGGTGTTGGTGTGGCCAACTTAAAAGTGATAACCCAGATCTTGACACATACATTTTTCCAGATGTGTGTCGGTCAGAAAATTGTATACTTGCAATAAAATAACCTATTAGATCAATTTTGTGGCCAGTGTAGCCACCAGGGGATACATCAGATTCGAGTAACTTCCTATTCGGGAATTTTTCTCGGAAAACACTCAAAGAAATGATGGTGTACCATGCACATGAATCTATGAAAATTTCCAAACTCACATCATCAATAGTTACAATACAAGAAGGGAATTTAGTGCAATCTCCATCCTCACATACGTTGATAACAGTATTAACTTGAAATGATTCTTCATCATCCAATTGATAACCTTCACAGCATTCATGTATACAATTCATCTTCCCCGGTAATGACCTACAAAATCTTGTAAAATGACCCTTCTTGTAGCATTTTGAACATGTTTTACCTAAGGCTGGACAGTTCTTACAATCCGCTAAGTGTCCATCACTTCCACACCTAAAACACAATAACTTTGAGGTTTTCTTGTCATGTTTTTGACTCTTAAATTTGTTATCATTTCTAAATGAAAATTCGTTTTTCTGTGAAAAACCTCTCTTTGACTTGTCAAAATCTTTAGAAACACTAAAGACATCACTTTTATCATTGCCCCTAATCTCCTTGACAAACCTCTCTGAATGTTCTATTGACTTTGCAATATCTATGGCATTATTAAGAGACAAATCGGACGTTGTCCAAAGATGTTCTTGCACTTTTTTGTTATTAGTCCTCATCAAAATCTGATCCCTTAAAACTTGCTCATAGGATATGTGCTCGAAATCACACGTAACAGCCAAGGATCTTAACGCTGAGACAAAATCTTCTACAGGTTCATCTGTGCGTTGTTTCCGAGAATAAAAGATAAACCTCTCCATGACAATATTCTTTTTCTTCCCATATCTTAAACTTAATTGTAATGAAGCATATTCATACACATTAATATTCCCCGGATTTACTAGTGCTGGTAATGTTTTGAACTCTTTCAAAGCTATTCCACCCAAACAATGTTTTAACAGTGATAACTTCCTTTCTGGCTCACACTCCCCTTCTTCCAACACATCTACGTAGGCTAAGAAGACAGGTTATCAAATCTCCCAAGCCATGGGTGGTTCACCAGGTGATGACAAAAATGAAGGAAGAGGTACAATGCCAGACATGTTAAATTCAAATATTTATTAAACTTTACGTAAATAAATCTAAATGTAAAATAAAAAAAAAATAAGTCTTAAAAATAAATATTTTAATTCAGAATAGCAATTTAAATTACAGTCAAAACACGCAGTGTGCGTGTCACTGAAAACCTTTGAGATAGTTAATTTTCCCTCAGTGTGGTTTCCTCACTCGCGTAGCAAAACGATTCTCCTCAAAAGCTGGAAGTCTGCGTGATGGAAACATGATGAAACGATGTTTACACGTAGTCGTTTCCACGTTGAAACGCAATGAAAAGAGCCCCAACGAGATCAGCAAAACAAGAAAGATCAGCAAAACAAGAAAGAGCGTCTCTGATGCACTTCTCTCTTAGCACGTCTCTAATGCTCCTTAGATCGCGCGATGACGTAAGACGTTGCGCTGGTCAACGTTGTTTAAAGTGCTCATGCGCGAACCCTTGCGCGCGTACGCTGGGAAGACAACACTCCTCGCGAGTCGAAGTTGGCAAATTCAAATAATGCCACCACACAAAAGTGAGTACTCCTCCTTAAATTTCCTGTTTTTTTTTTTAAAAAAAAAATGAATCTTCCGCTTCCCAAAGTGTTGTAGTAGTCTTGCGCTGTTCCGTATAAATCCTGAAAGCGCAAAATCAATCTCAGAGGTAAAATTCAGGAAAGAAAAAGAAAAAAAAATAATTCTTGTTCTTCTGATGTCCTTCTGATGCAGGTAACGAATCCTGCCCGTCGCCAGTGTAGGGAAGCCAATAATCGCACAGGAAGATTGTTGAAGTAGGACGTGAGTTTATTCAGATCCTCTCGTCTTAAGTTGCAGGCTAGTAATGACAATAACAGTTCCCCAGTCTTAACACCCCCACATTCTACATATTCAAAAGCAAACACAGTATCCCACTACACGAGCTTTTCACGAGCTACAGACATCTGTGAGCGCTCGTGACCGCTCCCATGAACATATGTACATACCCAACATTGAGGGCACTACTTTTGCTTTTAGGACTTTCAAGATGGGTTCAGTGGACGGACTGTGTAGTCTTCTGTTGAGACTTCTCAGGCTGCAGAGGATTCCGGCCCCCTTGCTCCTTAAATATTTCAAATGAGCTGATGGTTTTGCCCCTTCATTAGCCTGAGACCCAAATAGTTTTAGCGTTTACAAGATCTGATTTGCAGGTCACCCAGGTGCCATTGAGCTGTCTTCTTTCGATGGTACTTCCTAAAGATAAGTATCTTTGTCTTCTCCTGATTTACCAGTACATTGTTCTTTTGGTTGAATCTGTGTAGCGCTTCTAAGGCTTTCTGTAGATCTGTCCTAGTGTGGTCCAAGAGTACAAGATCGTCTGCTTATTGGAGGATTTGGAGTCGCACATTCACGAACTTTGGAATGACTAGATTTGCCCCCTCCAGGGCTCGTCCCAAGTCAGATGTGTAGATGTTAAAAAGTAAAGGGCAATAATGCACCCTTGTTTGAGGCCGTTATTATTTGGGATCTTAGATGTTGTCCATGTTTGGCTGGTTTTAATACGCACCCAGGTCCCTTCGTTTAGAGCAGTTATAGCCTTTAACAACTTTTGAGGCATGCCCCAGTTGGTATGTTTTCTCCATAACTTGCCATGATCCACTCGGTCAAAAGCTGTGCTATAATCTATGGAGCAGCAAAACAAAGGTGGTTGGGAGGGCTGAGTCGCACGTAGGGACCGATGACCCAGTGCTAGGATGTTATCTGTAGTGGAGCATTGAGGTCTAAATCCAGTTTGGAAGAACTGGAGAATGTTGTGTTCCTTTGCCCAAGTTTCTAGTTCCTTCAGCAGCACAGGCTGATAATTTTCGGGTTTTGTGTGGTCCCTTTTTTATGAATTGGGAAAAGTATTGAGCCTTTCCACGATGATGGAATGGTGGATGTTTCAAAGGCATACTTAAAGAGTGGAGTTAGCTGATCCGCCCAGAATCCATGTGACACTTTGAACACTGCCGCTGGCACTCCATTGGGACCCGGCGCGCCGTCTGACCTCATTTTCTAAATCAGGTTGGTCATCTCTACTGTGGTGATTACTGGTGTTTTGTCCTCTTCCTCAGTTGCTGGAGGGCTTTGTTGTTCTTGGGTATCCGTCTTATGCTGGTCTGTTGTATACAGTAGCTTTACATATTTAACCCACTCGGAGGCTGCCACCCCGTTTTCTTTGCTCTGACCGGTGTGGCTCAGTTGTCTGATATGTCTCCAAAGTCGGATTTGACCCTTTTCTTTGAGAAGGGCAAATATTTTCAGCCACTCTGCCTCGATTTTCTTTGTTCGAATTTACCATTTTTTCTTTCTGTGTTCCCTGCGAAGCGCTTTTATTTCCAATGTGTGGTGATTTGTGGCTCCTTTTCTTCTCGCCTTCAAGGCCTTTGAGAGATTCCGCTTAGTTTGCCCTAAGGCCCTTGAGTTTTTGGTTGTAATGAGAGGTTTTGCGGATGGAAGACCTGAGCTTTGGGGCTGACAGTGACCTGTCCTAGCACGGTTTTTAGATCCTCAAGTAGTTCCTTCCAGAGCTCCAAGGGGGATGCCAACCTTCTATCTGTTTGGCACTCTTCTTTGTGTGTGACCCACTCCAAGAGAACTGGACTTAATTTTGTGGACCATTTTATTCTATTCAATACTTCATGGTGCTCTTCACCTGTTGAGGTACCCAATGTTCCAAGGGGTTTTGTGGATTTCCGATTTAGATCAAGGGTGACCCTCAGTGGCCTGTGATCACTCTCTTTCCTGTTTCCCACATCAAAGTCATTAAAGTGTGTTTGCAAGTTTTTGGAGATAAAGATGTAATCGATTGCTGACTTGTCCCTGAAGGTGGGCAAGGGAAGCCAAAGAGGGTCCACTGCTTTCATATAGGAGTGGGCGGAAACCATGTTATGCTCAAAAAGAAGCTGTTGAAGAGGCGCCAATTTTGTTGTGTTTGGAGGTTCCCTTGTACCATATCCCAAATCCCTGGTATTCATGTTCCCTACGATAATTGGAAGATGTGAGGCATATTTATTTATAAGGTGGTCCATCTTTATAGTTCATGTTTTTAGTGCTTGCTTTTTTTCCCGTGTGGCAGGGTTTATATAACAATTAATTATCAACTGTCGGATTGAGATATTGTTGCTTTTAAATACGCCGATCCGTGCTGCTTGAAGGTTGCGGGAATTAGTTGCTAGTGATTTTACCTCTATTTTACGGGCATGATTAGTAAAAATTGAGAGCCCGCCTGCTGCTCTCCTGAAGATGTTGCTTTTTATTGCTGCGATGTGAATCTCATAAAAAGCTGGGAGAATTAGGGGCTCGGTGGCCCATGTCTCTTGTAGGCACAGAATGTCATTTGCTCGGAGTTACCTGCATGCTACTTTGCAGCTAAGCAGTCTTTTTAACCCTGCAACGTTCCACGATATGATGGACAGATGAGTGTTGCTTCCCGCTCTTCTGTTCATGTTTGGGTAACTAGCTGCATTTTTACTATTAGAAGTGCCGTCGAGGGAACAAGCCACTAGGACGTTCAGCGTGCTTTGCATTGTGCTGTGCTTAGGTTCAGTGTAGTAGACTGCCCTTTACTCAAGTGAGCTTATTATCCTGTAGGCATTGTAAAGTCTTAGTTCCATGCCAGAGCTTTTCCCTGGTTGATTGCCTGCAGTCCCCCTTAACACCGAATGAACCTCTTTTGCTGACGAAGTTACTGCTAATACATGTGGGTATTTCTCGGGTATGGGGAATGCTATGTCAATGCCCCAATCAGCCATTTTTGCTAATATATCTGTTGTGAGTCCCACCTGGGCTCAACCCTATTGAGGTTGATTCACCATGAGAGTAGCTGGTTAGGCTCAGAAACTTAACCCAGACTAGGTCGTTCGACTGTATTTCCGTGAGGGACGGGATGTGCTTAAAAAGTCTGAGTCAATTGCCCCTGTTTAAAATATTGTGTTGACCTTTGAGGAAATATCTGGGGGTGAGAATCACCTTGTGGGTTGTTTTGCTAACTTGATTTACTTTATGCTGATGACTAGAGCCAGGAGTCCGTTGGCATGGTACTGATTGCTGATATTTGGGAATTCTGCCATCTGATTGGCTGAGGCGTTACAGTCACAAGCTTGTTGCTGATTGGCTGCGAGCGGTGCGATTGGTTGCAACTAGGAAGTGTTGGCCACCATTTTATCATTCAGTCGAAGCGAGTAAGGGGAAAAAGGGGGTAAAAGGGGGAAAAAGTGGGAAATAGGAGGATAGGAGCACTGTAACCTCAGTGGGGTGTTTAGGGTGTGCTATAGAGGGGGTGCAAAGCAAAGTATTTACCCCTACCGGTGTGTAAGTGGTGGGCTACGGAAATTATTTGAGGTATTGCGTAGAGTCTGATGCGGGTAAGGTGAGCTGCTTGAGGCTCGGGGATTAAAGCGTGAGCCCAAATTGTGTGTCTTTTGCTGTGAAGTCACGTGCTGTGGCCGCTGCACTACAGTTGTGGAAGTAGTGTCTGCATGTCAGAGCGACCTTCTCTGTCCGTATTTAAATAACACAGGAGCAGAATGCTGCTATTCCCAATGCCCCCACCAGAACGTCCCTGTGAGATATTTTATGACTCCCAACAGGTAAGTACTTCACGGAGGAAAGGGGATTGGGAGAAAGAGAAGAGACAGCCCTGGATACTTGCTTCGTCTTCTTATTTATTTCAAGCTGTAACAATTAACATTTATTACTTTTCTGTTATTTAATATTAAGGACTTACTGCAATTCTCAAATAAGGTTAGCTTGTCTAACCAGGATGTATCTAGGGCGGTGAACAGTCAAAATATCGAGTCCAAAATATTGAATGGACATAATATCGAGTTTTAAATATAGAATGGATAAAATATCGAATGGACAGAATATAGACATCAAAAATATCGTTTTTAAGGTAAGTAATGTAATATCGAATGTTAAAAATATAGAAAATTAAAATATCAAAGTATATAATATAGGTTATTAAAAGTATTGATTTTTTAATATCGAATTTTTTATAGTGTTTTTTATGTTATTATATGTGTGAAAAGTGTGTATGTATGTTATAATTAATTTTAATTAATGAATTTTGTTTTTATAATTTTTGCGTAATTTAATTCTGTAGCGGGTTGTAGGTTTACAGGGGAATAGGGTGGGAAGTAATTTAATTATAATTAATTAAATATTTAGATCTATTTTTTAGAATTCATTTTTAATTAATTGTTAGTTAATTTATATTTGGTAATTAATTAAATTCTATTAGGTAATTAATTTTAATTAATTGATTAATTGCTAATTATGTTAATTTTACTAATTTATTTTCTGTAGCGGGTTGTGGTTTTATAGGGGAATTGGGTGGGAAGTAATTTAATTATAATTAATTAAATATGTAAATTTATTTATTGGTATTAATTTTTAAATAATTGTTAATTAATTTATATTTGGTAATTGATTAAATTGTAATAGGTAATTAATTTTAATTAATTGATTAATTGCTAATTATGTTAATTTTACTAAGTTATTTTCTGTAGCGCGTTGTGGGTTTATAGGGGAATTGGGTGGGAAGTAATTTTGGTATACTTTATTAAATAATTAAATGTATTTAATTGTATTAAATTCGAATTAATTGTTAATTAATTTTTATTTATTAAATAATTATTTTTTAATTTTTAATTAATTTGTATTAATAGATAACTAATTGTAATAATTACTGTTAATTAGTAATTTTAATAGATTAATTATTATATTATATTAAATTGGTAATTACTGTTAAATAATTTTTTATAGATATTAATTTATATTTTTTTAAATAATATATGAAGTATTTACTTTCCCTAATGTTGCATTCTTGGGAGTGGGAATAGCAATTTTCACCCCTACGCTATCCAACGTTTTCCCTACTGTTGCACTCTTTGGAGTGGGAATAGTAATTTTTACCCCTACGCTATCCAACGCTTTCCCTACTGTTGCACTCACTGGAGTGGGAATAGTTATTTTTACCCCTATGCTATCCAACGCTTTCCCTACTGTTGCACCCACTGGAGTGGGAATAGTAAATTTTACCTCTACGCTGTCCAACGCTTTCCCTACTGTTGCACCAACTGGAGTGGGAATAGTATATCTTACCTCTATGCTATCCAACGCTTTCCCTACTGTTGCATCCACTGGAGTGGGAATAGTAATTTTAAACCCTACGCTATCCAACGCTTTCCCTACTGTTGCACTCTTTGGAGTGGGAATAGTAATTTTTACTCTTACCCTATCCAACGCTTTCCCTACCGTTGCACCCACTGGAGTGGGAATAATGATTTTTACCAGTATGCTATCCAACGCTTTCCCTACTGTTGCACCCACTGGAGTGGGAATAGTAAATTTTACCTCTACTCTATCCAACGCTTTCCCTACTGTTGCACCCACTGGAGTGGGAGTAGTAAATTTTACCTTTACGCTATCCAACGCTTTCCCTACTGTTGCACTCTTTGGAGTGGGAATAGTAATGTTTACCCTTACGCTATCCAAAGCTTTCCCTACTGTTGCATCCACTGGAGTGGGAATTGTAATTTTTACCCCTACGCTATCCAACGCTTTCCCTACTGTTGCACTCTTTGGAGTGGGAATAATAATTTTAACCCCTACACTATCCGACGTTTTCAATACTGTTGCACTATTTGGAGTGGGAATAGTAATTTTTACCCCTACGCTATCCAACGCTTTCCCTACTGTTGCACTCCTTGGAGTTGGAATAGAAAATGTTACCCCTGTGCTATCCAACGCTTTCCCTACTGTTGCACCCACTGGAGTGGGAATAGTAATTTTTATCCCTACGCTATCCAACGTTTTCCCTACTGTTGCATTCTCTGGAGTGGGAATAGTTATTTTTACACTTCCGCTATTGTACAGTAATAATATTGGATATTATTTAATTATATTATGTTACTATATATATATATATGTTTTAACAAATATGATTAAAAACATTTTTTATAACTTTCATTAATTATTTAATCATTATAAGTTAATTTAAGTATTTGTAAGTATATTTTAGTAATTAATTTTTAATAATAATTTAATTTAACATTGTTTTTAATAAAGTCGATATTTTTATAAACTATATTTTAGTAAACGATATTTTTTACTCGATTTTTTTGTACTTACCTGTTTGTAGATACAAACTTGATATTCTGTCTGCCGATATTTTCTCAACAATATTTTTGATGGTCATTATTATGTCCCTCAATATTATGTCAGCGAATCATCTAGCGCCAAACCTCTCTTCTTTCTTCTTCAGTTTATGTTCAACTGGTTTGCTCTGGCTCTTGTTAACACTCTTTTCTCTCTTCTTGCAGGTGCCAATGAAGATTGTCTATGGTTGTTTTAATCAGAAGCATAAGGTAGGTTCTCTGTGAGTCCTTAAGGTATTCTAAACTTATACATGTATATATTACTAGAGACTTACTGAGTATTTTGGCCTGAGCACTGTGTATCTTCCTGCTTTTGTATCTATTTAATCGTAATCAGAGATCTTCATTTTTTAGCTTAGTTTATTCTTGGAAAGGTTTAATGCTTCTTGTATAATTCCTTTGAAGGTTTAGTTTGAAATGCGCGAAAGAAAGAAGTACGTGCTAGTTCTAACTATATTTATGTAATAGCCTTGTATGCCTTCTAATTACTCAAAGCGCATGCGCTAAGTAACGCTAGTCTCTCTCAAAATATTCGGAATTCGACCTCCTTCTTAGTTTTCTGTAGCGAGGCTCAGAAACACTGCTTGGGTACACACGCGCATTGAACTATGAGACGTTGGTCTCTCAGGAATATTGGGAATTCAACCTCCTACTTAATTTTCTGTAGTGAGGCTCTGAAACACTTCTTGGGTAGACATGCACATTCAACTATGAGACGCTGGTCTCTCAGGAAGTAGTAGGAATTCAAACCTCCTTTTTTATTTTCTGTGGTGAGGTTCAGAAACACTGCACTGGCGCACATGTGCATTTAACTATGGTACGCTACTTCAATTACACCTCGTCAGCACTAACCTGAAATGTTGAGGAGTCTGTGGACTGTCGCAACTAATTCGTGAGCCAGGAAACGATGCGGCCTACGCTGACTTCCACGACAAGAGTGAGGTAAGTGTCGACAGGCTGAGATCTCAAGTGAAGTGCGCCTTAGAATGTTGGTAAGCGCGCTTCACCTGCTCCAATAGAATTCAGTAAAGACTAGAATGCTGACCGTCAAATGTGCAGGCAGTCATGTTGGAAATCCAACGGTGCCAGCAAATTCGCAAACTTGGGGCCCTATGCATTCTTTCCTTGCATTTCGTAGGGTAAACAGCACAGATAACAGAAACTTCAGGGACACATGGATGAAACCTCCCGTGAACCCTGACACAGCATGTATAACTATAAGGACGAACTACTGACCCGTACTGGTATGAAAGTCTTGGGGTACAGAATATATGAGGTATTGTCTAGAGTCTCATGCTGCTAAGCTGAGCTGCTGCCGGAGTCGGGAATTAAAGCAAGAGCCCAAACTGTGTGTCATATGCTGTGAAGTCATGTGCTCTGGCCGCTGTGCCACATCTGGGCAAGTAGTGTCAGCATGTAGTTATAGCTACTTGGATGAACTTTTGTTTAGAACATTGTAGCTTGTCTATGGTGCTTAGGTGGTGTTTTATAGGGGGTGCGAAGGTAAATCAATACAGTAGTTTTAAAGCACAAACTACTCATCCCTATGGGTGAGTAGAGCTGGGGATCAAAGCGAGAGGTCTGTGCTGCAAAGTGAGATGGTCTGGCCGCTGCACCACAGCTGTGTGGAGAATACATTTTGGTGAAGGTGCGGGACTTGGCGTTATATGGCCCTAAAATAGCTGGACTAAGTTGTAAGTTATAGGTGGCTCTTTTTAGAGCCCTTGTGTTCATTAGTTGGAGCTACATATAAGTACGGATGCACAGCTTCAAGTTATTCAGGAAAACTCGGTTTCCCTTATCTATGAAGTGTACTCCATCACTTCTGTATATGTCTGACATATCCAAACATATGTTGTTGTTGTAGATGTAGCCCATTTTGTGGTCTCTGAGGTATGCAAATACAGCTTTGTTGACTTTTTTCTCAGATTTTTCAATCTGAGGACAAAATTGTTTGGACCATTTCCACTTCTATCTTTGGCATACGTTGGAATATACAAAGACAGTTTGAGGCAAAAGTAACATCAATTGTCCAAAGGTGTCCTTCATAAGCATTTCCAAACATAACCCAGTCAGTATGCCTAGGTCGTTTTCACCACAGTGCACAATCAGAGGTCAGGGTGTTGGAGATGCAAACAGGTTTTAACCAAAGGCAACAATTGGTGCCACTTCAATCCTCTCTGTCCAAACCATGTAATGTCCACATGTTGTAATCCTAAGTCTAAGTCAATATGTCTCTGTTCTGCATACCTCTTGCACCAGAAAACATAGCTATGTCCTACGATCCACACTAGCATTTTGAAGGTATGGCTGGAAGGTATGGAAAGATGTCTGTAGCTCATGCAGTTCCTTCGTAGAATAAGAGATATGTTTGCGGATGTGGAACTAGTTTATTTTTGCATACAAAACAGTACCTGATTGGGAGATGAAAAGCATGTTTTTTTAAAACTAGGGTGCACATTTGTTTTGTGGAAAAGTATCTTTGTGATTGGTTAAGAAAAATATCATAGGATAAAATTTGCTCAACTCAACCACACCTGCTACTTGCATTTGGAAGGCACTGTTCGAACTTAAAACAATCGTGAACTTTTAACCTGCACGTGCCGTTAAATGTTCGAGAAACTGTTGCAGAAAAATAAGGTTAGGTTTCAAAAAATTGATGAACTTTTAACCTCCACGTGTTGTAGAATGTTCTAGAAAGTGTGTTGATAGGATACATTTCATTTCTGACTTCGAAGAGTACTTGAATATTAAAAAATCTATTTATATGAAAAAGTAGAAAGAATAAAAGCTAAAAGAATCAAGGAAATATTGTAATTTATTCTTGATTACCTACTGACGGTCGCCAGTAGGTAGTTATCACTGTTAACGGTCTGAAAGTGCGGTGTTGCTTAGAGTGGCATGGTGGTGATATGATATGATGCTACACTTGGGTATGAAACCGAGTGTCTAAACTGTGGGGTCATTGCTGTAAAGTGATGTGGTCTGATGTTTGTAGCATACATGTGCAATTAGTGTTAGTAGGCATTTATACCATACAGGGAGTGGGAAGTGAACTACTGACCGCTACTGTGTGTTGATATTATACCGGAAGCAGGAAGCAAAGTAGTTACGCCTATCGGTGTGAAGACTTGGGGATAAAATCGAGTTGATTGTGGAAAATGGATGGCTCTAGGCTCTAGGATACTAGCCGCTGTTGTATAAGTATGTAAGTAGTGATAGTATGTGTTTATAGTATATAGAGAGTGGGTAGCAAACTACTCACCCCTACTGTTGTGAAAACTCTGGGATTAAACTGTGAGCCTAAATTTTTAGTTCATTGCTGTAAAGTGATGTGCTCTGGGTGCTGTAGCATACCTGTGGAAGAAGTGTTAGTTTACACTTATACAATATAGGCAGTGGGATGTGAAAGACTTACCCCTACCGGTCTCAAGACTCGTGGATGAAACCATGAGCTTATTGCTGTAAAGTCATGTGCTCTGTGTAGTATTCCATTGTAAGTCATAATAGAATGTTAGTAAGTAATTTTACTAGAATCTAAGTATGTAATGTTAGAATGTAGGGCTGTCATGAGGGAAAACTTGCAGAGTTTGTACACAGTGCTGGATTAGACAGTTGCTTTGCTGTTTGCTGCTGTTGGTAATTGTTTCAGGTGTCTTGTTTTCTTGTAATACGTCTACTTATTGGGTTCAGTGCGGTCTGCCTCTTCACTACATAAATTTGGAAAGAAGTGGGAGAAGGCAAAAAGAAGGCACCACTCAGCAATATTTCAAAATTGCTTGTGTGGTGCTGAAGACCCGTTTTCTTGGTGTAGCTGTTTCTACTCATGCCAGGTTTGTTAGCTCATTGAACTATGTCTTCTGAATTCTGGTAGGATTTATATTTTTAGATTTTGCACTTCCTCTGCTTCTTCACTACATTCTAGTTGCTGTACTACAAGTGTGTAAGTAGTGTTAGTATGCGTTCATACTAACAAATGCATCAAGGTCTTAGGGAGGGCGACCTCTCAGGCGCAGCTCATATAATAACCCGGTGTGTTCATTCGCGGGACATTTGTGTTTGTTATTAGAGGGTGGTGCATGGCTTCCACCCTGTGATAGCAAAACTTGTTCGGCTACTTGAAGCGAGAGGAGGAAAACCTTGTATCGCTGTAATAGAGGGGATACGGATGGTAAAAATGGAGAGAAAAGAAAAAAAATTGGGTCTCACCCGTTCTTCATTTGTCTAATAGTCAGTTAGAATATGTTTGGTAGGTGCACTCTAATATTAAATAATGTCCTTAAAATCTCCTATAAACAGATGATTTTCACAAAAAATAATAACAAGTGTTGTCAGAAAAAGAAGACCTATACACTCAGTTATTTATTTCAAAAAAAGTAACCTTCATTAAAAGAGAGAGAAATAGAAATGTAACTTTAATGGAAGAATATAATAGAAAACAACGTGGGTTGGACTCCAGTGGAAGCAGCGTAGGAAACCTGCAAGACAAAAATGAAACATAAGTATGTGTGCTATGTGGAAGAGGTAAAGAAAGGTAGTTCAAATGAAAATTCCATAGTGAGAATGGAAGAGAGGGGGAGTGGGTGGAAGGGAGAAGGGGAGGGAAAATCAAAAGAAGAGAGGGAGGAGGAGACAGAGCATCGGCCTATTGCACCCAGTCCTTAGTGTTTATCCTCCGTCACCCGTTTGTCTAGGACGCTGGGGTCCGCGAGAAAGAGTGTGGTTCAGCAAGTCCTTAAAATTAAATACATGAGGCTAGAGATTATGGGCCATATTATCAAGGAAGGGCGATAACATTATCACTGCTTTAGAGGCAGGAAACTGCCGCTAAAGCAGAGATAAGGGGTTGATAATATGCCCTTTTGAATTCCCTTAGAAGCCCAGGTTCTGGTGTGAACCTGGTCTTCTTTGGGAATTCACAAGGGCATATTATCAACCCCTTATCTCCACTTTAGCGGCAGTTTCATGCCGCTAAAGAGGTGATAATGTGTTTGCCGTTCTTTGAAAATATAGTCCTACATTATAAGCTACAGGAAGATCGCTTGCATGCATCTGTGCACCCAGGTTGCTGCACCCCAACCCCATTCCCCCGCACTGTCCTCAATTGTAGGTCGTGCACACTGAGAATTCACTGCTCACCTGCCACTACTGGTGTGTCCCACAACGTGTTGGTGCAAGCTCCTAGTCAGGGGTACGTTTGTATGGTAGACCAGGTCTCCGGTCTGGGATGGTGTCTTGATAACACGATGGAAGGTGTCATAATGCCTGGGCATCATTGCGGGGTCAGCTCCTGCTCCACCCGTGTTGTGGCAATCAATGCAATGTCTAAAAAGGGAAAAATAATTTAATGGTGGAAACGTTTGGAGGTAAATGAAGGGTTATTTCAAGCTTGTTAGAAAATAGGAGTTGAGTGCATCCTTCATTTTTGACGCACGATCTACTAACTGTTTGTGGTAATCATGGTTCAAAGAGGAGTTGGAGTGCACAAGAATACACAAGGTTAAATACCCTTGTTCTTTTAGTTAATCTTAAAGGTTTTTTAAAAGTTTATTCCTAACTATAACGTCTGTAAAACCTATGGTTTTTTCAGTGAATATAAAAATATATCGCACAAGTAGTGCCCACAACTTCGGCATCATGTCAAGCTGACTTTAAAACATCTTAGTGTGGCAGCTTCAGACAAATCATTAAATCCCAATGCGTTTTGGCGCGAAAATGCACCTTGGTCACAGGTGAGAGTTCAAATGATCACGTGATCTCAGTTTGCTACTGCGAGTTTCAGAATGCATCAATAATCAATTTCTGCAATACGGCATGGCATGGCACCACATCCTTGCTGTTTAACCGCAATGCTTTCATGGTGATGTTTAAATATGCATAGCATAGTGCTCTTGGCTACCACACACCGATACTTGATTGGCGAGAAAACATGAAGATTGCCCAAGAGAGGACGACTCCTCTCCTTTTTCACCTTTCTCTTCTGTCAACACCAAATACTCAAGGAAGTTCGATGACTTGTGCGGATGAAAAGCGTGTCATGCCCCCTCAATTAACACAGTCCAGAAAAGCTCAATTTTTCCAGGGGCCACCGCCTCTGCAGGGCGGGGTCTGAAAGCAGGAATGGAGAATCCGGTTGTAGTATTACAGCACAAGAAGAGCCCACAACTTTGGCATCATGTCAAGCTGACTTTAACACGTCTTTGTGCGGCAGCTTCAGACAACTCATTAAATCCAAATGCGTTTCGGCGCATAAATGCGCCTCGGTCACAGGTGAGTGTTCAAATGATCATGTGATCTCAGTTCAGTACTGTGAGTCCCAGAATGCATCAATAATCCATTCCTGCAATACGGCATGGCATGAAACCACATCCTTGCTGTTTAACCACAATGCTTTTATTGTGATTTAAATTATACATAGCATAGTGCTCTTGGCTACCACACACTGATACTTGCTTGGGGAGTAAACACGAAGATTGCCCAAGAGAGGACGATTCCTCTCCCTTTTCCCTTTCTCTTCTGCCAGCACAAAATACTTAAGGAAGTCTGTTGACTGGTGCGGATGAAAAGCGTGTCATGCCCTCTCAATAAACACAGTCCAGAAAAGCTAAATTTTTACAGGGCCCACAATTCTGCAGGGCGGGCTCTGAAAACAGGAACGAAGAATCCTGTGGTAAGTTTCACAGCACAAGAAGAGCCCACAACTTTGGCATCATTTCAAGCTGACTTTTAAACATCTTTTTGCGGCAGCTTCAGACAACTCATTAAATGGCAACGTGTTTTAGCACAAAAATGCGCCTTGGTCACAGCTGAGTGGTCAAATGATCATGTGATCTCAGTTCGCTACTGCAAGTCCATTCCTGCAATACCGCATGGCATGACACCACATCCTTGCTGTTTAACCGCAATGCTTTTGTGGTGATTTTTCAATATGCATAGCATAGTGCTCTTGGCTGCCACACACTGATACTTGCTTGGCGAGAAAACATAAAGATTGCCCAAGAGAGGACGACTCCTCTCCCTTTTCCCTTTCTCTTCAGCCAACACCAAATACTCAAGGAAGTCCGTTGACTGGTGCGGATGAAAAGCGTGTCATGCCCCCTGAATAAACACAGTCCAGAAAAGCTCCATTATTCTGGGGATCCCGACTCTGCAGGGCGGGCTCTGAAAACAGGAACGGGGAATCCGGTGGTAGTATTACAGCACAAGAAGAGCCCACAACTTTGGCATCATTCTAAGCTGACTTTAATATGTCTTAGTGCAGCAGCTTCAGATAACTCATTAAATCCCAATGCGTTTCGGCGCGAAAATGCGCCTTGGTCACAGGTGAGTGTTCAAATGATCATGTGATCACATTTCGCTACTGCGAGTCCCAGAATGCACCAATAATCCATTCCTGCAATACGGCATGGCATGACACAACATCCTTGCTGTTTAACCGCGATGCTTTCATGGTGATTTAAAATATACATAGCATAGTGCTCTTGGCTACCACACACTGATACTTGCTTGGGGATAAAACATAAAGATTGCCCAAGAGAGGACGACTCCTCTCCCTTTCCCCTTTCTCACCAGCATCAAATACTCAAGGAAGTCTGTTGACTGGTGCGGATGAAAAGCGTGTCATTCCCCCTCAATAAACACAGTCCAGAAAAGCTCAATTTTTCCGGTGGCTCCCGACTCTGCAGGGCGGGCTCTGAAAACAGGAACGGAGATTCCTGTGGTAAATATTACGGCACAAGAAGAGCCCACAACTTTAACATCATGTCAAGCTGACTTCAATACGTCTTAGTGCGGAAGCTTCAGACAACTCATTAAATTCCAACGCGTTTTGGCGCGAAAATGCGCCTTGGTCACAGGTGAGAGTTCCAATGATCAAGAGATCTAGGTTCGCTACTGCGAGTCCCCAAATGCATCAATAATCCATTCCTGCAATATGGCATGGCATGACACCACATCCTTGCTGTTCAACCGTGATGCTTTCATGGTGATTTAAATTATACATAGCATAGTGCTCTTTGCTACCACACACTGATACTTGCTTGGGGAGAAAACATAAAGATTGCCCAAGAGAGGACGGCTCCACTCCCTTTACCCTTTCTCACCAGCATCAAATACTCAAGGGAGTCCGTTGACTGGTGCAGATGAAAAGCGTGTCATGCCCCCTCAATAAACACAGTCCAGAAAAGCTCCATTATTCTGGGGATCCCGACTCTGCAGGGCGGGCTCTGAAAACAGGAACGGGGAATCCGGTGGTAGTATTACAGCACAAGAAGAGCCCACAACTTTGGCATCATGTCAAGCTGACTTTAATATGTCTTAGTGCAGCAGCTTCAGACAACTCGTTAAATCCCAAGGCGTTTCGGCACGAAAATGCGCCTTGGTCACAGGTGAGAGTTCAAATGATCATGTGATCTCAGTTCAGTACTGCGAGTCCCAGAACGAATCAATAATCCATTCCTGCAATACGGCATGGCATGACACTACATCCTTGCTGTTTAACCGTGATGCTTTCATGGTGATTTAGAATATGCATAGCATAGTGCTCTTGGCTACCACACACTGATACTTGCTTGGCGAGAAAAAACGAAGATTGCCCAAGAGAGGACGACTCCTCTACCTTTTCTCTTTCTCTTCTACCAGCATCAAATACTCAAGGAAGTCCGTTGACTGGTGCAGATGAAAAGCGTGTGATGCCCCCTCAATAAACACAGTCCAGAAAAGCTCAATTTTTCCGGTGGCCCCCGACTCTGCAGAACGGGCTCTGAAAACAGGAACGGGGAATCCTGTGGTAAGTATTACAGCACAAGAAGAGCCCACAACTTTAGCATCATGTCAAGCTGACTTTAATATGTCTTAGTGTGGCAGCTTCACGCAACTCAATTTCGCGTTTCGCGTTTTGGCGCGAAAATGCGCCTTGGTCAAAGGTGAGTGTTCAAATGACCATGGGATCTCAGCTCGATACTTTGAGTCTCAGAATGCATCAATGATCCATTCCTGCAATATGGCATGGCATGACACAACATCCTAAACATTTATTTCTTTAACTACCAAGGGGGCAGGACGATACATCTACAGTGGGATGATTAGGTTCATGACGCATCCTCTTTACATATTCTGACCAAGGCATTACATTATGGTTATAGTTTTCTTTGTTTCATGTTTGACTGTAATAGTATGAATTGTATCTGATTTTGTCTCAATTTGTCACTGAACTGGACGGCCAGGTGTAATTATAGATATGTACAGCTTCTTGTATCTGCCTGGACACTGAAGGATAGAACTATGGACAGTTGATGCATATGTAACATACTAAGAAGGACATTCATGGCCAGTGGCCTGCTGTATAGTCTCGATGATTATTACAGGGGGAAAATGTTCCGGTAAAAACAGCTGTAATTTTTTATTGTAATTGAAATGGCTATTCGTTCCATATCCTATCCAAGTCCTTTACCCCTCCCTTTCCCTTTCTTTTTCCCTAAACCTAAATGTTTGACAAAATGCAAATACACATATTTTTTTTAAAAGAATGCCTGAAGTTTTCCAATTGGCAAATATTTATAGGAACTGTTTTAATGTATTCTCAGCCATCTTTCTCTAACATTTTGGATAATTTGACTGGCTGCAGTCCTTCTTCACGTTACCACCTCTAGGCCAGGGGCCCCCATTCTTGACTCATGAAGGAGTGCAGCAGTATTTCCCATTTACAAAAAAAAGTTGATTGTTCCCTACCATGTAACTACAGGCCAACAAGTCTTCTAGACTACATACCCAAAAATCTTTTGTCGCAATTTTCTAGCCAAAATTCCAGACTGGAATAACTCTTAGTCCATTCCAAGCTGGTTTTCATCAGAAGGTCTCAACTATTGACCAGGTCTTCCGACTTATTCTGATTTATTGGAGGTCTGTTCAGATCGGCAAGGGTAGCCTTTATGTTGCCTTTGCTGGTCTGAAATCGGCCTTTGATTTGATCCCTTGGCCAGCCCTTTGGAACACTTTGACTGATCCGGCAATGCCCCTCATATTTTAGTATTGTATTACTTTTTGTCCGTTTAAGTGAGCACAATTAAGAGTGTATCAGGGAACAGGGACAACTTACTGATAGGGTAGCTGATCGCAAATGTGCTTGCCAGGTTTGAGTCTTGGCACCCACTTTGTTCTCACTATTCATCAATGACATTGTCGACTTCTTCTCAGATCGACACGGATGCCCCATGTTTGGCACAAACTAAAATCCCGATCCTCTTTTTCACTGACAGCACCTTGTTGATCTCCAAGACAACAAGCGTGCTTCAGAAACTCTGGACTCGTTTTGACAAGTTTTGTGCTGCTCGCAGCTTGGAATTAATCACCTTCAAAACCAAAGTGATGCCATTTAACCAACATGAATCTTACAGAGAAAATTGGTAAGGGGGGGGGGGTGACCCCCTTGAGAATGTCGATTATTTTGCGTACCATGGGGTCACATTTGCAGAGGGTATGTCCTTGCACTTTAATATTAATAAGGCAGCCATTAAACTTAAGCAGACATCTGGTGCATTACTTAAGGAATTTTCTTTGTACTTTACTAAACCTTTTTCACACTCGCATAAGATTTATGAGGGCAGATTACTGGGTTCTGCCTTGTATGGGGCTTAAATGTGCCTTGTATGGGGCTGAAATGTAAATTGACTCGAACTGAGATTACATTTTTAAGAAATCATGTTTCCCTTCATCTTAGTACTCCATTGTATCCACTGTTAATGGATCTGGGAGTAACAGGGGTGTCAGGTAAAATGTGATTGCTTCCCCCATTGAATTGTAGACACCTATGGACTACCCCTGAACTCGTACATTAAGTTGAAAGTCTTAAGAATGCCATGAATCCTGGTCAATTTAAGAAGGTTCCCTGACCTTCAAAATTAAGTTGGCTCTGTATTCACTCGGGATGCACGATTTGTGGGCCCATCCGGATTCCACCAAATTCATCCCCAAGGCCCTCCTGAAAAAGCGATATTGGTCATCATTAGTGGCTGAGGAATCTCGCAGGGCACTTTGCTCCAAATTTACCAGTGACTTCATTGATATCAAGCCCACTTGTGGGTTTGAGCCATCCTGGGATCTGTTGTCAGTTGTACTGGACAGGAAGGTATACTTCCAGGCACCTTACCCCTCAGAGTCTTCACTTCCAGCTTGTAGCTCTCCAGAAGAGAGCATCCCACATGCTCTGCTAGTGTGTGCCCAGGCTATTCCTCTCCTTGTTGCACTTGGTTAGCCCCTATATGAGGGTACATGGTGTACGTCACCACTCTGTTGCCCTTCACATCCTCAGGGTGGGTTGTTGTACAGTAATAGCCATCTCCATTGCGAAATTCCCTTAGTGCTATTTGGGTGCTCCAAAGGAAAGCCCTTCCTCCCACTATTAGTTGACTTTGCCCAGGTTCCTTACCAGTCTGTACCTTGCTGTACTGCTTTCTAAATGCCCAGTAGAAAGGCTTTTCTTTTACCTCCTGGTAGCTAAGCGTATTTCCTAGACATCTGATGGGCATTAGCATTAATCTTGCTTGTAAAAACTTTTTTATGCATGCTTTAATCCATTTTAGTCTCTTTTATATTGTCTCTACATTCCTGGCCCTGACGGCCGAAATAAAGTGATTTGAACTGATCTGAATTTCTATACCGTTGGGTAGTTATAGCTAGAACCACATTTCTGTAGGAAAAGTGTTTTTATTTTTTTTACTTTGGCACCATTTGATAAATCTTAATGAAACCATCCAAAACAAATGTTCTCCCACCACAGCTTCTAACTGGTAAGTTTTGGGGTGATCTGTCAAGAAGGATTTTTACAGTCGTAATTTCTCGAAAACTACTGAATGGAATTACACCAATCACACAAAGGGCCTTATTTCGATGTCAGATGGACCGTTGCGGTTATGAGTCCTACTGACCTACGGTCGGCGGTCCCGACTACTGGGTCTCAAACTCCCTTTTCTGAATAGGAGCTTGTGCTGTGGTAGGAAACTGCCCACTGCACAAGCTCCCATACAGAAAGAGAAGTTTGTTTCACCCCACACTGCGTGGTAGGCACCTCATGGTGCCTCCTACATGGTGCAGGGATGAACAGTGGGGGCACCATAAGTGACCCCTCGGCCCCCAACCGGAGGCCACTGGCTGAGGTGGTCCTGCTAGGGACTCCAAAATCGCTTTCTGACAGGCTTTCCATGTCCGAAAGCCCAGCATGGAAAACCTGCTGGAAGCCGACATTATAATCCAGATGGCGTAAAATGCTGTCCATAGGGATTATGTCCTATGTCCAACTGGCAGATGGGCTCCTGGAGCCAGTTGGAAGCCAGACATGTTGTCTGGCCAATTTCTAAACCGACGTCCTCCATTGTAATCAGGCTGTCAGTTTTGAAACCGCGATGAAGTCCCAAATATGCTTTCTGGACCAAAATCCATCTATCTGTCAAATCTGATGTAAAGCCGTACACCGGGAGTAGCTGTGTCTAATATTCCTATGGGAAAATGAATGGGGGAAATATATTTGACCCCCATACCTCTGTTCTCTGCCCCTGCTTTACTGAGTACCCTGAAACTCTCCAGGAAGGAGCTGAGATTGAAGAACATTGTTTTGGGGAACGTTTTGTGTAATTTCAGTAAATAACTCCAAGGTTATTAGGAAAACAAAAAATGTTTTTCCTACCGAAACAATCCTATTTATAGTTACTCAGTGGCTAATGAAGGCAAAGCTAGAATAAGCAGTAGAAACTTTCAGCAACCTTCTCTGTGTGTTAATCAGGCATGTAAGATCAGCAGCTGAGACAGACAGTAAGGAAACATCCCAGAGAGCACGGAGGGCCAATATCTAATATGTCAAAAGTTTAGGGGACGAAATAATAAAGGGATTTAGCTGAAATAAAGAGCTAAATCAGGACATAATGCTTGTGTTCCCAACAATGTCCCTTCATCACAGTGTAAACCGAAGGGCATATTATGAAGGCTTTGGTCATACTTGCATCACGTAAAGTGGTACATGAACGACACAAACTTCTGCAACAAAGCAATGCAAAGCCACTTTGCATTGCTTTAAATAACTTAAATAATGAGAACAGTAAAGCAGCGCAAATCGATGCATGCATTACTCCATGCAAGGGATGCATTCCATGGGCATTGGGGTGGGTGTTCTCATGCAAATCCCATGACTTTTCATGCTTTCCCAGATTTACAAAACCTGCTAAACCTGGGAATGCACCAAAAAGATTCACCTCCCAGGTGAGGCAAAACGGGAGAAAATTTTTTATTTCTTCTTGTTACTTCCTCTTTCCATGTGTGCTTTATTATGCAGCACACATAGAAAAAGGAAAACGGCTCTCAGGATTGTTTTTCCTTCCTGCTCAAAAACAATTCTGCCTACAAACACAGGCCCCCCTTGAACCATGGTGCAAGGGTGCCTGCTTTGGTGCTAGGCTGCCGAAATGGCACCAGCACACCTGCCCTTTCCCTGTGATGCAGGGCAGTGCGGCAAAGTAACTTGCTGTGCCGCCCTGCACCATTATTCTCATAAGCATTCCCCCAAGGGTTTATTAGTTTCAGGCTCCGAGCAGTGAAGGGGTCAGCAAATCAAAGGCAAAGGAGCAATCCACTTATACACTTTGGGACTGCTACAGAGAGTGCTACGTTTTTATATTACACACCTGCTGGGACTGCCCATGCCTGGCATAGGAAAATTCCCCTGGGTGGTGGTGCCCTGTAGGGCTCTTTTCCTAGCCTGAGTTCGCCTTTGTCATTCTTTATAACCTCCTTCCCCTGCCCAATCAGTGGCTGCTGTTTCTCCACTAGTCTAGGGAGAGCAAGACCATGGGTAAATTTCCCCAAAAAAGTTGGAGCGTGGTACTAACGCCATGGTCTGACATTTTATAAACGTAGGGATGCACTGTATTTACAAAAATACAGTGCACCCCTGCGTTTCCTCTAGTGCTAGTTTCCTCTAGTGCTAGTGCTAGTGCTAAAAAAGCAGCCTCACTTACACCATGTTGTAAGGGGGCCTGTGTCGCAGTAGCGATTGTTGATATGTAGGAAGGGACACCTTCCTGTACATAAGCAATCTTTAAAGGCAATTTGCTTCAGAATGCAGCACACATAGAAAGAGCGAAATACGAGGAGAAATTTATAATTTCTTCTCATATCGCCATCCTCAGCCCATCCTAAGAACAATGAAACATGGATTGCAAGAAAAAAGGAACAAAACACACTTTCACGCTTGTTTGAAAATAAATCAAGGATGTTATGCTTGTAGAAAGCAATGATATTACAGCTGCATAAAGGAATAGGGGAGAGATTGAGAATAATTGTGGGAAAGCAAAAGAAGGGAAGAATAAGGAAATGGCGATAAAAAGCAGTATGTGAAAAAAATGTGTTGTGAACAATTTTGCATTTTATCATTTGTTCCAAAATGTCTTGGCAGAGAATACCCTAAGTACAACTTACAGCCCTTGCTCTGTGAATTATGTTGTTGGTATAACAGAATTAGACAGGGCTTTTGGTGCCTAATCTGGCCGTGATTATTAATCCAGGCAAGGTTTATGCGAGTGGTATTCAAGGTGAATGCTCCACACAAAAGTGCTCTTGATTGCCATCTTATATTTTTCAGTTGTGGTAAGAGGACTCTTTGATGCTGCATCCAACAGTGGCAATTCACAGGGGGTCCATAGGGGCATTTATAGGGGCCCAGATTCACTAACATTGTGGGGCTAATTTACCATGCTTTTACACCATGTTTGAGCCACAAAAGTGACGCAAATCGGCGCTAAAGCTTTTTGTCTGACTTTCTTTCCAACGCTAAACTTGTTTAGTACTGGAAATAGTGTGAACGTAGCACATTGCAGCGCATAATGCTACTTTGCAATACTTAGTGCATGGTGGTGCATGGGCATTTCCATGCAACCACCCAAAGTTTCTGCTGCTAAACCCAATTTGCTAAATGAAGTAGACAACGTTTAGAGTCAGAAAAGAGCACCCCTTTGACCAGGCTCTATGAAGGAGAAATTATTTTTTTCTCACATATTTTTGGAATTTGCATGTGTGCTGCACTGTACAGTACAAATACAAAGTGGGAAAATGTTTAAAATTAGTCTAAAGACAGTATTGTGTACTGGAAGCGTATCCATCCAGTGCAAAACCTATGTGTTATAAGTGTAAGAAATCCACTCAGACACAAGAAGAGTAGAAGAGTGGTTTATTCTAGTCATCCCTCTCTCCAGTATGAGGTATCATCATGAACATTCCAATTGAGCTCCCGGGCATACCAACAGGTAAGGAGAGAAGGGGGGGACGAAAGGTACCAAGGGGCAGTGGAGGAAATACAACACGCCTCCCTACCCTGGGGGAGTGAACCAACAAGGAAAAATTACATAGTAGGAGGAATGTATGGCAAAGCAGAGAAGAGCAAATGAAGGAAGGTAACATAAGTTGAGGAGGAACCATGCCAAAGAGGCACGACAGTTACCAACGGTTTGTGGCAAGTCTATCCCCGCTCCAAGTGTGCCCATCTTCCAGTTGTACTACATTCCTCCCCGTATTTCTTACGTTCAGAGGAGGAAGATATTTACTCTGACCAAATGGAGTATGGGTAGGTTTCTTTACTACAGCTGGACTGCCTCTTTTGAGATTTAGATCTCTCACCCCATGTTTCCCGTCGTACCAATTTTTGTAGTTGGATTGATGAAGTTGAACTTTACGTTGGCACATTTCGCTGTGTAGTTGAACTTTACGTTGGCACATTTCGCTGTTGACGGTCACTGCTTTTCCCCCTTCTAACCACAGCGGGTTCAATTTCATACCAGATTCTCTTCCTCTTAATGCCAGGAAAGGGTAGATACCATTGATGAGGTTTGGAGCTGTGTGATATGCCCATAAGCAGTTTCTGAGGGACTCATCGATGTTGAATCCGTTGGATATTGCCAGTTGGATATGTTCTTTGATCATTCGGTTGATTCTTTCCACTAAGCCATTCGCCTTGGGGCAGTAGAGCGCAGTTTTCTCATGTTTGATGTTTAGGTCCTTGAGGAATGTTTTCATCTCCTCCGAGGTAAACAGCACCCCGTCAGTTACAAGAATTGCAGGTACTCCTTCAAAAGAGAATAATGATTTCAAAAACAATATTAGATTGTTGGTAGATGTAGAAGATATAAATTTGACATTTATCCAGTGAGAAGTGTAATCCACCAGAACAAACATACATTTTTTTTTGTGGCCCTAAGGCTTCCATTGTGCCAATTATATCCATTGCGAGTTTTGACCATGGCACTGTGGGTACTTCAACCGGGGACAAGGGGACTTTGTGCAAAATTTTGTTTTTGTCGCTTTTAGCGCAACTGATACATTCCTTTACCTTTACTTCAACCATGGAGTCTAATTTAGGGAACCAAAAACTGTTCCTAACTTTGGACTTAGTTTTGCTTTTGCCCAAATGTCCCTCGTGGGCGAGGTCTATTATTTTGTCTATGATGGCTGAAGGCGGGACGACCTCCATATTCCAATAGATCCTGTCGTCGATAATGGTAAGTTTGTGTCCGACATCCCAGAATTCCCTCATGTCCTGCGGGACGTTGCAACATTTTTCTGGCCAGCCGTTGATGATAAGGTTTTTTTATAGAGTCCATTTTGGGATCTTTCTTCATTTCATCATCCCATTTCGCTTTGGTAAGAGAAGGGAGTTGGATGGTTAAAATGGGAGCATCCAAGAGATCTTCCTTGTAGTCATTTGGGAGAGGTGACCTCGATAGGTAATCAGCTACTACATTTTCTTGTCCCGGCAGGTATTCCACTTTAAAGCAGTAATTTTCTAGACCTAAATTCCATTTTGCTATTCTCTGTGAGTCACAGTGTGCTTGTTTTGCAGAACAAATGTACATCCAAGGTTTATGGTCAGTACGGACGGTGAAATGGATGATGGCCCAGTGGCATGCAAGGGCTTCTCTTTCAATTACAGAATAGTTCCGTTTCGATTGGCTCAGGGTGCGGGATGCAAACGCGATGATGGTTTCTCCTTCTTCTCCTTTCTGCGAAAGAGTTGCTCCGAGTCCTTTGTTTGAGGCATCTGTGCTTAGAAAGGTTTTCTTTTTATGGTCGAATAAATTTAGGGCTGGAGACTCAATGATTTCTTATTTTGGCCAATTTATTGTGCCGTAATGTTTTTCTTCACACTTAAATTCTTGTTTGGCCTTCAACAGTTCCCGTAAATTCTCAAATTTTTCAGAAAATTGGGGAATGAACTTTGCCATGTACTCAATTAATCCTAAAAATGACTTCAGTTCTTCTTTGTTGAAAGGGAAAGGTGCGTCTTTCACAGCTTGTATTAAACTGCGTTTGGGTCTGATCCCTTCGTGTGAGATTTTTTGCCCGAGGTAATCAACTTTAGGTACTTTTACCTTGCACTTGTCACGCTTGACAGTTAATCCCGCCTCCGCCAACCTTCCACAGACTTTCCTGAATATACTGTCATGCTCCTCTTCTGTTGCTCCATATACAATCTTATCATCTTGAAAACACATACTGCTCGGATTACCGTCCAGCACTTGCTTCATCATCTTTTGGAAAACAGCCACTGCCGAAGCAAGCAAGGCTGAATGGCATTCTTCTGAACATGTATGTGCCGAAAGGAGACGAGAAGGCAGTCAAAGGTCTTGAATCTGGGTGAAGTTCTACTTGATAGTCGGCCATTGAAAGATCTATGACTGAGAAAAATGTTGCCTTTCACATTGTGCTTAGCATCTCGTGGATGTTAAGGAGAGGGAATCTCTCGACCCAAATGTTCTCATTGAGACTCCGTAGATCGATGCAGAGGCGGATACCTTCACCGTTGGCCTTCGAAGCGATGACAATGGGTGCCAACCATTCACTTGAGTCGATGGGTTGAATGACACCAAGTTGGCACAGTTTATCAAGTTCTGCTTTTAGAGGCTGTCTTAAAAGGAGGGGAACTTGCCGGTTTTTGTGGACGACAGGTTTGGCACCATATCTGACCTTTATTTTATGTTGGTATTTTCTCAAAAGACCCAAATCGTCACAGAATAAACATGAGAATTCATCACAAAGCGTTTTCCCAGGGTCAGATTTCTCCACTAAAATGACCTAATTTCTGTTGTTGGGATCCAGAATAATGCCAAGCTCCTTCTAGTGCTTCCATCCCAGAAGGTTCGAGCCTTCTCTCACCAGATATATTTTTCCCACGATGGACCTTCCTTTGAAATCTATTTTAGCTTCCAGCATTCCTACTAATGGGATAGGATCTTTGGTGTAACTTTGCAGGGAGATATCAGGTTCCTTTATGTTGGTTTCTTGATCCCCCAAGTATTTTTTAAAATCTTCCAAGTTCAACAAGGTAAATGGAGAGCAAGAGTCAGCGAACATTTCAATGGACTTATTGTTGAGCGATATTATACATTTTGGATAGTCCTGAACGTACCCACCACACATACTTTTTACTTGAAAAATTAACTTCTGGTGTTCTTCGCTCTCAACATTGACTACTTTTACCTGGCAGCTGTCACTGTCTCTACACACTCTCGCTAGATGGCCTCTCCTGTTGCATTTCTTGCCATAAGCATTACATGCAGTGCATGTAGGTTTGATAGACAAATGGTTGCTGCTCCCACATCTGAAGCATTTTAGATGCAATTGTTCTTTATTAGGATTGTTTGCAGGTTCCTTCTTGTATTTTTATTTTAGGACATTACTGGATGGTTCCTCCATCTGTACAGATGCTACTACATCCTCGGTTAATTTTATCTCCTTCATATATTATGTTCAATAGATTGTGCAATGGCCAATAACGTTTCTTGGATACGACTATTACTCGTGCATCTTACCAACTGATCACGAATAAGTGAGTCATTTAGCTCACCAAAATCACATCTCTGGGTGAGCCCTCTTAATACAGCTATGTAGCTTTTAACAGATTCATTTTTCCCTTGAGCATGGATGAAGAATTTGTGGCGTTCAAGTAACACGTTTATTTTGTCTCCAAAATGAGTTCCTGATTTTAGTAAAGTAATCTCATATACATCCAGTTCTTCATCTTCTTCTAATTCAGGTTCTGGCAGCGTCTCATATACCTTACGACCATAAACACCCAAGTTATGTAGAAGAATGTGCTGTTTATGCACAGCTGAAAACTCCCCCCTGCCCTCCCCCATGGCAATCAAGTATGATTCAAATAGATTGGTCCACTATTTCCAGTGGATGTCAGGTTCCCCACATTCATTTAAAAATGATGGAGGTTGGCTGATCCCAGGAGTGCCCATACTGTATGTAGAAGGGGTGTAGAGGGTGAGCAAAATTTCACAATGTATACAAGAGTATGCAAGTAAGGGGAAGGGGAAAGAAAAACAGAAGATTTAATATTATCAAACTGGGCACCCAGATTGACAGAAAGGAGCAAGACACTGCAAGGCTAGGAGAAAAAACCTGAGAGGTAAGGGTAACTAGCAATGACTCCTATAATAGGCACTCGCACTGGTATGGTAGACTGAGACACTGAGTGGAAAGGTGGGGGATAAAAATGTAAGATGGGAAAAAATTACAAAAATAGTTCCTCATAAACACATTAAAGAAGATGCGTCTAGCACGAAGATGATGCTGGGTTCTTGTAGAATCCGTAGCAACAGGCAGGAAAGTCATAGGCCAGGGCAGGGGCGGATTGGCAAGGCGGGCATTCGGGAATGAGCCGAAGGGCCGGTGCCTCAGTGCCCTCTGAGGGCCGTTTTTTTCTCCCCTGTCCCAGTCCAAAGAGAGTGGACTAGGAAAGGGGAGAAAAAAAAACGGCCCACAGAGTGCACGGAGACAGAGACTGAGAAAATGAAAGCAGCCTCGCTGTACGGCCAGACAGCGATTGTCAGCAGTGGGCTCTCCTTCACCCCTACCCTGCCAAGCAATCAAGCTGAGGCTGGGCTGGGCTGGGGAGGGGTGATTGTTTGCAATAATCGGCCTCCCTGGGGCCAGGTGTTTCTCAGGCCTTTGAGCCGTTTGCACCTCGGCCCCCTGGCGCGAATGCAGCCCAGAAACGGTGTTAGTCTTAACACCTCGCCCACAGCCCTTCACATTCAGGGCACAGTGGGCGAGGAAGAATGGGTCTTGCTGTGGGGGCCTGGTGATGTTTGGAATTTTTTTGTTTTATTTATTTATTTATGCGATTTTATATAGTGCAGACTTTACCGAAGGTGTCAGAGCGCTTCAAACTAGGAACAGCAATAATACATGAGGAGAAAATTATAAGTGGACAATTTACAAAAGCAAACGTTAAGGTACATGAATTAAAAGTGACAATAGTGAGCAACCAAAATACATGAGGTAGCAATCGGTACATTACAGGAGGAAAAAGTGACATGTGTGCAGGTTACAAAAGCGTACAAAATACAAGTAGAGGTATAATACTGCAATTAATGGCAGACACTCCAGCACAAGAACAAACGTTACGTAGGCAATGGTGGCACTTGTGCAAGTATCTAAAGCAAACAAAAGTGAGAGGTAGCAAACAGTGTGTTACAAGAGAAAAGTGACTTGTGCAAGTTACAAAAGGGTACCATACACAGGTACAAGCATGGGCGTCCGCAGAGGGGGGGCAAGGAGGGGCGCTTGCCCCCCCCTGGAGCACCCCTCCTGTGCCTGCCCATGCTTTTACAGATGTCTTTTATCCATAATTCCGGGCCCTGCAGGGAGCAGAGCTGTTCCCTGCTAGAGGCCTAAACTCCCTGATGAGGCGCCTCGCACTCCTCCTCGCAGCCCCTTCTGCCTATTGTCATTCTGTCTGTGGCTGATTATCACAAACAGAATGACAATGGCTGGTTTGAGCTGCGCGCCACAAGCACGAGTGGTTAGGTCTGGATACCAAGACCTCCTTTTAACACTGTGTAGCTTGAGAGCAAGAGGTCTTCTGAATTAAGTTCTGGGGGGAATCGATGCATTATGGCTCAGTAAGATGGTTGAGCTCAACCATACTATAAATCATTTAGAAGTTGACTTTGAATGCTATTTCTCATCCTTTTTCAAAAAGCTTTGAATAAGTTATTTGTTTAAGTGGACACCTGAGCTTTAGCATGATTGTACTGTCTACTGTCATGAATGGTATGATTACTTCATAAGCTGACCCACCTGTTGCAACAAATGCAAGGAGGAGGAGCTGGCCATGTAAAATGTGGCTTGTAAGTGGGGGAGACTACAGAGTTAAATTCATTGCTCTCCGCTATTGACGAGGCTTGAACTAAATCTGTTCAGAGCAGCAGCAAAACACCCGTCGTCAACTCATGTTACTTTCTTTTGATATAATGGCTGACGTATCTGACTGGTGAATTAACATGAGCCTAATCAGCATACAGTATTGTACTGTAGCATTTATATAGGGCACCCTTTTGAGGGGCCAAAGTACATTATAAAAAGCGTTTTGGTGTCACTCTTCTCTTCACTTTGGTTGAACTGCCAGGCAGTGTGATTGAGGATGCGGTGTGAAAGAAGGGCATCTAAAATATTGTTGTAATCAGCTGTTAGTTATAGTTTTCTATGCAAGTTTAGTGCAATGTCTTCTTGTTTCTGTTATGCTTTCAGTTACTGACTGCAGCCAATGGGCCAACCACGCTGTAAAGTTTTGAGCCTGGGATGAGACCAGGCAGTTGAAACAAAACAGGGGAAAGAGGTAGACGAAAGAAGCAGAGGTTTACTTAGATAGAGCTGCCTACTGGTACAGAGGTAGTACAGTTGTGAGGTGTTAGGGGACTAAAGTAAATTGGTAGCCATATAATACCTGTTCCCTCCAGATGGGCAGCGAATCCTATTTATAACATAACGTGTATTTGTAAAGCGCACCTTCACCCAGAAGGGTATGTTGGCACTGAATAACAGATGTTTATTGTTATCCAACTCAATTATACTAATTTTAGGGATCTCAGAAGGATGATAGGCTAAGTGGACCCACCGGGGTTTAAACCTGTGGCCATGAGGTCAAACTTAGGCCCCCACAGTGGATACATTAGTCAACTAAGCTACCAGACCCATATTATACTTGCATGGTTTTAGGAGGAAAGTGTTAGCACTTTCTGAGGCTCTCCCACCACAGGATACCTAGCGCAAAAGCTTGAATTTTTTTTTTGTGTCACTCTCCTTTGTGTCATTTGTCTGTGAATCATGCGATTATTCATGTTGTGTATTCTTACTTGATGTAGATATTGGGTTTTTGACCTTCCTTCCACCCTTTTGTAAAGCGCTCTGATAACCTTTTGTAAAGCGCTCTGATAACCTTTGGGTTCTTGTTAGCGCTATATAAAACTTTATAAAAAATAATTATACTCCCAAGTCAAAAATTGAGGTTGCAGCATAGCCCGGATTTCAGATCCCACTAAAACATACACAGACTCATGTCAATAACATCTATCTACCAGTATGCACCCTGTCATGTCTGGCAGGACGTCCTGACCCTGTGTTTCACTGCCTCGTATCCCCCTGTACCCCACTCCCCGTGCTCACTGCCTTATATCCCTCTGTACCCCACACCTCGCGCTCAATGCCTTATATCCCTCTGTACCCCACAACTTGCGCTCACTGCCATATATCCCTCTGTACCCCACACTTTGCACTCACTGCCTTATATCCCTCTGTGCCCCACACCTTGCACTCACTGCCACTACATATCCCTCTGTACTGCACACCTTGCGCTCACTGCCTTATATCCCTCTGTATCCCACACCTCGAGCTCACTGCAACAAGATATCCCTCTGTACCCCATACCTCACTCCCACATGATATCCCTCTGTACCCAACTCCTTGCGCTCACTGCCACAACATATCCCTCTGTACCCCACACCTTGCGCTCACTGACATAACATATCCCTCTGTACCCCACACCTCACGCTCACTGCTACAAGATATCCCTCTGTACCCCACACCTCGTGCTTACTGCCACAAGATATCCCTCTGTACCCCACACCTCACGCTCACTGCCACAACATATCCCTCTGTACCCCACACCTTGCGCTCACTGCCACAAGATATCCCTCTGTACCCCACACCTCGCGCCCACTGCCACAAGATATCCCTCTGTACCCCACACCTCACGCTCACTGCCACAACATATCCCTCTGTACCCCACACCTTGTACTCACTGCCATAACATATCCCTCTGTTCCCCACACCTCGCACACTGCCACATATCCCTCGGTACCCCACTCCCTGCGCTGACTGCCACATATCCCTCTGTACCCCACACCTTGCGCTCACTGCCATATAGCCCTCTGTACCCCATACCTCATGCTCACTGCCTTATATCCCTCTGTACCTCACACCTCGCACTCACTGCCACATATCCCTCTGTACCCCACACCTCGCGCTCACTGCCACATATCCCATTGTGGGGAACAACCTTTACAACAAAGGTTTTACAACACGGTACTGTTACCACGCAACTTTTACAACGCAAGTCGTTACAACGACTTGCGCTGGGGGGCACTCCAGGATAGTAAATAGTTTAATTTACTATCCAACTCCTTCCCTACTATCCACGGGGACTGGAGTTGGAATAGTAAATTAAAATATTTTCTATCCAGC
This sequence comes from Lissotriton vulgaris, assembly GCF_964263255.1. NCBI lineage: Eukaryota > Metazoa > Chordata > Amphibia > Caudata > Salamandridae > Lissotriton > Lissotriton vulgaris. The sequence goes on from NC_141687.1 coordinate 1,569,294,873, forward strand.
GCCCCCCAACGCAAGTCGTTGTAACGACTTGCGTTGTAAAAGTTGTGTTGTAACGGCACGCGTTGTAAAAGTATGTGTTGTAACATCGTACATCCCCCTCTGTAGCCCACACCTCGCTCTCACTGCCAAATATTCCTCTGTACACCACACCTTGCGGTCAATGCCACATATCCCTCGGTATCCCACTCCTTACACGCACTGCCTGATCGCTCACTTTACCCTGAAATTCATCTTCTACGTGTTCTCTCCCCTTCCATTCTTTCTACCTCTGTTCACCCCCTTACTTCTTTTAGTACCTTACTCTTTTCTCAATACCTCTACTTCTTTTCCTCTTCAGTAACAGCTCTCTGACACATCTCTGAACTTCCTTTATATCAACTCACCCCTCTACCTCACCTGTCTGCTTCAGTCTTTATTATTCCCTCTTCCTCAGCTGTCTCTACCTGTCTCTGACACACCTTTCCCTCTCTACCTGGCCCTCTCTTGTTCTACGACTGCGTTATTCTCCCCTCTCCATCTTTAATTCACCTATCTCTGCACCTGAATCTTTTTCTTCCACACCTCACTTCTTTGTCTACCCTTCACCCCTCGCAACCCTTCTGTTTGCCTCACTACGGTCTTTATCCACCCCACCTTTCAGTGCCTATTCCCATTTTGCCTCCCTCCCTCTAAGCGCTCTCCTAGCATGCATCTGTTTCTCCCCTCACCACCATGCCTGCCTCTACCTCTCCTAACCTTTCTAACCAGCCTAACCTTCTACCTTCCTGTTATTCCTGGTAGGGAACCTTTCATTTCACGCCTTCGGTTGTATTTCCTACACATTCAAATTGAGTAGGTCATCGCTGTGCTCCCAACCTGACATCGAGACCCAGTCCCCTAGCCTCTCAATATGCCCAGATATAACAACAAGCATTGGCATAGCCAATAGGTCTCGCCTTTGGGACTGCTGCATAACTAAATACTTGTAAGGTCCCAAAGGCGAGACCTGTTTGCTATGCCAATGCTTGTTTTTCTCAGCTTGGCCTGAGTATTACTCGATCCTGATTGTCTGCCATTTTAGCCCCGCCCCTATTGATTAACATTAGCCACGCCTCTTCATTTGCCAGGTTTGCCCCCCCCCCTGGAAAAATTTCTGCGGACGCCCATGGGTACAAGGGTCATACTACAGTAAATGGTAAACACTCAAACTGCCAGAACACACTGGGAAGGCACTTCCCATGCACCAGCTTCACCTCAGCCTCCCCTCTGGCTACCTGGCTACCTTGGATGACCCAGAAAGCTGTGTTTTGTCCTCCCCTGCCAGGACATTTTCCCAAGGCCTGGAGGGTTGATTAATTGACTAATTGCAGGGGCCTTACCTCTGTTCATGTGCTCCTGAGCTGAGGGTCTGGGGAGGGCTGAGTAGGTTAGTAATAGCAGGGGCTTTGCTGCTTTTCAGGTGCTCCTGTGCTGGAGGGCTGGAATAATTTTGTGACAAAAAGGGGCCTTGCTATTTTTTTTAGTTGCTCAGCATGTAGGCCATTGTCACCTTGGCCCTGTGTTGTGTGCAAGAACAGTATCCTCCCACTGTCATTCCTTGTCTGTGCAAATGGTGTTTCATGAAAGGGCACGCCCCTTGAATGTGGGCCATGCCCCTTAAATATGGGCCACGCCTCTTGAATGTGGGCCACTTTTTTCGTCAGTGCCCGGGCCGAATTGTGATCCAATCCGACCCTGGGCCAGGGATATAATGGAAGTCAAAGTCACAGTCAAAGGGGCACCAAATCTCACAAAGGAACACACTTACTTCAGCCCCTGCGAAAATCAGGAATGTTCAGTCAGCAGGGGCGGGGGATGGCACCCAGCAGACAATGAGGGGCTACTGGGTGGTTGAAGAACGGCTGGTAAATCAGGCAAAACTTCCACAGCTGGCAAGTGCCAACAGCGTGGCGGGGTTCTACGTGAAGAAACAGGCAGCGGGGAACTCTTTGGTATTTGCTTCGGCAGCGGGGGACCTCTTCCCCGAACTTGGGCGGTCCACAGGTGGCTGGTGTGCCGGGAGGCCGGAAACAGCTGGGACAGCCCGCGGCGGAGGTTATCGGCTGTGTCAGGACAGGCGCGTCAGAGCTCCAGTCCCACCGCACAGGAGCAGTCGACTGGCGTAATCAAGTCCCACAGCCCGCCTACAGAGGAAGTCGGTACCCAGGGATAAACGAGGCACTGGGGCGAAAAGCCGGGAACTGCTGCACTTACTCGGAGAATAGGGCCGGAACCATGGCAGTCGATGAGAGTTCAGTAATCCCTTGCCCACTGGTACACTGAGGAAAATGTCAACCAGGAATGTCTCCCTCGACCGGAGACGGAGAGGCAAGAGTTCCGCTGTCTGTGAAGAGTCAGGAACCGGGCACTGTTTGACAAGGTGCGGCCGAGGCTATTTGTCAGTCTTATTAGGGACGAGTGCCGCAAAACACAGGTACACACTCCCCGATGCGGCGGCACAGAAGCAAGGGGAGTGACAGTGCCAAAAACGTGCCACAACAAGATGGAAAGGAAATGGAACTCCTGTCCGATTCTTCAGAGGAGAGGTTCCAATTGAAACAACGCCTGGACGGAAGGTACCAAGGGGCAGTGGAGGAAATACAACACTATGCTTGACTCATGGAGAAGCTCTTGCACTACGACGCAAAAGTGTCTCTGTAGGAGCATATCAGCTAATTTTAGCACCGGTTCTAGGAAGAGGAGAGTATCATTTTTTAGTAAATTTGGCGCTCATTTGCTCTCTCCTTCTCACGCAGTACAGCATTTACAGCTGCTGCACTACGTGAGAAATTGGTAAATAACGAAAAATGCTAGTCCAAATTTACAAAGCCACGCAAGGGCCAACTTACATTGCCTTAACTATATTTGAACAAAGATGTAACGTAATTCAGCAGCTAGGCTTTACATTTGTGGAGCCTGGGTGCTCCCATGAATTATGATACAAACCCAGACTTACTAAAGGCAGAAAACCTGGGTTTACAACAAAAAGATGTACCTACATCAGAAATATATTTTTCTTAGTTACTTATTTACATGTGTGCTACATCCTGCGGGTATTTAAGGACATTTATATACAGAAAAATTTAGCAATGAAAACAATTCACACAGATGCTATTGTTATTCAAAATAAACGCTTTTGGTAAGTAAAATCGCAATTGAAAATGTTCAAAGTGGACTCGATAAGGAATTACAATTGGGGTGGGGTCGCACACTGCTCACACACCAGCGGGATCGCCCCTAAGGACTGTGGTAGGTGTAGTTCTTGTTCCGCGATGCATCTTCTTTCGAATTTCTGCTATCTTCGCTTTCTTCGCCATCCCTGGACACGTGTTTTGGGGTATTTACCCCTCATCAGCAGGGATTAGGCCATGTTTTGGGGTTGCCGGTGGCTGCCAAATATTGCCAGGTTTAGTACCACTCCAGGCGCGCAGGTGCGGGGTCCCAGGCTCGTCAGCCTGCTGCTCAAGGGAGCATTTAACATTACAATTGGGGTGGGGTCGCACACTGCTCACACACCAGCGGGATCGCCCCTAAGGACTGTGGTAAGTGTAGTTCGTGTTCCGCAAAGCATCTTCTTTCGATTTTCTGCTATCTTCGCTTTCTTCGCCATCCCTGGACACGTGTTTCGGGGTATTTACCCCTCATCAGCAGGGATTAGGCCATGTTTTGGGGTTGCCGGTGGCTGCCAAATATTGCCAGGTTTAGTACCACTCCAGGCGCGCAGGTGCGGGGTCCCAGGCTCGTCAGCCCGCTGCTCAAGGGAGCATTTAACATTACAATTGGGGTGGGGTCGCACACTGCTCACACACCAGCGGGATCGCCCCTAAGGACTGTGGTAAGTGTAGTTCGTGTTCCGCGATGCATCTTCTTTCGATTTTCTGCTATGTTCGCTTTCTTCGCCATCCCTGGACACGTGTTTCGGGGTATTTGCCCCTCATCAGCAGGGATTAGGCCATGTTTTGGGGTTGCCGGTGGCTGCCAAATATTGCCAGGTTTAGTACCACTCCAGGCGCGCAGGTGCGGGGTCCCAGGCTCGTCAGCCCGCTGCTCAAGGGAGCATTTAACATTACAATTGGGGTGGGGTCGCACACTGCTCACACACCAGCAGGATCGCCCCTAAGGACTGTGGTAAGTGTAGTTCGTGTTACGCGATGCATCTTCTTTCGATTTTCTGCTTTCTTCGCCATCCCTGGACACGTGTTTCGGGGTATTTGCCCCTCATCAGCAGGGATTAGGCCATGTTTTGGGGTTGCCGGTGGCTGCCAAATATTGCCAGGTTTAGTACCACTCCAGGCTCGCAGGTGCGGGGTCCCAGGCTCGTCAGCCCGCTGCTCAAGGGAGCATTTAACATTACAATTGGGGTGGGGTCGCACACTGCTCACACACCAGCGGGATCGCCCCTAAGGACTGTGGTAAGTGTAGTTCGTGTTCCGCAATGCATCTTCTTTCGATTTTCTGCTATCTTCGCTTTCTTCGCCATCCCTGGACACGTGTTTCGGGGTATTTACCCCTCATCAGCAGGGATTAGGCCATGTTTTGGGGTTGCCGGTGGCTGCCAAATATTGCCAGGTTTAGTACCACTCCAGGCGCGCAGGTGCGGGGTCCCAGGCTCGTCAGCCCGCTGCTCAAGGGAGCATTTAACATTACAATTGGGGTGGGGTCGCACACTGCTCACACACCAGCGGGATCGCCCCTAAGGACTGTGGTAAGTGTAGTTCTTGTTCCGCGTTGCATCTTCTTTCGATTTTCTGCTATCTTCGCTTTCTTCGCCATCCCTGGACACGTGTTTCGGGGTATTTACCCCTCATCAGCAGGGATTAGGCCATGTTTTGGGGTTGCCGGTGGCTGCCAAATATTGCCAGGTTTAGTACCACTCCAGGCGCGCAGGTGCGGGGTCCCAGGCTCGTCAGCCCGCTGCTCAAGGGAGCATTTAACATTACAATAGGGGTGGGGTCGCACACTGCTCACACACCAGCGGGATCGCCCCTAAGGACTGTGGTAAGTGTAGTTCGTGTTCCGCTATGCATCTTCTTTCGATTTTCTGCTATCTTCGCTTTCTTCGCCATCCCTGGACACGTGTTTCGGGGTATTTACCCCTCATCAGCAGGGATTAGGCCATGTTTTGGGGTTGCCGGTGGCTGCCAAATATTGCCAGGTTTAGTACCACTCCAGGAGCGCAGGTGCGGGGTCCCAGGCTCGTCAGCCCGCTGCTCAAGGGAGCATTTAACATTACAATTGGGGTGGGGTCGCACACTGCTCACACACCAGCGGGATCGCCCCTAAGGACTGTGGTAAGTGTAGTTCGTGTTACGCGATGCATCTTCTTTCGATTTTCTGCTATCTTCGCTTTCTTCGCCATCCCTGGACACGTGTTTTGGGGTATTTGCCCCTCATCAGCAGGGATTAGGCCATGTTTTGGGGTTGCCGGTGGCTGCCAAATATTGCCAGGTTTAGTACCACTCCAGGCGCGTAGGTGCGGGGTCCCAGGCTCGTCAGCCCGCTGATCAAGGGAGCATTTAACATTACAATTGGGGTGGGGTCGCACACTGCTCACACACCAGCGGGATCGCCCCTAAGGACTGTGGTAAGTGTAGTTCGTGTTCCGGAATGCATCTTCTTTCGATTTTCTGCTATCTTCGCTTTCTTCGCCATCCCTGGACACGTGTTTCGGGGTATTTGCCCCTCATCAGCAGGGATTAGGCCATGTTTTGGGGTTGCCGGTGGCTGCCAAATATTGCCAGGTTTAGTACCACTCCAGGCGCGCAGGTGCGGGGTCCCAGGCTCGTCAGTCCGCTGCTCAAGGGAGCATTTAACATTACAATTGGGGTGGGGTCGCACACTGCTCACACACCAGCGGGATCGCCCCTAAGGACTGTGGTAAGTGTAGTTCGTGTTCCGCGATGCATCTTTTTTCGATTTTCTGCCATCTTCGCTTTCTTCGCCATCCCTGGACACGTGTTTCGGGGTATTTACCCCTCATCAGCAGGGATTAGGCCATGTTTTGGGGTTGCCGGTGGCTGCCAAATATTGCCAGGTTTAGTACCACTCCAGGCGCGCAGGTGCGGGGTCCCAGGCTCGTCAGCCCGCTGCTCAAGGGAGCATTTAACATTACAATTGGGGTGGGGTCGCACACTGCTCACACACCAGCGGGATCGCCCCTAAGGACTGTGGTAAGTGTAGTTTGTGTTCCGCGATGCATCTTCTTTCGATTTTCTGCTATGTTCGCTTTCTTCGCCATCCCTGGACACGTGTTTCGGGGTATTTACCCCTTGTGAGAAGTTGGCCTGGTATATAATGCTCACTAATTCTAGTGATCACTTTGTACCATGCCAAGCAACCCTTATGATGATGGTTGTAATTCAACCTTGTAGACCAGTTATCCTAGTGGTAACGTGGACAAAGCAGTCTTAGGCTAACCTCTGAAAGGCATGTGAAGCCAGCTGTTATACCATACACAACCCCCTTGAATACCAAATGAAAGGGACACCACACAGATATATATTGAAAATATATATTGATTTATTAACTATAAAATCCCCTGGACTCTTTATGAGCACAGAAGCACAAGCGTTAAATCACAAGACAGTTTAAAATACACAAAAGTTGCACAATATGGATGAGCCCTAGGGGCCACCTAAACCATATACTAAGAAAGTGGTATAAGAGATACCAAGAGGAAAGTGAAGAGGCCTAGGGCCTTGGGAATCGCTGGAGCTATTCGAGACTGGCAATGACTAAGTCGGGAAAGGCCCACGGGACTCGGGTGCAGTGTTCAAAGTGCACGCACTTTCCAATGCAAAGTCTATGGTGCTTAAAAAGTACAAAGTTAGTTTAAGGGCACTTCCGCTGAACCTAGAGGAACAAAATTTAAGACACAGACCCTAGAGGTGTGTACCAGTGTAGGGACACCGGCTTTGCAATGTTACCTCACCCACAGGAAGTGGGTGCACAGGGTCGAAGTGGCGTTGGGTTTTGACACGCAGGTTCTTGGCGCTTGAAGCTGAAGATGCTGCAGGCGATGTGAAGGAGAAGTGTCCGGTGGATCCAAGGGTGGATCTGAAGTGGTGAAGACCTGAAAGCAGAGGGGACAATGTTCAAAGTCACTGACCAGTGACCACCGTGGAACCAGATTGGAACCAGGCAAAGTCGGGTGCAAACAGGTGATGAGGTGTTGCTTCTCTCTGCAGCCACATGGACACGAAGAGGTCAAGGACGTCCAGGAGTCAATCACAAGCTGTCCCTCGAAGGCTCTAGCTGATGGCGGTGTCGGCAACTCGATTAAAGCAAACAAGCCTTGGCTAATGCAAGCCACGGGGAAAGTGAAAAAGGCTTATTACTCGGACCAGCAAGGTCAGAGCGGGTACTCCTTTCTACAGAAGCGAGGGCAGGTCTGGAGCAACCAGACCCACAGTGTAAATTGTAGGTTTCGTCGCCAAGATGGCCGCTGACCACGTGACAAGCGGCCGGGATGGCGAGTCAAGTGGCAAGAAGCAAAAGGGCCCCACGCAGATCGTGGAGATGCTGGAGGGCTGATCTTTAGTGCAAATGCTGCTCAGTTGTGGGGCTTCCCAAACCCCAAAGCACAGAGTCGAGGGTGCCTTGGGTGCTGCGCAGTCAGCGTCTCGGGGGTCTTTCAAGATGGCCGCTCCCACGTCTCTCGGTGCCTCCACGGGTCCCTTCTTTGCAGGGACTGTGGATCGGGCTGGGCGAAGTCTGGGAAGCTGTGTCTTGTCAGGCTCTGCACTCGGGCTCCGGCGGGAGGCGGCGGCAAAGCAGACGTTGAGGCGCTGGGTGATGCCTGTGTTCACAGGGTGGCCCCTCCTAGGCCACTAGGGAGATTCTCTTCAGTCTTCTGTGCAGCAGAATGTCGAAGTCCAGTCTTCTTCTTGTTTAAAGTTGATTTCAGGATGATCTGCTGTGCAATGGCACTGCTCCCTCTCTTATTCCCATCTGAGGGGTGGATCTCCTGCTAGGTCCCTCCCCTATGGGTGGGACCAGGAAGGGGGGTGGTTACACCCCCTCTCCTTTGTCCAGCTCCTCGCCAGGAATGGGGCTGGAAAGCCCCAGAACCGGTTTGGGCTGGCTTATGCACAGGGACACCTTGTGTGCCCCAGGCATGTCTCAATCTATTCAGCCCTGTCCTACCCAATACACAAAACCCTGTCTGGGGTGGTACTCGCACCTCCCCAGGCAGGAAACCCTTTGTCCAGGCCCTCCTCGCTGGAAGGACTCCCAGCAGCAGGAGGTCAGACATGTGTCTGTGGTGGCAGCATCCATTTTGTGATGCTGAGGCTCTGTTTAACTTTAACCAGGGTTAAGGCTACACACATGTCGTGTCCCTCTAGAAGGGTGGAATGCTATCCCCGTCGCCAGAACTGGCGAGGGGATAGTATTCCAATTCGTATGACACCTTACTCGACATGTTTTGATAAAGCCAAACCAAAGATAGCATTTAACCGCGAGGATTATAATGCACTTAAGAGTATATGGTATGGCAATATCCCGGAACAGCTTAGGGAGTGGTTCCCGACAGCTGCAGACAGGCTCAGCTCATGCTAGAGCACCATCTCACATATTTCCAAGCACTCTGCCTCCAGGATTGATGAGGCCTTCCATAGGAGTGGCTGATAGGAACATATGTGTCCAGTTTAGGGTTAGGCACAGACATACTGTACCTAAGTAAGAGGTGATTACACCAACTTACCCCAGCTGAGTGATCAGCCAGTTGTGTCAAATATGGAGGCCAGGCCAGGGGTGGCACAATACATGCTGCAGCCCCTGGCAGGCCTTGGCTACACCTATGCCCTGGGTACCTATGGTACACTGTTACAGGGGCCTATAAGGTGAACCAATTCCAATTGTGTTATGCACCTAAAGTACATGGAGTCCATTTTAAGGAGAGAGCAATCAGCCTGGGGCCCTGAATAGCAGGATCCCAGGCCAACTAAGTCAAAAACCAGTTAAACACCAGGCAAAAAGTTTGGGGGTAACCATAGTCAGATATCCACCTTCCTACATAACCCCCCCCAAACGAAAGGAGATAAGGCTATCCTTGACCAGGTAAGCCTATATTGCCTAAGTGGCCATATAAGGAAGTACCAGCTCTGGCTTGGTAACCCCCTGTCTCATGGTCCACTAAGCAATCCCTCACCCTAAGGGTATCGGAGGGTCTCCACCATAGGGAATCTCTACCTGTGGTGTGTCTTTGCAAAGTCAAAGGCTGGTGTTGAGATGGAGTACTGAAGTGAGTTTCCTCTGTAGGGCTCAGCTTCCTCCAATCACTCTCCACCATGTGTGCCTTTCTTTCTCTGACTGAGTTGCACTGTGCTCTCAGGGTCAACCTCTGGCTACCTAAAGCTGGAGGCTGGGTCCCTCTGTTTGGCTTACTGGAGGGACAGGTCAGGTTTGGGCCCTTAGGGTCCCAGGTTTGGCTGTGCCCAACAATATCCATCTGGGGGAGGTCCCTAACTACTTTTAAGGGGGATCCCTCAGGAGTTTTTAAAGCTTGCACCTCACTAGGGCTACTAGTTTCGGTGCCCCTAATCTGCTGATGGGGGTGCTTTATTTGACAGGGGGCCCTTTGGGTCTCACTGTCCTTCTTGTCCTCTGCAGCCCTGGGCTGAGTAAGGCAAGGTAGAGAGGGGCAGGTTACCTGCTCCAGACTGGGTCCCACCTGAGAAGGGTCCACTGCCATCAGAGGCTCTGTTAGGCCAGGCCTAACAACCTCTGGGACAGTTCCTTCATCAGGGGTAAGATCAGTTCCCTGAGGAGGCTGACCCTTTCCTAAAGTCTGGTGGGAGGGAGATTTCTCTTCCTCCTCAATGCTCTCTGTTTGGGTGGAGTGATCCATCATTTCAGGCTTCACTACCCATGTATCAGTTTGAGTTTGGGCTGTGGCCATCACAGCCCCACCAACCTTTTCAGGAGGAGACTCAGTTTGGGTATGGGCTGTTACTAGTACAGCCCTGCTACTCTTTCCAGGAGGGAAGTTATCTAAAGATGGGGCTGAGGTTTGCTCAGCCCTCCCAACCTTTTCAGGAAGGACATCTTGAATTGGGGCTGTAGCCATTACAGCCCCACTAACCTTTCCCTGGAGATTTACCATTCTAGAATGGGTTTGCTGTTCAACCTCAGCCCAGGCTGAGATTTCCAAATCATTACCCAGTAGGCAATCTACAGGCAAGTTTGCTGACACTGCCACTCTCTTTGGGCCAGTGACACCTCCCCAGCTAAGATTGACTACTGCCATGGGATGATTGGATTATATGCCATCAATGTTTGTCACCTGATATTTGGCATCAGGTAAAAGTTGCCTTGAGGGGACTAGACATTCAGCCACCATGGTGATGCTAGCCCCTGTGTCTCTGAAGGGCTCAACTTTCAAGCCATTGATGAGGGGCTCCTGTCTATACTTGCTCAAAGTGTTTGGGCAAGCTGTGAAATTGGCAAACCCCATGCCAGTCTCATAGACAAGAGTATCTGAGTTAGGGGACCTGGATAGGCCAGAGTTCACCTGTCCTCCAAAAGTAAACCCACCCAAATTCTTGGGGGTGCTCCCACCACCTGGGGGACCACTGCTAACAGTGACAGGAGGTGTTAGAGCCTTACCTGGAGGTATATTCTCCTTATTGCCATTCTTGGGACAACAGCTATCTGTTTTGTAATGCCCCACCTGTTTACAGGTATGACAATAAGGCTTTTTCTGGGATGTAGAAGTGTCTTGGGACCCACCCCCATTCTTGGAGTTTTGGGGCCCTGGGGAAGTCTTTTCCTTACTTTTATCCCCACCCTTCTCTTGAGGCTTGGTAGTCTCTTTCTTTTGGTCACCACCCTGGTTCTTAGGCCTGATCCTGGTTCTGACCCATTTGTCTGCCCTCCTACCCAATTCTTGTGGGGAGGTCAGATCAGAGTCAACCAGGTGCTGATGTAGAAGCTGATTTTGACAATTACTTAAGATTTGCTCTCTCATAATTAAATTATACAATCCTGTATAGTCAGTAACCTTACTTCCCAGCAACCAGCCCTCCAGAGCCTTAGTGGCACACTCAACAAATTCAGACCAGTCCTGAGTCTGTGTCTTCTGGGTGTCTCTGAACATTAACCTGTACTGTTCAGTGGTTAAGCCCAACCCATCAATCAGAGCACTCTTCAGGATCATGTAGTTTCTAGAATCCTCATCACTAACTGTGAGGAGTCTGTCTCTGCCTCTACCTTCAAAGGAGAGCCACAAGATTGCTGCCCACTGCTCCTGAGGGATCTGCTGTACCATGCAGGCTCTCTCAAGTGCAGTCATCCATTTGTGGATATCATCCCCAGCTTTGTAGGGGGGCACAATCTTACTCAGGTTTCTTGTATCAAAGGACCTGTCTTTATCCTTCTGGATATTGCTGCCACCAGTGGATCCTAATCCACTCTCTCTAGGCTGTCTTGCTCTAGCAAGTTTCTCCTTGGCCAGGGCAACCTCTAACTCTTGCCTCTGGATCCTAAGCTCAGCCTCTCTCATCTTGGCCTCATGTTCCCTTCTCTGAGGGCTAGTCATCTCCTTTCTGGAGTGACCATGAGAGCCTCTAGAGACATGGGAGGTATTGGATTCACCTGAGTGATGCCTCCTCCTCCTATGGCCCTGGTTAAGTCCACCTGGGGGTCTGAATGGGTTGTTACCTGATTCATTCCCAAGTTGACTTAAGTTAGCCTGGTTCAGTCTACTGACCAGCACCTGACTATTTCTGTCATCATCTGACTCACTGCTTTCCACCTCCTCCTCCTCTTCTTCTTCCTCTACATCTACTTGAGGAGCTCCAGTGGTGGAGGCTTCCTCATCTACCAGGATGATAGGGGCAGGGGTGTCTACAGTGTCATCCTCTGAAGGATGGCCTCCTTCAGCATCCCCTGTGGGGTTTGCTTTAGAGGTCTTTAGAGCCTCAGACTGATCCAAGAGCTCTCTTAGGTGGTCTGTAGTAGGGGAAGGCCCTGTCTTCAGACCCCTTAAGACACAAAGCTGTCTTAATTCCTTAAAGGGAAAAATAGCAAACTGGGATGGTGCCCTTGGAGGGTCACTCTCAACAGGAGTAAGTCCACTGGACCCCTCTGTTCCAGACATTGCTCTAGTGTGGGTGGATGTGTTGCAATCTACCTACACTGGTGTTTACCTACTAAACCTATCTAGTAGTTGTAGCTAGGGTGTGCTACTCCCTTTGCTCTACAACAACTAAGTTCAGTAGAACTTATGTATACTAGTCTTGTTTTATATGTACCTAGCAGGTACCTGTATGATCTTTCAAATGATAATCTCAAAGATTGCAATGGTAAAACAACAGCAAGCTCAGATCCCAATCCGCTGCTCACCAATGTGAGAAGTTGGCCTGGTATATAATGCTCACTAATTCTAGTGATCACTTTGTACCATGCCAAGCAACCCTTATGATGATGGTTGTAATTCAACCTTGTAGACCAGTTATCCTAGTGGTAACGTGGACAAAGCAGTCTTAGGCTAAACTCTGAAAGGCATGTGAAGCCAGCTGTTATACCATACACAACCCCCTTGAATACCAAATGAAAGGGACACCACACAGATATATATTGAAAATATATATTGATTTATTAACTATAAAATCCCCTGGACTCTTTATGAGCACAGAAGCACAAGCGTTAAATCACAAGACAGTTTAAAATACACAAAAGTTGCACAATATGGATGAGCCCTAGGGGCCACCTAAACCATATACTAAGAAAGTGGTATAAGAGATACCAAGAGGAAAGTGAAGAGGCCTAGGGCCTTGGGAATCGCTGGAGCTATTCGAGACTGGCAATGACTAAGTCGGGAAAGGCCCACGGGACTCGGGTGCAGTGTTCAAAGTGCACGCACTTTCCAATGCAAAGTCTATGGTGCTTAAAAAGTACAAAGTTAGTTTAAGGGCACTTCCGCTGAACCTAGAGGAACAAAACTTAAGACACAGACCCTAGAGGTGTGTACCAGTGTAGGGACACCGGCTTTGCAATGTTACCTCACCCACAGGAAGTGGGTGCACAGGGTCGAAGTGGCGTTGGGTTTTGACACGCAGGTTCTTGGCGCTTGAAGCTGAAGATGCTGCAGGCGATGTGAAGGAGAAGTGTCCGGTGGATCCAAGGGTGGATCTGAAGTGGTGAAGACCTGAAAGCAGAGGGGACAATGTTCAAAGTCACTGACCAGTGACCACCGTGGAACCAGATTGGAACCAGGCAAAGTCGGGTGCAAACAGGTGATGAGGTGTTGCTTCTCTCTGCAGCCACGTAGACACGAAGAGGTCAAGGACGTCCAAGAGTCAATCACGAGCTGTCTCTCGAAGGCTCTAGCTGATGGCGGTGTCGGCAACTCGATTGAAGCAAACAAGCCTTGGCTAATGCAAGCCACGGGGAAAGTGAAAAAGGCTTATTACTCGGACCAGCAAGGTCAGAGCGGGTACTCCTTTCTACAGAAGCGAGGGCAGGTCTGAAGCAACCAGACCCACAGTGTAAATTGTAGGTTTCGTCGCCAAGATGGCCGCTGACCACGTGACAAGCGGCCGGGATGGCGAGTCGAGTGGCAAGAAGCAAAAGGGCCCCACGCAGATCGTGGAGATGCTGGAGGGCTGATCTTTGGTGCAAATGCTGCTCAGTTGTGGGGCTTCCCAAACCCAAAAGCACAGAGTCGAGGGTGCCTCGGGTGCTGCGCAGTCAGCGTCTCGGGGGTCTTTCAAGATGGCCGCTCCCACGTCTCTCGGTGCCTCCACGGGTCCCTTCTTTGCAGGGACTGTGGATCGGGCTGGGAGAAGTCTGGGAAGCTGTGTCTTGTCAGGCTCTGCACTCGGGCTCCGGCGGGAGGCGGCGGCAAAGCAGACGTCGAGGCGCTGGGTGATGCCTGTGTTCACAGGGTGGCCCCTCCTAGGCCACTAGGGAGATTCTCTTCAGTCTTCTGTGCAGCAGAATGTCGAAGTCCAGTCTTCTTCTTGTTTAAAGTTGATTTCAGGATGATCTGCTGTGCAATGGCACTGCTCCCTCTCTTATTCCCATCTGAGGGGTGGATCTCCTGCTAGGTCCCTCCCCTATGGGTGGGACCAGGAAGGGGGGTGGTTACACCCCCTCTCCTTTGTCCAGCTCCTCGCCAGGAATGGGGCTGGAAAGCCCCAGAACCGGTTTGGGCTGGCTTATGCACAGGGACACCTTGTGTGCCCCAGGCATGTCTCAATCTATTCAGCCCTGTCCTACCCAATACACAAAACCCTGTCTGGGGTGGTACTCGCACCTCCCCAGGCAGGAAACCCTTTGTCCAGGCCCTCCTCGCTGGAAGGACTCCCAGCAGCAGGAGGTCAGACATGTGTCTGTGGTGGCAGCATCCATTTTGTGATGCTGAGGCTCTGTTTAACTTTAACCAGGGTTAAGGCTACACACATGTCGTGTCCCTCTAGAAGGGTGGAATGCTATCCCCGTCGCCAGAACTGGCGAGGGGATAGTATTCCAATTCGTATGACACCTTACTCAACATGTTTTGATAAAGCCAAACCAAAGATAGCATTTAACCGCGAGGATTATAATGCACTTAAGAGTATATGGTATGGCAATATCCCGGAACAGCTTAGGGAGTGGTTCCCGACAGCTGCAGACAGGCTCAGCTCATGCTAGAGCACCATCTCACATATTTCCAAGCACTCTGCCTCCAGGATTGATGAGGCCTTCCACAGGAGTGGCTGATAGGAACATATGTGTCCAGTTTAGGGTTAGGCACAGACATACTGTACCTAAGTAAGAGGTGATTACACCAACTTACCCCAGCTGAGTGATCAGCCAGTTGTGTCAAATATGGAGGCCAGGCCAGGGGTGGCACAATACATGCTGCAGCCCCTGGCAGGCCTTGGCTACACCTATGCACTGGGTACCTATGGTACACTGTTACAGGGGCCTATAAGGTGAACCAATTCCAATTGTGTTATGCACCTAAAGTACATGGAGTCCATTTTAAGGAGAGAGCAATCAGCCTGGGGCCCTGAATAGCAGGATCCCAGGCCAACTAAGTCAAAAACCAGCTAAACACCAGGCAAAAAGTTTGGGGGTAACCATAGTCAGATATCCACCTTCCTACACCCCTCATCAGCAGGGATTAGGCCATGTTTTGGGGTTGCCGGTGGCTGCCAAATATTGCCAGGTTTAGTACCACTCCAGGCGCGCAGGTGCGGGGTCCCAGGCTCGTCAGCCCGCTGCTCAAGGGAGCATTTAACATTACAATTGGGGTGGGGGTCGCACACTGCTCACACACCAGTGGGATCGCCCCTAAGGACTGTGGTAAGTGTAGTTCGTGTTCTGCGATGCATCTTCTTTCGATTTTCTGCTATCTTCGCTTTCTTCGCCATCCCTGGACACGTGTTTCTTTCTACCTTCCTGTTATTCCTGGTAGGGAACCTTTCATTTCACGCCTTCGGTTGTATTTCCTACGCATTCAAATTGAGTAGGTCATTACTGTGCTCCCAACCTGACATCGAGACCCAGTCCCCTAGCCTCTCAATATGCCCAGATATAACAAAAAGCATTTGCATAGCCAATAGGTCTCGCCTTTGGGACTGCTGCATAACTAAATACTTGTAAGGTCCCAAAGGCGAGACCTGTTGGCTATGCCAATGCTTGTTTTTCTCAGCTTGGCCTGAGTATTACTCGATCCTGATTGTCTGCCATTTTAGCCCCGCCCCTATTGATTAACATTAGCCACGCCTCTTCATTTGCCAGGTTTGCCCCCCCCCCTGGAAAAATTTCTGCGGACGCCCATGGGTACAAGGGTCATACTACAGTAAATGGTAAACACTCAAACTGCCAGAACACACTGGGAAGGCACTTCCCATGCACCAGCTTCACCTCAGCCTCCCCTCTGGCTACCTGGCTACCTGGCTACCGTGGATGACCCAGAAAGCTGTGTTTTGTCCTCCCCTGCCAGGACATTTTCCCAAGGCCTGGAGGGTTGATTAATTGACTAATTGCAGGGGCCTTACCTCTGTTTATGTGCTCCTGAGCTGAAGGTCTGGGGAGGGCTGAGTAGGTTAGTAATAGCAGGGGCTTTGCTGCTTTTCAGGTGCTCCTGTGCTGGAGGGCTAGAATAATTTTGTGACAAAAAGGGGCCATGCTATTTTTTTCAGTTGCTCAGCATGTAGGCCATTGTCACCTTGGCCCTGTGTTGTGTGCAAGAACAGTATCCTCCCACTTTCATTCCTTGTCTGTGCAAATGGTGTTTCATGAAAGGGCACGCCCCTTGAATGTGGGCCATGCCCCTTAAATATGGGCCGCGCCTCTTGAATGTGGGCCACTTTTTTCGTCAGTGCCCGGGCCGAATTGTGATCCCAATCCGACCCTGGGCCAGGGATATAATGGAAGTCAAAGTCACAGTCAAAGGGGCACCAAATCTCACAAAGGAACACACTTACTTCAGCCCCTGCGAAAATCAGGAATGTTCAGTCAGCAGGGGCGGGGGATGGCACCCAGCAGACAATGAGGGGCTACTGGGTGGTTGAAGAACGGCTGGTAAATCAGGCAAAACTTCTACAGCTGGCAAGTGCCAACAGCGTGGCGGGGTTCTACGTGAAGAAACAGGCAGCGGGGGAACTCTTTGGTATTTGCTTCGGCAGCGGGGGAACTCTTCCCCGAACTTGGGCGGTCCACAGGTGGCTGGTGTGCCGGGAGGCCGGAAACAGCTGGGACAGCCCGCGGCGGAGGTTATCGGCTGTGTCAGGACAGGCGCGTCAGAGCTCCGGTCCCACCGCACAGGAGCAGTCGACTGGCGTAATCAAGTCCCACAGCCCGCCTACAGAGGAAGTCGGCACCCAGGGATAAACGAGGCACTGGGGCGAAAAGTCGGTAACTGCTGCACTTACTCGGAGAATAGGGCCGGAACCATGGCAGTCGATGAGAGTTAAGTAATCCCTTGCCCACTGGTACACTGAGGAAAATGTCAACCAGGAATGTCTCCCTCGACCGGAGACGGAGAGGCTAGAGTTCCGCTGTCTGTGAAGAGTCAGGAACCGGGCACTGTTTGACAAGGTGCGGCCGAGGCTATTTGTCAGTCTTATTAGGGACGAGTGCCGCAAAACACAGGTACACCCTCCCCGATGCGGCGGCACAGAAGCAAGGGGAGTGACAGTGCCAAAAACGTGCCACAACAAGATGGAAAGGAAATGGAACTCCTGTCCGATTCTTCAGAGGAGAGGTTCCAATTGAAACAACGCCTGGACGGAAGGTACCAAGGGGCAGTGGAGTAAATACAACACTATGCTTGACTCATGGAGAAGCTCTTGCACTACGACGCAAAAGTGTCTCTGTAGGAGCATATCAGCTAATTTTAGCACCGGTTCTAGGAAGAGGAGAGTATCATATTTTAGTAAATTTGGCGCTCATTTGCTCTCTCCTTCTCACGCAGTACAGCATTTACAGCTGCTGCACTACGTGAGAAATTGGTAAATAACGAAAAATGCTAGTCCAAATTTACAAAGCCACGCA
Source organism: Lissotriton vulgaris (assembly GCF_964263255.1). NCBI lineage: Eukaryota > Metazoa > Chordata > Amphibia > Caudata > Salamandridae > Lissotriton > Lissotriton vulgaris. The sequence goes on from NC_141687.1 coordinate 1,569,312,381, forward strand.
AGGGCCAACTTACATTGCCTTAACTATATTTGAACAAAGATGTAACGTAATTCAGCAGCTAGGCTTTACATTTGTGGAGCCTGGGTGCTCCCATGAATTATGATACAAACCCAGACTTACTAAAGGCAGAAAACCTGGGTTTACACCAAAAAGGTGTACCTACATCAGAAATATATTTTTCTTAGTTACTTATTTACATGTGTGCTACATCCTGCGGGTATTTAAGGACATTTATATACAGCAAAATTTAGCAATGAAAACAATTCACACAGATGCTATTGTTATTCAAAATAAACGCTTTTGGTAAGTAAAATCGCAATTGAAAATTTTCAAAGTGGACTCGATAAGGAATCCGAAAGGAACACTTTAGACAATAGCTCTTTTCAGCATATTTTGAGCTTGTTTGAATCTTTATGTCCAGACTCGACCATCTTTTTGTGCCTTGCGTTTAGCTCGAGATCAAGATCAAGAAACAGAGTTGAAAATAATCGCCAATTTAGCAGCAGGAAACTGCCGCTATAGCGGCGATAATGGGCTTGTTAATATGCCCTTGGGAATTCCCATAGAAGCCCATGCTCTAGTGTGAACATGGGCTTCTATGGGAATTCTCAGGGGCATATTATCAAGCCCATTATCGCCTCTTTAGCGGCAGTTTCCTGCCATTAAAGCAGCGATAATTTTAACTCTGTCCTTGATAATATGCCACTAGGTTTGATTTAGTTAATCTGTGGAAAAAGTATCTGCAAGATTTCAATTTTTACCATCGGAGTTATTGTATCAGAGTATTTCTTTACCAACCAGTACAGCACCTAACTGAAACAGCAGATGGCAACAGTCACCTTCCTAAAAGTTCTTTTCAGACGCGTTTCAGTTTCGTTGCTGCAATTTCTCTGACATCTTAAATACCTACTAATACTCTGCGTGGGTCATTTTAGGGGTATTGTCTAGCAGAATGCAATCACTTTATCTGGACTTTTCTGCTCAGAAAGAGGCACTTCTACGTAGTTCCGTATAGATTCGCTTTCAAGTATTACAAGAATGTTTGTAATGAATTATGTGCATTCTAGCAGTCGTTCTGAATTTTATGTAGCCCACATTTGTTTGTTGCATAGTGCTAGTAGACCCTTGTTTTGCTGTATAACATTGAAAACAAGACTTAGAATTGCAATAGGCCTCGCCTTTGTTTGATTTTGAGCTTTTGGAGTTGTAAATGGCAATTTGTTTTACCCATGTGTTATGGAGTGTATGTATGTGGTGTGCAGTAGAATTATATGGGTAGCAATGGAATTGTTATTTGTAGAGCTGCAGGAAGCATAAGGAAGGAGAGTGAGGAAGTGAAGAGCTGCGCCGGGCACAAGGAAGGGGAGAGAGAAGGTGAAGAGCAGCGTCTGACACAAGGATTCAGCGTGAGGAAGCAACAACAGCGTGAGATACAAGGAAGGAGAGTGAGAAGAGCAGCGTGGCGCACAAGGAAGGAGAGTGATGAGAAGAGAAGTGTGAGGTATAAGGAAGGAGAGTGATGAAAAGAGCGGCGTGAGGCAGAAGGAAGAAGTGTGAAGAGAAGAGAAGCGTGCGCACAAAGAAGGAGAGTGAGAAGAGCAGCGTGGCGCACAAGGAAGGAGAGTGATGAGAAGAGCAGTGTGAGGTATTAAGAAGGAGAGTGAATGAAAAGGGCGGCGTGAGGCAGAAGGAAGACGTGTGAAGAGAAGAGAAGCATGCGCACAAAGAAGGAGAGTGAGAAGAGCAGCGTGGCGCACAAGGAAGGAGGGTGATGAGAAGAGCAGTGTGAGGTATAAGGAAGGAGAGTGATGAAAAGAGCGGCGTGAGGCAGAAGGAAGAAGTGTGAAGAGAAGAGAAGCGTGCGCACAAAGAAGGAGAGTGAGAAGAGCAGCGTGGCGCACAAGGAAGGAGAGTGATGAGAAGAGCAGTGTGAGGTATTAAGAAGGAGAGTGAATGAAAAGGGCGGCGTGAGGCAGAAGGAAGACGTGTGAAGAGAAGAGAAGCGTGCGCACAAAGAAGGAGAGTGAGAAGAGCAGCGTGGCGCACAAGGAAGGAGAGTGATGAGAAGAGCAGTGTGAGGTATTAAGAAGGAGAGTGAATGAAAAGGGCGGCGTGAGGCAGAAGGAAGACGTGTGAAGAGAAGAGAAGCATGCGCACAAAGAAGGAGAGTGAGAAGAGCAGCGTGGCGCACAAGGAAGGAGGGTGATGAGAAGAGCAGTGTGAGGTATAAGGAAGGAGAGTGATGAAAAGAGCGGCGTGACGCACAAGGAATGAGAGTGAGGATAAGAGCCATGTGAGGCACAGGAACGGAGAGTGAGGAGGGGAAGATCAGCGTGAGGCACAAGGCAGGAGAGTGATGTTAAGAGCAGCATGAGGCAAAAGGAAGGAGATTGAGGAGAAGAGCTTTGTGAGGCACAAGGACTGAGAGATAGAAGAGCAGCGCAAAGCATAAGGAAGGAGAGTGATGAGAAGAGCAGCATGAGGAACAAGGAAGGATAGTAAGGGGGCGAAGAGCTGCGTCTGGCACAAGGAAGCAGAGTGAGGAGGCAACGAGCATTGTGAGGTACAAGCAAGGAGAGTGAGAAGAGCACTGTGAGGCACAAGGAATGAGTGTGAGGAGAAGAGAAGCGTGGCGCACAAGGAAAGAGAGTGAAAAGAGCAGAGTGACGCACAAGGAAGGAGAGTGAAGAAAAAGGCAGCATGAGGTATAAGGAAGGAGAGGGAAGAAAAGAGCAGCATGATGCACACGAAAGGAGAGTGAGGATAAGACCTGCATGAGACACAAGGAAGGAGAGCGAGGAGGTGAAGATCAGCATGAGGCATGAGGAAGGAGAGTGAGGAGAAGAGCAGCATGAGGCTCAAGGAAGGAGAATGAGATTAAGAGAATTGTGAGGCAAGAGGAAGGAGAGTGAGGATAAGACCCACATGAGGCACAAGGAAGGAGAGTGAGGAGGTGAAGATAAGCATGAGGCACAAGGAAGGAGAGGGAGGAGAAGAGTAGCATGAGGCAGAAGGATGGAGGGTGAGGATAAAGCAACATGAGGCACAAGAAACAAGAGTGAGGATGCGCAGAGCACCGTGAGGCACAAGGAAGGAGAGTGAGGAGGCGAAGAGCAGCGTTAGGCCCAAGGAAGGAGAGTGAGGAGAAGAGCAGCATGAGGCATGAGGAAGGAAAGTAAGAAGAGCTTCATGAGGCACAAGGAAGGAGAGTGAGAAGAGCTGCATGAGGCACAGGGAAGGAGAGTGAGGTGAAGAGCTGCCTGAGCACAAGGAAGGAGAGTGGAGGTATTTCTTGAGTTCATTGAAGATCTTGAAACAAAAAAGGTTACACCAGAACCAAATAAGATTCTTGCTGCCCCAATTACATGGGAAAAGATATAAAATGCCGTAACTTCTCTCTCAGCCGGTAAGGCGGCTGGTCCAGACTGCATCCCTTTAGAGTTCTTTAGGACATTTAGATCAGCACTCCTACAGGATATGGTATCATTATTTCAGCAAGCTCAAAAAGGGCAAATACATGAATCTTGGGATAAGAACACAACAATAATTTTCAAGAAGAAGAATAAGCTGGATCTTAATCTGTCGTCATACAGGCCAATCTCCCTTATTAAATCAGATAGTGGAGTCTACTCTAAAATAATAGCCTCTAGATTAGCTAGAATCATCACCCCTCTTATGTCTATTCGCCAGCACGGGTTCATCCCCGAGATTCAACCAATCACGTGAGATGTGTGATTACTCTTCTTCCCTGGGCTAAAGCTACAGGATCTTCGCTGGGTGTGGCCATGTTGGATGCAGAGAAAGAGTTTGACAGGGTCTCCTGGCAATTCATGTGGTATGTGTTGCAGTGGAAGTGGTTCTGCCCCAAATTTATCCAAGCACTGCAGCCACTTTATATCTCACCTGTTGCAGAGATCCGGATATCAGGGCAGGAATCGAAATCATTCAGGATCAACAGAGGTACAAGGCAGGGGTGCCCATGTTCCTCCCAGCTATTTGCACTTTATATCGACCCATTTCTTAATAAGTTAGAGAAAAATGTGAATATAAAACCAATGATGATCAACAATACTGAGTATAAGACATTGGCCTATGCAGATAATATTGTGATACTTACTAGCGATATCACAGTGGCTCTCCTAGCAGTGAGGGATCAGGCAGAGAAATATGGGGCTTTATCATGATATAAATTAAATGTTGATAAAACGCATATAATACACTCTAATTCTATCCCTACTGCTGATTCCGTGTCTCGACTAAAGCAACATACTTGGGTATCAAGATCTCCTAGTCAGTCGATCTAATACCGGATCTTAATATTACTCCTATGATCGCCAATGTCAACAGGACACTAAAGAGGTTAGATCACCTATATCTCACTATGTATGGAAGAAATATTGTTTTGAAAATGCTGATTCTCCCAAAATATTTATACCTATTTAGGACTATTCCCTTAGAGTTCTCAATGGCATCTCTAGCAAAAATTGAAAGAAGTTGCTCCAAGTTTTTATGGGGATTTCATAGGGCTAGAAGAGCGAACAGATGGATGACTCTCACTAGAGACCGTGGAGGTTGGAGGGTTCCCAACTTTCTAATGTACCACTGGGCATCACTGCTACAACATATGGGGATTTTGGTGACTGGGACTAAAGCCGAGATATCTATGGTGGTATAACCAATGATCTATGAAATTGCACTAGACAATGAAGCTAATCAATGCTTAGTCAAAAACCTACAACCTAGCTATTACAAAAAAAACAGATTTAAAATTCTCAAGGCAGCCTATGGGGTCTGGAGAGAGATTCGACGGTCTCTAATATAAATGTGTATATTTCCTTCTTGGCGTGTGGTGTTCTACCCCCAATTTTTCACGATCAAACAACATTCCGATGGGGCAATGTTGGGACTAATGTCTTAGGGGATATCTATAATAAAGGTCAAATAGAAACATTTACCTTTTTACTAGAAAAAATTTGGTGAGATAGAAGAGATTTTTTCAAATATTTGCAGGTTCGGCGATTCATGGGGACAAATGTACAAGGCTCTACAGCTAATTTAGAAAAAATATCTCTGGTGGAGACAATAAGTAGAAAATCACTGATATGGGTCAATCTATAAGATATTACTGCAAGCTCTCCCCGATGATTTATGTAGTCAGAATACTAAATGGGAGGCGAAATTTGGAAAGGAAGGGATAAATATAGAAGACTCAATAGCTTTAATAAGTGATACTTTAACAACAGGAAGCCTAAGAACCCAACATTATATGTCCTTTTTTTACCTTTAATACTCTCCTCGAAAGTTTGTGAAATGGGGAGGTACACAAGGTATTTGAGGAAGCAAGTGTAGCAGATGTCGAATATTTCTTTAATACTGAAAGCGTAGGGTGGAGCACCGCTATTTCTACTGGAAATTGTTCGATGTTTACGTGCCTCCGGGGCTCTCTCCCCGTCTGGAGAGATATGTATTTCAACTTGCGATAGCAGCTGTACCTGGCTGGGTATAGCTGTCCCCCCGGGCACCGATGTGTGCTGGATCAGCTCTCGGTTTATCTTATGTTCATACACTGAAATTTTTGTAGTTTGTATTTCAAAATAATACCATTATTCCGTTATTTCTGAACATTTCATTTATTTCTCATGAAACTGTTTTCTTTTTCAAAACATTCTTTCCGTTATTTCACATAATACATCCAATGCATTTCGGCAGTAAGATCTGCCTTCATCAGGGAAATAATTGATCTACAAATAAAAAATATACGTGTTTTCAATATAACATGCTTTGATATATTATGCATACTGCAACAAATTAACTTTAAACGTTTTATTCAAACTGTTATTTTTGTTTCACTAAGGGACCGTTGAAAACCTCTGTTCTTAGTTTTATCGAGTATCGGAAACTGAATATACTTTCCTCGTTTTCAGTTATGGCCATGCATTACGCTTGTTTCCTGCTCTTGGTTAACTGTTATCTATGTTGCGAGGTTTACCTTTAGGATTGTGCACCTCGCGTTACGCGCTGGTTATATTACATTTCAAAAACATTAGCGTGTCTATCGTTCTTGTTACACTTGTAACAGTTACTCCGGCTCGGGTTAATGCTCCTATTTAGCGCACTTAGTTAAAGTTACAAGCAATGTGGCTTACCACGGCGTTTCTGTCTTCCACGCCATTCCTCTACGGACTGGTTCTGTTTCCTTTCGGTCTACGCCCCTAGCGCATGCGCATTATTAAGGTCTCGCGGACCCGTTTTTTTATGTTATTTCACTAACTTTACTGTTCTGTGTTAGGGGATCCAAACCAGGGCTCGTACTACCAAGAGTATACGCTGCTGGTGCGCTAGCATAATGTTTATACAAAATCACTGTATTGATTTGCAATAATGTGTTTATAATGAATTGTTAGACTGACAAAAATTATAAGTAACATAGAAACTCCGTCCTTTCATTGAGTCCCCCAGGCTTTAGACTTCCCAACTTATAAATCCAATAGTTCTCTTGTTTTAGCAGTTTGTTTTTGTTTATGGAACCTTCCGTTCTGGGTAGCATCTCCAATACACATACTCGTAATTGCCCAACGTTATGTTGTTTCTCAGTGAAGTGTTCTGCCACACTCGTTTTGTTAGATTTGAGTCTAATTGTACTCTTGTGTTCGTTTATGCGGACTTTCAGTTTACGTTCAGTGTGACCTACATAAACGTCTCCACAGGGGCATTTGATCATATAAATTAAGTTACTTGAATCGCATGTTGCATTTACTTTTAAGGGTATTGGAAAACCCTTTTGTGGGTGTGTTATACTTGATCCTTTGATGATGTTGTTACACGTGTTACAATTATAACACGGAATAGTACCTCGAAATTTGGTGACTGTGTGACTTTCCTCCTGTGGTTTTAGAAAATCTGCTAAGTTTTTTGCACGGGTGTGTGCAAATATCGGTTCTTCTGAGAAGATTCCTTTGAAGTCGGGTTCCATTACGAGCATTGACCAATGTTTCTTGATGATCTTTTTAAATTGGGTGCTAACTGTTGAAAATTTACTTACACATGTGATACGGTTACTAGGAGTGGTGGTTTTCCGTACTAGTAATTCTTGTCTGGATTTTTGTTGGGCTCGTGTGAGTGCCATTTCTGTGATTTCTGGAGGGTACCCTCTTTCTATAAATCTCTGTTTCATTGCTTTCATTTGTACATTACATGTGGAGGCTTCTGAGACCACTCTCTTTACCCTTAACATCTGGGAATACGGGAGATGTTTTTTGAGTGCTGGTGGGTGATGGCTGTTGTATAACAACAGATTATTTCTGTCTGTTTGTTTACGATATAGGTTTGTGGAAAATTTATTAGTTTCTTTGGTTATTTCTACATCAAGATATTGGATGGTGAGTTCTTGGATGTTCCATGTGAATCCAATTTGATCCATTTGAGAATCTAGTGTTTGTAATTGTTGTTCCAGTTGGTTCTTTGAGCCCTTCCATATCAAAAATATGTCGTCTATGAATCTTACATACATAGCAATGTTATTGGTCCAAACCGTGTCTTGATATACATAGGTTTCTTCAAAAGCTGCCATGAACAGATTTGCATACGCCGGGGCGGCGCAATTTCCCATTGAGGTTCCGCTTTGTTGATGTGGTATTGAAGTGTAAAGAGCTTTGACGTCAACTGTGACCATGATCATGTTTTCTTCAGGTTGAATAGAAGATAATTTTAAAAGAAAATCTGTTGTGTCTTTTAAATAGGATCTGGTTTTCAAGACTAATGGTTGCAGGTATCTGTCCAGATATTTCCCTACTGGTTCATGGATGCTTTGCTTGGTAGACACTATTGGTCTGCATGGAGGTTTCCATAGATCTTTGTGGACTACAGAGTATAGTTCAAAAAGCCCACGACCAAGGAACGATAACGGAAAAAACATCTAAATATTTAACACAGGAACAACAAAGAACCCCAACAATGTATTTAGTTCCTAAAGTCCACAAAGATCTATGGTCACAGTTGACGTCAAAGCTCTTTACACTTCAATACCACATCAACAAGGTCTGGAAGCTATTGAAAGCGCCCTTTTGGTTAGTGAGTATCCGCAAGATCTTCGAATATTTCTTCTCGAATTAATGCAGTTCACACTACAACATAGCTATTTTGAACAGAACAACAAATGGTATATGCAACAAAGCGGAACCTCAATGGGAAATTGCGCCGCCCCGGCGTATGCAAATCTGTTCATGGCAGCTTTTGAAGAAACCTATGTATATCAAGACACGGTTTGGACCAATAACATTGCTATGTATGTAAGATTCATAGACGACATATTTTTGATATGGAAGGGCTCAAAGAACCAACTGGAACAACAATTACAAACACTAGATTCTCAAATGGATCAAATTGGATTCACATGGAACATCCAAGAACTCACCATCCAATATCTTGATGTAGAAATAACCAAAGAAACTAATAAATTTTCCACAAACCTATATCGTAAACAAACAGACAGAAATAATCTGTTGTTATACAACAGCCATCACCCACCAGCACTCAAAAAACATCTCCCGTATTCCCAGATGTTAAGGGTAAAGAGAGTGGTCTCAGAAGCCTCCACATGTAATGTACAAATGAAAGCAATGAAACAGAGATTTATAGAAAGAGGGTACCCTCCAGAAATCACAGAAATGGCACTCACACGAGCCCAACAAAAATCCAGACAAGAATTACTAGTACGGAAAACCACCACTCCTAGTAACCGTATCACATGTGTAAGTAAATTTTCAACAGTTAGCACCCAATTTAAAAAGATCATCAAGAAACATTGGTCAATGCTCGTAATGGAACCCGACTTCAAAGGAATCTTCTCAGAAGAACCGATATTTGCACACACCCGTGCAAAAAACTTAGCAGATTTTCTAAAACCACAGGAGGAAAGTCACACAGTCACCAAATTTCGAGGTACTATTCCGTGTTATAATTGTAACACGTGTAACAACATCATCAAAGGATCAAGTATAACACACCCACAAAAGGGTTTTCCAATACCCTTAAAAGTAAATGCAACATGCGATTCAAGTAACTTAATTTATATGATCAAATGCCCCTGTGGAGACGTTTATGTAGGTCACACTGAACGTAAACTGAAAGTCCGCATAAACGAACACAAGAGTACAATTAGACTCAAATCTAACAAAACGAGTGTGGCAGAACACTTCACTGAGAAACAACATAACGTTGGGCAATTACGAGTATGTGTATTGGAGATGCTACCCAGAACGGAAGGTTCCATAAACAAAAACAAACTGCTAAAACAAGAGAACTATTGGATTTATAAGTTGGGAAGTCTAAAGCCTGGGGGACTCAATGAAAGGACGGAGTTTCTATGTTACTTATAATTTTTGTCAGTCTAACAATTCATTATAAACACATTATTGCAAATCAATACAGTGATTTTGTATAAACATTATGCTAGCGCACCAGCAGCGTATACTCTTGGTAGTACGAGCCCTGGTTTGGATCCCCTAACACAGAACAGTAAAGTTAGTGAAATAACATAAAAAAATGGGTCCGCGAGACCTTAATAATGCGCATGCGCTAGGGGCGTAGACCGAAAGGAAACAGAACCAGTCCGTAGAGGAATGGCGTGGAAGACAGAAACGCCGTGGTAAGCCACATTGCTTGTAACTTTAACTAAGTGCGCTAAATAGGAGCATTAACCCGAGCCGGAGTAACTGTTACAAGTGTAACAAGAACGATAGACACGCTAATGTTTTTGAAATGTAATATAACCAGCGCGTAACGCGAGGTGCACAATCCTAAAGGTAAACCTCGCAACATAGATAACAGTTAACCAAGAGCAGGAAACAAGCGTAATGCATGGCCATAACTGAAAACGAGGAAAGTATATTCAGTTTCCGATACTCGATAAAACTAAGAACAGAGGTTTTCAACGGTCCCTTAGTGAAACAAAAATAACAGTTTGAATAAAACGTTTAAAGTTAATTTGTTGCAGTATGCATAATATATCAAAGCATGTTATATTGAAAACACGTATATTTTTTATTTGTAGATCAATTATTTCCCTGATGAAGGCAGATCTTACTGCCGAAATGCATTGGATGTATTATGTGAAATAACGGAAAGAATGTTTTGAAAAAGAAAACAGTTTCATGAGAAATAAATGAAATGTTCAGAAATAACGGAATAATGGTATTATTTTGAAATACAAACTACAAAAATTTCAGTGTATGAACATAAGATAAACCGAGAGCTGATCCAGCACACATCGGTGCCCGGGGGGACAGCTATACCCAGCCAGGTACAGCTGCTATCGCAAGTTGAATATTTCTTTAATACAGTTTTGAGGATCCCGCTTGCAAGAACGCCAGAACTGGTAATCTTGGGCATTCATTGTAATGGGGGAGAGAATATAAGGGCAAGACCTGAGGTTAGATTTGTATTTATCGCTATGGCCTGTATTTGATCGTGTATCACTGCTCAATGGATCAGTCCTGACTCACCTACATTTATAATTTAGAGATCAAGGCTTCTCTCTATCTATAATATGGAGTCCTCTGTAAATAGATTGAAAGGACATAAGAGAAGGGCACTCGGGCAAAAAACGTGGGCTCCTATTTCCGAATGCTTAGATTAAATTATGTTGCTTATTTTTGTTGTTATCAACCTGTTTGCTACTGCTTTGTTATCTATTACTCTGATTTTTTTCCTTTATTCCCATACTATGAAATTTCCATGACTTGTAACTGTAAAAAAAGAAGAGCTGCATGAGGCACGAGGAAGAAAAGTGAGGAGAAGAGCAGCGTGAGGCACCAGGAAGGAGAGTGAGGGGAAGAGAAGCATGAGGCACAAGGAAGAACAGTGAGGATAAAAACATCATGAGGCACAAGGAAGGAGAGTGAGGAGGCGAAGAGCAGTGTGAGGCACAAGGAAGGAGAGTGATTAGAAGAGCAGCGTGAGCCAAAAGAAAAGAGATTAAGGACAAAAGCCGTGTGAGCCACAAGGACTGAGAGAAAGAAGAGCAGCGTGATGCATAAGGAAGGAGAATGATGAGAAGAGCAGCGTGAGACACAAGGAAGGAGAGTGAGTATGCGAAGAGCAGCAGAAGGCACAAGGAAGGAGAGTAAGTAGGCGAAGAGCAGTGTGAGGCACAAGGAAGGAGAGTGAGGAAAAAAGCTGCCTGAAGCAGGAGGAAGGAGAGGGAAAAGAGCTGCATGAGCCACGACCAAGGAGAGTGAGGAGAAGAGCAGAATGAGGCACAAGGAAGGAGAGTGAGGAGAAGATAAGCTTGAAGCACAAGGCAGAAGAGTGAGGATAAGAGTAGCATGAGGCACAAGGATGGAAAGTGAGGAGGCAAAGATCAGCAAGAGGCACAAGGAAGGAGAGTGAGGATGGGAAGAGCAGCGAGAGGCACAAGGAAGGAGAGTGAGGAGGACAAGAGCAGCATGAGGCACAAGGAAGGAGAGTGAGGAGGTGAGGAGCAGTGTTAGGCACAAGGAAGGAGAGTAAGAAGGCAAAGATCAGTCTGAGGCACTAGGAAGGAAAGTGAGGAGAAGTGAAGTGTGAGGCACAAGGAAGGAGAGTGATGAGAAGAGCAGCGCAAGGCACAAGGAAGGAGAGTGAGGAGGCTAAGATCAGTGTGAGGCACAAGGAAGGAGATTGATGAGAAGAGCAGCTTGAGGCACACGTAAGTAGAGGGATGAGTAGAGCAGCATGAGCCAAAAGGAAGGAGATTGAGGAGAAGAGTCGTGTGAGGCAGAAGGACTGGGAGAGAGAAGAGCAGCTTGATGCATTAGGAAGGAGAGTGATGAGAAGAGCAGCATGAGGCACAGGCAAGGAGAGTGAGGAGGTGAAGATCAGCATGAGGCACAAGGAAGTAGATTGAGGAGAAGAGCAGCATGAGGCACAAGGAAGGAGAGTGAGGAGGCGAAGAGCAGCGTTAGGCACAAGGAAGGAGAGTGAGAAGGCAAAGATCAGCCTGAGGCACTAGGAAGGAAAGAGGGGAGAAGTGAAGTGTGAGGCACAAGGAAGGAGAGTGGGAAGAGCAGAGTGGCGCACAAAGAAAAGTGATGAGAAATGCAGCGTGAGGTTTAAGGAAGGAGAGTGATGAAAAGAGCAGCGTGAGGCACAAGGAAGGAGAGTGAGGATAAGAGCTGCGTGAGGCACAAGGAAGGAGAGTGAGGAGGCAAAGATTAGTGTGAGGCACAAGGAAGGAGATTGAGGAGAAGAGCAGCGTGAGGCACAAGGAAGGAGAGTAATGAGTAAAGCAGCATGAGCCAAAAGGAAGGAGATTGAGGAGAAGAGCCGTGTGAGGCACAAGGACTGGGAGAGAGAAGAGCAACGTGATGCATTAGGAAGAAGAGAGGTGAGAAGAGCAGCGTGAGGAACAAGGAAGGAGAGTGAGGAGGTGAAGATCAGTGTGAGGCACAAGGAAGTAGATTGAGGAGAAGAGCAGCATGAGGCACTAAGAAGGAGAGTGATGAGAAGAGCAGCGTAAGGCAAAAGGAAGGAAATTGAGGAGAAGAGCTGTGTGAGGCACAAGGACTGAGAGAGAGAGAAAAGCAGTGTGATGCATAAGGAAGGAAAGTGATGAGAAGAGCAGCATGAGGCACAAGGAAGAAACATGAGGAGGCAAAGAGCAGCAGGAGGCACAAGGAAGGAGAGAGGAGGTGAAGAGCAGTGGGAGGCACGAGGAAGGAGAGTGAGGAGAAGATCAGCGAAAGTCTCACGAGGAAGGAGAGTGAGGAGAAGAGCTGTGTGAGGCATGAGGAAGGAGAGTGAGAATAGCTGTGTGAGGCACAAGGAAGGAGAGTGAGGAGAAGAGCTGTGTGAGGCATGAGGAAGGAGAGTGAGAATAGCTGTGTGAGGCACAAGGAAGTAGAGTGAGGAGAAGAGCAGCATAAGGCACAAGGAAGGAGAGTGAGGAGAGAAAGCGTGAGGCAAAAGGAAGGAGAGTGAGGATAAGAGCAGCATGAGGCACAAGGAAGGAGAGTGAGGAGGTGAAGATCAGCATGAGGCACGAGAAAAGAGAGTGAGGATGCGAACAGCATTGTGATGCACAAGGACGGAGAGTGAGGAGGCAAAGAGCAGCGCTAGGCACAAGGAAAGAAGAGTGAGGAGAAGAGCATTGTGAGGCATGAGGAAGGAGAGTAAGAAGAGCTTTATGAGACAAAATGAAGGAGAGTGAGGAGAAGAGATGCAAGAGGCATGAGTAAGAAGAGTGAGGAGAAGAGCAGCGTGAGGCACAAGGAAGGAGAGTGAGGCGAAGAGAAGCATGAGGCACAAGGAAGAACAGTCAGGATAAGAACAGCATGAGGCACAAGGAAGGACAGTGAGGAGGTGAACATCAGCATGAGGCACAAGGAAGGAGAGTAAGGATGCGAAGAGCAGCATGAGGCACAAGGAAGGAGAGTAAGGAGGTGAAGAGCAGCATCTGGCACAAGGAGGCAGGGTGAGGAGGCAATGAGCAGCGTGAGGTACAAGGAAGGAGAGTGAGAAGAGCAGTGTGAGGTACAAGAAAGAATGGTGAGGAGAAGAGAAGCATGGTGCACAAGGAAGGAGAGTGAGAAGAGCAGTTTGACGCACAAGGAAGGAGCGATATGAGAAGAGTTGCATGAGGTATAAGGAAGGAGAGTGATGAAAAGAGCAGCGTAAGGCACAAGGAAGGAGAGTGAGGAAGTGAAGATCAGCATGAGGCACAGGGAAGGAGGTTGAGGAAAGAGCAGTGTGAGGCACAAGGAAGGAAAGTGATGAGAAGAGCAGCATGAGCCAAAACGAAGGAGATTGAGGAGAAGAGCCGTATGAGGCACAAGGACTGGGAGAGAGAAGAGCAGAGTGATGTATAAGGAAGGAGAGTGATGAGAGGAGCAGCAATGAGGCACAAGGACGTAGAATGAGGAGGCAAAGACCAGCAGGAGGGACAAAGGAAGGAGAGTGAGGAGGCAAAGATCAGTGTGAGGCACAAGGAAGGGGAGTGAGGAGACAGGGATTAGTGTGAGCCTCGAGGAAGGAGAGTGAGGCGAAGATCAGTGTGAGGCATGAGGAATGAGAGTGAGGTGAAGAGCAGCGTGAGTCTCAAGGAAGGAGAGTGAGGAGGCGAAGAGCAGAGTGAGGCACAAGGAAGGAGCGGGAGGAGGTGAAGAGCAGCATTAGGGACAGGGAAGGAGATTGAGGAGGCAAATATCAGCCTGAGGCACTAGGTAGGAGAGTGAGGAGAAGTGAAGTGTGAGGCACAAGGAAGGAGAGTAAATGTAAAAAATGTAAATTGATACTTGTATAGCGCACTACTCACCTGCAAGGGTCTCAAGGCACTTGTACGAATACCGCTGTGGAACCCATCCTGGCTTTCCCTGTGAGGCGTCCACTCCTGGGCACCCCCAAGGTGGAGGCCAGGCATCCTTAGAGTTGTGGGGGCCGTTGTGGAGATTAAGCAAGCTATTGCCCAGAGTTGCAGAGTGGGACTCCATGATTGGAATAGGCACCGAGGCGAAAATTATCAGGTCCGTGGAATTTTGAGCCCAAGTCCCGCCGAGGTGGGGAATTGAACCCTGGTCCCGGGCCAGACTTCTGCATTAGGGTCTGCCGATCTAACCATTGAGCCACACTTCTCCACACAGAGTGGGAAGAGCTGCACAAAGCATGAGGAAGGAGAGTGATGAGAAGAGCAACAGGAGGCACAAGGAAGGAGAGTGAGGAGATGAGAAGCATGAGGCACAAGGAAGGTGACTGAGGAGGCGAGAAGCGTGAGGCAGAAGTAAGGAGGATGAGAATAAAGCAGCAGAGTGAGGAGGCACAATGAAGGAAAGTAAGGAGGCGAAGATCAGTGTGAGGCACGAGGAAGGAGAGTAAGAAGAGCTTCATGCGGCACAAGGAAGTAGAGGGAGGGGATTAACGAAAAAACAATCCAAATCGGAAAACATGGCGGCCGGCTAATCAGCGGGTCGCGGGTGTTTGGAGGTGTGGCGGTGTAAACTACCGTAGGCGAGCACAGGCGGCGGCTTTCGGAGCGATTCTGCTCTTTTCTTAGCTCAGGGTGCGGGTACGGAGACGCTGAGGTCCCGGCGGTGGCTGGAGGTTCTAAGTCGGTGGAGTCGGTGTCCGTGGCGTCCGTGGCAGCGTCCGTGGCAGCGGTTACTGCGGCGTTCCTACTGCAGAGAGAGAGCGCGCTGCCACGGATCTGTGTGGCGGCAGGAGAGACTGCAGACAGCGGTCTCTCAATCAGGCTCAGAGGCGCGGAGGCTTGGAGAAGCAAAAACACAAGCGGAGGCAGCCTCGGAAGTGTCTCCGCCCGTTTTCTTTTTTTTCCCAAAGTGTCTGAAATCTCCAGTCTTTCAGCGGAGTTGTATGGCGGCAGAGGGCTCAGATAGCCCTCGATGTGAGGACAGCCTGGGTGTGCTGGAGGAAGCAGTGGAGGAGTGTGGTGTGGGTTCAGTCGAGCCCACGAAGGTAGCTGGGTGCTGGGGGAGAGCAGCGCATGAGCTTGGGAGGGGGCGCCGAGCTGCAGCAAGAGTTGGATATAAAGGGAGAGGTGCTATTGGTATTGGTAGAGGTATTGAATTGGGGGCTGCGCTAGGCAACTCTAACTCACTGATTAACAAAGGCTCTTCAGATTACAATGAGGACTCTGGGGGTGTGTTAGAAAATAAGCGAGCAGCAGACCTAGCAGTAATCCAGGTGTCCGGATATAAGTTGAGGAGTGCGGCAAAAATCACTGTGGTTCCGGATACTGTTAGGGTGCAAGGGGAGGATAAGGCTCTCACCCATATCAAGGAAAAAAACAAAACCTCACACGAGGCTAATTCTAAGAATACCACACAGAAAAAAACAGGTAGTAAAAAAAATAACAAGAAAACTAGCATTTTGGAGAAAAAAATCAAGACAACACCTTCACTAAACTCTTTTTTTAAAGTTATTCCCAAAACTTTAATACTGAAGCCCAATTTGGCAAACTCTGCTGAAAGTGCGACATCAGTGTCAGGGGACGAGGGGGTCAGTGCTTCACCGATAGAAACTCCTGCTTTGGATTGGTCTGGTGTTTTAAGTCCTAATCGCTATCAGCTTCTAATGGCCGATATGGAAGGGGAAGATCTGGCGGACTCGAGTAAAGTACCAGCAGTGTTAAGACCTGAGGAAGTGAGTGAGTTGACTTTGTCAGATTCGAATTCGGGGGCAGCGAATGAGTTGACCTCCTCAGATCTGAATATGGGGGAAAATTCTGATATGGCAATAATCGCCCTTCTGAAGAAACTGGATTTGGACATGCACAAGGGGTTTGAGGAGTCTAAGGCGATCCAGGAGAATATACGTGCTTCCTGTACTAGTCTGGAGGTAAAATTCAGTGAATTGAGCTCACGTATGGTAGTTCTAGAGGTGGAGGCAAAGGACCTCCGAGACTCAGTTGCAGACAACTGTAGAGAGATTGAAGAAATTAAGTTTAGAGAAAGGGCACAGGAAGAGCGAATGGAGAGACTTGAAAATATGCAGAGGCGAAACAACTTAAAAATACTGAAACTGCCGGAAGGAAAAGAAGGGGCTGACATTAAAAGATTTGTAGCCCATCTTTTTAAATCTGAGCTGGAACTGGAAGAAGACGAAGAGACGATTTATGCAGATATACAGAGGGTCCACCGAGATCCTTTCAGATTAAATGCTAATCGTACCAAGCCAAGATAAGTTTTGATAAATTTCCTGACATTTAGTTTAAAAGAAAAAATTTTGTCAGCTGCCTTGAAGAAAAAGAATGTCTTGGTGGACGGGGTAAAAATTGATGTGAGGTCTGATTTGTCACCGGTCACAGCTAATAGGCAATGGGAGCTAGGTAAACGCATAGAACCACTTAGGGCACTGGGGGCTACAGTTCAATTAAAATTTCCAGCCTTTTTAAAAGTAATGTGGCGGAACAAGATGCATAATTTCCGAGCAGTAGAGGAGGTTGATGCGTTTATTGTACTATGTCAAGAAATGACCCGGCAAGCTGCCGTATAAGTCAAATATTCGATACGATGTTCATTATTAAGCCTGTGTTTCGGTGTAAGATGTTCAATAAAATATGAAGCACCGCCACGAAAAAGCACCCACATGGCCTAGGCCAAAAGGGAGGATGGTAGGGTTTTCCACGGGAGGGTTGGGTAGGAGTAGTTGGGTGGGTAGGGAGGGCAGGGGGGGGGGAATGGGTGGGAATAGGGAAGAAAAAGTCCTTAGAAGCTTAGCGACCACCAAAATGTATGTAATGTTCTTTAGAGATCGATATGAGTGGGACTAGTACAGGCGACTTAAAATTTCTGTCATGGAATGTTAACGGACTACGTACAAAATCTAGGAGACGAGTAATATTAAAATATTTAGAGGATTCTAAGGCCCATATCATAATTTTGCAAGAGACGCATTTGACTGCAATAGAGTGTAAGGAGGTTATGCTAGGTCAAAGATGGGTTGCCCATGGGTTTTGTACTCCACAGACCATAGTTACAAAGGGTGTTGCTGTTTTGGTTAGACAGGGGGTTCATTTTTGCCCGGAAAATTTTGTTGCAGATCCAAAAGGTAGATGGCTTATTTTAAGTGCAAGAATTGATTCTGACTTATTAATCATAGTCGGATATTATGGCCCAAATCTGGATGAGGTAGATTCTCTGGACACTCTGGCTAGAGAATTGCTAGGCTCTGCTGGCAAAATTATAATGGCAGGGGATTTTAATGCAGTCTTGGATTATAAGTTAGATCGATCTGTAAATTCGCATGGGCGTATGAATCCCAAAATGTCAAACAGAATTAGGATGTTGATGACTCAATTTGGGCTGTGTGATATCTGGAGATTTAATCATGGGCAACAGTTGGGATTTACATACTATAACAAGAAATATAAGCATAAATCTCGGATAGACTATGTGTTGCTGGACTTAAGGTTAAAAGATTCTGTTACAGAAGTGGGGCATGTAGGCGTTCATATCTCTGATCATTCAGCCATCACACTTAGTATAAAAATTCAAGCATCTGAAGCAGAGACAATCTGGAGGCTGGATCGCACAGTACTTTTAGATCAAGAGTGTTTGCAACTCATCAGTTCAGAGTTAGAGGTATTTTTGGATGCAAATGCAGGCACTGCAAAGATAGAAACAGTTTGGGAGACTTGTAAAGCCTTTTTGAGGGGTAGGCTGGGTGCCCAGGGAGCAAAAAAACGAAGAATCTATTTTAATAAAGTTACCGATTTGGAAAAGAATATTCGAGATTTGGAATCCAGCATTAATTCTTGTGAAGGTTCAATGGTAGAGCAGATGCTGAAAGATCTTGAGCTGTTAAAATTGGATTTAATAGCAGTTATTAACAACAGAATTAGAGAGAAATGGGAATCAAGCCAGCTGGCACACTTTAGCTATAGTGAAGGGTGCGGAAAGCTACTGGCCTGGAAGGCCAAAAAAGATCTAGTACGAAATTTTATTAAAGAATTAAATCTGCCGGGTAGGAGTGAGGCCATTAGGGAGAGCAAGGGAATTGCGGATGCATTCTTTGAGTACTTTTCAGATGTGTATAAGGAAGATTTGAATCCTGATACTCTGGAAATAGCGAAATGGTTGAAGATGGTGGACCCGCTTCCAACTGATTTAAAACAGGTTTTGAATGGGGAGATTCTCTTAACTGAGGTAGAAAAGGCTATAAGATCAGCTAAGAGAGGGAAGGCTCCTGGGCCTGATGGTCTACCAGTTGAGGTCTACAAAGTATTTATGGAAAAAATCTTGCCTCTATTGGTTCAGTTATTCAATGATATCTTGCAAGGAAAGGCGGAGTTGCCGGACTCTTGGAATGAGGCAACTATTGTTTTAATTGCAAAAAGTGGGAAACCACCAAGTGATCCGAATTCGTATAGACCTATTTCGCTGTTAAATTGCGATTATAAAGTTTTTGCAAAGATAATGGCGGATAGACTTAGTCTGGTCATTCCTAAACTAGTGCAGGAAGATCAGAAGGGCTTCATCAAAGGTAGG
The DNA here is from genome assembly GCF_964263255.1 of Lissotriton vulgaris. Classification (NCBI taxonomy): domain Eukaryota; kingdom Metazoa; phylum Chordata; class Amphibia; order Caudata; family Salamandridae; genus Lissotriton; species Lissotriton vulgaris. Next base: position 1,569,331,358 of record NC_141687.1, read on the forward strand.
TTCCTAAAGGAACTTACTTTTTCTCTAATAGGTACAATAGATTTGGCCTCTACACATAAAATTCCATTAGCAGTAATAGCGCTGGACGCTGCTAAGGCGTTTGACCGAGTAAATTGGATATTTCTAAAAGCACTTTTGACCCATTTGAACCTGGGTTTATTTTTTACTAATACACTTATATCACTGTACAATTCTCCTACCTCCAGAGTATTGATTAATGGGGTTCTAACTAATTCAATTAAAGTAATGCGGGGCACCAGGCAGGGTTGTCCATTATCCCCTTTATTGTTCGATCTGTATATAGAGCCTTTGGCTTGTAAGATTAGGGGTTCTGAGAAGATCCTCCCTTTCTCTGTAGAAGCTTGGTCCAAGAAAATAGGTCTATACGCTGACGATATTATAATTTATACTTCTAACCCTCAGCAGACATTGGAGAATATATCTATAATAACTAAAGAATTTGGAGCTGTCTCAGGGTACAAAATAAACGAGGATAAAACGGAAATTATGAGTTGGAATTTGGACCCGGGCCCTATAAAATGCAAATCAGAAATGAGGTATCTGGGGGTCAGGATCACTCAGAACTTGGATGACTTGGCAAAAATTAATTTTGTAAGAGTTAAGAGAGAAATAGGAGGAATGCTTCGAGGATGGAGTCATTTGTGTCTTAATCTGTATGGCCGTACAAATCTGATAAAAATGATGGTTCTTCCAAAACTAACTTTTCTATTTGAGACAATCCCTCTTGCATTCAAAAGAGAATGGTTGAAGAAGCTTCAGAGTGAAGTCAGCACATTTATATGGGCCTCAAAAGGATCTCGTCTCTCATGGACTAAGATAAGGAGAAAACTGCTTAAAGGGGGGCTGTCAGCCCCGGATTTTCAGTTATATTGTTGGGCTTTTCAGTTGAAAAATCTTAGAATTCTTGTAAATACTCCACCGACTTCGGGTATTGGTGTATTGTTGGCAGTAATGCTAAAAAGCTGCCAATATAAGGAATCTGGTTTTCTTTGTAAATTTGCGGATCCAAAGTATTTTAAAAAAGTGCGTCTTAAGCTGCTGCGGGAAGCAGCGGAACTTTGGTACTGGATTAGGAGGATATTAAAAATCCCCTATTATGGGTATTATACTTCCATTTGGGACAGCCCAGGATCTCCTGCTTGGACTAAAGATGCATTAGCTATTCCTCTAAGAACGGCAGGGGTAGAAATATGGGGCATCTTTTTCCGGATGGAAAGCTGGTTGGGTGGAGTCAGGGAGTGGACATCTGGGGGCAGGCTATATCGAAATTTAAATACCTGCAAATCCATAGTTGGGCTGGTAAAGCTGAAACTATCGTGGGACTTCAGAATGAATTGGAAGAGAAGATCCACTCAAGCCAAGTGTATAAAAAAGAAGTAGGACTCTGGTACTGGTCAATATTGGAGACGACGGATGGTCAGTTTATACTGCCAGAAACGCTGTGGAGTGATTGCTTGCCGGACATCGCATCTGACACTCAATGGCAAGTAACTATGGCTATGTTGTATAAAGTTGTCAAACCCGCAAATTTAAGGCGAAATCATCTTTTTACACTCCACAGAGCGTATTGGTCTCCATATAGACTTTCAAAGTTCAAGCCTGGAGGGCTGGTGGAATGCCCAAAGTGCAGAAGTCCCAATGAGAAAGATATACACATGTTCGTGGAGTGTCCAAATATTAAAGAGTTTTGGGAGGAAGTAAGTAGCTGTTTATCCCAAGCTATCGACCAGACTGTCAAGGTAAGCCCTGAACTTATTATAACTGGAAGGTTGAATTTGCAGACAAAAAGCATAGATGATAAAGCTAAACTTGTATTTTATGGGATACTCTTGGCCCGCAGAGAGATATGTAAACTTTGGGTCTCCTCTTTATCTCCCGGGATTTTAGACTGGTTGCGAGCTATGAGATTCACAGCTAAAATGGATACTCTGGGTCCGACAAAAGTTAAATCCAAATTTTGGACATTATTTTTGGTACACTTTGGGTGATGAGTGTTTCTTTTAGAGTAAAGGGATAGGTGGATTTGTAAGTAATTTCAGTCCTATGATTAAGGTCTTGGCCTATCTCGCCGGCGGTGCTTTTTCAACGTGACGGTGGAGTTCATCCATGTACCAACCTCCTACAAAGGGTGGCATATATAAAGAGGCGGTCATGGACTGACACTACTAGTGAGGTTGTTAATGGTCCCGGTATATGAGATAAAAAACCCATAGGCGGTATCGTTTGGTTAGAAATGGGTGGCGTAAAGGCTAATGAGGACAATAAAAAAAAATTTTAAATCAAAAAAAAAAAAAAAAAAAAGGAAGTAGAGGGAGAAGAGCTGCATGAGGCACCAGTAAGGAGAGTGAGGAGAAGAGCAGCATGAAGCACAAGAAAGGAGAGTGAGAAGACGTGAAACGTGAGCCACAAAGTAGGAGAGTGAGTATAAGAAATGCACTTGATTACAGGCACACCTAATTTCAAAGGCTGCATTGTAATACGCCCCAGTGCTGGGCATTCCATTCTTGGGAGTGGTTCGGACGGTCCCTGGCTGTCGTGTGCACACGCCCACTGCGACTCATGATGGCCGGGGCAGTCATGAGCACCAACGGGGTTAAAGTGCAACCAGCGGAGGTGGAATCAGAGAGCAGCATAGAAGGTGAACTTGCAAACAAGGTTTTTTTCTCCTTCAGCAGAATAACTGGAACATACAATGCAAGTTTCAGTAATATGTAGTATGCATTACGTGGAAATCGCCATGATAGGGTGTTTTTTTTCCTAGAGAAATCTTGTTTGATTTTCTTTGCGGGGGGGGGGGGACTACGTTAAAGGATCTAAAAATTGTTCTGGAAATAAGACTAACTTAGAAAAATATTATTGCTGCAAAGCAGAAGAGCATCATAGGCAGTAAAGTCTCAACCAAAATGTGTACATTCAGGTGTTTCACTGAAATGATTGAAGCATGCGCGCTAACACTCCATTTAGATCTGCAATGTGTGAGGATGTGAACACTGCACCATTGGTAGTAATGCACACTGGCCACAGAAGCAATGTACACAGGCCGCAGAATTGTGGGCCCGATTCAAAGAACTAACTTAAGACAAAATGCTATACTTAGTACAATTTTGGTATTCACAGAAGGCCCTTACTCATTTTGGTATTCACAGAAGTTAGGAGTCCTAACTTTAGGACTCCTAAATGCCTTCTGTGAATACCGAAAAACTTAAAATTAGGATTTTTCTCAGTTTAGGAGTAGTAAAGTTAGGACTCCTAACTTTAGTACTCCTAAATGCCTTCTGTGAATACCAAAAGTCTTAAAGTTAGGAATGTTCTCAGTTTAGGAGTCCTAAAGTTAGGAGTCCTAACTTTACTACTCCTAAACTGAGAAAAATCCTAACTTTAAGACTTTCGGTATTCACAGAAGGCATTTAGGAGTCCTAAAATTAGGAGTCCTAACTTCAATGAATACCGAAATAAGTAAGTGCCTTCTGTGAATACTAAAACAAGTAAGTGCCTTCTGTGAATACCAAAAAGGTAGTACGTTTAGGATTTTGTCTTAAGTTAGTTCTGTGAATCAGGCCCTCAGTGTATAGCCTAAAATGTCTGCGCTGCTCGTAAATGCACTACTGAATGTGTTCTACAAACAGTGTGCAGCCGTAATTGGCGAAGTCATGCCGTGGAAGGGCCATTTGCTACGGCCACTGTGAAGAGATATAATTAATTTTAAATTAAGTGAGCAGTTTACAAATTGGTTAGCCTTTCCACAGATAGTGAGCAGTGCTACAATACATGACCTGTGTTGCAGATTTAGGGCCCGATTCACAGAATGAACTTACTACTTTTGGCATTCACAGAATGCACTTACTACTTTTGGTATTCACAGAATGAACTTACTCATTTCGGTATTCACAGAAGTTAGGACTACTAACTTTAGGACTCCTAAATGCCTTCTGTGAATACCGAAAGTCTTAAAATTACGATTTTTCTCAATTTAGTAGTAGTAAAGTTAGGACTCCTAACTTTAGGACTCCTAAATGCCTTCTGTGAATACCGAAAGTTTTGAAATTAGGATTTTTCTCAATTTAGTAGTAGTAAAGTTAGGACTCCTAACTTTACTACTACTAAATTGAGAAAAATCGTAATTTTAAGACTTTCCGTATTCACAGAAGGCATTTAGGCGTCCTAAAGTTAGTAGTCCTAACTTTACTACTACTAAATTGAGAAAAATCCTAATTTTAAGACTTTCGGTATTCACATAAGGCATTTAGGAGTCCTAAAGTTAGTAGTCCTAACTTCTGTGAATACCAAAATGAGTAAGTTCATTCTGTGAATACCAAAAGTAGTAAGTGCATTCTGTGAATGCCAAAAGTAGTAAGTTCATTCTGTGAATCGGGCCCTGAATATCCTGTTATCAGAGATTCAGTTGTCATGACTAACACGGCTCAATATATGTAATAATTCAGTGAGGCAGACTTGGTAGAACTGCCTATCACAGCATTATACTCTTACTGAATTACTGAAGTGTATCGCAGTACGTTATATTTAGCGCCACACACTCCATGCGTCACGATGCAGTATTGAATACGACCAAACTTCAGCAAAGTGCGCTGATTTTTATGCTGCACAATGCTACATTGGTAATTGGCTTTAACACTACACACTGGCTGTTGCACTGCTCAGTGACACTGCATTGATGCAATCCATGTGCAGTAGAGCTAGGACTTTAGAACTGCACACCTTTACGCTGCAAATTAATTACTCTGTTAAATGAATGTGGCAGTGCACACTGACCGTAGCCATGCATGATGACTAACATTGCAGTGACTATCATCACGCACACTGTACGAGTGCATATGGACAATAGCCGTTGCATGTACACAACGATGTAGTGCGCCACCAGGCCACGGCACTACATTGTTGCACCCCCAACTCCTTGGGTTGGGTTCGGACCAGGGAGTATAAAGAAACAGTGACATCAGCTCATATGGCTGACAGCGCAGACCAGGGAACGGTGTGCATGTGTCCCTTAGGAGGGACCCGGGGAGAGCCGTACGCGAGCCGGTCTCTCCCTGGGTAGGTTCGCGCTAGAAGATGGCCACGACAGGTGGGGTCCTGATTAGTGAGGGACAGGTGGGGCAATTAGGGTCAGCGCGAGGCAAGGGTTCATTGCGCACTAGGGAGGCGGGTGGAGAGGTTCGTGTCGGTCATTTCTGTGCGCGCTTTCTTTATTTTTCCTCATTGCATATGGCGGGCTCAGAGGAAGTGCGGAGGGCGGTCCGGGTCCTTTGCCAGGCTGGGCGTAGATTTGCTGTGCCCTGGAGTCTCTGGCGTGGCCTGGGTGGGGCTTGCCCGCCCAGTTTGTAGGGCGGCTGGTGGAGTCGCGAGGGCTGTGTCGGCCTGCCTTTCCACGCAGGCAGACAGCGAGGATGACGGCAAGGCAGCAATGCCGGAGGCGGAGTCTTCAGGAGAGGCGGTTCCCCCGAGTCTGCTGCCAGCCCCCTCTGGAGCGTCGGGCCCCCTGTAGCAGGTATGCCTAAGTCCTGCCCCTCGTGGGGCTGCTGGCTTGCGTGGGGTGTCCGGCGGGGGTGGGGGCGCTCCGGTGGAAGGCCCTGAAACTGGTGGGTGGCGTTTTTTCTCTGTGACAGCCATTAATCCTGCCTCGGGTGTTGGAGGCAGGTGGGGGCGGAGTTTAATACCCAGAGGCTCGCCCTGTGAGCCCCTTGTACGGTCTGCTTCTGTTCCTGCCCACACTGAATTATTGGGGGCCCCCAGGCTTGGTTTAGGGGCATTCTGGTGTTTAATGGGCAGCTCTATTTTCTTTCACTTGCCCCATGTGCTGTCACTGGGGTTCCTGCGATTCCTGCGGTGTTACCTGGTCATGTTGAGAATGTGGTGGGGCAGGTTGCCTTTTTTGCCCAATGTTTCTTCACCCTTTACCCAGGGTAGTCATGCTCAGCCCCCATGCTGTTCAAGTGAGTGGGGGTAGACCTGGTGCCTCCTGGGGGGGGCTGTTGGACCCCCCCGCTTCCCGCTGTTTTCCCCCAGCCTTTCGGGGGGTGCATATCGTTGGGGGCGCCTCGGCTGCCCCCATTAACACCCCTCCTGTGTCTTTCCCAAAGCCTAAAGGGGGCGCCCCTTTATTTTTCTGTCCGGCGGCATAGGGCTTTGGGTGGCGGCCACTTGTTGTGGTTGGGCACTGGTGGGGTTCAGGAGGTGGCTCCTCTGGGTGCAGATGGGGTGTTAGGCGCTTTGGTGACGGCGCGGTCCGGTCTGAGCGGCCTTCGGCGTACAGCACCTGCTACAGCACGTCATTCTGTTTCAATACCAAGTGGTTTGCGGGCTGCCCCAACGGCGGTTTCTGGGGAGGGGAGAGCGGAAGGGGTTTCTGGACCGGATTGCGCTTTTCAGCGGCAGGGTGGGGAGGTTGGTAATGTTGCACCGGTTTGGACACACCTTTTTTCCCTTGTACCACACAGTCTGCTTCCTCTCACATTTTGTTTGCCTTTGATACTTGCACAGGTGCCCCCATTGCCTACGTTACGTTTATGCTGGTGCCTGGTTTAAACCTCTACTTGTTCTTGGTTTTCCTTTGTAACCTGCACATTTGTCATTTTTTCCTACTGGCGCTTTTACTACCCATGTATTTTGTTTTGTCACAATTGTCGATTTTACCTCATGTTACTTAACGTCTGCTTTTGTAATCTGTTCATGTGTAATGTTCTCCTCATGTATCAGTCTGTTCTTTTTGGGGAGCACTCTGGCAGCTTCGGGTGGGGTTTGCGCTTTCTGGAAACCCGTGAATGGCTAACTACATACATATATAACTTTAAGTTTTGCATAAGTTGCAGGGGGGATGCACAGAGGGAACTTGTGCGGGTGCAGGCTGTAGGGTCGCACATTGAGGAGGCTGGTGCTTATAGTTATCTCTGTATACATGGGATGGGTTACGCAGGGTTATACTCTCCGTGTCACTTAGGAATTGTAGAGTTCAGATGCTAATGCATATACTAGTGCTTAGAGTTATCTCTATATACATAGGGAGGGGATGCGAATGGATCTACTGTTAGTGTCCAATCGGCATGGTTCTGGTTACAATGGCCCCTCCTCGTGCCCCTGTTTCTCCGGTGTGTAGTTAGGCTGGCCAGGTTTTCGCTACGTCTCTCCAATTAATTGGCAGTGCTTTTGTGCTGTCCCCCTCTCCCATCAGGTTCAGCCTGGGGCCCTTGGTTCACTGGTTTCCTCCGACGGCTTGTTTGTGGGGCATGGGGGTGTGTTGCCACCGAGCTACGCTCCTTTTCCTTTGGGTAGCAAGGTGGTTGGGCCTGACTCTATGCATGCTGCGGTGTCCTTGTCCGGGAGCCTGCTCCAGGTGGTGATTCATGCGCGGTTGTTTCCACTGCTGCGGCGGGGGTTCTTGGGTATATCAGTATTGCGCAGTCTGTCTTGAGCGGCTACAATGGCAAGGATACAGTGCGTCGGTCCTCGGCTGACAGGACACAGTTACGGGCTGAGCAGGAGGCGTTTCAGTCTGGGGTGGAGGGCACTGGAAGGGGATCTGGAGCGGATTTCTCTTCTGGAATGTGAGGCGAAGTTATCCACTGGCATTCTACCGTTGTCGGACTTGGTGATGGCAAGTTGCCTAGGGGCTGTGGGGTTTATGTTGGACATGATGATGACCTTATTTTGGATGTCTCTAGTGATAACAGGGAGGGGGGTGAATTACGAATTTAGGATGTTGCACATTTTCAAGTCACAAATGAGAGTGGTGGGTTGGGGCACTCTGGTTCTCTCATTATTTTGCAGGAGTCCTGTGCGGACCATGCAAAAGTTCAAGTCTCATCGTCCATCAAGTCGCGTCAAGGGGACCCTGAGTTGTTTCAACAGAGAATGACGCAGTGTCGAAAAGTAAGGAAGGCTGGTGGTCTGTTTGGCAACAAGGGGAGAGTCTCCCAGTTTCGTACTAGCTCTATTGGTATTGGGGATGAGGTTGTTGGGGAGCAAGTTGCTCTTCACATGGTGCTTGTGCAGCAAGCGCTTGTGAATTATAAGTTTGGAGGGGACAATGCCCCCATTTTACGTGAGCGGACAGGGGACTCTGTTGCGGGCTGCCCCAACGGCGGTTTTTTGGGGAGGGGAGAGCAGAAGAGGTTTCTGGAGCGGATTCCTCTTTTCAGGATCAGGGCGCAGTGCGCAGTGCTGGTTTCCAATGGGAGTATTACGACGGAGGTGTGGGAGATGGGGAGATTCCTGGTGGAAGTGGAAACTATGTGGAGGATGATGTCTTGCATTGGGATATGGACGATGATGATTTGGACGAAGTAAAAGTAAGTGATGGGGAGGTTAGAAATGTTGTCATAAGGGTTTGGAAAGGGGGTGTGGGGCAATCCCATGTTGTTAGTTTTTTGCAGGAGTCTGGTGTGGACCACGCAAAAGTGAGTTCCGCCTTCAACAAAGCCACGCCAAGGGGATTTCTGCGGTTTTTCGACCAAAGTTGGCGCAGTTGCCTAAAGGCCAGGATGGGTGGTGGTCTGTGTGGGGGAAAAAAAAAAACAACAACAACAAGGGGAGAGTCTCCCCGTCAAACGTACTTGTTCTCTTGGTGTTGGTGATGGGGATGTTGGTGAGCAAGTTCCTCTTACCAAGCTGTCTGAGCGGCATGTTGCTGTGAATTAAGTCACAAGGGGATGCTACCGCCGTTCGAGCGGGGCTGACAGGGGATCATGCTCACACAATGACTTCAAGTGAAGGGAACTAATCGGTTCACAAAAAGTTGCCTTACTCTGGAATTGGTATGCCGTTGGGTTCACACTTATCGGAGAAACCTAGGTCTAGGATTTGGAGTTACGAGTTTGTTGATGTTTTCAGTTGCCATCTCTGGCACATTGGCGGGGGTCTCTTTTTATGGGCTGCTGCGGTGGGGAAGAGATCCGGTGGGGGGGGGTGTTGGTCAAGGTTTTGGAGTGCCTGGGTAGGCTGCAGTCTGTTTCCAGGTGTTTGCGCCGGCCAGTCACTTTGGATTGCTCCAACAAATGTTGTTTCAATTAAGGGGTTGCTGTTATGATGAGTTTGAGTATTTCAAATTTAGGGTGTGTTTTTGTGTGGTTGTTTTTTCGGGGGGGCCTTTCGGGCGACTGAGCTTTTGGGCTTGCGCACCAGGGTGGGCATGACCTGTGAGGAAGTGGTTCTTGAATCAGATAGGTTGCGCTGTTTGTGCGCTTCCAAAATGGACCAGCTGGGTAGGGGTAAGTGGGTTTTTCTGGTAGGAGTGATGTTGTGGCTTGTTGCCCGGTGTGTGAGTGGGAGTGTTTGTGAAGCCTGGTGCTTTTTCGTCTGGTGTGATCTTTTGTCACGCTGATGGCAGTCCCATTACAGTTGTCCAGTTATTGGCTGTGTTACTGAAGGTACTGTTGACTTTGGGGTTGGAGCCTTAGCAGTTTGGCACTCATTCATTTATGATTGGGGCGGCGACGGAGGCTGCCCAGCTGGGGTGGGATTGGTCTCAGATCCGGAGAATAGGGAGGTGGAGGTCCAGGTGTTGCGAGAAATATGTGCGAAAGTAGCCCATCTTTTCTTCGTTAACATTTCTTTTTCTCCTAGGTCCATGACTCAGGCTGGCTGGCTTGAAACGGAGGGTGTGGATTATTGGACACTCCTTCGTGCTATGGGCCCCAGTGGCTGCAGAAGGGCAACTCTGTGGGCGATCTTTGGGTCTTAACAGTTCAACACATGTGGTTGTTTGGCATGGTATTGGGGGTATGCGTTGGGGGGGGTTGTTTCCTTTTCTGACTACTCTTTGTGTTACGGGTGGGGGCCCGCATGACCTGTTAGTCATTCATCTGGGCGAGAACGCCCTGGTCTCTTTATCTGGCTTAACTTTGATTAAAACAATGCAAATGGATCTGAAAGTACTCCGAGACACATGGGCGAGCACCATGATGATCTGGGCAGAATTTGTGCCTCGACTTCACTGGACTGGTGCTTGGAAGGATTCTGCGATGGACTAGGCGCGGAAGAAGCTTAACCGTTCTATGCGATTGTTTTGTAAAGATTTGGGTATTTATGCTTTGTCTCGCCCTCATTTGCAGGTTTCGAATGGCACCTATTTCGTGCGGATGGTGTCCACCTTTCTCGGGTCAATCAATTTATCTTTTAGAATTACGCGATTTAATTTCAAAAGTTCTTGATGTTCAATTGTGGTGCTCTCAGAGTTCAATTTAACTGTTGGGGTGGGGCAGGAAAACTCTAAAGGTTTTCCTCTGTGGCGGATTTAGTGGGGGGTGGGTACCCTGGAGCGGGTTGGTCCATCCTCAATAGACAGTTGTAGGAAAGGAAGGGGTATACATAAGAGTTAGGGGCTTCTGGTTTGGTTAGGTTTAACTTGGTGGGGGGTTTATCAGTGGGTAGGAATGGCCTGTTAGGCTGAGAGAAATTTGAATTAATAATTAAATAAATAAATAAAGAAGTGGTTTGAAGTTTTGTCTATAACCTATCTTAATAAAGTGGCCTTTCTTGCTGACTAAGAAGTTGTGGACATGGACTTTATTGCGCGAGGGGGGACCCGGGGAGAGCCGTGCGCGAGCCGGTCTCTCCCCGTGTAGGTTCGCGCTAGGAGATGGCCACGACAGGTGGGGTCCTGATTAGTGAGGGACAGGTGGGGCAAATAGGGTCCGCGCGAGGCAAGGGTTCATTGCGCACTAGGGAGGCGGGCGGAGAGGTTCGTTTCTGTCCCACCCACCCTCCCCCTTTTTTCTTTAGGCCTTTTTTGTTTTTTCCAGTGCTTTCCGTGCTGGTTTAGTTGTTTTTTATTTTTGCCACTTTAAGACAGGTTGTTCTCCTTTGTAGGCGGATTTAGTGGGGGGTGGGCAGCCTGGAGCGGGTTGGTCCATCCTCAATAGACAGTTGTAGGAAAGGAAGGGGTATACATAAGAGTTAGGGGCTTCTGGTTTGGTTAGGTTTAACTTGGTGGGGGGTTTATCAGTGGGTAGGAATGGCCTGTTAGGCTGAGAGCAATTTGAATTAATAATTAAATAAATAAATAAAGAAGTGGTTTGATGTTTTGTCTATAACCTGTCTTAATAAAGTGGCATTTCTTGCTGACTAAGAAGTTGTGGACATGGACTTTATTGCGCGATTGCTGCCGCAGCAGAGTTAGGCCTCCCCTACCACTATTCCTTTTGGCAGTTGGCTGAAACCCCCAGCCGCATGCCCAGGGACCTGCAGCAGAACCATCACACTGGCGACGAGGGTGGTGTGAGGACCACACGCGCACACACGTGCCTGCCTACCGCAAAGCAGGTCAGCGTTGGTGGCAGGCTCGAAGGCGCAAAGCAGGAAGTAAAATCCGATGCTGCCAGTGCGTGCCGTTCGAAGTCCGGAGGCCTTTGGAGGACGAGAAGCGCAGTAAGGTGTACGCACGTATGTGCTGGCGGCAGTGACACGGGCAGCGAGGAAGCCTACGGCAGTGTGTCTCTTAAGAGTTGCGTGTGCGGCCCTCTGAGTGGCGCGCATGTGCTGTATGCAGAAGACGTGGCTAGCGTGCTCGGTGAGCATTTGAAGCACCAGCCTGCACTAAATACCAGGCGAGGAACAAGGGGAAGGCACTGTGCCTCGGCTGATGAGGTAGGATAGTGAGGGGGAGTGCACCACACTCACTGGCAGCATTTTAGGCCCCTGGATCACAATGGAGGGGCAGATTGGTGCGCTCCTGCAGCAAGAAGCCCGGAGGGGAGCCTGTTTTGGCTGGAGACACCAGGTGGGGTGGAGCATGGTCTAGCAAGCCAGGCTACGAAGTAATGGTGACATTGAGGCAACCATGACCACTCCACAGGCAGCGCCCCAGGATGCGGGAGCTGCTGGGGGCAGGCCAGGATGGATGGCAGGTAAGGCCTTCTCTGAATTTATTAAAACATTAAGAGGAACCCCCTTCTACCCAAAGAAATCGGGTAATATACCAAAGTATCACAAAAGCTTTATCCTTTGGAGAAAATGTACTCTTATGTCTCCTATTTAATCAATCTGTTCCACTCATTCGCAATCACTCACACCACCTGCATACATTGGAAGTGAGACCATATATTCCTAATAGATAATCCTGACAACATCAGTTGTAAAAAAGTACAAAGTCTATTTATTGATTAAGAAACAGTTAAAATACACAAATAATCCTAAAGACAATAATACATAATATCATCGCTATATAACACACGATTATGACACAACATTTAGACAACCTAATTGCATAAGATTATATTTTCTCCAAAGGATAAAGCTTTTGTGATACCTCTCTAAATTTAGCCAGTTAGCAGACCCAGCTACAGAGGTGCAGCGGTGGCAAAAATTGATAGACCAGCTGGAGAACTACTTTGTGGCAACTAGAGAAATGGACAATGTTGTGAAGCACTCCACTATGCTCCTGATGGGGGGAGATGAGCTCTACAATGGGAGACACCAACAATTATGAGAAAGCCAGCAGAGCCCTAAACCGGCATTTTGACCCGCAGGTCCAGACTTTGAACCTTTCAAGCTTCGCCAGGCCAAACCGAAGGAGGACCAGTCGATTGATATATTTTCCACACGTCTGAGGAAGCTGGCGAGCACCTGCGTAGGAACTGACCAGCAGTTGGAGACAAGGGTGCAACTCATAGTGGGGTGCAAATCTCTAGAGTTGCAGAAGCTGAAATCACGACAGCCTGGTATATAGTTGGATGACATCTTGGTCCTGGGGAGATCACACGAGCTGGCAGATGTCAGGGATGGAGAGTTGGAGGTAGCATTGTCTAAGAGATCCATGAGCACCCAACCCCTATATCCTGCACCCATTATGGAGGAAAGGGTGAATACTATCAGGGAAACTTACACCAGAGGAGCGGGCCCCAACACAGGCATGGAGGAGTGACAGAACAAGCAAGGGTGCAGGAACTGTAGGCTAGCAAATAATTCCCAGAGGGGATGCCCGGCGCAGGGGCGAAAGTGTCTCAAGTGTAACAAATATGGTCATTTTGCAAAGATGTGCCAGAGTGCGGCGAGAGCTGGTACGAGTCGGGCCAAAGGCCAGAGGTTCCTGAGGAGCGCCAAGACTGTCCAGGAGGTGGAGGAGCTGGATAGTAGGTGTCAGAACCTAACGGTAGCCGAAGACGAGGATGATGACAATGTCTTTGTAGTATTGAACGTTCGAGGAGACAAACACCACAAGAAGACAGCCCCACTGTGTCAGAAACGGAAAGGAAATAATTGCATTTAAATGCTTATTGACACAGAGCATCCCTGAGCTATGACCCAAACTGCGATTGATGCCAACTACAGCCAAAATACCCACCTATGGAGGACACACACCAATTCCCCTCCAAGGTGTAATTGCCGTTGACGTCAAACATCAGGACAGAACATCATTCACAAGGTTATATGTCACCTGTGACTGGGCAGGGTCACTGCTGAGTTGCCATACCGCTAAGAATCTGGGGCTAGTAATGTTTGCAAGGCACATACATCAGTCGCAGGTGGAAGCGGTGCTGGAGGAGTTTCCCGAACTCTTCCGAGAATTGGGATATCTGAAGGGAGTAGAGGTTCAGCCCCACATTGATGACACCAACAAGCCAGTCACTCTCCGACACCGCAGGGTACCTTTTCATCTTTGTCCACTGGTGGAAGCTGAACTGGATCGTCTGGAGAAGGAGGGAGTGATAAAAAAAGTATTGGGACTGACGCCTTGGGTATCGCTGTTGTTAATAGCACCAAAACCCAAACAGCCAGGGGAAATCAGACTATGCGTGGACATGAGGCTACCCAACAAGGCAATATGCAGAGAGAGACACATCAGTCCAACAATAGACGAGATTGTGGCGGACATCAAGGGGGCGCAATGGTTCTCCAAAGTGTACCTCAACTCAGGCTACCATCAGCTGGTGTTAGCGGAGAAGAGTCGATACATAACAGCATTCTCGACACATGTTGGGCTACACCTTTTTCAAACGCCTGAGCTTTGGGGTATCATCTGCAGCTGAGGTATTCCAGGATGCAGTAAGAGAAGCTTTGTCAGGATTGATGGGCGTGATCAATGTCAGCGACGACATTCTCATTTTCTCCAAATCACTATAGGGGCCCCATGTTCGCCTAAGACCTACCCTCAAGAGGCTAGTCAAACAGGGCCTGACACTACACAGAGCAAAGTGACTTTTATGACAATGAGGTTGAATTCTTCGGATACCGGTTCTCAGCGAAAGGCCAACAGGTGGATCCAGGGAAGGTGGAGGCCATCAGGGTAGCGCCCATTCCCCAAACACAGTCAGAGGTCAGAAGCTTTTTGGGGATGGCTAACTATTGTGGCCGTTTCATTCCACAACTAGCAACCCTCTCGGAACCACTCCGCAGGCTGACAAAGAAAGATGTGCCGTGGCATTGGACCGATGAAGAGGCACGAGCATTCAACGGCATCAAAAGTGCACTGCTAAAAGGAGCCACTGTGGCCTATTTCCAATCTGGGACAGCAACAGAGCTAATAGTGGAGGCCAGCCCAGTGGGGTTGGGAGCGGTACTCCTCCAGAAGAACGCACAAGGTGCCCGGGTGCCAATCGCGTATGCCAGTAGAGCGCTCATGGCAGTGCAGATGAGGTATGCTCAGATTGAGCGTGAGGCGCTGGCAATATGATGGGCATGCCAACACTTTGACATTTACCTGTGTGGACATACATTTACGATAGTCATGGATCACAAGCTGTTGGCATCGCCATTAACAGGCAGATCCAACATTATAGGTTTGATGTGGTTTATTGTCCCGGGGCAAACAACACGGCGGACTACATGTCAAGGCACCCCATAGCTCTGCACGTTGGAAGCAAGGGTGAGGTGGACAAAGGAACAGAGCTGTTTGTGCGACAGATTGTGGAGGTGGCATGCCCCCAGGCATTGTCAAATAGAAGAAATACTGGAGCCTGCCAGACAAGATGGGTGTTTACAGGCCGTGAAGGGGTTGCTCCCTGACCATCAATGGAAGTGGTTCTAGCAAGAATCTGGCCGGTTAACAGAAGAGGAACGAGAATACCGTGAACGCATATGGAGATGCCGTGAAGCGCTAAGTGAAGCCATCATTGGAGTAATCCTCAGGGGCACCCGACTGGTGATACCAGCAAAACTCAGGAAAAGGACAATCAATCTGGCCCACCACAGCCACCAGGGAGTAAAGAAAACCAAGGCACGGCTGCAGTCCAAAGTGTGGTTTCCCGGTGTGGACCGCATGGTAAAAGAAAAGATGCGAAGATGCCATGCCTGTTTGATAACAGGAGCCGATCTGCCCTTGACTCCCATTGTCATGGCGGGGCCCAGCCAAACACTGTGGGCTCAGGTGAGCCTGGATTTTGGAAGCTTCCCCAATGGAAAACAAACAGTAGTAATGGTCGACAGTCATTCCAAGTTTCCAGTGGTAGAGATGGTAAAGTCCATAGTGTTTGACTGCATTCAGCCAGTGCTGGATAAGGTGTTTGCACTCCTGGGGATGTCCGAAGAAATACGTACAGACAATGGTCCTCTGTTTCAGGGACAAGACTTCAAAGAGTATCTGTATCAGCATGGCATTAAGCAACGCCGAGTAACACCTCAGTGGCCCTCAGCGATGTGGAAAGATTTGAGGACCATGAACAAGGCTTTGAGGATTGGAGTGGATCAGGCGGAAAAACTGGAGAATTGCCTGCACCGGTTCCTAAGAGCATACCGCCATACCCCCACTGCACTACCAGGGTATGCAACTGTTACCACGCAATTTTTACAACACATACTGTTACAACGCACACCATTACAACACAGGATCATTCACAACGCATACCTTTACAACGCATGACAATACATCGCAGATACTATTACAACGCATGCCATTACAACGTAAGTATAGGTAAGTATATCATTTTATTTAACCTTTTTTAAAATTACCAAAATATTACAAATAAATAAAATAAATTAATTAAAGTAATTTTATATATAGTTTGGGTTTTGAGGTACAGAGGTATTTTTAGGGTTCAGGGTTGGGCTTGGGTTTTGGGATACAGGGGTATTTTTAGGTTTCTGGGGTGGGTTTGGGTTTTGAGGTACAGGGGTATTTTTAGGGTTTCAGGGTTGGGTTTGGGTTTTGGGGTACAGGGGTATTTTTAGGGTTCAGGGTTGGGTTTGGGTTTTGGGGTACAGGGGTATTTTTAGGGTTCAGGGTTGGTTTTGGGTTTTGAGGTACAGGGGTATTTTAAGGGTTCAGGGTTGGGTTTGGGGTTTGTGGTACAGGGGTATTTTTAGGGTTCAGGGTTGGGTTTGGGTTTTGGGGTACAGGGGTATTTTTAGGGTTCAGGGTTGGGTTTTGGTTTTGAGGTACAGGGGTATTTTTAGGGTTCAGGGTTGGGTTGGGGTTTTGGGGTACAGGGGTATTTTTAGGGTTCTGGGTTGGGTTTGGGTTTTGAGGTACAGGGGTATTTTCAGGGTTCAGGGTTGGGTTTGTGTTTTGGGTATAGGGGTATTTTTAGGGTTCAGGGTTGGGTTTGGGGTTTGGGGTACAGGGGTATTTTTAGGGTTCAGGGTTGGGTTGGGGTTTTGGGGTACAGGGGTATTTTTAGGGTTCTGGGTTGGGTTTGGGTTTTGAGGTACAGGGGTGTTTTTAGGGTTCAGGGTTGGGTTTGGGTTTTGGGGTACAGGGGTATTTTTAGGGTTCAGGGTTGGGTTTGGGTTTTGGGGTACAGTGGTATTTTTAGGGTTCTGGGTTGGGTTTGGGTTTTGAGGTACAGGGGTATTTTTAGGGTTCAGGGTTGGGTTTGGGTTTTGGGGTACAGGGGTATTTTTAGGGTTCAGGGTTGGGTTTGGGTTTTGCGGTACAGGGGTATTTTTAGGGTTCAGGGTTGGGTTTGGGGTTTGTGGTACAGGGGTATTTTTAGGATGGGGTATTTTTAGGGTTCAGGGCTGGGTTTGGGTTTTGGGGTACAGGGGTATTTTTAGGGTTCAGGGTTGGGTTTGGGTTTTGGGGTACAGGGGTATTTTTAGGGTTCAGGGCTGGGTTTGGGTTTTGGGGTACAGGGGTATTTTTAGGGTTCAGGGTTTGGTTTTCGTGTACAGGGGTATTTTTAGGGTTCAGGGCTAGGTTTGGGTTATGGGGTACAGGGGTATTTTAAGGGTTCAGTTTTATTAAAATACTTAAATTAAATACATTTATTTTAGTAATTTTAATGTTTTTTAAATAAAGTATATATATATATATTTAATTTTAAAATTACAATGACATTAATAAATTATGTATTTAATAAATAAAATCAATTAAATATGTATTAATTACATTTTTTAAAACAATAATATAATAATATAAAAATATAATATACTTACCTAAACTTACGTTGTAATTGCATGCGTTGTAATAGTATCTACGATGTAATGTCTTGCGTTGTAAAGGTATTCGTTGTAAAAGATCCAGCATTGTAAATATTGCGTTGTAATGGTATGCGTGGTAAAAGTATGCGTTTTAACGTCATACATCCCACTACCAGATGTGCTCTCAGTGACTTACTCATGAAGCAAGAGGTGCGTGACAGCATTCCCATGAGCGACCAATAGGCCCCAGCTGTACTGGATACCGAGTGCACCCAAGCTCGGCGACGACGCAACAACAACCGAGCCAGTCAGAAAAGGGGACCGCGCCCGTCAGCCATACAGGAAGGGGACCACTTGGTGGTGAAAGACCGGCATCTCGGGTCAAAGTTTTGCACGCCATTTGAACGTGGGCTATGGAAGGTGGTGCAGGTCAAAGGATCCATGATCACAGTACGAAGAGGTGCACAGCAGATAGCACGCAATGCATCGTGGTTCAAAAATGCCCGAAAATCGGAGGAGCGAGCGACCAACTCCGAGCCCGTTGAGTGGAATGATGGTGAAGGTTCCCAGCCGGAAGGAAACACTGGGGCTGAAGACATCACAGGGGAGGAACGAGAGGAGAGCCCTGGTAAACAGGCGGCAGATATCACCGTGTCTGTGGATCCGAGGGAAGAAGCATTCGAGAACACTGAGGCAGTCAGCACTATGGCCCACATGCATCATTCCTAGAAATTGCGATTTCTTAAATGCGATTGACAAGGAATCGCAATTAAGAAATCGCAATTTGCTATTCATCATTTGTCGCAATTTTTTTGCGATTTGCAGAAAATCGCAATTTAGTGCGAATCGCTTTTAAAATGCAAATTCTTAATTGCGAATTCGCATTTTGCGAATTCGCAAATTGCGAAAAACCCCACATGCTGAATTGCTTTACTCTGATTGCCAGGAAGCCAGAAAGGCAATCACAGGCACCTGTGAATTGGTTTGAATGTGGCTCTGGCAGTTGGATTCAGAGGCTGTTTGGAGAGGTTGCTGCTGCAGTCTGTGTGCTTCACTTTTGGGGAGAAATAAAGATGGAAAATCAAGAGGCAGAGGGGCCCTCAAGAAAAAGGAAAATTAAGTTTTCTGACAAGGAACTTGAAATCCTAATTGAAGAGGTGACTGACAGGCATGATCAACTGATTGGCAAGTTGTCACATAAGGTGCCAGATGCAGTGAAAAGAAATATCTGGATCAACATACAAACCAAGGTAAATGCTGTTGGTGTTGCCCACCGTGAAATCAGCAACTTACAAAAAAGGTGGTACGACTTGCGCAGTCGCGCAAAGGAGAAGATTGCGACCAGAGTAAAATCTGCTAATAAAACTGGAGGTGGACCCCCTAAAGACATACCTACAACCCCTTTGGATGACCTTGTTGAAGGGACACTTTTGACTGAGGCAGTTGTGGGTGTACACAACATAGACACTTCTGATCTCATTACACCTTCTGAAGGTAAGTGTGATTTTGAAATGTTACAAAACCTACTTAATATAAAATTGTGGCCTTTGGCAAAGTGCAAACAGTGAAAGTGGGTTTTAAAAATCTCTATTTAGTCCTTGCATTACATTATGTGAAGTTTCCTGCATCAGAGTACTAACATTTCAAGCTTAAAGCAATGCATCTTGGGAAATGTAGTTTTTTGAGAAAGATGTTGTGGGGTCACAGACAAATCAGTAGCCTTCAGTGACACACATAGCAATTACAATGTTAATGAAAGCATCTCAAGGACACAAGTAGACATGATGTAACTTATTTTTATTTGAACATTTCAAAAGCAACATGGAAAGTAAAATATTTTTTTCACCTTTTTTCTAACAGAATTACTTCAACAATTGATAGAGCAAGATTTGCGGGATTTCAGTACACTAGAAATAAATGTCATTGAAGAGGGAAATAATCCAAGCACTTCCACTGCCAATCTTCAAGTAAATGAAAGGCAAAGAGTACGCCAGTTATTGCAAACTGATTCAGAGGAGGGTAACAGTCAACAAAATCCAGTGTCAAGATCTGAACCCAGATCAACAGTCACCAATGCAAGGCCTAGTAGGCGAAGGAGGCAAAGTCAATTTTATAGGCGACGTCCCAGAACAACAAATTTGCTCACATTTGAAGACGGGTCATGCACTGGCAGTGTTGTTGAGGACAACATTTTAAAGATACAGCGCCTGCAAGGCAAAGATGTCAGAGTTATTAAAGGCAAAATTGGACATATGTCTAAACTGCTAGGTGGAATTCACAGCACTATGAATAGGATGGTTGAGGCATTAATAAAAGGCCATGAGGCAAGTGCTAAGAAACTTGGCAGGTTTGCTTAGTCTATAGAATCAATGTGCACTGTCATGAAAATGCAACATGAAGAAAGTATGAATAGGCACCTGAGGCTAATGACCAGCTTACATGGTCAGAATAGACAGTTGTCACGCATTTCAAATATTGCAGCACAAATCAGCAAACAAAATGTTGTCATAAATGAAAAATTAAATGATGTTTTGGTTGACATGTCAAGGGGAATGGTGAGAGGGAATGATTCAATACAACCTACTAACAGTTGTGAACCACCAGGGATGACTTTATCAAATGTTAACAGTGTTAAGGGTCCACAAAATGTAGACCCACCAGAGTGTTCAAAATCTGTTACAAGACGTAGTTATAGGAATGTGAAAGAAGGTAGCATGTTGGTATTGGAGAAAGATAAAATTGCTGGGAAGGCATTAGGTCTGCGAGGCCGTAAAAAGTAAAATGAAATTTAATTTTTTTCAAACCATGACTATTTGAAGATTGTTGCAGTTACCAAAAGTTCCATATTTACAAGATGTTTTGCCCACATCAGAAATGTCTTTATTTGATTTGATTAGTGGCTGTAAAAGGTACTTTGCATGCACATCATCTTATGTTTTCTTGAAATGCATTTCATTTATAAAATTAAATAAAGCATTGTACCTCATTCAAAAATAATTTTGTGTAATCTCTGCTCTTCTTCTCCTTCCTTCTGCGGCTTCTGGTCCATGTTGTCTGGCTGGGGTTGCTGTGGTTGATTGTTATTTGGTGGTAGGAGATCTTCTTCTTCCACATGGATGCCTCTCTCTGTTGCCATGTTGTGTAGCATTGCACAGACAGCTACTATTTTACAGCATATTTTGGGATTATACTGCAAACTTCCACCGGTCTTATGCAATATGCGGAACCTTGATTTTAAAACACCAAAGGTCCTGTCAATGACATTGCGAGTTGATTTGTGAGCTTGATTGAAATGTTGCTCCTTTCTAGTTGCAGGGTTGAGGTATGGAGTCAAAATATAAGACCGGACACCATAGGCACTGTCACCTTTTAAAATAACATGGTTATTCAAATGTAATTATCAAAACTATGACAGTATTTGACTGTTGAAAAGTTAATGATAAAAGATTTTTCATATTTACCTAGCAAATTTCCATCTCCAAACTGTCCAGCAAGAAGTCTGGCATGTATTGCGCTGTGCTTAAAGATGTATGAGTCATGGGCACTGCCAGGGTAACTAGCCACTATGTCAGTGATAATGGTGTTTGCATTATATATCACCTGAATATTGAGAGAGTGGAAAGATTTCCTGTTACGGTATATATACTCATTTACTGAGGGCGGACATATAGGTACATGGGTGCCATCCACACAGCCTATTACATGCGGGAATTGTGCCATGCTATAAAAATCTACTTTAGTTTTCAACAATTCCGGTTGAGTAGTAGGAAACTTTATATAATTCCTAATTCTTTGCAACATAGCATCCAAAAAAGCATTAAAAAATCTAGAAAGTGAGCTCTGGGAAACACCACCAGCAATGGCTACTACTCCCTGAAAAGAACCAGAAGCTAAGAGGTGTAGAGAGCATAGGACTTGTACATGGGTAGGTATTGCTTTTGTCCTTCGAGTCTCCCTTTGCAAAATAGGATCTAAATCATTAATTAAATCTAAAATTAAATTACCAGTGAGCCGGTACCTATCATAAATCTCATCATCAGTTTGCCCAAGCAAGGTTATGCGTACTCTAAATATTCGCTCTTGTATCTGCCTTCTCCTCCATCCAGCAGCTACTCTCAATCTGTGGCGGCGTGCCAAAAAGAAAAGTGCTGCCATTGTCCAATGCTGTTCTGTGAAGCCCAACAAAAGAGGGAACTTGATTGGCAGCCACACTATATAAGGCTGGTGTCTATCAGCAAGGCACTTGTGATATATGTTCTGCTTTCAAGAGCAGTACAAATGAATGCGAGTTTAAAACCTACATTTACACACCCTAATGTCTTTCAAATGTTTACATCAGCAAATCCTATGGAAATAGTGTTTCATGGTAGTAGCAGCATTACTTTATCAATACATATGTACAATTTTGCCTACCAACCCATCCAAAAAACATCATTGTAAAGGCTTTTGAAGGTACATCAGAACATTCATCCTGTTACATTATAATGTATAACACACCATTGTGTGCATGTGTGAGGTCACACACCATCAACATATGACATGTTTAATATATGGCCTGTTTCAAATAAAGTAATACTGATTGGTAAATTTGGAAGGCTACTTCCACTTCCATGAAGGCCCAACACTGCTGTTTTCATGTAGAAAACTACTTTTCCTAAGTCTGCGAATATTTAACACCAAGTCAGACTTCTTCTAATTTTTGGAAATGCAATTTGCGATTTCATGTGAAATCGCAAATTGCGAATTTTGATGCATTGGTTAAATTCGCAATAAAATGCGATTCGCATTGATTGCGAGACATTTAAGGAATCGCAAATGTGATTGCGATTCCTTACTTTGCGAAAAAATACAAAAAAATTCATGCATCTCAAATACACAGATTGCATTCGCAAACGGGTGAAAAATGCGATTCGCACCGAATGCGAATGCAATCTACTTTGATGCATGTGGGCCCTATGTATTGAGGAGCAAATCTAAACCCGTACTCGAATGTGGGAGATTTCTTGTGCTGAAGAAGAGAGGAAAAGTGAGCAGTCGAGAGATGAACATACCCTGACATGAACTGTTACAAACTTTGTTACTGTGGTTTGTATCCTCACATCTTCCGTGGAATAGATGGGATGTAGTGAGCCACCCGGCCACTGCACTAGATTGTTCCACCCGCAACTTCCTGGGCCGGGCTCGGACCAGGGAGTATAAATAAACGGCGACATCAGCCCACATGGCTGACGGCGCGGACCAAGGAACGGTGCATATGCGTCCCTTATTGCTGGCGCAGCAGAGTTAGGCCTCCCCAACCGCTATCCCTTTTAGTAGTCGGTTGAATCCCCCCCAGCCGGATGCCCAGGGACCCACCCCCCACAGGAGAGCAATCACAAACACCCTATCGGGGACGTGAATGAAAATTCAGTACCTTGGTAAGTCATGTTTAATGGGAGCATCGCGACTCTCAATGTGTTCACATTTTTCATTTTCAAATAAGTTGAGAGAGCCGTGGCCCCTATTGTTAATGCGGAAGACAGCGCTGCTCAAATAAACACATAATAATTTCGGTAGTGAAATTAAAACATAACATTATTTTGGTGGCTGAAAAAACATAATTAAAAACAGCGTGTTGAGCTGTGCTGCTGTCAAATAAAAATATTATGTTCAGTCAAATTAGAGTAAGACGAGCATTGTGGTTAAATAAAAATGGTGAGACACTTATCCCAAGCAGGAGCCATTTTCAACTCAGGAAATATATTTTTCACAGTTAGGATTACAAAATAAAGTATACAACAAGTAATACGAATATATTACTCCTCCCTACTCTGATTCTGCACACTGACCTAAGCACCATGCTCCAAAACCGCACTCCAGCTCAAGAGGGGCTGCCAGCACACATGTCAAACTATGCCTCCTCCTTCAGTGAGAACGGGTTGGTGAAATAGGACATGGCAGGCAGCTGCAGCCCAAGGAGAGGGAGCGAGCTGCAAGGGAGCCTGTGAGAGCGGGGGAGGAGCCTTGGCATCCGTGAAGCCAGCACAGCGCTAAGCCAGGGGAAACACACAAATAAAACAAGTTACAGTAAAGAGATTGTAAAACCAAAAGCCGTCTGGAGCCACTACCACATGAAACTAGCCGAGGATTGAAAACAAGAGAGAGGGGCCATCACACGCTGTGATTGGGATAATTGTTACCAGATGTCCCCGTAAACAGAAAGAAAAGATAAAGAAGGGGCCATCACACGCTACTCAGTGTGATGGCCAAACAACATGTCCACTAAGTGAAATCGCAACAAGCACACAAGGGAGGGACACTTGTAAAACTGCCCCAATAAAAAGGCTGCATTTCTTAATGACAAAGGCAACAGCCAATAACAACTACTTAAATTTGTAATATCCATAAAATACAATACAACAGGTCTTGCAGACAGCGCAAGCGCTGTCGAGGCTCAGCCTAAAAATCAATATTGTTTGCAGTATTTCAGATTTTGCTCAGATTGACCAAACTTTAGTGTGGGTGTTACCCAATGCAAAGAGGCACAAGTGACAGAATCAATAAAATTTAGCCTGCACAATCATTTTTGTACAGAAATTTTACGTGAGCATGGAATTGAAGCTTACGTGAG
Organism: Lissotriton vulgaris; assembly: GCF_964263255.1. Classification (NCBI taxonomy): domain Eukaryota; kingdom Metazoa; phylum Chordata; class Amphibia; order Caudata; family Salamandridae; genus Lissotriton; species Lissotriton vulgaris. Next base: position 1,569,355,296 of record NC_141687.1, read on the forward strand.
CATGGAATTGAAGCACCACTAAATCACATAGTGTGAAACCAATGATAATCCATGGAAAGTGTGTGTAACGGAGAAAGAGCTGGGGAAGCACCTCGAGAATTCCATTTAACACCACGTCAACTAAATACATGCAAAGTAACGTGCTTTGACCTTGCATGAATGTGTGAAATCCTTGAGCCAAGTAAAAACAAGCGCAAACAATGAGCAAAAAGTATATAGTTGCTCAAGAGGCAATTTAAATAACCAGTTTCCTCAAATTACACATAATTTAACATACAGTTGCAAAGTTGCCTGTACAAAGAGATTCACTCTGGAGGTTGTACCTCAAGTGTAAAAGTCATGCTAACACTGCTTGGCCCCCAATGTGGGCCTCTCACAGCAACACCCATGGAATCTGAAGCATCCCCAGATTTACGAGGAATCGTAAACCTCGGAATGCATCAGACTCCTGCACCACCCAGTGGTGGCTGGCATCAGAGGTGGCTGGGTGGGGGTGGATGAAACAAACAAGAAAAAATAACTAACCCTCCTCCGCTACCTCGCAACATCGCTCCTCTGGCCGGAACAGGAAGCATACCCAGGCTCCCCTAAGCCAAACACAATGCTGCAATGCAGCGTTGTGATTAGTCTGAGCACTGCCTTTTTTAGCTGTGTTATGTTGCTACCTTGTCACGCGCCAGGACGCTCCTTTGCTGGAGCAGCTGTGCGTGTTATAAATTTCCATAACATAACATAACATAACACTGTGGTTCGGTGCTCAGACAGGAAGTGGGATCCTGGGCATGATCTCCACCCAGGCTGCAGTACAGCCTGGGTGTAGAACATACAAAGTGTGCATGAATGTTTGGCCAGCCTGAGACGGCCAGCCAAACTTCATGCACACTTACAGAGTTTGCTCACCACTCCCCCTGCTCCCCTGTCATTGGAGCAGGCCCACCATGCAAAGCTGCTACAGCACGCCAAAATAAAATGACAATAACATCAAGTTATTATCATTTTATTTTTCCTTTATTTCACTTCTGCAAAGCGAAGGAGCGGCGCTCCAGGGAAGGCGTAGGAGTGGTGCAATGAAGAAAAATAATTTTTATTTTCTCCTTGTGTTTTCCTGTTTTTATGCGTGCTGCATTCTTCCATACACATAGAAAGAGGAAAATGCCATCGCTGAGGGTTTTTGTTCACAAAGGTTTACCTTCCTGCACAAAACCAGCCACCCCGCAACGCAGGCGAAGCCTGACTTCGTACCCTCTCATGGCATGATTGAGACCTTGGTGCGAAAAAATATTCTCCCCTTTTCTGTAGAAATGCTCACATTTGTGGACACTTCACCTGTACTATTTCCTTCACTATTCTCGTATCACCGGATTAGACGGGTCATATGCCAGTGAACAGTACTATAACCAAGTTATCTCTCTATCTTTGAGGACTGTCCCAAATATTAATGATGAACAGTTGGATGATAGTCTAGTCTTCATATAGAGATTTGTAGTGGAAGTTGTACCTCAACCAGAAGGTTTATGCTGAATACCCTTTCCCACCTTTGTGCCCTATTGCAATGAAAAGTCTTGATTAGCATCCTACAAACAAGACTCTTTTTGCATTTGTGTACCTCAACCTGCCAGTAAAATAAATCATATTTTTTTCAAAAGGTACAGCTTTTTAAACTGGTGGCCCACATATCCTAATAAGAGTTATATAATTCCTCACAGTGATTCGTTTATCAAAGCATTACAAATCAGATTGATTTAAAATATGGAAATGCTTGACCACACAACATTGTTTGGGTCGGATAGTGATCGATTAAACTTTTCTTGTCATAGTAAAGTCCATAGGAATTAAGGATAAAAAGAAAAAAACACCACACAGTGAGTGGTTGTGCTTGATGACTATAGAGGATGGGGCATGAAGGTCTACAAATTGCATTAAAAATAAGGTTCTTTTGATAATTCCGGCACCAGTTCTGCACACTCATCTAAAATCTAGGAACTGTATTATTCGTTGTTTTGAATGCCCCTTTATTTATTTCAGCCCAAAAGTGTTTATGATTCTGTTGTTGACCTGCATGTAGCAATGTGGTCTAAATGCCCTCACTGTGGTTGTATTTTGCCACCCTGTTTGCATTTTTATAGGCCTGTTTTATTCCGGCAATATTGGCAATTAAGTCTTGACTCTGTAGGGGGCGTGGCTTTTTCGCCGAGGAGTGATGGCGACTTCTCGGTGAGCTCCGCGGTGTTGCGGAGCAGATTTCGGACCTCAATCTGCGCTTCAGAGGACTTTATGCAGTGTGCCAGTCGTCGGAAGATGCCCTGCACGTGATAGCGTCCTTGTTCGCTGTCTTCCAGCCTCTCTTCGTCCAATTTTTGCTACCGGTAACTTTTCCCATTTTTGGACGTGGGCGGCCGCCATTTTGTGCCACCGAGCCCACGTCCTTTCAGCAGCCTAATGCTCCCTCTGTTGCCGGTATGCTGACCCTCCAGCAGTTATGTTTATCGCGTTACCACTTTCCTGTAACAGCTTATTCTCGTGTGGTGTAAAGCGCGATGTTTATCTGCTATTTCTGGTGCTTTTCTCTGTCAGCTGCTTCTGCTTTACCTACTCTGTGGAAACACTGGCCGCCATTTTAAATACTGGCGTGAACGCCCGTTTTTTTTGTTCCGTTGCTCCTGACATGCTGTTTTATTTACAATTGCTCACAGTTATTCTATGAATGGAGTTCTTATTTCCACAGTAGACCTATTCATCCTGAAAGCTATGTTTTTCATCCTGTATGGAATTTACTCCTTCTGTCAGGCAACCAATCTATTCTTTTTAAACAAGGTCTATCATCTTCGCATCTATGTTTGCCTCCAAACTCGTTTGGAATTGACACATATTGACTTATCCTGCATATTTTTTGAGCGAGACTGTATGTGATTACATTTTTGAATTTCAGGTGTTCATTTGCATCTCTTGTCTCAGTGCTTTTACGAGGTGCTTGCTCTTATAAAGCCGTGCAGTTTGTTACCTTTTGGGTGTATTCTCACGTTTACAACATGGCTCATGAGTCAGGCAATTCAAAATCTTCTCTCACTGGAACTAAATCAAAGAGACCAAAAAATGACCCGCCTTCTCCTATTTTGACATCTCCAAATCCTGTTCTGGACTCTATTTTGGAGGAAGTCCGTGGTCTCTGTATTATGATATTCCTTAAATCCCACCATAGGTGTTTGTGACATCTGTCAGGTTTCTTGCAATAACAAAACCTCATGTTCTTGCAGAAATTTGTGCAAATTGTCCTCGTCCACCTTACTGATTAGGCCATTCACATTCCAAGAATATATTTTACATGGATAAACCTGTAGAAAGGAGCCATGGCCATGTAGAGGTGAGCCAGCATGTCTCACTCATGCCTCTCTATTGCGCAGGGCCGGACTGGCTATCAGGCGTTTTGGTGGGCTGCAAAGCTGGGGGCTGATTTCACTGCAGTGGGGGCTGATTTTGTGGATGGGGATCCATATGTACTTCTAAATAAAGAAAGCAAAACAAATGATTTTAAACCCTTTCATGCTGATGACGGCCCCCAGCCGTCATGCACTACTAAGCCGCCATAAACCCGCCCAATCGCGATTCTGCCGAACAGGCACAGAATCGCGGCCGCATGGAAGGGGTTAAAGCATACTTTAAAACTGTTTGGTATTGCATTGTTTACTTAAAAATGCCCGGTAGCCAGTCTGGCCCTGCTATTGCGCCTGCTAACAGGGGGCCCATCTTGCTGGTACTCGTCATAGATGTCTGACTGCTGTGTTGATGTTAGGGCAGATATGTGGATATTTATTTGCAGTCCTTACTTGACTACCATAGGATGATTCGAGCCGATCACCCCCTTCAGCATGCCTGGCAGTGGCTTTGGCTTTATCAGCGGGCTTGGACAGCGTACTGGCTCAACCTTCTTCATTTCGATGCTCCATACTACAAAGATTTCCATACACTGCCATACTTGGGCTGCAATGGTTTCCTCCGATGAGGTAGTGATAATGATATCAGCCCCTGGTTGCTCGGGATTTGGTCTAAACTCAATTGTGTCCAGACCTGATGTAATTTAGGCCCGGCAATGCTTCAAGCAATCTTAGTACTGTGCTTCGGTTTACAATGTGGTGAGCACCCCATGAGTTGTAATGTGGAATCAACTCAATTTTTACACATTCCTGAACTGTAAAGCCCCGCACCTGTCCCCGGTCCCCCTCCGTGGGGTTTACCGCTGATGGCCATACATAGGTTTTTCTGTTATGTTTGGTTAACTCAACAGGAGAATGGGGGCGTGGCCAAGCAGCATGGCCGACAGGACGTGAGCTCTGCCAGCTCCCGTCCTGCGGACCCGAAAATCCTGTGGATAATCCTGCCCTGGCTCCGGTGTGCCATCCTGAGCGACCGGACATACTACGGAAGGTGCGGGGACCAGTCTGGCCGAATCTCGGCTGGCAGTAATAACGGAGTGGCCGCGGAGCAGCCCCGGTGATTGGAGAGCGGCCGCCTCACCTACGCGAGCCCGTGGTCTGGGCCTGGTCGGCCGGGAGTGGCCATAGCCTGAAGTGCTTCGGTGGGCCGGCGGGGGACTTGAGGTGATTGTCCCGGGCCTGGACGCTGACCTGGGGGGCGAAGCCGTGAGTGGAGGAGCAGCGGCCGGTGCCGGCCCGAGAGACGTCCCTGGAGAAAGCTCGGCCCAGGTGCAGATGACCGCGAGCACCGGCTGGCGGACAAGGGGGTCGGAACCCGTGGGGACGCCTCGGCGTGCGCTTGCCTGACTGTGCGGCTGCCGGCCTGGACGAGGGTCTACCACCCCGGAGCGGGGGACCGACTGGAGAGCTGAGGACCGGAGCGTGCCCCTCCCCCACCGGGCCGCCATCTTGGGGTCGGTCGTCGGACCGTGGACACCGGAGTGACCGGCGGCGCCTGCAGGCCCAGGTCCCAGAAGTAGCAGCTGCGTGGCCGTGAGGTGAGAGCGGGCTGGGGGCTCAGAGGAGCACAGACAGGCGGAGTGACCGGCGCAGTCACAAACGCTGAGCCCCTGCCTGATCACACGAGGCCGGCACAGTTCTCCCGGGTCTTTCTGCATCCTGGAGCACAGGGGGGGAGGGGCGCAAGACCCCCCCACTGATTACCGGCGGGGGCCCTGGGCCGCTGAGGACTCCACTGGTCGAGGGGCGCAGATTGGACTCCAGATTGCGGAGCCGAGATGGGGCGCCTGGGGGACCCCCCCTTCCTAACTGATAGCGGGGAGATCAGGGCGCACAAACTGCTCAGCCCATACTAGCCGGAGGTGGAGAGTGGAGTGACCTCCTCCCTGTGGAGCCCGGCTGGACGAGGGGACACAGCGCCGCACTCACTGGGGGCCACAGGGTACCTTGACGAGACCGCGCCACCCAGCTGGCGTGGTGTGGTTCCCGGATTTCTCCTTGCTGGGGTACGACGCTTCCCGACGGTGCCTGCACTCTCTGGGCCTTGCCTGTAACAGGAGTGTTGGGGGAGTGTGGAAGCCGGACTGACCGTGCAAGGCTGGGCGCTTGAGCGCGACTCCGCACGGAACTCTTCACAGACTGGGTGGAGGCGAGATTGGGCTTGCTGCTGCTTTGAAGCCATCCCTGCGTTGGGATCAACCCGAGGATGCGTAAGGACAGGGCGTCCCGATCGTCACAGGCTAACACGATCACCCAGTATACCACGCAGAGACTGCAGCCCCAACGGATTACACGCCAATCAGGCCAGGATGAGGATCCTGGGGGCTCCGGTGAGCCCACCCGTGCGGAACTCCTAAAGGCTATCCAGGGCTCCCACACGGCGCTGGAGAGGCAAATAGAAACAGTCTCCATCGACGTCAATCTCCTGCGGACGGACCTCCGCAAGGTGGCGGACAAAGTCACGGAGGCGGAGGCCAATATCGGGCAGCTGCAGGGGGAGGTAGCCTCTCTCCGGAAGACGGTCACACACCTTACAGCGACGACTGGTGCCTTAGAACGGAGAGCTGAGGACGCGGAAGGGAGGGCGCGTCGCAGCAACATTAGAGTCTTAGGGGTGCCGGAGAGGATGGAGGCGGGAGATCCTGAACGTTTCCTGGAATCATGGATTAGAGCGAAGCTGTGCCCGCAGGGTCTCTCGGAAGTGTTTGTCATCGAAAGGGCTCACCGGGCCATGGTTCCCCCGCCGCAGCCGGGGGCCCCGCCGCGAGCTCTGATCTCCAAGATATTGAATTATCGGGATCGGGACTGCATCCTGCGAGCGGCGAGGGAAAAACCGGACCTAACCATTGAAAATAGCCGGATTTCAATATACCCAGACTATACCCACCAGGTTCAGGAGATGAGGAAATCCTTTTTGGGGGTTAAACAGAAGCTCCGGGCGATGCAGTTGCAATACATGCTGCTGTACCCCGCCAAACTCAAGGTGCTGGCACAGGGCAAGGCACACTTCTTTGAATCCCCGGAGGAGGTGTGGGAATGGTTGGAGGTCAGGGGAGACGGGGTTCCACCGGGAGCCCGTGGTGGATCCAAGGAGACATGGGGGAGCCGACCCCAGCGACAGCGGAGGCCCCGAGGCGGACGGAGACGACGCTCTACATCGGAACACGCTGAGGAACCTAGAATCACGGTTGGGGCTGATGGGGGAATGCTCCTGGAACCCTTGCTACAGGGGGCCGGGGCGGAGTCTCAAAACCCGCCGGAACCTACGGAAATCCTGGTCCCAGACACGATTCCAGCTGCGGTGCCGGACATGACACCATCGGACCTGGTGATTCAGGAAACTGGGGGAGCTGGGGCCCTGGAAGTGAATGGCCCGCCCTGAGGTGATGTAGGAGCCGTATATACTTTATCTCTGGATGGCTGCTGTGGCTCCCGGGGTGGAGAGGAGTATGGGTGGACACTGGTTTGACATTGTTCCAGGAGCCACCAGACATTGCATTTAGGGGGGGGAGAGGGGGGCCGGTGGACTTACGGTGTGGGAATTGACTAATGTTCGGGAGTCGGGGGTACAACTGTTGGAATTGGTCCTGTATGGTCGACTACAGTTGGTCCGGAGCCGGGAGAATTCAATACATGCATCGGGTCATGCGGGGAGCTGGGGGGGGGGGTGTATGCAGTTAATAGTTGTGTGAGTGTGTGATGGGTTGTGAGGGGTGTGTGGGGAGGCTGTGCACGTCCTGGCACCAGCGGGGGAAGGGCGGGTTGACAGGTTGGGTTGTTGTCGTTATCCTGCTCGTGGGCGGGGGAGGGGGGAGATGTTCTGCTGATGTTGCAATGTTGGGGGGGTGGGAGGAGGGGGGGAAACTGTTTAAAAATGTTGGTATAGGCATCATGTGTATCACTGTTCAGGCCCCTAGGTGGCGGTATCTTGGCAGCAGACTGCATGGCCCGGCTGGGCACTTACAGGAAACATGGGGTACAAATTTTTAACGTGGAATGTGCGTGGGTTGGGCACTTGTACCAAACGATATAGGGTCCTATCCTTCCTTCGGCGGCATGGCATATCGATTGCATGTTTGCAAGAGACGCACCTGGATGAGGAGGGGGCGCAAAAGCTTGCTAAAAAATGGAGGGGTCAGGTCTTCCATTCTTCCTTTTCGACGTATGCGCGTGGGGTCTTGATCTGGGTAGCCCCCGGAGTCCCCCTCGCGGTACAGTATGCGGAGGGGGACACTGAGGGTCGGTACCTGCTGCTGAGGGTGCTGTTGAATGGCAGGGACCTTACACTACTTAATACATATGCGCCTAACGTAGATGACGCGACCTTCTACCTACGAATGCAAGACGTCTTAGTGTCGGACGTGGACAGCCCTCTCCTGTGGTTCGGGGACTTCAACTGCGTCTTGGACCCGGTCCTGGATAGGCATCCTCCCCGAGCGGGGACGAAGCCTCGCATGACGACGAGACTGCGCGAGGTCATGGCAAACTTGGGAGCGGTAGATGTGTGGCGCCAGAGTCACCCGTCACAGAAATTGTACACTTGTTACACCCCTACACACGACACCCATAGCAGGCTAGATAGGGTCCTCGCCGCAAATATGGATGCGTCGTACGCCCTACAGGTCACCCACCTGGCCCGCTTCCTTTCTGACCACTCCCCGGTGTTGTGCGCTACGCAGGACGTCGACCAGCCTTGCCACCCTCGTACATGGCGGATGCCCGCGGACCTCCTACAGGACCCGTTGGGCAGAGATCATGTGCAGACTGCACTCACTACTTACGTAGACCTGAATTGGGAGGGAGACGACGTGCCCCTGTCGATGAAATGGGAGGCTCTGAAGGCAGTGGTACGGGGTGAGTGCATGGCTCTCACCTACGGAGTCCGCCGACAGCTGACCCGCGAACTGCGAGAGGCCGAAGACTCCCTGCGGACTCGGCAGGCCTCACCGAACCCTGGGGACCCAGAACTAGTCATGGAGCGGGAAGCCCAGGCGCAAGTGCATGATATACTTACGTGCCTCGACAGATACACGCTGGGTCAATTTAGACAGCGCCACCACAGGGAGGGGGACAAATCCGGCCGGTTATTGGCCTGGATTTTGAAGAAGGAAGCGACCCTGGTTCAGATAGCGGCCCTGAGGGGCCCTGATGGAGTCATGGTCCATTCGGAGTCAGGTATATTGCGGGTCCTCAAAACACACCTGCAGCAGGTGTATACGGCTGATCCGCTGGTCACGGAGGCATCCTATCAGTCTTACATCCGAGGAGTGACTCTCCCGGCCCTTCCGAGAGAGGCCGCGGAGAAATTAGATGGGGCCTTGACACTCCACGAGGTGCGGGTGGCGATGGCAGGCTTACCGACGGCGAAATCCCCGGGGGGAGACGGGTTTCCCTCCGAGTTTTACCACGCATTCGGGGATGTCCTTGGCCCCCTCCTCCTCCAGGTCTTTCATGCGGCGCTGGAGGAGGGCGCTCTTCCACCCACAATGTACCAGGGTGAGATCTGCATGCTTCTAAAGCCGGGAGGTGATGGATATGACCCTGCGGCGTACCGCCCTATCACAATGATTAACACGGATGTCAAGATCCTGACCAAACTCTTAGCCACTCGGTTGGCGCCGTACATGGTCCAATTGGTTCACCAGGACCAGTGTGGGTTCATCCCCGGACGCAACACCGCGATGAATCTACGGCGATTAACCCATATTATGCATGAGGTGCCCGGTAGGGAGGACCCCCAGGTCCTGGTTTCAATAGACTTGGCCAAGGCATTTGACACGGTTAGCTGGGGGTACCTATCGGAGGTGCTTCAACGGGTGGGACTGGGGCCCGTGTTTCGCAAGTGGATCCAGATACTGTATCGGGCGCCTCGAGCCAGAGTCAAACTTGGGGCCGCACGCTCGGAGGACTGGGCGTTGGGGAGAGGCACCCACCAGGGATGCCCCCTCTCGCCACTCCTGTTCGCCCTGGCAATTGAGCCATTGGCGGTGGAAGTCCGCACCACGATGGCCCAATGGGGAATCAAGGTGGGGAGCAATGTCCATACCGTGTCCTTGTATGCGGACGATGCTCTATTTTATTTAACATCTCCGCAGGAAGCGCTACCGGTTTTGCTTCAGATACTGGACCGTTTTGGCGCGGCATCGGGCCTGCGTATCAATGCAGGGAAGTCCCTGGTCTTCCCCCTAGCGGGATGTGATGTGGACGCACGCGGGGACTTGCCACACCTGGGGCTGCGATGGGAACTGGAGGCCTTCCGCTATCTGGGGATACAGGTGGCGTCGTCGGACGAACAATTGCTGGCCCGCAATGCGGACAGGGTGGTGCGGTCCCTACAACAGTCGGTGGCATTCTGGAACACGTTGCCTCTCTCCCTGATGGGACGACTGGCAGTGGCGAAAATGGTGATGCTGCCGCGAGTGCTATATGTGTTGCAGAATTCACTGTGCCCACTTCCCCCGCGGTTGTTCCGCACTCTCAATACGCTCCTTACGTCCTTACTCTGGGCGGGCAGGCGTAGTAGGGTTGCTTTACACACGGTTGTCCGGAGCTGGGAGGAGGGGGGGTTGGAGGCGCCGAGATTCGACCTCTATTACTATGCGGCTCAGCTGTTGCCAGCGGCCAGGTGGTTCGCGGATGCGGACACCTGGGAGCTACGGCTCCTCGCGGGGAGCGCGGATGAAAGAACAGTACAGATGGCCCTGATGCGAGGCAGGGGAGCGGACGCGACACTGCCGTATATAGTGCGCCACACCGCAGCCATTTGGCAACGTGTGGTGGAAAAAGTCCTACAGAGGGCCCCCCTTCCACAGGGAATTGCCGATATGGATTATGGCCCCAGTGGTGGACATGGAGGTACACATGCCATTCCATGAATGGAGAGCGGGTGGGTGTGAGCTGCTGGCGGATCTCTACCCGAACGACACGTTCCTATCTATCGAACGGGCGACGGAGACGTTCGGTCTTGGTGAGGGCCAATTCCTACAGTACAGGGGCCTCCATGCGATGGCTCGAGACACTTGGCCGCAGTTCCCGGACGGATGCGCCCTCTGTGTCCCATACCCTCAATGTCATCCTTTCCTGTGGTAGGGGCAGGAAGCTGATAACCCTATTGTACTCGGCCATGCGGCTGGACTCCACCCCGCCGGTGCCCCCGGCGTGGGCGGCTTGGGAGGCTGACCTGGGAACTGTGCTGGACCCGGCACAGCGCAAGCGCATCGGTACCCTCACCCGGAAGGTGTCGAGCAATGCACGGTTCAAACTGACACACTTTAACTTTTTACACCGAACTTATGTGACTCCGGTTACCTTGAAGCGTATTGCCCCGGACAAGCGCGATGACTGCCCTAGGTGTGGCGCGTCAGGTGCGTCATTCCTTCATCTGGCGTGGGAGTGTCCGCTGGTTCGCACCTTCTGGCAATCAGTAGTGGCACACATTCATAAGGTTACTGACCTCCGGATGGAGCTGACCCCCCTTCACTGCTTGTTAGCCTTAGTCCCCAAGCCCAGGAAGTGTAATTTGTCCTACAAGATGTTGCAACTGCTTTTAGTACTGGCAAGGAGGAGGGTGGCCATCACATGGATGGGACAGAGGGCCCCGGAGATGTCACAGTGGCTTAGAGATGTGGGGGAATGGACCCTGGCGGAGGAAACCTTTATGCAAACAGTGCGTAGGGATGAGAAGCTGCAGGACGACCTGCTTGCGTGGAGAATGATGCGAGAGGTGGGAGAGGCAGCCGAGGACTCGGATGGAACAAGTGCGGAGTTGTTCACCCCCGGGGACACAGGGTCTGAGGATGAGGGTGGTGGGGAGGGTGAGGATGGGCAGTGAGTCAGGGGAGTGTCTGACTGCACACGCACATGTAGGATACACCTGAGAGGAATTGTGTCTTGGTATCTGCAAGTTTCATGCCTAATATACGTAATGATCGCTGCTTTTTCTGCCGATAGGAGTGCCATAATGAGGTGAACGACCTGTGTACACATGTTTTAGTCACGAATGCCGAAGTTTTGGGGGGACGGCTCCGTTGGGGAGTTGGGGGGTAATCTGTATAAAAGAAAAAATAAAAGCGGATTAGAATATCCTGCCGCGCAGTTACATGGCTAGGTCCAAGACCTGGCTTCCTTGTTACCACCTATCGCCGCCCGGCCTTCGGGTTGTGGGCTGAAGGGCCGTGTACACAGCAGTATGTTATTGGCCATAATGTCGTTGATTTTTTGTAACTGTCGGCGCAACTGTTATATACTATCATTGTCTGCGACAAAAATAAAGTTTTTAAAAAAAAACAAAAAAACAGGAGAATGGGAAGTTCTTTGTTGGTCTCTGTGGGAGGTGGGGGGCCGGGCTTCCCCAATGACCCTTCTTGGTGATTTGCTTCCCACTGTGAGCCGTGACCATTCCATAATTCAGGCCTCTCGATAGGGAAAGGTCTTTTGCAACTATGGGGTAACCTCAATGCTTGGTTCTCTGATTTGCAAAGATCGGACCAAGGAGGCTTCATTACTTTGATCCACTGCTGATTTATTGGCAGTGTTAGCGGAGGTCTCCTGTGAGGATAGTTGAGATGCAGGTGAACTATGGGTAAGATGACCCGGAAGGCCTCTGCATTGGCAGTAATTTAGAGAGAGAACAGCAGGCTGTGGGTCTGATTAGCAGGCCCACAGCCACATTAAGTCAGAAACCAGTGAAGCAAAAAGCAAACATTTGGGGTGACCATAGGATAGCAGACCCTACTCTCCTACATAACCCCCCCCCCCCCAAACGCAGGGACATTAGACTAACCTTGACCAGTTGTGTCTTCATGTTCTAAGTGGAAGTACCTGGAGAGACCATCTGTGTTGCCATGGTCAGTCCCTGGGCGGTGCTCCACTGTAAAGTCCATCCCCTGTAGGGAAATGGACCACCTGAGTAGTTTGGGGTTTTCACCCTTCATCTGATTAAGCCATAAGAGGGGCTTATGGTCGGTCTGAATCTTGAAGTGAGTGCAAAATAAGTATGGTCTCAACTTCTTCAGGGCCCACACCACAGCAAAGGCCTCCCTCTCAATAGCTGACCAACGTTTCTCTCTGGGGGTCAGCCTTCTGCTAATAAAAGCAATGGGCTGGTCCTGGCCATCTACATTAAGCTGTGAAAGCACTGCTCCCACTCCCAACTCAGAAGCATCTGTTTGGACAATGAACTCTCTTGAGTAGTCAGGACTCTTCAGGATAGGTGCAGAGCACATGGCCTTCTTCAGGTCATCAAATGCCTTTTGACAGACTTCTGTCCACTGAACCTTTTTGGGCATCTTCTTGGATGTCAGATCATTAAGAGGAGTCACAATGGACCCATAGTTCTTAACAAACTTCCTGTAGTACCCAGTCAGGCCCAAGAAAGCTCTGACCTGAGTCTGGGTAGTTGGAGGGGACCAGTCCTTTATGGTCTGGATCTTACTCTCCAGTGGTTGAACTTGGCCTCCACCTACCAGGTGGCCCAGGTATACAACCTTGCTCTGCCCTATCTGGCACTTTGTTGCCTTGATAGTGAGGCCTACCTTTTGCAGAGCCTCAAGCACTTCCTTCAGGTGGACCAGGTGATCCTCCCAGGTGGAGCTAAAGACCGCAATATCATCCAGATAAGCTGCACAAAAGTCGTCCAACCCAGTGAGGACTTGATTCGCCAACCTTTGGAAGGTGGCAGGTGCATTTTTCAAACCAAAGGGCATCACCACAAATTGATAATGCCCACCTGGGGTAGAAAATGCAGTCTTGGCTTTAGACTCCTCAGCTAACCTGATTTGCCAGTAGCCAGCTGTCAAGTCAAATGTGCTCAAATATTTGGCAGAAGCCAACTTGTCAATGAGCTCATCTGCCCTTGGAATAGGGTGTGCATCTGTCCTGGTGACAGCATTGAGTCCTCTGTAATCCACACAGAACCTCATCTCTCTCTTGCCATCTTTGGTGTGAGGTTTGGGGACCAGAACCACTGGGCTAGCCCAGGGGCTCTCTGAAGGCTCAATAACACCTAATTCCAGCATCTTTTGCACCTCAGTCTTTATACAGTCCCTGACGTGGTCAGGTTGCCTGTAAATCTTGCTTTTAACAAGAAGACTGTCACCAGTGTCCACCACATGGGTACACCAGTTAGTCTGACTGGGTGTCAATGAGAACATATGCCTATATGCCTGCAGAACTTGTCTACAGTCATTTCGCTGATGTTCAGTGAGGCTGCCACCTAAGGCCACACCATCAACTGAGCCATCCTCAGGGTTCTGAGTGAGCAGGTCTGGGAGAGGGTCACTCTCCTCCTCCTGTCCCTCATCTGTAGCCATGAGCAAGCCCATGTCTTCCCTTTTGACATATGCCTTCAATCTGTTGACATGGAGCACCCTGTGGGGGCTCCTGGGAGTTCCTAGGTCCACCAAGTAGGTGACCTCTCCCTTCTTCTCCAGAATTGTATGGGGTCCAGACCATTTGTCTTGGAGTGCTGCTGGGGCCACTGGCTCCAACACCCATACCTTCTGTCCAGGCTGAAACTCAACAAGGACAGCCTTTTGGTCATGCCAAGCTTTCTGTAATTCTTGGCTAGCCTCAAGGTTTTTGGATGCCTTTTCCATGTACTCTGCCATCCTGGAGCGGAGACCAAGTACATAGTCCACTATGTCTTGCTTAGGCTTTTTGAGAGGTAACTCCCATCCTTCCTTCACCAGACACAGGGGTCCTCTTACAGGGTGCCCAAACAACAATTCAAAGGGGCTGAAGCCAACCCCCTTTTGAGGGACCTCTCTGTAAGCAAACAAAAGGCAGGGCAGTAGGATGTCCCATCTTCGCCTGAGCTTTTCAGGTAATCCTTTAATCATGCCCTTTAGGGTCTTGTTAAATCTCTCAACAAGCCCATTACATTGTGGATGATAAGGAGTGGTGAACCTGTAGTTGACACCACATTCCTTCCACATAGCTGTCAAATATCCCGACATGAAGTTGGCATCTCTATCAGATATTACCTCCTTAGGAAACCCCACTCTGGAGAAAACTCCAAGTAAGGCCCTGGCCACAACAGGAGCTGTTGTGGTCCTAAGTGGAATTGCCTCTGGGTACCTGGTGGCATGATCCACTACCACCAGTATGAATCTGTGCCCAGATGCTGTAGGGAGATCCATTGGACCTACAATATCAATCCCCACTCTTTCAAAGGGAAACCCCACCACAGGTAGTGGTATCAGGGGGGCCTTTGTTGTTCCACCTGCTTTACCACTGGCTTGGCAGGTTTCACAGGAGCGACAAAACTCCTTGGTGTCTTCAGACATGTGAGGCCAGGGAAAGTGAGGGACAAGCCTGTCCCAGGTCTTATTCTGGCCTAAGTGTCCTGCTAAAGGAATATCATGGGCTAAGGTGAGAAGGAAACCCCTAAATTGCAGAGGTATAACCAACCTCCTGGTTGCACCAGGCTTGGGGTCTCTACCCTCTGTGTAAAGGAGTCCTTCATCCCATTAAACTTTATGGGCACCTTGAGCATTCCCAGCAGCCTCAGCAGCAGCCTGCTGTCTGAGGGGTTCAAGAGAAGGACAGGTTAACTGAGCCTGCCCCAAGTCTGCCCTAGAAGGTCCCCCTGTCCCCAGAAACTCAACCTGATCAGGTTCAAGTTCTTCAGAGACAGTCTCAAGACCAGCTTCCTGTGAAGCTTGATCCTCACTTGCAGGCAGTTGGGAAGGCACAGCCTTAACCCTCCTGTTCTTCTTCTTGGAAGGTGCTTGGTCCATTGTTCCAGGATCCAAGACCTGAGGTTCAGAGAGGCACTGTTTGGCCTGTGACCTGGTCACAGCAAGGACATGTGATGATATCCCTAACATCTCTGCATGAGTCCTGTACTCAACTTCTGACCATAGAGAGTTCTCCAGGTCATTGCCCAACAAACATTCAACTGGGAGATCAGCACTAACCACAACTCTTTTTAGGCCAGTTACCCCTCCCCAGGAAAAGTTAACAAGGGCCACACTATGTGTAGTAGTGTCGTTGCTGGCATTGGTCACCAGGTAATTATCACCTGGCATGTACTGTCCAGGGTCCACAAAGTTAGGTGTCACCATTGTGACACTGGCACATGTGTCCCTGTAAGCTTGAGCCACTTTGTTATTAATCAAAGGCGTCTGTCTGTATTTGCCCAGGTTACTGGGACTTATGTCAGGGGTCAAATCTATGTCCCCTTCACAAATCGAAACAGCCTGTGTAAGGGTTCTGACTAGGTCAGAATCTCCTTCAGTTCCCAAGGTGATACCCACTACCCCCTTGGTTTGTGGACCAGCACTGCTAGCTGTACTAGTGGGTGCAGTTGCCTTAGGGGCTGCAGTGCTGGGGGCTCCACCCTTTTTACACTCACTTGTCCAGTGAGAGGTGTTTTTACAAGTTTTACACCAGGGTTTCTTCTGACCTTCTTTCTTCTTCTTCTTGGAAGTTTGGGACCCACCCTCTGTATCAGTTTGGGGCCCTGTTGAAGACTTCTGGTCTTTAGCTTTCTGCTCCCCACCCTTCTGGTCTGTTTTCTTCTGCTGGTCACCACCCTGGTTCTGGTTCTGGTTCTTTTGCTTAACTCTGGCTCTTACCCATTTATCTGCCCTCTTTCCCAATTCTTGGGGAGAGGTCAAATCTGAGTCAACCAAATGTTGATGCAACTGCTGGTTCTGACAATTATTTAAAATTTGTTCTCTCATCAGCAAATTATACAATCCTTCATAGTCTGTAACCTTGCTTCCCAGCAACCATCCCTCCAGAGCCTTAGTGGCACACTCAACAAATTCAGACCAGTCCTGAGTCTGTGTCTTCTGGGTATCTCTGAACATTAACCTGTACTGTTCAGTGGTTAAGCCTAACCCATCAATCAGAGCACTCTTCAGGACCAGGTAGTTTCTAGAATCCCCATCGCTAACTGTGAGGAGTCTGTCTCGGCCTCTACCTTCACAGGAGAGCCACAAGATTGCTGCCCACTGCTCCTGAGGGATCTGCTGTACTCTGCAGGCTCTCTCCATTGCAGTTATCCATTTATGGATATCATCCCCAGCTTTGTAGGGGGGCACAATCTTACTCAGGTTTCTGTTATCAAAAGACCTGTCTTTATCCTTGTGGATATTGCTGCCACCAGTGGGTTCTATTACCCCACTCTCTCTAGGCTGTCTTGCTCTAGCAAGTTTCTCTTGGGCCAGGGCAACCTCTAACTCTTGTCTCTGGATCCTCAATTCAGCCTCTCTCATTTTGGCCTCATGTTCCCTTCTCTGAGGGCTAGTCATCTCCCTTCTGGAGTGACCATGAGAACCTCTAAAAGCATGGGAGTTGTTAGAGTCACCTGAGTGAGTCCTTCTCCTCCTAGGCTTCTGGTTAAGTCCACCTGGGGGTCTGAATGGGTTGTTACCTGATTCAGTCCCAAATAGGCTTAAGTTAGCCTGGTTCAGTCTACTGACCAGCACCTGACTATTTCTGTCATCATCTGACTCACTGCTTCCCCCCTCTTCCTCTTCTTCCTCTTCCTCTTCCTCCTCATCTACCTGAGGAGCTCCAGTGATGGGGGCTTCCTCATCTACCAGGATGATAGGGGCAGGGGTTTCTACAGTGTCATCCTCAGAAGGATGGCCTCCTTCAGCATTCCCTGTGGGGTCTGCCTTAGAGGTCTTTAGAGTCTCAGATTGATCCAAGATCTCTCTAAGGTGGTCTGTGGTAGGGGAAGGCCCTGTCCTCAGACCCCTTAAGACACAAAGCTGTCTTAATTCCTTAAAGGAAAAAATAGCAAATTTGGATGGTGCCCTTGGAGGGTCACTCTCAACAGGGATGTTCCCAGTGGAACCCTCTGCTCCAGACATTGCTCTAGTGTGGGTGGATGTGTTGCAATCTACCTACACTGGTGTTTACCTACTAAACCTATCTAGTAGTTGTAGTCAGGGTGTGCTACTCCCTTTGCTCTACAACAACTAAGTTCAGTAGAACTTAAGTATACTAGTCTTGTTTTATATGTACCTAGCAGGTACCTGTATGATCTTTCAAATGATAATCTCAAAGATTGTAATGGTAAAACAACAGCAAGCTCAGATCTCAATCCGCTGCTCACCAATGTGAGAAGTTGGCCTGGTATATAATGCTCACTAATTCTAGTGATCACTTTGTACCATGCCAAGCAACCCTTATGATGATTGGTTGTAATTCAACCTTGTAGACCAGTTATCCTAGTGGTAACGTGGACAAAGCAGTCTTAGGCTAAACTCTGAAAGGCATGTGAAGCCAGCTGTATTACCATACACAACCCCCTTGAATACCAAATGAAAGGACACCACACAGATATATATTGAAAATATATATTGATTTATTAACTATAAAATCCCCTGGACTCTTTATGAGCACAGAAGCACAAGCGTTAAATCACAAGACAGTTTAAAATACACAAAAGTTGCACAATATGGATGAGCCCTAGGGGCCACCTAAACCATATACTAAGAAAGTGGTATAAGAGATACCAATCGGAATGGGAACAGGCCTAGGGCCTTGGGAATTGCTGGAGCTATTCGAGACTATCAATGATTAAGTCGGGAAAGGCCCGCGGGACTCAGTGCAGTGTTCAAAGTGCACGCACTTTCCAATGTAAAGTCTATGGTGCGTAAAAAGTACAAAGTTAGATAGTTCGGAACCTTCCGAGTGACCTATAAAGCTGAAACTTAAGACACAGGCCCTTGAGATGTGTACCAGTGTAGGAACAGCGGCGGAGCTGAGTTACCTCACCCACAGGAAGCGGGTGCACAGGGTCGAAGTAGTGTCGGGTTTCGTCACGCTGGTCGATGGTGCTTGGAGCTGAGGATGCTGCAGGCGGCTCGATGTGAATAGTTCCGGTGGATCCAAGGGTGGATCTGAAGATGTGAAGACTTGAAAGCAGAGGGGACAATGTTCAAAGTCACTAGCCAGTGACTACCGTGGAACCAGACTAGAACCAGGCGATGTCGGGTGCAAACAGGCGTTGAGGTGTAGCTTCTTTCTGCAGCCACATGGACACCGGGGGTCAAGGACATCCAGGAGTCGGTCACGAGCTGTCCCACGCAGGCTTCTCGCTGATGGTGGTGTCGGCGACCTGATCAGAGCAAACAGGCCTTGGCTAATGCAAGCCACGCAGGAATCGAAAGATGCTTAACACTCGGACCAGCAAGGTCAGAGCGAGTGCTCCTTTTCACAGGAGCTTGGGCAAGTCTGGAGCAACCAGACCCGCAGTGTAGTTCGTTGCTTTCGTTGCCAAGATGGCCGCTGACCACGTGGCTAGTGGCCGGGATGGCGCGTCGAGTGGCACAATGCAAAAGGGCCCCACGCAGATCGTGGAGATGCTGGGGGGCTGATCTTCGGTGCAAGGGCTGCTCGGTGGTGGAGGTTCTCAGTCCCCAAAGCACAACATCCAGGATGCCTCGGTTGCTGCGCAGTCAGCTTTTCGAGTGTCTTCCAAGATGTCCGGTCCCACGTCACTCGGTGCCTCCATGGGTCCCTTCTTTGCAGGGACTGTGGATCGGGCTCTGAAAAGTGTGGGAGTCTGGGTCTTGTCAGGCTCTGGGCTCGGGCTCCAGCGGGAGGCGGCGGCAAAGCAGACGTCGAGTTGCTGGTTGGTGCCTGTGTTCACAGGGTGGCCACTCCTAGGCCACAAGGGAGATTCTCTTCAGTCTTCTGAGCAGCAGAATGTCGAAGTCCAGTCTTCTTCTTTGTTTAAAGTTGATTCAGGATGATCTGCTGTGCAATGGCACTGCTCCCACTCTTATTCCCAATCTGAGGGGTGGATCACCTACTAGGTCCCTCCTCTGGGAGGAACCAGGAAGGGGGCGGTTACACCCCCTTTCCTTTGTCCAGCTCCTCGCCAGGCCTGGGTCTGGAAAGTCCCAGGACCGGTTTGGACTGGCCTATGCACGGCGACACCTTATGTGCCCCGGGCATGTCTGATTCTATTCAGCCCTGTCCTACCCAATACACAAAACCCTGTCTGGGGTGGTGCTCGCACCTCCCAAGGCAGGAAACCCTTTGTCCAGGCCACCATCTGCCGAGTTTCGGTCAGCAGCAGGAGGCCAGACTCGTGTCTGTGGTGGCAGCATCCATTTTGTGATGCTGAGGCTCTGGTTAACTTTAACCGGGGTTAAGGCTACACACATGTCGTGTCCCTCTAGAAGGGTGGAATGCTATCCCCGTCGACAGAACTGTCGAGGGGATAGTATTCCAATTCGTATGACACCTTACTCGACATGTTTTGATAAAGCCAAACCAAAGATAGCATTTAACCGCGAGGATTATAATGCACTTAAGAGTATATGGTATGGCAATATCCAGGAACAGCTTAGGGAGTGGTTCCCGACAGCTGCAGACAGGCTCAGGTCATGCTAGAGCACCATCTCACATATTTCCAAGCACTCTGCCTCCAGGATTGATGAGGCCTTCCATAGGAGTGGCTGATAGGAACATATGTGTCCAGTTTAGGGTTAGGCACAGGCATACTGTACCTAAGTAAGGGGTGATCATACCAACTTACCCCAGCTGAGTGATCAGCCAGTTGTGTCAAATATGGGGCCAGGCCAGCGGTGGCACAATACATGCTGCAGCCCCTGGTAGGCCTTGGAAACACCTATGCCCTGGGTACCTAGGGTACACTGTTACAGGGGCCAATAAGGTGAACCAGTTCCAATTCGTAATGCACCTAAAGTGCATTGGCAGTAATTTAGAGAGAGAACAGCAGGCTGTGGGTCTGATTAGCAGGCCCACAGCCACATTAAGTCAGAAACCAGTGAAGCAAAAAGCAAAAATGTGGGGTGACCATAGGATAGCAGACCCTACTCTCCTACATGTACCTCATGACGAGCTGAGCTCGTCATGAGCGTCGAAGGTGTTAAGGACAGAATTAAAATTATTGCCGCTTTTTGAATTCATAAGGGAATATTATCAAGCCCATTATCGCCGCTCTAAAGTGGCGATAATTTTAACGCTGTTTCTTGATAATATGCCCCCTGGTCTCTTGACCTTTTGTTTGGGCCATTGGATTGGGAATTGATGCAAAAGGGGGTTGGTAACTATCGTACCTACATGTTTCCTCTGTATTTGTATCATAGGTTGGGTCCAGAGCTCCTTCCTAGTTTATCGTATGCTTCTCCTTCTTAGCTCCCACTTTTTTTTGCTGATTTGGAGGCTTTTTGTGCTTTTTCTGACCTCATGGTGGACTGTTAGAGCAGTTACAAACAGATGATATGAAATATTGCTTGATGGAATGCACTAATTGACTGACTCGGAAGCTCGTGGCAGGAGCTCTTCACAGGACGTACAAGCCTCACCTGAGCCTAGCCAGGCCACTTCCACGCCTATCCCAGCTCAACACTTGACAACAGCCCCATATGCTGTGTCGCACCCTTTCTGTCAAGTTCCATGCTCCAGTTTCCGGGTTCCTAGTTCCTCGAAATTGCGCAAACAGCACTGCTTCTCCTTCCCCTGTTCCTAAATCACTGCTAGTTCAGTGTTTGTGTGGGGGAGGGGGAGCATGAGCAAGCTTCTTGTATTGAAGAAGAAGATCCAATAGTTGCTGTGCCTGATTTGCTACTGGGATCGAGGAATGCAGGGATCAATCTGCTCTCATAGCTTAAGCTATACATTTCACAGTGTTTGTGCTTTGATAGTTGAGTTGCTGCAGCCATGCCTGTTGGACCTGGCCCTTTTTGGCAGGTTCACCCCGAAACTTTTTGCTTTTTCCTAGCCTGTTTCTGTAACCTGGTGTTGGTGATTTTAGGTCTATGCGCACTTTTTCACTGTGGTCCAGTGTAAAGTGCTTGCGCTCTCTGTGTGTGTGGTGAGAGTGACCTGCCCTCCCATAGGAATGCATGGGGAATATGTGTGACCATGGTAGTTCCTGACGCGTGGGGAGTGCAGGGTCGAGTTTGGTATGTGCGAACTCATGAGATTGAATGCTGCGCGATGATGTATGCAGCATGATTGTGTCTAGTGTGGAAGTGCCACTTCTAGAAGTTGACATGTTTGTGTATTTTGTGTCTTGCGTGTGATTGGCTGGAGCTGGCTGGTGAGCCTGGCTCCAGGAGTCAGGATGGGTCTGCCCAGTGGTGAGTGTGGAGTGATTAGCATGCTGATGTGGGGAGGGGTACAACTGGGACCTGAATAGGGCTGGGTTTTCCCTCCACAATGCTGGCTCCACCCCCTGTGGTGTGTATGATGTCCCTAGCCTGGCCAGTGAAAGGAGTTCCCCATAACCAGTTGTAGATGGTTCTCACATTGCCTGCACCCTGCTAGACAAAGGATTTTGGGTATAAAAAGGGTGCTGTGACACTCTGAAAATGTTCTTGTTTTTCCTAACTAGAATCCACCATGGGCATGCTGCTGCTTGGGCCCAGGGGAAGGCTTGCCTCCTTGGGCCCTGCCCAGCCCCTGGATTCCTGAAAGACCCTTCTTTGCCAAGGAGCTGTTGTGCTCCACCTTGATGTTCAGGACTTCTTGAGATCCTGTTTTTCCAGCTACCCTGTTAGGCTGGGTGGTACTTGCTTCAGCACCTCGTGAGCACGTTATTTTAAGCCTGGGAGGGTGGCACGTACTTCCCTGTAAGAGGGAACACCCAGTGTAGGGATTCCCTGCACTGTCTGCCTATTGCGGGTGCCACCCCGCTTATGGAATTGTTTTTATCTGCACGGGTGCCCAGACCGCGACTTTGCCCAGGAGTCTTATTTAAATTATGGCAAGAGTACCCACCCCTCGTAATTGCCCCCGCAAGGTCAACGCCGCGGCCCGAGCCGCGTTGAAAGATTGCCGCCACCCGCGGCCCGCCTGGTTGTGGGCAGGTCCGCAGGACGGAAGGGGAAGTGCGGCCAGGAGAGGGGAAGAAGTCTGAGCCTGCCCCTCAGGGTTTCCGTATGCCGATGGGAGCCCTGCACACTGCCCAGCCGGAAAAGGGAACTGCTGTCCCAGGAGCCACGAAGTCTCCACATCGAGTCCTGGTCCCGAGATAGGGGACCGGGTGAAGAGCGAAGCGGGCGCCTTGTATTGCGGGGCTCCCGTGTCCTGGAGGGAGCCCTGGCAGAGAAGCCCTGCGATGCCTGCCCAGAGGAGCCCCGCCGGAGGACAGCAGCCCGGTGAGTAGGAACGGGCTGGGTCTCCGGGCTGGTGTTAGGACCAGCGCGAGGCCCCGTATGCTGTTGGCATGTAGGGCGGCCCTTGACGCCCCACCTTAGGGGGCATTGTTGTATTTGGCGGCCCCTAGGCTCCCAGGGGCATTGTTGTGTCCTGAGCCCCCGGAGGCTCCGACAAGGGACATATTTTGCTTAAGAGCCCACAAGAGGTTCCACAGGTGCGGGGGCATGTTTGTTTTAAGGAGCTGAGTTGGCTCCCCCGTCCCCATAATTTTGAGAGGAGCCAGAGTGCTCCAAGGCCCGTGTCCTGTCCACAGTTTAGGGGGGCATAAGTGGTGCATTTAGGGCGGTCCCGGATGGCAGTGGGCCGCCCCAACATTTTATTAGTAATTTGAAAGCCGCGCTGCTCAAGTGCTTGGGGGCATGTTTTGTGTCAGAGCCTGTGTGGCTCCAGCATTTGGCGCAGTGTTCCAGGGCTAGTGAGAGCCCATGCCCCAATTTTGAGTTTACAGCTGCCCAGCAAGTAGTGAGCAGCTGCACCGTTTAGGCGCCTATGGAGAGTGAGTCCTTGGGAGGGACAGAGATGGCACAATGGTGCCTGGCCTGCTACAGCTGCGCAGCACTTAGTGCCAGCTGCAACATTTAGGCCCTGTGATTGTTCCCAGCTGCCCAGTGGGCAGCTGCAACGTTTAGGTTTGCGCCGGTGGCGCACCCCTGACTGGTGCTGCATTGGCAGCGTGCCCTGACATTCTGGACACAGGGCTTTTGAGTCCCCTTGTTGGATGGCCAGTTTGCCAGGGGGCTGGTATGTGGGTAGGGCGCAAGGCCCTAATGTGATTTTTGCACAATGTGATTTTACTATGTTCATGATAGTAATTGCCTAAGGTGATGTTTGCGCAATGTGATTATGAAGTTATTTTTCCTAAGTAGGTTTATGCTAGTGAGGTGTTTTCCTTCCCTGCACCTCTGAATGTGTTTTGATGCATCATGTGCCTTGTTCTTACACCGCTGAATGTATGTTTATGCATCATGTGTTTTCCTTCCCTACACCTCTGAATGTTGTGATGCATCATGTATAATATGTTCTTGCTTACGCCCCTAAATGTGATTTATCCTTAGGAGGCAGAGTCTAATGTGTTTAAACTAGTGAGGAGATTGCCTGCTGTATTTTTACTGGTTAGGCCTAAATGTGATTGATGCGTAATGTGCTTTGCCTTTATGCTTGTGTTATACTTCTAAAGGTGCTCATGCTTTGAAGTTTGCTTTGCCTAGTATGTTATACTAGAGAGGTTATGTGTCCATGCGTGATCTAGGCCTATGGTTATTGGTATTGCGTAGAGTGTACCTACCTGTAACCAGTGGTTACTGGTTGTGGTCTATAATTGGTATTTTGTGTTACACTTATTCTATGTTCTAGAAGTGCTATTTCTGCTAAGTGTGGATTCTGACAGTGGCCCACGTGGCCCTGTCCTAGTGTAAATAATCCCTTTTGAATATTGCCCGTGCCAGTTGGCACCATGTATATTGTGTGATTACTATCTGATGTGTTTTGACAATACAAAAGTTATTTTTATATAACCTTGTGTGGAGTTCCTTTTGTGGTGTGCCTAGGGTGTTGTTGCTGTTGTGTGCGTGCGCAAATGCTTTACACATTGCCTCTGGGATAAGCCTGACTGCTCGTGCCAAGCTACCAAGGGGGTGAGCAGGGGTTATCTTGGCGTGTGACTCCCTTGCCATGACTAGAATGGTGGTTTCTGCCTGGCTTTGGCGTAAGCCTTAGCCAACCAGAAATCCCAGTTCTAACATTGTTGGACAGCGGTGAGGATTAGGACTTGTGTTTGCGCTGCGCCACAATAACAGCTGGCTACATTACAAATCTCTTCATTTTTTAGATAGTCACATGCTTGAGATTATTGTTTGTGATTTTGTTTTTCCTCAAGAGTGTCATTTTCAAATGGTGTTCCTGCGCTTTTATGTTTAGTGGCAGATGAGAGAAAATGAAAGGTGGGACGCCAGTTGAGGGGGAGGTTCCCATAGATATGGAATCCTTTGCTGGGTCCAGTGCCCAATCCCTGTTCCTGTCCCTGTGTGGGTAGATGGAAGAGAGGGAGCGTGGAGGAGAAATGGCTAGCTCGGGAGGGTGGTTATCCCCTGAGTGTAGTGTGTGTGTCTGGATTCCCCAGTATGGTATGAGCCAGTGGTGGCAGCTGAAATGTGTCCAGTGTGTGAAGTCCCATTCCCAGTTCCCAGAGTATGGTGCCTGGTGCTCAGTAATAGGGGTACAGGTTGAGAGTCAGAGGCAGTGAGGAACTGTCTCACCAGTCTGGAGGGAGAGTGTATGGATGAGTGGAGTGTTGAACTGGAGGAGTTGGTGTGAGTTTTTTTTGTGTGATAAAAGAAGCTTGCACGGGAGGTGTACCTCTGGTGGTGTGCAGGAGGTCCTGCAGAGGCACTGGATGAGAAGGTGGACGTCTGGTGGTGTGCTAGATGTCTTGCAGAGGCATTGGGGAGTGATTCTAAAAGTAGTGGCTTGTGTATCTGATGATCCTGTATAGGGGAAGAGGTTCATGTGTAGCCCAGCTAGGTCCCAGTAGGATATGGTAGGGGTATAGGGGCTCACGCCCTGTCTCAGTAGAGGCGGAGTGAGTGTGGGACAGTGTATCCCACATTGGCCCGAAACCCTGTCTCAGGGCCTGGAGGGTTCCCTAAGGGAGTGCCAGGTCAGGGTCCTAGGCTGTACTTACAGGTCATTTGAGGAGGATCTTCCTGTGTCTAGAGGACGGGGAGTGTCTGTAACCAGAACTCCGGCGGTCCTGGTGTTGGGTAGTACCACTCCTAAGTGGAGGGTGCAGAAGTCCTGGTTCGCTGGCCATTTGACAGTCTAGAGTGCTTGACCATTTGTGGGGCCTCTGGAGGTCGTTCCCTGAGGAGGGGGGAGGCCAGGTTCAGGTTTAGCCTGACCTGGAGGGAAGGGCATCTGTAATCAGTGTCCTGACCGGTTTTGGCTTCCAGGGGTACCGCTCCAAGGTGGGAGGGTGCAGAACTCTGGAAGGGGGTGCAGAGGGACGGTGTCCTTACCTCTGACCCCGGTGCAACCTGAGGATTTAGATCCTAGGTTGGGAGTTTAGGAAACTTCCCGGTCAAGAAGGAATCTCTGCCATAGAAGATCAGCTGAAGAGACTGAGGGGGCTGCCCTTGCTGTGTGATCTGGGGCTCACCTGCAGTTTGTTGTTTCCACTAAGGTAGAGGAAAGGGGACTTTGCTGTGTGCTGTGTCCCTCCACCTGCTTGAAGAGGGACTGTGCTGTGTGCTTTGTACCTCCGAAGTGAAATGGTTTCCAGATCCCAGGTGGTAGACCAGTTGATGGAGAGAGGTCCTGATCTGGTGGGAGAGATGTGTTCTGGTGGGTGCTTCCCTGGGAAGATGCGGAACCCCAGAAGTAGAGGTAGGTTGGGGCATTCTTGCCCGTGACCTCTGGTCAGCCTGAGGGCATGGTCCCTAGGTTGAAGGATCAGTGGTAGTTGTAGCTACCCTGAGAGGGAGAGTGGAGACTGGCTATTGTGTGTCAGGGGTTACTGCCCCCCACTCTGTGAAGTGGTCAGGACCTGTGACATCTGGATGGCCTAGGGCCTGGTCCTGGCCGTGGACGACTAGAGAGTACCAGTGGGGTATTCTAGTTGAGCCAGAGAGCTCTTGTTGAGAGAGATCCAGGTGGGTTCAGAGTGGCGTAGAACCGGAAGGTGTCCCTGCCGTGCGGGCCCGTGTCCGTGTTTTGTCGCCCAAAGCAGGGAACCCCATCAAGGGATTGATTGGTCTACCCTGCGTTTTGTCTGGAAGGGGGTAGTGTTGGACCTGGCCCTTTTTGGCAGGTTCACCTCGAAACTTTTTGCTTTTTCGTAACCTGTTTCTGTAACCTGGTGTTGGTGATTTTAGGTCTCTGCGCACTTTTTCACTGTAGTCCAGTGTAAAGTGCATGCGCTCTCTGTGTATGTGGTGAGAGTGACCTGCCCTCCAATAGGAATGCATGAGGAATATGTGTGACCGTGGTTGTTCCTGACGCATGGGGAGTGCAGGATCGAGTTTGGTATGTTCAAACTCGTGAGATTGAATGCTGCGGGATGATGTATGCAGGATGAGTGTGTCTAGTGTGGAAGTGCAACTTCATGTTTGTGTATTTTGTGTCTGGCGTGTGATTGGCTGGAGCTGGCTGGTGAGCCTGGCTCCAGGAGTCAGGATGGGTCTGCCCAGTGGTGAGTGTGGAGTGATTAGCATGCTGATGTGAGGGAGGGGTACACCTGGGACCTGAATAGGGCTGGGTTTTCCCTCCACAATGCGGGCTCCACCCCCTGTGGTGCATCTGATGTCCCTAGCCTGGCCAGTGAAAGGAGTTCCCCATAACCAGTTGTAGCTGGTTCTCACATTGCCTGCACCCTGCTATACAAAGGATTTTGGGTATAAAAAGGGGGCTGTGACACTCTGAAAATGTTCTTGTTGTTCCTAACTAGAATCCACCAGGGGAGTGCTGCTGCTTGGGCCCAGGGGAAGGCTTGCCTCCCTGGGCCCTGCCCAGCCCCTGGATTCCTGAAGGACACTTCTTTGCCAAGGAGCTGTTGTGCTCCACCTTGATGTTTAGGACTTCTTGAGATCCTATATTTCCAGCTACCCTGTTAGGCTGGGTGGTGCTTGCTCCAGCGCCTCATAAACGCTTTATTTTGAGCCTGGGAGTGTGGCACGTGCTTCCCTGTTAGAGGGAACCCCCAGCGTAGGGATTCCCTGCACTGGCTGCCTATTGCGGGTGTCACCCCACTTATTGAATTGTTTTTATCTGCACGGGTGCCCAGCCCGCGACTTTGCCCAGGAGTCTTATTTAAATTATGGCGAGGGTGCCCACCCCTCGTAATTGCCCCCGCAAGGTCACCGCCACGGCCCGAGCCGCGTTGAAAAATTGCCACCACCCGCCTGGTTGTGAGCGGGGCTGCAGGACGGATGGGGAAGTGCGGCCGGGAGAGAGGAAGAAGTCTGAGCCTGCCCCGCGGGACTCCCGTATGCCAATGGGAGCCCTGCACACTGCCCGGCCGGAAAAGGGAACTGCTGTCCCAGGAGCCAGGAAGGCTCTACATCGAGTCCCGGTCCCGAGATAGGGGACCGGGTGAAGAGCGAAACGGGTGCCTTGTATTGCGGGGCTCCCATGTCCTGGAGGGAGCCCCAGCAGAGAAGTCCCACGCCGCCTGCCCAGAGGAGCCCCGCCGGAGGACAGCAGCCCGGTGAGTAGGAACGGGCTAGGGCTCCGGGCGGGTGTTAGGGCCAGCGCGAGGCCCCGTATGCTGTTGGCATGTGGGGCAGCCCCGGATGGCAGTGGGCCGCCCCACCGTAGGGGGCATTGTTGTATTTGGTGGCCCCTAGGCTCCCAGGGGCATTGTTGTGTCCTGAGCCCCCGGGAGGCTGCGACGAAGGGCATATTTTGCTTAAGAGCCCACAAGAGGTTCCACAGGTGCGGGGCATGTTTGTTTTAAAGAGCTGAGTTGGCTCTTCCGCCCCCATCATTTTGAGAGGAGCCAGAGTGCTCCATGGCACGTGTCCTGTCCACAGTTTAGGGGGGCATAAGTGGTGCATTTACGGCGGTCCCGGATGGCGGTGGGCCGCCCCAACGTTTTATTAGTGATTTGAGAGCCACGCTGCTCCAGTGCTTGGGGCATGTTTTGTGTCAGAGCCTGTGTGGCTCCAGCATTTGGTGCAGGGTTCCAGGGCTACTGAGATCCCATGCCGCAATTTTGAGTTTACAGCTGCCCAGCAAGTAGTGGGCAGCTGCACCGTTTAGGCGCCTATGGAGAGTGAGTCCTTGGGAGGGACAGAGATAATACAATGGTGCCAGGCCTGCTACAGCTGTGCAGCACTAGTGCCAGCTGCAACGTTTAGGCCCTGTGATTGTTCCCAGCTGCCCAGCAAGTAGTGGCCAGCTGCAACGTTTAGGTTTGCGCCGGTGGCGCACCCCTGACTGGTGCTGCATTGGCAGCGCGCCCACCCCTGACTGGTGCTGCATTGGCAGCGCGCCCTGACATTCTGGACACAGGGCTTTTGAGTCCCCTTGTTGGATGGCCAGTTGGCCAGGAGGCTGGTATGTGGGTAGGGCGCAAGGCCCTAATGTGATTTTTGCGCAATGTGATTTTACTATGTTTATGATAGTAATTGCCTAAGGTGATGTTTGTGCAATGTGATTATGAGGTTATTTTACCTATGTAGGTTTATGCTAATGAGGTGTTTTTCTTCCCTGCACCTCTGAATGTGTGTTGATGCATCATGTGCCTTGCTCTTACACCGCTGAATGTATGTTTATGCATCATGTGTTTTCCTTCCCTACACCTCTGAATGTTGTGATGCATCATGTATAATATGTTCTTGCTTACGCCCCTAAATGTGATTTATCCTTAGGAGGCAGAGTCTAATGTGTTTAGACTAGTGAGGAGATTGCCTACCGTATTTTTACTGGTTAGGCCTAAATGTGATTGCTGCGTAATGTGCTTTGCCTTTATGCTTGTGTTATACTTCTAAAGGTGTAACTAAGTCTTGTGTCACCATGAGATCATGGTGCCATCCCTGTGTTTAGGCACTCCTTTGGTTCCCAGGAAATGAGACTCCAAGAAATTTCCAGAAGTTCCTGCAATGAATTGTTTATTCATTCATCTTTTAAAGTAGTTCATATCATTTCTAATTTTCACAATGTAAATATATTCCAATATTTCATGCTCCAATGCATTTCGGGCGAAAAAACGTGCCCTTCATCGGGGAGCTTCTGCAACAAAAACGAGACATAGCACTAAGGGGGGGGGGGAATTCATCATGTGGGCTCACAAATTAATAACACAACTATATGCACGAGCGCTAAAAGTAAAGTTTACACTAAATCATAGTCAAAAAACAGTGCGTGTAATGTATTCAACATCAACTCAATAAACATAGTATAGAGTGAAGACACCGATCGTGTCTGGACGATTAATGTTAACGTGAGTTAAGAGAATGTGGATAGTTTTTGCAAAATGGTTACGTGTGCTGAAAGAAAATATATACGTGAGGAATGCTCATGAAAAGATACGCATAAAAGCGCGAGTCTATAGGTGTGATTACATGCGATTATAAAACGTGTGTTGAGACGCCCCGCGTATTCAAAGTAAAAGGCCTACATGCATACCGGGTGGCAGGCATTGAAATGTTTCCTCGGTAACTTACTATTTTCGGTGTGTTTTCAGGCTCCGGTCGTCGGTTTCACAGTCTTCACGTTAGGGTAGGCAGGAAGTGTTGTGAGTTAGTAAAAGTGATGGTGACAAAAGGCGGACTAAAGGGCGTGTGGAAACTAAAGACGGACTAAGGAATGTACGAAAAACGGTGCGGCCATCTCAAAAGGGAAAGTGCAAAGGACAGTATAAAGGAGGTTAGGGTTAAGTAAAACAAATATACCAAGAGTCAATCGCATTTCAGGAACAATGTCATAAGTTCAAATAAAACATGAAAATTCTAAACGGTCATTAAGACCATTTGGCTTCATAGTTTGCATACGGTAAATCCAAGCCATTTCTCTTTGAAGTAGGTGTTTGTTATTGCCCATCCCTTCGATCTTTTGCACCTGTTCCAGGATCAAAAACTTAAGTTGGGATACATTGTGTCTATTTTCATTAAAGTGTGTTGCCACATTAGATTTGAGGTTTTTAAGTCTAATGTTCGATTTATGCTCGTTAATACGAGTCTTGATTTTTCTCTCTGTCTTTCCGATGTTGCATTTACCACAGGGGCATTTGATTAAGATGGACTCATGTTCGAAAATGTGGTTGTGTCACATGTAGCATTCACAAAGAGTTTTACAGGAGTTCCTTTCATGGGGTGATTCACAACTGTTCCCACAATAATATTGTTGCAGTTTCCGCAATTTTTACATGGTCTAGTGCCTTTACTAGGCGATCTCTCTTGGTGTTCTTTTGTCAGTATCTCTTTCAGGTTGGCACCCCGGGTGTAGGCGAATAGGGGTGGTTCTTTGAAGGTGGTTCCAAAGTCTGGTTCAATGCTCATAATCGGCCAGTGTTTTAAAATTATTGGTCTGTAAGATGGACTCATGTTCGAAAATTTGGAGACTAGGAGAGAGGTTCCAAACCAGGGGATACCCTATCACACTCATAGAAAGCGCTAAAAAAAAGGCAGTCGAGACTCCAAGGGAAACACTATTTTCCAAAACTCCACGCGAACAGACCGACAGAATGGTACTAGTCTCCAAATTTTCGGGCTGGACTGTTCCCATGAGGCACAGGGTCAGACTGATTTGCATATAGCCATGTCTGAACTGGGGTGGCTGAGTGGGCTAAAGAACGGTGATGGATTAAACCCAGATCTTTTGACTGGCTGTGAGTGTTTGATTGTTTCAGATGCTCCGTCCATTACCACCCCTTTTTGTACCGCTTTTGGGCGCCACAAGTGTGGCAGGGTATGCTCAGACGTGAGTCCCTTGCTCACTTTGCCACTGGATTCAAGCATGCCGGGCTGAAGATGGCTGGAATGCCAGAAACCGGTCCTCGGAAGCTTGTTTCCGGTCCAGGGAAGGCATGGCTTGGCAGTCCGGGCTGGATTGTTCCCATGAGGCACAGGGTCAGACTGATTTGCATATAGCCATGTCTGAACTGGGGTGGCAGAGTGGGCTAAAGAACGGTGATGGATTAAACCTAGATCTTTTGACTGGGTGTGAGTGTTTGATTGGTTCAGATGCTCCGTCCATTACCACCCCCTTTTGTACCGCTTTTGGCCGCCACAAGTGTAGCAGGGTATGCTCAGACGTGAGTCCCTTGCTCACTTTGCCACTGGATTTAAGCAAGCCGGGCTGAAGACGGCTGGAATGCCAGAAACCGGTCCTCTGAAGCTTGTTTCCAGTCCAGGGAAGGCATGGCTTGGCAGTTCGGGCTGGACTGTTCCCATGAGGCACAGGGTCAGACTGATTTGCATATGGCCATGTCTGAACTGGGGTGGCAGAGTGGGCTAAAGAACGGTGATGGATTAAACCCAGATCTTTTGACTGGGTGTGAGTGTTTGATTGGTTCAGATGCTCCGTCCATTACCACCCCCTTTTGTACCGTTAGTTAAACCTAAATCGCCATTAAACTGGCTGGTGAACGTATGAGTGTTATCTGTATCAAATATCAACTGAGGTATTTCAAGTTCCGTGCTATTGAAATCTATCGCTCGCCTTTCTTCCGCGTCTGTTTTATTTGCGCGGAAGAAAGGCGAGCGATAGACGCAACTCTGGTAAGCGTTTTCTAAACATTTTTAAACCTTTCATACTTTAAAGAAGCAACGGCAAACATAAAATTGTTGCGAGTGGTACCACGTAAAAGCAGTTACCAAACTCAGCAAACGATAGAAGTCAGGTTTTTCAATGGTATTTCAATAGCACGGAACTCAAAATACCTCAGTTGATATTTGATACAGATAACACTCATACGTTCACCAATCAGTTTAGTAGCGATTTAAGTTTAACTAACTCTGGCTCCTCTCACAGCGTTCAGAAGGGGGAGGCAGACTTTATGTGGTTTGGCACTAAAAACCTCCATCGTTACTTTCACAGATTTAAACCCCTGATGAAGGCGAAGCCTCGCCGAAATGCATTGGATCAGCATAAAAATCATTGATTTGCATGTTTTCTGAAAGCAACAGAACATTGAAACTAATAAATTTGAAAAAGGATGTGAATACAACATCGTGATTATATGAATAAATTACTATAAGCAACTACCAAGCAATGTAGCAAAGCATCTTTATTTATGGAAATTCAGCTGGAAACACAGCATATATCCTAGTGCCCAGGGAGACAGACCAAGAATATTGGCACTGCAACCAGTTTTGATTTTAGTAAACACCCTTGAGTAGGGAGTGATTCCCAGGAGCACAGGACACTGGAATAAGCATTGATCTAAACTACGCAGTGCACGACTAAAACTATATCGTAGAAACAATAATGATGTCATAAGCCATGCATATTCATAACTCTTTAGGCCAGATTTATCAATGATTTGCATCGCTCTTGCGCCACAGAAGTGGATGCAAGGGTGACTCAAAACTTGAGTGAGATTTATCAAGTCACACAAGCCCACCTTTTATGGCCCTAAATGGCTTGATAAATGTGAAGTAAATAACACAAGGCTGAGGAAATCACTGCCTCTCATTACTCTGTCCCAGGGAGGCGTTCCATGGCAGGTGCATGGTCGTTCCTATGCATCCACCCATGGATTTTGGTGCATTACCAGATTTACCATTACTGGTAGATCAAAATCAAAATGCTACACCTCCCCAGGTAAAGTGTAACAATGAGAAATATTTGTATTTCTCTTTGTTTTTTACTATTCCTAAAGGTGCTGAATTCTGCAGCACACAGAGAAAGAGGAAAATGCCCATCAGAACTGTTTTTGGGCAGGAAGGTATCCCTTCCTAAACAAAAACAATCCTGCCTACAATGCAGACCCCCTTGCACCTTGGGCCACACTTGCAACACAAGCACCATTGCACCATGGGTGCCTGCTTGGCGCTAGGCAGCAAAAGTGCCCCAGCACAAGGAAAGGAGCGAAATTTGCCATCTAATGTTAAAAACACAGCATTCCTGCCCTGTCCCTTTCATGCAAGGCAGCCCAGTGCATCGTAACAATGTGACTTGCTGCATTTCGCTGTGTGAAAAAAATTATAAATATGGGTCTGGATATCTGAGCTGTGTTCTGTACACAGCCTGGGATCAGATGGCCAAGGTGGCATATTTATAAAATAGTGGTGCTATGCAGCAAAGCGCAGCAAGTCACATGCTGTGCTGCACTGCATCACTGAGAAAGGGCAGGACTGCACCATATTTAAGGCAGACAGCATGTTCCTAACTTTTCCCCATGCGCTGGTGCACAATGGTCTGCATAGTGAAAACACAGACACCTTTGCACCATTACTGATTTTTTTCTGAAATTTTGCACTAGGTGAATTTGCATGATTTTGGCTTCCACGAGGCTTATTCACGCAGAAAATGTCTAACCAACGGCCAACTACTGTTTGCAGAGGAGTGCTCCGTGAAAGCAGGGCAACAGCACCAAAACAGGATCTAGGCCATGTTTTCATTTCTTATTGTCACTATTTTTTTTTTTTGTTAGTAGAGATGTCTACAAGTTATATCAGATTTGTTTGCAAAAAGTACGTACTTGGACTTTCCCACCAGTTCACTTCCGCTAATAGAAATTAATTTTGTCTAAATGAAAGGCTACTGCTGTAGTACCCTGGACTATGTAGTAGGGTAACAGCCGAGGCCTTTAATGCGTAGCAGCCCTGTAAGACTCTCGGGCATATCAGTGTAAGCGGAGCACTCAAGAGAACAACCACACAGATACTCGATCCGTGCCATCAGCCACGCGCGCTGACATCACCCTTTATTAAATACTCACTGGTCTGCCCCCAACCCAGGGAGGTGCATGCACACAATGTATCGTAGCAGCTGGATGGCTCACCACATCCCATCCAACGCATTAACTGAAATGTGAATGTTCCCTCTTGATGTCCCCCAGCTCTGCCACAGCCATGTCACAGTACCGCCTTCCCGCATCAAGTCCCGCAGCCGGGTGTTCGGGGCTGGCTTGTCGCGAAAGTCATACCGATGGTGTTGACTTCGGCCGCCGCCCTCTTCAGTCCCTGCCGGAGGGGTGTCACTACAGGGTATTGTTGTCGGACGCCCCTCCTGTTCTTCCTGGTGGCTTGACGTGTCACTCCCACTCAGGCGGCCATCCATCGGCCCAGGGTCGGAATCTTCCTCCCACAGTTCTCCTTTGGGGGCTGAGGCCATAAGGCCTAGTCAGAGTACCTTTTTGAACTAGGATATGTTGCGAGCTATTCTTTGGTGTCCTTTCTCAGACCCTACCAGGGTCCCTTGAACCCGGACCACTCTCCATGGTTCAGGTTCAAATGGCGTGTGAAACTTTGACCCGGTAATACCTGTCCCTTGCAACAACGTAATCCCCGACCTGGATATCGGCTGGTCGGGCACCCCTCTTTGTGCTGGTCCTGTCATTGTTGTTCTTGCGGCGGGCTTTGGACGCTTCCACTTCGACTACCGCGGGGTCCATGTGGCACTGACAGGTATTATATCCCTCACTGCTCTTTTCAGTAACAAGTCATGGAGGGCAGTTGGTGGTGCAGTGCGGAGTCGGTCTGTATGCCCTCAGAAATTAGTGCAGACACAACTCCAAGTGGGCGCCTTGGGCCACCGCAATTCAGAGAGCCTTATTCAGTGTACGCAAGAATATTTCCATGTCCCCATTGGCTTGTGGCCACTGTGGTGTTATTCTCTGGTGTCGAATCCCCAGCTGTTTGAGAAACTCCTGAAACTCCTGCCCTTGGAATGGTGGCCCATTGTCGGTGCGCACTTCCTCTGGCAATCCCAGCAGTGCAAACGTCTTGAATGAAATGAAATGAAATGAAAAGCAACTTATAATGCGCAACTAAACCCCAAAGGCATCAAGGCGCCTAACAGACAAAAGTCCTCAAAAAATGCAGAGACAAAAACTACAAGTAGACAAGTAGGCTTTGACAAAAAGACGAGTCTTCAGAGCCTTTCATCCGGTAGGGTGTTCCACCATTTAGGCGCAAGACTCGAAAAAGCTCTGCCCCCCCACTTTACTCTCCGAATGCGGGGCACACATAGCAGAGACTTCTTGGCAGAGCGTACATTTCTTGAAGGGCTATAAGGGACCAAAAGGTCACCAATTCCTCCGACCTCTTTCTCGTCAAGGCTCCATATGTCAGGCAGAGAATTTTAAAAAGAATCCTGTCGTCCAGAGGGAGCCAATGAAGGAGTTTCCTAGCAGCAGTGGCTGATGAACTTCTGGGCAAGTCTAAAACAAACCTCGCAGTGGCGTTCTGAACCATTTGTAACTGCTGCAGCCGGCCCTTGTTGATCCCTGCATACAGCGCATTACAGTAGTCCAGTCTCGACCCTATCAGGGCTACCATTACTTGCTTTCTCGCTTGCGGGGACAGGAAGTGTTTGATCTTCCTTAGAATGTGGATAACACCCCAGCAGGTGGCAATTGTTCTGTTAACCTCATGCTGCATACTAAGCAAGGGGTCAATCAGGACTCCCAGATTCTTAGCTAGGCCCGTGGGTGCTGGGCAGGCTCCCAACGGGGTGGGCCACCATTCCGCCGACCATATCTCCTCCTTTCCTCCGAACACCAGAATCTCCGTCTTCTCGCCGTTAAGCCTCAATGAATTGTTAATCATCCATTGGGCAACTGCCTCCATATGTGATCTAAAATTGGAGGCAGTCAGAGTGACAGACTGGGCGAGAGACACCAGAATATGCGTGTCGTCGGCATAGGAGACTACCTCCATCCCAAAAGATCTAATAAGCCTGGCCAGTGGGGTTACATAGATGTTGAATAGGGTCGGACTTAATGCCGACCCCTGAGGAACCCCACAGTGCACAGGTAGGGATGGAGATAGGGATGGAGATAGAAACTCTCCCAGTCTTCTCATGCACCAGTTGCAAGCACTGAAACGCTGTCGACGCCACCACTTCAACCACCGGAAACTTTGAGAGACTATCGACCATCACAGCCATTTGACGGCCATCAGGGAAGCTGACGGCGAAACGCTGGGCTTTCAGTGATAACAGGATTGTCCGGCGGATCTGTCCCAGTTGTGATGCAAGCGTGACACCTCCTGACCTTGTCCTCCACCATTCAATCTAGGCCTGGGAACCACACCTTAGTACGCAGCCGCACCTTGGTCTTCTCCACTCCTTGGTGCCCTTGTTGGGTCAGCTCAATTGTGCATTCCCGGAGAGCTGCGGGCACTACTATCCAGGTGCCTCTCAGGATAGCTCCATTGCCTGCCGCATTCAGCTCACCTCGACACCTCCACATGCTTTCCAAGTACTCTTGCTCTTCTGCCATTCTCCGCTCGTTTCCACTCAGGAACCACTTCCACTGGTTGTCCCGCAATGTTCGGCTCACCTCCTGCAGGCACTGGTCCTCCACCAAGCCTTGCGGATGTCTGCCAGCAGTATTGTTTGAGGGCGAGTCTCGTCCAGCAGTTGATTCACGTATACCTCAGCACCCTCATCCACCTCGGGCCCTTGCACTCCCTTGGGGCGCCAGTGGATGTCTTTACACATAGTCTGCCGGATTGCTTGCCCCTGGACGGTACACAACCTCGAACTGATACTGTTGGATCTGGATGGCCCATCTTGCAATTCTTGGTGGTCCACTCTGTGCTGTCGCTGCAAAAAGGGTTACCAAAGGTTTATGATCAGTTATGACCATGAAACGGTGCCCAAATGTTGACAGGCCCATTGAATGGCCATAGCCTCCCTCTCATACCGGGTCTCCACCGCCGTGAGTGAGCGGCTGGCATATGCAATGGGCACCCACTCCTCCTGGGTTGACCGCTGCCCATAGCCCCACTGGACTAGCATCTACAATCAGTTCAGTCGCTGCACCGGGCCGAAAATACACCACTGTGGCACCTTTTGAGCAGAGCTTTTTGTTACATCGGCAAAGCCTGGCCCTCCTTGTCCGACCACCTCCAGGGGGTGACCTTTTTGGTCAACTGTCGCAAGTGTTCCCGAGAGGGTGGCCAGTCATGGAATGAATCGGCCATAGTAGTTGGCCATACCCAGGACGCTTCTAACTTCTGCAGCATCTGGGGGACGGCCGCCGTCCTGATGGCTTCTACCTTGGCAGGGTCCACCTGCAACCCTTTTTCTGAGAATCGGTATCTGAAGAACTCCACTCCAGTGGCATAAAACTCACACTTCATTTGATGGAGTGTCAGGCCATTCTTCACCAGCCTCCTCAGGGTGGCCTTCAACTAAGCATGGGCGAAATTTCGTTCCGCGAATTCGTGGATTTCCCCGCAAAATCGCAAAAAAAATCCGCGAATTTTCCCGCAAAATTGCTGATTTTTGTGCGATTTGCCCTGGAGTACTTTCTACTGGCTAATCCAGTAAGTGCTCCCTCATTGGGTAAATGTATAGTGCTTTTACTACACTGCAGCTGCGTAAAGGGCCAAAAGATGTGTCTCCAGTGACTATGTGTGCCTGTAACACAGGCACAGGCGCACATGGTCACTGGAGACACATCTTCTGGCCCTTTACGCAGCTACAGTGTAATAAAAGCACTATGGGGCAGATTTACAAGCAGCTTGCGCCTCTTTTGCACCGCAGTTGCGTCACTTTTGTGACGCAGCGGCAGCACAAAAGATGCACCATGGTGCTGGGTATTAACAACGTGACGCATCTGAGAGATGCGTCACGTTGTAAAGCCCTGCGCCATCAGGAGGTGTTCCGGCACAGGGGAGGGCGTTCCTGCGCAGGAACGCCTCCTACAAGATTTCACTCAGTCACTTTTAGGCCAATGCTGCGTCAAAACCCTGCACCTGCTTGAAGCAGGCGCAAGGCTTTACGCAGCATTGGGGAGATAGGGCCCCCCCAGAGCATTGCTGGAGCTGTGTTGCGCTTGCGACGCAGCTCCAGCAATGCGCTGCTTTTACGGCACAGGTTCGTGACGCATTTGTGCCGTTTTTGCCACATGGTGCGCCGCACTGTAAATGCGGCGCACCATGGGTGGCGGAGCTGCGGCGCACAATAACTGGCGCATCCCTGAGGTTGCGCCAGTTATAGTAAATCTGCCCCAATACATTTAGCCAACGAGGGAGCACTTACTGATTAGACAGTAGAAAGTACTCCAGTTGAGTAGAGGTATTGTACAAAAAGGTGGCATCTTCGTGGACAAACACGCAGGGCGGGATTCATTCTGCCCCCTGTTAGACTCGTTTTTTGTGCCCTTCTGCACTCTGTTAGACTTGTTTTTCCCTTGTTTTTGTGCCCTTTTTTCCCTCTGTTAGACTCGTTTTTCCCTTGTTTTTCTGCCCTTCTGCCCCCTGTTAGACTCGTTTTTTGTGCCCTTCTGCCCTCTGTTTGACTCATTTTTTCCTCGTTTGTCTGCCCTTCTGCCCTCTGTTAGACTCGTTTTTTGTGCCCTTCTGCCCTCTGTTATTCCTTTGTTTTTGTACCCTTATGCCCTCTGTTAGACTCGTCTTTGTGCCTTTCTGCCCCCTGTTAGACTCGTTTTTTGTGCCCTCTTTTAGACTCATTTTTCCCTTGTTTTTCTGCCCTTCTGTCCTCTGTTAGACTGTTTTTGTGCCCTTCTGCCCTCTGTTAGACTTGTTTTTCCCTTGTTTTTCTGCCCTTCTGCCCTTTGTTAGACTGCTTTTTGTGCCTTTCTGCCCTCTGCATCACCACATCATCACTCAGCACTACCCCAGCATCACTCAGCACCACCACATTATCACTCAGCACCGCCACAGCACCACTCAGCAGCACCACAGCATCACTCAGCACCACCACAGCATCACTCAGCACCACCACAGCACCACTCAGCACCACGACAGCACCACCACTGCACCACTCAGTGCCACCACAGCATCACTCAGCATCACCACAGCATCACTCAGCACCACCACATTATCACTCAGCACCACCACAGCACCACTCAGCACCTCCACAGCATCACTCAGCGCCACCACAGCATCACTCAGCACCACCACAGCACCACTCAGCACCACCACAGCATCACTCAGCACCACCACTCAGCACCACCACAGCACCACTCAGTGCCACCACAGCAGCACTCAGCACCACCACAGCACCACTCGGCGCCACCACAGCATCACTCAGCACCACCACAGCATCACTCAGCACCACCACATTATCACTCAGCACCACTCAGCACCTCCACAGCATCACTCAGCACCACCACAGCATCACTCAGCACCACCACAGCACCACTCAGCACCACCACAGCATCACTAAGCAGCACCACTCAGCACCACCACAGCACCACTCATCGCCACCACATTATCACTCAGCACCACCACAGCACCACTCAGCACCACCACAGCATCACTCAGCACCACTCAGCACCACCACAGCACCACTCAGTGCCACCACAGCACCACTCAGTGCCACCACAGCACCACTCAGCGCCACCACAGCATCACTCAGCGCCACCACAGCATCACTCAGTGCCACCACATTATCACTCAGCACCACCACAGCACCACTCAGCACCACCACAGCATCACTAAGCACCACCACAGCATCACTCAGCACCACCACAGCACCAATCAGCACCACCACAGCATCACTCAGCACCACCACAGCACCACTCAGCACCACCACAGCATCACTCAGCACCATCTCAGTATCACTCAGCACCATCCCAGTATCACTCAGCACCATCCCAGTATCACTCAGCACCACCACAGCACCACTCAGCATCACCACAGCACCACTCAGCACCACTACAGCACCACTCAGCGCCACCCCAGCATCAATATGCGCAACCATTCAACAACAACTGGTTCAAATATGTTCTCTCAATGTTTCAAGCTTTATTACAAATGTCACAAAAAGATGTTAATATTTCACTTCTGTTCTTGGATTTTCATCACAATAAAATACACTGAACATAATCTTCACAAAAGTTATTTACAAAAGGTAAAGCTATTGCCATTATAAATTAAAATCCCTTTTATTTAAGTATTAATCATTTAAAAAAATAAAAGCCATTGTAATTTGTAATATCAATACATCTAAGTCACGTAAATACAAAACATGTTGCATTACAAATGCTATAGGTGTCACATTTGCGAAAGTTATAACTATTGGCATTGTAAATGACAAAGCTATTAATTTAGCTATTTTCAAAACCAACACATAAAAAAAATTGTCATTTACATGACCAATAGCTCAAACTTTCCTAATGCGAGACCTATTGCATTGCAAATGCTTGTTTTTATATCTGTCAGTGCTTCCTGTTGAGGTTTAATTTTCGTGATAGGTACCTCATTGCCTACTTGTAACTATTCTCTGACCCTGCTACAAGGTTTAGAGAATAGTTGCAAGTAGGCAACGAGGCGCCAGGAAGCACTTACAGGCTTACAGCAGCTGGTGCCCAAGTTGAAGTTAATTTCTTTGTAACCCTTTTGTAAAACGTTACAAAAAATTAGCTTCAACTTGTGCACCTGCTGCTGTAACCCTGTAACTGCTTGGCTGAAAAGTCGTTCCCGCTGATTCGCGGATTTTACCGCGATTTCGCAAGATTCGCGGATCGCGGAAAATCCGCAAATTCCGCGAGCGAAACGAATTTTCAGCCCATGCTTACCCTCAACCTCATGTGGTGCTCCTCCAGGGACTTCGAAAAAATGAGACTATTGTCACTCACGTTAATGACTCCCATAAGGCCTGAAAGTGTCTCCCTCACAGCCTCCTGGAACACCTCGGCTGCCAATGATACTCCAAAGCTCAGCCCCTTGAACCAGGGCAGTCCTACATAGGTGGAAAAATTCTTAATATACTGATTCTCTTCCGCCAACATCAGTTGAAGGTATCCTGAATTTAAGTCAACTTTCGAGAACCACAGCGCCCCATTCAAGTCAGTCACAATTTCATCAATCGTGGGCATAATGTGCCTCTCACAGCGAATGGCTTTATTGGGTAGCTGCATGTCCACGCACAACGGGATGGCCCCGGGCTGTTTTGTATTGGGGGCTATCACCAGCGGCGACATCCACGGTGTAGAGCCTGACACCTTCTCAATGACTCTGAGGTGAAAAGGGACCCTTCTATGACAAAATGCCGCAGGCTGCACAGACTCATCGATATGTAGTCGGACCTCCACTCCTTTTAGGCATCCTAGCGCTTTGAACAGCTCCGGAAACTCCTCCAATATTTGGTCCGCCTGCGACTAGTGAATATGTTTGGCAAATGTTATGAGTCCTAGATCTTCGGCCTTATGACCGCTTTAGCAATGACCCCGCCCAGGATTCTGTCCTTGTACCTCACCTCTGGGTCGACTATTCCTTGCAGTGGAACAGTAGTATCCGCTCCATAGGCCAATATAAGGACCGCTGTCTGCATAAGCTGGGGTCTCGGCTTGAGCCTCTTGAACTGCTCTGCATCCAGGATATTGACTGATGCCCCAGTGTCTATAAGAGACCTTTCACATGAGTCTCCAATTCACACTTGGCACGTGGGTAGTGGTTGATTGGTATAATTTACTCCTCGCACATGGGATATCACAAAGACATTCTCCTCATCGTCGTCCGTCATCGAGACTGCTGCCACCTGCTGTCCACTTCGTCCTCTTCCAGAACTTTCTTGGCGGATTTCATAGACCCAGGGTCCGGAGGCCTGCTACCAATCCGCGTCTTGGCACTCGGACAGACTTTTGCAAAATGTCCATACTTGTTGCATTTCATGCACTGTCTCCCCTGCGCGAGGCACACCCACAGAGCATGCGCTCCCATGCCACAGTTCCTTCATTCGCGCAGCCAGCACCTTTCTTCTGGCTTGGCCCCTTCATTGGCCCCTCGACTCTGGGACTTCTTTATCGCCTCAATCTGCTCTTCCTTGGTCGGATTCAGAAACACCAACTGATTCCCCGTAGACTTCTTGGCGAGCGACATCTCCATTTCAGCAGCGCACGCATCCGCCAGCTCATTTGACCTTCCAAATATGAGTATTTCTTCCAGCGTAATCCTAGGCTGGCGGAGGATGGGCTTGTGCAGTTCCGATGATTTGCACCCGGCTATCAGCTGGGCCCGGGTCTCGAACGCCTGGTCAGGCATGGTGCAAGTGCCGGCCAACTTTTTCAGCCTCGCATAATACATGTCTATCGACTTCTCCCCTCGCTTTTTGGCCTGGCGCAGTTTGAGATGCTCATAGTCTGTATTCAATTGGGGTTCGAAATAACGGTTGAGGGCCTGCACCACCTTTTTATAGTCCTCACTACCTCCAGTGTCCGGCAGGTCCTGAAACAACTCATATAGTTTGTCACCTCCCATCAGCAGCATCAGCGACCTCTTTACCGTCGCATGAGCCTCTCGAGTGGCCACAAAGTAATTTTCCAGCTGGCCCAGCCACTTCTTCCAGCGTGGGGCCGCTGTCGCAGGGTCTGCCAGCTGGCTGAACTCAGAGAGGATCTTCCCTGTTGCGCAATTGGCCGCCCTCCTCCGCTCGCACCGCTGCTGTTCTCTCTGGTGAATCCGGCATGGCTGCGCCCTTTCACACCACACCGCTTTTCCACGCTCCAGACACGTGGTAGCACACAGTGTCGTATCCCGCCTCATCGCCAATGTAGTATCCCGGACTATGTAGTAGGGTAACAGAAGGGTAGCCAAGGCCATAAATGCGTAGCAGTATTGGAAGACTCTCGGGGCATTTCAGGGTAAGCGGAGCACTCCAGAGAAAAACCACACAGATACTCTGTCCATGCCGTCAGCCACGTACGCTGATGTCACCCTTTATTAAATAGTCCCTGGTCCGCGTCCGGCCCAGGGAGGTGCATGCACATAATATATTGAAGCGGCTGGGTGGCTCACCACAGCTGCCATTGACAATAATTGAAAAAAACCTGTTTAATTAATTTCCGTACTCTGGGCCCTAGTGGTATATCACAAGATACATTTTTTCTTATTCAGGATCAAGTAAAACGGTACTTAACAAACCAAACATTCATTAAATGAAATTCATGAAAAAGACAGGTCAAGAAACATCTATAATTTCAAGCCTTGTTAAACTCATTTTGAACGTCGCCCACTAGGTGGCAGCTTCAGTTAATAAAATATTTCTGAAATTTCTTTTTCTCAATTTCAAGGCAAACACCTCTTCTTAACTTTACATGTTTAAATATCTCAGCGCATTACTTAGCATATAAAATTTTAATGAATCTTTGCATTATTTATCATCCCTAGCTTTAGGCCTAGCACTCGGTAAACACTTCATTCAATGCTTTACAATTAAAATTGTGGGAGAGTTTGAAACTTTAC
Source organism: Lissotriton vulgaris (assembly GCF_964263255.1). Classification (NCBI taxonomy): domain Eukaryota; kingdom Metazoa; phylum Chordata; class Amphibia; order Caudata; family Salamandridae; genus Lissotriton; species Lissotriton vulgaris. Next base: position 1,569,398,707 of record NC_141687.1, read on the forward strand.
ATTTATATTCCTTTACTACCTATCCGCAAGGAGAAGTTAGCAAATATGTGATACATTCATAGTTACATATGCACCTTTTATTTATCATAAGCGCCTCTGATCAGCAAGGGACTCTTATTGAATCTGGTACTGTACTGTTTTCTTTTCTGCCTTTTGCACATGGCAACAGTGTCATTTTTCAAGCAGTACTGCATCGCACGAAAGACAGTAAGTCTGGGCTTAAATGTGTTGCATGTGCAACATGCATTGGCAAAGTCAATAGGTCTGACCTTCCCATAATGGGGCAATATTTCTTTTTCATTTTTTCTTACTATTATATGTCCCAAAAATTAAATGAACAAAACAAAATACATGCCATTACATAAAGGTGGTGGCTATTTGGCAGCAATAAACATTTTAGCCCAAAAAAAAGTATCCATTACATATAATTTTAATAGTCCAACTATTATGCCAGTAGCTTAGTGTAGGGGAGCTATGGTGTAGCGTATCTAGGAAATATTGTGTGGAAGACATAGGGCCATATTATCAAGAACGGCAATAACATTATCACCGCTTTAGCGGCAGGAAACTGCTGCTAAAGCGGCGATAAGGGGCTTGATAATATGCTCTTGTGAATTTCCATATAAGCATGCAGGACATCAAACCTGGGCTTCTATGGGAATTCACAAAGGCATATTATCAAGCCCTTTATCGCCGTTCTTGATAAAATGGCCCATTGTTACGTGCAAGAGCGAATTAGCGTAGGCAGTGTCAATGAGTGAAACTGTATGCAAAAAAATTTATCTCGCTGATTAGTACCAGTGAGAGAGAGGTCTGAGGTGCAACTGCTGGGGTCAGGAGAATCCTCTTGGATAGTGAAAATACTGATCGCACAGCGAAAACAGGCGGCACAGGAAACAAATGCAAGGGATTATTTACAAGCCCCTTGCGCCACCTGTAGGTCACTTTTTTCCATAATAAAAGTGACGTCTTGGGGCGCAAGGGGCTTGTAAATAAGCCCCACAATATAGTGTAAGCCAGCTGTCAGTCTTGGTCACTAGAATTATGTGGCAGAGGAGCGTGAAATTATGCAGCAGGGTTAAGTAAATTATATGGCAAGAAAAGGCAACTTATGCAGTATAATGCGGCACATTTTGTGATAGCATTACCTATATATTTTGTCATTTTTAGGTTTCCGCTAGATATGCATGGGCTGCCTTAAAGGGACATGTTGTTTTCAATCTGTGGGCTAAAGCCTGCCCATAGGCTTATTAAGCCGGATTAGTATAATGCAGCACTGTCATCCCTAGGGGTATCTGGGTGCTGATAGGCTTACCATTTGCTCCATGATATTCATACGTCATGCCTCTTCTTGTGTTTGGCCCAGCCCAGAGCAGGGACCAAGTAATTGTGTCCATCCACTGCTCCTGTTTTAAGAGCTACTTTTTTCTGTGTTTCAGTGCTATAACACCATTGTTAATTTATTCACTCCCTCCTTCCTCTGTCTCCTTTTTCCTCTTTCTCCCTTCCACCCGCCCCATCCCAACCCCAGCCAGATCACCTTCACATCCAAATGCTGCTTTATTTATTTCAATAGTGTGCATATGTGCACAAACAGTGAGCCCCTCTATCAACTTATAGTGTTTCACTGTCCCCGAATATGGGCAGGGGTCTCACACCCTTAAACAGAGCACCCTCATTGAGCCATGTATGCCATGTGATCTTTCCCATATGGACAATTTTTCTAGGCTGTTAATCAGAGCACCAACGTCAAAAAAAAATCCCCTTGGTAACTATTATCACAACTGAATCATACAATCTCACGCGACAACCTTCTAGTCACATTTAACTCACTCACAAATACCCTTACTCTGAACCAAGGAAACAAATCAGTGCAAAATGAATTATAAAAAAAGTTGCTTACAATTTACTAGAAATATTATGCCTATAACAACTATACATTGTACAATATCACAAACATGTTAAAATATCATTAAAACTATTTTTTGTACATCTTGTAAAAAATTGGGACAAAAAAGCAGTAAGAAAAATTATTTCAAATCGGGAAACACCACGGTAATTGGACATGTAAATAGACAATTTGTATGCACAAAGCTTTAGGCAAAACAGGTTCTTGCTAGATAGTCAGAAAGCTACTGTTTGCATTTGTCATTTATCCATGATAATTCCCATACAGCAAAAGCATTGACGCGTTTTGGTGGGTACAATGTGAATAGCTGCCCACCTTCATCAGGAAATACCAATATCTTCCCACTTCATATAACAAAGTTTTAATAAAAAAATATAAAAGCATACATGCATATTAAGATTTGGACTGACTTGGTTAAATGGCTCACAACAATAGATCACAAAGCAAGCTCACATTTTTCTCTTATAAAAAACTCCACACCATTAACTTACATTCATCATTCTATTCAAGCAAACAGTTGCGCTATTATTAAGCGATGCCAAATCTTTCCTTGTACAAAGCTGGCCTCCTCTTATAAGGGAGATTCCATTGTACTAGCATTTCTTTAATATATACTTAATACCAAAAGTCCCCTGCACAGAATTTACTCATGGTCAAATACTAGTCTAGTCAAAATGACTTGAACTGTTAAGTACGATACAGCAAGAAGGGTCATATTACCTCATGCATTCAGGGTTAATCCATCGGTTATTCTTAGATAAAAAAAGGATCGAAAAGAATAGGAAAAAATAAAAATCAATAATTAATATCCCTAAAATACCCACTACACTAAACATAGTTCCTGTTAGACTCTGCGCAGGATACCTTTCAGTGTTTCTGAAGCTAATGCAGTGGCGAGCGAGTTTCTTCTTCGTAATTAAAATAAGCCACAACTTCTTCCTTGTGCTGCCCGATATAGGAGACTCTCACTAGCGGGAAAAGAATTGACGAGTATTAAAATAATTTGCCCCAATTGAAACGATGTTGTTTACTATTTCCAAACAAATAAATAAGAGATGGCCAAAAGCCCATTGACAGGTTCTACCGAGGCCGGTTGTGTGTAAACGGCGAGAGAGATACCTCGTGTGGGTTTCCGATTTTCTGCTCCCTTCCAAAGACTGTCTTTAAGAAAATTCACCACCATTCACGTGCACAGGGACAGCAAATGTCTTTATGTTGGTAGTTGTGAACACAAATCTACTCAATGAGTGAAATAGTTTTTATTGTCCAGAGCTTCTCTTTATGTTTTAATGTGGTTTTTATTTTGCACTGCCCTGCTGGTTTCCTGGGCTGTCCTTTGGCTGCTCTGCCTGTTGGAATTGTCTGGTTATCGGAGGCTGAAGGTGAGAAAACACACTGGGCTGTTTATAGTCACACGAGCCAGGGGGGAGGGGTCTGTTTTTCTCACAGGCCCTGCAAATGTGAGCAATAAGAGACATCAAAACATGGCACTGATGGATGGACCAGCGTTGTGTTTAATGGAACTTCCGAGCTCCAGCAGCAAGTATGAGCACAGGAAACCCATGGTATTTTCTTAATATTTGTATTTTCTTCATATTTGTCTATAATTAACCTCCACACAATATGTTGTATTTATATGAACTCTAGGCAATATTCGGCATTCTGCGTAGATTGTGGAGTTGCTGAAAAACTCCGCACTCCGTAACGGAGCAGAGTTTTTTTTGTTTGCGTACTCAAAATGTGTTTTTGCACACACAGTAGAGACTTAACGGGTGCCTGTGATCGCTGACAAGATTTTCCGAGTCGTTCACTAGTGCCACGAGATTTGCTAGGTAGCCGTATGGTCCGGCGAGAGTTTGAGATCACGGACACATCATTCTGGTGCGCCATTGGACCTCCGGTGAAAGTTTTGTGAAGAATGCGGTCCAGAACATGCAGAATATACCGCATTTGCAATCTGGAGAAGGTTCTCTCCCCAAGCAGCATCAACACCTTCTTGAAATGACGATTTGGATACAAAAAACTCCTAAAATTGACATTTGGATGTACTTTTATGTGCAACGAGTCATTTTTCTTTTTTTACTTAAAAAAATATTTTTATTAAACACTGAAGAACATAAACAGTATAGCACAAGATTTACATCGTATTGACAAATTAATGGCAATTGAGGTTTCCTCCCATCAGGACAACAGCCCCCCTCAGAAGGGCCCTCCCTCGTTCCCTTCAAAAAGCTAATGTCTCAATGTGGTTCGATGCTCTCTCCCAGATTTTGGACCATTTCTTTGTGCATCCCCTACTTATATAGACTGATTTTTCTGCAAACATGTTAGTGTCCATGTCTTTCTCCCACTCACATAGGCATGGTGCAGTCAATTACCCCATCAGCGAGCCATATTAAATTTATCCACAGCCAGTCCCAGTGTCATCCATGTCCTGCCATCTGAAGTGGCCTCCTTCTCATCCCAGATATTTAATAAGCACCATTTTGGCATAGGAGTGATATTTGTGTCCCATATTTTGATCATCTTGGTAGCTACCGCCTCCTAGTAGTGTCATATTACAGGGCATTCCCATATGATGTGAAACAAGGTGCCTTTTTGGTTACATGTACAACAACAGTTTTCAGTTGGAGATCTCCCATTTTCTTTAGTTTGGTGCATACATTGTAGGCCCTGTGCAGTATTTTCAATTGAACCAGGAAAAACCCTGCCTTGATGGACATTTCTATAGGTGAGGCTAGTGCTTCCGCCCATTCCTCGTCGTCCATGTTGCCTACATCCCTTGTCCACCTTGCCCGTCGCTAGTGTATATGAGCGATGTGGCTTTACGTGTCACTGTTCTTTGTTACAGGCCACCCACCGGTGTAAGTTTTTCCCTTCCCTCTTTCCTAGACAATATCTCCGACCTGTGGATCATGCACAATAACTTTTTTCTGTTGGGAGATTTTAATTTCTGGGCAGAAGAAGGCCTGTCTGCAGTATATAAGGAACTGTGAAGTACCTGTGAAACAATTGGGCTTAAGCAGCAGGTCCTTGGGCACACACATTTAGTGGGCCATACCCTGGACCTAATTTTCTCCCTAGAAAACCTGACCTCAGTAAAAGAAATTACCCCTTTTGCTGGACTGATCACTCATTGATTACCTTCTACTTACAGCTGGCTAAAAGTTGGTCCCTTGCTGAGTCAGTAGCACATTCAGTGGAAGGTAGAGCATGGAATAAGCTCTCCAAAGTTAAAACCAAACCGCTCATCAATAACATATATTTTTCACCAGCAGATTCAGCGTAGGGGAACTATACCAGATTAGAAAGGGAAATTTTAAAATCCTTAGACAAAACTATACACCTGGCCACCCTAAAGATTCGAAAAAAGGTCTCAGCTCCTTGGTATGACCTCACGCTGAGAAATGCCAAACTTAAATGTTGGCAACTGGAAAGGAAATGTAGGCGCCACTACCTTGAGGGAGATAAGCTCATTTTAAAAAACGCATTGAGTGAATACTAAAACAAGTTAAGGAAAGTGAGAGAAAACTATTATTATGAGCAGATCATTGCAGCTCCTGACAAAGCATTGAAAACCTTTGAAATCCTTTGAATTCCTTAAAGAATTTACTGACCCATCTCGCTTTAAGCGAGAGATCAAACCATCACATACATTATGTGATAACCTGTCGGAATATTTTGACAGTAAAATCAAAACAATTCTGGAAGTGGTCAACAAATCTACCACAGCTAAAAACTCTGATGTACACCCTCACAGCCCTGTTCAATCGGGACTGTTTGCCGCCCCACCCCCCCTCAGTTTCGTCTCCTGTGACACTTACTAGGTTGGATCCTATCCCTGGCGAGGCCTTTAAAACCATGTACAGGGCTATAAAAACAGGGTCACCCAAAGCAGTGGCTAATATGGAAAGAAGAGATTGCATGCCCTCTTTGACAACTCTGCATTCACTCTCTCGAAACCCAACTGATCTAGCCAGTTTTAGACCTATATCCCTTCTAGCTTTTCAATAAAAATCTCAGAACGTCATATAAGCTCACTATTGTCGCACCATCTAGAGGATTCTGCATGGCTTGAGGAAGTATAATTTGGATTCCGTCATGGTCACAGAACCGAGACCGCCCTTATCTGCGCTACCGATGTACTATGGAGGACTATTGACAATGGACAATCGGTTGTTCTTGTCCTCTTAGATTTATCAGCTGCATTTGACACTCTCACGTCCAGAATTATGGCAGTGAGTGAGGGGGGGACCGATGTTAATCTGGCTAAAATCATATCTGTCCAATCGATTCCAGGCAGAATCTCTCCCCAATTTTCAATCCAAATTAAGAAAGACAACACATGGTAACCCCCAGGGCTCTTCTCTCAGCCCTATCCTATTTAACATTTACATTAAACCACTAATCTCACTTATAAAAACTTACAATATTAATTGAATCAACTATGAAGATGATACTCAATTAATTCTGTCACTGAACAATAACCAGGATGATATCACTGGTAATTTCCAAGCATGCATTCTTGAGATCTATCACTGGATGAATGTAAATATAAGTGTGGGCTGAAAATCCGTTCCACTTGCGAAATTTGCAAATTTTTGGCAATTTCGCGGTCCAAGAATCGCGCAAAATTGTCAAAGAATTTGCAATTCGCGAGTTTGATGGAGGGTCCCGTTCTACCATCTAACATCACCAGAAAGGAGAGTTCTAACAGCCTGGGTAACATGAAGGCCTGATGTAGGCCCTGCGTGATAGAAATCTGAAAACATGCTAAAATAACTAGCTTTCGCCATTAGTAAATAAAGGCCCCAGGGCCCACTATGCTTAAGGCTTAAAAACACACGTTTCTGTGCATTGAACTGAACAAGGTAAAATTAGGCCTTCAAAGATTAGTTAGCTCCACTGTCAGCTCCCAGACCAACACCCACACCCACACACACACACTCACCCTGGTACACGTGGTATAGCTTCCTGAAAACATTGCTAAAAGTATTATTTTTTGAAACATAGCTTGCTCAAGTACAAACAGCAACCTCTGGCAATACTCTGCTCCTATCATAAGGTCTAGCACGTGCAGATATGAAGAAATGTTCGTGACCAACTGTCTCTGTTTAGAAATGTACGTGACCAACTGTCTCTGTTTAGAAATGTACGTGACCAACTGTCACAGTTTAGAAATGTACGTGACAACCTGTCCCTTTTAGAAAAACAAAATGTTCACTGTTCAGAAGTGTCCAAAGCAAAATGTTCTGTACAGATGTCCTTCCGGTGTCCTGGAACACTCGTGGTCAAACCGCCTGCACAGAATAAGGCGTAGGCTAGTGTCACCAGAGAACCTTAGTTCCTCAGTTTGAGGTATAACAAGACCCAACCGTCAAATCTGAAGTCAGAACTTTCCTGCGGATGCCCTGCTGCATGAGCGTGGACAGTTCTCCGGCTAGCCGATCCTATCTGACTTGGGAGACCGACGCCCCTCTCAGGTTGTGGATTTCCCAGGGCAGATAGCCCATCTCTCTCTAGATCTCTGACCCTTCAACTATCTCTCTTCATAGATACATTCCTGTATGTCAGGCTCTTTAAACAAAGGTGACTGGGTGCACTCCTAGATACTACCAGGCACTGAATTATATTTGCAAAATGTTCTATCCTTAGCTAAAATTCCACCTACGTCTTCTCTGCCTTAGCCCCATAGTTCTGGGCCCTGATAGAAATATACAATCTATAGAGCCAGACCTGCTCTAGATGAGGTGCCCTTTTCACTTAGGGCTCCATACTCATGTACTCTGTAGCGTAGGATATCCTGATAAGTTCTTTCAGTACAACTTTCATTTCAGCATTGCTTTAAGATATTTTGAGCATTTGTCATCTATCTGTAAATCCAGACAGAGTGAAGTCTGGACCTTATTTGAGAAATTGCATTTCAGCATATAACTGTTGCGCGTTTATTTTTCTGTCTGTCAAGTGAAAATAAAATGCCACTCCAACTTCAAAGTATGGTATCTTACGTCTGTGTTCCTTCTCCCACTTAGTGAAAAGCTGTGTTGGTGATGTGCGATTAGTAACCACACCCCAGAGGTGGTGACCACTGACCGAAGGGGTCAAGACTTTCCCCTTACACGTGCCGCCCAACTTCATCGTGCCTGCCTGATCCATTCTGAGGGGGAATTCGGTGGTCTTCCTCGAGCCGCCTTGGGTGGTCCCGCCGCAGCCTCTTGCATACCATTGGTGAGTCAAGGAACGTTTTATTTTTTCCCCTTGAGTCCTGGTGTTGGCTACTTGGCTGTGAGCGGCCCCCGTGTGCCTGGCTCTGGGCTAGACTCCTGACCCCCCCACAGAATTGCACATGGTCACGATCCAAGAACCCTCTGTGTCTCTCAGTGGTCACATCTTCCAACCTTTCATTCAGACTTTCATGTCAATTGACTTTCATGTCAATGGTCCTGCGCCTCATTTTCATACATATCTGTTCTTAGCACTTGCTGTTGTGGTTTGTGGTTTGTCGGTGTTAGACACTTCTCTCTGTCGGTTCCAGTCCGGAGTGAGAGGCTTTGTGGTTCTTTTTTTGCTGCCAACTGCCCCCAGGTTTATGATCCCTCTCGACAGTTTAAGTCTGTGAGCTGGGTGTGGTCCGGACAGTGGTCCGGATTCGGGTTCGAGTCCCACCCTCCCCCTGTTTGTAGGGAGGTTTGTGATCCCTCTACCACTTCGAGTCTGGGTAGTGAGGTTTGTGATCCCTCTACCACTTCGAGTCTGGGTAGCTGGGTGTTCCCTGGGGTCATCGAGGGTCGGAGTTTCTCCACTGGGGGCCTTGTTGACACCTGTTTTAAACATTTTGAATACTCCATTGTGGTTTTTGTGAATACACCTGCTTAATACATTTTGCATCCTGCATTGTGCCTGTTAAATATTGCCCCGTCCTTATTGTGAATCCTGCATTGTGGCTGTTGAATATTGCCCCGTCCTTGCCAGCACATCTGAACGTTCTATATCTCTTCTTTCCTCTGCAAACCATCCTCCACTGCTGTCGACTCTTTTTTCTTCCACCACGTGCCTAACAGCCCTTCATTTCAGCAACCCCCCCAACCCCCCACTCCCCTGCCTGCCAGCCCTTCTCTTCATTTCACAGCTATTCTCCCCTACTTCCCTACATGTCTCTTCAATGCGGCCTCCGCCGTCGCTGTACTTTCCTCACGATCTCTTTATACATGGTCTGGCTGTGATACTCTAAATTTCTCTCCCGCGTCTACGGCCATTCTGCCAACGCCCTCTGACTTCCTGCCCATCGCACCAGCACAAAGAGGAACTCCTTTGTGCTATCTGTGGTTCATACTCTACGTCACCGGCTCACTTCCTCCCCTGGCGCAGCAGCGCGGCCTTCTCTCACAGCTCCCCCGAGCACCCGCCTTTCCACAACATCTAACTCTCAACACTTTCTCACGCTTTCCCTTTTCTCCTCTTCCTTCCTCCACCTTCATCCTTTCTTTCGCTCCCACTTACACGCCCCTCCCTCTCCCTCTCCACAGCCACCTCTTTCCTACACCCCACCCTGTTCTTTCCCTCCCTCCTCGCATCATTTTTCACTCCACTGCCCTCTGCATGTGATTACATTACTGCTTACATTACTGCGTACATTATTTTACACTGTCTCTCACACTGTCTCTCGCTCTTCTGTCTCTCACACTGTCTCTCGCTCTTCGGCCATTGCAGCTCTAAGTTGGTGACCTTCATTATTCCGCTCACAGACTCTGGTCTGCCCAGTCCGTCTTTGCCAAGTCTGGCAGTTCTGACATCTCTGTTCTTACTTATTACATCTCTGTTCTTCAATTAGTGAAATTTCATATCCAGGTCCTGGATCTCTTCAGGCCGTTGATCTCCTTGTCCATTAGTGACATTTCATATCTTGGTGATTGATCTCTTCTTCGAAGTAGTGAGATTTAATATCTAAATCGTTCTTTTTCTTTTAAGGATGCATCCTCTGTATGTCATCAGTATTTATTGTTCTGTCACTATGTTGGTGGTTATGTAGTATGTTGATTATTGACCCTTTCCATTTCATGTTTTGTTCATTTGCCCTGCTTTATGTAACATGTGCTGTTGCATCCATGTGCTTTGTGCAAGCAGCAGCTGTGCTTTGTGATTAAGCCATCAATTCCCTCCCCTGTGACCCATTGTTCCCTCACTCATCTGACTTACCTGCCCCCTGCCTTGTCCGTCACCTAGGTGTATAACACGCCTCATAGGTAACCAATTCCTCGCTCGCCGCACTGGTAGCCATTCCCTAGCACGCCCATTTTGTGCCAATCATTTGCTTCACAATTGATTGCCAAAAGGGGGGAATACGCCATTCCTCCTCCCCTGCCTCCCTACATCCCTTACCTACACGTGTTATGCCTTACACCCACCTATTTCCGTAATGTCCACCAGCCCCCCACATATTCAACATTGTACTATTCAGTTCTTTCACGGTAGACCTGACATAATTCACAATTCTGCAACTAACGAATTCACTATCCTTACCGACGAATACCGCACCATACTCACAGGCGCCTGGATAGTTCTAGGGGTTGACCTTACGCCAGGCACCCAGCTTAACATCTCTACCCAATCTCTTGATAGCCTACCAGACATATCTCTTACACCACCATCCCCGGACACTACGGCCCCTCAGCTGCTATACACAGAAGACGCCTCTGACTCTGCCACCCTGTCTGTCCCCCACTCTCTTCCGCTTGAATACCTACAGTACTTAAATCACCCGCTGCCTCACCCATTCTCATCACTGACGACGAGCCTTCAGTAGACTCCATACAGTCAGGTGCTGCTTCTGAATTAGTGTACATCCGATCGCCACAAGAGAGCGGCCAAAACTTTCCCCCGCCATCCGCCTCCAACTCCTACTCCGATCACCCACAGTTTCAACAAGATACATCACCCCTTCTAAGAGCACTACTGTCCGATTAGTCATAAATTTCTATGGGCCCTGTATTCTGCCACACCTGCAGAGCCCATCTCACTGCTCCAACTTCACATAAGAGGGATGAGTGAGCATACCACTGACCATATCACAATATTCCTGATCAACAATAACGTTGTAGGCATTTCTGACGGCCACCCCTCTTGCTTCGTCCATGTTACACCCCTCAGTAGCACTGTTCTTCTCTCAATATTTCAGTCACTCAACATTGACTACGCCCACCCTCGCCAAGTCACTCTATCTCTCGCACCAGCATTTTCACGCCCCGCCGAGCCTATAATAAAGGCTCTTCCACACAAATAGTCCCACGCCCCACCGACCCTATAGTAAAAGATCATAGTAGCTCTCAACACACCTCTGCATCACCTGCATATTACTCACAAGAAACAAGCCTCATGCAGGCTCTTCAGGCAGTATACGATAAACGAATATTCGGCACGACAGTGCAGAAAACCCCAGAGTGGATCTACATACGGATCCGCCTATTATCCCCAGGCCTAGAACTCCCCACAGTATTCACGTCCTCCTGGCCACGGAACCCACTGCAGAGTAAAATCCGCAATGCCTTTGCCCGTCACAATCTTGAATTCCCTGACTTCTCCCCGGAGGGAAAATACAAGGGACCTGACGAAATAGATTTAAGATTCATACTCTACCGCATAGTCTGTACTGAAGTAGGAGAAGAGCTCATCAGAGATCTGCCTCCTCACGACTGTAGCCCTGTACAAACTTCCCATTGCACAGACCCCAGCCCTCACAACAACTAGGTGAAACACACCCAGGCAGGGTTGCTCAGTCTCTCATACATACATCAGACGGTATCCCACACAGGTTTGCAGCGACCATATATGCACTAAATAACCTCATGAATAGGATACAGAATCCCACCGTGTATAAGACACCTTACGGCTATCATATATATTTTATTGTGTACCTTGCAAATTTGGAAGGACCAGCAATCCTGTCAGGATTCTTCCCCAGACACCCACTCCAGTCTCAGATAGCAGACGCCTGCTTTGGCGGCCAACTCCAGTTCCCTGGCTGCACCCCCACACAAAATAGGGAGTTGCAAAAGGAGGTTTATGACCACGCCCTAGCAGGGGTAGCAGAAGAGCTCGTGCCTGATCTCTAGTGAAGCGTGGCCAATACCCCGCATTAAAGCCCCTGCCTTGCGGGCCCACAAATATCTTGTCATGGCAACACCACTCCAACATGTCCTGAAAACGTTCACTGCCCAAGAAAAACGCATACTCAAACACTGTAGGGAGCTTCACAAATTAACAAGGAATATGGATTATCCGTGGCCCTCCGAAGGTTCCTTTGACGTAAATACTCTCGAGCACGCCACCACGTTCCTAAACACCAAATATTCTGGAGCCAAATTACAAAAAAGGAAAGAAACCTTAGCTCTCTGGCGTATTTTTAAAGAAAACCCGCAAGAGCATCCTGACACCCTGCCCACTGCACCTTCTGCGCCCCCACCATATCAGGCCAATGGCATGTACCCTGCCATAGGATCTGCAAAGAACAAAGAACTAGATCTACAGAGCACAACTAATGACTTACCAACTGTCGGATACGGTCAACTCCCAAGTGACCTTTTTCCCACACTCGAATGTCCTCAACCCGGTGGTGAAGGTAGTAATGCCTCATCGCCGCCACCCGGCACCAGCAGTGGCCAACTGACACCCGTCACAGTGCCGGCCACCGTACCCCCCACAATGCCAGCCCCAGCCAGCCCCCTACATGTAACTCATGTCACCGGTGGCAGCCCAACACTGCACGCCACAGTGCCAGGATTGCCAGGACAAATAAATGCGCAGTTTTCACTACAACTGAATCCCACCTCCATCGTAGTCCCACCTGGTGAGGAAGACGAGGACAATGAAGACAACGTGTCCATAGCATCATCAAATAGCTCCCACACGTCATCTCACCACTCATGTCGCCATGCGCTCCCGCGCTACCCTGATCTCAACAGCCTACGTGATACCAATGCTCCACAGTACCAGGAGCAGGAGGCAGTCCCCCGCGACCGCATGCCATTTTGCGACACAAACACAGGCGAACCACTAATGACATTTTCCACAGTTCACCAACAAAATAAGGATAGAGAACTACAAGGCCCACAGGCCTTGGTTCGTTATGACGCATGGAAACCAGCCACAGACCTCAATAAAAGCTCAGAGTGCAGTCCCAAAGGGGATGCCAGAGCAGACCCGTCCCCCAGCGAGCATGAAGATATAGCTCAATTACTCCGACGTGCCTCATTTAAACTAGAAGAAATAAGCGACAGATTCTCTGAGACTCTCAAGATTACACACCCTAACACACCACATACTCAGCAACAAAAGAACACCTCACAGCAGCCCACGGCACAATCACACATCTTTGAATATACTGAAGGGAATGGGGACCTAAACCAGAGTCAACAGCGGACAACACACTTCCCATCCTCACCTTCACCAAGGGCGGATACCTCTCGCGACATAGGAGACTATGAAAGACTACCTGACGTACAGTATAATGGGTCCCCCTCCCAGAGTCACCAGACTACTGCGCCTGACCAGACACGCACGCCTACAGGGCAAACACAGGTCCATTTCACACCCCCGGACGTACCATCTCGGCACCATGCGCCTGCAGCGGATCCGTTTGCCCTACCATCCACCACAGCCATGATAGGCTCCCCCAGCCAGTAACACGTCTCAACATTGACAAAACAATTAACAAACCCATTCCTTGATAATCAGGAATTACCAACAGGGGGTCCAGAGAAGAAAAAGAAGAAAAGGACAACAGAGGTAGAAAGACTAACTGTACTAGGAACGCACGGACGACCAGAGGACATCGTATACGATGCCCCTTCCAATGACGCTCCCATCAAATACAAAGTCACTGGCACTGCCTCCATGCGAAACACTCGATCTACAACAGGCAATGGCATGTTCTTCAGCAGGCCATGTGCCCTGCGAGACAATGACCTAACTCCCAACCAAATAGTGGAAATAGGAGAGAATTCAGATTTCGCTGTCATCCCCTTCACAGACAATCTGGCCGGATGGACGGAATCCTTGGCCCCGCAGATGATCCCCTGGCCAAGGGAAGGGTCTTTCGAACCACAGCATATGGCCACAGCTGTAGAATGTATCCTGGAGGGTGTAGGGGATGAAGACTGGGATTACGACTATATGCGAGCCAGTCTCGAAATTTGGCAGAAATATGCCATAAGATATGACACCACAAGACCAAAGTATCCAGGTGTAGGGATTAGCCGCCAGATGCCGCTAATATACAAAACACCAGGGGCCCCCGCCATATATAACTGCTGGTCTTATGCAGAGAAGGAAGCCATTAAAAAGAACCTTCCGCCCCTCACAGAGGGTGCCGGCAAATGGATAGTGGCCCTAGAGAAGAACACCACAGGCACCAAACCAGGGATTGGAGACATGAAAAGTTTGCTTATATCCATCATGGGAGGGGAAGCAGAAGAAATTTTCACAAGTATCAGTAGAGGATTAATAACAATGAACGAGACAAAATATGATGTGGAACCATTTGATAAAATAAGGGCGGCAGTCTGGACTAAGTTGCGACTAAAATACCCTGACGTTTCCGACATTGGGTCTCTCATGTCTCTGACCATGCAAACAAATGAGGACCCTATTAATTTCATCTCCAGAATGAAAGAAAAATGGCATCAGGAGTTAGGTGACTCCTGGAATACAACTGGAGGGAACAGCAGGCTCTTTTACCACATGGTGAAGAGAGGACTGCCAGACGACGTGCAGGAGAAATTAGATGGGGTAGTAGCCATGGAAGCAAAACCATGGCCTGAAATACAGGACCACATCATACATTTCTGCAAAAAGAAAATAGAACAGGAAAAAAGTAGACAATTAGCCATTGAAAATGCAGCCGCAAAGCTAGTACAGCAGAAGCTTAATAGGAAAAAGGATACAGTGGACAATCTCATGCTGGCGGCACCAGTCAGCCAAATGACAGCTGTCACCACCTTTCCACAGGACGCTCGAAATGTGCTCGCCAACAATACCCAGTCCACTCCGCAGCAAGTGCAGCAACCTGCCGTACAATATGCGCAGGCACAGCCGCCACAAACACAACCAGCCATACAGTACGTACAGACTCCACCACAACCAGCCATACAGTATGTGCAGACTCACCACAACAAACTGTACAATATGTGCAAGCCCAACAGCAGCCCACAGTGCAGTACATCCAACAGCAGCCCCCTATACAGTATTTATCACCACAACCTGCCTACAGTAATGACCAACACCAGTATTACAACAACAATAGAAACACCGGAATGCAGGGAAGGGCCAATGGACAGCAAAGGGTCCAGCAACAGACAGGCCAGCGTACCTGCTTCTATTGTCACAAGGTGGGCCACCTGCAAAGAGAGTGTCGCTCTAGGATTCAGGACCAAGGCCAACAAGTTATGGGTCCCGCCCAGCAAGCACCCCTGCAGTTCCCGACCACAACAACAAATGTATGCACAGGCACCCCAGATGGTGTATGCATATGCCCAACAAGCACCACAGCAGAACATGCCACAGGCACAGCTCCAGATACCCGTAATGACCCAACCTCCACAACAGTCCACAATGATACAAGTCCCCGTGCAACAGCAGCCACAGACAACCTCATACCAAGTGATGCCCCAAGTCCAAACTGCCCCACCCCAAGGTGGTGCGGTAGTCACCTCCAACAATCCATTTGCACAAGGCACTATCCAGCAATACCAGGCTGGAGGATTCTCGCGCTAGGAAAGCCCACAGACAACTCTTGTGTGCCCCGTTTTATCATGCATCATGAGCGGTGAAGATTACCCCACCGTCCTGGTCACGATAAACAACAAAACCTATAGCTTCCTCATTGACACAGGCGCCACGTACTCCTGCATTACAGGCGGACACCTGCCTATTTCTGATCAAGTAGCGGACACACAGGGATTCTCTGGGGCAATAGCAAGGGTCCCCTTTACAAAGCCAGTACCCCTGCAAATAGGAGACCGGGTGCTGGAGCAACCACTGCTTTATTCACCACACTCTCCAGTTAACCTTTTAGGGAGAGACCTAATGGCAAAACTAAACATGACCATTCACTTCCATGAGAACGGAACAATGGTTTGCTCTATACCAGGCACACCCTTAGCAAGAATGATGGCACTCACTGCTCAATCTTCCCTGACAGATCAAATGAGGGCTCGCCCTGTGGATGAACAAGCGTTCTCCACAGCGGTGCACATCATCATAGCCCACACACCTGAACTGCACCAGCGCACTGTCCAGCTCCCGAAGGAATTTCTCTTCCGCCCACAGTCCCAACACTTTCAGATATGGGACAAAAGCATGATCCTAGGCATACATGCTCTTCACATTACACCTACATACGGGGCATTCATAGCAGGAGACGACAATATGCGCTCCTGGGCCTGTGTCATTTTCATCGAGCCCGGACACCTAGTGAGGGACGTTTCAGATGAACAGCTCTTTGGTGATCCTGACAACTGTCCAATAACAGAGATTGTCTATATGGATGAGGTACCTCTATCGGTGACAGTGGAAAAGAGAACGCCCACTGCCCCACAAGAGTATGACTCAGTGCGTGAAGCAGACTTGGCACAAGTCCCACCGCACCTGTGGACCACTGTCCCCAATGATGTGGGCCTCATCCGTTCTGCCACTCCCTTCAAAATAACACTGAAACAAGGCACGATTCTACCCAGAATTAAACAGTACCCACTTTCTAAGGAAGCACAGGAAGGCATTGCCCCAACAATACAAGCCCTGCTAGATCAAGGGGTCATATACCCCTGTGTATCTCCAGTTAATACCTGCCTTTTTCCGGTGCGCAAAGGCAAGACCAATCAGTGGCGCCTAGTTAATGATTTGCGCTCTATCAATAACATCGTGGTACCAGAGTTTCCCATCGTCCCAGACCCTTCGGTCATCCTCACCAATGTCCCCCCGAATGCACAATACTTTTCGGTGATTGACCTGAAAAATGCGTTTTTCAGCGTCCCCCTTCACCCAGACAGTCAGTACCTATTGGCTTTCTCATTCGACGGGGTGCAAATGACTTACCGGCGTCTCCCTCAAGGGTACTGTGAGTCTCCGAGCGTGTTCAACAGAGTGGTCAAAGAGGACTTATCGAACTTCCAATGTCACAGCACCTTACTGCAGTATGTCGATGATATTTTGCTCTGCAGCACTACAGAATGCCAGTGCAGAACTGATACAGTCTCTCTGCTCACCACACTAGCTCACAGAGGCTATAAGGTGGACAAAAACAAACTTCAGTACTGCCAAACAGAGGTACAATACCTAGGCCAGTTAATGTCAGCATCAGGGAGACGGGTCACGCCAGACAGAGTTGAAGCCATCAAAGGGACACCAGAGCCCCAAACTGTCAAAGACATGCAAAAGTTCCTAGGATTAGTGAACTATGACCGCCAGTGGGTCTTTGACTTTTCCACAATAACTGCCCCGTTGTTGAAAGCAGTTAAAGCAGCCAAAGACAGACGCAACAAAATAGACTGGACACCTGAAATGACAGCATCCTTTAAGCAGCTCAAAGATGAAATAACAAACGCACCAGTGTTAGGCACACCTGACTACACAAAATAATTCTACCCGTTTACCCACTGCAATGGCCAGGTCATGACTGCTGTCCTCACTCAGAAATACCCAATGGGCCACAAGCCCCTTGCTTACTTCAGCGGAATGCTAGATTCAGTCATGAAAGGTCATTACCCCTGCGAGCAAGCTCTTGCTGCGGCAGCCTTTGCAGTGGATAAAAGCACACCCATTGTCATGGGATCCCCTCTGACACTGTACACTGAGCACGCTGTCTTTGCCATAATTCAGAAAGCTAAAACAACATTGACAACACAAAGAGTGTCAGGTTATGAAGTCATACTGTCATTACCCTCCCTGAAGGTTGTCAAATGTCACACAGTCAACCCAGCCACATTCTTTGCCCATCCCATTGCCGCATCAGATGATGACACCCATGACTGTGCCACATATTGTCCCGATGAATCAGGAGCAGCAAAAGAGGACCCCCTGCCAGACAGCACTGTATATTTTGTAGATGGGTCCTCCACAATAGACCAAGAAACAGGGATCAGATACACAGGAGCCGCAGTGGTTAGGGCTCAGCAGCATGAGTCCTCTGACTCCCTAGACATTGTACAACAAATTACATTGCCATCGCACTACTCCGCCCAAGCCGCTGAACTAGTAGCACTAATTGTCGCTTTAAACAACGGGGCTGGTGACCGCATCACTGTATACTCAGACTCTGCATATGTCACTACAACGACACACTTGCGCATCTTGCGCTGGAAACGGCGCGGATTCCTCAAATCAGATGGAACACCAGTATGTCACAAACAGTTGTTGGAAGAACTAATAGAAGCCCTGACACTTCCAACAGAGGTAGCCGTTGTCAAATGTGCTGCTCACACGAATGGACAAGACTTTGTGTCCAGAGGCAATGGTCTGGCAGACTGGGCAGCCAAAGCTGCAGCCAGACCCTCTCTACCTTTCACTGAGCATGACCCATACAACGCCCCAATTTTACTTGCCCAAGCTGTGGCACCAACAGAGCAGACAAAGACAAATGAAGACAGTGTATCCTTAACACCATACACAGACAACAACAACGACACAAACACCACCAAGGACACTATTGACCCAAATGCTTCCTGCCCACTCGATGACACACAACAATACGATTTCATTGCCCAATTGCATCTCAGAGAGATACAAGAAAGTGCACCACCACAAGAGAAAGAGTTATGGAAAAAGAGGGGAGTACAGCAGGACCCTGCTGATTTTATTTACAGGCAGACCATGTCCGGAAAACCTGTCATGCCACAAGCGTTACTGCAGGTGGCGCTAGATCAACTTCACCTTCCCGGACATGTTTCCCGAGATAACATGTCCACCACATTACAAGCAGACTGGTTCATTCCCAATGCTTATGAACTGATACAGCTTTTTGTTAATAAATGCATCATTTGCCAACAGTATTCCCCAAACCCAACTCTCAAAACGGTTGCCTCCACTATTCCTAAACCTTCTGGCCCATTCAAAGAACTCCACCTCGACTATGTCGACATGATTGATCGATGCCAAAATTACCGATATCTCATTGTGGTAGTATGCCCCTTCTCACGGTGGATCGAAGCTGGACCATGCTTCCACTGTGATGCCAAAGCAGCAGCCACATTCCTGCTCCGTGACGTCATCTCCCGCTTTGGAATTCCTTCCGCCATCAGGACTGACAACGGAAGCCATTTTTCAAACGCCATCTTCTCCTCACTCACCACAATGCTAGGCATCAGACACAAGCTGACATCCGCTTACCACCCCCAAAGCAATGGCATTTGTGAGCGCCTCAACGGCCTGCTCAAAACAAAAATAAGCAAAATTAGCGCCACCATTGGCAAAAAGTGGCTCTACTGTCTCCCACTGGCCCTCTTCTCATTAAGAAATTCCCCGAGTTCGGATCACCACCTCACCCCCCACCAACTTGTCACCGGACGATCCATTAATGTAGCAGTCCCTCCCAGCAGGCCCAAAACTGATAGCGAGTCATCCTCCGAGATTGTTAAGGCTGAGCTTTATGACTTCCTGTGCACACTAACCCGCGCTGCACAGTTCCTCTCTGTCCAGGTATCCAAAAGGAAGGAGAAGGGCCCCATCGATCCTGAGCTCCCACCTATCCGTCCCGAAACTCTGGTCTTCATCCGGAGGCACGTCAGGCGTTGGAAAGATCCTAAGTTCGACAGACCCTTTGAGGTGATTGACTCTTCTCCAACTGCCATCCGGATAGCCGAAAGGAAAGCATGGATCCACAGGAGAGACCTCCGCTTCGATCCTGGACCTGCGCAGCAACAGCCAATGGACTAAAAGAGGGAAGCGATTTGCCCATGGTCCCCCGAAATGAGGACGACGACTTCCCATCCACCATTCCATCCATCATTGAAGAAGAAGAAGAAGAAGATGTCCACGGGTCGCTCCACGAATATAGCGCCCGTGAAGCAAAGTTATGTATACTCACTGTTCTTATGTTTTGTATTATTGTTGGAGTGGCACTAGCAACATTCAACTGGTATATCTTTTTTCTTGCTGTAAAAAGTTATAGTGATAGAAGCAGCCAAGATGCCTCACTGCCTATTGTTCCATCCACTGTACCAGCGGTCACACTCAAACAGCAGAAAGCACCACACAGCACACTAGGTCCTGAACTCCCAGAAAACAGCACTGCTAGCAACACGTCCATTAGTGTGCACCTTGAACTCTCACCCAGTACCCCAGAGGAAAGGACTAGTCCCTGGAAGATAGCTACCAACGCCACAGAATTAGCGTCCTACCACCACCCTTCCTGCCACCATAGAAAACGCAGATTTGCTATTGCCCCGTACAGAACAAAACCTCTTGTCCCCCGCAAGCATCAGAAGGCAGGGCATAAAACATTCCAACATCTCGTGCAAATACAGGAAGGCCTAGGGCCCATGCTCAGCCTACCCCAAGTGGTAAGGGACCATTCAGTCCACTCTTCCCTAGTAGACAACTCCTGGTACAGAGACATGACAGCAGTAGGGAAAACAGTAACAAATGAGTCCTGCTACGTATGTTCCTACATTCCCCATGCAGTAGGTGCCGACAGACTGATTTTTCCCAAGGAAGTCCCACCTCACATAGCTATGTGCCTACTGCACTTGTACGTCTGCCGGATAATAGGGCAGATTCGGGTCCTTTCAACCCAGATGGTATTAGACCTTGTAAACATCACAACATGGGATTACACTTACACTGTGCACAAGGTTGTCTCCGACCCAGCTGAACTCCGGGAGGAATTCAAGGAAATGCGAAGGATAGGGATACAGGACATGGACTGGAAGGAACAGGGCATTAGGAAGCGTGGGTATATAACAAACAACATACCCCGGGCAGGATGTGATTTATCATATAAACACCCCCCAGGCCCCTGTCCATGTAAGAATAGAACAATGCTACGCCTCGGGGCACAGGTCTACCTTAACAACAAATGGCAGAACCCCGGAGGGTTTTGGTGTAAGGCGGCAGCCTTGGGACCCCCTTGGGCTGGAGAGACACAGTATGAAGAAGATATTGACTGGGATGTTGAGGATAAGTGTGATCAAATATGGGCTCAAGAGAGCGGGAGGTACACCTGGGGTGGGGAAGGAATGCCAGACCATAAAAAAGGATTCAAACTAAAAAACCCTTCTCTTTGTTTCATAGGTAATGGCTCTGTCGCTGTTGGGCATAACACAGACTGTAATTCCACGATTTTCAACTTCGATATGCAGTTCGGCACCACTACTCTAATGGATTATTACTGGGCTTGCGGAGAGCACCTCTATCCCCAACTACCTCCTCAGTGGCTCGGACTGTGTACCTTGGTAACTTTGCATGAAATTCATCTGGTCGTACCAGCATCAAATGCTTCCCACATCCTGTCACATCCAATGACAGGTGACCTGACATTCCTCCATCGACACCGGCGAGCAGCAGAGTACTTTGCAGGAGAAGCCCGTGGTAAGGTCCCAGAAGAATTCCACCTCTTCAGCGAGGCCCAGCTTTTCTTCGGAGGGGCATTCCCAATGTTTCAAACGCAGGCTAATGCCCGCTGGCTGGAAGTAACTCGCTATGAAGTCATGAAAGCAATCAACAGCACCAGGGATGGCCTAAATGCAATTCGGGAAGAACTGCGCCCACTACGACTAATAGTTCTGGAACATCGCTACTTCCTCGACATGCTAACGGCCAAAGATGGTGGTCTGTGTCATCAAATAGGAAAATCCTGCTGCACTTTCATACCTGGAAACGACGAAGACAACGGATCCATATCAAGGGCCATTGAGGAGTTGACTAACTTGGGAAAAGAAATGATTGAGGAAGGAGGTGCCCCTGCAGACATTATCCCAACGAACTGGTTCGACTTTGACTGGATGCCCTCCTGGCTAACTGCTATTCTAAAGCTGATGATACCTGTAGTCGGGATTATGGTCCTTCTGTGTTGCGCCTTTCAGCTGGGGAGTCACTGTATCAAGAGATTAAGCACAAAAGCTGTAGGGATGAATTATGCTAGGACAGGGATTTACCAGATACCAAAATATGAAGACATAGATCGGGCTCCTGGGGATGGGAATGGAGAACAGGTACAAATGATCGAGCTAGGACAATGTAGCACACATCCAGCACCACCTGCCACACACTCTGGGGTACCATCAGCCCCACCTCTCCCCCCAGGTAGAGACACACTAAGGAACAACACTGCAGCTACTCAGTATGAGTGCCTGCTCAACAAATCAGGTCAACAGTATATCCAGCTACTAAGGTCAGACGAAAATGTTGCACGTCCAACTAGTTTTAAGTGCTATGTCAATGACATGCCATGGATTCCACCATTTACAACAAGGGGTGGTGAGGGACAGAGTCTCTGAATTAAACAGAATACTCTCACCCAGTCAAGAGATCAGGGCTAGATCCAACACCGTTTTTTAGCTCACTGCACCATCCCAGTTTCAGAACCTGGCTGTATGCAAATTAGTCTGTTCCTGTCCCAGTGCATGATGGGAACAGGGCAAACCAAACTACAAAAGCCAATTCTTACACTGGGAAGGAAACAAGCTACCGGGGACCGGTTTCTGGCATTTCAGCCGTCTTCGGCCCGGCTTGCTTGAATCCTGATGGTGCAATGAGCAAGGGACTCACATCTGAGTATACCCTTCCACGCTTAGGGTGGACAAAAATATTTACAACAAGGGGTGGTGAGGGACAGAGTCTCTGAATTAAACAGAATACTCTCACCCAGTCAAGAGATCAGGGCTAGATCCAACACCGTTTTTTAGCTCACTGCACCATCCCAGTTTCAGAACCTGGCTGTATGCAAATTAGTCTGTTCCTGTCCCAGTGCACGATGGGAACAGGGCAAACCAAACTACAAAAGCCAATTCTTACACTGGGAAGGAAACAAGCTACCGGGGACCGGTTTCTGGCATTTCAGCCGTCTTCGGCCCGGCTTGCTTGAATCCTGATGGTGCAATGAGCAAGGGACTCACATCTGAGTATACCCTTCCACGCTTAGGGTGGACAAAAATATTTACAACAAGGGGTGGTGAGGGACAGAGTCTCTGAATTAAACAGAATACTCTCTTTTCTGGTGAAGAATTGGCTTGGTAGTTTACTCTGCCCTGTTCCCATGATGCACTGGGCCAGGGACAGACTGATTTGCATATAGCCAGGTTCTGAGCTGGGATGGGGCAGTGAGATAAATAACGGTGATGGATCAAGCCCTGATCTTTGGACTGGGTAAGAGTGGTCTGTTTAACTCAGACACTCTGTTCATCACCCCCCCCCCCCTTTTTGTAAATGGATTCCACCATTGGCAGAAAAATCAACAAAATATTCACTTAAGAGTGTGTTCATAAATGAACAAGAGGGGGTATATGATGGAGGGTCCCGTTCTACCATCTAACATCACCAGAAAGGAGAGTTCTAACAGCCTGGGTAACATGAAGGCCTGATGTAGGCCCTGCGTGATAGAAATCTGAAAACATGCTAAAATAACTAGCTTTCTCCATTAGTAAATAAAGGCCCCAGGGCCCACTATGCTTAAGGCTTAAAAACACACGTTTCTGTGCATGGAACTGAACAAGGTAAAATTAGGCCTTCAAAGATTAGTTAGCTCCACTGTCAGCTCCCAGACCAACACCCACACCCACACACACACTCACCCTGGTACACGTGGTATAGCTTCCTGAAAACATTGCTAAAAGTATTATTTTTTGAAACATAGCTTGCTCAAGTACAAACAGCAACCTCTGGCAATACTCTGCTCCTATCATAAGGTCTAGCACGTGCAGATATGAAGAAATGTTCGTGACCAACTGTCTCTGTTTAGAAATGTACGTGACCAACTGTCTCTGTTTAGAAATGTACGTGACCAACTGTCTCTGTTTAGAAATGTACGTGACCAACTGTCACAGTTTAGAAATGTACGTGACAACCTGTCCCTTTTAGAAAAACAAAATGTTCACTGTTCAGAAGTGTCCAAAGCAAAATGTTCTGTACAGATGTCCTTCCGGTGTCCTGGAACACTCGTGGTCAAACCGCCTGCACAGAATAAGGCGTAGGCTAGTGTCACCAGAGAACCTTAGTTCCTCAATTTGAGGTATAACAAGACCCAACCGTCAAATCTGAAGTCAGAACTTTCCTGCGGATGCCCTGCTGCATGAGCGTGGACTGTTCTCTGGCTAGCCGATCCTATCTGACTTGGGAGACCGACGCCCCTCTCAGGTTGTGGATTTCCCAGGGCAGATAGCCCATCTCTCTCTAGATCTCTGACCCTTCAACTATCTCTCTTCATAGATACATTCCTGTATGTCAGGCTCTTTAAACAAAGGTGACTGGGTGCACTCCTAGATACTACCAGGCACTGAATTATATTTGCAAAATGTTCTATCCTTAGCTAAAATTCCACCTACGTCTTCTCTGCCTTAGCCCCATAGTTCTGGGCCCTGATAGAAATATACAATCTATAGAGCCAGACCTGCTCTAGATGAGGTGCCCTTTTCACTTAGGGCTCCATACTCATGTACTCTGTAGCGTAGGATATCCTGATAAGTTCTTTCAGTACAACTTTCATTTCAGCATTGCTTTAAGATATTTTGAGCATTTGTCATCTATCTGTAAATCCAGACCGAGTGAAGTCTGGACCTTATTTGAGAAATTGCATTTCAGCATATAACTGTTGCGCGTTTATTTTTCTGTCTGTCAAGTGAAAATAAAATGCCACTCCAACTTCAAAGTATGGTATCTTACGTCTGTGTTCGTTCTCTCAGGTAGTGAAAAGCTGTGTTGGTGATGTGCGATTTGTAACCACACCCCAGAGGTGGTGACCACTGACCGAAGGGGTCAAGACTTTCCCCTTACAAGTTGGCGGATTTTTTTTGCTTGGTCGCGCTTCAAAAATACAACTTCGTGCGCGCGGTGTTGACTTACCGTGATTCTGAGTTCACTGAGTTGTTTTCCTCCCAGTTTGCGTGCGCTGCGCCATTTTCAATCTTGCTGCGTGATCGCGCAAGACTTTTCGACTGTGAGTACGTCATGGCATGATAGCGCAAGACTTTTCGACCACCAGTTCGTCATGAGTCCTGCCAACTTGCACTGGGAGACTTTCAGAAAGCGAATACGTCATGAGGGCCCGCGATCACGCATCACAATAGTAAAATATTGCGAACACGTAGATGCGCCGCGCAGCTGACATCCGGCTGGAGATTTGAACAGCTTGCTTTTCCGAAATAGCAAAAATTGCATTTCTGCACAAGAAATCTATCGCTGGCAGCATAAACCTTCTGAAATTGATGATTTGGATCAGAATAACTTGAGGTTCCGTGAGAATCGTAATGGTGTTTTGGACTTGTTCGAATATGAATGAGTTTGGTATGTACGAACCGCAAATGACGAGTTTAGTGGGTGTACGTGTTTTCGCTACACTACTTCACATCGTTCGTCTTATTTGTGGGTTTCTCCATCTGAACCCACGGGTTCCATTTTAGATACGGCATCCATTTTGTTTCTTGCCCTCATGTAGTCGGCGAACGGACAGTGTTCGCTTCGTGACCCTGGGATTCCCAAGCTTTTGCGGAAGACACATGTTCCTTTGAGGGTGATTTTATGACGAGGGGAATGATACGGCAAAGGCAGATGGCTCCGCTCGAGGCTCATCTTGCTGTGCTGGTCTATTGTTTCAGCCGTGCATGCATTAGGCACGAATCCTTTGATCCTACAATCATGCTTCCGATATTGTCCCCTACACTCTTTTTCAATCTGTTGTCTGTTTTTCTCTCCCTTGCACCTGTTTCTGTCTCTTCTCTTAGCTTGTTTATGACTAGAGTGGAATGTGCTTAATGGTGAGATAACGTGCTTTTACAGTTGGGAACCGGCGATGTTACTGTAATTATGTTCCGGGCTCTTGAAAACATGAATGCGACCCTTTTGAAGTTTATTGTGGAAACTGAGTTGTAACCTTTTGTTCACTATGTTGTGCAATGACGAAAAGGTGTATAAAAAGGAGCGATCCACGTTTGCAATTTGAAGCAGACTCTCATAACCTACACGTGGTTGTACTTCTTGCGATCTCTGTATCCCTGCAGTAAATAAACGTTGATCTTTGACACCAAAGGAAGTGTCCCATGTCTCTGTTATTTGTACGCCGGAACAGGTAACCCATGAAGGATTCAGGTGTTGTCCCCTGGCACCGCTGGGCCTTAGAATAGCCCAGTCCTTCAGTTGGCGCCCCATGTGGGGCGACATCAGCGGTACCGGTCCAAAGCCCGACGATCGTGAGGAACTTCGTGTGAAATATCAGAGGGAAGGTGCACCCCGCTTCATCGATCCTGTTGTCGAAATAAGTGGCCCGAAGATTTTTCCCACGAAGATTCCCGCTTCCTGACGGCTGCGACGGACTGATGCCCTGACTGTCGACCTGTTTTGGTGCCTGGCGTAGTCCTTTGTACAGCGAGACGATAGACGGGCCTTCCTGGTGACGCAATTGTTCTCTCAGTTAAGTATTTGTGGGTCGCTCCCAGTCCTTAGTTGTTGGTTCCTTCTTGGGACATTTGCTTTGTTGTTGAAACTTGGTTGTTTGCATGGTTCCATTGCATTTTGTGGTTCTTAGTTGTTGGTTCTTAGTTGTTGGGTTTTTATTTGACGATTGCAATTGCCAAAAACCGAGGGTCTCGTATTTTTGCGAGGACATCGGAATTCGATAACCCTTGAAGTTTGTAAGCTCGGTTAGTGTGCACGATGCATGGCCGTAGTACTTTGTTTGGTTTCCTTAAAGGTTGCGGTACGGATTCCCGGTTGGAGGACTCATGTCCGATACCTCCAGTTGGAACTCCGGTTTATGAGCTCTATAGTCGACACGGAGTGGGTCCAATTGCTTATAATGACTGTTGGATCCGCTACACGAAAAAAGATGGTGTCCTTAGCTGGCCACCTCATGGTAGTTTCGAAACTGAGATTTTAGATAATCTTGAATCAAAATTGTTTAAGAAGAAAGCTAGGCCGGCTATGTTTGATTCCTTTCGGTTGTGGCGTAAAGAGGCCAAACAGAAAGAAATCAAGCAAATAAAGAAAAATAAATGAGACGGTATCATTACAATGATGCAAAGTGCCGAACAATATCAGCGAGATAAAGACGAGAAGAAAAAGGACGTTTTTACTAGATTGCATCGTATGGCGGTGGATAAATGTTATCCGGTTTTACAGTCTGGTTCTGATAAGACGGGAGAGGAATCGACAGAGGATCCTTTGTTGTCTTATTTATTAAAATCACCACCTCCTTATGTACAGGGTACTGCAGCCCCTGTTGTTCCTCCTGTCCCTCAACCTGTTGTCCCGGCGGCTGCTGGTCAGCCTGTCGTTGGTCCTGTTCCTTTGAATCCTCTTGTTCCTCAAGTTGTCCCTGCTCCCTTACCTGCCCTTCTTCCTACTGCCCCTTTTCCTATACCTTCTCAGTCTATTGCTCCCGCTACTTCTGTTATCTTGGCTACGCCTACTGCTCCTACGTTCAGTCCTCATGTTGTTGCTCCCGTACTTCTCTCCCCTTCTCCTTCTGTTCGTAGTCGTATACCTAATGTTGTTGCTAATCTCTATTCTCAGCTTTCCGGACCAATACTTGGGTCTGATGTTTCTGACGTCTCTCAAAGACGGAGTCAAGTTCCTGGTGGTCGGGAGAGTGAGACGTTAGTAACTATGGCGCGAAAA
This sequence comes from Lissotriton vulgaris, assembly GCF_964263255.1. Classification (NCBI taxonomy): domain Eukaryota; kingdom Metazoa; phylum Chordata; class Amphibia; order Caudata; family Salamandridae; genus Lissotriton; species Lissotriton vulgaris. Next base: position 1,569,426,428 of record NC_141687.1, read on the forward strand.
TGGATTAGACATCCTGCTAAGTACACTCCGCGCACAATTTACGAGACGTTCTCTCAGTTTAATGAGCCCACACAAAGATTTGTGTTCGAGGAAATGTGTAAATCCTTGAGAGAAGAGTGGGATAATGATGAGTTAGATAATGTACCGTCAGATATGACTGAACTTCAGAATCAGTTCTTGAGCGGTATGATTGTAGGTGGTAATGTACGACGTGCATTGGAGCGTTTGTTTGCCTTTTGATCTACAGTGCCTCCTCGAGTGTCGTTTGATAACGACTCTGATGATTGGAAAGCACAACCTGGTCAGTATCCTATGCAAGAAGTTCCCCCAGTGTGGATGCCAGGTAATGCTGCTGTCAATCCTCCCATATTGCCACACTTCCAGAGAGTTTGGATACACCTCCCATGGAAGCGATCGGAAGTCTTACAGGTGAAACAATCTTTGCCTGATCCACGGAAAAATCCGGCGGGTTATTATAAGGAGTTATCCCAACTTGTGGATGCTACTATTATGAACCTTGCCGATATTGATATGTTGTTTGGTAACGTGGTACCACAACCCATTTGGGCAAAAATTCGACAAGAGAATCACGCAGCCGAGTTAGACAGTGATTGGGCTGCTCTTGTGGCGGCTGATGCACTACAAGTAGGTGGGGCTAAGCCTTAACAGTTGATTACGGCTCTGCCCCAAAGAATCATTACGCTCATGAAAACGCTTATGCCAGCGATGAGGGTAAATTGGGATAAATTGTCTGCTTGCAAGCAAAAGAAAGACAAGAGTGTCTCCGATTTCTTTACTAGATTTGAGGAAGCATTTATCGATCACAGTGGTCAGGATATGAGCACTGAGGGAGGTCAGCGGTTGTTTGTTGATAAATTTGTGTTAAATCTGTTACCTGAATTGTGTAACAAATTGAAGAATTCTGAAAGTTCATGGGCTGTTTCAACAACGGCTCAAATCTTAGCCACGGCTCAATACTATGAGAATAGGGAAAAAGAAGAAAATGATTGTGCAGATAAGAAAACGAAGGAGCTTAAAACTAAAGTCTTGTTACAGCAAGCATATCCTCCACGCTCGAGTCAAACTGACTCGCAACAGCAATATCGACCACAGGTGCAGTCTTCTAGGACGCAGTCGCGCTCTGATTCTTCTACGCCCAGATCTATGCTTGGGTATAATCAGTGTGCATATTGTAGGGTAGAGGGCCATTTAAAGTTTAATTGTCCTGCTTTACGTGACCGAAATAATGGTGTTTCGGCCCGAGGCGGTCGTAGTGGTCCTCAACAGGCATCTCGAGGTAGAGGTCGTGGTACCTCTCAAAATCAGAATGAGCGTTCTACTTCTTCATCGGACTCGAATAATTGTTTTGATCAGCGCAATTCATCGTCCGGTAGATCTGCACAGTACCATGTGGATGACTATTACGTTGAGCATGACGTTGATGCAGATGGTAATTACTAGGACAGCCATAGACAAAGAGAGGGAGTGGTATCAGTTCCGGTTGATCAGAGAGGGCCTTACATCGCAGTCGCCACATCGGGCATAGTTGAGCCTTTTCTGTTGGACACTGGTGCAGCGAAAAGTTCCATCATGCATTCAAAACTCCCTGGCGCACCTTTGTCTGGCTTCACGAATGTTTCCTTTGGATTCTCTGGCGCCCCGGTTAGCAATCCAGTTTCCAGCCCTTTGCCCCTTACAATTGGGCCACGTGAGCTGGAGGCTCCTTTGATTTTGACTACTGGTTGTGGTGAGAATCTTTTGGGCCTGGATTTGTTGAAGCGGTTATATGCGACTTTGTACTGCTCTCCCACGGGAGTGGAGCTTACGTTAGGTCAGAGAGTGATCTCTCCTATGTACTTGTCAACTGATAAGCTCCCGCCGGAATTGAGTTCTCTTCCTGAGTCTTTGTGGGCAACAGGCCCCAATGATGTGGGCCTGTTGGACATATCACCTTATGACGTTCAATTGAAATCGAATGTGCGATTACCACACATTCCCCAGTATCGTATCTCTCTTGATGGAGAGCGAGCGCTATTAGCGATCATTTATGATTTGATCAAAAAGGATGTTATTGAAGAAACTCGGGGGAATGTGTGTAACATTCCTGTGTTACCTATTTTAAAACGAACTGATCCTTCCAAGCCTCCTGTGTACCGTTTTGTCATTGATTTGAGAGAAGTAAATAAAATTGTGATTCCACAATTTCCTGTGGTGCCTGACATTACAGCTTTGCTGACTCTGATTCCAGCTTCTGCCTGTTGGTTCTCGGTAATCGACCTGAAGAATGCCTTCTTTCGCATTCCAATTGCTGAGGAAAGCAGAGATCTATTTGGCTTCTCATTAGGTGGTCGCAGCTTCAGGTTTAAACGTGCTCCTCAGGGCTACTGTGAGAGTCCATCGATTTACAGTCAAGCCCTTAAGAGTCAACTTGATGCGTTTGAGTTACCGGCTGCCGCGGCCTTGATTCAGTATGTTGACGATCTGTTGGTGGCTGCTGACACCGAGCAGATTTGCAAAACTGCTACAGTATCACTGTTACAGCATTTATGTGACTTACATCACAAGGTGTCGCCTTCTAAGCTACAGTATTGTTGTCAAGAAGTAACCTATTTAGGTCACTTATTGTCAAAGGAGGGAAGAAGGTTGACCCCAGAAAGAATTGCATCGATTGCTCGAATGACTGTGCCAACAACTCAGAGAGATGTACGTGCCTTTCTAGGTATTACCTCATACTGCAGACAATGGATTCCAAACTTTTCATTGTTAGTGAAGCCATTGTTAGCTCTCACGTGCAAGGATGTTCCAACTCCTTTGCCTTCGACTCCTGTGTTAGGTACTCCTGATTACAGTAAGCCGTTTACATTATATGTTCACGAGAGAGAAGTTGTGCGTTGAGTGTTTTGACGCAACAATTTGGTGGTAAGCAGCGTCCATGTGCATATTTTTCTTCGACCTTAGACCCAGTAGCTAGAGCACTGCCGAGTTGTCTAAGAGCGACAGCGGCAGCTGCGGTGTCCATTCGACAATCCGCAGGCCTGGTTATGGACAATATGCTAACGGTGATGGTCCTGCATGCAGTTGACACTCTCTTGAATCGAACAAAAACTCAACACTTGACGAGTGCAAGGTTGTCTGGTTATGAGTTGACGCTTTTTGCAAGTCATATACAGATCAAGCGTTGTAATGTGCTGAATCCAGTGACATTATTGCCGATTAATATGGAATCAGATGATGTAGCACCACATGACTGGTATTTAAGAACTGAAGAAGAGACGAAAGGTCGTATTGACCTGAAAAACACTCCATTGGTAGATCCCGATGGTACTTTGTATGTTGATGGTTCGTGTTTTAAGTTGCCGAATGGTGATGTGACGACTGCGTATGCTGTAGTGACGTTGAGTACGGTTGTGGAAACGGCGAGATTGAGTCAGAATTCTGCACAAGCGGCAGAGTTGATTGCGTTAACGAGAGTGTGTGTTTTGTCTAAGGGAAAGCGAGTGAATGTGTTTACTGATAGTCAATATGCATTTGGCGTTGCTCATAGTTTTGGTCGATTGTGGAGAGAAAGAGGATTTATGACATCGCATGGTACGAAGATCCAACACGGACAGCTCGTGAACGAGCTTTTGGACGCACTTACATTGCCTAAACAGGTGGCAATCATTAAATGCAGCGCTCATCGAAAGGTTACGGATGATGTGGGTCGTGGTAAAGCGTTTGCAGACGAGATTGCTAAGGAAACGGCCAAAAATTTGATGACTCGAATGTATGTTACGAGTTCTGTGAGGTGGCCGTCGGAGACTGGTATGTGTGAGGACACTGTGGAGAGTGTTAAAGCGATTCAGAATGAGGCTACCGAGATTGAAAAGACTAAGTGGAAAGAAAGCACGGGAAAGTTAGACGCGTATGGATGTCGGGTTGATTTGTCGGAATGTCAGAGGTGGATGTTACCGGATGCATATGTGCTAGCCGTTGTGACTATGGCTCACGGCTTGTCACATATTGGCGTGAAAGGTATATGTAAGTTGTTGTCTCCTGTATGGAAGAATGATGGGATTGCTAAGTGTGCTGAGAGAGTGGTTAAGAACTGTATGGTATGTTTGATGTATAATCCTGGTAAGGGCACCCCCACTCCACCTGGTCATTTTGCTCCTCCTACATGTCCCTTTGAAGTTATCCAATTGGACTTCATCCATATGGAGAGATGCAATAACCTGAAATATGTTTTGGTTGTGGTTTGCGCGTTCTCCAGATGGATCGAGGCCTATCCTCTTAAGGATAATACTGCCCTGTCTACAGCTAAAGTCCTACTGAAGGAATACTTTCCTCGGTATGGAATGCCACGGATTGTATGGTCAGATAACGGAAGTGAGTTTGTGAAAGTGTGATAAAGAATGTGTGTAAAGGCCTTGGAATTCGCCAGAAATTCCATAGCGCTAATCATCCTCAATCAGCGGGTTTAGTAGAAGGGTACAATGGTACTCTGAAACTGAAGCTTGCCAAAATTCAAGCCACGACTGATCTGTCATGGCCTGATGCACTGCCTCTAACTCTCTTATCGACCAGGGCGACTGTGCACTCTCGAGTAGGGCTTAGCCCATATGAGATTGTGTTCGGCCGTCCTGCGAACATTTGGGGAGTACCGAGGCCTAAACATTTCGACAGTCTTGAATATCCTATGTTGATTGATTATCTTTATGATCTGACTGCTAAATTGAGTTTGATTCATCAACAGGTTTTTGAAGCTCTACCGGCACCAACAGAGGGTCCTGGACATCGGCTCCAACCTGGTGACTGGGTTGTCACCAGGAATTTTGGGAGAAAGCGTAATCTCGAGCCAAGATTTGTTGGACCCTACCAAGTTTTGCTGGCCACAAGGACTGCAGTTCGGTTAGAAGGCAGGAAAAACTGGGTGCATGCCACCCATACGAAGAAGGTTCCACTTCCTTTGCCAGCAGAGAACTTGGTAAAAATTAGAGTTGCCCCAACGGAGACCGAGACCCTTCAACGCTATGTGCCGTTTAGTGATGCTCAACCTGTAGAGAATAATTCGGTTCAGTCAGATACACTTGTCAAATCATCTGGAACTATACCTTTGTCTTCAGCATTGGAGAATTCAAGTTCTGAACTGTCATCTGAGCGATCGAACATTGTTTTGCCATCTGAACAGTTATTTGAAGAGCAAACTCGACCTGGAAAAAGTCGATATTTTCTTCGATCGCGTGACAAAGACTAATAAAATCTATTTTTTGTTTTTAACTTCACATTACCCCCTCACTGTTGCTACGAACATTGTGAACATTTGCATTTTTTTTTCATCGATTTTTAGTTTTTTTATCCTAGTTCTACACATCACATGTGTTCGTTTTCTGTACAGCTAGGAAACTTGTATTAAAATTGATTGTTTATTTAATTAAAACCTATCATCCGGGTTGACCGTAAGGCCGTGCGGGTACTTCCTTCTGTTTAGCAGGTTTCTGACACTAGGTTGGTTACTTTTGTCGATTCCTGTGAACTCCTGGGAATTGATAATCGCTACTCAGAACGAAGTGCGTCAAGAACGTTACGGACGGTTTTTAGAGGATGGATTTCTCTAAGCTGTCGGAAGTAGAGAGGATGTCGGCGCAAAGATCCAAATTGTATAAGGTGTTGCGAACAAAATGTTTTCTGTTTCAGGTATTCCTGCTGTTCCTGACTGTTTCTATGCTATTGGTGGGTGGAGTGTATTTTGGAATCCAGTTATTATTTCCTTCTACTTCACCTACTTCTTCTTCTTCTCATGATCTGAATTCTGTTTCCACTGTTTCTCCACATTCCTTTCATCTTGTGCCCCAACATGAACAGGTTAGACGTGCGGAATTTATGAACAACTCCTTTGTCCAACTTCTTCATCAACATCAGTTGGTGATGAACACTACCAACTGTTGGGTGTGCGGGCTAATGCCACATACCATGGATAGGGGTATTCCGTATTTGGTTCTTCCTTACAGCCCCCAGGGGTCAGCTCGAGCATTCCAAACTATGTTCCATAGTGCACTAGATTCCTTCCCCCCGTCGAGAGCCACGCTCTGCAGACCTTGGTCCTGGCCCGTACCACAAGTCTTTGGCAATAGCGATTGCTGACTTGGATAGAGATATTTTTGATGCATCGCTTATTCCAGAGGAAGAGGTGCGAGCATACAAGGATCTGAGTAAGGCTGAGTATAGTATGTCAGTGGGTGATAGACAGCTTAAGAGCTCGTCTCCGATCTGGATCGTACCCCACCTCGGTCACTTCTGCTTGAAAGGTCTTGGTTATAATCCGAGAGCTCAGCTTGGGAAGAGTGCTTGTACTGAGACGTACGTTTTACCGATACTCTCTTCCCCTGTCTTTCTAACTGCCAACGGTACATATTTTGTATGTTATGATCGCGATTATACGTGGTTGCCCTGTGATTTCTCGGGCACCTGCTATATCGCAAATCTTTTGCCACCGACTTTCACAGTTGCCTCAGACTATCACAAGACTAGAGTTGTGAGAGGCATTGTTAGCAAAGAAGACACTGCCGGTGAAGAAGCAGGAGATTTCTTTAAGGGTTTCCTGCCGTTTTGGGGACCTATGATTAATAGTAGGAACCTGAGACAGTTGACTCGTGTGGTAGAATCGACTGCTAACATAACAGCTAGTGCTCTTGGTAACTTGACGGCAGAGCTTCAGGCGGATAGACTTATGACGTTGCAGAACCGTATGGTTCTAGACGTTGTACTCGCAGATAGAGGTGGTGTGTGCAAAGTAATCCATTCGAGCTGCTGTATTTTCATTCCTGATAACGCTCCAACTGTTTATCAAGCCATCTCGAAGTTGCACAAGATCTCCGAGTCCATACACGTGGACGAAGGTGATTGGACGCTTTTTGGATGGTTTTGGGGTTTGATGTCGACTTGGGGTTGGAAGATTCTGATGATTGTAGGGGTTGTTGTAACGTTTCTGTTCACGTGTTGTCTCTGCGTGCAGTGTGGTCCTGCCTTATGTGGCCTCTGTGCTACAACGTGTATAAAAAGGCCATCTGTTACCAAAGAGACATTAATGGATAGAATAATGTTCCAGCAACAACTGAACGATCTGATGAATATCGAAATCGATTCTGATATCGACTAGTGCTTGCCTACATGAGGGCAAAAGGAGCGTCTGAGGTTCCGTGAGAATCGTAATGGTGTTTTGGACTTGTTCGAATATGAATGAGTTTGGTATCTACGAACCGCAAATGACGAGTTTAGTGGGTATACGTGTTTTCGCTACACTACTTCACATCGTTCGTCTTATTCGTGGGTTTCTCCATCTGAACCCACGGGTTCCATTTTAGATACGGCATCCATTTTGTTTCTTGCCCTCACATAGTCGGCGTACGGACAGTGTTCGCTTCGTGACCCTGGGATTCCCAAGCTTTTGCGGAAGACACATGTTCCTTTGAGGGTGACTTTATGACGAGGGGAATGATACGGCAAAGGCAGATGGCTCCGCTCGAGGCTCATCCTGCTGTGCCGGTCTATTGTTTCAGCCGTGCATGCATTAGGCACGAATCCTTTGATCCTACATTCATGCTTCCGATATTGCCCCTACACTCTTTTTCAATCTGTTGTCTGTTTTTGTCTCCCTTGCACCTGTTTCTGTCTCTTCTCTTAGCTTGTTTATGCTAGAGTGGAATGTGCTTAATGGTGAGATAACGTGCTTTTACAGTTGGGTAGCGACGATGTTACTGTAATTATGTTCCGGGCTCTTGAAAACATGAATGCGACCCTTTTGAAGTTTATTGTGGGAACTGAGTTGTAACCTTTTGTTCACTATGTTGTGCAATGACGAAAAGGTGTATAAAAAGGAGCGATCCACGTTTGCAATTTGAAGCAGACTCTCAGAACCTACACGTGGTTGTACTTCTTGCGATCTCTGTATCCCTGCAGTAAATAAACGCTGATCTTTGACGCTGAAGGAAGTGTCCCGTGTCTCTGTGATTTGTACGCCGGAACAGGTAACCCACGAAGGTTTCAGGTGTTGTCCCCTGGCACCGCTGGGCCTTAGAATAGCCCAGTCCTTCAAACTCCTCAGATTGACATTTGGCTGCACTTTTTTGTGCAAGGAGTGCATTTTTGGGGGGTTGGGAGGAAAAAAGTGCCCCACAGTCTCCAACTTCCTCTTCCTGTCCAGCAGGCTCCTCCCAGTGCTTTGTCCATGTCCTGCGGTACAAAAGGGGGTGGTGATGGACGGAGCATCTGAACCAATCAAACACACATACAGAGTCAACAGATCTGGGTTTGATCCATCACCGTTCTTTAGCCCACTCTGCCACCCCAGTTCAGACATGGCCATATGCAAATCAGTCTGACCCTGTGCCTCATGGGAACGGTCCAGCCCAAACTGCCAAGCCCTGCCTTCCCTGGACCGGAAACAAGCTTCCTAGGACCGGTTTTGGGCATTCCAGCCATCTTCAGCCAGGCTTGCTTAAATCCAGTGGCAAAGTGAACAAGGGACTCACGTCTGAGCATACCCTGCCAACTTATGGCGAACAAAGCAGTGCAAAAGGGGGTGATGTTGGACAGAGCATCTGAACCAATCAAACACTCACACCCAGTCAATAGATCTGGGTTTGATCCATCTCCGTTCTTTAGCCCACTCTGTCACCCCAGTTCAGACATGGCCATATGCAAATCAGTCTGACCCTCTGCCTCATGGGAACAGTCCAACCCGAACTGCCAAGCCATGCCTTCCCTGGACCGGAAACAAGCTTCGTAGGACCGGTTTCTGGCATTCCAGCTGTCTTCAGCCAGGCTTGCTTTAATCCAGTGAGAAAGTGAACAAGAGACTCACGTCTGAGCATACCCTGCCAACTTATGGCGAACAAAGCGGTACAAAAGGGGGTGGTGATGGACGGAGCATCTGAACCAATCAAACACTCACACCCAGTCAACAGATCCGGGTTTGATCCATCACCGTTCTTTAGCCCACTCTGCCACCCCAGTTCAGACATGGCCATATGCAAATCAGTCTGACCCTGTGCCTCATGGGAACAGTCCAGCCCGAACTGCCAAGCCATGCCTTCCCTGGACCGGAAACAAGCTTCCTAGGACTGGTTTCTGGCATTCCAGCCGTCTTCAGCCAGGCTTGCTTGAATCCAGTGGCAAAGTGAACAAGGGACTCACGTCTGAGCATTCCCTGCCAACTTATGGAGAACAAAGCGGTACCAAAGGGGGTGGTGATGGACGGAGCATCTGAACCAATCAAACACTCAGACCCAGTCAACAGATCTGGGTTTGATCCATCACCGTTCATTAGCCCACTCTGCCACCCCAGTTCAGACATGGCCATATGTAAATCAGTCTGACCCTGTGCCTCATGGGAACAGTCCAGCCCAAACTGCCAAGCCATGCCTTCCCTGGACCGGAAACAAGCTTCCTAGGACTGGTGTCTGGCATTCCAGCCGTCTTCAGCCAGGGTTGCTTGAATCCAGTGGCAAAGTGAACAAGGGACTCACGTCTGAGCGTACCCTGCCAACTTATGGTGAACAAAGCGGTTCAAAAGGGGGTGGTGATGGATGGAGCATCTGAACCAATCAAACACTCACACCCAGTCAACAGATCTGGGTTTGATCCATTGCCGTTCTTTAGTCCACTCTGCCACCCCAGTTCAGACATGGCCATATGTAAATAAGTCTGACTCTGTGCCTCATGGGAACAGTCCAGCCCGAACTGCCAAGCCATGCCTTCCTTGGACTGGAAACAAGCTTCCTGGGATCGGTTTCTGGCATTCCAGCCGTCTTCAGCCAGGCTTGCTTGAATGCAGTATCAAAGTGAACAAGGGACTCACGTCTGAGCATACCCTGCCAACTTATGGTGAACAAAGCGGTACAAAAGGGGGTGGTGATGGACGGAGCATCTGAACCATTCAAGCACTCACACCCAGTCAACAGATCTGGATTTGATCCATCACCGTTCTTTAGCCCACTCTGCCACCCCAGTTCAGACGTGGCCATATGCAAATCAGTCTGACCCTGTGCCTCATGGGAACAGTCCAGCCCCAACTGCCAAGGCATGCCTTCCCTGGACCGGAAACAAGCTTCCTAGGACCGGTTTCTGGCATTCCAGCCATCTTCAGCCAGGCTTGCTTGAATCCAGTGGCAAAGTGAACAAGGGACTCACCGCTCCGTCCATCATTTCCTTTAGTTTTTCTTTGTTCGCCCTAAGTTGGCAGGGTATGCTCAGACGTGAGTCCCTTGCTCACTTTGCCACTGGATCCAAGCAAGCCGGGCTGAAGAAGGCTGAAATGCCAGAAACCGGTCCTCGGTAGCTTGTTTCCGGTCCAGGGAAGGCATGGTTTGGCAGTTCGGGCTGGACTGTTCCCATGAGGCACAGGGTCAGACTGATTTGGCCATGTCTGAACTGCGGTGGCAGAGTGGGCTAAAGAACGGTGATGGATTAAACAGAGATCAGTTGACTGGGGGTGAGTGCTTGTATTGTCAACGCTCCGTCAGTCATTCCCTTGGTTTTTCTTTGTCCATGTCCTGGTCACTTTTCATTTGGATCTGGAGCTGGAAGGATTACTCTTTGGCTGCTGCTGGATATTTGTATTTGAGAACTTTTTGTTTGGATCACTTTTGGAGTTGAGATTTTACAAGTAAGTTGGTGTTGTTTGTTTGGGGCATTGCAGTTGCTGCCTCTACAATTTATAAACTTTTTCACAACTTAAAAAAAATATATTGTGGGTAGCCAAAATATCTAGTAGGCCCAGGGTTAGTCATGGGTGCAAGATACAACAGTTTCTGTGTTTTTGTTTAACTTAAATATCATTTATGGCATGGAATTTAATAGCTCACTGTTATTATATCTATGTGGATGTTTTTTGTAATTGTGGGGTGCGTGTTAAAGCCACACTAGTCAGTAGGCCCAGGGGTAGTCAGTGATGCAAGGGCCATGTCTTTCTGTGGGGTCTCTTGAATTTAAACATCAACTAGGGCATGGATGGCATTGGATTGGGGTGATCTTTGTGTATATTTTGATTTTTTGGGTGTTGTTGGGACCTGGTCCAGGGCCTGGCCATGGTCGTAGGGGCCGTTTTGAGGCCTGGTCCAGGGCCTGGCCATGTTGGTGGGGGTCTAGGGCCCATTTTGAAGCCAGGCAGTGTGCTTTGTGCCATAGGCCTGCACCCAGTCTGCCTTGCTTTCATCCATTATGCCCAGGGGCAGTCAGAGGTGCATGTGCCAAGTCTTTCTGTGTGTTCTCTTGATTTTAAACATCATTTAGGGCATGGATGACATTGGATTGGGGAGATTTTTGTGTGTATTTCGATTTTTTGGGTGTTGTTGGGGCCTGGTCCAGGGCCTGGCCATGTGGGTGGGGGGCATTTTGAGGCCTGGTCCATGGCTTGGTCATGTGGGTGGGAGTCTAGGGGCCATTTTGAAGTCAGGCAGTGTGCTGTGTGCCATAGGCCTGCACCCAGTCTGCCTTGCTTTCATCCATTATGCCCAGGGGCAGTCAGCGGTGCATGTGCCAAGTCTTTCAGTGTGTTCTCTTGATTTTATCTCTATGCAAAGAGTTGTCGTGCTGTTCCTAACAAAAAACCAAAAACAGGTTGATACAGTCCGTGATGTGTATGGATTATGAGAGGGTGGTCAGAGGTTCACCCTGGGAATCCATTTTGTTGGATTTAATGCCCTCACACACCCTTTCAGGTGTCATGCTTCATCATTTGGGCTTGCTCCTCGTTGGGTCGGCGGTGCAATACCCAACGGGCGACACCTCAAAGAGATCTTTTTCCAACTGCCGTATAGATGAAGTGTGGGTATGGGGCCAGAAACAGGTGGTAGACGTGGGTATAGTGGGTTAAAATAAAGCTAGTGGTGCCAAGGTAACTTTATTCAGAGGGCCACTGCTTTGGTTAAAAAAGATTGCCCTGGAGGGGAGTGATGGAAAATAATGTTTCCAACTCAGAACCAGAGATTGTTTTAGTCAGGTCAACATGTTTCACGCTATAGGGAATATATCTAGCGATTCTTCAGGACCATGATTGACTATATTAGCAGGTATCTAAATGTGAGGAAAACTGTCTACACTTATTGATATAGGATGTGGTGTATGTATGCTCCTATGACTGACACAATATCTGTATTTAGGAAGGATAACACTATTATATTACCCTGCTTGCGTTGCAATTTGTCAATACCTGTTGGGAGAAAAAGGCACAAGCATATCACAATGAGCTGTTAATAGAAAAGTACATCATTGACTGTCATACTTGTGCATTTTTGCATGCCAGTGATGGTCGGTGCGTGTCACAACACCATTGCACAAGTGTAGCAGGCACTCTCAAAAAGTGGTTCTGTGAGAGTGACTTGTGAATATATAACCAGACTAAAAAGTTTTGGAATACCAATGTGGTATCCTACAACTACTCAAAACTCACCTAAGGTTAAAAACAAACAAACAACGACAGTATCCAGCGGGTAAAGCTTCAGGGAGATCTTCCACCATAAGGCTGTGTGTATAGGGGAAAAATCTATAAATGCTGCTGGTTGGTACAAATTCATTGATGAACGTTACAATTATATAGAGACTCATTCATCAGTCAAAAAAGTTAAACATCATGGATATTTTTTGTCTGGACTGCACTGGGACTACAAATTGCTGGGATTGTTACTGAAGGACAATGGGTGTCTATGTTTTGTCTGTCCTTATTTCCAATGTATCTGTGCTTGTTAGGGCAATATTACTGATGGAGTGTTATTGAAAGGCATGTAACTCATTGGGATTGATGTCTCTGTATATCAACCCGGGTTCTCTGTAAAATGGCAGTATGTGTCTTGTTGCTTGTATTGTATCATGCCTCAGTAGGGTCCTATATGGGAAGGCGTCTGTCATGCGCCCGTTAAAAAACGAAAGGTGAAACTGTCATCGGCCTGAGTTGCAATACACTGTCCGGTATAAAGCGGTAGCGATATATCGGAGTGTTTGCCGTGCCTGCGTCTTCTACGAAGAACGTCTGTTCCGCGCCTGTTAAAAGGTGAAGCTGTCACCGGCATAAGTTGCACAAACATTAACCAGTATAGCGCGGTAGCGGTATATCGCGGTGCTTGCCATGGCTGCTTGCATTAAATCGCGGCTGTTTGGGCTCAGTGTCTATTAGGCGCCTGGTGTTTGCGCGGGCGAAATGTAACTTGGTGATATGCGCTGTCCCTTTCTTTCGTGTTAAACTAAGCACTAGGCAATGGAAGTCGGGTTAAAGCATTGTCGCGCTCTAAAGATTCCTCGTGGAGGAGTCACTTACTTGGTAGTATCCTGAGCTGCGTGTATATCACCTACCCATCGCCGCTGGAACCGGGTGGATGGATAGGGTGCTCAGACTTCCTGTTTATATCTTTAAGTCAGAATGCCTCTCATTGGTTCTCTATAGTGGCGGCCATCTTTGCATGTGCAAAAAGGCTCAGAGTGTGTAAATAAAACGTTTAAGAGGCTTTCTGAGTGTTTATTCAATAAATGCTTGTCAGTTCTGATACATAAATGAAAGGCTAGAATCCTTTAAATAACATTCGTATTCCTTCGTCGTTATTGCGAAAGTTACCACTAAGGTCTAGTGATTCAAAAAACGCTCTTATGTATGTTTGGTAGGGACTAGTGGGTAATATTAGCACTTTAAGTACATTTGTGTCGTTATTGCCATCTTGGTAACTTAGTATTGGCCAGCACAATCACGGGCAATATTATAGCAGTTAAAAGGTCAAGTTAGAGAGATGAGAAAGTGTCGGCCATATTGGAATGGTTTAGTGTAAGGAAAGTTCTCTAACTTCAGAGTGCTGATGGTGGTTGCTGTCACCATTTTATTCAGAAATCACTACTCTTCAGCATATCTTTGTGTTTTCTTATTTTGAGTATTAGTCTCTCGTTATGTTAAGGGATGGAGTAAGGTTACATCCAGAATATTAGTTAGAGAGTGGTCCAAGGTACGTCTTCGTTCAGACCATTACTGTCACTAGATAACCTGTGGATCCACCGCTGTTCCTTGTAGAACAACCCTTCTTTGGAGGTATATGGGCAAGCTTCCAGAATGAGCCATTGAATTGAGTCTGGGGTGTGATTCCGTTCTAGGAAATGCTTGCACATTTTTGTGTTGTCCTTTTTGCATCTGAAGTTACTGCGGTGTTCAGAAATTCTGGTTTTAACATTGCGTGTCGTCATGCCAATATAGTACAGATTGCATGGGCATATGATTAAGTAAATACAGTTATTACTGTTACAATTTGTGTGGTTTGTCATTTCCCATTTAAATGATTCGGATAGGGTGATGCATTTGTACTTTTTTGTGAATGGGCATGCTGCGCAACTACCGCACGGGTAATGGCCCGTTACAGGTGGTAGATTTCATAGAGTATTTTGTCTGTTTGGTTCATTTCTGGTCTTCGGTCTAGTATGGATCAAGATGTCTTTCATGTTTTTGGACCTTTTGAAGGCAAACCTTGGTTGGTCTATGTTTAAGGTACCAGTATTAAGTATGTGCCAATGGCGTTTCACTATTTTTCTTATCTGGTTGGATTTTGGAGTGAATGTGGTCACACATGTCATTGGTTGGGGAGCCGTGGGGTTTCTTTCTCTTGGTTCTATTAAACTCTCCCTATTGTTGTTTTGTGCCCTCTTCATACTTCTTTTTATGTCTCTGGTTGGGTACCCTATTTCTCTCAAATTTCTGGACAGTATAGCAGACTCCGTTTTATAATTAGCCATAGTGCTACAATTGCGTTGTATTCTTAGGAATTGCCCAAATGGGAGGTTGGATCGCAGGGCTTTTGGGTGATGGCTGGTATAGTGTAAGAGGCTGTTGCGGTCTGTACTTTTCTTGAATAGAGTAGTGCTAAGGGATCCCCTTCAATGCTTATTTTCAGATCAAGAAATGCTATCTGGTTGTCAGAAGCTGTTATAGTGAAGGCTAGGTAGGGATTCAGACTGTTGATCCACTCAAAGAACTCATTATATGAGTCTTTTTTACCTGACCAAAAATCAGGATGTCGTCTATGTAACGTCTCCATAGTCTGATATTTTCATGGTAAGGGTTTGTTAATGAGGATATGTGGTTTTCCTCAAAGTTGGCCATATACAGGCACGCTATGCTGGGGGCTACTGTACTCCCCATACAAGTACCCTGTATCTGCTGGTAGTAGGTGCCCTTAAATTCAAAAAAGTTCTCAGTGAGGACTTTTTCAGCGCATTCCATGATAAAGGGAATAGGTGTTGGGGACGTCCATTCGGTTTTCTCAAGGGTCGCCTCCATAACATCTAGGGAGGCCCTCTGTGGGATGTTGGTGTAGAGGGCCTTAACATCTAGGGTTATGAGAAAGTCAATGTTCTCTGTCTCATCATAGTCTTGTAACAGGCGCAGTAGGTCTGTTGTGTCCTGGATATAAGATGGTATTTGTTTCACCAGGGGTTGTAGGAAGTGATCGCAAAATTTGGACAGGGGTTCCAACACTGAGTCTATACCGGAGACAATGGGTCGACCTGGGACTGGAGTTAACCCTTTGTGTATTTTGGGCAGCGTATAGAAATACGGTACCCTAGGGTTTTTGTTTACCAAGAAATCTGCCTCCTTTTTACTTAGCCAGCCTTGACATTCTGCTGACTCTACCATACTTTTGATGGACAGTGCGAGGCGTTCTGTTGGATTCTGTGTGACAGCCTTGTAGTATCTCGTGTTGTCCAATTGTCTCAGGCACTCTGTCTCATAGTCCACTGTATCCATTATGACAGTGACACCCCCTTTGTCAGCTTGTTTAATGGTTAAGGACTGGTTGTTGGCAAGACTGTCAAGGATGTTTTTTTCTTCCTTTGACATGTTATTAAATGTCGAATGGTTGGGTAAATTGTTTGTATCTCTTAGTACTGCTTGTTGAAACGCAAGCACTTCACTTGGTGTCACGCCGCTATGGGGGGTAAATGAGGAGGCATTATGTAAACCCGAGTCTTCATGGGGTTCATGTGGTTTTCCATCAAAGAAGGCATGTAGTCTGACCTTCCTGAAAAAGTTCTGCAATTCGACAGTTTGAAGGAAACTGTCGGTTCTAGGGGTAGGGACAAACCCAAGGCCTCTTTGTAAGACCCTCTCTTCTTCATTGGTTAGTTGATGTGACGAGAGGTTGACCACCAGACTTATTTCTTGTTCGTTTTGCTCCGGGTGTCCATCCCTTGGGGTGTCGTATCCTCCCATTGCACCCGTTTGTCGGTTGCGTTCCCTCTCTTTTGCCCTCGCCCTCTGCCCCAACCTCTGTCTAAAAAAGGCCGGTTACCTTGGGGGGCAAATTGAGGTGCGTACTGCGGTCCGAACTGTGGTAGGGGATGGGGGTATGGTGGGTATTGCCACATAGGGTGTCCAGAGAAAGGTACCTGTGGTGCGGGGTATTGATATTGTCCCCGTCTTCCCCCTCTCCCGCCGCGTCTTTGGCGGGGTTGCCATTCGTCCCCACTAGAATTGCTTTCACTTTCGGACCCTCTTCTCGAAGAGTTGTTACTAGAGTCGGAAAGGTATCCAGTATTTGACGGGGTATAGTCCTTTTTAAGGTATGGATATACCTTCTCCTTATCAAAGCGATCAATGTCTTTTTGTAGTTTATTGACTTTCTGTTTCATCAGATAGTCTTTATGTTCACTGATCTCTTTGTTGATTTCTGCCAGTTTGGTTTTAAAGCCTGGGTTAGTGACCGTGTTCTTGAGTGTCGCTTCTAGTGCCTGTATCTTTTCTAGCAAGGCATCAGCCAGGCGTTTGGATGTGTTGACGATCAAAATCAATAAATCGTGTGTACACTTCCGAGATATTTGGGACCACTCAACCTTGAATTGGCCGTCTTCCCAGAAAATCCTGGGGAAGTTCTTCACGATCAATCCATTCGGAGCAATTTTAGCCTTAAAGTATTCTGCCATCAAAGCGCCATGCAGACTGATTCTAATCCACTCTCTTTTGAGATCAGAAAGTGTCTTCCAGTCAGCTGTACTACTGCCCGTTGCGCTGTCGTTGTCCATGTTTAAAATCGAGGGAGTTCTGAGAATAGCTGCAGCATCGTCCTCACCGAAGCTCAAACCCTGCCCTTCCATTTTGAGCAGGGGAGTATGGTATGGCGATGTGATTTTAAGAACCAAACCTGGCCACTCTTGGGCTAAGTGGTGGTATTAGTAGAGGTGGGGGACAGAACAGATCTTACCCGCCGGTGTACAAACTCCTACGGGTGTTAGCCGTGCAGAGAATCAGGTATCAAAGGTAAGGAGTAGAGGGCAATTACCGTCCTAAGGAGGACAGAAGGTCCAGTCACGACGTTCCCTAAAAGTACGTCTATGCAAAGAGTTGTCGTGCTGTTCCTAACAAAAAACCAAAAACAGGTTGATACAGTCCGTGATGTGTATGGATTATGAGAGGGTGGTCAGAGGTTCACCCTGGGAATCCATTTTGTTGGATTTAATGCCCTCACACACCCTTTCAGGTGTCATGCTTCATCATTTGGGCTTGCTCCTCGTTGGGTCGGCGGTGCAATACCCAACGGGCGACACCTCAAAGAGGGGCTCTTTGGCGGAGATCTTTTTCCAACTGCCGTATAGATGAAGTGTGGGTATGGGGCCAGAAACAGGTGGTAGACGTGGGTATAGTGGGTTAAAATAAAGCTAGTGGTGCCAAGGTAACTTTATTCAGAGGGCCACTGCTTTGGTTAAAAACGATTGCCCTGGAGGGGAGTGATGGAAAATAATGTTTCCAACTCAGAACCAGAGATTGTTTTAGTCAGGTCAACATGTTTCACACTATAGGGAATATATCTAGCGATTCTTCAGGACCATGATTGACTATATTAGCAGGTATCTAAATGTGAGGAAAACTGTCTACACTTATTGATATAGGATGTGGTGTATGTATGCTCCTATGACTGACACAATATGTGTATTTAGGAAGGATAACACTATTATATTACCCTGCTTGCGTTGCAATTTGTCAATACCTGTTGGGAGAAAAAGGCACAAGCATATCACAACGAGCTGTTAATAGAAAAGTACATCATTGACTGTCATACTTGTGCATTTTTGCATGCCAGTGATGGTCGGTGCGTGTCACAACACCATTGCACAAGTGTAGCAGGCACTCTCAAAAAGTGGTTCTGTGAGAGTGACTTGTGAATATATAACCAAACTAAAAAGTTTTGGAATACCAATGTGGTATCCTACAACTACTCAAAACTCACCTAAGGTTAAAAACAAACAAACAACAACAGTATCCAGCGGGTAAAGCTTCAGGGAGATCTTCCACCATAAGGCTGTGTGTATAGGGGGAAAAATCTATAAATGCTGCTGGTTGTTACAAATTCATTGATGAACGTTACAATTATATAGAGACTCATTCATCAGTCAAAAAAGTTAAACATCATGGATATTTTTTGTCTGGACTGCACTGGGACTACAAATTGCTGGGATTGTTACTGAAGGACAATGGGTGTCTATGTTTTGTCTGTCCTTATTTTCAATGTATCTGTGTTTGTTAGGGCAATATTACTGATGGAGTGTTATTGAAAGGCATGTAACTCATTGGGATTGATGTCTCTGTATATCAACCCGGGTTCTCTGTAAAATGGCAGTATGTGTCTTGTTGCTTGTATTGTATCATGCCTCAGTAGGGTCCTATATGGGAAGGCGTCTGTCATGCGCCCGTTAAAAAACGAAAGGTGAAACTGTCATCGGCCTGAGTTGCAATTTAAGGCATGGATGCCATTGGATTGGGGTGATTTTTATGTGTATTTTGATTTTTTGGGTGTTGTTGGGGCCTGGTCCAGGGCCTGGCCATGTGGGTGGTGGCCATTTTGAGGCCTGGTCCAGGGCCTGGCCATGAGGGTGGTGCTCTAGGGGCCATTTTCAAGCCAGGCAGTGTGCTTTGTGCCATAGGCCTGCACCCAGTCTGCCCTGCTTTCATCCATTATGCCCAGGGGCAGTCAGTGGTGCATGTCCCAAGTCTTTAAGTGTCTTCTCTTGAGTTTCAACATCATTTAGGGTATGTATGCCAATGGATTGGGGTGATGTTTGTGTGTATTTCGATTTTTTGGGGTGTTGTTGGGGCCTGGTCCAGGGCCGGGCCATGTGGGTGTGGGACATTTTGAGGCCTGGTCCATGGCCTGGTCATGGGGGTGGGAGTCTAGGGGCCATTTTGAAGTCAGGCAGTGTGCTTTGTGCCATAGGCCTGCAACCAGTCTGCCTTGCTTTCATCCATTATGCCCAGGGGCAGTCAGCGGTGCATGTACCAAGTCTTTCTGTGTGTTCTCTTGATTTTAAACATAATTTAAGGCATGGATGCCATTGGATTGGGGTGATTTTTATGTGTATTTTGATTTTTTGGGTGTTGTTGGGGTCTCGTCCAGGGCCTGGTCATGTGGGTGGGGGCCAATATGAAGCCTGGTCCAGGGCCTGGCCATGTGGTTGGGGGTCTAGGGGCCATTTTGAAGTCAGGCAGTGTGCTTTGTGCCATAGGCCGGCACCCAGTCTGCCTTGCTTTCATCCATTATGCCCAGGGGCAGTCAGTGGTGCATGTGCCAAGTCTTTCTGTGTGTTGTCTTGATTCTAAACATCATTTAGGGCATGTATGCCATTGGATTGGGGTGATTTTTGTGTGTATTTCGATTTTCTTTGGGTGTTGTTGGGGCCTGGTCCAGGGCCTGGCCATGTGGGGGGGGGGGGCATTTTGAGGCCTGGTCCAGGGCCTGGCCATGAGGGTGGGGCTCTAGGGGCCATCTTCAAGCCAGGCAGTGTGCTTTGTGCCATAGGCCTGCACCCAGTCTGCCCTGCTTTCATCCATTATGCCCAGGGGCAGTCAGTGGTGCATGTGCCAAGTCTTTAAGTGTCTTCGCTTGATTTTAAACATCATTTAGGGTATGTATGCCATTGGATTGGGGTGATTTTTGTGTGTATTTCGATTTTTTTGGGTGTTGTTGGGGCCTGGTCCAGGGAAGGGCCATGTGGGTGTGGGACATTTTGAGGCCTGCTCCATGGCCTGGCCATGTGGGTGGCGGTCTAGGGGCCATGTTCAAGGCAGGCAGTGTGCTTTGTGTCATAGGCCTGCACCCAGTCTGCCTTGCTTTTATCCATTATGCCCTGGGGCAGTCAGTGGTGCATGCGCCAAGTCTTTCTGTGTGTTCTCTTGATTTTAAAAATCATTTAGGGCATGGATGCCATTGAATTGGGGTGATTTTTGTGTGTATTTTGATTTTTTGGGGTGTTGTTGGGGCCTGGTCCAGGGTTGGGCCATGTGGGTGTGGGACATTTTGAGGCCTTGTCCATGGCCTGGTCATGTGGGTGGGAGTCTAGGGGCCATTTTGAAGTCAGGCAGTGTGCTTTGTGCCATAGGCCTGCACCCAGTCTGCCTTGCTTTCATCCATTATGCCCAGGGGCAGTCAGCGGTGCATGTACCAAGTCTTTCTGTGTGTTCTCTTGATTTTAAACATAATTTAATGGATGCCATTGGATTGGGGTGATTTTTATGTGTATTTTGATTTTTTGGGTGTTGTTGGGGTCTGGTCCAGGGCCTGGACATGTGGGTGGGGGCCAATATGAGGCCTGGTCCAGGGCCTGGCCATGTGGTTGGGGGTCTAGGGGCCATTTTGAAGTCAGGCAGTGTGCTTTGTGCCATAGGCCACCACCCAGTCTGCCTTGCTTTCATCCATTATGCCCAGGGGCAGTCAGTGGTGCATGTGCCAAGTCTTTCTGTGTGTTGTCTTGATTCTAAACATCATTTAGGGCATGTATGCCATTGTATTGGGGTGATTTTTGTGTGTATTTCGATTTTCTTTGGGTGTTGTTGGGGCCTGGTCCAGGGCCTGGCCATGAGGGTGGGGCTCTAGGGGCCATTTCCAAGCCAGGCAGTGTGCTTTGTGCCATAGGCCTGCACCCAGTCTGCCCTGCTTTCATCCATTATGCCCAGGGGCAGTCAGTGGTGCATGTGCCAAGTCTTTAAGTGTCTTCTCTTGATTTTAAACATAATTTAGGGTATGTATGCCATTAGATTGGGGTGATTTTTGTGTGTATTTCGATTTTTTTGGGTGTTGTTGGGGCCTGGTCCAGGGAAGGGCCATGTGGGTGTGGGACATTTTGAGGCCTGCTCCATGGCCTGGCCATGTGGGTGGCGGTCTAGGGGCCATGTTCAAGCCAGGCAGTGTGCTTTGTGTCATAGGCCTGCACCCAGTCTGCCTTGCTTTTATCCATTATGCCCTGGGGCAATCAGTGGTGCATGTGCCAAGTCTTTCTGTGTGTTCTCTTGATTTTAAAAATCATTTAGGGCATGGATGCCATTGAATTGGGGGTGATTTTTGTGTGTATTTTGATTTTTTGGGGTGTTGTTGGGGCCTGGTCCAGGGCCTGGCCATGTGGGTGGGGGTCTAGGGGCCATTTTGAAGCCAGGCAGTGTGGTTTGTGCCATAGGCCTGCACCCAGTCTGCCTTGCTTTCATCCATTATGCCCAGGGGCAGTTAGTGGTGCATGTGCCAAGTCTTTCTGTGTGTTCTCTTGATTTTAAACATCATTTAGGGCATGGGTGCATTGGATTGGGGTGATTTTTGTGTGTATTTCAATTTTCGGGGGTGTTGTTGGGGCCTGGCCTAGGGCCTGGCCATGTGGGTGGGGGTCATTTTGAGGCCTGGTCCAGGGCCTGGCCATGTGGGTGGGGGTCTAGGGGCCATTTTGAAGCCAGGCAGTGTGCTTTGTGCCAATGGCCTGCGCCCAGTCTGCCTTGCTTTTATCCATTATGCCCAGGGGTACTCAGGGGTGCATAAAACAATTCTCTCTGTATGGTCTCTCTTCTAATAATTTAAACATCCATTTTGGATTAGAATTGCAATTTTTATTTAGTGTCTTTCCGTTTTTGATTGTGTTGTGTTATCATAATAAATGCCTAGTTGCAAATATTAATTGAAGCACGACATATGCAACATTTATTTAACTGATGTTCCTCTGGCTTCCTTTGCTTTAGGGACACAAAGATTGACAACCAGGAATCATCCTCATCATCATCACTTGTTGTCGTGCCAGAAAGAAGTCCTGCAGCGGTGTGTGCACAGCGTCACGTGACGTCACGTGTGGTGGCCACAGACAACTCTGCAACTCGTGCAACTGCGTCCTGCTGTTCTGACATCTGAAGAAGATGGGCCCAAAGAAAGGAGGCCATAGCTCCTCTAGCAAGAAAGTTGCCAGTGCCACTGCCAGTAAGAAGGAGCAGAAGAAGCAAGTGGCGCCACTTACCAAGGAGACTGGTGTGCCGACAGACACTTTTTGGGAAAAAAACCACTACACCTGCAGCAGCGATGGCAGCCGGGGACCAAGCGGGAAGCAGCACCTCCGCTTCATTGGTCTCAGTGCCACAACGCCAAATTAGGCCTAAGTCCATGAGTGCCACAGAGGCAGCCTCTTTAATTGCTCTTTCACCATCGACCAGTGATGTTGGCGTTGACTCATCACAAAGTAGCATCCAATCAATGCAGGGTGTAACTCATCTGACGAGTGTTCAACCACAGCCGCAACAACAACTAAAGGTGCAACAAGGAGAGGCGCAAGGAGAGGCGCAAGGAGAGGTGCAAGGGGAGGTACAAGGTGTGGCACTAGGAGAGGCGCAAGGAGTGGCACTAGGAGAGGCACAATGAGTGGCACTAGGGGTGGCGCAAGGAGTGGCACAAGTAGTAGTGCAAGGAGTGGCGCAAGGAGTGGCAAAAGGAGTGGCGCAAAATGTGGCGCAAGTAGAGGCACAAGTAGAGGCGCATATAAAGGCACAACTGCCTACAATGCTTGTTCCTCCCGAAGTAGGGGCACATCAGGAAATCGAGATTCAAGTGGAGGTATCATCCGAGCAAGCCACTCCTCCTGATGATCCATTGTCTTCCAGATCCCCAGCAAGAAAAAGGTCAAGGAGGGCTAGTACAAGTTATTCTTCAAGCCCCCTTCCTTCTGATGATCTAGATCTTGATTAGCCCCCACCAATGCAGTCTGAGAGGAAGGCACGCCATGAGCCGACAAAGCTAGCTAAAAGGAAGGTTCCCGCAAGGCTTTCACTTATGTTATGTTATGTTATGTTAGGGAGTATTTATATAGCGCCTATCACCGCCGGTCTCTAAGTGATAACAAAGAAGAAGTAGAAGTGGTGTATTCTGCTGCTGATGAACAGTCTGACAATGACGGCCCAGTCATCACAGTCGTCATTCCAGCCCCAGCTGGCATGCAACAGACAGACATTTTTTTACCCTATCAAAAAATGCAGCTGTGCAGGATGTGTGTGGCGTGTCACCACTAGTGGTACCACCACCAACACAGGTAACTACTACACCAACACGACCTACTGCTTCCATATTTTCTCATCAGAAGGGCCGGCAGGGACCTCCATCCAGCTTGACCTCCATTATCTCAAGTAGTGGTGCTGTAAGTGCCCAACAGAGTAAAATTCCGTCACGCCCATCCTCCACTTCATCTGGCATTGAAAGTAGCACCTCCACCACCACCAGAAATCTCAACTCCCCAGTTTGGGACTTCTTTAGTATTAGCAAAAAGGTAGAAAACCTAGTCATTTGTTCGATTTGTAAACAAGTAGTTAGTCGGGGTAAGCTTGGTATCAACTATGGTACCGGAGGCCAGAGAGGTCATGTAAAAAAACACCACATTATCCAGTGGGAGGCGCACCTAAGTAACATCCGGAAAGTCCAAAGTAGCAATCCAAATATAGACATTGATATTGCATCTGATGAGGAGGAGGAGCTGATCGTGCAGGGGGGAGGTGGACAACCAAGAGACATTTTTTCTGGTACACACAGTACCCCTGGCAGCAGCACTGCAGTGGTAGCGCCCACACCCTCCTCTACCCCAGCAACATCAGGGAGGCACAGTAGTCTGGTAGAGACACCAATGCGAAAAAGTACATAGATGAGCCTAACTGGGTTGAAGAGGTCTGGATCCTCATCACATAAGAAAATGGTCCAGATCACCATTAAAACCATGTTTTGGTCGGAGGCGCCATTTGAACGCAACCACCCAATGGCACGTCTTTATAATGCAATGCTGGCTAAATTGTTAGCGCTGGACCTTCTCCCTTTTTCATCATGGAAGGGGTAGGTTTTCTAGAATTTGTGGCAACAGTCTGCCCTAAATGGAAGGTTCCTAGCCGGTCCTATTTTGCCAGAGTTGCGGTTCCAGCACTACATCAAGATGTGCTGGAGTTGATTGGGGCAGCTTTGTAGAAGAGTGCTGTTCACACTATTCACCTTACAACAGACATGTGGACCAGTTTCCAAGCCATTGATTACATGTGCATCACTGCACACTGGGTCTCTTTTGTGGGGGTTAGAGACAAGACAGCTGCAGGTGTTGAAAGTACCACAATTTTTCAAGCTAGTCGGAAACATGCAACAGTAGCCATGTTTGCCATGGAGAAATCTCATACTGCAGTAAACATTTTGGAGGAGTTTAACAGTAAGGTCTTTAAATGGCTGCATCCAAGAAAGCGCATAAGCATGAGCGAATTTTGCGGATCTCGCGTTCGCGAATTTTGCGGATTTGCGGATTCGCAATCCGCAAAATCCGCGAATTCCCGCGAATTTGCGGATTTTTTTTTTTTTTGTGTTCGCCCGTGTTTCTGCCAGTTCGCGAGGGTTTTGTACACTTTCGCAAATTGCGAACTTACCTGTCGGGTCGCAAGTTTCGCGAACTTGTTGTTTCTACGTGTCCAGCCTGTTTGGGACACTCTTCTTCATCACTGCCACTCTCTGTCACCACTGCCACTCTCTGACTACTCATGCCACCCTCTGGCCCACCCATGCCACCCTCTGTTTCATCACCACACCCTCTGGTTGTCCAGTGTACATTATTTTCGGCAAAGCAAAGCACACCTTCCCTGCCTCAAGTGACCTGAATTAATTTGGGGCTGATTCATGTGTCACAGAATATTTTTTTAGCTGGCACCTGCTTCCTTAGTGCGCCCTGATTAGTGATCTTTTGCACTTGCTAAGTGCTTTCATTGTTGCAAAATTAGTTACAACACCTGCCCTGCCCCAACTGACAATAATGAATTAGGGGCTGATTAATGGATTTTAACTTCCAGCCTGGCTCCTGCTTGTCTCCCTTAGCTGTAATTCAGGACCTTTGTGGCATATGTGTAACTATTCTGAGGTTCAGAGCAGGGTCACATACTAGTTTCAACTGGCAACTGAACTCTGGAGGGGCCCCTCAGGAAGCACTCCAGGAAATGGCTACTAATGATGAGCCTGAACTTTTGAACCTGGTAAGTAGTTACTTTCAGTTTTGCTAAAATCGTATTTCTGCAATTTTGCACTTATTCGCGGGGCGCGAACTCACGCGAACAGTGCGAGCAGTGCGAGCAAAATCCGCTGCTCGCGGATTTGCGGATTTTGCGGGAAATTCGCAAATCTCGCGGATTGCGGATTTCCCGAAAATCCGCAAAATCCGCGAGCGGAACGGATTTTCCGCCCACGCCTAAAAGCGCATGATTGGTTATGTTTCCACGGATAATGGCAGTAATATAGTTAGGGCCATGAATGATGGTGGCTGTTTCAGAGTGCCGTGTTTGGCGCACAGTATTAACATTGTTGTTCAAGATTTCTTGAAAAAAGAAAACAAAGTCAGCAAGTTACTGACCAACTGCCGAAGAATCTGCACACATTTCAGCCATTCTTTTAAGGCCCGGAAGCAGCTGAGGATCATTCAACGTGTCCGTAGAGTGCCAGTCAGAGGACTCATCCAGGAGGTGGCAACACGTTGGAACTCAACCTTCTACATGCTTGAGCGTCTGAGCAGTACTTGGTAATCAATGAGTATGTCTTTAACGCACGGGGTGCTTCCGTGAAAGACATGAGGCTAGAGGTGGAGGAATGGGACCTAGTTAAAAGCCTGACAGACATCCTCCATCCTTTTGAGGTCTTCACGAGTGAAGTCAGCAAGGAGGACTGTACTTTGGGCAAAGCTATCCCATTGTTGCGCATGCTAGAGCACCAACTGAAGACAGTGTCTTCACTGTCCAAGATGATGCTGATAAGCAAGACGCATATCAGTTGGCGGAGAGCTTATTAACCCGCCTACTTGACAATGCAAGGCTTAAAGGAATACATTGTGAACAACATTACATTTGTGCCACTCTTCTGGATCCACGGTACAAAAAGGCCCTGGCCAGCAATACATTCATTCCTTTTAATGAAGCAGATGTTTCAAAGTACAAACATTGGCTAGCTCTGTCAGCCACTCGGTTCGAAAAAGAGCGGCAGGAAATTGAAGGAACCGCCACAAGTACTACTGAATCAGCAGGCCATCCGGCGTCAAGGTCGACTTCTGTGGCCGAAGGCAGTCACTTTCGCTCAGAGCCATTACCAACACCAGCAAGCTTATCATCATCATAACCTGCACCAGGCCCAGCCATAATATTGTCGGAAGCAGATTGGATAACTCATCAAGGGTTTGCTCATTCCAGTGTTGATACAAAGGCCACAGATGGTACGCAAAGTGGAGCAACCCTGGGTGACCTTGAGTTGATGGTGCAGGCCTATCTGGATGACCCAACAGAGGTCTTCATTGATCATAACCCATTGCTGTATTGGTATGGGAAAAGGGGTCAATGGCCACTGATCACCAATCTGGCTCTAAATTATTTGTCTTTCCCACTCGCAAGTGTGTCTTCTGAATATGTTATCAGTGCTGCTGGTGCCATTGTAACTTCAAAAAGGACCCGCCTCTCGCCCAAAAATGTGCAGAGGTTAACAATGATCAAGATGAATCAGCACTTCATTCCACCAGACTACAAAATACGTGAATCCGCGCAGGAAGAAGAGGACAATGACTTAGGAATTCTTCTCTGTTAGCTGACCTGCTCCCGTTTCAATTCACAGAGTTTGAAGACGAACTCTGCTTCCCTGACACCTAGGCCTGAAATACTGACTTTCTTTTTTTTGTCCTTATTCACAATTCTTCCTGTGTGTCTTTCTTTGTTTTGCAACTTTGACCACAACAAAACTCTAATCACAACAAATCCATCAGCAGCAATGTTTTCGTCTTATTTCCTCATTGAAGGTGCCGCTGTCTGCATTCCTGAAGTTTACAAGTTCACAACTCAGTCATGCTCCTCTATTCTCCTCCTCCAGACTCTCCCTATCCATTTCCCTCAAGGCAGATGGCTGGCTTATGCAGAATCAAGAAACTGTTGCTTCGTAGATGAGTCCCCTCAAAAGAAGTGGGACTGGAATTACTGACTATATGCTGACTGTTAATTCTAAAATTGACACAAGAGTAAGCATGGGCGAATTTTGCGAATCTGGCGTTCACGAATTTAGCGAATTTGCGAACTCGCAATCCGCAAAATCCGCGAATTCCTGCGAATTAGCGGATTTTTTTTTTTTGTGTTCGCAAGTGTTTCTGCCAGTTCGCGAGGATTTGGTACTAGTTCGCAATTGCGAACTTACTTGTCGGCTCGCAATGGTCGCGACTATGTTGTTTCTACGTCTGGTTCATCATCACAGCCTCCCAGCACCCTCTGTTTCACCATGCCACCCTCTGTTACATCAATGCCACCCTTTGGTTCATCATCA
Source organism: Lissotriton vulgaris (assembly GCF_964263255.1). Taxonomy (NCBI): domain Eukaryota; kingdom Metazoa; phylum Chordata; class Amphibia; order Caudata; family Salamandridae; genus Lissotriton; species Lissotriton vulgaris. Next base: position 1,569,454,021 of record NC_141687.1, read on the forward strand.
CTGTAGAAGATGGGGGGGGGGAAGCAAGCACACCTGCCCTGCTTCAACTGACATGAATTAATTTGGGGTTAGTTTATTAACAACACCTGCCCTGCCCCAACTGACAATAATGAATTAGGGGCTAATTAATGTGTCACTGAATTTGAAGTTCCAGCCTGGCACCTGCTTGTCCTCTCCCATAGCTGTAAATCAGGACCTTTGTGGCATACAGTTATGGTCAGAGCAGGGTCACACAATAGTTGAAAGCAGGCAACCGAATTCTGGAGGGCCCCCTCAGGAAGCACAACAGGGAATCGTTACAAATCATGAGATTGACCTTTTGCACCTGCTCATTTGTTTTGCTTTTGTAAAAATAGTTTTTCGGTAATTTCGCGCTATTAGCGAGGCTCGGCGTCGTGCGAAACCGACCGCAGAAGCCGCCAATTCGTGCAAATGAGCTTTATATTTTTTTGCGGCGTGTTATTTCGCGAGTTTTTTTGCAGTATTCGCGAGCCGCTTGCAGCGCAACACGCTAATTTACCCCAAGGTCGAGTACGGGCGCGGCCATTTTGTTTGCGTGAGGTATTTCCGGTTCCGCCGCTATGTATAATCTCGCGAAGTAAGCGCATTGCGAGTACAAGTTCGCACGAGATCGCGAGGAAAATCTCGTGCGAACTTGCTTTCGCGCTCGTGAACGGGCGGCCATCTTGTGTTTCATTCATTTTCCTGTGTCTGGGCATGGTGTTTATCCTCTTGCTATCTTTGCCATCCTTTGCTTGTTTTCAGTTTTTTTCTAACGATTTTGCTTCTTATCTATCCCTCTCTTTTCCTAGCTGTATATTTTTGTCTTTTCTGCTATTTTTGTTTACTTTTAAACTACTTTTTTAAACTCTTTTCTTTTCTTCTTCCCTATCCTATTCCTTCTTAATTTTCTACTTCCTGCCTTACCTGCCCAGACCACGGTGAAGCCAGGCGCCGTGAAGCTGCCCAGGCACTTGAGGGACGCAGCGGCAGCGGGGAGGAGGAGTCCTGGACCCTGTGCCAGGACAGCATGCGGGCGATTGAGGGGGGAGCAGGTGACGCGACGGGAGATCTTCAGCCCGGAGGAAGTGGGCGCGCTGGTCTACTTCATCCAGCGCCGCCTGCCCAGGACCATGGCGGGAGGCAGCAGGATCGCGGCCGGCGGCTACAACATCCGGTAGTGCCGGAAGCGGTGGGAGAAGGTGTGCTGGGCCATGTCCCAACTTTACGGGGTCCAGCGCACCTACAGCCAGGCCACCCACCGCTGGACGGACCTCCTGGACCGGGAGCGCGACCTGCGGGACCAGCTCGGCTTGGAGATCCCCGGGCTTGGTGAGTAGTAGTAGCTATTTCATCACTCACTACTATGTTTTCTCCTGCTCTGTGTTGTTGTATTGCAAATATTTGTTTTTTACATGGAGCAAGCCAATAATGCCGCTGATGACGATTACATTGTAGTTGAATTATATTTCAAAATCTTCTGTGCATTTCAGGTGCACTGCTCTCCTTCTCAGTGGCGTTGCTAATATGCTTATTTGTTTTCTATTTTGTGGTATCATTGGCCTGATAACTATTATGTATGAGTGTACTTTACAGAACTGCGTAATGCTAGACACTGGGGGGCAGATTACATTTACAAGCCCCTTGCGCCACGTTTACGTTGCCTTGCGTGACTCAACAGCGGCGTAAACGTGGCGCATCCCTGCGAGTCATTTACAGCGTGACGCATCTAGGGAGATGCCTCACGTTATAAAGCCATGGGCCTGCACTACATTGGGTGCGTCCCTAGTACGCAGGGTGGGCGGTCCGGCGGCTGTGCGCCTCGCAAAAGTGCCTGCGTGAAATCTACAAGATTTAACGCAGGCACTTCTGCGACGCTGCTACGTCAATTCAATTCCTTATGCCTGCTTGAAGCAGGCGTAAGGACTGACACAGCATGTTAAGTATTGGGTGGCCCTGAGCATTACTGGAGTTGCATTGCGTTGGCGACATGACTCCAGCGATGCGCCGCTCTTACGTGACGAGATGCATCACGCAAGTGCCTACCCTTGCGCCAGGGCGCGCCGCATTGTAAATGAGGCGCATCTGCCGTGTCACAAGGGTAGTTTTGCGTGACGCATTTGATCTGGCGCATCTCTGGAGATGCGCCAGAACGCGTAAGTAAGTATGCCCCTAAGGGGCAGAATTGCAATTACCGTCGCATCCCTGCAAAGTAGCAGGGATGCGCCATTAATTGTGTGGCCCGCTACCACCACCAAACATGGTGCGCCGTATTTGCAATGCGGCGCACCATGGGCCCAAAACGTCACCGAAGCTTTACTGCTGGAGTTGCGTCGCAACGATGGCGCAGCTCCAGCAATGCTCTGGGGTACCCTATCTCCCCAATGCTGGGTCAAGCCGTACGTCTGCTTCAAGCAGGTGCAGGGTTTGTGTGACGCATCATTGTCCTAAAGGTGACTGATTGAAATTTTGTAGATTTCCCTCAGCCACTTTTAGGATGTGTTCCAGCGCAGGAATGCCCTCCCTTGCGCCGGAACGCCCCCTGATGGCGCAGGGCTTTATAACGGGATGCATCTCCCAAATGCGTCACATTGTTATAATATTATACGCCGCACCATGGCGCCTCTTTTGTTTAGCTGCTGCGTCACAAAAGTCACGCAAGAACGGAGCAAAAGAGCCGCAAGGGGCTTAAATCTGCCCCTTCCTTTGTACCCCTGACAATAAGAAAAATAGTGGCGGTGGATTGATAGTTTGACTATTTAAATGACTGGTTATGTAGCAGGTAACTGTTAGTGTTGTCACTGATCTGACTGAAATCACAATGGAGTTTCTCTGTCACTTTGCGTCTTGCCTGCGGACTGCTGCCTGCCAGTCCTAGGTGAACCTTTCAGTACTTTGTTTAGTGAGTTACGTGACTTTCGAAGTCGCAGGTCCGCAAATCAATGAAAACTAACCCTAATCAATATAATTTCGCGGAAATATTTTGTTATTGTTGTTTTGAAATGTTTGATTTGGTTGACATTGACAAGCAACAATCATCCATGTTTTCTGTTCTTTCTTTCATGTTGTACTCCAGCTCCCCCCAGGGGCGAGGGGAGGACACAGGAGCAGCAGGCGGCAGCGGATGCTGTTGAACAGGGCCAGGATCGGGCAGGCGAGGGCTCCTTTGCTGGCCCCAGTAAGTTTTCATTTTAGACTAGTACCTATTTTTCCTAGCGTTCCTCCTTTGATTTTTTCAAAATCGTCTTTGATCTTCTTGTAGACTGTATCTAAATTCTTATCCTGCCTCTACTATGACTCCCTGTGGTATTACTAGATTATTCTTATTAGTCTGTCTGTGTAGCTAACTAAGATTGCACGGTTGGCGAAACTCCCATTCTAGTCAGCAATAGCTCTATCAACTTAGTGCAGTCCTCTGGGATTGTCCATAATGTCTTTTGAAGTGTTCTATCTGCTTTGAAAATTCCCAACTATAAAATGTGAATGACCACCAAGAAAGAATAAGATACTACCTTTTGGTTTGGATAGGAGGACAATCAATACCACTACTGTTGCGGGGACAATTCTTCTGCAGAAACAGAACTATGGACAATAAATAGTGCATTGCTTATCAATTATAATAGGCGCTGTTAGAGTTTCCACATACCTCTGTGATAACAGACTTTGAACCCCCAATGTCCTTACTGACTGACTACATAGTGTGGCACAGTCATTTACCTCCCGAATTCATCGATGATTGATCCCCAATGATGATTATCCAACGTAGCTCAAGAGTACAGAGTCAGAGTCAAGAAGTGTCAGAGGCACGGGCTCATGCTTGCAAAAATTGCAAAACCTTTCGCTCAGTCACTCTAGTCTGGACCAAAAAACACAGAGTCTATTTAAGTTTAAAAGCTTTATTAAAAGTAAACACATTTATTAAAATGAAGTCCTAATAAAAAAACTAAACGTTTAACTGAGAATGGAAAAGTGGTTAGTGCTGACGATTAATTGAAGACATTTCTTGTGGTCGAGCCGAGCTCTCACCTGGTTTCAACTTGATCTTGGTGTTAGAAGTCCATCTTCTGTCTGTGTGGAGAAAAATGGTGCATGTTAAAAAGCCAGCCTTCATCAGTTGTGCCAAAAAGTGCAGCAAGACAACACCCTTCCCTGGAAAAAGGGACATTTTTTTTACTTTAGAGTAGACAGTCACAAATTACATTGTTCTCACATGTCTTCATTCCTAGACCAAATACTAGTGAGTGGTTTATTCTAACATTCTTAAATGTACTTTGTAGGTGGAACATCTGGTGGCGGGGCCAGCGTGGAGGTGGTGGTGCTCGACACGGAGGCGGAGGGCAATTCTTCAGGGGAGGAGGCGGCGGCTCCAGTGCCGGCTGTGAGAGTTGAGACGGTGGTGGTGGCGGGCAGAGGTAAGCTCTTATATATTCCTCACTTTTTGAGATTGAAGACGTGGCTGAGAAGGAAAGAATATGAGATGCATGGCTGGGTGAATGATGAAGCAATGATTGGTGGAAGGACAACAGCCTGGGTGGGTGACACAGAAACTGTATGTGTCCATATACCTGGATCATGCTACTATCTGACTCTTAGATAGCATATGTGTATCTAGAGCAGGGGTACTCAAAGTACAGCCCGCGGGCCGGTGGCGGCCCGGCAAGCCTTCCTTGGTAGTGCGCAGACCTTGCAGACAATCACTGCTCCCCCGGCCCCCACAGAGCAGAGTGGAGATGCAGGGCCACAAAGAGGTGAAATAGAACAAAGCCTCTGCTCTGTGGGGCCGGGCAAGCAGTGATTGTCAGGGTGGAGATGCAGAACGCTACAACAAACAAAGCCTCAATAATATGTTAATGGTCTTTTAAAGACCTGTTAAGTACTTTGGTGTGGCTGTCTGTGAGTGCGCGTTGAGGAAGCTGTCTCAGCCCGGGCTGAAGGCTGACACAGACAGACAGACACACACACAGTGAGATGACAGAGGGGGAGGGAGAGGGAGGGCAGGAGGGAGAGAGAGATGGAGAGGGAGGGCAGAAGGGAGAGCAGAAGGGAGAGAGATGTATGTAAATGCTGGGTCTGGTGGCTCAGTGGATGAAGGCATCTGCTGCAGGGACCTGTGTGCAACCTCATGGTCACAAGTTTTTGTTTTGCTTTAGCCCCGCCCCCTCTGACTCCGCCCCCACCAGTGCGGCCCTCGGCCACAAACTACACTGTAAATTTAGCCCCTGAGAGAAAGTTTGTGAGTACCCATGATCTAGAGAGAGTAGACGGTCAGTGGATGAACTAAGTGTAACTTTTGAGCATGTAACACTGCACCCGCACGTCCGTTCCAGTGTAGGAAAAGCAAGGAAAAGAAGTTGTAATTTTGTCCAAATACTACCATCAATAGTAGCAGTAGTATGTAGTGCAAGCACAGCATAGATCCAGTTATTACGGTGGCCACTCCCTACCTCTCTTAATAAGTTTAGTGGTACTCAGTCATTCATGTGTGGATGTATCACTGGTCACTCAATGAAAAGCAAAGCACCTAAAGTCATCCCATATGTAAGTAAAAACATCCCATGTGAAGTGATAGATAATCAGATTATTTATCTTCTTCATTTTCCATTTCTAGTACTCATTTGCACTGTAGGGTGAAAGTTAAATTAATTAAGCAGTAGCCCTTGTAACACAGTATTCTCAGTGCCACCCGTAATAGAAAAGTAAGAGCTTCACCACCTGCATGTACTGGACCGATACAGTAACGCAAGTCTAGGTCACTAATCATGGCGTGCGTCTCTTTTTCTCGGGTGCAAGTTCACTGCGCTGGCATTATGCCGGCTTGCAGAAGATAACGTACCAATTTTCCTAAACAAGAGACAAGAAGAAGAATAAGACTGGTGTACTTTCATAGTTGACTCCAATGGAAGTCCATAGTGCTCGTAGAATTTGTTCCTTAAACTCCCACTAATGTTAGAGCAAGGATGAAGAAGTGGGAGGTTAGATAGATACTGGCCTCAATAGTTATGTAATGCGCTTGCAAGTTGCTAGTTGTACTGCAACACAAATTTCTGCTGAATGATTGAGTTAATCTTAAAGAGCATTGGTTACAGACTATGTCTTTCTTTCTTCATATAGATGCTCCTTCCAAACGAACAAGGAGGAAGGAGCTGGCTAGAGCGGCCCGGCAACGGAGGATCCATGCCACTGTTGCAGAATATCGGCGGCTGGTGGCCCTGGAGGACGACAAAAGTGTGCAGTAGACCACGACAACAACGCCGGCTGCATCGTCCTCCGTGCCCCCACGGGCTGCCACCCAGCACAGTGCTCCAGCCAGACTGAGCCGGGCTGCCAAAGCCAAACGCCAACGCCGAGCAGCAAGGACAACAGCTGCCTCTCACAGCCACTGCAAGGCACGCCAGCGCCGCAGTACCCTGACGGTGTCCCACCTTCAGCAGGAGCTCCACCACGTTACCAACGTGTTGGAGGGGCTCCGCTTAGAGCACGCCTTGCTCCGCGAGGAGCATGATGCCCTGGCCCAAAAAGTAAACAGCATCCACCCATAGTGTCCCTTGCCCCTTTTTTAGAGACTTTTGGGGGGTGGGAATCGGGAGTTGGGTTTGGGACTTTTAAAGGACAACCGTTGGGGTTAGGGAGGGTCTTGCGGGAGAATATTTTGTTAGGGCTATAAAAATATACTTTTTGAAACTTTATCTGACCATACCTGTTTTTACTGCTTGCCTGGTGGGTGGGGGTTTAACAGTAACTTTGTTTTCCTGAAAGTTTAGTTCCATTTTCTTCCTTTAAGTGTAAATGCCCAAACAAGAGTCCTAGGACTTTAGTAGTACTACCGTCAGTCTCTCGTCTCTCCTAATACTCCATTATACTCCCTCCCATCAAACGTTTATCTTACCTGTAATTTGTGTTTCAAAGTAGGGCTAGGCACAGGGCTGGCTCCACGGGAAATGGCGATTAAGGTTGGCAATCCTGGGCGGATGAAATTTCCTCATAGCGGTGGTACTAGTGGTGTGACACAGTGGCAGTTGCATGCCTATGAAAAAAAAGAAAATGAAATCTGGTTTGTCCTCCTGAGCAATACAACGGTACAATAGAGAATATAGCAGGTGACAGTACACTAGAACAGTGCCACATTGTAGCCTAACAAATGGTAAAGTATAACTACTAATTCGGTTGAAGTTCTTTGACATTAGCCATGGGTCTTTGTCAAGCAGAGTAAGAATATATCCTCGGATTTCTTCACCAGCCTGTTGCTATCACCTTATCCTCCCCAGCAAGTGTGTGGATGTATTGCTGTAATTTAGTCACACATCAATCAAAACCACACAGCCCGGGGGAAGAGGGTTAGGGTTTGAAAAATGGATGGATACGGGGGTTTTTGGGAAAGGTTTTGGGAGACAAGAAAAAATAGCACAGCATGGACAAACAATTGTGAACATAAACAAATCGTTGGGTACAAACCTATCCATCAATCTTTGAAAGTGCATGCACTCCTGCATGCATGTCATTGAAAAGTAAGTAGTCTGTGGAAGAAAGAATGCGACAGTACAGGGCGTGTGTGGAAATATTGATAACTATATTCAACATAAGGTCTCTGTTGCCAGATACCTGAGAGCCTTGCTGGTCACTATAAATCCATTCACAACACTCAATGGGGTTGGTCTGGAAGGTATAGTAGATAGAAACGGAGAAATTGCTCTTATTCTAGGTGTCCCCTCACTCACCAGGGTTGCCCCTTGGTGACATGCTTCATCATTGGGGCCATCCCAGTCCTCTACGGGCTGGGGCTTGCTGCGACTTGCGAATTACGTAGGAGCACTTACAAATGACTATGTGTGGTGCAGATGTGATAGTGGAGTGGACTAAGTGATGTGTTAAGGGATCAATTTAGAAGCAGAGAGAGATCCAAGAAATGCAGTCACAGTCATAGAAAAACACAATGGATACTGTATCTGTATGTTGTTGTAGTTGTCCTGTTGAATTTGGTAAGTAAGTTGCATGCAGAAAAAAATTCCTCTCATTAGCGGCACTCCTCCATTGCAGCTGACGCTTCGTCCATCAATGTTGGTGACCAGAAGACACCCTGTAAAAAAAGCACAGCATGGACAAACAATTGAACATAAACAAATCTTTGGGTACAAACCTATCCATCAATCTTTGAAAGTGCATGCACTACTGCATGCATGTCAGTGAAAAGTAAGTAGTACTTTCGACAACTGTGGAAGAAAGAATGCGACAGTACAGGGCGTGTGTGGAATTATTGATAACTATATTCAACATAAGGTCTCTGTTGCCAGATACCTGAGAGCCTTGCTGGTCACTATAAATCCATTCACAACACTCAATGGGGTTGGTCTGGAGGTATAGTAGATAGAAACGAAGAAATTGCTCTTTTTCTAGGTGTCCCCTCACTCACCAGGGTTGCCCCTTGGTGACATGCTTCATCATTGGGGCCATCCCAGTCCTCTACTGGCTGGGGCGTGCTGCGACTTGCGAATTACGTAGGAGCACTTACAAATGACTATGTGTGGTGCAGATTTGATAGTGGAGTGGACTAAGTGATGTGTTAAGGGATCAATTTAGAAGCAGAGAGAGATCCAAGAAATGCAGTCACAGTCATAGAAAAACACAATGGATACTGTATCTGTATGTTGTAGTTGTCCTGTTGAATTTGGTAAGTAAGTTGCATGCAGAAAAAATTCCTCTTATTAGCGGCACTCCTCCATTGCAGCTGACGCTTCGTCCATCAATGTTGGTGACCGGAAGACACCCTGTAAAAAAAGCACAGCATGGACAAACAATTGAACATAAACAAATCTTTGGGTACAAACCTATCCATCAATCTTTGAAAGTGCATGCACTACTGCATGCATGTCAATGAAAAGTAAGTAGTACTTTCGACAACTGTGGAAGAAAGAATGCGACAGTACAGGGCGTGTGTGGAATTATTGATAACTATATTCAACATAAGGTCTCTGTTGCCAGATACCTGAGAGCCTTGCTGGTCACTATAAATCCATTCACAACACTCAATGGGGTTGGTCTGGAAGGTATAGTAGATAGAAAAGGAGAAATTGCTCTTTTTCTAGGTGTCCCCTCACTCACCAGGGTTGCCCCTTGGTGACATGCTTCATCATTGGGGCCATCCCAGTCCTCTACGGGCTGGGGCGTGCTGCGACTTGCGAATTACGTAGGAGCACTTACAAATGACTATGTGTGGTGCAGAAGTGATAGTGGAGTGGACTAAGTGATGTGTTAAGGGATCAATTCAGAAGCAGAGAGAGATCCAAGAAATGCAGTCACAGTCATAGAAAAACACAATGGATACTGTATCTGTGTGTTGTTGTAGTTGTCCTGTTGAATTTGGTAAGTAAGTTGCATGCAGAAAAAAATTCCTCTTATTAGCGGCACTCCTCCATTCCATCTGACGCTTCCATGTTGGTGACCAGAAGACACCCTGTCCACTGCCTGCCTGGCGGATGCTGAATTGTGCCTCGCTAATGTGAAGCCTGACTCCATCCTTTTTTCCCCATTGCACAGACTGAAACCCGGCCTGTAATTATTCAACGAAAAACAGGAAGTGATATAATATTACAACACCACTGATAAATAAATATAAGGTATGTAGGCTGTGGAGTGCAAAAAGTCACACTTTGATTTTCCTAGTAGACAGTACAATATTTTTGAAAGTGCGTACTCTGTCTGAGTCACCTTTTGAAGGATAAATAAGTATGGGCAAATTAATGTAGCGGATCTTTCCCCTCAAGCTAGGTGTACTGTAAACTGTATTTTAGAACAAAATTAGATCTTCCCAGCAGTGCTCCCACCCAGACCCTTACTAAAGCCAGTCGCAAAAATGTAGAAGACCCCCAATCAAATCTCAAAAAACGAGGCCTAGCAGAAAACTGGTGACAAAACGTACTTTGAAAGTAAAAGTAGGCCCAAATACCCCCTTACCCACTGTGGATTGCATTCAAACCACTTGCAAGCAACCAAGCAAAAGTATCCATAGCCAGCATCGCTCCAAGACTCGAAAACCCCCCCACCCAAACACATGCAATAGAAATACTGCTAACCCTAACGAACCCTAAGTTAAGAATAGTGGCAAAGGCTTTCTTTAACTATGCCAAATCCCCCCTTTCCCACCATGGATTTTCTTCAAATGACTTGCAACCTAAATTACACATTCTCACGAGTGCTCTAAGACCCCAGAACTCAGTTGCAAAAATCTAGAACACCCCGAAACACATGCAATCCTGCTGCTAGGGCTAACCCTAACGAACCCTAAGTTACAAAAAGTGCCAAAAGGCTTTTCCGTGTGGATTTTGTCCCAACCACTTCTACCCGGTATTAGACCTTCCCAGGAATGCCCCAAGACCCGCCAACCCACCCGCCAAAAAGCATAACACCCCCAAACAGGCCAAAAGCAAAATCTCATACTTACAATATTTCTCGGCCTTCGGTCCAAACGCGCTGTGTAGCTAGGCCATAAGTCCAGTTTACCACCACAGATTTCCTGAAAAGCAAATGCAATCAAGATTAGAGTGTCCCAGCAGTGCTCACAGACCCCGAAACTCACCCACAAACAGACGGAACCCCCCTAAGAGCACCTCAAAGGCAAGCAAGTCAGCAAAAACACATTAAAAATTCCGCCTCGGATTTGGTCCAAACCACTTTTATCCGGTATTAGAGCTTCCCAGCAATGGCCCCAGAGCCGTCAACCCAGGAAAAAACGAGTAGAAGACCCCCAAACAGCCAAAGAGCAAAAGTACAAAAATGGGGAATTAGTCATTTTTTTGCAAATTTCCCAAATCACTCCGCGCGCGCCCTGCAGCTAGGCCCTAACTCCGCTCTGCCACCATGGATTTGCTTCAAACCTCTTGCAAAGTAAAGTATCCATAGCCAGCAGTGCTCCCAGACCCCGAAACCCACCCACAAACACCAGGAAGCCCCCCAAACAGGTCCCCGAAAACGCTACATTGAGCAAAATGTCAGAAATAGCCAAAAGAAAATCAGCGTGGATTTTGTCCCAACCACTTCTATCCGGTATTAGACCTTCCCAGGAATGCCCCAAGACCCGCCAACCCACCCGCCAAAAAGCATAACACCCCCAAACAGGCCAAAAGCAAACTCTCATACTTACAATATTTCTCGGCCTTCGGTCCAAACGCGCTGTGTAGCTAGGCCATAAGTCCGGTTTACCACCACGGATTTCCTGAAAAGCAAATGCAATCAAGATTAGAGTGTTGCCAGCAGTGCTCACAGACCCCGAAACTCACCCACAAACAGACGGAGCCCCCCCTAAGAGCACCTCAAAGGCAAGCATGTCAGCAAAAACACAAAAAGATTTCCGCCTCGGATTTGGTCCAAACAACTTTTATCCAGTATTAGAGCTTCCCAGCAATGGCCCCAGAGCCGTCAACTCACCCGCAAAGAGGTAGAACAACACCCCCACAAGTGCTGAGTCTTTCTTCATTGGGCGTAAACCAGCCCTCTGCTTTGATGGAAATAGGAGTCTGGAGGAGGAGGATAGAGGAGCATGTTCTTCTAAACTTGTGAACTTGAGGAATGCAGACTGCAGCACCTTCAAATCAACAAGCAAACAAGTGAAGACAGTTCTGCTGACGGGCTTGTTTTGGAGATTAGGTGATTAAAGTTTGAATTATATTAACTGTGCACAACAAAGAAAGACAGACACACAGGAATAAAAGTGAATAAGGACGAAAAAGAAAGTTATTGATTCATTGTCTCATTTTCAGGGCTCGGTGTCACGGTCCACGAATAAGAATAAGGCTTCATCATCATACTCTGCGAATTCAGGCAGGGTGAGCTCAGTGTCACCTGACAGAGAAGAAATTCCCTCATCTATGTTGCTGTCCACCTCGTCTTCATCCGGCGTGCTTTCTCGTACTCTGTAATCTGGTGGTATGAGGTGCTGATTCTTCTTGATCATTGTTAACCTCTCCACATTTTTGGGCGAGAGGCGGCTCCGTTTGGAAGTTACAATGCCACCAGCAGCACTGAAAACACGTTCAGAAGACACGCTTGCGAGTGGGCAAGACAAGTAGTTTAAAGCCAGGTTGGAGAGCTGTGGCCACAATTTTTCCCATGCCAATACGCCAATGGGTCAGCATTAACATAGACCTCTGTTGAGTCATTCAGATAATCCTTCACCATCGACTCAAGGTTCTCCTCCAAGGTTCCTCCACTTTGCTTAGCTGTTGCTGTGACCTTTTGAGAACCAAACCCAAGCCGAGCTAGCCAATCCTCTTCAGCCTCCAATGTTACTGTTGTGTCTGGTGGTGCAGATGATCCGGTTGCCGGTCTCTTTAACGGCTGAGAGGTCACTTGTGCCGCAGCCACAGGTGCAGAAGTGGATTGTTGTGACTGGGGAAGGCCTGCTGATGCTGATGTACTGCCTTTTCCTTCAATTTGCTGCCGTTCTCTTTCAAACCTCTTGGCTTAGGAGGCTAGCCACTGTTTGTACTTTGTAACATCTTCATCAGCAAAAGGAAAGAATGCTTGGCCTGCCAGCGCTTTTTTGTAGCGTGGATCCAGAATAGTAGCACAAATGTAATGCTGGTTTGAGTGGATCATTTTAAGACGTTCATCACCTTGTAGGTGCTCTAATAATTTCTCCGCCAGAACAAAAGGGTCTTGGTTTTCTTCATCTTTTTGAAACACAGAACACACCTCCTTCAGTTGGTGCTCCAGCATGTACAACAATGGGATAGCTTTTCCCAAATTACAGTCCTCCTTGCTGACTGCACGCGTGAATAACTCAAAAGGACGAAGCATGCGTGTCAGGCTTTTAACTATGACCCATTGCGCCGCACCCATCCTCAGGTCCTCCTTCTGAGCTGTACCCTGTGTTAAGAAATAGTGATCGAGTACCGTATACTGCTCATACAGACGCTCAAGCATGTAGAAGGTTGAGTTCCAACGTGTTGCCACCTCCTGGATGAGTGCTTTCACTGGCATTTGACGTTCATATAGCAGGCTCCTCAGATGCTTCCGGGCCTTAAAAGAATGGCTGAAATGTTTGCACATTTTTCAGCAGGTGTCCACTACCCTGTACGCTGCACTGCCTTTATCACTCAAGAATTTTTTTGACAACCAGGTTTATACAGTGCGCCAAACACGGCACTCTGAAATAGTCACCCAGCTGCATGGCCTTAACTATATTGGCGCCATTATCCGTGGAAACATAACCAACCTGGCGTTTTTTGGGGGACAGCCAGTCAAGGACCTTTGTGTTAAACACATCCAAAATGTTTTCTGCTGTGTGACGTTTCTCCAAACCAAACATGGCTAGTGTTGCATGTTTCCGAGCAGCTTTAAAAACTTTGTCCGGGTCAACACCTGCGTTTAGCTTTGCTTTAACCCCTGAAAAAGAGACCCAGTGTGCAGTGATGCACATGTAATCAGCGCCTGCGCCACTGATCCACATGTCTGTTGTCAGATGTATAGTGTGAACAGCACTCTTCTGCAAAGCTGCCCCAATCACCTCCAGAACATCTTCATGTAGTGCTGGAACCGCAACTCGGGCAAAATAGAACCGGCTAGGAACCTTCCATTTAGGGCAGAGCGCTGCCACTAATTCTAGAAAACCAACCCCTTCTACAAAAGAAAAAGGGAGAAGGTCCAGAGCTAGCATTTTAGCCAGCTTAGTGTTATACAGACGTGTCAGTGGGTGGTTGCGTTCATATTGCGCTTCTGTAAACAACATCTTTTTAATGTTGCCCTGGACCAAGGATTTACGGGATGATGATGATGATATCTTCAACCCAGTTACGCTCGCTGATGAACTTTTTCGCATTGGTGTCTCACTCTCTCCCACACTCTTAGTGTGGCTCACATGGGGTGTGCTGCTGACAGGGGTACTGGGTGTAAGTGAAGTGTTTGACATGTCTTCTTCCTCCTCGTCATCATCAGATGAAACATCAACGTTTTCATTACGTGCAATTCGGGCTTCCTTGATCGTCTCTAGGTGCGCAAACCATTGGACAGCGTGCGTTCTCCTAAGATGACCTCTCTGGCCTCCGGTACCATAGTTGGTACCAAACTTACCACGACTAACTCGAAGCTTACAAATGCTACAAATGGCTACGTTTTCCTTTTTTGGGAAAACACTAAAGAAGTCCCAAACTGCAGACTTGAAATGCCTTTGGGGGCCGGAGGAGGCGGCGATACTGGTGGTGGTGGTCCTGCTGCTAATGCCAGATGAAGTGGAGGATGTGGATTGCCGAACTTCAGTACTTTTTGCACTTTCACCACCACTAATTGAGGTCGAGGTGGATGGAGGTCCCTTCTTGCGAGGAAGAAATATGGAAGCGGTAGGTGTTGGTGTACTAGTTAACTCCAAATCCAATGATTGTTGTGTTTCCAATTCCATTGCCTCCTCGTCGACATCATCATCACGCTCAGCAGCTTCTTGGGATAGGGTCAAAATGTCTCTTTGCTGCATGCCCGCTGGGGCTGCAGTGACCTTTATGATGACTGGCTCGTCGTCGTGAGAGGCTTCATCAGCAGCAGTATCCGTCACTTCTTGTTGAGCCTCATCACACTCCATAGCTATGAGTTTTTCGACGACCTTCCTTTTACGCTTAGGTATCTTTGTCAGATCATGGTGTGCCTCACTCTCAGACTGCCGTGATGATGGTTCCCAATCTTCATCCAGAATGAGATCATCAGAAGGAGGTGGGCTTGAAGAAGATGTAGACACCCCCCTTGATCTTTTCCTTGCTAGGGATGTGGAAGACAATGAATGATCATCAGGAGGAGTGGCTTCCTCAAATGATACCTCGGTTTGATTGTCAATTTCCTGATGTGCCCCTACTTCGGGAGGAACAACTATTGTGGGCACTTGTGACCCTCCATGCACCTCTGCTTGCGCATCTCCTTGCGCTGCCTCTCCTTCCACATGTACTTGGGCTTGTACTTGCACATGTTGTTGTTGTTGCGGCTGTGGTTGTTCAACACTTGTCAGATGAGTTACAACAACCTGTGTTGATTCAGGGACATTGCTGCTACTTTCTTGCGATGAGCCAACATCACTGGTCGATGGTGATTGAAGAAGTACACTGACTGCCTCTGAAGCACTCAAGGGCTTTGACTTAAGTTGGCGTGGTGGTGGAGGCACTGAGCCCAATGGAGCGGGGGTGCTGCTCCCAGCTTGGTCCCCAGCAGATCCCGCTGCTGCTGCAGGTGTACTTTTTTTTTTACTCCCAAAAAACGCGGCGGCCGGCACACCAGCCTCCTTGGTAACTTGCTTCTTCTGCTCCTTACTAGCAACTTTCTTGCTAGAGGAGCTACGGAGACCTTTTTTTGGGGCCATCTTCTTCAGAGCAGGTCAGAACAGCAGGCCGCAGTTGCACGAGTTGCAGAGTTGTCTGAGGCCAGACGTGACGTCGCGTGACGTTATGCTGCACACACACCGCTGCAGGACTTCTTCCTGGCACTGGTGGTTCTCTTGAGTCCTGTGCACCTAAATGCAATGGAAGACAGAGGAACATCAGTTCAGTTATACACCCCCAAAAAAATCGAAAAAACCCAGAAAAATCAGCACAATCCCATGCCCTCCATGATGCTTACATTCAAGACACCCCACTGAAAGACTAGGCCCATGCAACACTCACTAGTCACTACCCCTGGTAAAAAGGCCACAACAACAGGCCAAAAAAGAAGAAAATCACAGAAAAATCAGCACAATCCCAAGCCATCCAGCCCCACCATGATGTTTAAATTTAAGACACCCCACAGAAAGACTAGGCCCATGCAAGACTCACTACCCCTGGTGAAAAGGCAACAAGTACAGCCCAAAAAAACGAAAATCACTAAAAAATCAGCACAATCCCATTCCATCCATGCCCGCCATGATGTTTAAATTCAAGACACCCCACAGAAAGACTAGGCCCATTCAAGACTCACTACCCCTGGGCATAAAGGTTGAAAACTAGGCAAAATGGTTGCAGGCCTAACACTGCCTGCTTCAAAATGGCCACTTGCCTCCCAGCACATGGCCAGGGCCTGTAGCAGCACTCAAAATGGCCCCCAGCCACATGGCCTGTCCCTCCCCATGAACACCCCCAAAAATCGAAAAACACAGAAAAATCAGCACAATCTCATTCCATCCATGCCCTCCATGATGTTTAAGTTCAAGACACCCCACAGAAAGACTAGGCCCATGCAAGACTCACTACCCCTTGTGAAAAGGCCACAAGTACAGCCCAAAAAAACGAAAATCACTGAAAAATCAGCACAATCCCATTCCATCCATGCCCTCCATGATGTTTAAATTCAAGACACCCCACAGAAAGACTAGGCCCATGCAAGACTCACTACCCCTGGTGAAAAGGCCACAAGTGCAGCCCAAAAAAACGAAAATCACTGAAAAATCAGCACAATCCCATTCCATCCATGCCCTCCATGATGTTTAAATTCAAGACACCCCACAGAAAGACTAGGCCCATGCAAGACTCACTACCCCTGGGCATAAAGGTTGAAAACTAGGCAAAATGGTTGCAGGCCTAACAACACTGCCTGCATTCAAAATGGCCACTTGCCTCCCAGCACATGGCCAGGGCCTGTAGCAGCACTCAAAATGGCCCCCAGCCACATGGCCTGTCCCTCCCCATGAACACCCCCAAAAATCGAAAAACACAGAAAAATCAGCACAATCCCATTCCATCCATGCCCTCCATGATGTTTAAGTTCAAGACACCCCACAGAAAGACTAGGCCCATGCAAGACTCACTACCCCTTGTGAAAAGGCCACAAGTACAGCCCAAAAAAACGAAAATCACTGAAAAATCAGCACAATCCCATTCCATCCATGCCCTCCATGATGTTTAAATTCAAGACACCCCACAGAAAGACTAGGCCCATGCAAGACTCACTACCCCTGGGCATAAAGGTTGAAAACTAGGCAAAATGGTTGCAGGCCTAACAACACTGCCTGCATTCAAAATGGCCACTTGCCTCCCAGCACATGGCCAGGGCCTGTAGCAGCACTCAAAATGGCCCCCAGCTACATGGCCTGTCCCTCCCCATGAACACCCCCAAAAATCGAAAAACACAGAAAAATCAGCAAAATACCATTCCATCCATGCCCTCCATGATGTTTAAGTTCAAGACACCCCACAGAAAGACTAGGCCCATGCAAGACTCACTACCCCTGGTGAAAAGGCCACAAGTACAGCCCCAAAAAACGAAAATCACTGAAAAATCAGCACAATCCCATTCCATCCATGCCCTCCATGATGTTTAAATTCAAGACACCCCAAAGAAAGACTAGGCCCATGCAAGACTCACTACCCCTGGTGAAAAGGCCACAAGCACAGCCCAAAAAAACGAATATCACTGAAAAATCAGCACAATCCCATTCCATCCATGCCCTCCATGATGTTTAAATTCAAGACACCCCACAGAAAGACTAGGCCCATGCAAGACTCACTACCCCTGGTGAAAAGGCCACAAGTACAGCCCAAAAAAACGAAAATCACTGAAAAATCAGCACAATCCCATTCCATCCATGCCCTCCATGATGTTTAAATTCAAGACACCCCACAGAAAGACTAGGCCCATGCAAGACTCACTGACCCTGGGCATAAAGGTTGAAAACTAGGCAAAATGGTTGCAGGCCTAACAACACTGCCTGCATTCAAAATGGCCACTTGCCTCCCAGCACATGGCCAGGGCCTGTAGCAGCACTCAAAATGGCCCCCAGCCACATGGCCTGTCCCTCCCCATGAACACCCCCAAAAATCGAAAAACACAGAAAAATCAGCACAATCCCATTCCATCCATGCCCTCCATGATGTTTAAGTTCAAGACACCCCACAGAAAGACTAGGCCCATGCAAGACTCATTACCCCTGGTGAAAAGGCCACAAGTACAGCCCAAAAAACGGAAATCACTGAAAAATTAGCACAATCCCATTCCATCCATGCCCTCCATGATGTTTATATTCAAGACACCCCACAGAAAGACTAGGCCCATGCAAGACTCACTACCCCTGGGCATAAAGGTTGAAAACTAGGCAAAATGGTTGCAGGCCTAACAACACTGCCTGCATTCAAAATGGCCACTTGCCTCCCAGCACATGGCCAGGGCCTGTAGCAGCACTCAAAATGGCCCCCAGCCACATGGCCTGTCCCTCCCCATGAACACCCCCTAAAATCGAAAAACACAGAAAAATCAGCACAATACCATTCCATCCATGCCCTCCATGATGTTTAAGTTCAAGACACCCCACAGAAAGACTAGGCCCATGCAAGACTCACTACCCCTGGTGAAAAGGCCACAAGTACAGCCCAAAAAAACGAAAATCACTGAAAAATCAGCACAATCCCATTCCATCCATGCCCTCCATGATGTTTAAATTCAAGACACCCCACAGAAAGACTAGGCCCATGCAAGACTCACTACCCCTGGTGAAAAGGCCACAAGTGCAGCCCAAAAAAACGAAAATCACTGAAAAATCAGCACAATCCCATTCCATCCATGCCCTCCATGATGTTTAAATTCAAGACACCCCACAGAAAGACTAGGCCCATGCAAGACTCACTACCCCTGGGCATAAAGGTTGAAAACTAGGCAAAATGGTTGCAGGCCTAACAACACTGCCTGCATTCAAAATGGCCACTTGCCTCCCAGCACATGGCCAGGGCCTGTAGCAGCACTCAAAATGGCCCCCAGCCACATGGCCTGTCCCTCCCCATGAACACCCCCAAAAATCGAAAACCACAGAAAAATCAGCACAATCCCATTCCATCCATGCCCTCCATGATGTTTAAGTTCAAGACACCCCACAGAAAGACTAGGCCCATGCAAGACTTACTACCCCTGGTGAAAAGGCCACAAGTACAGCCCAAAAAAACGAAAATAACTGAAAAATCAGCACAATCCCATTTCATCCATGCCCTCCATGATGTTTAAATTCAAGACACCCCACAGAAAGACTAGGCCCATGCAAGACTCACTACCCCTGGTGAAAAGGCCACAAGTACAGCCCAAAAAAACGAAAATCACTTAGTCAATCAGCACAATCCCATTCCATCCATGCCCTCCATGATGTTTAAATTCAAGACACCCCACAGAAAGACTAGGCCCATGCAAGACTCACTGCCCCTGGGCATAAAGGTTGAAAACTAGGCAAAATGGTTGCAGGCCTAACAACACTGCCTGCATTCAAAATGGCCACTTGCCTCCCAGCACATGGCCAGGGCCTGTAGCAGCACTCAAAATGGCCCCCAGCCACATGGCCTGTCCCTCCCCATGAACACCCCCAAAAATCGAAAAACACAGAAAAATCAGCACAATCCCATTCCATCCATGCCCTCCATGATGTTTAAGTTCAAGACACCCCACAGAAAGACTAGGCCCATGCAAGACTCACTACCCCTGGTGAAAAGGCCACAAGTACAGCCCCAAAAAACGAAAATCACTGAAAAATCAGCACAATCCCATTCCATCCATGCCCTCCATGATGTTTAAATTCAAACACCCCACAGAAAGACTAGGCCCATGCAAGACTCACTACCCCTGGGCATAAAGGTTGAAAACTAGGCAAAATGGTTGCAGGCCTAACAACACTACCTGCATTCAAAATGGCCACTTGCCTCCCAGCACATGGCCAGGGCCTGTAGCAGCACTCAAAATGCCCCCAGCCACATGGCCTGTCTCTCCCCATGAACACCCCCAAAAATCGAAAAAAACAGAAAAATCAGCACAATCCCATGCCATCCATGCCCTCCATGATGTTTAAGTTCAAGACACCCCACAGAAAGACTAGGCCCATGCAAGACTCACTACCCCTGGTGAAAAGGCCACAAGTACAGCCCAAAAAAACGAAAATTACTGAAAAATCAGCACAATCCCATTCCATCCAAGCCCTCCATGATGTTTAAGTTCAAGACACCCCACAGAAAGACTCAGTCCACCCACCACTGAATACCCCTGGGCAAAAGGCCCCAAAACAGCCCAAAAATCGAAAATTCCAAAATTGTAGTTGCAGCAACTGTAATGCCCCAAACAAACTTGCTTGTGAAATTTCTAATCCAAAAGTGACCCAAAGAAAGTCAAAAAGGCCTCAAATCCAAATATCCAGCAGCATCCACAAAAAGTAATCCCTCCAGCTCCAGATCCAAATGAAAAGTGACCAGGAGATGGACAAAGCACTGGGAGGAGCCTGCTGGACAGGAACAGGAAGTTGAAGACTGTGGGGCACCTCCTTCCTCCCACCCCCCCCCCTCCCCAAAATGGACTCCTCGCAAAAAAAGTGCAGGCAAATGTCAACCTGAGGAGTTATTCAGATAAAAATCATCATTTCCAGAAGGTTTATGCTGCTTGCTGGTGGATTTCTTGTGCAGAATTGCAAATTTTGTATTTTCGCGAGATTATTGCTGCTCGCCGCATTTCCAAGCTCGCAATTGCGAAGTACCGCGATACGTGATCACGGCGTACTCGCGTTGACAAACTCTCGCTGTACAAGTTGGCAAGCCACGATTACGTAATCGCGCTTGCCAAATTCCCGCGGGATCCCGCAGCAAGATCCAAAATGGCGCAGCACTCGCAAAATATCAAGAAAAATAACTCGGCAAACGATGAATGACGGTAAGTAAATGCCGCGCGCCGCAAAATTGTATCACCAAGAAAAAAAAAATCCGCTGCGTGCGAATTTGCGGATTTTGCGGGAAATTCGCAAATCTCGCGGATTGCGAATTTACCGAAAATCCGCAAAATCCGCGAGCGGAACTGATTTTCCGCCCATGCTTACACAAGAGGCTGTCCTGTGGGCCTTCACTTGAAGAATAAGATGCGGACAAAAAGTGGGACAGGTAATGAATAATGAGATGGCATGCAGTGGACAAAACTGGCTGTTTGGCTCTGATGAAAGCAATTGCTGTTTGTTTGTTGTGATTGAAAAGAATCATATGTGTTCTGTTATTATTTAATCTTTTACACACTAAATCTAACTCAAGTCTACTCTGTTTTTACCTTGTTTAATTCAAATTGTACTTCTACTGCAGGGGCCACTACGTTGCATTTTTTAATATGGTAAATGTCCTTGGACTCACTGTGTGTAGACTGTGACTGCATGAACAACATTGAGTTTGTCAATACCATGGTGATGATAAGTCTTGATGATCAAAGTTAATATCTTTACAGTCACTCACTGGGATGGATGGATCATCATAGTCGGTTTACGGAAGAACTATGGCCATTTCGTGAGTGGCAAACTGGTAAACAAGTCAACAACAACCACAGCAGAACTACATGTCTGTCTAGTCGTGGTTTGGAGTGGTCGAGCCAGTGTAGTGTTGTTATGCCAGAGTCCAGACAGCAGTTCATGTAAAATTGCGGCTATGTGGCTTATTGCATAAAAACAGATCTGCTTTGTCTTTCTGTGTCAAAGAGGTATGCTACATGGAGATTGGTTCATCAGTGGTGCCTGCCTTGACAGTCTGCATGGCCCTGGCCTGTTGTGTGCTAATTACTATCCTTGAAAAGGAGACTCAGAGTACGCACTTTAGAAATGATGCTTGTATGTAATACTGTCGCCTCTGAAAATGAAAGTGAAACATATTTTTGCCTTACACATCGTACCTTATATTTTTTCTCCGTGGTGTTTTAATATCCCTTCCCGTTTTTCCATCGGCAATTACAGGCCCGCTTTCCTTTTACCCTGTGCGATGGGAAAAACATTAACTCTGGCTTACCATAGCAATCCGCAATTCCGCATCCGCCTAGCAGGCAGTGGACAGTGTGTCTGGGCACCAAGATTGATCGACAGAGTGTCAGATGGAATTGAGGAGTAACGCAAACAATCGGAATGGCTGGATGCATGCAACTTCCCAAATTTAACAGTACAACTACAACATACAGTTACAGTAACCTCTTCACTTCTCCTTATCTTTTAAATAATGTTATTGTTGTGAACTTCTGTGAGTGCGACTCTGTGCGTTTGCTTTCTGCTTCAAATTCATCCCTACTGCTATTTGATAAGTTCCTTTGCTATTTATAAAACTAATTTTGTAATGTACTACAAATACGTGTTAATTCTCTCTGAGGGCAGATAGGCAAGTGAAATTGTGTAATTACTGCAGCCCTATACTGTGAATTTGTTTATTCATAGTTAGTAAGTTGTAGTAACTACTACTTTTCAGTAACCTAACCATCCATTTAGCAAACAACTTCATGCATGTAGTGCACTTCCTTTATGTCCCTTAAAAGATTTATGGATATCTTCGTATCCAAAGATTTGTTTTTCTTCATATGTTGTTTGTCCAAGCTGTTTTTGTTTTCCTTTCTCCACAAAACTTTCCCAAAAAACCCCATTCCCATCCAGTTTTCTAACCCTAACCCTCTTCCCCCGGGCTGTGTGGGTTTCATTGAGGTGTGACAGACTAAATAACAACAATAATTCCACACACTTGCTGGGGAGGATAAGCAAAGTCAAAGCAACAGAAAATCAATTTCAAGGCTGGTGAAGGAATCCGAGGATATATTCTTATTCTCATTCTGCTTGACACACACCCATGAGTATTTGCAAATCAAATCAGAATTTCATGTGCGCCATCGAGTGGATTCGTCATCAACAACATCCTCCTCCTACACGTGATGGCTGAGGTGTCCTTCACATTCAGTACTATTTCTTGTAGTAGCCATCCTCGACGCAACTAGTAGTTATATTTTGAATACTTTAGCATTGCTTAGGCTATGATTTATGGCACTGTTCTTGTGTACTGTACTATCTATCGTACTTTTCTAATGCTCCGCTCACGCCACTCAATGTTTCATTTCCTTTTTTTTATATGCTGCTACTGCCAGTGTGTACCACTACTACTACCACTACAACGATGACATTTCATCCGTCCAGGATTCCATAGCCAACCTTAATCGTCATTTGCCATGCAGCCAGCCCTGTGCCTAGCCCTATTCTCAGTATTCTAAGAAAAACAATGGCTCCTGTGGAGTAAATACTTTTAATGTGATCAAGAGGAAGCGAAAATTCGCATATATATGCAGGGTTTAGGTGAGATGGCAAATAAAGAAAACAGGCCAAAACACAGAAAAGTGTTTTCCAAAGGAAACTGTATTTAATTTCCATATACATTAAAAACAATTCTTACACTAAATATCAAAGGTTATTTACAGTTGTGTAATGTGTCCCAAGTGAAATTATGAACCCAAAAACATAGACATGGCGTTTGTGACACAATATGTGACAAGGTTTCAAAAATAAAGTTTTTTTATCCAAAAAGCAACCACTTTCATTTTTCACAATATAACATCTATTTAATGATAGAACAGTTTCAGTAGTTCACTTTTATTAGCTGTCGACGGCGTTTCAACCCTAATAAGGATGTAGGGTCCCTTCAGGACCTACAGTTTTTTTGGGACATCTAAAGAAATGGAAAGTGTGTGTTTAGTTTAGCTAGTCCAATTAAAGAGTCGGCAATGGATATTACTAGTGATTATTCAAAGTAGCTGGAAGAGATACCGGATTGTCTAATTGCTAAAATATTAGTGCTGTGAGTGAAGAACCATGTGCAGGTGAATATAAAATCTGTTTACTCACTAGGAAACCCGGCTGGGTTCTGTTTGAAAAAAGACAAAATCATACGAATTGTATTAAGGGGCGAACAAAAATAGTCTGGTCAAGGTACGGCAAGCATTGGTCGTAATTTGGACATATATCTATGTCACTTACCCCTATGGAGTATTTGGGTGTAAGAAATTCATGGAAGCTCAATGGCTGTCCTCTGTGTTGTATTGTCGGTAGTCCTTTTTATGTTCAACGCAAGTGAATTAATCGCATATGTCCTTTGCTGACCAATATTCCTATGGGGTGAAACCAATTCTATTTAGTTCAATTTGTCCACATTAAGGTGGTCTGAGTGTTAAAACGAGCTATAACAGGGCTTTCTAATTAAGGTCCGCTCATGTGTAGTCTAAGTCCTTTCCTTATCGATCATCTGGTCATCATAGTTGAATCCCCCTCCTTTGGAGCCTATTCCATAGTGTTAAGGGGGGATGTATAGTACTGTAAAGGTTCATATGGGGCCAATTAGTGTGTCAGTTAATGTGGTCCTAAAAAAGATGTTAATGTTCCTATATGTTAAAGTGGCCCCTTATCATGTAGCCGTTATGTTAACCCTAATGTAGGGGTGTTCGATATGTTACAGCTCCTTGGATACGCTCTTACGCGTTTGTTAAAATCCTGTGAAGCCCCACATAAAGATTCTATCTGGTGTGCGTGACTTAAACCGTCGATTTGCTCCCCGCGTTATGAGTGAGCTAAAGGGTTCTATCATTTTGTAGTAGTCAGGGGCATGGCAGGGTGAAAGTTAAATTAATTGGGCAGTAGCCCTTGTCACAGAGTATGACCAGTACCACCCGTAATAGAAAAGTAAGAGCTTCCCCACCTGCATGTACTGGACTAGTAACAGTAACGCAAGTCTGTGTCATCATGGCTTGTGTCTGTTTTTCTCGGGTGCAAGTTGACTGCGTTGGCATTATGCCAGCTTCCACAAGTTTACGTACCAATTTCGCTAAACAAGAGAGAGAAAGAAGACTGGTGTACTGTCTGAGTCTAATGTAGTGAGTCCATATAGTGCTAGTACAATTCATGAAACACCCACTAATGTTAGAGCAGAGGCAGACAATGTGGAAGGTTAGATATATACATGCCACAAATGTTATATACTGTGCTTGCAAGTTGCTAGTGCTACTATGACACAACTTTCTGCTGAATTATTTTGTGTTAATCTTAAAGAGCATTGGTTATAGTATGTTTTTCTTTCTTCATATAGATAATCCTTCTAAACTAACAAGGAAGGAGTTGGCTATACGGGCCGGGCAAGGGAAGCTGGAGGCAATTGTCGCTGAATATCGACGGCTGGTGGCCCAGGAGGAGGAGGATGACTCACAGTCGCAGTCAACAACATCCACGACAGCTGCATCCTCCTCCGGTGCCCCTGGGTCATACAGTCAGCGCAAATCTCCAGCGGTACGGAGCCGTGGTCTGGCAGCCACCCGCCAACGCCGAGCAGAAAAAACAACAGCTGCCCCCCACAGTACCTGCAAGTGCAAGGCTCGTGCGCACTGATTGACCCTGTGAGTGTCCAACCTTGAGCAGGAGGTGGCGAGGCTGAAAGCCCTGTCAAGGACCTCCGGAGAGAGCAGCGTGACCACCTGGCCAAAGGACTCCGCTGGCGGAAGTAGAGAGACTGTGTCCCTTACCCCTTTTTTAAGGACTTTTGGGGGGTGGGAATTGGGCGTGGGGGGTTTTGGACTTTTGGGGACTGATTTCATGGACATTGGTTTGGGTTAGGCAGGGGGGTGGGTCGGGTATTCTTGTGGTATAGTTTATTTTTGTTAGGGCTCAAATAATTCTTTTTTTTCAACTTAAACATAGCATACGCATTTTTTTACTGTTTTGTGGGGTAGGCTGGGGGCGTTAACTGTACGCTTGTTTTCCTGAAACTTAACTGGCTGGTTGATTCAAATTGTCTAATCGCCCACATTTGTACAAAGGTGCCACTGACAGAGTTAGTGATTTCAATTGTCCTTCTACTTTACTAGTACTACCGTCAGCCTCTCCTCTCCTCTTACTCCATTATTCTTCCTCCCCCAAAATGCTTATCTTACCTGTGATTCGTGTTTGAGAATCGGGCTAAAAACAAGAAAGACAAGGGAAAACTACTCACAACGGAGCCTGGGTAAGTAAGTATTCTAAGAAAAACAATGGCTCCTGTGGAGTAAGTACTGTGATCAAGAGGAAGCGAAAATGTGCATATATATGACGGGTTTAGGTGAGATGGCATATAGAGAAAACAGGCCAAAAACACAGAAAAGCGTTTTCCAAAGGAAACTGTATTTAATTTCCATATACATTGAAAACAATTCTTACACTAAATATCAAAGGTTATTTACAGTTGAGTAATGTGTCTCAAGTGAAATTATGAAAACAAATACATGGAAAAGGCGTTTGTGACACAATATGTGACAAGGTTTCAAAAATAAAGTTTTTTTATCCAAAAAGCGACCACTTTCATTTTTCACAATATATAACATCTATATAATGATAGAATGTAAGTGTGGGCAAATTTTGCGGATCTGCGGTCCGCGAATTAACGCGAAATCGCAAAAAAGTCCACGAATTCGCGGATTTTCCAGCAAAATTTTGGATTTTTTGGCGATTTCCATCTACTCAACTGGAGTACTTTCTACTGGCTAATCAGTAAGTGCTACCTCGTTGGGTAAATGTATAGTGCTTTTCCTACACTGCAGCTGCATAAAG
This sequence comes from Lissotriton vulgaris, assembly GCF_964263255.1. Taxonomy (NCBI): domain Eukaryota; kingdom Metazoa; phylum Chordata; class Amphibia; order Caudata; family Salamandridae; genus Lissotriton; species Lissotriton vulgaris. The sequence goes on from NC_141687.1 coordinate 1,569,480,320, forward strand.
GGCCAGAAGATTTGTCTCCACTGACCATGTGTGCCTGTAACTTTGCCACCGCGCTAAAAGGCCACCCTCCAGTTTAGACCAAGGACAATAACTTGTAAGGGGGGTACGGGGCCCAGCATATTATACAAACCTTAAGGATGATGCAGGAGGACAACCAGCAACCGGACCGCTTGCGTCAGTTCCAGGGGGTGCAATGACACGCGCTAGTGTTTTGCATGTAGCATATATCCCTTCCCAACCAGCCAGAACTCGATTTTCCGGTAGCGTGCAAGGCGCCCGACGCGTGCAGCAGCTACTGGCAGTCACGTAGGGCGTGATATGTAATGTTTTAATCAGCCCAAAAGCATTAGTGAGCACGGTCGAGGCTGGGCAAGTGTGCTTTAACCCCATATCTGGCGTTGAAGATTAGCTGTAATACCCGAGGGAGGTCTTTGCATCCCTGAGCTTCTCAAGCGCAATCCCCGTTCCTGTGACCAGGAGGCTGCTTTCTCCTCACCTGCTGCCCTGCTCACTCTCTAACCCGTTATACACGAGGCATGTTGACACACATAGAAGCCCCGCACCACACACTAGCAGTATCAAAGTTCTTCCCGCCCTTTCCCAACTATGATGGACAGCTCACTGAAAGGACCTCGGCGCCTTTTGGCGCAGTGGCAAAGTTACAGGCACACATGGTCAGTGGAGACAAATCTTCTGGCCCTACGCAGCTGCAGTGTAGGAAAAGCAGGAAACAGGGAGGGAGCACACTCCTGACCTCTCAGCCGGGTGGCCCCTCTGCATTCTGGTTCATGCAGTTCATACGATTTAGGACAAAAATCGTAAGCATTACACCAAGGCTGGTGCAAGCAGACGCTTGGTACAAGGTATCTCTGGATAGGATACATGGCTCGTGTTTCAGGATAGTATCCTTCATCAGTAGAGATCAGTTTGGGGTGGCTAAGAGGCTGCCAAACAATCCAGGCTTCGTTGCCTCTTGGTTGCGGAGGTGCTTCACCTATAGCTCGTCAGCTACGGAGGCTCACGGGAGCCCTAAACGGGAAACAGGGAAAGAGCACACTGCTGACCTCTCAGCCGGGTCGCCCCTCCGCATTCTGGTACATGCAGTTCATACAATTCAGTACAAAGTTCGTAAGTATTACACCAAGGCTGGTGCAAGCAGGTGCTTGGTACAAGGTATCTCCAGACACGAGACATGGCTCGTGTTTCAGGATTGTATCCGTCATCAGTAGATATCAGTGTGGGGTAGAAGATCAAAGACGATTTAGGAAAAAATAGAATTATGAGGAACGTTTGGAATAAATAGGTGCTGTAAAAGATAGGAAGTATAATTATTAATATTAACAGGAAATCTTACTGGGGCCAGCCGAGGAGCCCTCAGCAGACCGATCCTGGCCTTCATGCTCCACTGGCGCCGCTACCTCCTTCTCTGTCCTCTTGCCCTTGGGGGGAGCTGATGTACAACATGAAAGAAAGACACAAACATGGATGATTGTCGTCAGCCAAATCAAACATTTCAAAAAAACAATAACAAATTATTTCGGGGAAATAGACAACAATTGCACTAAATTTATTGACCTATCTGATGTGGTCTACTAGGATATTAGTATTGCTAGATTCGCGGACCGTCTACTCGAAAAGTTATGTAACTCACTAAACCAACTACAAAAAGGTTCTACTAGGACTGGCAGGCAGCACTCCACAGCATGCGAAGTGACAGACACAGTCCGTCATGATTGCAGACTACTAAAAAGTTTCCTACTAAATAACCAGTCATAATATACTCAAACTATCAATCCACCACCACTATCTCTTCTTAGTGGCAGTAGTAAAAAGGAAGGACTGGACTTGAGTCTCTAGTGTCTAGCATTATGCAGTTCTGTAAAGTACACTCATACATAATCACCCAGGCCAAATGAGCACAAAATTGAAAACAAGTAAGCATAGTAGTACCGCCATGAGCACGCGAGCACCAGCAATCGCAGAAGCTTTTAAAACATAATTTACCTGCAATGTAATCTCTAGTGTCTAGCATTACACAGTTCTGTAAAGTACACTCATACATAATCACTCAGGCCAAATGAGCACAAAATTGAAAACAAGTAAGCATAGTAGCACCACCAGTGAGCAGGCGAGCACCTGCAATCACAGAAGCTTTTAAAACATAATTTACCTGCAATGTAATCGGTAGCATTCTTTCTCTTCGGAAAAAACAAATATTTGCAATATCATGACACAGAGCAGGAGAAAACAAAGTGGTGATTAAATAGTTACTAGTACCCACCAAGCCCAGGGGGCTCGACGGCAAGCAGGTAGAGCAGGTCTTGTTCCCGGTCCAGGATGCCGGACCACTGGTGCTTCTCCTGGTTGTAGGTGTGCCGGACCCCATATTCCCGATACATGGCCCGGCACACCTTACCCCATAGCTGGCTGCCGCGACAGTCTTGGGGAGGTGGCGCTGTATAAAGAAGACCAGTGCGGCCACCTCCACCACGCTGAAGATCTCCCGGGCAGTTACTGCCCCCCCCCCCTTAAGCGCCTGCAAGGGAGCCGACTATGGGGTGCGGGACCCTTCCCTTTCAGGTTTTTGCCGGCTCCCTTTGCCATGGTCCTGGGTCACAGAAAGGAAAATAGGAAAGAATAGGGAAAAAAAGTAAAGAAAAGAAAAGAGAGAGCTGAACAAAAAACTGAAAAAAGTAGTTATTAAAGTAACAAAAAGTTGAAAAAACACAAAATATAGATGTAGAAAAGTAGAGAGATAGATAATGAGTAAAAAAGATTTAAAAAAAGTTCAAACGAACAAAGGATTACAAAGATTAAAGGAGAATTGAAAAAGCATGCCCAGAACCATAGCAAGGAATGAAAAACAAGATGGCCGCGCCCATTGCGACCACGTGGGTAAGTTTGTGTGATATTTCCCCTGCGAGCACGCAAAAACGGACGTAAAGACGCAATTGCGCCCTGCACGTAGGAAATGCACAATGCGAGCATGCGACTAGCGCATGGAAACGGAAATACGCAACCCGAACACTAAAAACAAGATGGCCATGCCCATGTACGACCGCATGGGTAAGTTCGTGGTAGCCGCGCTGAAGAAAAAAACCACGAACACGCAAAAAAAATCTGCAAATTTTCACAAATTAGCGGATTTTGCGGACCGCAAATTCGCTTTCGCACGAATTCGCGTACCGCAAATTCGCAAACTTCGCCCATACTAATGCAAATTCACTCAAAAAGAATGGAACTGAACTCCTCTGCTGCCCCTCCTACAAAATTCCAGTATCCTTATCACTGAACTTCTGGCCTCTACCTATGGAAAAGCAACTGGCCAACCCTGTGGCACTATGAAACTTAGGTGTGATCATTGACGCAGGGTTATCCCTGGAAAACCAAGTGAATGGACCTGTTTTGCTTTGATCCGGGCCCTCAGGAAGCTATATCCTCTGCTTGATCTATCAGTCACATCACTGATTTCCAGAGGGGTAATACTAAGTAGGCTGGACTACTGCAACACCCAGTTGCTAGGAGCCCCTAACTACTTGTTAAAAAGTTAGAACATATTCAGACCATCACTGCTAACCTTACATTGAACAGACCTCAATGTTTACCTGCTACAGATGCCTTGAAGGAGCTTCACTGGCTGCCTATAAAACAGATAATCATTTTTAAATCTCTCTGTATTGTAAACAAGGCTCTACAAAACAAAGGACCAAAACCCCTTCAAAACAAACAAAAAAAATATACCCCGGCAGAAACCTCCAATCTACTACTGGCAACTATGTCCAAGAACTCAGATACCACAAAGTTAGACGAGGGGGATGCACCTTTACTGTCAATTTAGCCCGGACATGGAATAAACTTCCAGCTTCCTTACGATCTCAATCTGATTTACAAAAATTCAGGAAGACACTGAAGACCTGGTTATTTCCTCACGGCCCGCTTCTCAGCTTTTTGATCTGCAGTTTCCTTACATAGTGGTTTTAGCACCAGGATACCATCTTTGGTCACAGTGCGCTCTATAAATAACCCCTTACATTACATATGTCCGTCTAGAAGGCGGTCCTCTTGTGGGGTGTAGTCTGGCAGTTCCTTCCCAATTGGTATGGCTGTCTGCATCACGTATTTATTCTGCATATAACGGTAGATCTCTGTGTTCGGAAGATTGTATTCCTGTCGGAGATTATCAATTGAAAGTACCACCCCCTGATTCCACACATACATGATTATTGCGATACCGATTAGGTCCCATTTGTCGAACCCAGTATGATTTTCAGGAGTAACCAGGACTGCTGAGTCCAAAAGGGGGTGGCCGATGTCAGCTTGTGTTGCCAACCCATAGCCCTGTGTGTCACGTCTAGAGGCTAATGGTTACGGTTCTTGGGTTTTGTTTTGCATTTTTGTATGCGTTGAGTACAAGGGAAGCTGGTATCTGCCCAGACAAATTATCAGGCGATCCATCCTGAGCAATGGTTCGCCTTCCGGCATGTATACCCACTGGTAGTCAACTGTGCTGCCCAGTGGTACCTTTGTATATTGGGCAGAGCTATGCCACCCTCATGCCACCCATGGGTTAGTTTCTTGAGTGCCTCCATTCCATAAGAGTGTTAGCAGTATAGAGTTAATTGTTTTGAAATAGTTTGCTTGCACTGGGTGTGGAGTATTGTGTAGGGCATAGAGGAAGCTGGGAAGAGCCATCATCTTGAATAGCACAGCTATTCCTAGGAGGGACAATAGGAGTGATCTCCAATGCTACACATCTATTTTTTATCTTTCTATGGGCCGGAGGAGGTTCTTTTTTATAAACTAGGGAGGGATCAGCTATAGCAAATAGCCCTAGGTATTTGAATCAGTCAGTGTCAACCTGTATTTTGTGGTTTTGTGGCATCACTGGCTGGGTACCACTTAGTATATATATCAGTGATTTTGTTCAGTTGATCGAATATCGAGACACACGTCCCAAGCTGTCCATTATGTTTATTGCCTTGGTGAGGGAGCATTTAGGATACACTAGCTATAGAAGGATGTCATCTGCATAAAGCGATATCGAATCCTCCCACTGATATGACCAGTGGAGGCCCCATGGTATGGGATCCATTCATATCCAGGTGGCTAAGGGCTCAAATACTATGGCAAAGAGGAGTGGGGACAATGGGAAACCCTGATGGGTGCCAAAATGTAATAGGAAGGTGCGGAAGGTTTCACCATTGACCAATACCTGAGCTAGTGGTTCTGAATAGAGCAGTCAGATCCAATCAAGGAACTTTGGTCCAAAGTCGAGTTTCGATAATACTTTGAAGAGAAACAGCCACTCCTTTCCTCAATGCCATTATGCTCCAGCTGTGGGGGATCTCTACGTCGGTCCCCGACCTGGCTCCAGATCATGTCATGATTGCCACCATCGGCGGCTGGCTCCGCCACAGCACAGCCTCACGATCTCTCTGGCTGTTTCTCCCCAATCATTTGTCTTATTACTCTCCTCACAGCCGGGCTGTGTCTGGAATCGGCACACCACGCAGCTTCCATCGGCCTCCGCCGGCTCTCGATGCTGCTGCTGCCGGGTCTGTGTCCAGTCTTGTTTCGTCGCTGGTGAGGGACCCCTCCGGCTCCAGGTTAGTTGGTAGTTGCTTATTTAACAGCTGGGAACATATATTTGTAGCAAATATTTGGACATACATAGGACAGGGGATTGGAGCCGCTTCAACAACCGGGCACCTTTCTCTGGAGGCAGCCACACCCCCTTTTTTACTTTTTTAAAGAAGGAGGAAGAAGTGTCCCAGAAACTTCAACTTCCTGTTCCTGTTCAGCAGGCTCATCCCAGTGTTTTGTCCATCTCCTGGTCAATTTTCATTTGGAATTGGAGCTGAAACGATCACACTTTGTGTGTGCTGCATCATATATCATTGGATTTGTATAGGACTTTTGAATTTGAGATTTCACCAGTAAGCTTGAAAATTGTTGTTTGTTTGATTGGGGCCATGCACCTAGATTTATGCGTCAAATTCAATCCAATCTTTCTTTATTTTGGTCCTCGGATCACAAAAGAGCATTCACAAACACATACAATTAAAAAAGTAGATCAACAAGCTAAAACCCAGATAAAACAAACAAGTATTTGCAATGCAATAGGTCTCGCATTAGGAAAGTTTGAGCTATTGGTCTTGTAAATGACAATTTTTTTATTTATGTGTTGTTTTAGAAAATAGCTGAATTAATAGCTTTGTCATTTACAATGCCAATAGTTATAACTTTCACAAATGTGACACCTATAGCATTTGTAATGCAACATGTTTTGTATTTATGTGACTTATATGTATTTATATTACAAATAACAATGGCTTTTAATTTTTTTAAATAATTAATACTGAAATAAAAGTGGTTGTAATTTATAATGGCAATAGCTTAAACTTTTGTAAATAACTTTTGTGAAGATTATGTTCAGTGTATTTTATTGTGACGAAAATCCAGTGATGCTGTGGTTGCGCTGAGTGATGCAGTGGTTGCGCTGAGTGATGCTGTGGTTGCGCTGAATGATGAAGTGGTTGCGCTGAGTGATGTTGTGGTTGAACTGAGTGATGCTGTGGTTGCACTGAGTGATGCTGTGGTTTTGCTGAGTGATGATGTGGTTGCTCTGAGTGATGCTGTAATGTATAGTAATGTATAGGCATTTATATAGCGCACTACTTACCCGGAGGGTCCCAAGGCGCTTCGACCGCTGCGAAACCCTTCCTGGCTTCCCTGAGAGATGGTCCCTTAATGGGTATCTCCAGGGTGAGACCAGGCATCCCCGGCGGTCTGGTGGGGCCGTTAGTGAAGATGAGGCAAGCTAATGCCCAGAGTTGCCGAGTGTGATCGCTGATCAGAGTGGGCACCGAGGCGAGAGAATTATCGAGTCCGCTGACCCTGGTCCAGAAACCTGCCGCGCCGGGAATTGAACCCTGGTCCTGGACCATCCTCTGCTCTCGGGTCTGCCGCCTCTAACCAGTGAGCCACATGGTTACACTGAGTGATGTTGTGGTTGCGCTGAGTGTTGCTGTGGTTGCGCTGAGTGATGCTGTGGTTGCGCTGAGTTGTTCTGTGGTTGTGCTGAGTGGTGCTGTGGTGGCGCTGTGGTTGCGCTGAGGGATGTGTGGTGGTCCTGAGTGATGCTGTGGTGGTGCTGAGTGATGCTGATGCTGTGGTGGTGCAGAGTGGTGCTGTGGTGGTGCAGAGTGATAATGTGGTGGTGCTGAGTGATAATGTGGTGGTGCTGAGTGATAATGTGGTGGTGTCATTTACAATGCCAATAGTTTTAAATTTCGCAAATGTGACACCTATAGCATTTGTAATGCAATATGTGTTGTATTTAAGTGACTTAGATATATTGATATTACAAATAACAATGGCTTTTAATTTTTTTAAATAATGAATACTTAAATAAACAGTATTGTAATTTATAATGGCAATAGTTTAATAGCTTAAACTTTTGTAAATAACTTTTGTGAAGATTATGTTCAGTGTATTTTATTGTGACGAGATCCAAGAACAGAAGTGAAATATCAACATCTTTTTGTGACATTTGTAATAAAGCTTGAAACATTGAGAGAACATATTTGAATCAGTTGTTGTTGAATGGTTGCACAGATTGATGCTGTGGTGGCTCTGAATGATGTTGTGGCGGCGACGAGTGATGCTGTGGCGTTCAGTGATGCTGTGGTAGCGCATAGTAATGTTGTGGTGCCCCTGAGTGATGCTGTGGTGATGCGATGGATAGTGAGGGCGATAGATAGATAGAGGGAGGGCGAGAGATAGAGGCAGGGCAAGAGATAGAGGCAGGGCAAGAGGGCGAGGGATGGAATGTGGGGCGGGGGAGGGATGGAGTGTGGGGCGGGGGAGGGATGGAGTGTGGGGCGGGGGAGGGATGGAGTGTGGGGCGGGGAGGGATGGAGTGTGGTGCGGGGGAGGGATGGAGTGTGGGCGGGGGAGGGATGGAGTGTGGGGCGGGGGAGGGATGGATGGATAGAGTCGGGGAAATGGATGGTTGGATGGATGGATGGATGGAGTGGGGGGATGGATGGATGGAGTGGGGGGATGGATGGATGGAGTGGAGGATGTATGGATGGAGTGGGGGGTGGATGGATGGAGTGGGGGGATGGATGTATGGAGTGGGGGATGGATGGATGGATGGATGGAGTGGGGGGATGGATGTATGGAGTGGGGATGGATGGAGTGGGGGGATGGATGGATGGAGTGGGGGATGGATGGATGGAGTGGGGGGATGGATGGATGGAGGGGATGGATAGATGGAGTGAGGGGATGGATGGATGGAGTGGGGAATGGATGGATGGATGGATGGAGTGGGATGGATGGATGGATGAATGGATGGAGTGGGGGATGGATGGATGGATGGATGGAGTGGGGGATGATGGATGGAGTGGGATGGATGGATGGAGTGTGATGGAGTGTGATGGATGGATGGATGGAATGGGGGGATGGATGGATGGAGTGGGGGGGATGGATGGATGGATGGGTGGAGCTGATATGACCCACAGTGAGTGGGAATGTTCCCATCCCCTCCATTCAAATTATTAGAAATTCAAACTGCCAATTGCAACCTATGTAGGTATCCCTTTCTTCAGAAATACTCGCCTTTATACATTTACCTAATTGATAAATTCTGCACATAATGTCTCAATTTAATGCAACTATTGTGTCTCCAATTTATTTTAAGTTCAATTGCTATTGAAATATTAAGAGAAATATATTTATATATTAATAAGAAAAATATATATTTATATATAAATAATGGCAGGAGTAATGAATGCAGTGACTATTCCTTGCACCTTTTATGCCATAGGAGGGAACCAGAACCTCAACAAAGTGATATCAGACATCAGAAGTGTTAAATAGTCCACAAAATAAGTGAAACGTTTATGCAAACCTGACAGTCGGCATGCTGAGGTTAATCTCGTTTGCAAAAAAAACACAAATAACTTCTCAAACTATCTAAACAAAAGCAAAGAGACTATGCCACAAAAATCTGCATGTACGCAAAAGACACGCAGGATACTTAAAAGCGGCGGCAAAATAAAATGAAAAGCGGCCGCAAAATGAATAGTTATCTGCTCAGCTGATGCCCTGAAAGTAAATAAACTGGGAGGGGGGAAAATAAAGAGAGAAAGGCCATAATCATATCCTGCCTGCCTCCACATCAAAGCCATCTGTTGCTTCGCGCTCGGCCTCAGGGCGGCATTTCTCCTCCCCTAATTATTCACTGCATGGCCGGCCGGCACATCAAAGGCTGCTGCTCCCCATGCGTCTCGTCACCCTTCCTCCCTTGTTTTACTTAGCATAACATTATCAAGGACAGAAGGAAGACATTTTCTAAACAATGGTAGCTGTATCCTACGTCTGGGCCTTTGAAGCAGCTCAACTTTCCTGTTTGGGCATGTCGCAGGCACACAGACATGTAGGCTAAAGTAGGGCAAAGGTAACCCACCTCGGTAGTCGGAGTTAAAAAACAGACTGGAGTTTTGTGCACAGGAATAAAACGTGTACTCACTGCGTATCCTTATGCATTCGATTTCCCAGTGCTTGGACATTAGACTGAGGAATTTGGCAAACACTAATTTCGGTTTCATATAAAACGTTAGAAAACGTTTTCTCTTTTATAAGCAGCCCCTCTGAATGTTAGCGTTGCAAGTGGTTTTACATACGTGTGTGAAAGGAGTAAGATTCACATGCATTAACATTTTAAAGTGCTTATGTAAATATGATGCTACTGCGAGAAGAGTAATCGAAAAGCAGGTCTTAAATTAAAAATCCAAATGATGTTATCCGTACAGTCCATTTTGGATTTAGAAGTGGGACAGCCGATGCCGTGCGCCGACCAAAGGATATGTTTTTTCACATCGCATTCTTCTTACTCGCTAATAACAACCCTCACGGCAATAAAATCCTCGCGCCAGAGCTTGATTGCCGGATCTCCTCATATCTCCTCAAGTTACTAAGTGTTACCAATTGCCTAGCAAGAAAGAGTTTGTCATTAGCCATACGTGACAAACACAGATCAGACTTGCAGTTGAAACAGTGGGGGATGTGGGGTTGTAACAGTCTGAACTTCAGAAGCTTATTAAACTAATTAATCTGATACTTTTGAAAAGCATGTTTTAGGCCCCACACCAACTGTGCTGCATTTAGTGGAAATAAGCAACAAACAAGCATTGGAAATGCAATAGGTCTCGCATTAGAAAAGTTGGAGCTATTGGTTTTGTAAATGACAATTTGTTTTATGTGTTGGTCTTGAAAATAGCTAAATTATTAGCTTTGTCATTTACAATGCCAATAGTTTTAACTTTTCGCAAACGTGACACCTATAGCATTTGTAATGTAATATGTGCTGTATTTACATGACTATAAATAGAAACAGGCTTGTAAATACAAACGTTTAGTTTTGTGAAAATGCACTACCATGCGACATGTGAACACATTTCATGCTGGCTAATTATTCCAATTTGTTTAAATATTTACAACACTTAATTGACCCTAGTAGCCTAACAAAGTCAGTACAGTACCTTAGCTGTTGGGGGAAGCTTCCCCTTCCTCTCCTATACACACTGAAATAAACATGGCTGTAAATGTGTCAGGTTGTCTCGGGCCACAAGCACAATAAGGGAAACAAGAAAAACAAGCAAAAAAAAATAAAACGAGACACGGCCATCCGGCCGTGAAAGTGAAACTACGGCTGTCCGGCCGTGAATAATTAGGGGAGGAGCAGCCAGGAGAGAGCAGGAGCGGAGGCGCCAAGCTGGGGACCCATAAAAGGCATATCCTTGAAGGCCTGCACGTTTCTGGAGAATCCTGTGGCATGCCTCCACGCATGCCGACAAACAATACTGCTCTGAATGTTTGCAGTGTTTAATGTGGAGTCTCTACTGTGATTATGATTAGTTATGGACCGTAAAAAAAATATAATATTTAACAGGGATAATACTTTGTTGGCAAACTCGATAATTAATTCTGTGCCACTGGGTAAACTTGTAGTCCTACTTCTATGTTAGTGAAGCGTCACTATTTGTAGTGTATTTAATCTCGTCATCCTACAATGTTGACCTTTTAGTCTAAGCAGTCTACAAGCTTCATTTTTTTTGCCCTACAAAAGAGCCAACGAACAGATATAAAATAAATATTGAGAACGGTCTTGCCACTCACTCTCTTTCACGGGGACTTGACCGAGATCTGTACATATACTTTGTAGGCATTTTACAAGAAGTGTTAACTAAGTATCTCGGAATAAATGTGGGTGTAAAATGTGCTGCTTTCCTAACCAGCGTTGTTGCTGAAGCGTGCTTCCGACTCTAGCTGTTTTTCTCGGCTCCGCCCTTTTGCTGACAAGCCGTTTCCTGCGAGAGTTAAAGGGCTGCCAAAAAACCCGGTGGGCGGCAATTTTCAAGAAAGCTATGCCTGGCCGTGTATGAAGCGAAAACATTTAATAACAAAGACAGGGGCTGGGTAAACTGCGGACAACACAATCAAATTAGACCTTAAACACCAAAAAATAAGTCGCCCGCACATGTCACAGGTACACTGGGCCTTATTTGAATATATATGAAAATGCTAGTTTTTGCTTTTTAATGCAACAGCAATATGCATATAGGAGCTATTGAAAGTCCCAGAAATAATTGTTGATAAAAAAAAACGGACTCTAAAGCTACCACAACATGTCACGCGATTGACATTTATACACCATTAAACACGTCTTTGTTATGGTTGGGAAACGTTAGTCATTGTATTTAATTCGATGGTAAAGATGTTTACTAGCGTTATCTGCATACACAGATTTCTCACTAACCGTATAATAGATTTAAAAGGCATCTTGTCGAATGATACAGCAGCCACGTGGCCAGTTTTCTAATGGGAAACCTGCCAGCATATGTTTTACACCAAGACGTTGCCACTTTGCGACTAAAGATTAAAAGTATTGCGACAAACTACATGTCCCAAAATGCAGAGTGAAGTGGCTTAAGTGGGGTCTGGTAGTGGTTTCACGTGGCACAACACATTACATTAATATATAGAAAATAATATTTTATTAAGGAAGCCTTAGTTAGGAGAACATTTTGCAACTAAAAATAAAGAAAAATTGCATTTGTATTTGAGGTGTAAAGAGGGGGAAAGCAAAAATAGAAACTTTAGCGTTTGATAGTGTGCGTTTCACAAAGCACGGTGTCAAGTAGGTAAAAGTTAAAATGTGGCAAGTAGTTGAATTACTCTAATGTCACGAGTTCTAAAACGCTCTTCGACCCGTAAAGAAAGGCAACAAGCGAGATAAAACGATGAATAATTAGGGGAGGAGCAGCCAGGAGAGAGCAGGAGCGGAGGCGGCAAGCTGGGGAACAGATGGCTGGCGATTTGATGCTGTGCACGCACATTTTAGCTCAATGCGCTTGTGCATTGAGCTAAAAGCGCACGGCACAGCATCAAATTGCCAGTCTAGTTAAAGTCTGTTTAAGCCCCTATAGTTTCGCTCCACTCAATGTGCATGCGCATTGACAGGCGAGACCTAAAAAATCATTCAGTCTTCTCAGAATGTGCCACTCTGCTTAAAATGTCCATCAACGAAATGTTCGGTTCTGCCTTTGAATCTGCTGTGCTTGAAAGGAAGATGTGGCAATGAACAACACGGCTCCTTTTATTGAGGCCCCAACATTTACTTCAGAAAGGAAAACTGTTAATAAAAGCATTTTGGTGCATTAGCAGTGTTGCTGCTGAGTAGGAAGAACGCATACATACTTTGATTACAAATAAATGTTTGGTGATTTTCAAGTTGGTTCTGACGAAGTTCAAAGTTCCCTATTGCAAAGGAAGCAAGCATTCTTGTATAATTTCTCGTTTTGAGTGCCGAAGACAATTCAATCATATTGCACCATTAGAAATGGAAGAAGGTAAACTTGAGTGGAATGTTTTTATAGACCCAAAAAAGAGGATTAGAGTCTGTTTCAATAAAGCAGAGTGTGATAATGGAGAGGGACAATGTTTATTACCGGGACTAGGAACCTGGTGAATCAATTGAATCGCGTGTTGCAACCTTGAGAATGTTAGACACCACATGTTCCTTTAGTAACATGAACACAATGATTCACAATCAGGGAGTGATGTTAACCATGTGCAAAACACTGGAAATAGTTTTATGCCCCAGGAGGGAACCAGAACCTCAACAAAGGGGTATCAGCCATCAGAAGTGTTAAATAGTCCACAAAATGAGTGAAACGTTTAAGCAAACCTGACAGTCGGCATGCTGAGGTTAATCTCGTTTGCAAAAAAAACCCAAATAACTTCTCAAACTATCTAAACAAAAGCAAAGAGACTATGCCACAAAAATCTGCATGTACGCAAAAGACACGCAGGATACCTAAAAGCGGCCGTGAAATAAAATGAAAAACGGCCGCGAAATGAAAAGTTATCTGCTCAGCTGATGCCCTGAAAGTAAATAAACTGGGAGGGGGGAAAATAAAGAGAGAAAGGCCATAATCATGTTTAGAAAAACATCTAGACGCTATTGCTACAACCATTTTTAACCCTGCAAGGAAGCAAGCATTCATGTATAATTTCTTGTTTTGAGCGCCGAAGACAATTCAATCATATTGCACCATTTGAAATGGAGGAAGGTAAACTTGAGTGGAATGTTTTTATAGACGCAAAAAAGAGCCGGGGGCGGGGAGCAGAGCCTTTGAAGAGCGTTTGGCTTTGATGTGAGGAAATGCGAGCGAGAAAATCCAGAAACACCAGGGGGGGCGCAGAAGCAGATTGCCTTCAAGGCAGGAGGCAGGCAGAAGGCTCGGGAGGGAGGCTGAGGCTTTGATGTGGGGAAATGCGCGTGCTTGTGGTCACGTGATTTCGTGTGAACTGTTGGAAATCCGCACTCGCAATCCCCATGGTTTAACTTTCTGGTTTCACCGCAATAGGTCTCTCTGCCAGACTTAAAAACGATTATTACAGTTACAGTAACAGATAAAAGGTAAGTCAGTGTTAAATCCATTGCTGGTTCCTACAAAAGCCTTTTGACCCCACCACATAGAACTTAAAAAACGGGATACAGCATAAAGAGTTGATATTTCACTGTTGTATTTGAGGAGCCTAAATGCTTCTTCACACCATTGTGTACCTAGGTTTCTGCACAATTGTACCAACCATCTTTGTCTAATTTTTTGATACCCAGGACGGTGAACAGTCAAAATATCGAGTCCAAAATATTGAATGGACATAATATCGAGTTTTAAATATAGAATGGACAAAATATCGAATGGACAGAATATAGACATCAAAAATATCGTTTTTAAGGCAAGTAATGTAATATCGAATGTTAAAAATATGGAAAGTTAAAATATCGAAGTATATAATATAGGTATATTAAAATTATCGATTTTTTAATAATATCGAATTTTTTATAGTGTTTTTTATGTTATTATATGTGTTGAAAAGTGTGTATTTATGTTATAATTAATTTTAATTAATTAATGCTGTTTTTATAATTTTTGCGTAATTTCATTCTGTAGCGGGTTGTGGGTTTATAGGGGAATAGGATGGGAAGTAATTTAATTATAATTAATTAAATATGTAAATTGATTTATTGGTATTCATTTTTAATTAATTGTTAATTATTTATATTTGGTAATTAATTACATTTTAATTGGTAATCAATATTAATTAATTGATTAATTGCTAATTATGTTAATTTTACTAATTTATTTTCTGTAGCGGGTAGTGGGTATATATGGGAATTGGGTGGGAAGTAATTGAATTATAATTAAATAAATATGTAAACGTATTTATTGGTATTTAATTAGAATTAATTGTTAATTAGGTTTTTATGGGTAATTAATAACATTTTAATTGCCAATTAATTTAATGTAATTGATTAATTGCTAATTATGTTAATTTTACTAATTTATTTTCTGTAGTGGGTTGTGGGTTTATAGGGGAATAGGGTGGGAAGTAATTTATTTATAATTAATTAAATAATTAAATGTATTTGATTGTATTTAATTCGAATTCATTGTTAATTAATTTAAAATTATTAAATATTTAATTGTTAATTTGTAATTAATTTGTAGTAATAGGTAACTAATTGTAATAATTAATGTTAATTAGCAATTTTAATAGATTAATTATTATATTATATTAAATTGGTAATTACTTTTAAATAATTTTTTATAGATATTAATTTATGTTTCTTTAAATAATATATGAATTATTTAATTTCCCTAATGTTGCACTCTCTGGAGTGGGAATAGTATTTTTAACCCTTACGCTATCCAATGCTTTTCCTACTGTTGCACTCTTTGGAGTGGGAATAGTAATTTTGACCCCTACGCTATCCAACGCTTTCCCTACTGTTGCACTCTTTGGAGTGGGAATAGTAATTTTTACCTCTACGCTATCCAACGCTTTCCCTACTGTTGCAATCTTTGGAGTGGGAATAGTAATTTTTACCCCTACACTATCCAACGCTTTCCCTACTGTTGCACTCACTAGAGTGGGAATAGTAATTTTTACCCTACGCTAACCAACGCTTTCCCTACTGTTGCTCCCACTGGAGTGGGAATAGTAAATTTTACCTCTACGCTATCCAACGCTTTCCCTACTGTTGCACTCTTTGGAGTGGGAATAGTAATTTTTACCCTTACGCTATCCAACGCTTTCCCTACTGTTGCACCCATTGAAGTGGGAATAGTAATTTTTACCCCTACGCTATCCATTGCTTTCCCTGCTGTTGCACTCTTTGATGTGGGAATAGTAATTTTAACCCCTAAGCTATCCAACGCTTTCCCTACTGTTGCACTCCTTGGAGTTGGAATAGTAATTTTTACCCCTACGCTATCCAACGCTTTCCCTACTGTTGCACCCACTGGAGTGGGAATAGTAATTTTTACCCCTATGCTATCTAACGCTTTCCCTACTGTTGCACCCACTGGAGTGGGAATAGTAATTTTAACCCCTACGCTATCCAACACTGTCCCTACTATTGCACTCTTTGGAGTGGGAATAGTAATTTTTACCCCTACGCTATCCAACGCTTTCTCTACTGTTGCACCCAGTGGAGTGGGAATAGTAATTTTTACCCCTCCGCTATCCAACGCTTTCCCTACTGTTGCACCCACTGGAGTGGGAATAGTAATTTTTACACAGATTATGTTACTATATATATATATGTTTTAACAAATATGATTACAAATATTTTTTATAACTTTAATTAATTATTTAATTAATATAAGTTAATTTAAGTATTTTTAAGTATACTTTAGTAATTAATTTTTAATATTAATGTAATTTAACATTGTTTTCAATAAAGTCGATATTTTTATGAACTATATTTTAGTAAACAATATTTTTTACTTGATATTTTTGTACTTACCTGTTTGTAGATACAAACTCGATATTCTGTCTGTCGATATTTTGTCAACGATATTTTTGATAGTCGATATTATGTCCCTCGATATTATATCAGTGATCCATCCAGGACAGAGGAAAAATACTTAGAGTGCTAAGCCTTTTTTTTTTATATTTGAGGTAGTTTGCGCTTAGGCCTCTGTACTTTTTTGACCACATAAGGTATCCACACCAAATTTGTGTCCTTTCCTTACAACTTCATGGGGATTATAAAGGTATTCAGGGTTTGTTGATTCACCTGGAGGGGACACAAACATTTGCCAAAATACAGCTAAATGTTTTTTGGGGGGAATTATGGGAAAAAGTGCTGCAAATGAAAGGGTCTGTTTTTTTCCCTGCAAATGTTATGAACAAAGGGTTTGCGGGGATGAAATCACCATTAACCCAGCTTTCAGGGACTGACAGACTTTTGTCAGAAAACCAAAATGTTTTACACAGTTTAGGCACTTTACGGGTTTACAAACTTCTTGGTAGAAATGGGTATGAAAGCAATAATGGATCTTGGAAACCTATACCTTTTTGAAAAGTATACACATTTCTGAATTAAGCAAGGGCCCATTTGTGTAGATCCTTCAAGGGTTTCTTTATAGAAACTAACAGTTGAAAAAATGAAAAATTGAAAATTAGTTGAAAAAACAGCCATTTGTGCCAACGTTTTCACCTGTAACTTCTAATTATGACAGATGTTTGAAAGCAATATATCTAGGCTTTCCTGTTTTCAGTTTCTATTTTTGGTAAATTCTGGTGGGGTTTTTTCAGTTTTTGCAGTACCTTAAAAAGACAGTGGTTATCAGTGGTTACACATTTTCGTGCCATTAATACAAACAGAAACAGTGTTTTTCCGGTGTTTAAGGAATTTTTATTTATTTTTAATTATTGCTTGCTTCCTGCACTGATAGAGTATGTGTCAAGATAGCATGTGCACAGGGTATATGGGGTCCAAATACACTTTACTGCACCAGAATGGACTACAAAGTCAATAGCATTCTTCATTAACTCTGAAGATTGTAAAGATGCTTTCAGCATGCCATCTAGCAAGTGACAAGGATCTCCTACAGGGAGGAACTTCAGCTCAGGTATCGATTTTGAGAGGCCATCATACAACTTTTTCATACACGTAGCTGAATTACTGCAAATACAAAAAATATCACTCCAATCTTTATTGAACTTGGTAGGAACTTTTTTCTGCAGCATTGCAAGTGACACTGCATTCCATGTTTACCAAACGTCGGGTGTCATGTTTTCAACACTATCTGAGATGTTTAGTGACAACATTCTTTTCACATATACCTTTCACTTCATCTTGCATCTAATGTTTAAAGCCTGGGGTGTTTGGCAATTCACTTGCAATCAATACTGACTCGTTAGAAAAGGGGCTGATATATCAAAGGATTTTACCCATTCTCTGTCTGTGGGTAAATGTGATGGTACCTATTGCAAAAGATTCTTATGAAACCAGCCATTTAACCTATCAGTGAAATCAAATGTAGCCAAAATATCAAATAGGATTTTGATATTTCCTGATTCTCTACAGTTTATAAAATAACTAAATAAGACACAAAACATGGTTCTTGACCCTGGCCCTGACCGTTGACCCTGTCACCAGGCAGGTCGCCCCCCTAGCCACCGCCTGGTCCTCCTTGTGCTGTGTGCTGTGTGCTACGCTCTCTGAGCTCGCCGTTTTTCACCCCGCTGTGTGTTTGCCATTTTTACCCCTCTGCTCTGTCCCATTAGTTTCCCCTCGCTCCCCTTGCCTTCCGCTTCCATTTAGCTTTGTTTAATTGTTCTTTTTGTAATTTGTGCTTTCCCCTCGCTCCCCCTTGCCCTCTGTGCCCTCCCGCCTCCCTCCCCGCCCTCGTTTTCCTGCCGCTGTTCCCTGCGGCCCCGCGCCCTCCGCTCCCATTCGCCACCCCGCTCCCGTCTCCCAGCTGCTCCTCCCTCCCTCAGCCCCTCATATGGAGGACGCACGGTGTACGCGCAGCGGACGCGTGCCCCGGGTGCGCCGATTGTGCGCCGAAGGCACGCCAAAGGCAAGCCCGTCTGCGCCCATCCGCGCCTGGACCGCGCCCACGCCAGAACCCCTGGTCCGCGTCGATGCCAGCCCACCCAACGAACTTACGACGCCGCAACACTCCACGCACTCAATGCCGGCTGGATCCCCGCCTTCTACCGAGCCACCCCGAAACGCACCCATGGACCCTTCACCTGCCGAGACTGCTGATTCACCTGCCTGTGAACCTGCACCGTACCCACCAAGCCGAGCCCCAGCAACAACCACCTCAAGTGCATCCTGCTCAACACCCGCTCCGTCCACAGGCACGCCGTCAAACTCTGGAACCTCCTCGACTCAACATCACCAGACGTCGCCTTCCTCACAAAAACCCGGATGAACGCCTCCTCAGCCCCCGACATCGCCATAGCCGTCCCGGATGGCTACAAGATCAGCCGGACAGACCCCGTCAACCAAACCGGTGGAGGCATCGCCATCGTCCACAAAAACACCATCCGCATCACCACCAACTCCGACGACACCCTCACCACCGCCGAACACCTTCACTTCCAGATACACACCGACCCCAAGAGCACCCTCAGAGGCACCCTCATCTACAGACCCCCTGGACCGCGCACACAATTCAGCGAAGCCATGGCAGACTTTGTCAGTCCACACGCCCTCACCTCCACAGACTACATCCTCCTAGGGGACCTCAACTTCCACCTGGAGAACAACAAGGACTGGAACACCGCCGCCCTGCTGGACAACCTCGCCAACCTCGGACTCAAGCAACTGGTTAACACCCCCACCCACTACGCTGGCTACACCCTCGACCCCGTCTTCTCCTCCCAACAAGCACATCTCCTTCAGCCACTCCACCGGACTACACTGGACAGACCACAGCTGCGTCCACTTCACCTTCAGGAAAACCACAACCCACCACCACCCGCAACAGATGCCCCACATAAGCTGGAGCAAGATCACCACCGACCAGCTCACCACCTCCCTCAGCCAGAACCCACCCACCAACACAACGGACCCTGACGAAGCAGCCCATAACCTCACACAGTGGCTCACCGAATGCGCTGATGAACTCGCACCACTGACGAACCCTCCCAGCAGACCCGGCAGCAAGAAAGCCTCGTGGTCTGCCGCACCCTCGAGAAAGCCTGGCGCATCGACCAAACAGCAGAACGCATGACCGCCCTCAAGAACGCCACCCGCATACACCACCAGCTGATCCGCACCACCAAGAAGACAGCTTTCAAAGAACAACTGGACAACAACACCTACAACAGCAAGGAGCTTTTCAACATAATCAAAGAGCTCTCCAACCCCAGCGTCTGCAACATCGACATCACCTCCTCGCAAGACCTTTACGACTCTCTCGCCTCGTTCTTCCACCGCAAGATCGCCAAAATACACAACAGCTTCGGCGTGCCAACCACGCACCCAACCATCGAGCTAGCGCCCCCCCACCACTACCCTCTGCACCTGGACCCCTGTCAGCACCGAAGAAACCACCCGCATGATGAACACCATCCACTCCGGCCCCTCCACGGACCCCTGCCCACACCACATCTTCAACAAAGCCGACGCCGTCATCGCACCCTAACTCCGGAACATCATCAACAACTCCCTTCACATCCGCCACCTTCCCGGAGAGCTGGAAACATGCCGAGCTGAGTGCCCTCCTGAAGAAACCCACCGCCGACCCCACGGACCTCAAGAACTTCCGCCCCATCTCGCTCCTCCCCTTTCCAGCCAAAGTCATCGAGAAGATTGTCAACAGACAACTCTCCGCCTACCCCGAGACCAACGGCTCCCTCGACCCCTCACAGTCCGGCTTCCGAGCAAACCACAGCACCGAGACCGCACTCATCGTAGCCACCTTCGACATCAGGTCCCTGCTCGACAACGGGGAAACTGCTGCCCTCATCCTCCTGGACCTCTCAGCAGCCTTCAACACCGTATGCCACCGCACCCCAATACAACACCTCAACAACACCGGAATCCAAGGAACGGCCCTGGAGTGGATCATCTCGTTCCTCGCTGGAAGAACCCAGAGAGTCCGCCTCCCCCGTTCCGATCCGTGGCCACCGAAGTCATCTGTGGCGTCCCTTAAGGATCCTCACTCAGCCCCACCATCTTCAACATCTACATGAGCCCTCTCGAAGCCATCGCCCGCCAACACAACCTCCACACCATCTCCTACGCCAACGACACCCAGCTGATCCTCTCCCTCACCAACGACCCCACCACCGCCAAAGCCAACCTCCAGGAAGGAATGAGAGACGTCGCAGAATGGATGAAGATCAGCCGTCTGAAACTAAACTCAGACAAGACGGAAGTCTTCATCCTTGGACCCTCTCCCTCCGCCTGGGACGACTCCTGGTGGCCCGCAGCCCATTGGCAGCGCACCTAAACCAACGGACCACGCACGCTACCTGGGCTTCATCCTGGACTCCTCCCTCACCATGACCAAGCAAGTGAACGCCGTCTCATCATCCTGCTTCAACACCCTGCGCATGCTCCGAAAGATCTTCCGATGGATCCCCACCGAAACCAGGAAGACGGTCACCCAGGCTCTCGTCACCAGCCGTCTGGACTACAGGAATACCCTCAACGCTGGAACCACAGCCAAACTCCAGAAAAGACTCCAGCGCATTCAGAACATCTCAGCACGACTCATCCTGGACATCCCCCGCCGCAGCCACATCTCTGCCCACCTGAAAGACCTTCACTGGCTCCCCGTCAACAAGAGGATCAGGTTCAGACTCCTCACCCACGTACACAAGGCTCTCCACGACACGGGCCCGAAGTACCTCAACAGCCGCCTCACACTCTACACACCCAGCCGCCAACTCCGCTCCGCCAGCCTCGCCCTCTCCTCCATTCCACAATTTCAGAAATCCAACATTGGAGGAAGATCCTTCTCCTACCTGGCAGCCAAGACATAGAACTTCCTCCCCACTCACCTTCGGCTGACCCAGGACCATCTCTCCGTCAGGAATCAACTCAAGACCTGGCTGTTCGAGCAGTAGCGACTCCCCTCCCCTCAGCGCCTTGAGACCCTTACGGGTGAGTAGCGCGCTATACAAATTTCGATGATTGATTGATTGATTGATAGACTAAAGACCACAAAACTGAAAAGGCAGAAGGAAGAAGAGGCAATGTTTTAGTGACATCCCTAAGCAAAACTCAAGCAGAATAATTTTAGCCTAGTCTTTCTTGATGCTACCTTGTATAACAAAGTTACATTGCATTGGCCCCTTCAGGAAGAAATACAAATGACTCTTTCACTCATCTTTTCATTTCTTTGAATGACAATTAGTTTGTGGTTGCAAAGGTATTTTTTCAGTGTTTATATGTTTACACCGATGATGGATATTTTCCTTTCGGTGGGCTTTTATCAGTTAATATAGTTTTAAACCTATTCTCACTTAGATCTGCAGATCCATTGCAGATCTACAAACCAAAAGCCCACATACAGTACTTAACCACAAAATATTTTAGCTCTGCGGCAGATCCACCGATTCATTCCCAACCAAAGCACTCATTCAAAACAACAACAGATTTAATACAGAGGGCCTGTGAGTGGCTGCATAGGTGTGTGAGAGAGTGTGTGAGTTTCTATGTGGGTAAGTGAGTAGTGTGTGGGTCTGTGAGTGGATATCTCAGTGGCTGAATAGATGTGTGAGTGGTTGTATCGGTCTGTGAGTGGATATCTGAGTGGCTTTATGGATGGGTGAGTGGTTTTGTGGATCTGTGAGTGGTGTTGTGGCTCTGTTACTGGACACATGTGAAAAGCTGGATATCTATTGCAGTACCCCCCATTTTTTGCCTGATTTTTAATTGAGGTGTACTGTGTCCCTGCTAACCATGTTGCCTGTACCGATGTTCTTTCCCTAGAAATTTACCACAATTGGCACAACTTCAGTTACTCCTGTAAGTCTCTATTAAATGGTACTTAGGGCATGGGTACTGAAGAGGGCACTGGTTGTGCTACCCCAGGGACCACTCACCAAGACTATGCACTCTGCCATTGCAGGCTGCATGTCTTGGTGCAGAGAAATTCAAAGAGTTGACATGGCACTGTGTATATTCTGCATAAGATATAGGTAAGTCACCTTACTGCAGGTCTATAGCCCTAAGACAGGGAGCACTATATCCTAAATGAGGGCACAACGGCATGAGCAGATATGTCGCTACAATGCCCAGTCTGTTCTGAGATGTTGTAAGTGCAAAGGAAGCCATAAATTGTACATGAGCTGAGTACTTGACAACATGAGTTTCCTAGCTCCATGATGGCTTCACTTGTTTCTAAGATGTTTGGTATAAAACATCTTGTCTTAATAAATCCTCAATGATGCTAGTGCTGGATTTATTAATAAATTCACATCGGAGACCCTTTTAATGGGTCTCTGAACACCTGCCAAGCCTGATCTGGTCTCTGACATGTTTTCACCAGTCTGCCACTACCAGACATGTTTCTGACCTCATAGGATTAGAGTCAGTGCTCTAAGATGACAGAGACACAGCCTCCTCTGGACGGATGTGCTTCACACCTCCTCTAGGAGAGGATGGCCTTCCTGAGTGGGAAGCTTCAAAGATTATGCTGTCTCTGAAATCCAACCCCAGAACCTCCAGATAGTGGGGGAAGCCAAGCTCCCTTGCTCCACCACTATGCAAACGTACCTCCTGACACACTTCTATTAGGAGGATGAAGTCCCCTTGGCTATTGAGGGTTCTCGGGGACCAACTTCCCCTCCTGCCACCTCCAGCAAGTCCCACACTGTGTGTTTGCTGAGAGGTTTTCAGTGGCCATGCCCACTTTCTCCTAACTCTGCAAATGCACCTCCCGATACAATACTATTTAGGGGATGAGGTCCACTTGGCTCTTGAGGGTCCTTGGCAGCCAACTAGCACTCCTTTTTCCTACAGTAAGTCTCACACAGCTGGATTGCTGAGAGGTGGTCAGAAGCAATGCCCCCGTTCTCCACCACTCTGCAAATGCACCTCCTGGTGCACTGCTGCTTGGGGGTTGAAGTCCATTTTAGCCCTGAGGCCCTCGGGAGGCAAGGGGATCTCATCCCCCCAGTAGTGCCCTGCGAGACTCATTTGCAGTGTGGTGGAGTAAGGGGCGTGGGCTGCACTATCTCTCAGCAATCCCACTGTGTGGGACTTACTGGGGGTAACAGGTGGGCTTGTTGGCCCCTAAGGACCCTCAGCAGTGCTCCCAAGTTAGACGCTTTTACAACAGTGTTACATGTTATTTATTGTACATATTTATTTGTTGACACTGTTGAGTGTGATTTGCAGAATTGTTTACCTAAACCGCAAGCCACTCTCTGGCTCCAAAGTATTTCCTACTTGCCTGCGAAACTCTTTTCTTTCCTCCTAAACCCTTTCTATTCTAAGGTTTTTTCCTACTTCCTTGGGATAGGTACAGGATTATACCCTATATAACTGCTGATATTTTGACCCCCCCAGGTCATTTTATTCTTGTGTTATCTGTGAATAATAAATACTCCTGGCCCGGCTGGGCTTGGAGATAAATATAGCACCGATTGTGGTCTATATTGCTATTTTTCCGCCATCTTGTAACTCCTTAGGACCCTTGTTTCCTTCAATACTTAAATGACCGATGGTCCAAAGGCCCCTCCGGGTTTTCTTGTTTTCTAAAAAATGACCCAAGTTAGAGCGTGCCACGAGGTGCATTTGCAGAGTACTAGAGAAAGGGGGCAGGCTTTTGATTTTTTTTCTTGTAAGGAAGTGGGGCTATGTCCCCCCTTCCTTTGACACTTTTGTGCCCGGAAACCCCATCTCCCGGGGCCTGACCCATTTATAAAAATGTGAATAACATAAAATGGGAGGGGGCGCGGCCCCCCCCTTCTGGGCTGATTTTGGCCCCTTGGACACCATTCCTGTGGCCCGGTGATTTTTTTTTTTAAATGAAGGAGGAGGCGGCACAGACCCCCTCCTATAGAACCATTTAGGCCCCGGGGACCCAATCCCCCGGGGCCCAGCCATTTATTAATATTTTTTTTTAAAAGGGAGGGGGCCACTCAGCACTCCCCAGGCAGATTTCAGCCCAAAGACCTCATCACCTAGGGCCCAACCATTTCTTTTATTTTTACAGGGGGGGCTGACGGCTCCCTCCACAGGCCATTTTTTTGCATCAGAGAACCCATACCTGGGGCATGGGCAGCAGGTTGGAGACTGTGGGGGGAGCCTGAAGCCTCCGTACTCCCGGCAGGATCCTGCCTCCAGTTGGACACATCATTGCTTTTACACCCAGGGAACTGCTAATAAGCAGCTCCCTGGGTGTAAAAAGCAAAGTGCACTCCGCTTTGAACGAGCGAGACAAAATGCAATATATCCGACATCCCGTAGAAAACTGCAATATCCCAGGGGTAGGCACCCCAGGCCCATTTTCGGCTCCCAGGAGGGTGCTCACACAGTCTTATAACATTTTGAAAATAGTCCCATAAAGTTGGTGGTCCCAGGGGCAGCGGTGTGGCGCATGCCCCCTCTTCAATGTATAATAGCCCCTCGGAGGTGGCGGTCCGTGGGGCTGCGTGGGTGGTCAGAGCTGCCACAACCATCTTATTACAATACATCCCCGGGGAGGTGGTGGTCCCCAAGGCTGCAGGGGGTATATGTGTTCCCCCGCACTTCAAACAATGAGCCCCGGGGAGGTGGCGGTCACCGGGGCTGCGGGCCCCCACATCTTTATTTTTAATTGTCCACAGGACCTGACCTAAAGAAAATGAAGCACAGGAGCCTATGCTTTCTTTTTAAATGTTTTATTTTCATCCCGATTCATGGATCCACCGCAAATCTCACCAATTCTTTTGAAAAAATGCTTCTTTGGCCCTGCGTGCCAAGTGTGCAGATGCTATCATACCTGCAAATCAGGGGGTTTATTGGCATTCATGAATACAATGAGTCATTAGTTGGGTGAAACAAAATGAAGAATCCTCCAAATCCATGATTTTGCATTTTGTGAACAAAATGGAATGCAGAGATTCCAATGGGATTTTTAAAGTTCCCATTTGAATACTTGGAATGGAGCTACCAATAGAAGGTCAGGAAGAAATAAAAATGCTAGGTGTTAGACAGATTTCAATTATTGTTGTGGTCTCGAATCTAGAAGGCAAAATTTACCAGAGCAGTGCATGGAAATCTAGCACTTTCTGTCTCACATATTTGGAATTGTGTGGCTTTCCCTGGTGACAAAATATCCAATAAGTTTTCAATTGGAGCACAGGTCACACCTTGGGACTTATGGGTCCGCTGAGTGTAAGGTGGGTGGTACCAGGGCATGAGTTAAATATGATTTCAGCACAACAAGAAAGTGCAATGTTTCCTGACAGTTGAAATTAATAATTCACCATCCACTAGGGCCCGTATTACAATGAAGGCACACTTTCCCTGTTTGCACCTAGGTACATCTTCAAAGAGGTGCAACCGACTTTTACACTTCGAATCTATGTAAAGCACATAATTTTATGGGGAATTCTATTTATTCAATTTCTAATTTGGTAAGCAACACCAATTACGAACAAGTACTTTATTTTATATATGTATAATTCATCCCTTTTTCTGGACAGTTTTAAATGTCCTTTCATTGAGAAAGTAGACCTGGATATTACTGACCCGTAAATTATGTGGCTGTTCGTATATATGAATTGAAGCATCAGGCTAGGTTTATTCCGATAATAGTTACCTTGTTATTTATTTAAAAATTGCAAACTCCTTGCCATTGAGACATCTTCAAAAACAACATCACAGTCAGTATCAAGTTATGACTACAAATAACAGTCTTTTTCCCCATCTCTTTCGCCATGCAGCAGCAACCTATTTGGTGGCTACTGGCGAACAATATTAAATATTATATATAAAACATCTCTTTTCTTGGCCTATGAATTATGCCAGCGCTTGTGCCATATACCGCACATCGGTTCCGTAATGGCATAGCAATACACAGATCGGGGCGTGTTGTGGTTTTGTAGTTTCCGACTAACTGAATGCCAAGACAAACATCTCTTGAACAGACACGCACTGCTTGTTGACACTATACGGGGCTAATGCGCATCCGCGTATGACCAGTGGTTCATCGAGTACGCTCTTCGCACATGCGCTGATGGCAAGGATTATAGCGCATGCGCGGTAAGATTAGCGGCTCCATTGTTACGCGGTCGCAACAAGAGTCATCGTACGATCATTGGCCACTAATTAACAACTCAATTGGGGCTATTAATCAATCTAGCACACTATAAATAGCGTGACTACGTGCCATACGTTACCTCCACTTCTTCTCAGACGCCAGAGAGGGGTACCGATGGATAGGTAGGTCCGGAGCATTCTCTATGGTGGTTGCTCATACGAAGAGAGCTCTCAGCCTTCCACCTACTTTTGGAATGGATCTCTCCCCAGTTCACGAGCACAGAGGAATTGGATATCTGGATCCTTTTAAGCTTAACCCTTTTTCATTTAGGGTTTTTTTGCCAAATCAAATTTTCATCACCAATGGTGCGGATCATTTTGCGCCATCAGCGACCTCACTGTAAATATTCAGCCTCCATGATCACAGAGGGGATGTCTTTATTTAACAACTGGGTTTTATCTCAAAGTAAAGATGATATAGCAATCTAGCTGGACACAACAAATAAGGTATTGATTGTGGCCTTATTTCATTTTTACACAACAGAGCGGGGCCTCATATTCCCGAGCGGTTGCCGGGCGAGGTGAGGTTATTTCCCACATAATGCTGGGTGAGTAAGATATCCAATAATTTAATCAAATCGAAAAGAATTAATGAAACAGAAGTACAATATACTCCCTTTTAGCGAAGGGGCGTTCTTTTTTGTTTTGTGTGTTTCTGTACTGTCTCTTTATGTTTTTGGGGATACATGTATGCAACCTTACTATGTATTTGTGCATTGTCTCTTTTTCCCTTCTAGGAAAGGACAACTAACTAATTTCCACCAGATTAGAGTGGGGACCCAAGTTCCTGGTAGGATGAAATGAACATTGTATGCACAGTAACACTTCTTTCATTTTCATTTTTGCAGTAGCTTTTCATCTTTGGTCCTGAAGAAAGCTGGACAGTTTGTTCCGCTCGGCTGAAACATGTTGACCTTCCTGCACAGTGCCACAGTATAGTTATATTTTCAGACTATAAGTCGTCATTTTAACTTTGACACTCGGACAATCCTTATTAAACTTGATTTTTTGTCCTAGTAGCCAATTTTACATTTCACTCACTTCTTTTCACAGCACTGCACATCATCAGCACCACTTGAACAACACTGTGGCTAGAGTTTACCTCAGATATCCATCTCCGCACCATCGATTGATGGGTTGGGCGAGGTTTGGATACACTATCTGAATCCCACATGATGATGCTCCACCATAAGGGTGGGCTGATGGGAGTTTCTCAGCCTTGTGTTATTTCTTGTGGTTGTCACACGATCCCACATTTACTTTAGTTTCTAGTACATTATACACATCTCTTTGACCGGACATCTCTTCTTCTTTTGTTGCTATAATTGAATAGGGGTATTGAGTTGTCAGGGTAGGTAAACTAATCCCCTTAGACCCTCATTGCACTCTTTTTTTCAGATAGTTTAGACTGGTCTGAAATAAATTACATGTATGTGCCATGCTTAAGAAACTACTACTACATTGAGAAAAATCCTCATTTAAAGACTTTCTGTATTCACAGAAGGCATTTAGGAGTCCTAAAGTTAGGAGTCCTAACTTTACTACGACTAAATTGAGAAAAATCCTCATTTTATAACTTTCGGTATTCACAGAAGGCATTTAGGAGTCCTAAAGTTTGAAGTCCTAACTTTACTACTACTAAATTGAGAAAAATCCTCATTTTAAGACTTTCGGTATTCACAGAAGGCATTTAGGAGTCCTAAAGTTAGAAGTCCTAACTTTACTACTCCTTAACTGAGAAAAATCCTAACTTTAGGACTTTCGGTATTCACAGAAGGCATTTAGGAGTCCTAAAGATAGGAGTCCTAACTTCTGTGAATACTGAAATGAGTAAGTGTCTTCTGTGAATACCAAAATGAGTAAGTGCCTTCTGTGAATACGAAAATGGTTGTAAGTTTAGGATTTTGTCTTAAGTTAGTTCTGTGAATCGGGCCCTGGGTGAGGCCACATTTCCTAGTGCAAAGTCACTAAAGCAAAAAAAATGCAGCAGTAAATACTGTTTCACAAATGGCCTACCACTGATACAGCAAAAGCCTCCCATATGAGATGAAGGAACAGATTTAAAATACAACGCCAAAAGAAATTATGTTAAAATATGATAATTTACATTGACTTTTATAAAATTGATATACAAATAATAATATATATATATTAAAAGAAAATATTTAAGACCCTAGTTTAATAACCCTTTTCAACCTTGAAATGAATATAACTTTATTATTTTTGAAAAACATTCTTTCTTCAAATTAATTTCATACATGACTGTTTGTAAGTTTTTAATATATAAATTAGTTAATGCAAAAGTTTTACTCAAGGTGGATATTAAAAGAAAAATACTATAAAAATGAATTTTCATTCAACTTAATATACTTAAATTAATCAATTTCTTAGTGTAGTGTTGATGTCATACTACTTTTACATATATATAATGTGCATACATATTGGAAATAAACATATTTTTTCAAGTTTAAAAACTTTATAGATTTTCCTTGTGGCTAGGGAAGAGATGTTCCTATGGCAGTCCATAGGGAAAATGTACAAAATGTTAATAAGCTTGAAACGGAATAGTAAAAATATTTTGAAGTAAATATTAGTTTACATTATTTTTATATATTTATTTTTAATGTAGATCAAAAGAAAATAATGCTTCAACACTATTAACTCAATTTTGAAATAAATATTTAAATAATCTAAATATATTACATTAAAAAGAAATTATTTCTCTAAAGTTTACGTTTAGAAAATAATCCAAGTTAAGTTAAAATAATTTTTCTTTGTATTCATAATTATAAAAACTGATGTATATAATTAAATAGTAGTTACATTTTAATAAAAATGACTTTTACATACATTTTTAAATTCAAAATGTCATCATTTGTTTGAGTTAAATAATAAATATGTTTCATTTTTTATACCATTAAATTAAATGTATTTCGTTTTTAAAATAGTTTAACTAATCTAAAATAACGATATTTTCTATGAGGTTTTATTTTAAGTAGTCTGGGCGGAGCTTGCTGAGTTTGACTCAGCAGAATTTTGCAAAGTTACCAAAAAAAAGCAAGTGGGTGGAGTATAAGTAAAGTGCATGCATGGGCAGAGCGTCGGTAGAAACAGTAAACATGGGGATGCGCAATAGGGAAGAAAGCACACTCACCAGTCATCCCTGTCTCATTCAGTAGTACATCCCTGTAAGCCACCTGCAGGGGCACACCATTCTTGCTGAAGTTACTTTACACCCATGTCTGTGCTGCAGGTGCCTCGGTCGGTAGCCGGTACCTAACTGCCGGGTGTGATAATAAGTTCGCACAGCAGCAGACCTCCGAGTGTCACAGACGGACAAAATACCTCTAGCTCCATAAAGTGATGCAAGAAAGAACCGTAGCCGCCATTTTGGATTAGCAGAGATCCATTTGTCAAGTGCGAGAAACATGCAGTTACAAATAATCTAAGTAGGCACCTGAACCCAAGTCCACATAGCTCATACAAAATAGAATATGCATTGAAGCACTTGGGAACCCCTTTTGTTTCTCCTGCTTCCCAGTCACAGGAAAAGTGATGTAAAACATAATGAAATTACATTAAATGGAAAGTGTTGCTTATAAAGTGCAGCTGCCACTTCTTACGGAGTCTCCTGGTGCTATCAAATAACGAAGATTAGCTGTATCAGATTAAGGCCTAGATAAGTGCCAGGCAACAGGCATCGGATGTTCCAAAGATCCATGTCTTTAGTGCCTTCCTAAACTGCTCTTCCTGTTCCATTGCTCTGAGTTCCTTTGCCATGTAATTCCAGGCCTTTGCCCCTAATACCGTGGCAGATTTCCCTCCTCTGGTTATCAATTTGAAGACATGCCGTTTAAGCAGATTTGCAGCGCTAGATCTAAGTGTCCTCATTGTAGTGTATGGCTTAAATCTTGTTAAAAGGTATACAGGACCCAGCCGGCGGATTGCTTTGAAGGTTGTCAACAGTAATTTAAACAAAATTCCTCTATGAACCGGAAGCCTGTGAAGGGTCTTCAGGGTGGCAGAGGCTGCTGCTCTACAAGGGAGCCCTACAACCAGTCGGGCTACTGCATGCTGTACTACCTGTAGTCTCCTCATGGTAGCTTTTGTTCGTCCCTGCCAGAAGGCTATTACAGTAGTCCAGTCGTGGGGGTGTAAGAGCCACTGCCACTGTTTTCCTTGCGGCAAGCGGAATCAGGTCAAATAATTTTTTCAGAGTTTAAATAAGGCCAAAACAAGTCCCTGTTACCTTTAAAACATGGGGTTTGAAATAGAGGGAAGAATCGAACCACACTCCCAGATTTTTGCAACCTCTACCGTTGATGGGGGGCTATAGTGTCCTCTGGCCACCAGTCTTTTGGTTGGAAAGGATTATTTTTTCCAATCAGTAAGATTACTGTCTTATCAGTATTACAGCGGAGATAGTTATTTCTCATCAATTTGATGACTGCCGTAAAACAGGCTTTGAAATTTTCTTAGGCTTTCGTAGAGTTCTTTTCCAATAACAGGATCAGCTGAGTGTCATCACCGTAAGATGTAGTTTCAATCCCAAAAACCGAGATCAGCAAGATAAGTGGGGCCATATATATTTTAAAGAGAAGTGTACTGAGAGAAGCACCCTGTGGGACACCCGTAGTGACCGCGTGCGTTGAGAAAGGATCCCAGAGAGACAACCTGCTACCTGTTTGACAGGAAGGATGTAATCTATGCCAGTGTAGAATTTCAAATGCCACAGGATCTCAATCTGGCTAGCAAGATGTTGTGCAAGATGGTAACAAATGCGGCAGACAGATCCAAAAGGATCAGGACTGCCTTCCTGCTGTTGTCAGTTATACATTTCAGGGTGTCCGATATCTCTAGTAACGTTGATTCCATCGAATGTTTTGGGCGAAACCCAGATTGGCGGGGTGAAAGATCAGAGCTGACTCCGAGAAGCTGGAGAGTTCTTTATAAACTATTCTCTCTGTGATCTTATCTAAGATATGGGTCTGTATTTAGAGAGGTTAGATGAATCTACATTTTGTTTTTTCTTGAGTGGCTTCACAATGGCGAATTTCCATTCGTCCGGCACTATACCGGCTGATAAAGAGGAATTCACAATATTATTGATAACGGGATTCACTATATCAACAATATGATGTAATAATATCGGGGGCATGCGTCCAGTTGAGAGCCCGATTTACAGGCCAATATAGCCTCCTGAGTCTGAGATAACGTTGCGGTTTGGAAGGCTTGAATAACCCCATGCACTACCTTCACTCTCACTGATGGTTTGTCCACATTTCTTGTGTGACCTAGTACAAGATATTCAAAGCAGACTGTTCACAAATGGACAGCGTAATCCACCCTGCGTGTGCTGTGACAGGGAAGCAAGATAAAGAAAAGATGCTCCCAAGTGTCTCTATGCGTATTCTATTTGTATGTGCTATGTGGGCTTGGTTTCAGTCACCCAATCGGATTGTAAATCTGCAGCCTGTAGGGTTGGGGCCCAGGAGGGTGTTTTTTTTGTTTCACTGTCCTACTGTGTAATATAGATTTTAACTGGGGTGGGGTGGGTGGAAGGAGGGCACATACTCATCGCTCGTGATGAGCTTACTGCCTTAAGCCTGAGTGGATTTAGGGTGTGCAGTGCAGTAGGTGTGCTTTGAGGGACTCGTTGCAATTTAGTCAAAGCATTTTTTTCCAACCCCAACCCAGCTTCCAGTCACTGTTGGCAGTGGCTCTCTGTGGTGCATACCAATACGTCCCCAGTCAGTCAGCCTTTAAAGTGTGAGCTCTTCAAACCACCAGCAGGGAGTATTGCATGCACAGTGGATGGTCATGGACATTGGCACTGACATTTGTCTCCTGTTGGGATGAGGAGGCCTGTAAATGTATTACCAACCAGGCTTGACCTGGAAGACCCACACGGCCAGGCTCTATGCTTCAGATGTGGACTAAGCTCAGCTGTAAAAGGTAGGAGTGGAGGCTGCCTGGGGTGAGGGTTGATTCAAGACTGAAGTTGTGGGTTAGTGCATCTACCACCACATGAACATGTAGCAGCAGAACTGGAGCACAGAATTTACTTCAGATTGTAAGTTTTTTTTTGTAGAGGAGGTCTGAGTTTGAAGAAAGCCCCATGAACAGGGATCATCAAGTTGCTTTCTCCTCATATTTTTTCTGTTTGATTAATTTTCTGCTGTACTGCCCACATATGCTGAGATGTGTCACAAGGACTGCAGATATGTTTCTGTTGCCTGCATCACATCCTCTGGTGACATGCGAGTGCGCCGGTAAGCTCCGCTTCACCGGTGGAGCGGAATTTCTGCTAAACTTGGCACTCAAAGAAGAGCACAAAGTGGCAAAAACTCTGCAAACTCCGCCAGCGGAGAAGAGTTTGTCACCCACCCTTAATTTTGAGTCCCTACCTCCATTGAGTTCAATGGGAGTAGCATTGGTTAGCCATGTGTGATGCTGAACTTACACTAGCTCTGAGCTAGAGTACATTTACTACTGTTTTGAGAGACCTCTTTAGCTGCAGGAGATATAGAGGTGCAAATAGCAAAGGTCTTTCTTTTTTGTGGGTGAGTTCCTGGACCTACCTAAACCATTAAAACTCCATTAGATCCTCCTTCGTCCTCGATATACCCCTTCTATTTTTGGTAAGTGCATCCCATTATTCAACCGCTCCACCTGGTCCCTTCCACATTCACTACATAATGCACTCATTGCAAGTTTGTCATTATAGTGTGTGGTGTCATTACCCCAGAGTAAGTTATGTACCACCTGTGGTACATACCTTCTATTTCAAGTTTTACAGGAAAACAAGGCATGAATTGCAGAATCAGTTTTACAGCACCAAACTGTACATGGTTTGCCTTTTTTCCTGGCCGTTTCCCAGGATACATTTCCACACGTTTGATATGTCTGAATTTGTCAGGGCAAAACATTAAGGGGCATATTTACAATGAAGTGGAGGAGCACCGCATTAGCCTCCTTGGCTTAACACCACGCTCCGCCGCTTCAGAAATGCAGGCGCAGCACCATATTTACAACAATATGGTGCAGTTCTGCGTTTCACCCTGCGTTGGTGCTAAACTTAGCAGCCTAGCGCCAACACAGTTACCCTTGCACCATAGTCAAAGGGTGTCTGCGCTGAGGGGAAGAATGTTTGTGTGCAGGAAGACCCCCAATTTATTTGTAGATCAATCAAATTTATCGAACATTTTAAGAAAAAACAAAGATTATAGGCAAAATCTTGAACATGGAAATTGTTATTCTTTACTCTAGAAAGACACTTGTTTTTATTACCAATTCTAAATTTTATTACTCTCACATCAGTGTGTTTTTAGTATATTATCATATCTGTATTTTTGTAATGGTTTTAATTAACTATACAATAAAGTTTCTTCTATGCTCTCTATGCCCTTCCTGCACATAAACAATCTGTAAATGGTGTTTTGTAACTTTTATGTGTGCTGCTTAATGCAGCACACCTAGAATTTGCAAAACACCACTATTTATTTTTTGGATTGTTTATATGCAAGAAGAGTCACCTTCCTGCACATAAACAATCAGTGGTAATTTGCTGTTTCTATGTGTGCTGCACAACGCAGCACACATGGAAACAGCCCAAATAGACGAAATTACTCACTTCTTCTCGCTTCAACATGTTAAGACCAGGTTTTCCCTGTTCTTAATTTTGGCGATACCTCCTATTTATGCCACCCTTGTAAATAGAGGGCAATGTCAAAATCAGTGCGTGTTGAGGTGGAACCACCACTCCAACACCCATCGCCCTCCCCTTTCATGCTCAGTGTAGCGTGAAAGAGTGCCTTATTTACAAGGCAGTGTGAACGCTGCCTTGTAAATAAAGCGAAGCCCCTATCGCCACCAAATCGTCGCTGAAAGTGAAGTTGTGCTGGCGATAGAGGCTTATAAATATGTGCCCAAGGGTTTAATAATTATCACACAAATCCATTTATCCGTATATATATAAACTCTATTCAGTTGTTGCAACCATCAAAGTATACATCCACAATAGACATTCAAAACTAAATAATGTATTAAATTGTAATAAAACATATAAGATACATTCCAATTGATAAATTACATAATACATCACAACCACCCAATGTGGTTAAGTCATGCCAGAATATAAAGTTACCTGTGCTTTAGAAGTAATACGATTATGATGAACAGCTATAAACACACAGCAAAAAGTGGAACAAGTATAATGACAATCTCATCACTTGCATCAATGCCAAAGTGGATGTAAAAAGCCTATGTGGAATTTAAAAATACTAAGATAATGAATAAAATCGTTAAACAACTGCTTTTAAAATTATTCTACTCTTATACCAGGTTGCCTCTAAAAATGTACGTACAGCTGATACCATTTTAAAGGAGGTGTCACTTTTTAAAATCTTAAGAGCTAACTGGTAACGAGCTATACCCATATCACAACACAAGGGATGAATCCACTTGTAACGAGAATTCAAATACTGGGAACAGAAAAACAATAAGTGTGATTCATTTTCAACGCCCTGGCCACACATAGGCAAAGTAACAGATTCCTTTCTTGCCCCATTTGTGGACGAACAATCTCAAAGGAAGAATCCCAAAGCGGAATCATGAGGATCAACTCTTGGCTAATGGAGAAGGTATTATATCACACAACTCATAATCCTTATTCTTGCATAAATACATGTTTGCAAAGCTATTACAATTTTTCCCTGAACTCATAATGAGAGCCTAAGTAGTAAACTTTAATCTTTGACAACCTCCCCATAGAAAAGATAGGGGGGTAGAGGTGGAGATTTACACTTGTAGGTCTATGAAAAGCATTTTTCATTACATTATTAGTTCAATTGTAGTACTACTAAACATAATACAAAATACAGTTTGAGAATAGGGTCGCTTCTTGCTTTTAGAGGCAGCCCTTTCAACAAGGTAAGAACCGTAGAAGCGTTGTATAATTTCTTAGTGCTAGAGATGAGTGCATAATGGTTTTTATTGGAGCAAGTCAGGTCTTAGAGAGACCTGTGAGTAGCCCATTGTTAGATTTGAGTCTATATATGACTGTCATTTGGACTAATCCTGCATTCCTGATTGCAGAGGAGCAGCTGCTTTATGTTTTATATCTTTACTGGCAAAGCTGAATTTGACATTA
Source organism: Lissotriton vulgaris (assembly GCF_964263255.1). NCBI lineage: Eukaryota > Metazoa > Chordata > Amphibia > Caudata > Salamandridae > Lissotriton > Lissotriton vulgaris. The sequence continues at coordinate 1,569,516,118 of NC_141687.1, forward strand.
CTAGTTAAGGAGTGCCACTTTTAGACAGTGGACATTTCTCTGCACTTACTGATTTCTGTGCTTTATAGCCTGTTTCTAATGCAAATCTGGGGAAGGGTGACAGCTACACAGTGTGCATTCCCTTTGAACAGCCACAAACACAGGATACTTTAGGGCATCTGCATTAGTCTGAATACAGATGGGCCTTCCTGTGTTAGAGGGGAGGAGCAGACCCCTACAATTCAATAGGTCGGGTCCTGTATTCACCCAAAGCACTGATCAACCCCACACCAGTTGGCTGTCAGACAGGACTGGGCTGAAAAGGGACCTGTGAACTTCAAAGGCTTTGCTTTCAACACACCTCCATTTCAAAGGTACTTTTGGGTATAAGTACTGGCTCTCTGGCTCCCTAAAATTGGACACTACTGGACTTGGAACTAAGCTCTGCCAGAGAACCTCCTGTGCAGCTCAAATGACTCATTTGTACTGCTTTTCTGGAAATACTGATTTTCTGCTTGTTGTCCTGTTGCTCCCAGCCTCTGTTGAAGGAGGGCAGGTCTCTACCTTCTTCCAAAGTGATCGCCAAGGTCTTACAGGCTTGCCCCCTGTTCTCGAAGTCTGATGGGGACATCAAAGACTTCATTTGCACTACCCTTGCCATGGGACTCTGAAGTCCATGAGTCCGGCATCAAACAGAACATGCCTGATCACCAGCTTGGTTCCCGAGGGGCGTGGCTTGGACGCCGATGGGGATGGCGGCGTGAGCCTGTAGCTCCGCGCCCTATCCCGCAATTTCTCCTGGTAAATCTTGCCTAAGCGCCGTTCACGGTACAGGCGCTCTGCCTGGCAAACCGGGGGTAGCTGAGGAGCACACTTTCGGCGAGGCGGAGAGTCAAACGGCGTGAGGAGAGCCGATCTCGAAGTTGGAGGTGTTGCAATCTGAGTGCAAGATGGCAGCAGCCCCGAATCGGGAAGAATAAATGGAGAGGAGTCGAGTGCCGCAAGAGCGTGAAAAGACGAGGAAAGAAGCTGGAAGGGCAAGCAGAGCAGGGACCATACCACAAAGGAGCTGAGAGAGGGGGTTGGAGATGGTTGGAACCCCCCGCAACCTCAAAGGACCGGGAATGCTGATGCAGGTCTGCTACCTAAGATGGCGGCCGCGAGAGGAAGGCCTCGATTCCTGAGTGCGGTCCGAGACAGCTGCTGCTGAGGAGGTGCTGAACGCGGATTGCCGAAGAGCGGCTGTGAGGAGGAGCACCGTCCTCGGGAGTACACAGGGGTGTGATCACCTGGAGCTGCCACTCCGGATTCATAGGCGGTCTGCAGCTCCACGCCAAGACCCCGACAAAACTTCACACCCCTGTGAAGTGCTGCGGATCGCAGAAGCGACTGATAAGCTGAATGCAGATGGGACGCTGAGAGGTCCACTCCGGTATATGCCATGACATGGGCCGACGCCCGATGACAAGACTAGCGACATGAGGCGGCTCTTTGGCGTGGCGTGATCGGACCGAGTGAGGACGCAGATAGATCGGTCAAAGAAGAAAGGCGGCATCCTAGGATCGCACAGAGTAGCTCTCAGGGCAACAACGAGCAGTCATTTACTGGTACTAACACACCTGACTGGCACTCCCGTCCTTGCATTGCTACTACAGTGCTACTGTACAGGGCCCCATCCGACTATTGATTTTTGGGGGGTGCGGATGGCACATAGAAAGGGACCACGGGAAAAAGGAGGGCTCGTGAGCCACTGACTCCCTGTCTGAGAAAGGTGAAGAACTTTTGGGGGTGTTAGACGAGCCACCAGTATAGGACACATCCGACCGTGAACGGCCATTTTAGACGCGGATGCGGAGTCCCAGATTGAACGCACCTGGAATACCGTAACGACCTACCACCGGGTTCCAGCGGCAGGTATAGCGCTGTTGCAAAGAGACCATGGCTGGTGCGAAGAGATAAGTGATGAGAAGAGAATATGGTCTGACCCACGTGTATCCTGGAAGCCTGAAAGGAGATCGCCCTACTGACGGTGGAGCGGTGGGAGAAGCCGAGGATCGCGGACGATCCCTGAAGTGGTATGCACGAGCTGAAGGGAGGACTTGGTCGTCGCAGAAACCTATCTGGAGAGATACCGAACTGGCATTCAAAAAAGGACAGGCGAACTGCACGCAAGTGTAACGGAAACGGTGATTTTGGCGACCAAGATGGCCGCGAATAGCCGAGAGATGAAAATGAAACAGGAGCAAGATCAGGCGAAAGGGCTCGAAACAGACCGGAATGCCCAAACCGACCCAGAGGGAACGGCACAGAAGCAAAGACTGAATAAACGGTTGGATGGGATACTAGAAGCCATAACAGCGACCAAGGAGTCCCTACATCAGGATATTGCGCAGGTCGCCACGGGACTGGGTCTCTTGGGGGCGGATCACTCAAAGTTAGCAGATAGAGTGAAAGAAAATGAACTACTGCTTCAGGAACTCAAGCCTGCGGTGGTAACAGCAGAGCATAAGTTAAATGATATACTCGATCGCTTGGCGACACTGGAAAAGAGGGCAGAAGATTCCGAAAGCCGTAATCGGAGGAACAACGTACGGGTAGTAGGTCTGCCCGAAAAATCTGACGGGTATGACGCAGTCGCTCACATGGAGAACTGGTTCAAGACGGTCTTGGCCCCAGAGGGCCTGTCCCTCTTCTTTTCTTTGGAGTGGGCGCATAGGGTTCCAGCCCGACCGCCTTTACTGGGCCGCCCACCTCGACCAGTGGTGGTCAAGATATTGCATTTCAAAGACAGAGATCTGTTGATACAGAGAGCGCATTCGACGGGTCCTTTCCAGGTGGACAACAGTGCGGTCACGATCTTTCCGGACTATACACAGGAAGTCCAAAAACGTAGGGCCTCTTACTTGGCTGTGAAAAAATAACTGAGGGATGAAGGTATACAATATTCCTTGCTCTTCCCTGCTAAGTTGCGAGTGATTATGGACGGGCCGACACACTTCTTTCAGACTCCCGAAGAAACATGGTCTTGGCTTGAATCATATAGGGCTGGCACAGACCGCAGAGGTGGAGGGGACAGAGAAAGGCAGAAACCTGTCCAGGTGCGCAAATCGCAACGCATCCGCAAGCGCAACTAACTCAAGAAGACGATGCAGGATGGCCAAATGGCAGCGGACAGAAAAGGGGCTCTGGTGGCGACAGCAGTGATAACAGGCTCACAACAAGAAGGGCAGTCAGTGGGCTCGGAATCTGAAGATGGAGGAGGGAAATCTGTGGGAGACCTCTCAGACGCAGACAGAGCTGGAGGGCCATTGGTCACCCCCAAACGGCAGATGGGATTTTTAATGAGTGACAACCCTGGGGGTGGACCTCTGATAACTGGCTCTGGTGGGATTGTTGACCCTGGTAAACTACAGAGCAGCAGGTAATGTGACGGACCATTATATCGGATCTTGGGCTCGGGGTGAGGGCGCGGCCCGCCCCCGGTTGGCCCTGAACCACCCTCCTATTGCCCTTAAGGCCATCTGTAGTGGCGACTACAGAATAGAAGAATGTGTTCTGTGTTGGAAGTTTGAATGGGGATTGATAATGTGTTTTTAGGTCCTGTTCTGGGGAGGGGGGTTGTGGGAGTTTTTAGGGGAGTTTTGAGTGTGGGGTTGTGCTGCAATGATGTGGGCAGTCGGGAGATACTGTTGGGGCGGATGAGGGATGGCTACAATGGGGACATTACCTAATTTGAAATGTCTCACATAGAACGTCCGTGGACTTCGCACCATGTCAAGGCGTTATAAGGTACATGCATATTTGGTGAGGCGTGGCATTCAGATAGCGCTGCTGCAAGAAACTCATCTCACCAAGCAGGAATGTAATGCTCTGCAGAGGAGGTGGCATGGCCAGGTTTTTGGCACGACCTACTCGGCATTTGCCAGGGGAGCGTTGGTATGGGTGAGAGCGGGAGTCCCTTTTCAGGCCACGAACCATCTGGTAGGCCTGAAGGTAGATTTGTAGCGGTGGAGGGGAGGCTATACAGCCGTGATGTGGTTTTATGTAGTGTGTATGCTCCCAATATGGACCAGGCCCGCTTTTTTGATGGATTAACTGGTTCGTTGGCGCCATTTTGGCAGGACCTATAATACAGGGGGGACTTCAACTTCATTACAGATGTTTTGTTGGATAGATCACACCCACCACTGACCGACTCCCCAGGGCGCAGACTAGCTAAACATAGGAGGACTGGCAAGAGAGATGGGGCCTTATTGACGTATGGCGAGAGCAACATCCTGACTTTAGGGACTATTCCTTTTTCTCGGCAATACATGCTTTACATGTGCGAATAGATTCTATACTATGTAATGGACCGATAGCTGCCATGACGACACACACAGAATATTTAACTAGAACCATATCAGATCATAATCCTTTGTTGATATCTGTTCAGTGGCAGCGAGTGAGATCAGCCGTTCCCACCTGGAGGTTGCGGCCTGATACATTGGAGGACCAGGTGTTCAGTGATACTGTCCATCAGAGTATTGAGCAATATTTTTGCAAAAATGGAGGTACGGCCACTACCAGGTCAGTGGAATGGGATGCCCTGAAGGTGGTGGTGAGGGTCCTCTGCATTGGTAGGTTTTTGAATGAGAGAACTACAGTCCTGGCTGATGTGGGGAAAGCGGCAAGTGCACTGAGGGATCTAGAACAGCAAAGGCCTGAGTGACTGGAATTACAGACCCGGCTGTAGGAAGCGAAGGAACTGGTTGCGATAGAAATGGAACTATTGCGGTGTTATGACTATAAGTTGTATACTACCAAGGTGCATGCAGAAGGGGGCAAGGTGGGTACGCTGCTGGCGAAACTTGCGAATCCGGAACCTAGAGAGAGCCCAATCATGAGCATACGGGAGGTGACGGGAGAGGTGGTCTATTCGCAGGCTGCGGTCTTGTCGTGCTTCTTGAATTATTACACGGCTTTATATGAGAGTCAATTGGATGCCAAAGCCTTTGATATTGAGAACTATCTGGCGGGCGTTTAACTCCCGGTGCTAGATGAGGATAGTGTGAAGGAATTGGGCTGTGACATCACGATATCGGAGATTAGGGTAGCCATCAAGCAGATGGCTAGGAACAAGACGCCGTGGGTTGATGGTCTACCGATCGAATTCTATGCGAAATAAATCGATGTCTTGGCACCCAGGCTGTTAGAGGTATACTCTGAAGCCTTAGAGCTGGGGCGTCTACCTCAATCGATGAGGGAGGCGCTGGTGGTCCCGTTGCTGAAGCCTGGTAGGGAGGCTACCGACGTCACATCTTATAGACCGCTATCCATGCTGATGGTGGACTACAAAATTCTAAGCCGTATTTTGGCCACACATGACCACATTAATTCACACAGACCAAGCCGGGTTCATTCCTACTAGGAACAGCTCAAGTAATATCCGTCCTCTAATCCGAGTACTAGAGAGCCAACTGGAGCCAGACCAAATGCCAGCAGTGTTGTCTGTTGATATCGAGAAAGCTTTTGACAGCCTAGAATGGACGTACCTTGATAAAGTACTGGAGAAGTTCAGCTTAGGTGAAAGATTCGGGTGCTGGACGAGGGTTCTCTACTCTTTCCCGATGGCCAGGGTGAGATTGGGTCCTGTGATATCCCCCGACTACCCGGTTCGTAGGGGGACGAGGCAGGGATGCTAACTCTCTCCACTGTTATTTGCGCTAGCAATAGAGCCACTAGCGGCTCAGGCCCGTTTTGGGGGGTGTACAATGGGATCGTAAATGGTAGGGAGTCACATCATATCTCATTGTATGCGGACGATTTGTTGCTGTACCTGGAGGATACAGGAACGGCGCTAGAGGGTGCAGCTGTAATGCTGTTGAGTTTTGGAAGACTATCGGGCCTTAAGGTAAATTGGAATAAGACATGTGTTTTTCCGTTGCGGATTAATATGCCCCGTCCGCCTCTGACAGTAGATGTTATCTGGGAAGGATCATGCTTTACTTATTTAGGGGTCCGCATATATCACAAGGCTACAGATATGCTAGAAGGAAACATAGGACGCTGTATTTGGTCTCTGAAGGTGTGCATGACCTTCTGGGCATCCCTCCCCCTCTCGGTGCAGGGCCGGGTGGCACTGCTAAAGATGGTGGCTTTGCCCCGGTTTCTCTACTATTTTCGCACATTGCCGGTGTGGATCACCCAGCGGGCTTTTAAAGAATTGAGAAAGATGACGATGGATTTCCTTTGGGGACATGGGAGGCGTAGGGTGGCACTTAATAAGTTGATGAGACCCAAACTTGAAGGGGGAATGGCTGTACCTGATTTCGAGTTATATTATATGGCGGCACAACTACAGATACTAACACAAAACATTGCTAAAGAGTTTAGAGGTCCGAACCAAGACAGAGGGACAGACATTCAGAGACATATCCTATCATATATAATCATGCAACAGAAGTTAGAGTTAAGGGGCTTAACCATGGAGGAGAGGACTCTGCGATTATGCTGGAATAGGAGCTTAACCCCTTGTATGCTCATGACGGAGCCGCTCCGTCATGAGTCGCGGTTGCGCTGTGCTCATGACGGAGCGGTTCCATCATGGCCCTGCCGCCGCGCCTGCGCGGCGCATTCTATTGAGCGGGTGGGGCCATGACGGAACCGCTCCGTCATGAGCACAGCGCAACCGCGGCTCGTGACGGAGCGGCTCCGTCACGAGCATGTGAGCGCCGCTCGGCCCCCCCTAGCGCTGCGGCGGCAATTCCGGTTAAAGAGAGCGAAGGCAGCGCACCCGTATGCACCTGAGATCCCCCTGGGGATGCTGACAGCACTGCCACATTGGGGAGACTGGTCTCCTTTACTGGAATGGGAGGATTTCGGCCTTCAGGTGGTGGGAGACCTGTATATTGATGGGGTGTTGGTGCCTTTTAGATTTCTGGTAGGAGTTGATTGTTTTGCAGAGGCGTATACCTGTGAATCCAATTCAGTTTAAGTTTTTTCCTGATCGATGTCCAAATTTTAAACGCACCCAGCAAAACCTTTAATTCACTCTTTTAAAGTAAGCAAAATCAATATGCCACATCAAGCAGCCCTGGGCCTCGCCCCCAAGCAGTAAGCTGTAGATGGAGGGGTAGGATCCATCTAGAGCATTGGGTGATCCTTTCCCCAACAGCTCTGTCATCTGCTGAAAGTTTGCAGCCCAATAAAATATCTGAATATCCGGGACCGGCCATCCACCCTAATCCTTGGGAAGGCCATGTACTTCAGTGCTCTACGCGGGCGCTTCCCAGCCCATAAAAATTTAGAAATAGCTTGGTTAAAGGCAGAGAACCTAGTTTTATTAACTTCCAATGGGATGGATCTAAAAAAGTATAAAATTCTAGGCAGAAGCAGCATCTTAATAACGTTACACCTACCCAGCAACGTCAAGTGTAAACTGTTCATTCTGTTTAAATCGGATTTGGTCTTAAGTAACAAGGGCGCCAGGTTGGCATGCACAATGTCATCCACGTTAGCAGAGATTTCCACCCCTAGATATTTAGCCTTTTCTGTGACCCTACTATCGACCAAGTCTGCCCGAGGGCATTTAACGATCGTTGTCTTGTCCCTATTCAGTAAGTAGCCTGAGACTACGTCAAATCTTTGGGCCTCTCTTTTCAACTACCTCATTGCATCCTCAGGATTAGTTGTTGTTATGGCAAGGTCATCTGCGTATGCTAAGATCTTGGACTCCCCCCCGAGGTTTGAACTGCCCGAATGTCTTTGTTCTCCACAATTATCCTAATCAAAGGGTCTATATATAATGCAAATAATAGTGGAGAACAAGGACACCCTTGCCGCGACCCACGTGTAATTTTTATTGAATCCGATGAGGCACCCATCACATTGTTTCTAGCCTCGGTGGTTTTGATACATGCAGCCTATTGCATTAATGTAATTCTACCCAGCCCCTGCCCAGAGAAAGAGCCAGGAGACCCTATCGAGAGCCTTCTCTGCGTCGAGAAAAATGGCCGAGATAGGATCTCCTAACACTCCAGCAAGGTCAAACAACGTGTTTATCCTTCTGATATGGTCTGTAGTCCTCCTGCCTGGTACAAAACCATGCTGGAATGGAGAGACTAACTTCCCTATGACTGCAGATAACCTATTTGCCAGAATTTTTTTATATAACTTTACATCGCTATTAGGCAGGGTTTTAGGCTGGTAAGATCCCAGTTCTGCTTGCCTTTTTTTTGGGAATACAATATTATTGGCCCCTTTCCAAGACTCTGGCGTAGCCTGATCCCGTTGAGCGCTTCGGAAAACTTCCAACATCAAGCCCAGAATCTGTTTTTTAAATTTTTTATAAAATTCCCCTGGAATTAAATCCTGGCCTGAGGCTTTGCCTGAGAGGGAAAGATCTATGGCTATTGACAGTTCTTCCAAAGAAATCGGCTCATCTATTCTCTCTCTATATTCTGTAGGGAGCTGACCCAGGGCCACCCCGATAAGTAATCCTGAATTTCCAGGCTCCCACCCTGAATGTCTTCGGTATACAATTTTTGGTAAAACTTCTGAAAAGCAGTGATAATAGCCTTCGTCTCAGGCACCAGTCCCACATCCGGATCCCTGATTTCTCTTATTCTGGCGTGCATTGTTTTCTCCCTGGTGCGTGTTGCTAAAAGCTGCCCTACTCTCTCACTGCTCTCATGAGCACGGGTTTTCCACGCCACGTATTTACCAGCTGCTTTTTTAGATGAAAGTTGCATGATAGTGGATCTGGCAACTGTAACTTTTAGCTGGCTAGCCTCTGAATCTCCTCCAGCTGATAGTACCTCTATCAAATGCGACTCTGCCGCACCAAGATCCTCATATAATGCTTGCATCAGGCTTCTCTCTTGTCTCAGTGAGTCCCACCCAAACCTGTTTGATTCTCCTCTCACCCATGCTTTAAATGTGTCCCACACGTTACTTAGGTTGGTGCTACCATAATTCACTTCAATAAAGCTGGGAATCCACTCGCCAATCTGCCGGATGTACTCTGTGTCGCTTAAAAAAGCCCTATTAAGAGAGGGAGCTGAATATCCAGCTCAATATTTATAAACAAAATGAATCCTTTTAACAAAAAAGGGAAAAAGTGTCCCTACGATGGTTGGGAACACCCTCGTTGTCACCAGGGGGTTGTGATCTGACATAACCTTAGGGTCAATAGTAATTTTTGAGGCAAGCTCCTGCGAGACAAGAAAATAATCTAGCCTAGCGTATACCCTGTGTGGAGAGGAAAAATATGTGTATCGTAAATCGGCCCCCCTTTTCAAGGCCCATACATCCTCTAACCCATGTAGTGCCTGCAATTGAGACAATGATTTAAACACTTTGGGCTTCCTGCCCTGATAGAGAGTTTTCCCGGTAGCCACTTGGCAATTCAAATTAATATTTAGATCTCCACAGAAGATCAGAGGTAAAGTCCAGCCTACTAATTCAGTTCTGAGCCAGTCAAACAAAGCTGGGTCATCCAGTACCGATTCATATACTGAGCAGAGGGTAAACATTTTATTTTCAATACACCCTTGAACAATCCCCCATCTGCCCAAGCTGTCAGACAGGCATCGAGGAAAGGTAAAAAAGCTGTTCGTCCCATTCCGATCCAAAATAGCCTTTGTGCAGGTTTCTTGTGTTGTGTTAGCTAAAATATGGTACCCAGACATCTCCAGAAGCCTTTTCCTGCTTACCTTAATATGAGTTTCCTGGAGGCATAGAACATCCGCTCTTAAAAACTGAACGTCAAGACCAACCCACCTCCTCTTTTGAGGATCATTTAGGCCACAAATATTAACCGAGGCTATTCTGATTTTCTTCATTACAAAAAAAGAATAAGGTCAAAAGCATACCAGTCAGCCACATGTAGAATTGTGCAACCCAATAAACCATGAACACACTACTTCCCCCATGGATCTGGAGAGATAAGAGAGCGATGTCTCCATCTCCTCTCTACAGTGGAATGACAAAAGTCAGAGCAAACGAAAAAGGAATGTGCTGCTGCAGATCTTCTTGCATCTGGCCTGGCTTTCTGGAAAATAGCTTGGCGTAAGAGAAAGTTACCAAAAAAAATGAATATAGCTCTGGGCTTTTCTTCTTGACCTGTCTTTTCTTGAGAATTAAGGGAAATCTATGCACCCTTTGCACTTCTGCGTCCCAGTTCCAGTGAGCTAGCTCCGGGAAGGCGTCTATCGCAGAAGCTTCAAGACAAACCCACAAATATTATCGCCTTCCTCTTTCTCCGCAATTCCTAGTAAACGCAGGTTGTTTCGAAGTTGTCTATTTTCAAAATCCTCCAGCTTCCAGAGGACATCAGTCATTCTGTTCTCGTTAGACGTAGACTGTTTATCAGAGTTTTCCACACTTGCCTTCAATTGAACTATGCGCTCCTCAAGCGCGATGGTGCGTTCATTAATCTCTGAGCAAGCTTTATTAACTTTGCGGACAGCGCCTTGAAGTTTCCTGGTTGCCATGTGGGCCCTCTTGTGTTCCTGTGGGGCCTCCATCTGTATTTGTTTTAATGTGGCATAAATCAATTCCATATATGGTTGCCCCCTTGAGCCCCTGAAGCGCAATCAGTACCATTTGTGGCACCCTGGCCTGGTATGGGTTCTGTCTCTAATGCTCCTTCTAGACGTGAAGCGGAGTAATTCCATCTCAGCTGGCTAGGCTGGCTGCCATCAGTAGTAAAGCCTTGATCTTTACCAAGTCTCTTGAGCTTTTCTTTTTGCTGCGGAAGGGAATGCGCCTCTGTGTGTCAGGCTTCAGAAAAGGGCTTCCGCTGTCTGAGGAATTTCCATCTAAGCTGTTTTCCCGGCTACCCTCAGAGATGTCGGATTCATCGGTCACTGAGTAAAAGTTATCCACCTCGGGGGTCACAGCCCCTTCTGCTAAACCCAGACCAGGTAAATCATGTATTTCTTTTGCAGGACTAAGTGGAGACCTGCTGTCCTCAGCCCCTGATTGCACCCCGACCTCCACTTGAAGCTCCTCCATGTCTTGACTTTTTAGCACATTACTTGCGTTCGGAGGCGCACTAGTGAAAATGTTGGCCAGTTCAGTAGTGAGGCCATTAATCTCATCTACCCCTGCAGAAGCGCTTTCAGGCCTCCCAGGACTGTTTACCAGACTCTTTTGCATTTCCTTGCCCTCATTCGGCTTCTTTCTCCCACCAGTGTCTTTGATCATTTTAACATTGACATTGGTTGTGCTTTTACCTTTACTGTGGGGGAATCTTATGTCTGCTGGAGCTATCGAGGAAGAAGCAAGATTGGATCCTTTACCGGCAAACATCACCCACACAGTAGGCTCCTTAGCGCGAGCTCCTCTCTCCGACTTCTACTCGCTAGCTCCGCTCGCCATCATCCTTCCTCCCTGAGAGCCTTCCCTGCGCAGGCCAGGCTGAAGTGCATCTGTGTTGGAATCCAGGGATTTGCAATCAACGGCGCGACGAGTCATGGATGCCGGCCCGGTTCCTCCGGTCTCGTTTGTGTCTTTTCCCACCGACTTCCCCTTTGGAGGCATTCCAGGAGAGATGCAGGCAACGCCGTGACAACTTGCAGAGTCTTTCGCCCCCAAATCCCACACAAAGTATCGTCGCTCCCCACGTCTGTCAGCAGATGTAACAGAGGGAAAGGCTCTCCGCGCTCTCAGTGCTTGTGTTGCGAGGGACAGTGCCACAGAGAAAAGACACGTCTGCATCAGCATTGCGCAAAAACTACACTCCACGCTGTTACTTGAAGCGTAAAAGGCCATTTATTAGGACAAGGTTGCAATCATTTAGACTTATTAACAGTACATCAATGCATGAAAAATGCATTTCCATAATCATTTAGACTTATTAACAGTACATCAATGCATGAAATATACATTTCCATCCCATACCCACGCATTCGCCATTCTGCCTTTCTAAAACCATCTCACCTGTTTGACTCTTCACCCATTCACTCGATAACCTCCTTCCTTTCCCCATTCTCACCTTCACTTGCCCTCCAAGCATCCTCTGTTGACTTTGCCTTTACTGCTCATTGCCTCCCATGCCCCACTATCAGTCACCTGTGTACCGTTTTCCCCCCACCCGAGGGGTGGATCTGCCCGTATGTGAATCCCCACCCCTCCAAAGTACCGTACCGCCTCTGCTCTGCAACCTGCCCTAAACTGGCACCCCAGCCCTTAAACCACCCCCGGTCCTTCCCTAAAACCTGCAGGGTGGGCGGGTGGACAAAATTAAAACACCCTCCCGGTGGTGCTCAGGTGTCAGGAAGAGGCTGGATCTTCCTCTCCTGACACCTTATATGCCCTCCCCAATCCCACCCCTTCCTTTAGCCCCTGTAGTCCCGCCCTCCACCTTGTCCTTCCGTATTGCGCGAAAACCCCGGGGGAAGACTGGTCTGCGACCTTCGCTTCCCCCGGGGGCCGCATCGCGCAATAACTACACTCCACGCTGTTACTTGAAGCGTAAAATGCCATTTATTAGGACAAGGTTGCAATCATTTAGACTTATTAACAGTACATCAATGCATGAAATATATATGTCCATAATCATTTAGACTTATTAACAGTACATCAATAGTTAGGAACGTCCCCGGAACAAACCCCACCATGAAAGTTGTTCGCAATGCAGTGATATTCCATCACTCCCACCTGTGCCTGTGTGTCGGGCAAGCAAACCCCGCCTAGGGCCATCCCCAGCCGGAAATCAGCACCTCCCCACAATGCAGTGAACAGCCATCCACCACCTGGACCAACGCCCGAATAGACCAGCCACTTGTTCGGTCCCCATCCTGTGAACCGAAAAAACTGTCCCCCCCCCCCGTGGCGAACGGCCATCCACCACCTGGCCTGCCTCCACCACCCGTACTTATGTCCAGCAGGACAAGTGACCGCTCCGGACCACTCAATTGTCCATCCAATGTCTCCCCCCTTCCTGAGGTGAATGACCATCCACCCCTTTTGCCACCATCCACTGCCCCTCCGGCAGCCAATGAACTATTCTGACCGCCCCTGGCCCATAAAAGGAGTCCCCCTCCCAAAAGCCGAGTAACATGCAAGTATATGCCCCCCCATATGTAAGTGCCTCACTTCTGTAAAGAATGAGTAACCTTAGAAGCTCCTGAAGACAAAGAAGCATTCAAGAGTGTCACGCGAACTTCAGATGCTCAAGTGATGCCAATGAAAACAACTTTGTACTTAGGTAAGCATGAAAAATCCCCGCCTGTTTCCCTCACTTCATCCTGTATATCTACGCGTGTCATACATTTGCCCCCCCTCGCGGTGAACGACCGTCCACCACATGTCCTTGGCTCACAAAACCACCAACCGGCCCGGGCCATTCATTAGGCACCCAAGGTGTCCCCCCACTATTGTCGAGGTGAACGACCATCCACCCCATGCCCACCATCCTTTGCCTCCCTTGGCAAACAATAGCATCCGTAGACCACTCACGGTCCATAAAAGGAATCCCCAAGCAAACCAAATCGATCTTTGTTAAGAACCAAAATCCTGCACGGTCAGCCACACCTCATCTCTCATCTCCCCATGCGTCGGATAATGTACTTTGGCTCCCACCACACTTAGTGAAGGACCATTCGCCAATCCGTGCCTGCATTCCGTACCCAAAATGGACTCTGGCCAAATCCCGACCATGCTAGGCGCCCCCCCGTGGACGACCATCCACTGCATGTACCATTACCCCCATGTACGTGAGCAACAATCCCCCACCATTCTTGAACCATGACAGGCGGCTCCCTTAGACCAAAGGCCCCCATCATCAAAGTCACACCGGACCGTCCCATTCACCCAAAGAGTCATGTCTTGGACCTCCAAATCCTCAGCCGACCAAACTGTCTCACCCAAGCACAAGCCCTGCGCCCGACCAGGACGCCCCATGTTCCGTTCCTTGGAAACACCTCCCCTGCCAAGCACCTCAGGATATTGCCAGCCTGACACATCCCAGCAACATCTCCCCTGCATGTGTCCTCCAAGCAGGGCAACCTTACATCCCCTGCGCCGTACGGCAAACGTAATGGCACCAACCCCTTCCCAATGTCCTTTGCCCAGTCTCCTACCGTCCACCACCCAATCCTCGGGGAACCTGACCCAAAAACGTCCACACCCCCGCTAGCGCACCTCTTGTGTTGAACCCCCCCCCCCCCCCTCCAGGTGACAGCCTTGGCTCCCATTCTACTTCCCGACCCCCTGGTAGAAAAGAAGAATTAGCCCTGCAAGAAATACATGGTGTTCCCCCAGCCCCCTTATGGCTTATCCAAGTAAAGTAAGGAAGCAGATATGAAAGTCGGTGCCAACGTCAAGTAGAGAGCAGACCCGGTCAAGACTCCCAGAATCATGTACAAGACAATCTTACAATTCCTACAGACTAACTTCTATATTCTAGAGATATGCTACCCCACAGGCCGCCAGCCTAAAACACCGCTGCAAAGCAAAAGCCCACACCCCCAGTACCCCCATCGCCACAGACACCTCACTGTATATCCTCCGCCCCGAGAGCCCTCCCCCCCAGGACCCACCCAGTGACCACAGCCGTCGCGGCCCACCCACGCATCCAAGAAACCACACACCTCTGCCAGGCAATCCCGCCAAAGCACAGCCTGATTACGCACCAGGCCAAAGACCAGGAGAAATGACCCCCCGTTTGCTGAAAAAACCTCTACTGCACTCCAAACCTCCTCCATTCACGGTCCACTGCGACCTTTCCTCACAAGCCCTTGCCCCCGAACAGACCGACACCAATACGCCGCTACACCCGGCCCCCAGTGCCCTCCTGTCCGGGCACACTTCCGTCATAACTACCGCCCCCCCGCTCCCAACAGCCTGAGCCCCAATTTTGCACTACAAACTGCTCCGTCGCAATCCCAACCTAATCTCCCTACAGCACCTTCCAACCCGCAGCCATCTATGAGCCACACACTCCACCTTCCCGGCGAGCAGTACCAAACCCCAGGTCAAAATGAAAACAAACTCACATAGACCTCAGCACACAGCGGCCTGATACCTCTCCACCTGTTACAGCACCCCGCCCCCACCTCCAGGAAATTCCACACTACCGCCAAAACACACCTCCCCTCAAACCCTCCTGCAAAAACAGCACCCCTGCCGTACCGAAGAAATCACACGCTCGTAACCCAACGACGCTCACCCCACGAGAACCCCCGCGCAGCCCCCCTACGACCTGTATAGGCTGACATAGGCTGTGCAGTTCCTCCTGCACTCCGTTCATGAGACACCCCCAAACCCCATAAATGCCATGCCACCAAATCCTGAAAACTAAAAACCTCTGAACCTCCGGCATAGCCCTTCACAACCATCCCCCTGCCCGTGCGTGAGCAGCCCCCCCAACCAGCCCCCCCTTTGCGCATCCGCTAAGTCAAGATGTGAAGAAGTCCTCCACCTACATGGTACACCCAAACCTGGCCACCACCCCAGGAGCATTTAGCCCCCACCTCTACTTTCTCCACTCCAATCTTGCGCCCACGTGACCCGCCACGCCGGTCCGCCCGTCATGGGGAGGGCAGCGTTGTATCTTGGGAGCACTCTCCCCGGTATAAACATCCAACCCCGGAGCCCCATCAACCCGAAAACCAATGTCACGCCACCAAATGACCAAATGGCCATCCCTGTAAACCCCGTTGCTGTAGTATCCACTGTGAGGCTCGCCACCCACACTGGGCCCCATCATTACTCCTTCCAGCAGCAGCACTGGCATCCCCCAGGACACTCCCACGCCTGCAGCGCCCTGCATCAGAAGCGCCATGATCCCCGCATATCTTTCCCCTTCTCCAGGCCCCAGCCGCAAACGTGTACCTAAGAGTTGCTCCAGTACAACGCCCCTCTGCTCTTGGGCACCATGCCCATCTCGGCTGTGCCCGCAGAACCCCCAGCACTTCGATTATGACAAACATACCGACTCTCACACCGCACAAACTGAACAGGTCACACCGTACATATTTAAACATTGGCTGGATAAAACATTGCATTGGACGCTGCGCGAATCCCCCGACGGAGGGCAGGCTGCCGACAACCCCCCTACTGCTTCGGACCAGCGTTAGGAGGCCGTAGTGCGCCCCGCTGGTGTCACACCCGCTGCCGAGCTGGACCGCCATCCTCAGTTCGCCTCCCCCACCCGGTTGCCAGAATGAGGTGGGCCCAAACACCACCGGGCCTCGTGCCGTCATGGCCGTCCCTCACACGTGTCCCTGATACCCTACGCAGTGCCGCCTACCAACTCCCCAGGGGCCCGGTCCCGCCCCCCCCCAGCTATCAGCATTGCCCAGTGACCAACCAGTATAGCGCAGGCTCCCTGTAGGGACGGGCCCACACCCCCACCATGCTGCAGCAAAAAGGGGGGGGGGATAGTGGGCCAGCGAGACCACCGCCAGCTCCTGGCGACGTCGTCAACATGTGACGCACCGCCCGACTGCCTCACCCCTGTTGGTAAATGTCCGCCAAAACTGAGGCCCGCCTGTCTGCAGTAAGGAAGGGGTGCCACCGAAAGGCCAGAAGCAGCTATGGCCAAAACCCCACCCCAATGACAAAGTGGGGCCGGGTCCCGACCACCCTCCCCCCCCCCAGGCACCCCACAGCAAGCCCCCTCCCCCGGGACTGCAGGCAAAGCCAGGGCACCCGCCCTCCCCACCCCCGCTGCGGGCCCCCATCAGCCTCGCACCGGACACATGCCCCCCCCACCCCTCGCGGATGCCAGCAGCGCCCCATGAACCCCGGGAAAGCCTCAGGGGAAGAAAAAGCAGATGCGCGTGGCGCAGGGCCCCACTCGCTCCCCGACAGGGAAAACCCCTCTCTATCAGCCCCCCCCGACGCACAGAGTAGCAGTAAGGCCGCAGACCAAAACCCCGCCGCCGCGCCCGGCGATGCCCACACACGTGCACCACTTACTACTCGGGGAGACCCCCCATTGAGGCCAGGGCCGCGCCTGATGGACACGCCCGCCACGGCCTCTCCGCTCGGCCAGTTCGAGCACCGCACTCTCCTCGGGGTGAAAAACCCCAGCCATGCCGAAAGACTCCCCAGGGCATCTCCTCTTAGCCGCAGGACAAAATACTAACGCTAACCATACAGCCGATCGACAGATCGGCCCCTATTCAAAAATACCCTACAGCTCAACAAAATTAAAACACCCTCCCGGTGGTGCTCAGGCGTCAGGAAGAGGCCGGATCTTCCTCTCCTGACACCTTATATGCCCTCCCCAATCCCACCCCTTCCTTAAGCCCCTGTAGTCCCGCCCTCTACCTTGTCCTTCCGTATTGTGCGAAAACCCCGGGGGAAGACTGGGCTGCGACCTTCGCTTCCCCCGGGGGCCGCATCAGCCCGGAGCAAAGCAACACCAGCAGAGTAAGTAAAGTTTTTATTTTACACTGAGGCCACCAGTGCAAATTTAACGGCGTTTAGGCAGTCATCTTCAGATCGTCGACGGGAGGCAGCTACCCGCAAGAATCACGCAGCTGCCATCTTACCAGCCGGGAGCGCCATATTTTGTGAAGTAACAAACGTCTTCTCCCTGAACCAATGAGGCACCTTTTTCCTTGAAAATAAGTGAGAACTGACTTTGTCACTACCTCATCAGAAATCATGCTTCTGTGTCAGAAGCCACAATTGTTTGCTGTAATGAGAAAGAGGTGCACAGATTTTTCATGTGGCAGGGCTCAGTTGAATGCTTTCACATAACACTGCTTAATACAGGCAATGGCAACTACCAACACTGTAAACCTATATGTATACTTTTTGAATGCATGCATCTCAAAATTATCATGAACCATTAAAATCCACAATATGAATTCATTGGCCAATGCCTATTTCATGTTACTCCTCCAGGGAAGAGGGAACACAGGCTGTAGAAAAGAAACATTGATAATGCATGACACTGGGATGAAAATGTGTTACCTTACATGTAATTCTGAGTTGTTGATTTGGACCCTTGGTATTGCCATAGCTTTGAGTTAAACAAATCAAGCAGGGATTTGACCAGATAAAGTAGTTTAGGTGCAATCCCCATTTCATTCTGGTGTTCAACCCAGTTCATAGGTTGCTCTTAGTTTTATCTGGAGGAAAAAATAAGGAATTGTATTTTCTGGGCGTTGAGTTTTCATTTTACATTAATAATTCAGGTTTGTGTTTCCAATATGTTGGTGGTTAGGGCAGGAAGGGTATCCCTTTTCAAGGTATAATTGTGGTTCACCTGCTAATTGGTGAAGGAAACACTGATTTTCAACAAGATGTGTTTCGATGAAAAGGTTGAACTGGGAGGGTCTAAATACAAAGCCTTTCATCACTCTGAAAGGCTAGATGATGAGCATCTAAGTAAGGGGCATTCACGCGAGGCAGAGAACCAAAGTAAGCTGCTGTACTGTGTTGTGTGAAAGAGAAAGAGCAGAAAAGTGGCATGTCGCCAAAGATATGGCCCAGGTCTGCTCCCTTGTAAAGCTGGATCACTTCTGGCTGCCTAGAGCCAACGCAGGCACAGTACAAAAACAATAATCCCTAAAAAGCAGGCCCTCTTGCACCATGTCACAAAGGGGCCTGTGTTTGCACATGGCAGCCAATTGTGCACCAGTGCAGGGGAAAAGGGCAGGAATGTGCTGTTTCTGATAGATGCAGCTCATTCCTGCCCCTTTCTTTTGCTGTAGTACAGTGCAGCAGGAAGGTCTGTGGTGATTGTGAGAAGTTGGCCTGGTATATGCTGTCCACTAATTAAAGTGGGCACCTTGCACCAGCCCAAACGACCCTTATGATGTATGAGGTCAAAGATAACCTTTAGAAAGCTATCCTAGTGGTAGCTGTGGAGAGCAGCCTTCAGGCTTAATCTTGAAGGAATGTAGAGCAGCTTGTTTCACCAGAACATCACCTCCTATATTGATTAAATGAAAGGAGAACCACACAGTAGTTATATAAAAATATGTATTTATTAATATAACACTCTCTAGTATCCTCTACGTGAGGATAGAACGCAAAGCACACAATACAAGCTCAATAGAACAGTTGTAAGTAGCACAATAAACAGTGGGCTCCAGGGGGAGACTAAACCACACACTAATATAGTGGTATAACAATCACAACTTGAGTCACAACAAGATCTAGAACACATAGAATTGCTAGGACCCCAAGGAACCACCCATGGTGAGTAGATAGGGACCCCACGGAGGACGGGTGTAGTGTGCTAACATGACCGTGGGCTCTGTACAATTCCATGGGGAAGTCGTGGTTGCAGTTTTAAAGTTTAAGGACCCTTCTAGGAGGACTTCGAGCAAACCCTTCGGAACTTAAGAGGTTGGAGAGCCACCCCACCCAGTGGACACTGTAGTACCCGAGTTACCTATCCCTAATGAGCCGGGCGCATGGGTCTGGAGTGGTGTCAGAAACTGCTGTCGTTCTCAACGGAGGGCTGTGAGGAAGTACTGCTGCAGTGAAGGTGAAAAGGGTCCGGAGGAATCCAAGCCTGGATTCTGGAAGGAAGGAACCTGAAAGCAGAGGGGGCAGAGTCTGGGTCACTTCAGAGTGACCAGGGGCTCAGTATACGAATTCCCGCCGATGTCGGGTGCTTCAGGAGCGAAGAAGAGATGCTTCACTCTGCAGCCACGAGGACCAGGAGGCATTGAGGATGACCAGAAGCTGAAGGTGAGCTGTCCCATGAAGGATGTCGAGTGGTGAGGGGTCGGTGTCCGACAGGAGCACCAACAAGCCTTGGCAAAAGCAACCCCTGCAGGAAGGTCAAGCAAGTTGCGGTGTGGACCAGCAAGGTCCGGGGGACTCACCAAGCAAAGGAAAGTCAGGGCACATCTAGAGAAACCAGGAAAGCCCAATAGAAATCAAGATGACCCTCAGGGGGACCCACAGGGCAAAAGACCAGGAGTCGCGAGGGGACCTCGAGCAAGATTGCAAAGTACCAGCCCACGAAGCAGTCGGTGTGAGGAAGCCAGAGTTTTTATGGCAAGTACTGCTCTGGGTCAGGACTACACAAAGCCCAATGCACAAGCTCAATAATTGCCAACAAGCATATGCAACTGCAAATGGACGCGGTGCACAGGGGTTTGAGTTATGCAATCCCCACGAGGGATATTGGCCTCAGAGACTTGCTGAGAGGGTAGATCGACCTCAGGGGGACTTTCAAAACCAAACTCCTGTGATGCTGAGATCTTTGGAGCCTGCAGGAGCTCAGGAGCAGCAGACTGATTAGTTGCATTAAGGTGCCTGCAGTTACAGGAGAGTGACTACTTCTTTCCAAAGGAAATTCTTCGGTTGTCCTTAGTGCACCACAGGTGCTGCACAGAGCCTGTATGGAGCGAGGGTACAGACAAAGCGTTGGACGGAGAGGGAGACGAATGCAGGCCCAATCGCAGTCCAGCGAAGTCCAGAGTGTCCAGACAGTTGTATGTCAGTGGTTTCTTCTTGTAGAATCTTGTCCACATAAAAATTTAAAGTCCTAGAGCCATGTAAGCCCTTTGGTACCCACAGGAGAGGGTTGGACAGATTCGGGGGACCCTCCTGGGGGGGGGGGGTCAGGACATAGGGGTGGTTACAGCCATGTCCTTTGTCCAGTTTCATGCCAGAGCAGGAGCCAATGGCTCCCAGTACTGGTTTGAGCTGGACTATACACAGGGACAACAAATGTGCCCCAGTGCAGACTTTCAGGCACTCTCATAGTGCACCAAACCAGCCCCAATACTCTAAATCCTGTCTGGGAGTTGGTCACACCTCCCTGTGAGAGGATGCCAAACGGTCTACACGTCCGCGCAGCGGGCGCGCCGAAGGCAAGCCCGTCTGCGCCCGTCTGCGCCCGTCTGCGCCCGTCTGCGCCTGGCACGGGCCTAGGGCCAGTCCCCCTGCCCAGTTGACTAATAAGGACCGTGTAAGCTGGACCAGAGAACAGCTTATACAATTAGGATCTGGCTCCTGTGCAGCATCTGTTCGCTGCCCCCCAAGTAACCTAGACGGCCACTCCTTTCATTGTATACATTGCAACCTGACTCTCCCTCCCTGGAGTGAACGCATCCCACCACCACTACCTCCTCGAGCACTTCACGAATATTAAAGGCAGGTCTGGTTAATTGAAGATCTCTCCCCCGCCATGCGAATGAAATCTGGTCTACACTGACCACATACGACTGGGACATATTATTCCTCACGGAGTCTTGGATAAAGGATACTTCAAACCCAGATATCTATTTAGCCACCCCCCCGGACTATCGCTTCATGGGCATCAACCGAGAAGGCAAAACAGGGGGTGGACTCGCCATTATTTTTAAAACTCACCTCAAAATTACCATTAAAAAACTTACAAATATTGGGCTGATTGAAGCCATGTATTTTTCGATTGCTGATGCCGCGGCGGTCTACTTAACCGGCATTCTAGTCTATAACCCACCAAAAGCGTCACCCTCTTCTTTAACGCAGCTGGTCCATCTTATAACAGATCTATCTCTCAAGCACCCGCACTTTATAGTACTAGGTGATTTCAACCTGCATGCCGATGATCCTACTTGCTCCCAGGCCACCCGATTTTTAGATTCTCTACAGAGCTTGAGCCTGACGCAATTAATCCAAGGCCCGACGCATGTTGCGGGCCATACATTGGACCTAATTTTCTCTAATCTCCCGGGTACTATAACCCACCCTCCCCTTCCCCTTACTTGGTCCGACCATTATCTTCTCTCGGTCGACATCCTGTTGCCCCCAGCACCGACCCCGGCGGAGCTTGGAACGGACCATAGGAGAAAATGGCATAAAGTTACTTGCACTGCCCTAGAGCCTGTCTTTCGGTGCTCCCTGGAGCCTCACATAGAGGACATTGATATTTGCGTTACTAAGTTCAACGTGACCTTACTGTCTGCTATCGACGGTATTGCCCCATCCCTACCAGTCTCGTCTGTGAGATCCCGTCCCTCAGCCCCTTGGTTCTCCGCAGCCCTGCGTGAAGAAAAAAGCCGCTGTAAAAAATTAGAACGCAGCTGGAGACTAGCCTATGATCCAGAGGCAAAAAGCATTTATAGAACGGCCTTAAAGAAATTTATTAAACTAAAAAAGTCTGCAATGAGAGAATTTTTTGCCTCCCAAATCAAAAACGCAGACAACTCGGCTAAAACTTTGTTTAATATTGTTAAAGACTTTGTAAAACCTCCTGCCATGACACCTAATAATCTCTCCAGCCAGTCTCTTTGTAATGGGCTATCAGATTTCTTTCAGGAAAAAATCGAGAAAATTTCATCTCCCTTTCCTTCAGTCTCTGCACCTGAAAAATCCCTTTCCCCCGTCTCAAACAGCATGGATTATGCCAACAGCCTCTACGCAGGGGCCCCCCTGTACCAAATTGAACGCCTACAAATAGTTCAGAATGCGGCGGCGAGGCTGATTGGCAACATCCCCTTCCGGCATCCGGTTTCAGCTTATCGCAAAGAGCTTCACTGGCTCCCAATAGCCAGTCGCATCAAGTTCAAAATGCTAACTCTTGCTTTTCGGGCTCTGAACGGAACAGGACCGGAATACTTAAGAAAGAGATTAGTACTATCTCACTCAGTCAGATCCTTACGATCCAATAATCTACGCCTCATTATTGTCCCGCGGTTCCGCCGCTCCAGAATGGGTGGCAGAGCCTTTGCAGTCCTCGCGGCCAAACTTTGGAACAGCCTACCTTTAGACCTCAGATTTGCTCCCTCTGAAGCACTCTTTCGTAGCCGTCTTAAGACATGGCTATTCTCATCTGCATAGGTAGATCTCCTTTTCCTGCTTACAGTCTTAGCGCCGGGACACCCCCGTCGGGGGTAGCCGTGCGCTTTACAAGCTTCATAAATAAATAAATAAATAAACGCCCATTGTGCTGCCTTCCACTGCTCAAGCTTGGCTCAGCGCAGGAGGGCAGAAATGTATCTCGCATCAGCAGCATCCATTTTGTGCTGTCCGGGTAGAGAAGGCTGGCACCAGATAGACCAGTGACCCCACAAAACTTGCTTCTGAAGGGAAGAATCATACCTCCCACACTGGTTACCGGTTTGGAGGTATGATTCCAAGGTGTTTGCTACCAAAAGCCATATGTTTCTATGCAGCCATTGTCGAGATAGCATTTACCGCGAGGTCATAATGTACCTCTACTTACATGTTCGGCTGAGTCACAGACAACCCGAGAGAATGGTCTCTGAAGGCTGCAGAGGGTCTCTTCTCATACAGGGGCACCCTCTCACTAAAAACCCAGCACCTTGCCTTTAGGATTGAAAAGGCCTGCTATAGGGGTGATTTATACGTTTTAAGTGTAGTGAACTATAGATTTAGTGAATCTATATCTAATGTAAGTGGTGCAAGCACCGTCTTACACAGGTTGCAGTAGCCGACCTGTAGTTCCATTTTGAATGGCCTCTCATAGGTGGCATAATACATTCTTCAGCCCATGGGAGGCCTACGGGGTACTTATGCCCTGGGTACAGGGGTACCGTATACTAGGATCTTATAAGGGTAACCCAGTATCCAATCTGGAGCGTACCACAGTACATGTATGTCAATGTAAAGGATAAAGCAGATAGACTGGGGTCCATAATTAGCAGGATCCCAGTCAGACTAGTCAAAAACAGTGCAACTTCAAGCAAAAAGTGGGGGTAACCATAAGAAGCAGATCCTACTTTCCTACAGCGATGACCTATGGCACTGCCAGTGCATCACTATTAATATGGGAGGAAGTGAACCACCAGCAGCACAAGGGGATTGTAAATAAACCCCAAACCGTCTATTGAGGAGGAAGAAGTAGGAGGGTGGAATGAGGAAATGGTCTTTCACAGCCAGGTCAGCCAACTGTCACTCCCTTTTAGATGAAAGTTCGAAAGCAACAGGGCCAAGATTACACCAACAACACCAGTCACAAAATCAACCTCCAATTAGACCTTATGGCCACTACAAGCACAGGCAGATCTGAGAGAGATGCTGTTTACTCCTTCGCTGCTAGGCCTTTTTCCCCCCTGTGCTAAGCCTTTTTTTGGCTATTTGGGGTAGTTCGTGCTTGGGCCCCTGTAACCTTTTGACCACGCCAATTTTGAATAATTTTCTTCCATCATCATGGGGATTCTAAAGGTCTCCAGGGTTTGTGGATTTCCCTTGGAGGGGACCCAGAAATTCACCAAAATACAGCTAGTGTTTGTTTTTTGGGGGGAAACATTGAAAAAGGTGCTGCAAATGAAAGCGCCTGTTTTTTTCCCTGCAAATGGTATCAACAAAGGGTTTTAATGTGCTGAAATCACCATTTCGAAACTTTTAGGGACTGGCAGACTTTTGTCAAAAAACCAACATTTTTTGCACAGTTTTGCCATTTTACTGGGATATAGCCTATTTTTGCTATTTTTTGTGCTTTCAACCTTCTTCAGTGTTAATGATAGAACTAGGTATGAAAGCAATAATGGATCCTGTAAAGCTATACATTTTAGAAAAATAGACAAAAGTCTAAATTAAGAAAGGGGTCATTTGTGTAGATACTTCAGGGTTTCTTTATAGAAACTAACAGTTGAATATTTGGAAAATTTAAAATTAGTTGGAAAAAACAGCCATTTGTGCCAACTTTTTCACAGGTAACTTCTTCTAATCGTGACAGCTGTTTTAAAGCAATATACCGGTACATTCTCTGGACCTTTCTGATTGTAGGGATATATAGGACACATAGGTTCACCAAGAACCCGACGAACCCAGAGCCAGTAACTGAGCATCGTCCTGCAACTTTTTTTATTATGCACAGGGTATATAGCAATAAATTTGGGAAAAATATATACATGGAAAAATTGGTATGAAAGAAACCTATGTATTTCTGAAATTGGAACAAAATATAGAGTTTAGAAACAGTAGATATTTGCAAATTTAAAAAATTGGGAGTGCTCATACTAGCATGAGAATTATAGGTCATTTTTCAAAATGACTTTTTTTTTTACACAATGTCTTTCCTTTGGAAGGCAGATATGCATTGAAAGTCAATAGGTATTAACAGATGCTCTAAAGGTTTGTGTTACCCTAAGTCTCTCGATAAAAATGGTACCTTACTTGTGTGAGTAGGCCTAGTTCCTGCAAAAGAAAACGGCTCAAAACACAACATGGACACACTTTATTTTCACAGTAAAAACTAACCCTTTTTTTGCAAAGTGCCTAGCTGTAGATTTTGAACCCTAGCTCTGTTGGCACCCTAGGGAAACCTAGAAAACCTATACATTTTTTAAAACTAGACACCCAGGACAATATAGGCTGATTTGACTGGCTCTCACCGTGTTCTGTTACCCAGAATCCCTTTCAAACCTAAAGATTTGTCCCAAAAATACATTTACCTTAAAATTCTGTGGTAGAAAGTCCTGCAATCAGCGTGGATCCACAAAATTCCACACACCCCACGTTCCCCTAAGTCATCCGAGAAAAATGGTCCCTTACTTGTGTTGGTAGGCCTAGTGCCCGCGACAGGAAATGGCCCAAAACGCAACGTGGACACACCACATTTTTACAGTGAAAACTGACCCTTTCCAGTGCCTAGCTGTAGATTTTGAACCCTAGCTCTGCTGGCACCTGAGAAAACATAGTAAACCTATACATTGGTGAAAACTAGACACCCAGGGGAATCAGGATGGGATGTCTTGACTGGCTCTCACCAGGTTCTGTTACCCAGAATTCCTTGCAAACCTAAAAATGTGTAAAAAAAACGAACATTTTCCTCACATTTCTGTGTGGGAAGTTCTGAAATCTGCGTAGATCCACAAACTTCCACCCACCCGGCGTTCCGCAAGGTGTTCTGAGAAAAATGGTACCTCACTTGTGTGGGTAGGCCTAGTGCCGGCGACAGGAAACAGATCCAAATGCAACTTGGTCACACCACATTTTTCACGGTGAAAACTGACCCTTTTTTTGCAAAGTGCCTAGCTGTAGATTTTGAACCCTAGCTCTGCCGGCACCTAGGCAACCTAGCAAACCTATCAATTTTTTTAAACTAGACACCCAGGGGAATCCAAGATGAGGTGACTTGACTGGCTCTCACCATGTCTGTTACCCGGAATCCCTTGCAAACCTAAAATGTGTTAAAAAAAGACACATTTTCCTCACATTTCAGTGGTGGAAAGTTCTGGAACCTGTGTGGATCCTCAAAATTCCACCCACCCCGCGTTCCCCAAAGTCTTCCGAGAAAAATGGTATCTCACTTGTGTAGGTGGGTCAAGCACCCGCGACAGGCATGGGCCCAAAATCTAGTGAGGCGACATCAAAATTACCTATCACAAATCAACCTGGTTTTGCAAGGGGGGGTCCCATGAGTTTTTGGCCCAGGGCTCGTCAGTCATCTATGGAAACCTACCAATCCCATACATTTTTAAAAACTAGACACCCTCAATAGTTCAGTGAGGTATGGCTTGCGTGGGTCCCCTAACATTTTCCTACCCAGAATCCCCTGAAAACCTCATAATTAGCTGAACAAATCACTTTTTTCTCGAATTTCTGTGTGGGAAAGTTCTGGTATCTCCGTGGATTCACAAATTTACCCACACCCAGCGTTCCCCCCGTTTCCTGATAAAAATGGTACATCACTTGTGTGGGTAGTATTGTGGATGCAACAGGAAATGACCCAAATCGTACTGTGGAGACTTCAAAATTACCTTTAACAAAACTACCTGGTTTTGGGGTGGGGGCACCTGGGGTTTTGGCCTTGTGCTCAGCGGCCATCTTGGAAAATTACCAAAGCCAAACATTTCTGAAAACTAGACACCCGGGGCAGTCCAATGAGGTATGGCCTGCGTAGGTCCCCCAACGTTTTCCCGAGTAAAATGATACCTCACTTGTGTGGGTGGGGCAAGGGCCTGTGACTGGCAAGAGCCCAAAACATAGGGATTAAGGGTATAGCACAGAGAATACAAAGCGTTACATTTTTTTTTTAAATATGTTTTTTGTCAATCATTTTACTTAGGAGACTGAGGGGAATGTTGTGGGGTAGGACATTTGTGCCGGCATGGTAATTCCATACACAAATATGTGGAAAATGTGTTTTTTTCAGCTACATTTGAGGTTTGCAGGGCATTCTGGGTAGTAAAATGTTGGGTGACCCATGCAAGCCGTACCTCGCTGGATTCCTCCGGGTGTCTAGTTTTCAGAAATGGATTTGGATTTGGATTTGGATTAGTTTTAAAAAAATGTTTGGATTTGGATTTTTTGAAATGTTGGGATTTGGATTTGGTAGTTCCCCAAAATGGCCGCTTATCCCGGTGCCAAAACTCCAGGTGACCCCCCCAAAACCAGGTAGTTTTGTTATAGGTAATTTTGAAGTCTCCAGAGTACTCCATTTCCTGTTGCAGCCACTATGTCTACCCACACAAGTGAGGTACCATTTTTATTTGGAATCCTGGGGGAATGCTGGGAGGGAAGAAATTTGTGGATCCACTAGATTACAGAACTTTCCCACACAGACATTTGAGAAAAAAGTGATGTGGTTGTTTCATCTAAATTTGAGGTTTGCAGGGGATTCTGGGTAGGAAAACGTTTGGAGACCCACGCAAGCCAAACCTCGCTGGATTCCCCCAGGTGTCTAGTTTTCAGAAATGTGTAGGCGTGGTAGGTTTCCCTAGATGGCTGCCGAGCCCGGGGCCAAAAACTCATGGGACCCCCTTGCAAAACCAAGTTGGTTGTCGATAGGTAATTTTGACGTCACCTCAATAGGTTTTTGGCCCTTGCCTGTCATGGGCATTTGACCCACCCAAATGGGTGAGGTACCATTTTTATCGGGAGACATGGGGGAATGCTGGATGGGAGGAAATTTGTGGCTCCATGCAGATTCCAGAACTTTCTCACTCAGAAATTTGAGAAAAAAGTGATTTTTTCAGCTAAATTTGAGGTTTGCTGGGGATTCTGGGTATGAAAATGTTGGGGACCCATGCAACGTAAGTAGTGTGTCTTGAGCACACCTGATAGATAAACTTATTACTCTGTTTTCTCCTTATCAAACGATCTGTGTGCTTCACCTAATTGAGTATAACCTACTTACTCCTTGTGTATAAAGTGAACATGTGGTCAGCTAGCAAAAATGCTAGCTGAAACTTAGGTGCGCACTACCTGTGTAATTATAACAATGTTAATTCATATTACAAAACACATGTGTTTGTATTATTAGTCTTTACAATTTATTTTTACTTTCAATAAATGGAATGGAATGAAATTTAACAAAACTAAACATCACTTTGTAGAACAAATACATATACAATGTAGTATCATGGAAATCATTCAAAAGACAACATATTTTTGAAATTGTAGAAAAACCCAATGCATTTTGGGACTTGTTTGTAGTCCCTTCGTCAGGGGAAACGTTGAAAATCTAAAAATAATATACAAGCACATCAATGAAGACATCAATTACGGACTATGCATTCATTAGCAAACAAGCTACATCTTGTCAGGTTTAAGCTTCCTAAACAATAAGGAAACAGGAGAGCAGAGACCCACCACCACAAAAATAACCACAGTGCTCACCAATACAATAATCCTAATAACTCACTTCAATATGTGAGGGCCAATCCCTCTGTCGCAATGTAAAGTCAATCGATTTTTCAAAAAAAGATTCTCTGAAAAAATTCAAGTTGTTCTATTAACATGGCTTATTGTTAAAAGCGACCGTGTAACCAAAAGTCAACAACATCAAGTCAAAAACTTTATTCGGAAGCATGTAAATCATGTCCATAAAAGTACATACATACAATACATGTTAATAGAAAAAAATACATGTTAATAGAAAATACACTTTACAATCGCAATCCGCAAAAAATACAGTATGATACATATAATGGATCAAATAACACACTTTAAAAAGTTTCTAATAAATAAGTTATTTTAAAATTATTATTATATTAAAAATTCATGCTTTTTCTAGAACTGATTGCCTTGAGTAAATAACTAGCCGTATAAAAACAGATGTCAGGGTGATGCAGATTAAAAAGTAATTTCATTGCCGCTTTGATAGTTCTTGCTCCAAATTTAATAAATAAAGGTTTTAAAAAGAATTTACGATATTCACTATACAGGTTACATATAAGTAAAAAGTGCTCTGTGCTTTGTTCTGAAATGTTGTCGCACCGACATGGACCTATAGGGCGCATCTTAATCTCAGGGAATGCAACCAATAGGTGGACCGTTCCCATCCTCATCCTGGTAAGAACAAACCGATGTTGCCCTTTGGTTACCTGGAGGAGGTAAGGGTGTAGGCCCACAAATTCGTTCAATTGGTTGTAACGTATACAGGTGGTAAGTTTAAGATCATCCGTGGCTCGTCTTTCTGCACAATGATTTAAAAAGATTGATTTCAAACTCTCTTTAGAAAGATCCGAAGCAGAACAGTGATCTAATGTAACGTTTAACCGAAATACATTAGAAAAGGATTCAATTGTGTATTTAATCCATGGGATTTTGAGAAAGTAGTCTAGACGTAGACAATCCTCAATGATAGCCCTATTAAATGAGGTTTCGTCTTTCATCCAGACCGAACGCCATAGTATCAGAGGCCTCAACAATAATAGATCATTTAGATGATGTAGGCCTAATTCATTGTGGACCAAACTATTAGCAGTGGATGTCGGAAGGCACAATAATTTTTTCAGAAATGTATTCTCTTCCACCTGTAGAGGTGCTACCCTGGATGCCCCCCATACCCCTGCTCCATAGAGAGCAGCCGAAAGACACCTAGCTTCAAAGATCGTAAGCATTTCTTTGGGCCTTCTACTACCTAATTTACTTGCAAAAGCAAATATTCCATTGGCGCTCCTGATCATTTTGTCGCGCACCACCTTATGCTCGACATCCCAGCGACCATTTTTGGAAAAGGTGACCCCCAGGTAGCAGAAATTTTCCACACACTGCACCACTTGCCCATCAATAAGATACCTATAGGGTTTTTTAGTTTTAACATTTCTAGCTCCACACTCCATCACATATGTCTTGCTCTTGTTAATGACCAGCTTTCTTTTTTCAATAAAGGCCACAAAGTTGTCCATCAAAAGCTGTAGACCCCGAGGAGTCCTAGAAAGCAACACAGCGTCGTCCGCATAGAGTAACACGGGGATGGTACTTGTGTTTACTCTAGGGGCGTCCGCTGGTGCCTTCTTAAGGATCGAGTCTACTTCATTAATAAACAGAGTGAAAAGCAGGGGGGCCAAAACACACCCTTGTCTAATACCTCTCTTGACCCTGAATTTGTCTGTACATTCGCCCGAAGTCCCATACCGGACACTCGAGCTAAGCCTCTCGTACAAACGGGCCAAGAAATATATAATTTCCCTAGGTGCTCCCATTTCTAGCAAGGTAGTCCATAGTATGGCGTGATCCACCAGGTCAAAAGCGCTGCTCAGATCAGCGAAGCAGAGGTAGAGTGAACCATTTTTTGCTCTGGTGTATTTCCCTTTCAGGAGTTCCAGGTTTAAACATTGTTCAATGCAACCTCTTCCTTTCCTGAACCCATATTGGCAGTCTGTCATTATCTGATTAGACTCTGCCCACTCTTCTAATCGAACGAGGAGTACACGGCTCATGATCTTGACGGACGAATCCAACAATGAAATTGGCCGGTAGTTTTTAACGTTTCCTCGGTCCCCTTTCTTGTGAATGGGAACTATTATTGATTCAGACCAGGTACACGGGATAGTATAGCGAACAGCAGCATTAAAAACTTTGACTAGTACTGGCCCCCAAGTCTCAGGTGCGGATTTATACAAATCAACTGGGACACCATCAGGTCCCTGGGCCTTTCCGCCCTTACTAGCCCTGATACTACTTAGAACCTCCTGTAAGGTAATATCTAGGCTAAGTACTGGCCAAGAGCAACTTATCGGCAACATTACCGTGTTGGGGTTAAAAATACCGGAGAAATGCTGTACCCATGATTCCTTACCTACGTTTGAGGTTAACACGGGGAGTTTATCATCTTTTAAAAAGGGGCTGTTTACTACTGACCAAAAAAGAGTACAATTTCTTGATACAGCCGCTAAATCAAATCTCTCCCAAGCTTCCTCTCGTAGTTCAGCTTTCCTTTGCTTAAGAGCTAAGTTATAGTCAGATCTGAGCTTAGCTACAACCATTTTGTCTCTAGGTTTGGTGGATAATGCCATTTTTAATGTCTTCAGGGCCACAGTACATGCATTGTTAAACCATCCCCTGGCTTTATTGTTAATATTCACAGCAGCCCTAGTAAACTTACCACTAATAAAAACATTGATTTTGGTAAAGTGAATGATACAGGCCTCCATATTTGACTTCTCATCAATAATTGATGTAATGTCATTTAAGCAGCATGAGATAATGCAATTAGAAGTTACTTCAGCTTTATCCCCATCCCACCTTATTCTAAATCCGTTCGGCCTGTGTACATCAATGTTTGTGATAGGGCTGCTATCTGGAATTATGCAAACTTTCCAAAACCTAGTTTCAATAACAAGACAGTTATGATCACTAACCATATAGTCTACAACCTTGACATCAGA
Organism: Lissotriton vulgaris; assembly: GCF_964263255.1. Classification (NCBI taxonomy): domain Eukaryota; kingdom Metazoa; phylum Chordata; class Amphibia; order Caudata; family Salamandridae; genus Lissotriton; species Lissotriton vulgaris. The sequence goes on from NC_141687.1 coordinate 1,569,547,575, forward strand.
GCTAAAATGAGCTAGTTCAGAAGACATACAGATAAAATCAATTACAGTGTTCGCCCCCCTCCCTACAAAAGTTGGCAAGCTATCACCCTTCCCATCCTGCTCAATCTCTAGGACCTCCATATCATAGGCGAGTAGGAAGGAGTTCAAAGTTTCTCCATATATATTGTGTGGGAAATGTGTAGCTGGCTCTCCAACACGGTTCAAGGTGCCACACAACATTTGGTTAGAGAAAGGGCAAACAGAAATGTTAAAATCTCCAACATATATGAACTCAAAAACTGTATTAGAAGCTTTCATCAATTGTTTGATTGCGTTGTCTAATTCTAAAATAACCATGTGTCTGCTAGCATCAAAAACATTATTATACATATTAATCAGTAAAATGTTTTTGTCTGCCTCATCAGCTAACCACAGCAGTTGGGAATTATTGCCCACTGTGATATGCTCCTTCACCCTAATTCGCATTTTCACAGAAATCAGAATTAGCAAACCACCTTTGGCCCTCCCTGAAGTAGTTGCCACCGCTGGTAGCTCATATGCTACAAAACCATCGAGGCCCTTAAAGTTTTGACACCAGGTCTCTTGTAGACATAAGATATCGAATGTTCTGATTAGTTCTAGCCACCCTAATACGTCAAATTTAGAAGCTAGTCCTGCTATATTCCAACTAGCAATATGGCAAGATGTTGGTGCCCCCTCTAGGATATTGCAAGATGTACTCACAGACTTAAGCAGTGTACTACCTATAGTATTTGGGGACTGATTTAGGTCTACCTCTGCGGATGCTTCGGCAATCTCGTGTCTGACCTCTTGTCAATCACAGTTATTAAGACCAGACAGGGCATCAAACCTGTTGTGTAACAGCAGGCTTGGTACTAGGGGAGTAGCCCAGCGGTTATGCATATTCAAGTTGTTATCCCATCCTAATGCTGGCGTTTTTGGTAGGGTTACATTTTGCTGTTCCCTGTAGAAAAATTTTAATGTTAGGGGAACCACCGTACCTCTTCTACGCTGAGGCAGAAAAATATGAGTTAAGACATTTGGGAGTACTTCAGGGTGTGCAAATGTCACCACCACACAGTCCCCTTTAAATCTTTTGGGGCGATTCCCAATCCAGGGGACGCGTTTAACTGCTTTAATATCGTGCGCCAGTTGCTGTAACCCTCCAGGTGCTAACCTCATATTACCGGAGAGCCAATGGAGGGCCTTACTAGTCAGAGAGCTAGATGACTCGGTAATGCCGTCATCCAAAAGGGGAACATTAGCTAACACCAGTACAACAGGTGAGGCTTCCTCAATAAACTGCAGTGGGTCTGTACCGTGAACTTGTGCTTGTGGTAAATTTACTATCAACGGACGCCCTTCTGCTGATGTTACGTGTTGATTATCTTTTGGGGCTGGCATATGGACTTGATTAGTCAGCACACCAGATATCCCTTCTCCAACTTGGTTAACCCCTTCAGTACTATTTCGTGCTGTTAATAAGGCATTAAGACTGCCTATTTCCTCCGTCAACTTTATTTGCACACCTCCAAGTCTTTTTACTTCAGCCTGCAATTTATTGATTTTAGAGATCAGAGGTTTTACAATTTCATTAAGTTTACCCTCAACAACCTCGAGCAGTTTACTAATCATTTCATCATCTCCTCTGTTTCTTAAAGTCCCTTCCCCTGCAGCCTTTTGGGGGGCTCTCGAGGAGCCTGGGGATAATGTTCTTTTCCTTTTCACTCTTGGCCTTGGACCGCCCTGTTTCCGCTGGTTCTTCACACAGGTGCGCACAGGCCGGGGTGTGTGCTCAATCGGTGGTAAATCGTCCTCCACTGGACCAGTTACAGTTTCTAGATCTGAATCTATAACATTGTCAGTGTCTACATCCAGAATAACAGGGGATGGTAACATGGTCAATGGCTGGCTACCAGACTCAATAATAGGTGATGCATTTGATGAAACCCTAGTTTCCACCAACACGAAAGGGCTATCATCAGTTGACAGAGGTAAAGTGGGGCTTAGCCTGAGCAAATCTGGTGACTGGCTTAGCCCAAGTGATTCCCTCCTTTGTTCGTTTATTTTCTTTACTGTTTGCACAACATAGTTATCCATGGTATTTGCGGGCAGAGCAGCAGGTTTCTTTTTGGACATCGTCTGTATATGACACAGTTAACAAACAACACAGGGACGACAACAGGGTCTTACTTGTAGGAGCGTCTCTGAAGGGACTTGGGGTCAGGCCCTGCCCCTGCCTCTTCCTGCCGATGAGGGCCGTAGAGGGCCCGCCCTTTGCCCGGGCTTCGCCTCGGGCGTCCCGCTCGCGTCCCGCGACGCGGGGGTGCTCCTCCTTTTATTCTATTTCCTTAGCGCTCACAGGGCGCTGCCGCGTCACTCTGACGCGCCGCCGCGGTGCCTGCCGGGATTTGCAGTCTCCCGGAGCGGCGGCGCGGAGTCCGGTGTTCCCTGACTCTTGGCGGCGGTGGCGGCGGTGTGGGCAATGTCCTTTTGCTTTCCTTCCTCTGTGGCCGTTACAGGTGAGTGCAACAGACTCTCGGCGGTGGCGGCGGTTCTGTTATGGTCTCCCCCGCTCTGCCGGGGTGCTCCTCCTTTTATTCTATTTCCTTAGCGCTCACAGGGCGCTGCCGCGTCACTCTGACGCGCCGCCGCGGTGCCTGCCAGGATTTGCAGTCTCCCGGAGCGGCGGCGCGGAGTCCGGTGTTCCCTGACTCTTGGCGGCGGTGGCGGCGGTGTGGGCAATGTCCTTTTGCTTTCCTTCCTCTGTGGCCGTTACAGGTGAGTGCAACAGACTCTCGGCGGTGGCGGCGGTTCTGTTATGGTCTCCCCCGCTCTGCCGGGGTGCTCCTCCTTTTATTCTATTTCCTTAGCGCTCACAGGGCGCTGCCGCGTCACTCTGACGCGCCGCCGCGGTGCCTGCCGGGATTTGCAGTCTCCCGGAGCGGCGGCGCGGAGTCCGGTGTTCCCTGACTCTTGGCGGCGGTGGCGGCGGTGTGGGCAATGTCCTTTTGCTTTCCTTCCTCTGTGGCCGTTACAGGTGAGTGCAACAGACTCTCGGCGGTGGCGGCGGTTCTGTTATGGTCTCCCAACAACAACATATCTAACGTTCCCATACCTATAATGAGATGACTGTCGGGTTATTTTTAGATTTTCAACGTTGCCCCTGATGAAGGGACTAGAAACAAGTCCCGAAATGCATTGGGTTTTTCTACAACTTCAAAAATACGTTGTCTTTTGAATGATTTCCATGATACTACATTGTATATGTATTTGTTCTACAAAGTGATGTTTAGTTTTGTTAAATTCCATTTTTTGAAAGTAAAAATAAATTGTAAAGATTAATAGTACAAACACATGTGTTTTGTAATGTGAATTAATATTGTTATAATTACACAGGTAGTGCGCACCTAAGTTTCAGCTAGCATTTGTGCTAGGGGACCCATGCAAGCCATGCCTTGCTGGACTCCTATGGGTGTCTAGTTTTCAGAAATGTGTGAGTTTAGTAGGTTTTCCTAGAGGAACGCTGAGCCCTGGGCCAAAAACTCATACAACCCTCCTTGCAAAACCAGGTTGTTTTGTTATAGCTAATTTTAATGTTGCCTCAATAGGTTTTGGCCCCCAGCCTTTCGCGGGTCCTTGACCCACCCACGCAACTGAGGTACCCTTTTTTTAGGAGACCTGGGGGAACGCTGGGTGGGAGGAAATTTGTGAAACCATGCAGATTCCATAACTTTCCCACACAGAAATTTGAGAAAAAGTGATTTTTTTCATCTAAATCTGAGGTTTACAGGGGATTCTGGGTATGAAAATGTTGGGGACCCGTGCAAGTCATACCTCGCTGGACTTCCCCGGGGTGTCTCATTTTCAGAAATGTGTGAGTTTTGTAGGTTTCCCTAGATGGCCGCCAAGCCCAGGGACAGAACTCAGGTGACCCCACCTTGCAAAACCAGGTCCTTTCAAAATAGGTAATTTTGATGTCTCCACAATACGTTTTGGGTCCTTCCCTGCAGTGCATACTTGGTCCGCCCACACAAGTGAGGCACCATTTTGGCACAATAATGCAAGGAAAATGTGACAGTCACATTTTGAGATTTGCAGGACATTGTGCGTAAGATAACTTGCTGGGATCCACAAGAGATACATCAGCATGTACTCCCATGTGTGTTTAGTTTACGACAATACCTTCAGTTGGTAGGTTTTTCTTAGATGGAATGTGCACCTTGGCAGAGAGACAAAAAAGACAAATATTACTGCACAGCCATCTAATCCTCAAGCACACACACATACTTGTTGGATTTGGCATGAGGGCAAGTGATGGTTCAGTATATAACATTTTATTAACAAGAGATTTCACAAAAATGAAATGCACTGTCAATAATTGAAAGGAAAAAAAACGGAACCAGTGACTCACAGCTTGTGAGTTGTAAAGCTGCATCAAGACTCCAACCACTTTACAGGTCATTCACACACCTTCCATACGTGAAACACACAAGACTATTCACATCACCAGGCACAAAACCAACACATCACAACATTCACAAAACGGGACAAGGTACACCCTGCTTGAAAAAGACAGAATAGACAAATATTTCTGCACAACTACCTATTCCTCAAGCACGCATACATACCTGTTGGGTTTGGCACGAGGGTGTGTGATGGTTCAGTATATACAGTTGTATTAACAAGAGATTTCACAAAAATGAAATGCACTGTTAATAATTGAAAGGACGAGAAAATGACCATTGACTCACAGTTCTTGAGCTGTAAAGCCATGACAAAGCACCAACATCTTTACAGGCCATTCATACACCTTTCATACGTGTGACACATACAAAACCATTCATACCGCCAGCCACGGGCTCAGCACATTACAACACTTACACCAGCCGACAGCGTCATTCAAGGGACCATCACTTTCACATGCCCACATTCCCGACACAGCAACCATACCAGCTGATAGATTGCATGGATTGGCGTTTGGCTAGCATTGTGTGTAGAGACCAGCAGCAAGTCACTACTCACACACCGCCAGTCAAGCGACAGTCCATGCACACCGCCAGTCAAGTGCCAGTCCGCGCACACCACCAGACAAGCACCAGCTTACACACCACCATCACATTAATTATTTTTTTATACAAAAAAGAAAACACAAACAAATTGCAAATAGATACAAATCTAGTAACATAAAATCTGAAACTAAATACAGTGCACAAATGTCAGCCTTGAAACTGAACAAAAAATATAAAACAGTAGAGACCAGACAGTTCACTTTACCACTCATGGATGCTCCCAAAAATTATTTTGCGTGTAGTACATTCCAAAACAAGCAGGCACACACAGTGCAGGGTTAAAAGGACACTCGGGCCAGTACATACGAGTCTGCTTACACATACCTCTTGGCCAACAGACTCTTCATCTCCTACTGGGAAAGTCTTTTGAGGGTGTGGGAGGAAAGTGATCAGGAAAGTGGCGATCTTTCAATCTAGCCACGTTCTCCACCACTCCAACTCTAGGAACACTTGCCCATTCCACTACAACAACACTGCCTATTACAGCCTGCTGAAATTTAGCAAAAGTCCTCTCTGACTCAGAACAACAATCCTTTAATACAACAAAAGCATTAAAGGTTGCCAAGTGGAAAAGATGGATAGCCAACTTCTTATACCAAATGTAAGCCGTACGAAGAGCAGTGTAAGGTTCCAACCACTGATCTACTCTATCAACACCATCCATTGGCCTATTGTAGTCTAAAATGCACACAGTTTTGTGTGCTTTAGCAACCTGACCGCAAACAGTCGCAGGTGAAGTGCTTTAATCATGGATGGTAGTCAGCATGTAGACATCACTCCTGTCTGAACACTTCACAGCTAGAAGTTCATTGCAACGCAATGCACTGCACTGTCCCTGCACAAGCTTTTGACAAACAAGTTATTTTGGGAAACCTTTATGGTTAGAACGGATTATGCCGCAAGCAAGTGTCCACTTTGGCTAATTCCCAGAACAACTGCACACCATTGTAGAAGGTATTTACATATAAATGGTGACCTTTGTTAAAAACTCCTCTACCAAGTTCCCACACAATTTTCTCAGTCACTCTAAAAGTGGACGGACAAGCAGGGGGGTTAATCCTGGAATCCTTACCGGTGTGCACCCTGAAATAGGAGACATATCCAGTCCTACTGTCACACAGCATATACATCTTAATTCCATAGCGTGCCCTCTAACTAGGAATGTATTGCCTAAAAATCAAGGGGCCCTTGAACAAGACCAAAGACTCATCAACTGTTATTTCTTTCCCTGGATCATAGATCTTAGAAAATCGATCTACAAAGTGATCAATGACAGGCCAAATCTTAAAAAGATGGTCACAATCAGGGTGATCTTGTGGCAACGCTAAACCATTATCGACAAAATGCAGAAGTAAATACCTATCACGACTCATGACTGATGGAAATATAGCTGTTGCCATCAAGGGACTAGTAGACTAATATGAAGACATTGATGGCTTCCTTAACAAGCCCATCAAAAAAGTTAAACCCAAGAACTTCTTCATCTCTTCCAGATTTGTGGGAGTCCACCAGGTAGCTCTTGAGTGGGGCCTAAGGCTAGCACTGTTGTCCCTCAAAAACTGTTCGGCATGCAAATTAGCTCAACAATCTCTGCCAAAAATACATCGTCCATAAACAACTGAAAAAAATGTATTGGCAAAACGTTTTCAGTATTCACTCTACACCCTGGAACACATTTGAACACATTTGAGGTATAACCTTTTGCTACCATCCTTTAAATCACATGCTGTTCGGACCTGCAGGCAGGCAGTCAAACTATGCTTTACCACCAATAACACCAAACTGAATTGCCAGGTTGTGAAGTTCTTTGACCTAATAAGAAAAAGACTTAATAGCGTTTGAAAAACTTTATTAGGATCTGAGAACAACCATGAACTGATCCCAGTAAATCTCATACCTTTTAAGCTTAATTATAAATAGTTTTTAATGTTTCTATTGGTGTTTTATATTTTTGTAAAGATTTTAATTAATAATGCACAAAATAAACATTACTTACTTACTTCCTTACTAATAAAAAGTTAAACCCAAGAACTTCTTCATCTATTCCAGATTTGTGGGAGTCCACCAGGTAGCTCTTGAGTGGGGCCTAAGGCTAGCACTGTTGTGCCTCAAAAACAGTTCGGCATGCAAATTAGCTCAACAATCTCTGCCAAAAAAACATTGTCTATAAACAACTGAAAAAATGTATTGGCAAAACGTTTTCAGTATTCACTCTACACCCTGGAACACCAGTAAAGTCTGGCAATGCCGTCTGCACCATGCTTGGGGCAACCCAGAGGTCAGCACTTCCAATGGTAGGGTAGGTAGGTGAAGGGAGGGATTCGTTTGGGTCAGGGAGGGGGGCAACGGTTTATGCTCCCTCATTGCAGAAGTCAAGAGCGGACCTGCCACATACAGAGAAGATTCCACGACGTAAGCAGCAGAACGTCCTGCAAGAATTTCAAGACAGAGCGGAGCACATTCCAAGAGGTAGTCAACAATGGTGGTCTGTTTGGGATGCAACTTGTCCCAATTTAGGCAAGGGGGGGAGGAGGTAAGGGACCAGGACCAACAGGTAAGGTTATGGGCTAGGAAGAAGCGTAATGTACCAGATACCTTGGAGGACGTCCCCATTGTCACAGAGGGAGGGAGTGATGAGGTTGATACACATGACAAGCAGCAGTTACTTCACAAGGCAGTTCCTGAGGTAAACACAAGGAAACGTTTGCCATACATGGGTTTGGCGATGCCCCTAGGCACACATTTATCATTAAAAATGAAACAAAAGATATGGGATCACGAATATGTAGACTTTTTAAGTTACTACATAGAGACGTGCAGGCCAAGGAAGGGTCAAAAGAAGAGGAGTGGGAGTTAGCGAGGCGTCCTAGGGTTCCCAGCAATATTGAGAACTGGACTTCGGCATTTCTCATCTTTGCCAGCATCTGCACTGAAAAGTACCCCGAGAGGGCGGTTTCCCTTTTTAAATATATGGATGTAGTACGAAAAGCGCAGATGCATTTTGGGGGCTATTCATGGCTCAATTATGAAGAAGAATTTAGGGCCAGAATAAGCATATGTCCAGAGAAGCCTTGGGGGGATGTAGATGCAGAATTGTAGCTTTAATGGATGTCATCGACCAATCCGCCGGCGACAACACATACGGCTAGCGGTCTACCTGTTGTTTATCGGCCCTTTCTGCAGCGTCCCGCTCAGCCAGGGGCGGGTATCGCAGGGAGAGGTCAGTTGGCACGGTTTGGAACATGTTTGAATTTCAACAGGGGTTATTGCAGCAGGCCAGTATGCCGTTTTAGACATGAATGTTCTCAATGTGGAGGCCGCCACCCTATTACACAATGTTTTGCAGTGCCATCAGGGGCGGAAGGACAAAGGGTGCTAGAGGCAAATCTTGGTGCGAGAGGCAGAGGGACCCCATTCCCAGCTGTTCAAAAAGGCGGATACGTCAATTAAGTTAGAAGCCATGATTCCATGGTTAGAAATGTACCCGGACTGGCAAGCAGCAAACAAACTGTATTGGAGATTTCTTGAAGGTTTTCAGATTTCTTATCAAGGGCCTAGAGTACTACGCTGGGCTGACAATTTACGGTCAGTAAAAGAATTTCCAGAAATAGTACGTATGAAATTGGAGGAGGAAATGTCATTAGGCAGAGTAGCAGGTCCCTTTGAGAAGTGCCCCTTGACTAATTTGAATGTATCACCATTGGGAGTTATCCCTAAGAAGGCAGCTGGCGAGTTTAGAATGATACAACATTTTTCCTGGCCGGAGGGCCAATCAGTTAATGACTTCATCTCTCCCATGGATACAACAGTGTCATACACATCAGTTGATGAGGCTCTGAAAATGGTCAAAAATATGGGCAAAGACACGGAATTGGCTAAGTGCGATATTTAATCTGCATTTAGGCTATTACCAATACACCCGTCAGATTTTGAATTGTTGGGTATGTTTTTTGAAGGCTTTTACTACGTAGACAGAATGCTCCCCATGGGTTGCGCGGCCTCATGCGCGCTATTTGAGATCTTTAGCACGTTTTTAAATTGGGTTTTCACGCAGGTTTGCCAGCAAGGGGAAGCATGTCACTATTTGGATGATTTTCTTTTCATGGGCAGAGGAAGGACACATGACTGTCAGGTGGCATTGGATACATTTCAGACATTGGCAGAGTGGTTGGGAGTGCCCTTAGCACCGGGAAAGACAGTAGGACCTGCTACACGGTTAACTTTTCTTGGCATTGAGAATGACACTGTGAAAATGATAGCAAAGTTGCCACAAGACAAATTGCAGGAGATTAAGGAGTGCGTGACAAGTGCTTTAAGCAAGGCAAAACTGGAGCTTAGACAGGTACAGCGTTTACTAGGCTATCTGAATTTTGCATGCAGAGTCATCAGAGCTGGCCGTACCTTTTGCAGAACACTCGGCATGGCTATGTCAAGCGCCTCGCTACCTCATCATACGGTGCGCATTTCTAGACCAGTGAAGGAAGATTTGAAGGTTTGGTTGACATTCTTGCATGAGTTTAATGGTGTTCCATTACATTTTATTGAGGAGCAGTTGGTTTGGCAGGTACAATTGTACTCCGATGCAGCGGGCTCCAAAGGTTTTGGCATATTTTGGGACGGCCGAAGGTGCGCCGAAGGAGTGGTCGGAGACTTGGAAGACACAAGGGAGGAGTATAGCCTTTCTAGAACTATTTCCTCTCATTGCGGCACTCATGGTATGGGGCACAGAATTTCAGAACAGGTCGGTCCTTTTTCATATAGACAACATGGCAGTAGTGAATCTAATCAACCACCAAAAAGCAAAGGATTTGAGGGTTTTGCGCCTGCTTAGGGAATTTATGTTGATCAGTTTGAGATTGAACATTGTTTTTATAGCAAAACACATCCCTGGGGTTAATAACTGCATTGCTGACGCCTTGTCTTGTTTCAATTGGCAGCGTTTTCGTGCTTTGGCGCCAGGGGCAGAGGTCAGCAAAACACCCATCCGAGACAAAATTTGGGCCCTAGGGGACTGAAAATTACACAACTGATAGAGGACTCTTTGACCGACACTACTAAAAGGAATTACAGACAAGCATGGGCGGAGTTCACCAGTTATGTTCATTATTTACAGATCAATTGCAACGCTCAAGTATCAGTTCCCATTATGTTGGATTATGTTTGTTTCTGCCTACCAAGGGGTTGTTGCCTAACACAATCAGAGGGAAATTAGCTGGTTTTTGGACCCGGCCCTTTCGGCAGGTTCACCCCGAGACTTTTTTGCTTTTCCTAGCCTGTTTCTGTGACCTGGTGATGGTGATTTTAGGCCTCTGCGCACTTTTTCTCTGTGGTACAGTGTAAAGTGCGTGAGCTCTCTGTGTATGTGTGGTGAGTGATCTGTCCTCCCATAGGAATGCATGGGGAATATGTATGACCATGGTAGTTCCTGATGTGTGGGGAGTGCAGGGTCGAGTTTGGTATGTGCAAACTCGTGAGATTGAATGCTGCGCAATGATATATCCGGCATGATTGTGTCTAGTGAAGAAGTGCCACTTTTAGAAGTTGGCATATTTGTGTAATTTGTGTCTGGCGTGTGATTGGCTGGTGAGCCTGGCTCCAAGAGTCTGGGAGGGTCTGCCCCGGTAGTGAATGGAGTGATTAGCATGCTGATGTGAGGAGAGGGGTGCACCTGGGCCTGAATAGGGCTGGGCTTTCCCCACACAATGCTGGCTCCACCCCCTGTGGTGCTTCTGATGTCCCTAGCCCGGCCTGTGAAAAAAGTTCCCTATAACCAGTTGTAGCTGGTTCTCGCATTGCCTGCACCCTGCTAGACAAAGGATTTCTCTGTATAAAAAGGGGCTGTGCCCCCTTCTAAAATGTTCTTGTTTCTAACTTGAATCCTGCCAGCGGCGTGCTGCTGCTTGGGCCCAGGGGAAGGCTTGCCTTCCTGGGCCCTGCCCAGCCCCTGGATACCTAATGGACTGCTTGAAGCTGGGACCCCTTTGCTATGGGAGTCTTTGCCTTGGGGGATTGATGGACTTTACCCCCCTTAGCCCCTGGGAAGTGCTTTTATTTCAGGAAGGACCTTGTCACTGGACCTTGCAGCACTTTGGAGCGCTGTATTCACCCCTGAAATGCCTGGAAGCGCTTTATCTTTTCATAGCGCTTTGGAGCGCTTTTTTTGCTTTATTGTGAGCATTTCTCCGCCCCGCATTTTGCGTGAGGAATAGCAGGTGCCCACCCTGGGTGTTGTGCAGTTTTATTCTGCTAGCCCCGTGCTTTACGCTCCTCTAAATTATTTTTATCTGGCGAGGGTGCCCACCCCTCGTGTTACACCCGTGTGTTTCACCGCCGCTGGCCCGGAGATCGATACGGAGGCACTGCGCCCGCCTCCCTGCCCAGGGCTGCGCTGCCATTGGCAGCCCTGCGAAACAGGAAGTCAGGCGATCTTTGTGGGACATAGGCGGGGCCTGACGTGCGTGATTTCCGCTTCCCCCTGCCGGGGGTAAGCCTTGGTTTTCGTTGCCGGTCTCCCATGCGATGGAGGGAGACCGGAGATGTGCCCGGGGTGTTGCGGCCTGTAGCCGGGCTCCCCTGTGCTGAGGGAGCCCCGGAGAAAAAGAGAGAAGTGCCGCCCACAGCAACGGAGGGTCCCGAGGAGCGGGAGCTCTCCTCCGATGGCCGCCGCCAGACCCCGTGAGTGAAGGAGGGCTGGGGCCTTCCAATGGGAAGCAGAGTGGCCGCGATTGATAGCGGGCCGCTCCACCGACAGGGGCATTGTTGCATGTAGAGCCCTGAGAAGGCTCCGGGGGCCATTTTAGCTAGAGGGGGCCTTCGGGGCACATTGCCGGTGCCCGCCCCCTCCTGCCTGCGAGACGTTTGTTTACGAGCCCCAAGAGGCTCACAGCGTCCCATTTGTCGAGGAGCCCCCGAGGGGCTCAGGCCCCACCGTTGTTGAGGAGCCCACGAAGGGCTCAGGCGCTATATTTGTTGAGGAGCCCACGAGGGGCTCAGGCACGATATTTGTCAAGGAGCCTACGAGGGGCTCAGGCGCCACCGTTGTTGAGGAGCCCACGAGGGGCTCAGGCGCTACATTTGTTAAGGAGCCCATGAGGGGCTCAGGCATTACTTAGTTTCAGAGCCAAGAGAGGCTCTTGGGGGACACGAGTGCTTATGCAGAGCCTGGAAGGCTCCAACGTTGTTCCTACCATTGTTATCCCAGCTGCCCAGCAAATAGGGGGCAGCTGCACCGTTTAGGACTGACTATTGGGACACAGGGCGTCCTAGCCCCAACAAGGCCAGTTGGCCTAGGGACTCCCACAGGCGGTGGCTTATGTAAGATTTGCGCAATTGTTTGGTTTTATTTCACCTCTGAATGTGTTTTCATGCATCATGTGTTTTTGCGCTATTGAGTTATGTTCTGGCTCCTCTGAATGTTTTTATGCATCATGTGTCTTCCTTGTTCTTACACCTATGAATGTGTTGGTTTATGCATCATGTGTCTTCCTTCCCTGCACCTCTGAATGTGTTTTTGATGCATCATGTGCCTTGTTCTTACACCGCTGAATGTATGTTTTATGCATCATGTGTTTCCTTCCCTACACCTCTGAATGTTGTGATGCATCATGTGTAATATGTTCTTGCTGATACCCCTAATTGTATTGTGATATTTAGGTGGTTGTTCTTTCTAGTACAGGTGGTCCTAGTGAGGTCCTTGTTTCCTGTGTGACATTCTCCTAAAGTGGTTAGGGTTGCATAGGTGGTACTTACCTGTTACCAGTTTACTGGTTGTGTGCTATATTTGCTAATTTGTGATACAGTGATTTTATATCCTATATTCTATGTTCTAGAAGTGCTATTTCTACTAAGTGCTGATTCTGACAGTGGCCCACGTGGCCCTGTCCTGTGTAAATAATCCCTTGTGAATATTGCCCGTGCCAGTTGGCACAATGTATATTGTGTGATTACTATCTGATGTGTTTTGACAATACAAACGTTATTTTTATATAACCTGGTGTGGAGTTCCTTTTGTGGTGTCCCTAGGATGTTGTTGCTGTTGTGCTTTACACATTGCCTCCGGTATAAGCCTGTCTGCTTGTGCCAAGCTACCAAGGGGGTGAGCAGGGGTTATCTTGCCATGTGACTCCCTTGCCCTGACTAGAATGGTGGTTTCTGCCAGGCTTTGGCGTCAGCCTTAGCCAACCAGAAATAGCCAGTTCTAACACTGGGGTTTCCTTTTATAGCTGTTTACTTTGGGGCACTGACCCAGTTGATAGCTTTCTGAACACAAGGATGCTGAAGGGTTTGGGTAAAAAGAAAAATTTAACCCACAAGCCTCAAGCGCCAATTACTTTTCACTTGTTACAAAAGATATTAGCTACCCTTCCGGATTGTTGTTACAATTCACACGAAGTGACTTCATTTAGACTTTGCACGATTTGGTTATTTTTTGGAGCCTTTCGAATATCAGAATTGTTGGGAGTGAGTGGTAAAGAGGGTCTCACCTCGCAAGAGGTGGTCTTGGAGGACACTAGGATTTGTATATGGTTGAAGCGCTCCAAGACGGATCAGTTTGGTAGGGGAGTTTGGGTTTTTCTGAGTAAAAGTGGTTTTGTAAGTTGTTGCCCAGTTTTAGAGTAGGAGGAATTTCAGTCCCCCAGGGGTTTTCAAGGAGGGAATGTTTTTGTCCATAAGACTGGTGCCCATATATCAAGCTCCCATTTGTTAGCGGTCTTAAGAAAGGCTTTGTGCATCATTGGAGAAAATCCTGCAGCTTACGGGACACACTCATTCGGGATCGGAGCAGCCACAGAAGCGGCAAGGTTGGGTTTGGGATGGGAGGCCATCAAAAAAATAGGGAGATGGAAATCAGGTTGCTGCGCACGTTATATGCACAAATGAGGTGTTGATTACAGTTGGTTGCTTGTTTTGCAGGTGGACATCCACGGCTCTGATGATATTCCAACTCGGAGATTTCTAGACCAAAAATTCATTGGTCCCTTGATGCGTGAATATTGACAAGCAATCTTACTCTCTATGAGAGACGAACCCTTTTTAAATGATTCCCTCTTCTTTCTTTAAAACAGTACCTGCGGATAGAATTCCCCGCCCTGATGAGAATCCGATGATTTAGACATTGGGATTCGAAACGCGTCGGCACTAAGTCACTTCTGTTTCTTTGTGGAAATAATTGACTTTGTTTTTCATTCCTGTTTTTAAAATATATGAACTTTAGTTACATGGTAACAGGAATGTGGGGTGTTAATGCATAAGGGTCACACCCCGGAAATGCTCCATACAAATTGATGACAATTGTTTTTTGCATACTGTTTTTGTGGTAACTGCTCTATTTCTCTGTGAGAATTGTTTATGAATGCACATTTATTTGCTATGTTCTTTTTTGTTTCTACACATTAACTGTACATATTTGTTTGTTGCTTGTTTTTTTGCAAACAATTATGCTTGGCTCAATACGGGGCTCAATGTGAAGTTGATAATGTACCTTCCTGCCTTCATATGCTAAACACACAACTAAAAAATAAATGACATAAATCAAATGTCTGGGTGAACTAATCAATTGTGGTTTTCCCTTTGTTTGGCATTAAGTGCATATGCGAAATTATCCATAGAGGCATAGGTAAAACCCCCCCTTTTTAATATTGTGTTTCTGTTAAGCACTATCGAACGTAGATGGGGAAGATTAGTTTTCACGTAAACGGGTTTGTGTTTGTTTCGATGCAAGGGGTTATGGGACACGTAGTCATTGGGGAAATTATGTGGGGGTAATGATGGGTGTGACTTTCTACTGGGAACACAAGGGAGGAGTTATATGTAAAGACTAGGGGAGCCAGTTTAAGGTGTTGTACACGGAGCGCAGGTTCCAGTAATTCGTTTTGGTGATTGAAGGCACGTTTCTGGTAGGGGAAGAGTTAAAATTGTGAGGAAGGGGAGGAGTGAGTTTGAGCATATGGTTGGAAATGCGGTTATGAGGAAAGGAGAAGTGCTATCGGTCAGGAACTTACATGCAATAAGAGCAGGTACTTAAAACTGGAACGGGATCGGGGGAGAGCACAGTGAACAACTGAACGTATAAACGGTTGGGTTTGGAACTGAGAGAGCGCAATTTGAGTAAAATGTAGAAGTGCACCATATTTACAAGCACGTTGCACGAGTTTAGTTAAAGGAACATATAAGAGTGTCCAATATATAGAGTGCATAAACATACGAGTGTTTAATTAATGCAGAACACATATATCAGTGTGAAAAGCTAATGTAGTAATGTTTAGAGATGTTAGAATGTTATTAGATTCCATGTTATGTGGCTTTTGCAGTGGAGAATGTAATGTTGCCAAACGTAGAAATGTGTAGGCCTCATGGCAGTGCATTAAGAAAGAAACGTGCCTTTACATTCACACATAAGATGGACTACTGTGGTTATAATTCAAAGTATTATCGATCATAGACTGAAAATATGTTTTAGAAGTGTTTCCTATAATCAGTGTGTAATAAGTTAGAATATTGTTTTAGGTTGAGAAATAAAGGTTCATAGAGTGCACAGGCCTGTTTCATGTAATCCTAGTAGGCCTGAAGAGATAAAGTCGTTTCTTTTGATCTGCATGTGCTAGTTAAAATCAGGTTGTGTTAAGCATAAATTGTGGACCATGCTCGAAGTTTTACGACTTGTGGGATAAGCTGGAGGTCGGAATTTGGGGCCCACTTCATGGGTGTCTGTTTGCAGGTGCGAGGGGGTTCCAATCAAGAGAGTGATGAATAGAGCTCTGTTCTGGGAGACAGGCACAGGCCTGGAGGAGGCTTCAGGAATTTCCTGGGGGGTACCGTCTTGCCGAGAAGAGCCTGAGAAGCAAGGTCAACGCTAACAAGGAGCCCAGAGGAGTATCAGCATGGAAAAAGCCAGAACCGACACCACGTGAGAGGTGTACGTGAGGGGCGTCTCTGAGGGGCATTTCAACTGTAATTGTGATTTTGTATTAGGGACAGCACCCTTGGGTGGAGTTAGAGCAGATGGCCTGAGGAACCTTAGAGAGCGGATGGGTAGGCAGAGAGGGCATGACTGCGATGCACAGATTTACAACAGAGACTAAGAGAAAGTGAGTGAACTTCTTTGGAAGTCACCACGGCTGACACCTTTTTAGGTTAAGATCTTGCTAAGTAGGGATGTCACTTAGTCTAGTGTAGGGACAGTCTAATCTGGATTTTTCTTCTTTTGTAAATGACGCTCAAGTTACAACTTGTGTCCATTCTTGCAAACTTGCTGATCTTTAAATTAGTCTTGGTGATATTCTTTTGTCGCCTAAGAGCATTTAGAGAATTCATGTTTGTATTGATGCCAGTATATCTTTTGAACCTTATATTGAGATGTTTGTATCTCCAGTTATCTTTGGCTTTATAATAAAACTTTAAAACTTATTCGTGGTAAGTGGTTCTTCAGAGTTGCGTAAAGTCTTGAGCTGATTAACCTAGTAGTGGATTACTTTTTACTCTATGACAGGTAACAAAGGTTCAGTCGACCTGAGTTGGGATCTAGATCTATAGCAATCAGATAAGAGGTCAAAAATCCTGCCTTATCAGTTGGTAGCAGAGGATGGTTACCTTCTAGAGGAAGGTGATCTAGACTAGGTTAAGATTAACCCGAGGCCCCTAGAGATCGAGAGATGATCAACAGAAGAATAGCCTGCCGAAGAAGGTGCTGACGGTGCGAGAGAAAAGCAGCAGAGTCGGTCGAGAGTGAGTATAATAAGGGTCATGCGTTGTCAGATTGCGGTGTTTTGTGTTGTATTTGTGTTGTAATGTCATGCGGAGTTAAATGCCTGTAGTGTGATTGAGGCAGGGTTGTGAGCGCGCGCAACCTGGTAAAAATCTTAAGTTCAGGGAAGAGCTTAAGTGGTCCGGGTGTATCGGATATCCAGAGTAATTGTCGACCATTATAAAGGGGGTCATGAGGTACCATTGATCGCCCGCAGGACCGAGATAGGGGGAACGCAAGAGTGAGTGTATGGGTAACGGACGCTGGTCGGAAGTTACCGTGTGTAAGTAACCTATCAGTTAAGGCGACTGTCTGGACGTTCGCGGAAAGACATTTTGTCAGTTAAGGTGACAATTACAGTTAGACTGTGGGCGTACAGTCAGGGAAAGTGATCGCTTGGTCCGAAGTAATCATTTTTCAGGGTATGAATGGGACGCATGCATGACCGGGAGACGAGCTGAGAAAGGAGGGAAACTGCTGCGAAGGGAGACGAGTGACGTCAGAGAGAGCCGCGCTGGGATAGGCCGGTTGGTGTGAAACCGCGCTGTGATAGGCCGGTTGACGCGAACCGCGCTGTGATAGGCCGATTGGTGTGAAACCGCGCTGGGATAGGCCGGTTAGCAAGAACCGCGCTGGGATTGGTGGATTGTCATCAGGAAGTAAACGAACGCAGGGAAATAGGAAAATCTTGTAGATTTCAAAACATGAAGTGTTTTAAATGTTTTAGAGCGATCTTTAAGAGAAAAAGGAGAGAATCGTATTACGGGGAAGAGGCCCCGCCAGAGGGTACACCAGCTCATTATATGGCTATGAATGTTGGGTTGCATACTATACTGTGGCTTAGCACTTGGAGTAAGATTACAGAAGGGAACGAGGAACTGACGTTTCCGAAATATGGAACGTTTAGATTAGAAGTGTTGCATCAGCTAAAAGCAGTTATGTCTTCATTGAGACCTTTGCCTAGACCCACACAGTTTGAAGCCCTTAATGCGTGGATTAGGGCGCCGCATGACAGGAACCAGAACAGACGTCAAGAAAGAGTGAGACGATCGGTAAGAGCAGTACAAGATGCCAAATGGGATGCGGAAGCCAAGATATGGAGAGTGCAGGCTATTGAAGTGGATAAGTTGTACCCAGTGATAGAGGTTACAGGAGACAAGAGAACCCCAGAGGAGAGTGAGACAGAGGATAGCCTAATAAATAGGTTGTTGATAGATAGACCGCCTCCGTACAATAGAGAGATGGAAGGTACAGAGCTCCCAAGGGAAGATAGGGTTGGCATAGGGGAGTATAGATCGCTCCCTATAACGGATTGGGAACCCACCAATGGCGAGGAAACACCTCAACCTAGCCCAGTACAGAGAGTAGTCGGAAGGTTTGTGGTACAGAAGGTGCCAGAAACGGAGCGTGCTGAGTCTTACAAATTGCCAGATGCTCTCCAAGTACCCATTACCATAGGTCCTATAGTATTGATTTATAACCCAGAGAAAGTGCGAGAGGAGGAACAGGTATGGCTAGACAGAGAAAGAGCAGAAATGGAAAGAAGGAACAACATGACAAATGCCCGGAGGCAATTGCCAGGACCAAGAGAATGGAGCACCCCATTGGATTCAGCAGTGGATCCCATAACAGATCAGGGGGGTCAGAGAGGACCGATGGATCTGAGAGGACCACGGCCGAAATCCTTTAAGGAGTTGAGAGCTGACTTGAGGGAATGGGATGCTGCCACAGGAACACCGAGAAACAGGTCAAGAGTGGAAGCTGAATGGGGAAGTCAAGGCAATGGGACATTGTCTCACTGCGGGGCTAGCGAAAGCGGTCAGGAGTGGGACGGAAAGAGTCAGGAGGGTAGAGGAGAGATCCGTCATATCCCCGGTGGAAGTAGGCAGGAGAGAGAAGGTGTAAATAATTAATTACCCTGTCGGAATTTCTATACATTAATAAGGATTGCTCATAAAATGAGAGGCAGAGTCCGTGGTGTCCGATTCAAACGGACTTTAATGCAATAGCTCGAGCTACTGGAGAATCGGGTTCCATCACCACTAAGGTTCAGGAAGGATCGTCATCTAAATCTTTATTCACATAACACATTATATATAGTTAAACCATACATTGCATTGGATAGAGAAGGCGGAGCGCTCCAGGCGGAGCAAGTGAGAGAGAGAGATAAGAACACATGGGTGTGAAAGAAGGCGTGTAAGGAGGCGTACACATGGGTGTTCACTTGATGAGTCATAGGTGTGTCATAGGTGGGTGGATGCATAGAGGGGGTCTGCATGGTCAGTAGGAGCCTTTACCCTACTTGTGCGCGCAAAACTGGTCATGACGTGGAATTGACGTGTAACTGGGGAGAGCTGGGGGGGAGCTGACTTTAGCACTAGTAGGAGAATCTGGGATGTCAGAACCACCTGCACCTTTGGCATTATCTGATATCTTGTGTTTGGAGGATGTATTGTCTGAAGTAAAGGTCGCTCGAGCAAAAGCTGCTCATCACTAAATGCTAGTGTGTGCATATATTTCTTTGTGCATTGCGTGGGGCCATGGGCCTTCTATGGAAACGGGTTCAGTAAATCACTTGAATGGAGACAGGAAGGCTAGGCCCTATCATCTGCAGGCGGAATATGTTTACCCCTTTCACTAGACTGGAATGTGTTTTCTGTGGAGCGGAGCAGATAACTGTAGGCAAAATACTGTCTTTGGCAGGCCAGGCTGGGCACCTCTCGGATGAGCAGGAAGTAAGGGAGAGGTCAGGGATACATAACTATTCTGCAGCTTTCAGAGTATCAGGAGGCTCGGAGCCTGAATTCGGGTCCTGGCTCGGCTGTGCCACAAAAACGTGTGCATCTCGACTTTTAAACGTGTACCATGTAAATGCTTTGGCAACATAGGCCTCAGTTCAGAATTAACCTTTCATTCATGGAGGGCCTAATAACTGACATGCTAACATTGGACGGAAATGCAGAGGCATTATTATTACAGTCATGAGAAGGGAATTACATGATGACATGGACATACATGGGGCATAGGTACATAGATAGGGTGCGAGTGGGGGACACACTGGCCACGTAAAATTTCTATTTCCTCATTCCCTCCTTGTCCCCTACTGTGCCCTTCAGGACACATCTATTTTCATGAGACCATCTATTTGTTCATATAGCATCATTTACTCGTCTTTTTTCATTTGTGCACGTGAACCTGGACGTGGAAGGGGAATACAGGCAGTGGCACATAAGCCGCAAATCGCTGGGCCACATTGCAGACAGAGACAGCAACTGAATATAACTAGTAGTATTATTCCTAGGAATGACAGTACTTTCCATCCCCAGGCTGATATCACACTCCAGAGCCAACCGGACCAAGTCCAGGTGCCTGGATTCTGGTGTGTCTCGTGAGCTATCTTATGGAGCTTTGTTATTGCTGCATACACGGATGGCGCGTTATTAGGAATAAACACGCAACAACTGGAGCCGATCACTCTACAAGCCCCGCCCCTATCTGCCAGGATGACGTCAAGAACAAGGCGGTTCTGAAGAACAACAAGTCTCATAGCAGACTGCTCCTCGGTCAAGTTACCTAAAGCAGAAGTAGTCTCATTCACTACTGCTTCCAAAGTTCTTGTCAATCTGCGTATTATTTACTGTTTTGGATGGGACCTATGAAGAAAAAGAATCCTTTATTGAAATCTGTATATTGCTCCAGAGTTGTCTCAGTCTGATCGAAAACCGGGGATTCGGTCTCCCTCTTGTGTCTAACATGTACTAGTCGGGAATCTCGATGATAATGGGATGGGGCTAGAAAAACAGGTGGCAGTAGGAACGCTATATAACACGTCCCACCCCAGTCTAAAGGCAGACGTACATAGGCCGTCTGACCACAAATAAAATAAGAATGGCGGGAGGCTTTAAAAGTAGACTTACCTTTGTCATTGAATTCGACCACAGTATTACAATCACTGTGTCCTAAGTGTACCGAACCATTCTTTCTAACGCATAATTCACCTTTTACTGGCAAAACTGTTATGAACGGTGAACCTATATTTGTCTCGGACTGGACATTCAGAATCATAAGGTTAAGGGAAACATTTCCTAGTTGGTACACTTCATTTTCCAGATTAGTACCTGTCCTTTGGGGAAAACCATCTTTGTCTGGGAAACATGCCTTATTCATTACTATATTCAAATCTCCCCAAATCCAGTCACTCTGGGAATCTGTGAACTTTCTGTCTTGTGTTGATGACATTAAAGCAAACCATGCTCCGCACGAACCATTGTGTGAGAACGGATAAGGAAAGAGGGGCAGAACTCCCTTCATTTTCTGATAAGGTGGGAGTCGGCCACATACCCAGCAATTCGTTACATTGCTGGTCTGATGTGAATGGTGTAACATGCTAATAAAAGTATTGTTGCGCAGTGCTAGTCGATATGATATTTCATGGGGTGGCAGATCACTGAATGTGTGCTCTACAGTGTAATTGAAGGAAGAATGTATATGTGAACCAAGAGGAGGAAGGAAAACATGTAGTGTCAAGCTTATACATATAATCGATATACTTAAAAAAAACATTATGGTCAGAGTTACTATGCATCTGCTGCGTAAGGTTTTGCAATATTTTTCTTTTTTATCTCTCTGTCTATCTCTCTGTCTATTTGGGTCTACGATCTTATACATGTCAGGAACCTGTCTAACCGCTTCACCTGAGGGGGACTTAAACAATTAAACGCTGTCTGACTTACTAGACCGTAGCTTCAATTTGTACTCCTGTTGTGGAGTCTTTTCTAGCAAAGGGAGTTTCGAGTCACTGATATCTGGGCAGTCCTTAGTTTCGTTTACTGTTTTGTGTCCATGAAAACGTTTGACGTGGTGGGCATGAATCCAGCCCTTTCTTCCCTCGACCTTGACGGCGGTCCTCGTTGTTAACAGTACCAGCTTCGGTGCGCGCCAGCGGGGCTCGAGAGGACTTGAACAATCAAAGTTTCGAACGAAGACAGTATCCCTAGGGACAATCGAATGTTCTTTCACTTGGGTGTTGTCGGGGAAGGCGGCTGCAACCTGTGAACGACAAGAAAGGAGTGCAGACATCAAGGAAGCCAGGTAATCTGTCAGCATATTACTGTCGACATCGGTTATTCTTTTTTGCATAGGCGTACCCCACATATTCGGTGGT
Source organism: Lissotriton vulgaris (assembly GCF_964263255.1). Classification (NCBI taxonomy): domain Eukaryota; kingdom Metazoa; phylum Chordata; class Amphibia; order Caudata; family Salamandridae; genus Lissotriton; species Lissotriton vulgaris. Next base: position 1,569,569,554 of record NC_141687.1, read on the forward strand.
CTACCAAAAACCACTTCGTACGGGCACAGTCCTGTTCTGGAATGAGCTACCATACGCATGTAAAAGAGGGCAACCGGCAAGGCTACCATCCAATCCACGCCTTTTTCTGCACAGACCTTCGCTACTTTTGTCTTGAGTGTCTGATTGTGTCTCTCGATGAGACCTGCTGCCTCTGGGTGTAGTACACAATGGAATCTCCACTGGTACCCTAACAGAAGAGATACTTGTTTCATTAATTCAGAGGAGAATGGCTGACCGTTATCTGAGTACACAACACGGGGCAAGCCGTATCGTGGAAAGAATTCTCGGACCAACTGCCTGGCAGTGGTCACAGCAGTGTAATCTGGGACTGGGTACGCTTCTGTCCATCTTGATAGTGCACATACAACTACGAGGACGTACTTGTATCCTCGACATCTGTCCATCTGAATATAGTCCATCGGGAGGACTTCAAAAGGGTGGTCAGGAGGATGAAATCCACCTTGTTCCACGGGAATGCCTTTGCCTGGGTCGAACTGACAACAGATCATGCAGGTACGCACTTTCTGTTTTGCTGCTGCACGCAGGTGCTTGTTGAACCAAATATTCTGTAAACTGTCTAACATAGCCTTTTCTCCTAAGTGTGCTGGACTATGTGCTGTATTTATGATAACTTGAACCATGGAGTCAGGGAGAAACCACGTGGCTTTGCCTTTTGTCATCCAACCCTGGTCTGTCTGGACCCCTCCTTGTTCAGTCCATTTCTTTATTTCGTCTGGAGTGGCATGTGTCTGTATGTCGAGTACATCTTGTAAGGGATCCCTGACTGTCATGCAGTTCGTCAGCGATGGTACTTCTGTCTTTGTCGTGTCTGTGGGAATGTCTGTTGGAGTCTGGGCTGTTAGTTTAGCTGTTCGATCTGCCAGGTCGTTACCCTGGGAAATGGTGTGTGTGACTTTGGTATGTGCCTTGCACTTCATGATAGCTATGGCTGTAGGCAAGTGTATTGCTTCTAACAGAGCCTGAATGATGGGACCATGCTGTATTTTGGCCCCATGAGAGGTCAGAAAGCCTCTCTCCTGCCACAGGACTCCGAAGTCGTGTACGACTCCGAAGGCATACTGTGAATCTGTGTATATGTTTACTTTCAAGTTCTTGGCTCCTATGCATGCTTGTGTCAGAGCGATGAGCTCTGCTGCTTGGGCAGACAGTGTGTCAATTCGATGTGTCTCTATGACTTCAGTATCAGTGGTCACTGCATATGCGGCTACTAGCTCTCCTGTGCTTGTTCTCATGCATGAACCATCCACATAGAGTGTCAGGTCTGGGTCTGGCAATGCAATGTCTGTCAAGTCTTGTCTTGGCTTCGTCACTGTATTAATTACTTCCACACAGTCATGTGGTGCAGTGTCTGCTGTGCTTGAGGGCAAGAGTGTAGCAGGGTTCAGGGTGTTACATCGTCTGATCTCTATGTGTGGCTGGAATAATGTCAGTTCATATCCTGTCAATCTTGCTATAGTCAGGTGTTGTGTCTGAGTCCTGTTCAAGAGAATGTCCACTGAGTGTGGAACCTGTACTGTCAGGGAGTGTCCTAACACGATGGAATCACTCTGCCTTATTGCTAGAGCTGTTGCTGCAACTGATTTCAGGCACGCAGGCAGAGCCTGGGCCACTGGATCCAATGTACTAGAAAAATAAGCACAAGGCTTGTCTTTTCCTGCTTGATCTTGTGCAAGGACAGATAATGCTGTACCTTCGCGTTCAGTGACAAAAAGTGTAAAAGGCTTGCTGTAACATGGAGTCGCTAAAACTGGTGCTTGACATAGAGCTTGTTTCAATTCATCAAATGCAAGTGTATGTTCTTGTGTCCAGGGGAGGACAGTCGAAGACGCTGCCTCCTGTGTTGTCAACTGTATGAGTGGTTTGGCTAGATATGCGTACTGGGGAACCCATTGTCTGCAGTAAGAAGTGAGGCCAATGAAGGCCCGTACCTCCTTTTGTGTCTTGGGCTGTGGAAGATGTGCAATTAACTGAATGCGGTCTGGTGTCAGCTGTCTACCCCTCTTGGACAGCAAGTGTCCAAGGTACACCACTTGCTGTGCACAGAATTGCAACTTTAAAGGGGACACTTTGTGCCCCTTGTCTGCCAGAAAGTATAAGACTGTCAGTGATGCACGTTCGCAGTCACGTTCTGTTCGTGCTGTAATCAAGATATCGTCCACGTATTGGAGCAGTGCGGTGTCAGTAGGCATGTGAATACTGTCTAGTTGTCTTTTCAATGCTTGACTGTAAATACTAGGACTTTCTGTGAATCCTTGAGGAGCCCTCGTAAATTTGAAGCTGTGTCCATTTAAACAGAATCCGAAAAGGTACTGGCTCTCGGGATGGATTGGGACACTAAAGAAGGCGTTCTTGAGATCGATTACAGTAAAGAACGTCGCTTCGGAATTAATCGCGGTCAGTAATGAAATGTCTGGGACCACTGGGTACTGGGGTATTATGCACTTGTTCAGTTCTCGAAGGTCAATCACTAGTCTGTAGACTGGTGGTGCATTCGGGTCAGGAAGTCATGGATCGCACTCCAACTCCACCCACCAGCGGGTGAACCCCAGGAGCATCATGGTAGATGCAGTTTTATAGCGAGTACGCTATTTTCGAAAGTTCGTGTGTTCAAGCAAGTTTGCAGCACCAACTCTGGACACCGGTGTTTCGGAATTGTTGTTCCTCGTCAGCAGAGTGTAGGTCGGTCAGGGGTTTGCTGTGCAGGCTGCCAAGTGTTCTCAGGTTGATACCTCTCAAGGCGCGTGGGTGCGGGATCCGAGCTCGTCAGCTCTTAGCTCGAGGGAGCCATTTAACTGGAAGTCATGGGTCGCACTCCAACTCCACCCACCAGCGGGTGAACCCCAGGAGCATCATGGTAGATGCAGTTTTATAGCGAGTGCGCTATTTTCGAAAGTTCGTGTGTTCAAGCAAGTTTGCAGCACCAACTCTGGACACCGGTGTTTCGGAATTGTTGTTCCTCGTCAGCAGAGTGTAGGTCGGTCAGGGGTTTGCTGTGCAGGCTGCCAAGTTTCTCAGGTTGATACCTCTCAAGGCGCGTGGGTGCGGGATCCGAGCTCGTCAGCTCTTAGCTCGAGGGAGCCATTTAACTGGAAGTCATGGGTCGCACTCCAACTCCACCCACCAGCGGGTGAACCCCAGGAGCATCATGGTAGATGCAGTTTTATAGCGAGTGCGCTATTTTCGAAAGTTCGTGTGTTCAATCAAGTTTGCAGCACCAACTCTGGACACCGGTGTTTCGGAATTGTTGTTCCTCGTCAGCAGAGTGTAGGTCGGTCAGGGGTTTGCTGTGCAGGCTGCCAAGTGTTCTCAGGTTGATACCTCTCAAGGCGCCTGGGTGCGGGATCCGAGCTCGTCAGCTCTTAGCTCGAGGGAGCCATTTAACTGGAAGTCATGGGTCGCACTCCAACTCCACCCACCAGCGGGTGAACCCCAGGAGCATCATGGTAGATGCAGTTTTATAGCGAGTGCGCTATTTTCAAAAGTTCGTGTGTTCAAGCAAGTTTGCAGCACCAACTCTGGACACCGGTGTTTCGGAATTGTTGTTCCTAGTCAGCAGAGTGTAGGTCGGTCAGGGGTTTGCTGTGCAGGCTGCCAAGTGTTTTCAGGTTGATACCTCTCAAGGCGCGTGGGTGTGGGATCCGAGCTCGTCAGCTCTTAGCTCGAGGGAGCCATTTAACTGGAAGTCATGGGTCGCACTCCAACTCCACCCACCAGCGGGTGAACCCCAGGAGCATCATGGTAGATGCAGTTTTATAGTGAGTGCGCTATTTTCGAAAGTTCGTGTGTTCAAGCAAGTTTGCAGCACCAACTCTGGACACCGGTGTTTCGGAATTGTTGTTCCTCGTCAGCAGAGTGTAGGTCGGTCAGGGGTTTGCTGTGCAGGCTGCCAAGTGTTCTCAGGTTGATACCTCTCAAGGCGCGTGGGTGCGGGATCCGAGCTCGTCAGCTCTTAGCTCGAGGGAGCCATTTAACTGGAAGTCATGGGTCGCACTCCAACTCCACCCACCAGCGGGTGAACCCCAGGAGCATCATGGTAGATGCAGTTTTATAGCGAGTGCGCTATTTTCGAAAGTTTGTGTGTTCAAGCAAGTTTGCAGCACCAACTCTGGACACCGGTGTTTCGGAATTGTTGTTCCTCGTCAGCAGAGTGTAGGTCGGTCAGGGGTTTGCTGTGCAGGCTGCCAAGTGTTCTCAGGTTGATACCTCTCAAGGCGCGTGGGTGCGGGATCCGAGCTCGTCAGCTCTTAGCTCGAGGGAGCCATTTAACTGGAAGTCATGGGTCGCACTCCAACTCCACCCACCAGCGGGTGAACCCCAGGAGCATCATGGTAGATGCAGTTTTATAGCGAGTGCGCTATTTTCGAAAGTTCGTGTGTTCAAGCAAGTTTGCAGCACCAACTCTGGACACCGGTGTTTCGGAATTGTTGTTCCTCGTCAGCAGAGTGTAGGTCGGTCAGGGGTTTGCTGTGCAGGCTGCCAAGTGTTCTCAGGTTGATACCTCTCAAGGCGCGTGGGTGCGGGATCCGAGCTCGTCAGCTCTTAGCTCGAGGGAGCCATTTAACTGGAAGTCATGGGTCGCACTCCAACTCCACCCACCAGCGGGTGAACCCCAGGAGCATCATGGTAGATGCAGTTTTATAGCGAGTGCGCTATTTTCGAAAGTTCGTGTGTTCAAGCGAGTTTGCAGCACCAACTCTGGACACCGGTGTTTCGGAATTGTTGTTCCTCGTCAGCAGAGTGTAGGTCGGTCAGGGGTTTGCTGTGCAGGCTGCCAAGTGTTCTCAGGTTGATACCTCTCAAGGCGCGTGGGTGCGGGATCCGAGCTCGTCAGCTCTTAGCTCGAGGGAGCCATTTAACTGGAAGTCATGGGTCGCACTCCAACTCCACCCACCAGCGGGTGAACCCCAGGAGCATCATGGTAGATGCAGTTTTATAGCGAGTGCGCTATTTTCGAAAGTTCGTGTGTTCAAGCAAGTTTGCAGCACCAACTCTGGACACCGGTGTTTCGGAATTGTTGTTCCTCGTCAGCAGAGTGTAGGTCGGTCAGGGGTTTGCTGTGCAGGCTGCCAAGTGTTCTCAGGTTGATACCTCTCAAGGCGCGTGGGTGCGGGATCCGAGCTCGTCAGCTCTTAGCTCGAGGGAGCCATTTAACTGGAAGTCATGGGTCGCACTCCAACTCCACCCACCAGCGGGTGAACCCCAGGAGCATCATGGTAGATGCAGTTTTATAGCGAGTGCGCTATTTTCGAAAGTTCGTGTGTTCAAGCGAGTTTGCAGCACCAACTCTGGACACCGGTGTTTCGGAATTGTTGTTCCTCGTCAGCAGAGTGTAGGTCGGTCAGGGGTTTGCTGTGCAGGCTGCCAAGTGTTCTCAGGTTGATACCTCTCAAGGCGCGTGGGTGCGGGATCCGAGCTTGTCAGCTCTTAGCTCGAGGGAGCCATTTAACTGGAAGTCATGGGTCGCACTCCAACTCCACCCACCAGCGGGTGAACCCCAGGAGCATCATGGTAGATGCAGTTTTATAGCGAGTGCGCTATTTTCAAAAGTTCGTGTGTTCAAGCAAGTTTGCAGCACCAACTCTGGACACCGGTGTTTCGGAATTGTTGTTCCTCGTCAGCAGAGTGTAGGTCGGTCAGGGGTTTGCTGTGCAGGCTGCCAAGTGTTCTCAGGTTGATACCTCTCAAGGCGCGTGGGTGCGGGATCCGAGCTCGTCAGCTCTTAGCTCGAGGGAGCCATTTAACTGGAAGTCATGGGTCGCACTCCAACTCCACCCACCAGCGGGTGAACCCCAGGAGCATCATGGTAGATGCAGTTTTATAGCGAGTGCGCTATTTTCGAAAGTTCGTGTGTTCAAGCAAGTTTGCAGCACCAACTCTGGACACCGGTGTTTCGGAATTGTTGTTCCTCGTCAGCAGAGTGTAGGTCGGTCAGGGGTTTGCTGTGCAGGCTGCCAAGTGTTCTCAGGTTGATACCTCTCAAGGCGCGTGGGTGCGGGATCCGAGCTCGTCAGCTCTTAGCTCGAGGGAGCCATTAGACTGGAAGTCATGGGTCGCACTCCAACTCCACCCACCAGCGGGTAAACCCCAGGAGCATCATGGTAGATGCAGTTTTATAGCGAGTGCGCTATTTTCAAAAGTTCGTGTGTTCAAGCAAGTTTGCAGCACCAACTCTGGACACCGGTGTTTCGGAATTGTTGTTCCTCGTCAGCAGAGTGTAGGTCGGTCAGGGGTTTGCTGTGCAGGCTGCCAAGTGTTCTCAGGTTGATACCTCTCAAGGCGCGTGGGTGCGGGATCCGAGCTCGTCAGCTCTTAGCTCGAGGGAGCCATTTAACTGGAAGTCATGGGTCGCACTCCAACTCCACCCACCAGCGGGTGAACCCCAGGAGCATCATGGAAGATACAGTTTTATAGCGAGTGCGCTATTTTCGAAAGTTCGTGTGCTCAAGCAAGTTTGCAGCACCAACTCTGGACACCGGTGTTTCGGAATTGTTGTTCCTCGTCAGCAGAGTGTAGGTCGGTCAGGGGTTTGCTGTGCAGGCTGCCAAGTGTTTTCAGGTTGATACCTCTCAAGGCGCGTGGGTGCGGGATCCGAGCTCGTCAGCTCTTAGCTCGAGGGAGCCATTTAACTGGAAGTCATGGGTCGCACTCCAACTCCACCCACCAGCGGGTGAACCCCAGGAGCATCATGGTAGATGCAGTTTTATAGTGAGTGCGCTATTTTCGAAAGTTCGTGTGTTCAAGCAAGTTTGCAGCACCAACTCTGGACACCGGTGTTTCGGAATTGTTGTTCCTCGTCAGCAGAGTGTAGGTCGGTCAGGGGTTTGCTGTGCAGGCTGCCAAGTGTTCTCAGGTTGATACCTCTCAAGGCGCGTGGGTGCGGGATCCGAGCTCGTCAGCTCTTAGCTCGAGGGAGCCATTTAACTGGAAGTCATGGGTCGCACTCCAACTCCACCCACCAGCGGGTGAACCCCAGGAGCATCATGGTAGATGCAGTTTTATAGCGAGTGCGCTATTTTCGAAAGTTTGTGTGTTCAAGCAAGTTTGCAGCACCAACTCTGGACACCGGTGTTTCGGAATTGTTGTTCCTCGTCAGCAGAGTGTAGGTCGGTCAGGGGTTTGCTGTGCAGGCTGCCAAGTGTTCTCAGGTTGATACCTCTCAAGGCGCGTGGGTGCGGGATCCGAGCTCGTCAGCTCTTAGCTCGAGGGAGCCATTTAACTGGAAGTCATGGGTCGCACTCCAACTCCACCCACCAGCGGGTGAACCCCAGGAGCATCATGGTAGATGCAGTTTTATAGCGAGTGCGCTATTTTCGAAAGTTCGTGTGTTCAAGCAAGTTTGCAGCACCAACTCTGGACACCGGTGTTTCGGAATTGTTGTTCCTCGTCAGCAGAGTGTAGGTCGGTCAGGGGTTTGCTGTGCAGGCTGCCAAGTGTTCTCAGGTTGATACCTCTCAAGGCGCGTAGGTGCGGGATCCGAGCTCGTCAGCTCTTAGCTCGAGGGAGCCATTTAACTGGAAGTCATGGGTCGCACTCCAACTCCACCCACCAGCGGGTGAACCCCAGGAGCATCATGGTAGATGCAGTTTTATAGCGAGTGCGCTATTTTCGAAAGTTCGTGTGTTCAAGCAAGTTTGCAGCACCAACTCTGGACACCGGTGTTTCGGAATTGTTGTTCCTCGTCAGCAGAGTGTAGGTCGGTCAGGGGTTTGCTGTGCAGGCTGCCAAGTGTTCTCAGGTTGATACCTCTCAAGGCGCGTGGGTGCGGGATCCGAGCTCGTCAGCTCTTAGCTCGAGGGAGCCATTTAACTGGAAGTCATGGGTCGCACTCCAACTCCACCCACCAGCGGGTGAACCCCAGGAGCATCATGGTAGATGCAGTTTTATAGCGAGTGCGCTATTTTCGAAAGTTCGTGTGTTCAAGCAAGTTTGCAGCACCAACTCTGGACACCGGTGTTTCGGAATTGTTGTTCCTCGTCAGCAGAGTGTAGGTCGGTCAGGGGTTTTCTGTGCAGGCTGCCAAGTGTTCTCAGGTTGATACCTCTCAAGGCGCGTGGGTGCGGGATCCGAGCTCGTCAGCTCTTAGCTCGAGGGAGCCATTTAACTGGAAGTCATGGGTCGCACTCCAACTCCACCCACCAGCGGGTGAACCCCAGGAGCATCATGGTAGATGCAGTTTTATAGCGAGTGCGCTATTTTTGAAAGTTCGTGTGTTCAAGCAAGTTTGCAGCACCAACTCTGGACACCGGTGTTTCGGAATTGTTGTTCCTCGTCAGCAGAGTGTAGGTCGGTCAGGGGTTTGCTGTGCAGGCTGCCAAGTGTTCTCAGGTTGATACCTCTCAAGGCGCGTGGGTGCGGGATCCGAGCTCGTCAGCTCTTAGCTCGAGGGAGCCATTTAACTGGAAGTCATGGGTCGCACTCCAACTCCACCCACCAGCGGGTGAACCCCAGGAGCATCATGGTAGATGCAGTTTTATAGCGAGTGCGCTATTTTCGAAAGTTCGTGTGTTCAAGCAAGTTTGCAGCACCAACTCTGGACACCGGTGTTTCGGAATTGTTGTTCCTCGTCAGCAGAGTGTAGGTCGGTCAGGGGTTTGCTGTGCAGACTGCCAAGTGTTCTCAGGTTGATACCTCTCAAGGCGCGTGGGTGCGGGTTCCGAGCTCGTCAGCTCTTAGCTCGAGGGAGCCATTTAACTGGAAGTCATGGGTCGCACTCCAACTCCACCCACCAGCGGGTGAACCCCAGGAGCATCATGGTAGATGCAGTTTTATAGCGAGTGCGCTATTTTCGAAAGTTCGTGTGTTCAAGCAAGTTTGCAGCACCAACTCTGGACACCGGTGTTTCGGAATTGTTGTTCCTCGTCAGCAGAGTGTAGGTCGGTCAGGGGTTTGCTGTGCAGGCTGCCAAGTGTTCTCAGGTTGACACCTCTCAAGGCGCGTGGGTGCGGGATCCGAGCTCGTCAGCTCTTAGCTCGAGGGAGCCATTTAACTGGAAGTCATGGGTCGCACTCCAACTCCACCCACCAGCGGGTGAACCCCAGGAGCATCATGGTAGATGCAGTTTTATTGCGAGTGCGCTATTTTCGAAAGTTCGTGTGTTCAAGCAAGTTTGCAGCACCAACTCTGGACACCGGTGTTTCGGAATTGTTGTTCCTCGTCAGCAGAGTGTAGGTCGGTCAGGGGTTTGCTGTGCAGGCTGCCAAGTGTTCTCAGGTTGATACCTCTCAAGGCGCGTGGGTGCGGGATCCGAGCTCGTCAGCTCTTAGCTCGAGGGAGCCATTTAACTGGAAGTCATGGGTCGCACTCCAACTCCACCCACCAGCGGGTGAACCCCAGGAGCATCATGGTAGATGCAGTTTTATAGCGAGTGCGCTATTTTCGAAAGTTCGTGTGTTCAAGCAAGTTTGCAGCACCAACTCTGGACACCGGTGTTTCGGAATTGTTGTTCCTCGTCAGCAGAGTGTAGGTCGGTCAGGGGTTTGCTGTGCAGGCTGCCAAGTGTTCTCAGGTTGATACCTCTCAAGGCGCGTGGGTGCGGGATCCGAGCTCGTCAGCTCTTAGCTCGAGGGAGCCATTTAACTGGAAGTCATGGGTCGCACTCCAACTCCACCTACCAGAGGGCGAACCCCAGGAGCATCATGGTAGATGCAGTTTTATAGCGAGTGCGCTATTTTCGAAAGTTCGTGTGTTCAAGCAAGTTTGCAGCACCAACTCTGGACACCGGTGTTTCGGAATTGTTGTTCCCCGTCAGCAGAGTGTAGGTCGGTCAGGGGTTTGCTGTGCAGGCTGCCAAGTGTTCTCAGGTTGATACCTCTCAAGGCGCGTGGGTGCGGGATCCGAGCTCATCAGCTCTTAGCTCGAGGGAGCCATTTAACTGGAAGTCATGGGTCGCACTCCAACTCCACCCACCAGCGGGTGAACCCCAGGAGCATCATGGTAGATGCAGTTTTATAGCGAGTGCGCTATTTTCGAAAGTTTGTGTGTTCAAGCAAGTTTGCAGCACCAACTCTGGACACCGGTGTTTCGGAATTGTTGTTCCTCGTCAGCAGAGTGTAGGTCGGTCAGGGGTTTGCTGTGCAGGCTGCCAAGTGTTCTCAGGTTGATACCTCTCAAGGCGCGTGGGTGCGGGATCCGAGCTCGTCAGCTCTTAGCTCGAGGGCACCGGTGTTTCGGAATTGGCAGCCTGCACAGCAAACCCCTGACCGACCTACACTCTGCTGACGGGGAACAACAATTCCGAAACACCGGTGTCCAGAGTTGGTGCTGCAAACTTGCTTGAACACACGAACTTTCGAAAATAGCGCACTCGCTATAAAACTGCATCTACCATGATGCTCCTGGGGTTCACCCGCTGGTGGGTGGAGTTGGAGTGCGACCCATGACTTCCAGTTAAATGGCTCCCTCGAGCTAAGAGCTGACGAGCTCGGATCCCGCACCCACGCGCCTTGAGAGGTATCAACCTGAGAACACTTGGCAGCCTGCACAGCAAACCCCTGACCGACCTACACTCTGCTGACGAGGAACAACAATTCCGAAACACCGGTGTCCAGAGTTGGTGCTGCAAACTTGCTTGAACACACGAACTTTCGAAAATAGCGCACTCGCTATAAAACTGCATCTACCATGATGCTCCTGGGGTTCACCCGCTGGTGGGTGGAGTTGGAGTGCGACCCATGACTTCCAGTTAAATGGCTCCCTCGAGCTAAGAGCTGACGAGCTCGGATCCCGCACCCACGCGCCTTGAGAGGTATCAACCTGAGAACACTTGGCAGCCTGCACAGCAAACCCCTGACCGACCTACACTCTGCTGACGAGGAACAACAATTCCGAAACACCGGTGTCCAGAGTTGGTGCTGCAAACTTGCTTGAACACACGAACTTTCGAAAATAGCGCACTCGCTATAAAACTGCATCTACCATGATGCTCCTGGGGTTCACCCGCTGGTGGGTGGAGTTGGAGTGCGACCCATGACTTCCAGTTAAATGGCTCCCTCGAGCTAAGAGCTGACGAGCTCGGATCCCGCACCCACGCGCCTTGAGAGGTATCAACCTGAGAACACTTGGCAGCCTGCACAGCAAACCCCTGACCGACCTACACTCTGCTGACGAGGAACAACAATTCCGAAACACCGGTGTCCAGAGTTGGTGCTGCAAACTTGCTTGAACACACGAACTTTCGAAAATAGCGCACTCGCTATAAAACTGCATCTACCATGATGCTCCTGGGGTTCACCCGCTGGTGGGTGGAGTTGTAGTGCGACCCATGACTTCCAGTTAAATGGCTCCCTCGAGCTAAGAGCTGACGAGCTCGGATCCCGCACCCACGCGCCTTGAGAGGTATCAACCTGAGAACACTTGGCAGCCTGCACAGCAAACCCCTGACCGACCTACACTCTGCTGACGAGGAACAACAATTCCGAAACACCGGTGTCCAGAGTTGGTGCTGCAAACTTGCTTGAACACACGAACTTTCGAAAATAGCGCACTCGCTATAAAACTGCATCTACCATGATGCTCCTGGGGTTCACCCGCTGGTGGGTGGAGTTGGAGTGCGACCCATGACTTCCAGTTAAATGGCTCCCTCGAGCTAAGAGCTGACGAGCTCGGATCCCGCACCCACGCGCCTTGAGAGGTATCAACCTGAGAACACTTGGCAGCCTGCACAGCAAACCCCTGACCGACCTACACTCTGCTGACGAGGAACAACAATTCCGAAACACCGGTGTCCAGAGTTGGTGCTGCAAACTTGCTTGAACACACGAACTTTCGAAAAATAGCGCACTCGCTATAAAACTGCATCTACCATGATGCTCCTGGGGTTCACCCGCTGGTGGGTGGAGTTGGAGTGCGACCCATGACTTCCAGTTAAATGGCTCCCTCGAGCTAAGAGCTGACGAGCTCGGATCCCGCACCTACGCGCCTTGAGAGGTATCAACCTGAGAACACTTGGCAGCCTGCACAGCAAACCCCTGACCGACCTACACTCTGCTGACGAGGAACAACAATTCCGAAACACCGGTGTCCAGAGTTGGTGCTGCAAACTTGCTTGAACACACGAACTTTCGAAAATAGCGCACTCGCTATAAAACTGCATCTACCATGATGCTCCTGGGGTTCACCCGCTGGTGGGTGGAGTTGGAGTGCGACCCATGACTTCCAGTTAAATGGCTCCCTCGAGCTAAGAGCTGACGAGCTCGGATCCCGCACCCACGCGCCTTGAGAGGTATCAACCTGAGAACACTTGGCAGCCTGCACAGCAAACCCCTGACCGACCTACACTCTGCTGACGAGGAACAACAATTCCGAAACACCGGTGTCCAGAGTTGGTGCTGCAAACTTGCTTGAACACACGAACTTTCAAAAATAGCGCACTCGCTATAAAACTGCATCTACCATGATGCTCCTGGGGTTCACCCGCTGGTGGGTAGAGTTGGAGTGCGACCCATGACTTCCAGTTAAATGGCTCCCTCGAGCTAAGAGCTGACGAGCTCGGATCCCGCACCTACGCGCCTTGAGAGGTATCAACCTGAGAACACTTGGCAGCCTGCACAGCAAACCCCTGACCGACCTACACTCTGCTGACGAGGAACAACAATTCCGAAACACCGGTGTCCAGAGTTGGTGCTGCAAACTTGCTTGAACACACGAACTTTCGAAAATAGCGCACTCGCTATAAAACTGCATCTACCATGATGCTCCTGGGGTTCACCCGCTGGTGGGTGGAGTTGGAGTGCGACCCATGACTTCCAGTTAAATGGCTCCCTCGAGCTAAGAGCTGACGAGCTCGGATCCCGCACCCACGCGCCTTGAGAGGTATCAACCTGAGAACACTTGGCAGCCTGCACAGCAAACCCCTGACCGACCTACACTCTGCTGACGAGGAACAACAATTCCGAAACACCGGTGTCCAGAGTTGGTGCTGCAAACTTGCTTGAACACACGAACTTTCGAAAATAGCGCACTCGCTATAAAACTGCATCTACCATGATGCTCCTGGGGTTCACCCGCTGGTGGGTGGAGTTGGAGTGCGACCCATGACTTCCAGTTAAATGGCTCCCTCGAGCTAAGAGCTGACGAGCTCGGATCCCGCACCCACGCGCCTTGAGAGGTATCAACCTGAGAACACTTGGCAGCCTGCACAGCAAACCCCTGACCGACCTACACTCTGCTGACGAGGAACAACAATTCCGAAACACCGGTGTCCAGAGTTGGTGCTGCAAACTTGCTTGAACACACGAACTTTCGAAAATAGCGCACTCGCTATAAAACTGCATCTACCATGATGCTCCTGGGGTTCACCCGCTGGTGGGTGGAGTTGTAGTGCGACCCATGACTTCCAGTTAAATGGCTCCCTCGAGCTAAGAGCTGACGAGCTCGGATCCCGCACCCACGCGCCTTGAGAGGTATCAACCTGAGAACACTTGGCAGCCTGCACAGCAAACCCCTGACCGACCTACACTCTGCTGACGAGGAACAACAATTCCGAAACACCGGTGTCCAGAGTTGGTGCTGCAAACTTGCTTGAACACACGAACTTTCGAAAATAGCGCACTCGCTATAAAACTACATCTACCATGATGCTCCTGGGGTTCACCCGCTGGTGGGTGGAGTTGGAGTGCGACCCATGACTTCCAGTTAAATGGCTCCCTCGAGCTAAGAGCTGACGAGCTCGGATCCCGCACCCACGCGCCTTGAGAGGTATCAACCTGAGAACACTTGGCAGCCTGCACAGCAAACCCCTGACCGACCTACACTCTGCTGACGAGGAACAACAATTCCGAAACACCGGTGTCCAGAGTTGGTGCTGCAAACTTGCTTGAACACACGAACTTTCGAAAAATAGCGCACTCGCTATAAAACTGCATCTACCATGATGCTCCTGGGGTTCACCCGCTGGTGGGTGGAGTTGGAGTGCGACCCATGACTTCCAGTTAAATGGCTCCCTCGAGCTAAGAGCTGACGAGCTCGGATCCCGCACCTACGCGCCTTGAGAGGTATCAACCTGAGAACACTTGGCAGCCTGCACAGCAAACCCCTGACCGACCTACACTCTGCTGACGAGGAACAACAATTCCGAAACACCGGTGTCCAGAGTTGGTGCTGCAAACTTGCTTGAACACACGAACTTTCGAAAATAGCGCACTCGCTATAAAACTGCATCTACCATGATGCTCCTGGGGTTCACCCGCTGGTGGGTGGAGTTGGAGTGCGACCCATGACTTCCAGTTAAATGGCTCCCTCGAGCTAAGAGCTGACGAGCTCGGATCCCGCACCCACGCGCCTTGAGAGGTATCAACCTGAGAACACTTGGCAGCCTGCACAGCAAACCCCTGACCGACCTACACTCTGCTGACGAGGAACAACAATTCCGAAACACCGGTGTCCAGAGTTGGTGCTGCAAACTTGCTTGAACACACGAACTTTCGAAAATAGCGCACTCGCTATAAAACTGCATCTACCATGATGCTCCTGGGGTTCACCCGCTGGTGGGTGGAGTTGGAGTGCGACCCATGACTTCCAGTTAAATGGCTCCCTCGAGCTAAGAGCTGACGAGCTCGGATCCCGCACCTACGCGCCTTGAGAGGTATCAACCTGAGAACACTTGGCAGCCTGCACAGCAAACCCCTGACCGACCTACACTCTGCTGACGAGGAACAACAATTCCGAAACACCGGTGTCCAGAGTTGGTGCTGCAAACTTGCTTGAACACACGAACTTTCGAAAATAGCGCACTCGCTATAAAACTGCATCTACCATGATGCTCCTGGGGTTCACCCGCTGGTGGGTGGAGTTGGAGTGCGACCCATGACTTCCAGTTAAATGGCTCCCTCGAGCTAAGAGCTGACGAGCTCGGATCCCGCACCCACGCGCCTTGAGAGGTATCAACCTGAGAACACTTGGCAGCCTGCACAGCAAACCCCTGACCGACCTACACTTTGCTGTCGAGGAACAACAATTCCGAAACACAGGTGTCCAGAGTTGGTGCTGCAAACTTGCTTGAACACACAAACTTTCGAAAATAGCGCACTCGCTATAAAACTGCATCTACCATGATGCTCCTGGGGTTCACCCGCTGGTGGGTGGAGTTGGAGTGCGACCCATGACTTCCAGTTAAATGGCTCCCTCGAGCTAAGAGCTGACGAGCTCGGATCCCGCACCCACGCGCCTTGAGAGGTATCAACCTGAGAACACTTGGCAGCCTGCACAGCAAACCCCTGACCGACCTACACTCTGCTGACGAGGAACAACAATTCCGAAACACCGGTGTCCAGAGTTGGTGCTGCAAACTTGCTTGAACACACGAACTTTCGAAAATAGCGCACTCGCTATAAAACTGCATCTACCATGATGCTCCTGGGGTTCACCCACTGGTGGGTGGAGTTGGAGTGCGACCCATGACTTCCAGTTAAATGGCTCCCTCGAGCTAAGAGCTGACGAGCTCGGATCCCGCACCCACGCGCCTTGAGAGGTATCAACCTGAGAACACTTGGCAGCCTGCACAGCAAACCCCTGACCGACCTACACTCTGCTGACGAGGAACAACAATTCCGAAACACCGGTGTCCAGAGTTGGTGCTGCAAACTTGCTTGAACACACGAACTTTCGAAAATAGCGCACTCGCTATAAAACTGCATCTACCATGATGCTCCTGGGGTTCACCCGCTGGTGGGTGGAGTTGGAGTGCGACCCATGACTTCCAGTGCATTCGGGTCAGTTCGTTTAAGAATGGGGATGATCGGAGAATTACATACATTGGAGTCAGTTTCTACAACCACTCCCTGTGCAATGAGTTTGTCAACAATTTTCAGTAATGCTACTACGGCATCAGGTGGTAACTTGTATTGTCGGATTCGTGGCAGTACAACTCCTTGTTTGAGAGTGACACGGTGTGGCGTAATGTGCATGTAACCTACATCAGTCGGACCATGCGCCCATAAATGCAGTGGTACATTCTGGAGTCTGGGATCAAAATCTCTCAACACATAATGTCCTTTAAAATCACGTAAAAACAATCTCACTCCTTCCGGAGAACAACAAATCACTGCTCCTAGTTCTTTCAATGTCTTTATACCAAGCAGATTTTCTGGACATGATTTAGTAAGTAACAAGTCTGTAGTACGGGACAATGGACCGACTCCTAGGGAAACGGGCTTTGACACTTCGTTAACAATAGGCTTTCCTGAAAATCCCAGGGAAATATTCATTGAGCCTGAGAGGGGTGCCCCTGGAACCTCGTCATGACTGATGGTAGTTCTGCTCGGCCCTGTTTCAATCAGAAATTTTCTGTCTTTTCCCAATACATGACTATGTACATAGGGACCCTCTTGATCTACAGGAACCTCAATAAGGGGCAAGCCAACCTCCCTCTCTAGGCTGTTTCATGAGTACTGTTGATATTCTGGATAGTCTGACTGTGCGTATTGGTACATTTGTTGCGTGACATGTTGTGTGGCAGCTATGGGTTGCGGTGTAGCTACTGTCTGTTGCGTGTTCTGTGGCGTTTGCGTGTTCTGCGGGGTATTATCCTGTCTAGGAGGACGCGGTCTTTCTTTTGTCTTGCCTGTAGCTATATTGTGTTTCAGGACAGCACATTCATTCACATAGTGACCTGGTTGCTTGCAATAATTACAGTTTCCCTTAACAGGTGCCGTGCCCTTTTTATGGCCATCAGCTGGTACTGATTGTGCAACTAGTACTTTCATTTTCGTATCTTTCATGCGTCTCTTTTCGTGTTCCTGTTCCTCTCTAATTCGGTTCTGGTGGTATTGTAACATTTGCAACATTTGGGAAGGGCTATTTGCTTGCCAAGTACTCTCAACCTTCAGTACTCTATTTTTGATCGGGGGTAAGGAATTCTCTACTAATTTGCTCACAAAAAGGTGTGGGTACGATTCACTATTTGTCTTAAGGCCACTATTAATAGTAAAACATTTTTCGAATCTAGAATAAAAATCACTGGTGTCTTCATCTGGTTTCTGTTTACAGGCTGAAATAGCATCCCAATCTTCCTTTTTAGTAACCAATAATCTCGGCAGCACCTGTATCAATAGTTCAGGTAGTGCTTTGGCTTTTTCCCCAAGACCAACACCAGGGCCTCGGAGTTTATCCTCATCTTCCAATTCTGTCCAACTGATCTTTTTCTCTCCCACCTCCCAATCTTTTTCTTTAAGCTTTTCGTAAATGCCTGCTGGTAACAGTACCTTTAATAATTTAATGATGTCAGCGTATGTGTAATCCCCTATGCGGAGAATGTCTTTTAATTCACTGTGGAACCCCCCCGGGTCTTTATCATGACAGGGCAGTAGTTTTTTCATTTCCAGTATCTCTATTTTCGTCAAGGGTGTGTAAACGTATACTCGTTGAAGCTCATTGGCTGACGGGATGTACCTCTCGTAGGGGGTTCTGTCTGTCTATGTGGAAGGTTTTTCTGTCGCGGTGTGGGGCAGGAATCAAGTGCGTGGTCAGAAAAGTCAAGTACTTATGTCGTTGGTCTAGAATGACATTAATTAATTCGGTACCTAGGCCTCTCCATCTCTCTAAGAGTAAATCGTCCAGTAATTTATACAAGGGACCTGGATCAGAATGCTGGCTCTCGTACAATGTGATCAGATGTTGAACCATGTAAATACCAGCTAAACTCTGTTCTTCCAGAGGGAGGCTTAAAAATGTTTGCGCCACTACGTCATCATTATATATGTTAGAATTACAAGCCCATTGAACGGCTGACCGGGCTAGTTCCTGTTCATGCATAGTGTGAAGTTCACCGCCCCCTACTCGTCTTTTCAGTGCATTCTCAGTAGCTTGGAATAGGTGCTCGAGGGAATATCTCTCTGGTATGGGAGGGCCATGTTTACTGTAATCTAGGCCCTTTGGCCTGTCAAACTGTCTTGCTCTACCTACGTAATTCATTTTATCCACTTCCTCTGTTTCTGGCTCATCCTCTCCAGAGGCTAAGTCGTTCTCTTTCTCGTCTTTCTCTTTCCTGTGAAAGTTCAGAATTTCTTTACGAATTTTCCTGTACATACATTCTATCTTTGACATTTTATCATGTTTACCGGCAGCTATGTTGTCACTCCAATCAATCATACCTTTAGTTACTTCTTTATTTGGCTGGTCTTGTTCCCTGATCAGACAATTAATCAAAAAACGTAAAAGCATGCATTGAACCTCCACCTTTCTTTGTGCCATGGCCTCATGTATACTCTCGGGTCCCTCCCCCGTTCTAATGAAGTGATATATTTTGTCTAGATGGCCCTTCATGCCTGGTAATGTGATCAAATAGTCTGCAACGCGTCTTAATCGTACTGAGTACATGAGCATTGAGCCTACACCTGGTACTGGATCATATATACAATATGTAATCGTTACATTTTGTTTAAGTGGTGTTGCTGTCATTTTTGGCGTTTGTTGTAGTGCTAATTCTTGTAGTGTTCGTGATGGTGGTGGTGTGTGCAGTATGTCTGTGGTGGGCCCCCTCCTACTGCCGCTTGACTTGAGTCGTCTTTCACTGTCAGTGTCACTACTGGTGTGAGTTGATCCTGTGGTACGGGCGGATGGCGAAAAGAATTGTTAGGATTGTTGCCAGGAGGAGGAGGGGGTGGAAAACTTGCATTAACATAATCCGGAGCGGCGTCTTCTAAATAGGAGGAAAGGAAAAAGTCTACTGCTGTCTGTTTATGACCATGTACTTTGGTCGGGATCAGTGGTGGCGGCAAATTACTGGGTACTTCCGGGGTCACTTTAGGTAGTCCTTCGGCGAGGACGGGATACATGCCTCTAATAAGGGCATTTCTTTGTCTATCTACTTGTTCTGCATTAACCCGTTCACCTTCTTCCTTTAGCTCCTTTTCTCTGACTTTTTCTGATGCTTCTCTACTTCTCTCTGCTTTGTGTATTTCTTTCTCTGTTCTCCTATGCGCTTCTTTACGCCACAACTCTATGGCATCTTTCTGGGACTGTCTAGCTTTCTTTTTCCATAGTGCTTCCTCTACTCTCATAATGCAATCAGCATCCCATGTCCCTGAGACAGGCCATCTATATTACTCTTCCAGATCCTTCGTGTAATCTACCCATAAGTCTAAAAACAGTATGGCATCTAGCCCGTGTTTCTGGTACATAAAATGGCCAGGAGTGTCTCTAGGCGGGACGGGGACTGCCTCTTCGAGTATCCCTTTCCTGGTCCCTATCTGGCGTAATTTCGAAAACAGTGGCATGTTGGAACTAACTCGAACGAAAACACAATATACACAAAAATAGACTGAAAACAACCATTCATACTACAACATTAAAACGTTAAAAACAGATACATCCTAACTAGTACATAGAAAAAAAACACAATCCTGAAAAACTTGTTTACTTTATGCACTGCAAAACAGTACAACCATACCGGTCTCGTAAGGAGACACGTCTTTACCGCATCCACCTAAATGGACACGTCTTTACCGTACCTGTGTACCCAGATACGTCTTTACCGGGCTCAAATAAATGAACCTGTCTCTATGCGTTCCCAATAACGGTACTCACCGGGAAGCAAAGCTGAAGGCCTCGGAAACTCGATACTGGACTGGACTGCTGCTGTTGCTTCTGCTGCGCATGCGCCTCGGAACAGGTGGGCCTCGGGATACCTCGGACCTTGCTCTCTCAGCTTGGGCTCTGGTCGGGATGGTCCGCAATCCTCACTGCCTCGTGTGGATGCCTGGTCGCAGTCTCCGTCTCCTCCGTGGACCTGAGGGAGTAGGCAGGAAGTCCCGCTGTCGTGTACACTTGAAGTCCGTCACGGCTGTAGAAGGGGTCAGGGGGCTGGACCTACATCGCCGGCGCGTGGGGAAGGGGACTGGTTCCTGTTCAGGCGCCAGATTAATGTGGTAAATAATGAATTACTCTGTCGGAATTTCTATACATTAATAAGGATTGCTCATAAAATGAGAGGCAGAGGCCGTGGTGTCCGATTCAAAAGGGCTTTAATGCAATAGCTCGAGCTACTGGAGAATCGGGTTCCATCACCACTAAGGTTCAGGAAGGATCATCATCTAAATCTTTATTCACATAGCACATTATATATAGTTAAACCATACATTGCATTGGATAGAGAAGGCGGAGCGCTCCAGGCGGAGCAAGTGAGAGAGAGAGATAAGAACACATGGGCGTGAAAGAAGGCGTGTAAGGAGGCGTACACGTGGGTGTTCACTTGATGAGTCATAGGTGTGTCATAGGTGGGTGGATGCATAGAGGGGGTCTGCATGGTCAGTAGGAACCTTTACCCTACTTGTGCGCGCAAAACTGGTCATTACGTGGAATTGACGTGTAACTGGGGAGAGCTGGGGGGGAGCTGACTTTAGCACTAGTAGGAGAATCTGGGATGTCAGAACGACCTGCACCTTTGGCATTATCTGATATCTTGTGTTTGGAGGATGTATTGTCTGAAGTAATGGTCGCTCGAGCAAAAGCTGCTCATCACTAAATGCTAGTGTGTGCATATATTTCTTCGTGCGATGCGTGGGGCCATGGGCCTTCTATGGAAACGGGTTCAGTAAATCACTTGAATGGAGACAGGAAGGCTAGGCCCTATCATTTGATTTGATTTAAAATTATTTCTAAAGCGCACGTATACCAGCGGTTTCTTGGCGCTAACTCTAACCGGATCCGGGGCTAATAGGCAGGGAGGGGTGGAAAAGAATTAATCAAAAGACTTCGTAAACAAAGAAGTCTTGAGGAGTCTACGGAATTGTGGGTACAGAGTAATGGTGCGAAGTTCAAGGGGAAGAGAATTCCAAAGGGTCGGGGCAAGGGTGGCGAATTTGGATCCTCCCCACTTCTTTCTCCGGAAACGGGGGACAGTGAGGAAGGATTGAGAGGACGAGCGTAGTTCCCTAGTGGGAACATATGGAGTAATCTCGGATGAGATAAAGGCCGGAGCCAAGCCAAGTCGGGCCAGAAAGGTGATGGTTGCAAGCTTGAATTGGACCCTGGCGCCCACAGGGAGCCAGTGTAAAGATTTCAAAAGGGGGGTAGAATGGTGAAATTTAGGGAGTTTGAAGGCCAGGCGGGCCGCCTGGTTCTGAATCTGTTGTAGACGCCGCAAGCTGTAAGCGGGGATGCCGGCATATAAAGCATTGCCGTAATCCAGGCGGGACACCACCATGGCCAGGATTATAAGCTTGAGGGCAGAGAAAGTGAAGAAACGAGACACTCTGCGAATAGTGCGCAGGGAAAGAAAAGAGGAAGATACCACAGAGCTGACCTGGGAGTGAAGAGTGAGTTGAGAATTGATTTTTATGCCTAGGGTTTTAACAGAGGAGGAGGGTGCAGGGGAAGGGCCAAGAGAGGAAGGCCAGAAGAGAGAGGACCAGGGGCTGGATGAACCACCCGTCAACACCAGCTCGGTCTTGTCAGGGTTGAGTTTAAGGTGGTTGTGGTTCATCCAGTCCCTAATATGGAGCATGACAGATTGAAAGTTTAGCACAGAGGAGGGAGAAGAAGATAGGTTGAAGACAAGCTGGAGGTCATCCGCATAGTTAAATACGGCGACCTCTATCTGTTGAAGGGAAAAGATAAGAGGGGCGACATAGAGATTGAACAAGAGGGGGGAAAGGGAAGAGCCTTGGGGGACCCCGCACTGAACTTTCCGGACGTCCGCTGTGAAGTCACCCAGGCGGACAGCCTGGGTGCGGTCCCTCAGGAAGGAGGACAACCAGACCAGGGCGGTCCCCCCAATCCCCGCCGCCTTGACACGGGACAACAAGATGGTGTGATCTACCGTGTCAAAGGTGGCTGAGAGATCGAGGAGCACAAGGGCCTGGTGTTGATTAGTGTCCATACCCTCCCTGAGGTTGTCCAGGACCGAGATGACAACGTACTCCGTAGAGTGTGCGGGGCGGAAGCCGGCCTGGCGGGGGGCAAGGACTCCATGTGTCTCCACAAAGGAGCTCAGAGCGCGGGTGACATGGCGCTCGAGCACCTTGGCCAGGAATGGCAGGAGGGAAATGGGGCGGAAATTGGCAGGGACAGAGGGATCAGCCCCAGGTTTTTTCAATATGGGCACAATAACTGCCGATTTCAAGGAGTTGGGAACTACGCCTTGGGCAAGAGAGCTATTAAGGAGGTGAAGGGGGGATCTGGGCAGGTAACAAAGACATGACGGAGAATGTGGGCTGGGCAGGGGTCAAGAGATGAACCAGACTTGACCAAAGGCACTAAGGCGGCCAGACCTTCTCTAGTGATGGGTGGGAGGGTGGTAAGTTCACCCTTGGAGGGGGGACATTGGGGGTCCACAAAGGAAGGGGAGGGGGGGGGAATGTTGGCCTTGATGGTGGTAATTTTATTAATAAAATAGTAGTTAAGGGAAAGACAGAGTTCTTCAGACGGGGCAGGCTTGAGGGTTGTTCTGTCTGAGAACGCCAGGCTGTGAACGATTGTGAATATCTCCTTGGACTGGTTTTCTGCGGCTAGGATTTTGGAGGAGAAGTATGATGTTTTGGCCTCCAAGATGGCTTTTTTATATTGGGTAAGAATGTTGGTATACTCCAATTTTAGAGTGGGGCAATAGTTTCTCCTCCAAGCCCGTTCTGCGCGGCGTACTTTTAGTTTAGTGGCCTTAAGCTCGACGTTAAACCATCTACTATCATCTGCAGGCGGAATATGTTTACCCCTTTCACTAGACTGGAATGTGTTTTCTGTGGAGCGGAGCAGATAACTGTAGGCAAAATACTGTCTTTGGCAGGCCAGGCTGGGCACCTCTCGGCTGAGCAGGAAGTAAGGGAGAGGTCAGGGATACATAACTATTCTGCAGCTTTCAGAGTATCAGGAGGCTCGGAGCCTGAATTCGGGTCCTGGCTCGGCTGTGCCACAAAAACGTGTGCATCTCGACTTTTAAACGTGTACCATGTAAATGCATTGGCAACATAGGCCTCAGTGCAGAATTAACGTTTCATTCATGGAGGGCCTAATAACTGACATGCTAACATTGGACGGAAATGCAGAGGCATTATTATTACAGTCATGAGAAGGGAATTACATGATGACATGGACATACATGGGGCATAGGTACATAGATAGGGTGCGAGTGGGGGACACACTGGCCACGTAAAATTTCTATTTCCTCAGAAGTACAGAGTGTGGAAGGGCGTCTCGTCTCATTCATAGTGAGGGAGACCGAAGGACGCAAGAGTACAGGGATAGCTTCAAGTGCACTCACCATGCACCTGGAGATATCAGACAGCATTGGAATCGCGGGAACAAGGGGAGCCACGAGGTGTCTCACCATGCGTCAAGCGATCATGGACAGGAGCGGGATCGCGGGAACGTGGGGAGCTGCGAAGGGTTTAACCATGTGTTGAGCGATAATAGACAGCAGGGGAATTGCGAAAGCATGGGGAATAGAGCAGTGTTTCACCACGCACCAAGAGGGGATGGAACTGCATGGGACCTGGAGAGATGGGAGCATGGGAGGACTCCCCATAACACGCCTGAGACAAGACGTAGGACTCAGTGCTGTGATGGGAGAGACGTAGATGGGCTCTCTAGAGGCGACCAAATGGAATTTTGACTGCGCACTCTGTGTTACTTGGGACAGTAAGGTTTTTTTATATAAACAGTTTCTGAAGTGTCGTTGGTGCTGGGTGTGGATGCCCTTCTGAGCCTAAGGGTCAGGTAATCAGTGTCAATACGTGTTTCCTGTGTCACAGGATTCACACACACATCCGCACTCTGTTGGGTATTTTCATATGTCGGTGAATCGATTTGTCCAATAAATTTCTTTACTCAATATGTTGATTCATTTCATTTAATTCTCATGAAAGTTCATTTTTCATTATCCTTTTCATTTCAATCACAATGTGGTAATCATCAATTTTTACATTGCCCGATGCATTTCGAGCTACACAGCTCTTCCTCAGGGGACTTTATGTCTGCAAACCAAAATATATTCATTTTACTGATGGGTATCGATTTAGTGTGAAAGCAAACAAAATACATCCTTAATGAATCATTGACTATCGTTAGTTGATCGGAAACACTTTTTTATGGTTCCCCAACGTGCAAAACAATATACATTCAGTGATTAGCAATGATACCTTATATCCCCGTGTTTAGGTCGGAGACTTAAACTGGTGAATTCAGTAACTGACCTGTACCTTCATGGTTTGTGTACAAAGCTGTGCGCTGCAACGAAACAAGTGAACGCGCTAGAGTTACAACCTTGGCTATGCGTGACGAATGTTTGTTTCCCACCCGTGAAGGCTTCTGATTTGATCTTACCGAATGTTTGTCCGTGTTAGTTCCAACGGAGAACCGCCGGCGTGCGTCGCTCTCTCTGCCCGGTGTCTCTATGGTGTATGTGCCGGTCACGTGGGACCGCTTTATTTACTTCCGCGGAGTGACGCTTGGAGCGCGCTGGCTCTATGTGTTGTCAATTACGCGAGTGCCTGTGAATGTGGTCTAATGCGTGTGCCTGAACATAGCGTGAATAAAGATATAGAAAAAAAATATAGAAAAAAAAGTTAAAAAAACCGAAGAGGGTTTCTTATGTTAAACCTTCTGTGTGAAACCAGTGATATATTTGATCAACTTTGATGCGGAGCAAATAGTACTGAATGATTCAATCTGATTAATACGTGTCTTAAGCAAACATTTTTGTAAAAAAACATTATGTCAGAGAAAAATATTTTGTTAAAAAAACAATTTGTTAAACAACTGTACATGTCACTTCTGATCATTTGGAGTGCGGGAGGCACTCTCTATGGTAGCTATTATCAGATGGTACTACAGAAAACAACTGAGTTCGATCCGTTCATTTAACCCTTTCGGGTGTAATGTACATAAAAAGTCAATCCAAAATGTTTCTCTTTTTAGTAAGTGGTTGTTTGTGTCTCTTCCTGGCACATTCTCAACTTTTTCTAGGAGGCAAAATTTCAATTGTGCTGGGTTATGTTTCGCATCATTGAAGTGTACCGCAACTGTGGATTTCTGATTCTTTAACCTTATATTACTTTTATGTTCAACCACTCGGGTTTTTATTTTCCTCTGGGTTTTTCCCACGTATGCTAGGCCACATGGACATTTCAATAGATATATTACGTTGTTGGTATCACATGTGCCTGATACTTTGAGGGTGATGGGCGTACCTTTTGTGGGATGATTAATTACATTCCCCTTGATTATGGCTGAGCAATTACCGCAGTTGTGACAAGGAACTGTTCCTTTGTGTACGTCAGAGACTTTGTGTTGTGTTGGTTTGATTAGTTCCTTCAAATTTTTTGTTCTCTCATAAGCAAATATTGGTGCATTGCTGAACTGTCCTTTGAAATCCTCCTCTAAGGCCAGCAGTGGCCAATGTTTCATTATTATTATTTTTTTTTTTTTTTTTTTTTTTTTTTTTGATGGAAAAACTTCTTGTTGAGAATTTTGAGACAAATACTGGTCTTTGTGTTTCTGGTTTGTCTTGTGTAGCTAACAGATGGTGTCTCTGTAATTTGTCCGCTCTTTCCGCAGCTGCTTCCAGGATGGGCTCAGGGTATCCTCTGGTTTTGAATTTGAGTAGGGTTTCCTTTTTGTGTTTGTTATATAGTTCTGGTGTTGATGCGATTCTCTTAATTCTGATCAGTTGCGAAAATGGTAAGTGTTTTTTTAGAGATGGCTGATGGAAACTTTTGTAGTGAAGCAAATTATTTCTATCCGTAGATTTGGTGAAGACACTGGTGGTTAGTTCTCCTTCGTGGTTGGTGATGGATACGTCCAAAAAGGATATAACATCCTTGTTGATGGTGAAGGTGAACTGGATCCTTTCGTGAATGTTGTTAAGTTGCTGTAAGGCCATGTGAAGACTTTCTGTTGTACCTTTCCATAATACGAAAATGTCGTCGATGTACCTTTTGTATAGGATCAAGTTGTTGGACCAATTTTGTTGGTTCAATATATTGTCTAGTTCGAATCTGTGCATAAACGTATTGGCGTAGGTGGGTGCTGCGCAATTTCCCATTGATGTTCCAGATGATTGAACATAAAATTTCTCCTTCCATGTAAAGTAGCTGTGGAATAAGGTGAAGTGGATTAATTCCAGTATGAATACCTTCAGGTCTTCGTTCTTCTCCTCGTGAACCAGGAAGCTTTCAATGGCACTTATGCCTAAATCGTGCGGTATGGAAGTGTACAATGACTTCACGTCTATTGTTGCCATAATCATGTCTTTGGTGAAGTTATTTTTATGTTCTTCCAGAATGTTTAAAAAATGGGTGGTATCCTTTACGTATGTAGAAGATTTCTGTACGATGTTCTGTAGATGTCGATCAATAAACTTTCCCACTGGTTCGTGTATAGATCCTATTGTGGATACAATCGGTCGTAGTGGGGGTCTGGTAGGGTGCTTGTGTATCTTGGGAATCATGTATATGTATGGTATCGCGGGGTTTGATTTCACCAGATACTCTTTTTCTTTTTGGCCTATCACGCCAATTTTTATAGCTTTTTCCATGATGTTGTTCAAGATTTTTTCAAATTCCTTGGTAGGATCAGTTGCCATCTCCATGTAGATTTCTTGATCTTTGACATGTGTATCCACCTCCTGTTCATAGTACTCGGTGTCCATGATAATAAGTGCTCCACCTTTATCTGCTTGTCGGATCGTGATCTCTTTGTTGTTGGCCAAATTTTGTAATATTTGTTTGTCCTTTTGAGATAGGTTCTTTTGTTTTGATCTTGGTTTTTTGAAAATTTCCTCGATTTCCTTGGTTATGACTTTTTCATAAGCATCCAGTACTTTATGACTAACTGGTGGATTGTATTTGCTTTTGGTTCTTAGGCCCATTAGGACGTTGCTGTGAGATGGTGTAGGTGTCTCCACAATATTTGAAAAGAAATGCCGTAATCTTAAAGATCTGAGGAATTTGTACAGACATACTTTAGTTTCAAGTAAGTTGGAGTGGTACGTTGGTACGTACGATGAACCTTTCTGTAGAGTTTGTGTTTCTTTGGGTGTCATCTTGTACTTGGATATGTTGATGACTAAGGTCTCTGACTCCTGGTGTTTTGTGCCACTGATTCTGTGTTTGTTTGTCTTTTTCCCCCGCCGGGTTCTACTTGAGGTCCACGACCTTTGTCTAAAAAAGGCATCTGATCTGGTGTGGTATCGGTGGTTGTTGTTCCAGAAGTGCTAGGTGTTGATGACTCTGTGCCTTGATTTTGTCTGCCACCTGGGGCATTTCTTGATCTTTTTTCAAAGAATCCTCTTCGTGATTGTGAATCATCTGAAGATGTTTCATCCGTCGATTGACCGTTGTTGGGTCTTTGTTGCCTCCTTCTGGCATATATATCCGCCCAGGTGTATACCTCTCCGAGGCGGTAATCAGTGGTGTCTCTTTTAAATTTTCTTAGTTTGCGGTCATTTATTTCCTTGGTGTATTCCTCTACTTTTTTAGTTGTGTCTATGAGAATCTGGTCCCATTCGTCTTTGGTTACCATTTTGTTTAGATCTTCTTTTAAAAGGTCAATTTCCTTAGTCAGGTCCTCTAATACTTTTGCTAGTTCTTCTACTATTAGTAGGATGAGATCAAGTGAGCATTTATTCAGTATTGCGTACCATCTCTCTGTGAATCTTGCGTTATTTTTGCATAATGTTGACTTCAGTGATATCCTTAATCCTCGTGGAAGGTTTAACATAAGAAACCCTCTTCCGTTTTTTTAACTTTTTTTTTCTATATTTTTTTTCTATATCTTTATTCACGCTATGTTCAGGCACACGCATTAGACCACATTCACAGGCACTCGCGTAATTGACAACACATAGAGCCAGCGCGCTCCAAGCGTCACTCCGCGGAAGTAAATAAAGCGGTCCCACGTGACCGGCACATACACCATAGAGACACCGGGCAGAGAGAGCGACGCACGCCGGCGGTTCTCCGTTGGAACTAACACGGACAAACATTCGGTAAGATCAAATCAGAAGCCTTCACGGGTGGGAAACAAACATTCGTCACGCATAGCCAAGGTTGTAACTCTAGCGCGTTCACTTGTTTCGTTGCAGCGCACAGCTTTGTACACAAACCATGAAGGTACAGGTCAGTTACTGAATTCACCAGTTTAAGTCTCCGACCTAAACACGGGGATATAAGGTATCATTGCTAATCACTGAATGTATATTGTTTTGCACGTTGGGGAACCATAAAAAAGTGTTTCCGATCAACTAACGATAGTCAATGATTCATTAAGGATGTATTTTGTTTGCTTTCACACTAAATCGATACCCATCAGTAAAATGAATATATTTTGGTTTGCAGACATAAAGTCCCCTGAGGAAGAGCTGTGTAGCTCGAAATGCATCGGGCAATGTAAAAATTGATGATTACCACATTGTGATTGAAATGAAAAGGATAATGAAAAATGAACTTTCATGAGAATTAAATGAAATGAATCAACATATTGAGTAAAGAAATTTATTGGACAAATCGATTCACCGACATATGAAAATACCCAACAGAGTGCGGATGTGTGTGTGAATCCTGTGACACAGGAAACACGTATTGACACTGATTACCTGACCCTTAGGCTCAGAAGGGCATCCACACCCAGCACCAACGACACTTCAGAAACTGTTTATATAAAAAAACCTTACTGTCCCAAGTAACACAGAGTGCGCAGTCAAAATTCCATTTGGTCATAACAATTTAGCGTCTGAGCAGATTGACTACCGCACCGCCATCATGCAATTTGATGAAATAGCACATACAACGACAATAAGAGCTGAAACATTGGTGTTCAATGAGGACGACACCAACCGAATATATTCATTAATAGAGGAATCGGACGAAATACGTCCAGGTACTGGAACAAGGGAAGCAAACATCAAACAATTACTGTACATGTCAAAAAAGATCATGAACCAACGACTACACGCGAGTACACTAATAAGGTACCACAAATCGCAGCGAATTCCACGAGGATTAAGGATATCACTGAAGTCAACATTATGCAAAAATAACGCAAGATTCACAGAGAGATGGTACGCAATACTGAATAAATGCTCACTTGATCTCATCCTACTAATAGTAGAAGAACTAGCAAAAGTATTAGAGGACCTGACTAAGGAAATTGACCTTTTAAAAGAAGATCTAAACAAAATGGTAACCAAAGACGAATGGGACCAGATTCTCATAGACACAACTAAAAAAGTAGAGGAATACACCAAGGAAATAAATGACCGCAAACTAAGAAAATTTAAAAGAGACACCACTGATTACCGCCTCGGAGAGGTATACACCTGGGCGGATATATATGCCAGAAGGAGGCAACAAAGACCCAACAACGGTCAATCGACGGATGAAACATCTTCAGATGATTCACAATCACGAAGAGGATTCTTTGAAAAAAGATCAAGAAATGCCCCAGGTGGCAGACAAAATCAAGGCACAGAGTCATCAACACCTAGCACTTCTGGAACAACAACCACCGATACCACACCAGATCAGACGCCTTTTTTAGACAAAGGTCGTGGACCTCAAGTAGAACCCGGCGGGGGAAAAAGACAAACAAACACAGAATCAGTGGCACAAAACACCAGGAGTCAGAGACCTTAGTCATCAACATATCCAAGTACAAGATGACACCCAAAGAAACACAAACTCTACAGAAAGGTTCATCGTACGTACCAACGTACCACTCCAACTTACTTGAAACTAAAGTATGTCTGTACAAATTCCTCAGATCTTTAAGATTACGGCATTTCTTTTCAAATATTGTGGAGACACCTACACCATCTCACAGCAACGTCCTAATGGGCCTAAGAACCAAAAGCAAATACAATCCACCAGTTAGTCATAAAGTACTGGATGCTTATGAAAAAGTCATAACCAAGGAAATCGAGGAAATTTTCAAAAAACCAAGATCAAAACAAAAGAACCTATCTCAAAAGGACAAACAAATATTACAAAATTTGGCCAACAACAAAGAGATCACGATCCGACAAGCAGATAAAGGTGGAGCACTTATTATCATGGACACCGAGTACTATGAACAGGAGGTGGATACACATGTCAAAGATCAAGAAATCTACATGGAGATGGCAACTGATCCTACCAAGGAATTTGAAAAAATCTTGAACAACATCATGGAAAAAGCTATAAAAATTGGCGTGATAGGCCAAAAAGAAAAAGAGTATCTGGTGAAATCAAACCCCGCGATACCATACATATACATGATTCCCAAGATACACAAGCACCCTACCAGACCCCCACTACGACCGATTGTATCCACAATAGGATCTATACACGAACCAGTGGGAAAGTTTATTGATCGACATCTACAGAACATCGTACAGAAATCTTCTACATACGTAAAGGATACCACCCATTTTTTAAACATTCTGGAAGAACATAAAAATAACTTCACCAAAGACATGATTATGGCAACAATAGACGTGAAGTCATTGTACACTTCCATACCGCACGATTTAGGCATAAGTGCCATTGAAAGCTTCCTGGTTCACGAGGAGAAGAACGAAGACCTGAAGGTATTCATACTGGAATTAATCCACTTCACCTTATTCCACAGCTACTTTACATGGAAGGAGAAATTTTATGTTCAATCATCTGGAACATCAATGGGAAATTGCGCAGCACCCACCTACGCCAATACGTTTATGCACAGATTCGAACTAGACAATATATTGAACCAACAAAATTGGTCCAACAACTTGATCCTATACAAAAGGTACATCGACGACATTTTCGTATTATGGAAAGGTACAACAGAAAGTCTTCACATGGCCTTACAGCAACTTAACAACATTCACGAAAGGATCCAGTTCACCTTCACCATCAACAAGGATGTTATATCCTTTTTGGACGTATCCATCACCAACCACGAAGGAGAACTAACCACCAGTGTCTTCACCAAATCTACGGATAGAAATAATTTGCTTCACTACAAAAGTTTCCATCAGCCATCTCTAAAAAAACACTTACCATTTTCGCAACTGATCAGAATTAAGAGAATCGCATCAACACCAGAACTATATAACAAACACAAAAAGGAAACCCTACTCAAATTCAAAACCAGAGGATACCCTGAGCCCATCCTGGAAGCAGCTGCGGAAAGAGCGGACAAATTACAGAGACACCATCTGTTAGCTACACAAGACAAACCAGAAACACAAAGACCAGTATTTGTCTCAAAATTCTCAACAAGAAGTTTTTCCATCAAAAAAATAATAATGAAACATTGGCCACTGCTGGCCTTAGAGGAGGATTTCAAAGGACAGTTCAGCAATGCACCAATATTTGCTTATGAGAGAACAAAAAATTTGAAGGAACTAATCAAACCAACACAACACAAAGTCTCTGACGTACACAAAGGAACAGTTCCTTGTCACAACTGCGGTAATTGCTCAGCCATAATCAAGGGGAATGTAATTAATCATCCCACAAAAGGTACGCCCATCACCCTCAAAGTATCAGGCACATGTGATACCAACAGCGTAATATATCTATTGAAATGTCCATGTGGCCTAGCATACGTGGGAAAAACCCAGAGGAAAATAAAAACCCGAGTGGTTGAACATAAAAGTAATATAAGGTTAAAGAATCAGAAATCCACAGTTGCGGTACACTTCAATGATGCGAAACATAACCCAGCACAATTGAAATTTTGCCTCCTAGAAAAAGTTGAGAATGTGCCAGGAAGAGACACAAACAACCACTTACTAAAAAGAGAAACATTTTGGATTGACTTTTTATGTACATTACACCCGAAAGGGTTAAATGAACGGATCGAACTCAGTTGTTTTCTGTAGTACCATCTGATAATAGCTACCATAGAGAGTGCCTCCCGCACTCCAAATGATCAGAAGTGACATGTACAGTTGTTTAACAAATTGTTTTTTTAACAAAATATTTTTCTCTGACATAATGTTTTTTTACAAAAATGTTTGCTTAAGACACGTATTAATCAGATTGAATCATTCAGTACTATTTGCTCCGCATCAAAGTTGATCAAATATATCACTGGTTTCACACAGAAGGTTTAACATAAGAAACCCTCTTCCGTTTTTTTAACTTTTTTTTTCTATATTTTTTTTCTATATCTTTATTCACGCTATGTTCAGGCACACGCATTAGACCACATTCACAGGCACTCGCGTAATTGACAACACACAGAGCCAGCGCGCTCCAAGCGTCACTCCGCGGAAGTAAATAAAGCGGTCCCACGTGACCGGCACATACACCATAGAGACACCGGGCAGAGAGAGCGACGCACGCCGGCGGTTCTCCGTTGGAACTAACACGGACAAACATTCGGTAAGATCAAATCAGAAGCCTTCACGGGTGGGAAACAAACATTCGTCACGCATAGCCAAGGTTGTAACTCTAGCGCGTTCACTTGTTTCGTTGCAGCGCACAGCTTTGTACACAAACCATGAAGGTACAGGTCAGTTACTGAATTCACCAGTTTAAGTCTCCGACCTAAACACGGGGATATAAGGTATCATTGCTAATCACTGAATGTATATTGTTTTGCACGTTGGGGAACCATAAAAAAGTGTTTCCGATCAACTAACGATAGTCAATGATTCATTAAGGATGTATTTTGTTTGCTTTCACACTAAATCGATACCCATCAGTAAAATGAATATATTTTGGTTTGCAGACATAAAGTCCCCTGAGGAAGAGCTGTGTAGCTCGAAATGCATCGGGCAATGTAAAAATTGATGATTACCACATTGTGATTGAAATGAAAAGGATAATGAAAAATGAACTTTCATGAGAATTAAATGAAATGAATCAACATATTGAGTAAAGAAATTTATTGGACAAATCGATTCACCGACATATGAAAATACCCAACAGAGTGCGGATGTGTGTGTGAATCCTGTGACACAGGAAACACGTATTGACACTGATTACCTGACCCTTAGGCTCAGAAGGGCATCCACACCCAGCACCAACGACACTTCAGAAACTGTTTATATAAAAAAACCTTACTGTCCCAAGTAACACAGAGTGCGCAGCCAAAATTCCATTTGGTCATAACAATTTAGCGTCTGAGCAGATTGACTACCGCACCGCCATCATGCAATTTGATGAAATAGCACATACAACGACAATAAGAGCTGAAACATTGGTGTTCAATGAGGACGACACCAACCGAATATATTCATTAATAGAGGAATCGGACGAAATACGTCCAGGTACTGGAACAAGGGAAGCAAACATCAAACAATTACTGTACATGTCAAAAAAGATCATGAACCAACGACTACACGCGAGTACACTAATAAGGTACCACAAATCGCAGCGAATTCCACGAGGATTAAGGATATCACTGAAGTCAACATTATGCAAAAATAACGCAAGATTCACAGAGAGATGGTACGCAATACTGAATAAATGCTCACTTGATCTCATCCTACTAATAGTAGAAGAACTAGCAAAAGTATTAGAGGACCTGACTAAGGAAATTGACCTTTTAAAAGAAGATCTAAACAAAATGGTAACCAAAGACGAATGGGACCAGATTCTCATAGACACAACTAAAAAAGTAGAGGAATACACCAAGGAAATAAATGACCGCAAACTAAGAAAATTTAAAAGAGACACCACTGATTACCGCCTCGGAGAGGTATACACCTGGGCGGATATATATGCCAGAAGGAGGCAACAAAGACCCAACAACGGTCAATCGACGGATGAAACATCTTCAGATGATTCACAATCACGAAGAGGATTCTTTGAAAAAAGATCAAGAAATGCCCCAGGTGGCAGACAAAATCAAGGCACAGAGTCATCAACACCTAGCACTTCTGGAACAACAACCACCGATACCACACCAGATCAGACGCCTTTTTTAGACAAAGGTCGTGGACCTCAAGTAGAACCCGGCGGGGGAAAAAGACAAACAAACACAGAATCAGTGGCACAAAACACCAGGAGTCAGAGACCTTAGTCATCAACATATCCAAGTACAAGATGACACCCAAAGAAACACAAACTCTACAGAAAGGTTCATCGTACGTACCAACGTACCACTCCAACTTACTTGAAACTAAAGTATGTCTGTACAAATTCCTCAGATCTTTAAGATTACGGCATTTCTTTTCAAATATTGTGGAGACACCTACACCATCTCACAGCAACGTCCTAATGGGCCTAAGAACCAAAAGCAAATACAATCCACCAGTTAGTCATAAAGTACTGGATGCTTATGAAAAAGTCATAACCAAGGAAATCGAGGAAATTTTCAAAAAACCAAGATCAAAACAAAAGAACCTATCTCAAAAGGACAAACAAATATTACAAAATTTGGCCAACAACAAAGAGATCACGATCCGACAAGCAGATAAAGGTGGAGCACTTATTATCATGGACACCGAGTACTATGAACAGGAGGTGGATACACATGTCAAAGATCAAGAAATCTACATGGAGATGGCAACTGATCCTACCAAGGAATTTGAAAAAATCTTGAACAACATCATGGAAAAAGCTATAAAAATTGGCGTGATAGGCCAAAAAGAAAAAGAGTATCTGGTGAAATCAAACCCCGCGATACCATACATATACATGATTCCCAAGATACACAAGCACCCTACCAGACCCCCACTACGACCGATTGTATCCACAATAGGATCTATACACGAACCAGTGGGAAAGTTTATTGATCGACATCTACAGAACATCGTACAGAAATCTTCTACATACGTAAAGGATACCACCCATTTTTTAAACATTCTGGAAGAACATAAAAATAACTTCACCAAAGACATGATTATGGCAACAATAGACGTGAAGTCATTGTACACTTCCATACCGCACGATTTAGGCATAAGTGCCATTGAAAGCTTCCTGGTTCACGAGGAGAAGAACGAAGACCTGAAGGTATTCATACTGGAATTAATCCACTTCACCTTATTCCACAGCTACTTTACATGGAAGGAGAAATTTTATGTTCAATCATCTGGAACATCAATGGGAAATTGCGCAGCACCCACCTACGCCAATACGTTTATGCACAGATTCGAACTAGACAATATATTGAACCAACAAAATTGGTCCAACAACTTGATCCTATACAAAAGGTACATCGACGACATTTTCGTATTATGGAAAGGTACAACAGAAAGTCTTCACATGGCCTTACAGCAACTTAACAACATTCACGAAAGGATCCAGTTCACCTTCACCATCAACAAGGATGTTATATCCTTTTTGGACGTATCCATCACCAACCACGAAGGAGAACTAACCACCAGTGTCTTCACCAAATCTACGGATAGAAATAATTTGCTTCACTACAAAAGTTTCCATCAGCCATCTCTAAAAAAACACTTACCATTTTCGCAACTGATCAGAATTAAGAGAATCGCATCAACACCAGAACTATATAACAAACACAAAAAGGAAACCCTACTCAAATTCAAAACCAGAGGATACCCTGAGCCCATCCTGGAAGCAGCTGCGGAAAGAGCGGACAAATTACAGAGACACCATCTGTTAGCTACACAAGACAAACCAGAAACACAAAGACCAGTATTTGTCTCAAAATTCTCAACAAGAAGTTTTTCCATCAAAAAAATAATAATGAAACATTGGCCACTGCTGGCCTTAGAGGAGGATTTCAAAGGACAGTTCAGCAATGCACCAATATTTGCTTATGAGAGAACAAAAAATTTGAAGGAACTAATCAAACCAACACAACACAAAGTCTCTGACGTACACAAAGGAACAGTTCCTTGTCACAACTGCGGTAATTGCTCAGCCATAATCAAGGGGAATGTAATTAATCATCCCACAAAAGGTACGCCCATCACCCTCAAAGTATCAGGCACATGTGATACCAACAACGTAATATATCTATTGAAATGTCCATGTGGCCTAGCATACGTGGGAAAAACCCAGAGGAAAATAAAAACCCGAGTGGTTGAACATAAAAGTAATATAAGGTTAAAGAATCAGAAATCCACAGTTGCGGTACACTTCAATGATGCGAAACATAACCCAGCACAATTGAAATTTTGCCTCCTAGAAAAAGTTGAGAATGTGCCAGGAAGAGACACAAACAACCACTTACTAAAAAGAGAAACATTTTGGATTGACTTTTTATGTACATTACACCCGAAAGGGTTAAATGAACGGATCGAACTCAGTTGTTTTCTGTAGTACCATCTGATAATAGCTACCATAGAGAGTGCCTCCCGCACTCCAAATGATCAGAAGTGACATGTACAGTTGTTTAACAAATTGTTTTTTTAACAAAATATTTTTCTCTGACATAATGTTTTTTTACAAAAATGTTTGCTTAAGACACGTATTAATCAGATTGAATCATTCAGTACTATTTGCTCCGCATCAAAGTTGATCAAATATATCACTGGTTTCACACAGAAGGTTTAACATAAGAAACCCTCTTCCGTTTTTTTAACTTTTTTTTTCTATATTTTTTTTCTATATCTTTATTCACGCTATGTTCAGGCACACGCATTAGACCACATTCACAGGCACTCGCGTAATTGACAACACATAGAGCCAGCGCGCTCCAAGCGTCACTCCGCGGAAGTAAATAAAGCGGTCCCACGTGACCGGCACATACACCATAGAGACACCGGGCAGAGAGAGCGACGCACGCCGGCGGTTCTCCGTTGGAACTAACACGGACAAACATTCGGTAAGATCAAATCAGAAGCCTTCACGGGTGGGAAACAAACATTCGTCACGCATAGCCAAGGTTGTAACTCTAGCGCGTTCACTTGTTTCGTTGCAGCGCACAGCTTTGTACACAAACCATGAAGGTACAGGTCAGTTACTGAATTCACCAGTTTAAGTCTCCGACCTAAACACGGGGATATAAGGTATCATTGCTAATCACTGAATGTATATTGTTTTGCACGTTGGGGAACCATAAAAAAGTGTTTCCGATCAACTAACGATAGTCAATGATTCATTAAGGATGTATTTTGTTTGCTTTCACACTAAATCGATACCCATCAGTAAAATGAATATATTTTGGTTTGCAGACATAAAGTCCCCTGAGGAAGAGCTGTGTAGCTCGAAATGCATCGGGCAATGTAAAAATTGATGATTACCACATTGTGATTGAAATGAAAAGGATAATGAAAAATGAACTTTCATGAGAATTAAATGAAATGAATCAACATATTGAGTAAAGAAATTTATTGGACAAATCGATTCACCGACATATGAAAATACCCAACAGAGTGCGGATGTGTGTGTGAATCCTGTGACACAGGAAACACGTATTGACACTCTCTAGAGGCGACACACTGAAAGCTGTGATAAAGGCAAAGAGGCTCGATGTGACCAGTTTAAAATCTGACCTGGACGAGATAATAGATGGTACGTTGCCTTTAGAAAGGATTGACATGTACGAGCAAGATGAGGTGCTGTTTATAGCAAAGGATATTACTCGGAAGGCGAGAGCGATTCACGAGAAATTATCTGAACTGGCAGACAAGTAAATGGTAGACTTGTCGAGAACAAAGGCATTACAGGGTAACCATAGGTTGCATTATTCAGATCAGGACCTTGAAGAGAGGAGGACGATTGGATTAAAAACACACATTAGGGAACTGATCACAGGAATAAGGGCATGGAGAGATCTGGATAAATGGGAAGAAAGGTGGTCCAAGAAGGGACTGTCAGGCGGAGCACGATTGTGATGTCCCCGGAGGGAGGATTTAGAAAAGGGGATGGTGCAGTGAGCTAAAAAACGGTGTTGGATCTAGCCCTGATCTCTTGACTGGGTGAGAGTATTCTGTTTAATTCAGAGACTCTGTCCCTCACCACCCCTTGTTGTAAATATTTTTGTCCACCCTAAGCGTGGAAGGGTATGCTCAGATGTGAGTCCCTTGCTCATTGCACCATCAGGATTCAAGCAAGCCGGGCCGAAGAGGCTGAAATGCCAGAAACCGGTCCCCGGTAGCTTGTTTCCTTCCCAGTGTAAGAATTGGCTTTTGTAGTTTGGTTTGCCCTGTTCCCATCATGCACTGGGACAGGAACAGACTAATTTGCATACAGCCAGGTTCTGAAACTGGGATGGTGCAGTGAGCTAAAAAACGGTGTTGGATCTAGCCCTGATCTCTTGACTGAGTGAGAGTATTCTGTTTAATTCAGAGACTCTGTCCCTCACCACCCCTTGTTGTAAATACCCGGAGGGAGGGCCACTGCGGATGGAGGCATACCCTTTGCGAGAAATAGCGAATGGGAGTTATGTACATGTGCCCTGAAGTAGGGGAGATTTAGCTGCGTTTACCAATTCATTTCCAAAGTTAAGGGAGAATCCTGTAGAGTGGTACAAGCAGGTAGAGAGGTTTGTGAAGATCTCTAAGGTACTGTGGATTGATTTGAACACCTTATTTGATATTGTGGTCCCAGGAGACTTGTGGACAGCATGCAAAGTTAGTGTCGAATGGCCCACAGCAGAACCAGAAAGAAATGCCCATACTAATGGACTGTCAGAAAGAGTAATGGAAAAATATGAAAGGGTGATGACATGACTGAAAGAGAAGGTGCCACCGCAGGACATAGATTGGGTGAAAATAGACCGAACTAGACAGGAACCCAAGGAGACAGTCCATGAATTTTATGAGCGATTGCTGAAAACGTTCAAACAATACAGTGGACTAGATGTAATGGATCCCAAAGACATTGGACAGTTTGTATCGAAATTCGTTTTGGGATTGAGACCTGATATTTGTTTGATGATTCAGCAACATTTAATTTGCTGGCAAAACAAACCATTGGATGAAATTTTGAGATACGCAAGGTATTGCAGTGGTGAAATAGATTCCAAAGCAAAGAAACTTAAGGAGAAGTTGATGATGGTTCAGATGCAGTCGGCTGGAAAGGGTGGACACCAGCAACAGGGAACAGGGACAATGGGAAGGAGATCAAATAATCAGAATAGGGACAACAAGGAAAATCCGAGACCTAGAGTAGGCCTTCCTACCTTGAAAAGGACGACAAAGTGTCACCAGTGTCACCAGGTGGGACATTGGAAACGCGAGTGTCCCTATAATCCTGAAAACGGAGAACTGGAAGTAGAGGATGAAGACGTTCAGACCATTCCAGTAAAAGAGGTGACAGTACCTAAGGGTAAGGTGGTCAAAGGGGGGACATTGGCTCCTCAAGCCCAGTTCCCTCAACCACCAAAGATTGCGACAGGAGGAAAGATCTATAGACAAATGCCTCTTTTAGTAGGAGGAGAAGAGTGTTACTACGTTGATCCACTAACTGGACGGCGAGTGAGCAGAGAGGAGGACTGTACCCTCGGGGCAGTTCTAGAGGTGGATCAAAGGGGACCGTTTGTTGAGGCTGAGGTGGCAGGGTGTCCTACGACATTCTTGGTAGATACTGGGGCTACCCGATCAACTTTGAGATCAGCAGTGGTGCCGGACCTGCCAATGTCGGGGGAGACCATTCAAGTGGTAGGAGTCGCAAATAGGAGAATGACTAACCCTTTGACGGAACCAGTGCTAGTGAGAATAGGGAAATACAGCAATGAACATCAGTTTGTAGTATGCGATTCTAGCCCTGTGTGTCTGTTAGGAAGAGACTTATTGTGCAAACTAAATTTTACAATATATTGCACGCCTCAGGGAGTAGAGGTACAGACTAACGACGATGATGCCACCTTTAAGTATGCAAATTCAAAAGTATGCGTAGAGTTGTATCCTACCCTGACGGTGGAAGAGCTCCCTTGGGATTTAAGGGATACTGTGTCAACAGAAGTATGGGATTTCACTGGAGAAGAGATAGGAATGATTTAAGGAGTAGAACCAGTGAAAATCATGATAAAACCAAACGTTGAATACCCAAGAAAGCCTCAATACAAATTGACTCCGGAGACGATTGCAAGAATAAAGCCCGTGATCGACTCCATGATTAAGCAGGGAATACTGAAGGAAATCGTGGGTAGTCCATGTAACTCCCCGATTATGGGTTTGCAGAAACCTAGTGGGAAATTCAGAATAGTTCAGGATCTCCGAAAGATTAATAACATAGTTGTTTCATGTTGTCCAGTGGTACCGAATCCATCAGTGATATTGTTTCAGATACCATTCCAAGCTGAGTGGTTCACAGTGATAGACCTTTGCCAGGCTTTCTTCTCAATTCCATTAGATCAGGAGAGCCAGTTTCTTTTCGCATTTAAGCTGGAAAATCGCTTCTTAACATGGTGTCGTATCCCACAGGGGTATACGGAAAGCCCATCGATTTTTAACCAGCTGCTGAAGAAAAATCTTGAAAGTCTAGTACTGCCACAGAACTCGGTTCTAGTTCAGTACATAGACGACCTACTTGTTGCGTCAGAAACAGAGGGAGCTTGTAAGATAGACACCATCACCTTGCTGAACCATTTAGCTGAAAATGGACATAAGGTGTCTCCGAGCAAATTACAGTACTGTCTGACAGAAGTACAGTACTTGGGTCACCGAATTGAAAAAGGAAAACGGAAAGTGTCACCAGACAGGATAGAAGCGATCATGAAAATGAATTCGCCCACGACACAAAGAGAGGTCAGGATGTTCCTAGGAATGGTTGGTTATTGCCGACAGTGGATAGCTAACTTTTCCCTGAAAACAAAACCCTTACAAAAACTGATGCACAAGGAGGTGAGTGATCCGGTACCATGGGACAAGGATTGTTTGATGTCATTCCTACAGCTGAGAGAGGACTTGTGTCGTGCTCCAGCTTTGGGAATGCCAGATTACGAAAAACCATTTCAACTTTACTGCTGCGAAAGAGAAGGTTGTGCTTTGTCAGTCCTAGCACAAATTCATGGAAATGCCCGTAGACCAGTTGCATATTTCTCGGCTACTTTAGATCCAGTAGCCGCAGCGTTGCCCGGATGTCTCAAATCCGTTGCTGCAACGGGTGTCAGCATTGAGAGGTGTGAAAGTATCATAATGGGACATCAATTAGTGGTGTATGTACCTCATTCTGTGGAACTGTTAATGACCAGGACCAAGACACAGCACTAGACCAATAATAGGCTCACGCGCTACGAGCAAGTTATTCTTGCTGCGGAGAACGTGACCCTTAAGAGGTGCTCTGTTTTGAATCCTGCCACTTTGATGCCACTCCCTAATGATATAGAAGACGAGGAATGTGAAGATCACGATTGCCTTGATGTGACTGAACTATGTACCAAGCCAAGACCAGATATTGTGGATGAGCCGTTGACCGACCCTGATGAAATTTTCTTTGTTGATGGCTCATGTGTAAGGGACAATACTGGTCAGTTGAGAGCAGCTTATGCTGTTTGCACCATTACTGGAGTTGTAGAAGCCGCTTGCCTGGAAGGAGTACACTCCGCTCAGGTAGCTGAAATCATTGCATTGACACGTGCCTGTTTAGCAGGTAGCAAAATTCGAGTCACCATTTACACAGATAGCCAATATGGTTTCGGTATAGTTCATGATTTCGGGCAATTGTGGTCTCAGAGAGGTTACATGACCTCCTCAGGTTCACCTATTCGAAATGGGGAGTTTGTGCGACTATTGTTAGAAGCATTACAAGGTCCAGCAGCAATTGCCATTGTCAAATGCGTAGCACATACCAAAAATACAGATTTTGTGTCCCAAGAAAACAGGTACGCCGATGAGGTTGCTCGCTACTGCGCAGAGCAAGGATACTCTTTCACGGAAGTGGAAGTGGGTGGGACATAGGAAAAGACAGAGTTAAACATGATGTTAGAAACAGTTGATACTTGGGACTATTTAAAAGGCATGCAAGAGAACGCATCAGATTTTGAGAAAAAGACATGGGAAACTGCAGGTTGTGTAAAAAGTTAAATGGATTTGTGGATTTCAGCAGATGGAAGGGCAGTATTACCAAATGAATTAGTGAGTCCAATGGCACGTCAGATACACGGTCCAGTACATTTAGGAAGAGATGCCATGTTGCGGGTATTTAGGCAGACTTGGTATAACCCCAAGTTTAGAGTAGCCGCAGAAGCAGTGTGTCAGAGGTGTGTAACATGTCAGCAATTGAACGTAGGGAAAAGGACACCAGTTACATTGAGTCACATTGGGAGGTCTGGTGGGCCTTTCAACAGGATGCAATTAGACTTTATTGAGATGCCAAAATGCAACCGTCTCAGGTATGTTCTGGTGGTTGTATGTATATTTTCCAGATGGGTCGAGGCATACCCTACACGCAGGTGCGACACACTCACAGTAGCAAAGTTGTTGCTTAGAGAGTTAAAACCGCGCTTCGGGGTGCCGACCTCTTTGGAATCAGATAGAGGAACACATTTCAACAGTGAAGTTGTGAAGATGCTTTGCTCTGCATTAAATATTGATCAGATGTTGCACTGTAGCTATCGACCACAGGCTTCGGGAATTGTGGAGTAGATTAATGGGACGATAAAGTCCCGAATTGCCAAAGTGTGTTCATCGACATCCTTAAGCTGGCCTGATGCCCTGCCATTGGTGCTTATGAGTATACGTAGCACACCAGACAGGAGAACAGGTCTCTCCCCACACGAGGATCTAATGGGGAGGGCAATGAGACTTCCATCTGTCCCAACTGCAGCTTTGTTGAATATCACAGATGATCTGATCCTGGATTATTGCAAGGGACTTTCTGATGTCATTCATTCTGTGTCTCTTCAGGTGATGAAATTCCATCTTCCAGAGACCTATGTCACGACCTGTGCCCTGGTGACTGGGTGGTGGTGAAGAAGCACGTCCGGAAGAACTGCCTAGATGTGCGCTGGAGAGGACCCTACCAAATAATCCTGACAACGAATCCTGGTGTCAAGTGCGGAGGGCTGCCAAATTGGATACACGCCTCCCACACCCGAAGAGTTCCAGCACCCCTGGAAGAAACAGCTCCTCTCGCGGATGAAAATCCAGCTGTGGACGATGAATCAATAGAGGGGGTCAGTCAAGCTGTGGGGGTGTCGGAGGAAGCTGGGAGCGCGTCAGCTCAAGCGGAAGAAAGACAGGACGACAGTGAAACTGACGTTGCCACAGAAGGAGAAAGTTGCTGTGAATACGGTTCAGACACTGATCAAACCTCAAGTGATCAAGAATCGAGTGTGAGGACAAGAAATAGGAGAACGAGGCGTGGAGAAGCTAGTTGGCCTGAAAGGAAGAAGAGGCCGAGCCTGAAGCCAACTCCAGGAAGAACCCTTGCTCCTATATCCGAAGACTCAGATCTGGACGAAGGTGCACAGAATCAAGAACAGGAGGGTCCAAGAAGATCAAGGAGGGTGCGCGTGCCCTGCAGAAATACGCCACTCCTGAGTGGACCTACCTGGCAGCAGATGTCTTGTGCACGGAGATCCGGGAGGGTGAGGGAAGTGACAGTGACCAGTACTGACCCAATCATAACGTTGGAAGTGGCATTGTTGGTACCTGGAGTTGAGGCCGAAGGGTTGCTGACACTCACTTTCCCCAATCCTCCATATCTGAGTAGAATAAGAGAACTGGTTTTAAACAGAGTAGAATTTCCGACTTTTGGTTCAACGGTACCAGCACTTGAGGAGATCATTCTTCGCTTAGAACTTTTAGAATACGGGATTAGAGCTGCTGGAACACGCATGATTGTAGACACCTAAAGACTTTGTAAATAAACAAGATTGAGAAGATAACCTAGCGCCAAGTGGAAGAAGAAGAAATTTAGGGACTCTTCCATTTAGTGGATGGAGAAGGGCTAGGGTTGTCTGTTGCTATAATTCAAAGGACTGATTTTGCAAGAAGGATTGTCAGCTTCCAGGTGTGGTTCGAAAAGATCGAATAAGCAAAGCAAATATTGTTGAAGGAGCAAAGAAAAGAGACTTTGTGTTGTAACAGAAAATT
The DNA here is from genome assembly GCF_964263255.1 of Lissotriton vulgaris. Taxonomy (NCBI): domain Eukaryota; kingdom Metazoa; phylum Chordata; class Amphibia; order Caudata; family Salamandridae; genus Lissotriton; species Lissotriton vulgaris. The sequence goes on from NC_141687.1 coordinate 1,569,613,397, forward strand.
TGAACTACACTTTCTTGAGATCATGGAGGCCGGCAACCCGAACCGCAAAGCAAAATGCACAGTAGGCACACTTTTAGGGGGAGTAATTTTTCTTATAGCTCTAGTGGTTACCGTATCATATATAGTGGGACATGAAAATGAAGCGAAGGCACCAAATGAAGCCAAGGTTGTAGTAACCCTGAAACCTACTACTGCTGGTAAAAAGGGGGACAATACAGAGAAGGATAAAGCTTTACTAGCAGCAGAAGCTCGTAGGTTGCACGTAGATGAATCGCAGGGAAATTTCAAATCAAATGCATATGCTAAATTACTGTATGAATACATTGATGCCATGGATGCAAAAGACTGTTACGTCTGCATGCATTTACCAGCCTCAGTAGACGAAGGTATTAGGTACCATCATCTTCCATTGACTTATGGAATTACATGTAGTTTGTTGCTTAGTATATTTTATGAACGCGATAGCTTTGAGTATTACTTTTCAAACTTTGACTATGTTTTACCAGAGGTCCCAGCCTACAAGCATATGAATAAATGGGACTATTACAAGAGTGAGGATCGATTAAGGAAATTTTTCATTCCTTGGAAAACGTTAGATACTTCATATGCCCAAAGAAATAATTTGACTTGCAAAGTGTCAGAAATTGAGAAAAAGTTTATAGGGCAGGTGGATGATCGATACAGGAGGCAGAAGATTCTAAAGGCTTCAGGCCAATGGAAAACAGATTGGACCGAGGAGGAAAAGTCACACAAGAGGAAGGGTAGTAACGGTCCAATAGCTTTAGATCGAGAGCAAAGAGGGAAACTATGTATATACAGGGGTAAAACCTACTATGAGAATGTGTTTGTGGGAGAAGTAAGTTGTGAACATGCTTTCCAAATAGAATACTATACAAAGGATTTCTTGAAGGGAATGCAGGTGATCCCGAATGTATATTTTGTCTGTGGAAGAAATGCATACGTGAAACTACCGGATAATTGGTATGGATCATGTTATTTAGCAATTGTCTTCCCCAAAATATATCATGCTAAGGATCTAGAAATTATAGAGGGAAGAACTCAAGCTAGAGGGAGAAGGGATGTAAGCAATGATGAGGTAGTTGGAGACGTATTTGGTGCTATGTTCCCTCTTCTAGGGTTAATACTGAATGATGTCAAGATCAGGAGATTGGCAACCGTTGTAGATAGATTATCTGCCAGTACTGCTAGATCATTAATGCTGGTAGAGGGAGAGATGCAATCGATAAGGGCAATGGTTCTCCAGAACCGACTTGCTTTAGACGTTCTGTTAGCGAAAGAGGGCGGAGTCTGTAAGGATTTGAAGGTCCAGGAATGTTGCACTTACATTCCAGACAATTCAAAACCTCTTGAGAAGTATATACAGAATATCACTGAAATTCATCAAGAAATTGAGGATCTGACAAAGGTGAATGTGTGGTAAAAAGTGGGTCATGGAATGGGTAAAGTTGGAGGTTGGTTTGCCAATCTAGGGAAGAGTTTCATTTGGTACATACTGAAACCTATCATCATAATAGTGATTTGCGTAATCACACTGTGGGGATTAGTGAGGCTGTATCAATGGTATAGGTCAAATAGGTTGCAAAGATCCATGAGAGAGCAGGAGCAGAGGTTAGCTGCGATGCAGGATAACTAGTACAGGAGTCTGAGGGCTCTAGAAATGATAAAGCGAGGGAGCGTTGCAACGAGTTCTGTTTGATTCAATTAATTCCTTCAGGGATAGTGTTGTGATGGTGATGACCTCTAAAGGTCATCAAAGGGAGGAACTGAGAGAGCGCAATTTGAGTAAAATGTAGAAGTGCACCATATTTACAAGCATGTTGCACAAGTTTAGTTAAAGGAACATATAAGAGTGTCGAATATATAGAGTGCATACACATACGAGTGTTTAATTAATGCAGAACGCATATATCAGTGTGAAAAGCTAATGTAGTAATGTTTAGAGATGTTAGAATGTTATTAGATTCCATGTTATGTGGCTGTTGCAGTGGAGAATGTAATGTTGCCAAACGTAGAAATGTGTAGGCCTCATGGCAGTGCATTAAGAAAGAAACGTGCCTTTACATTCACACATAAGATGGACTACTGTTGTTATAATTCAAAGTATTATCGATCATAGACTGAAAATATGTTTTAGAAGTGTTTCCTATAATCAGTGTGTAATAAGTTAGAATATTGTTTTAGGTTGAGAAATAAAGGTTCATAGAGTGCACAGGCCTGTTTCATGTAATCCTAGTAGGCCTGAAGAGATAAAGTTGTTTCTTTTGATCTGCATGTGCTAGTTAAAATCAGGTTGTGTTAAGCATAAATTGTGGACCATGCTCGAAGTTTTACGACTAGTGAGATAAGCTGGAGGCCGGAATTTGGGGCCCACTTCATGGGTGTCTGTTTGCAGGTGCGAGGGGGTTCCAATCAAGAGAGTGATGAATAGAGCTCTGTTCTGGGAGACAGGCACAGGCCTGGAGGAGGCTTCAGGAATTTCCTGGGGGGTACCGTCTTGCCGAGAAGAGCCTGAGAAGCAAGGTCAACGCTAACAAGGAGCCCGGTGGAGTATCAGCATGGAAAAAGCCAGAACCGACACCATGTGAGAGGTGTACGTGAGGGGCGTCTCTGAGGGGCGTTTCAACTGTAATTATGATTTTGTATTAGGACAGCACCCTTGGGTGGAGTTAGAGCAGATGGCCTGAGGAACCTTAGAGAGCGGATGGGTAGGCAGAGAGGGCATGACTGCGATGCACAGATTTACAACAGAGACTAAGAGAAAGTGAGTGAACTTCTTTGGAAGTCACCACGGCTGACACCTTTTTAGGTTAAGATCTTGCTAAGTAGGGATGTCACTTAGTCTAGTGTAGGGACAGTCTAATCTGGATTTTTCTTCTTTTGTAAATGACGCTCAAGTTACAACTTGTGTCCATTCTTGCAAACTTGCTGATCTTTGAATTAGTCTTGGTGATATTCTTTTGTCGCATAAGAGCATTTAAAGAATTCATGTTTGTATTGATGCCAGTATATCTTTTGAACCTTATATTGAGATGTTTGTATCTCCAGTTATCTTTGGCTTTATAATAAAACTTTAAAACTTATTCGTGGTAAGTGGTTAGTCGACCTGAGTTGGGATCTAAATCTATAGCAATCAGATAAGAGGTCAAAAATCCCGCCGTATCAGAACAATGACTCGTTGTGGATGAGGGTTCAAAAATGTACACAGGGTGCATTGTTTATCTCATTAACATGGCAGGTTTTACATCGAGGATGGATGTGGGGGAGGTTACCGCGGGCAGTAAATACCTGACAGGGTTGTCATATTATCAATGGATTTGGATTAGGAGTTTTGTGTCAGACATCATATGAATGAATTAAGTTACATTTATAACCTTGATCAACCCGATGTGTATTATATTTGTATTTTTGTAAGCATTATTGAACATCTACACAGAACACTAATGGAGGTTTTTTCTCGTTTTAACTTAAACAGCTACCCCTGACAAAGGGCCAAATAAAAGGGCCCAAAATGCATTGGGACTATTGTTAACTTGAGCTGTAAATTTGAATTGTATTGTCCACGTGGAGTGGTAAGAGGCCTGGATGGGCACAACTGCTTCATTTGAAAGAAATGGGACTACCAACAGCCTTACTGTGATATACCTTGAAAAATTGGATACATTTGGAAAATATGGAATAAACAAATGTGCAACATAAGAAGTTTGTGATCATGTTCGTTCAGAGCTGTGCGATTGGAATGCAGCACCCAATTGTTGCAATCACTTAAGAGGGTATTAAGTGTTGCCTGTCCACCACTATGCCCAGGTTCTTAGCTTGATTGGTCGGGCAGGGTGTTGATCCGGAGTCTGCTGGCCACCAGGTAGAGTTCCATAGGGAAGTGTTCTAGCCAAGAGTACCACTTCTGTTTTGTCTTTATTTAGTTTCAGGCAGTTCGCCTTTCTCAAGTGGGCGACTTTGGAAATGCAAGAGGTGAAATGTATCCTGTTGGTGGATGTTTCATCAAAGGAAAGGATGAGCTGAATTTCATCAGCGTGAGAGATGATGTTGATTCTGTTGCATTGGATGATCTAGGTGAGTGGTGGCATGTTGAACTGCACTGGACTGAGAAATGATCTGTTGGGCTGCTCCACAGATGAGTTTGGTGGCAGTTGAAGTGTTAGGACCAGACAAGCTACATCAGTTAAGAAGAAGCAGATCCAGTGCAGTACGGGCCTTCCGGTGCCAGCCTTGTGGAGGCACTGAATAAGGATGGGCAGGGAGAAAGTTTTGAATGCAGTAAATGGGTTTAGTAGGATAAGAGTTGCATAGATGACAGTTGTATGTCATCTATGGCAGCCATGAGAGCAATCTCAGGGCTGTGGTTGGGTCTGAATTCATATTGGGGTATTGTTACTCAGCCAGTCATTTGTTGCTGGCATTCTCCAAGATTTTATTAGGATAGAGCAGCAAGGAGATCGATCAGTATTTGGCTATTATCTTAGGGTCTATTTTGGCTTTCTACAAATTGACAATATGGTGGCATGTTACTAGGGCCCCAGGAAGGGAGCTGTTCTGATATAGTTGTTGAGGTATCTGGGTCAAGGCTGTGCAAATTGTGTCTAGTCCTTTGGTGTATATATGTGAGGCTGATGATTGAACAAATTGCATTGTCACTGCTGTTTCTACCTTGGTGATGATGGGTTAGGAGTAAGCACTGGTGGAAAATCCGTTCCGCTCGTGGATTTTGCGGATTTTCGGTAAATTCGCAATCCGCGAGATTCGCGAATTTCCCGCAAAATCCGCGAGCGGAACGGATTGAGTCAAAAGTTTAAGCTGACTTTTGTAACTCTTTTAGAATGGCGCCGGCAAGCTGCCAGAGCCATTCTAAAATAGTTACAAAAGTCAGCTTCAACAGGATGCTCTAATAGTTCAGTTACACAATCATTAATCACCCCAAACTTGGGGTGATTAATGATTGTGTAACTTAATTTGACCTTCAATTCGAGCACCTGCTTTACTTTATCTATTAGAGCTTCCAGTTGAAGCTCTTTGTAGCTATTTTAGAATGGCGCTGGCAGCTTGCCGGCGCCATTCTAAGTGGGGCTGAGGGCAGAAGGGCACAAAAGTGGGACAGAGGGCAGAAGGGGATAAAAAATGAGTGGGGCAGAAGGGCACAGAAACGAGTGGTACAGAGGGCAGAAGGGCATAAAAAAAGAGAGGGTGACAGTGATTAACCAGTCAAAAAAAAAAACCTGCGAACACGCAAAGCGCCCCGTGAACACCCGCAAACACGCAAAGTGCCCTGCAAACACCCGCGAACACGCAAAAATAAAGAAATCGGCAAATTCGCATGAATTCGCAAATTTTGCGGATTGCGAATTTGCAAATCCGCAAATTCGCGGATCGCGAATTCGCAAAATTCACTCATGCTTAGTTAGGAGGTCATGACATCATCCGGGAGTTTCTCCTGCAGACATTAGAAACCCATTTATCTCATGTTGTAGCTTTTTCTCAAGAAACATCAAAGGTTCATAGATGGGGATACTGGTGTTTCACATCAAAGCATTAATTTTCCAGGAATTATGAAGCTCTGGCTGAGCACTATTATGCAACCTCTCATTGCTCATGTGAACCATTTGGCATTGTGTATGCTAACCACTAATCCAGTGCCTCACAGCTTCACCCTCACTTCAGAGTCATGCTTGAGAGTTTTGGAACTTTTAAGCACTCTCTTATAGTCTGTAATTTATGTGAACCTCATTGGAAGTTTGTGCCTGAACCTACCTCTTTCATGGAAGTGCTCATGAAAGAGTTGTAACTATTCTTGCAAAGTCAGTTGCCATGTTGGAAATTGGTGCTTTAGTTAAACTAAGTACTATAGTTAACTCACTCTTGAATTTAGGAAATCTGTTGTGACTCCGCCACCACCTAGCATTTGCCCTTTAAATCCTACAGATGCTATAAAACTGAGCAATATGTGGTGCATCCTTTTAGGGTGACCATCCAGTGGACCTCTCAGCAGATCTTCTTATATGTCCATTAATACTAACTATGATAAGAAGTCTAATTTCCAGCATAGTTTAATATGGAGCCAGTCCCTTCAGCCCTATTACTCCTATTCCAATGCCATGCATTAAGACAGCAAAATTGCTCGGGCTATTACCAGCTGTGGGATTTTACTTGAAAGGTGCATTTGTGACTCACTCAGTAGATGAGGTTTAATTTGAATTAGTCCTACATAGGAATGAGGGCCTGAACGTCTTGTGAGTTTAGGCCTCCTGAATGCATAGCATAATTTTCTCTTGGTTAGTAGCCTAAAAAACTGCCGTACTTTGAAAAAAGCTGCACTTTGAAAATTAGAGTGTCTCCACTCCACTGATTCCCTAGTCCTTCTCAGCCAGGAAATAGGGTGACAGATTCGCCACACTGTCCCTCCCTCCTTATGGAAGCAGGTTACATGATATTTACTCAGCTCTCCTCTCTACCCATGAGATAGACACTGTCTCTCTTTAGGTGTTGTGGGCTAGAACACTTTCAGTTTTAATTTACATTTTCCCCTAACATTCTGTATGTGTGCCAATGTGAAGAATGATGTTTCATTGTGTCCATGCACACACCAGCCTAACCTAACCAATAGTCTGTTCGGGCTAAATGATGAGTTGTGCATGGTGCCCAACACTCCAGGGGTGGAGGGCATATTATGGAAAGTGCCCCTAGGGTGCAATGGGCTGGCATGCCTGCTTTTTGTACCCCTGGGGCACTTGGGCATTACTGGAGTAGCTGCTGATGCTTGTGCAGTCCCTTCTGTAATATAGATTACATCACCACTAAGTGTGCACTCATTTAGTCCTAAGAGATGCACCTAATTCATGGGTGTGACTCCATGAAAACTAGTAAATCCTTTGTGCCTGAACAGCACTACGAGGGTGGGCGCAGAGAAAAATAAGCTGCTGGGAGGTGCGTGGATTGAGCAGGAACTTACTCAATGCATCCACTTTTGAACTGTAGGCTGAATTGCCACCTACTCAGTGAAACGTGGGCTAGCTGATTCAAACTACTGGTCTATCTTTCACTAAGGTGCTGCTCCCTGTGCAGGTCTGGGTTCGTGCATGTACTGTGAATAGTGAATTTGATGTGTAATGGTACTGTGTCCCGCTCTGCACGAAATGCACACCCTTAAGAGTGCACTATGACACAGAATGAGACCATGTGCCACATAATGTTGAGTCCTGCATTGCACTGCACAGTTCCGGAATCTATATGTAGATTCCTAAATGGCACATAATAATCAAGTAATCACTATGGTGGCTCCTGCATGTAAACCAAAATTCCAGTAATAGAAATGGTTATTCCTGCATGGTACCCAACACTCCTGGGATTCCCAAGTATGCATGCTGCCCAAAGGCTGGGTCAGTGAGCTGAATCCTCGCAAATGCACTGTTCTCATTGTAGGTGGAGACCCAATGACTGCACTGGCAAGAGTACATTAGTGAAAGATGGATTGGCTGTTTGAAGTTACCAATCATTTTTTTTACTGAGCATGCAGCAACCATTCTGCATTCCAAAGGGGACAGAGATCACCCTGCTGGTGGGTGAAATTAGTGAGTACACCCACCTGCAGGATAATGCCTGAGAGCTACCTGGTAACCGAGTGAGTCTCTGCCAAAGGGCATCTTCGTGGGGTGCACTAACTGTGTGCTACCTCTTTTCGACACACTATAATTACACTTCTTCAGTAAAATGGCATGGGTGCAAATGCAAAGTGTTTCCTCATTTCCATGATGTTCTACCTGCATGCAAATGAAAGAATGCCCCCTTATGATTGTGCTAGTATAAAATATGCACAATCTGATCCGTGTTATACAGGAGCCACACCAGCATCTGCAGCCCCTTATAGAATAACAAAATCTCTCAGATGATGCACATGCCCATTTTACCATTGGCACTTTTTGTTATTTGGTTCCTGGAATCCAAATGGGATTTTTTTGCAAATGACCTAATTCTTAGGAATTCAAAATGGCGAATCCTGCATGGCATCCTTCACTGATGAAAACAGGAATAAGAATGTTGATTCCTTTATAGCACCTAATACTCCAGGAATCCAGATAAAATATTGTCTCCGCACTATCTGCCTCTCATCTATTTTAGGTGTAGCAAAGAAGAAGTAGCCACCTTAGCTAAAGGTTTAAGACCTTGCTGTCCCTTCCCTGACTATCAGATGGCGAATCTCAGGGTACTTTACAATTGCCTTCAGTTCGTCCATTTAAGAATGGTAAGTTCCCAAATTCCATCCACAATAACTAATTCTGAAACTCAATAATTAAATTTAGAGATTTGAACATTAAAATATTTAAATATTAGAAGCAAACAAAGAGGCTATGAAATTCTGCTTCAGATTATTTGAGTAAAGTTGCCTCCAAAGGAGTTCGTTATACTAATTGAATTTAGTTAGTTGTGTAAATAAATTAAATACAGGTAACTTAATCGTCCTGGGTGAAGTTAATTGCAATGAATTAAATGGACATACACATACTTAAGACTGACTAAACATGACAATATTTAACACTGAAACAATAACCAATGGACAGGTGTATAGGCAAAATAGTAGATTTTATCAAAATTGAATCATAAAGGGAAAAGTACAATACAGAAAGAATATGTGCAAAACAGGAATACAGGATGAATATCAGAAAACAAATCAAAATCTCTGTAGATCCTGTAAGCCGCCTATCCAAAATAAAGATGCAAAAAATTCTCCTTTGGACAAAGCTGAGAGTCGACGTTTCGGTCTTTATGGGCAACTCTTTAAGACCATCATCAGGACAGAAGAAAGTTAATATTGTAACTCCCTTAGAACGATAGCCCTCACTCCATAGGATGAAAGGAGATGATATGTAAAGCCGGGGCAGAGGTTAATCTCAGGAATAGCGAGGAAGTAAGCAATTAAGGCTTTCCTCTTTGTTTGTCGCACCTCACAAACTTGTCAAGGGGATCGCAATTTGTTTCAAAGTCGTCAGGAATGGACGATCTGTTGTAAACTTGAAAGTTCAGAAATAGCGGGATGTGTCAGCCGTCACTCTGCACGCAAGACTTGCGTGCAGAGTGACCGCTGACACATCCCGCTATTTCTGAACTTTCAAGTTTACAACAGATCGTCCATTCCGGACGACTTTGAAACAAATTGCGATCCCCTTGACAAGTTTGTGAGGTGCGACAAACAAAGAGGAAAGCCTTAATTGCTTACTTCCTCGCTATTCCTGAGATTAACCTCTGCCCCGGCTTTACATATCATCTCCTTTCATCCTATGGAGTGAGGGCTATCGTTCTAAGGGAGTTACAATATTAACTTTCTTCTGTCCTGATGATGGTCTTAAAGAGTTGCCCATAAAGACCGAAACGTCGACTCTCAGCTTTATCCAAAGGAGCATTTTTTGCATCTTTATTTTGGATAGGCGGCTTACAGGATCTACAGAGATTTTGATTTGTTTTCTGATATTCATCCTGTATTCCTGTTTTGCACATATTCTTTCTGTATTGTACTTTTCCCTTTATGATTCAATTTTGATAAAATCTACTATTTGGCCTATACACATGTCCATTGGTTATTGTTTCAGTGTTAAATATTGTCATGTTTAGTCAGTCTTAAGTATGTGTATGTCCATTTAATTCATTGCAATTAACTTCACCCAGGAAGATTAAGTTACCTGTATTTAATTTATTTACACAACTAACTAAATTCAATTAGTATAACGAACTCCTTTGGAGGCAACTTTACCCATTTTATTACGTTTTACCCAAGCCCCCAAAGGTTTACTGGGTTGCTCACTTTATTTACCACCATCAGATTATTTGAGCCTGGGGGGTTGTAACCCTTAAAGGAACATGTATGTCTTGCTTAACGAACTTACTAATTGCTGTAAATATAATAATGAATTTGATACAATTAGTAAATTGGTACTTTGCCATACATAGGAAGACCTTAATAATGTAGCTATGCCAGCTTTAGCATGGCTCCTTAGAGAACGGTTATTAAAAGCAAATAATCTGCCAAATCAAGGTTATCTAAGAAACAAGTGTTTTGGAGGCAGGTAATTCATATTTTATGATGGCTGCAGACAGTTTCACAAGAGGATTTAATCTAGTGCTATTCAAGTTTACCAAATGCAAATAACTGTCAAGAAATAATGCCTTATCTGTCTGTCTCATGAAAGGCCAAAGGGAGGTAGTGTAGATCATTCTGAAACCTGTTATTGTGGTTAGTCTTAAAGTGATTGCCTGATCTCCTTTCAGATGCCCACAGGGTAAGCATAAGCTATTGGGGCCAACTGTTGCATTGTGTCCTTTCACTCCTGTTTCCCAGGGCCTGACATACTGCGGGCTCTGAGTAACTGGGCCAAGCACTACCTTTACAACACTTGACTGTCAGTGATAGTGTGGGTTGAGCAGACCAAGGTTCTTAAGGGGGCGGTGGGTATAAGATATGCAAAGGCTCACATATACTTCCAGCACTGAACCAGGCAGTTTCTCCCCTCTGTGTGTCCCTTCTCTCCTTGCCTTCTCTCCACACTAACTCTCTTTTCCCCAGATGGAACTCAGGTGTGCTTCCAGGTGTGCCCCACTAGCATTTACATCAAAGTCTGGCTATCTCCTTAAAAAGTCAGCACTTGGACAGAACAAAGATCTTGATTAAGGGCATGTATTCCTGCTTCAGTCTTATCTGATTGTGGCATCCAAAGTGTCTGGGAGCTAGGGCTCTTTCCCCCCTGAAATCCCACAGCAAGCAGCATGCACCGCCTTATCCTGCGTTCAGCAGGGGCAGTGGTTATGAGGTGGTCACAGCAACCTCCGGGTGGAGCAGATCCTTCTTTGCAACCCCCGTTATCTTGAACAAAGCAGGCTGGCTAATGGTCTTGTTTCTGGGTCCCTCCATGGTTTTCAGGCAGTGGCAGCTGGTATGGAATGGGGGTACCGGGGAGGGGTGTGTGAAAAAAAATATATAACACTTATCGATGCAGGGCCGACAACTCTCTCTGCTTCTCTTCCTGACTCCCAGAAGCAGGAACCACACAGGCTCCCCTAAGGCAATTACGATGCAAAAGTTACCACTATAACAGCAGCAATGTGATGAGTCTGAGTGCCCTGGTTCGGCACTCAGACAGGGAGTGGGAGCGTGTGCATGTTCTCCACCCAGGCTGTGCAATACTGATGGAGAACATGATAATTATGCACAACTATTTGGCAAGCCCGAGACGGCCGGACAAACCATCATGAGCAATTAATTGCAGATTTTTCCTGCTTTGACAGACCACTCCGCCCTAACCTAGCTCGCACTGAAAAACAAAATGATGATAACATTGTGTTATTATCATTTAGTCTTTCCTTTTTCACACTGCTGAAAAGCAGTTAGGCAATGCTCTTCCGCCTCAGAGGAGGAGCAGCTGCTGGTTACGGGGACCTCTCTGACAGAGCTACAGTCCCTATGGTCCTAGTGACTCCTCCTAGCTTCTGGTAGTTATAATCACAGGCAATCCTTCTAATCTGGTAGGATCATCCAGGCAACAGCCCCCACAGTCTTCAGTGGCTCTCTTCTGGTATACAGGGGTCACAGACACAGGTGATGGACCCGATAGAGGTTACCCACTTCTGTCAAAGAGGAGACACCTCTCTTGCAACAAAGTCCTGACAGGCAAGAACACTTCACATTCTGCTCACCAGGAGCTACTTCAATTTATCCATGCTGGGCCTCTCTTCCCCCAGGCTCTCTCCTCTTCCTCACAAGATCCACTGGTCTTGGCTGGCAGGCTTCTAAACACTCCTCTCTGCCTCACAAAGGCCACTGACTTTGGCAGACTACTAGTGTTCCAGCGGCAAGGTACGTGTTATTGGGTCATGGGTGATAAACAATCACCCAGATATTAAGTTGGCACACCCTGGTCCCCGGTCCTGGTTCCGTCAGCAAAGACATCCTGGCAAACTTACCCCTCCTGATGCGAAGATTCTGTTCAACAAAGTATGGGGTTAATGCTTCCACCTTTATAGTGCAAACCAAGACACATACGTGAGTTAGTGTCTGGCCTTTGACATTCGTATTGGCAGTGTCAGCTCCTTTGAAGCACTCTTGCCTCTGCACTGTCCTTTGCAAAAGGGACACTCTGCCAAAGCAGGAGTTGCTCCAGTTCTGAGTGACCCACCTCTCACTCCAAAGGAATACCTGGAGATCACACCTAGTGTCAGACTCCATGGAAATATGCCCCATTAAGATCTAAAGACTAAGTGCCTGATTCAGAAAGGTAAATGCTCTGTGTGAATACTGAACGTCATAAAGTTTGACTTTCGGTATTCACAATGGGCATTTACGAGTATATGAATAATATTGTGAATATCGAAAGTCATAAAGTTAGTCATTTGTCTAATTTTACCTTTGTGAATCTGGCCATAACCCTTGCCTCTGCCAAACCCCCTATTAGTTCCAGACGTGTCTGTCAGTCACACCATCTCCCTGACAATGTGCACAGGCCCCACTGACCAGTAACTCTTCCTGGAGTAAGAGAGCCATTTGATGTACTGAGGGGCTGTTCTATTTCCCTTCTCTTGCCTGTGTGTATACCAGCCCAATACTCCCCTCTCCAGCCTCTCCAAGTGATGGGCTTCCAAAATGAAACTTATAGACCACCATGATATGTACCATCCAAAGACAGACACATGCAACCCAACATGCATGTGCAAGTGTTATGTGCTGTACAGCACTACACACACCCCATGCAGGCCAAGGGTGAGTTAAGTACACAGCCATTGAACTGTACTCTAGTGGACCAGTAGGACCCATTTAAGTGACAGAGGTAAAACGGCCTGTTCTCATTGCTGATTCTACTTAACACAAAAAGGGGTATGGTCCAACTACTGTTTTCATATCACTTATCTCTGGGTATGGGCAGTAGCCCTCTACCTTCCGATGGTGCCCCCAAATCAGTCCAAACAGATTGCATTACCATAAACAGGCATTGGTAATGGCACACATGCATGATCCATGTTCACTAACAACCAAATATCAGTATCAGGGATCCAGATATCATTGCAACTGGCGCACTAAGGACAGGACTGCAGAATCATTACCATACAGGGGACTTTTCCATCCCAACAATGATTGATAATTTGGTGTGAGTACACAGTAGGTATACTTACTATGCAGTCACTTTCACTACTACTACTGTTTACCTTTGCACAGGTCCATCTTAATTGGGAAATTCAAACCCAATTAGCTCATACTTTACAGTTGGACTATCACGTTGTAGCCCCTTAAGAAATTGTTTTGTAGGAAACACAGGTTTCACCATCAACACACACACAAGTTCTTCCTTCTCCGGCCCTCCAGCCAAAACAACACAGGTAATACACTTTCACTGTCTGTGAAGCTATTCTCACCTTTCTTCTGGTGCAGGTGCAAACCGGAGGAATTCAAATGGATACCACCCCACTCTGCTTTGTAATTAATACTGGTAAGCAAACCTGAGGATGAACGCCAGTAGATATCCACTCCAAGCATTTAAAGATGCTCCTTCTCAATCTTACATAATTTTCCGTGTATGTTAACACTGCTATGATCTTTAAATTACTGCTTCCACTGAGTGCATCCTAAAGCTCTTGATATTTCTGAATATACGCATCCAGTCTTTATTTTTCACTTTCAACCCTTGAGCTCACTGAATGGTCTGGGTGGAAGGCCGGTCTATCAGTAGCCTGGCAGCAGATAGATGGTTTTTATGATTCTAGTGCCTATCAAAAATACAAAATATAGCATAATATTCACAAGTAAATAATGTTCTTTCTTTTTACATTCTTGTATCCTCCAAATATTCTCTATGTTCCTTAATCTGGTATGGAAACTACCTTTTAGTTAAATTCTGTTTGTCACCTCTCTGATTTTCTTCTCTCTTTCATATATCCCTCTATTTCCTTCCATCCTCTGCATGCCTCCTCTCTCTGAGCACAACCTTCTTTGAGACATGCATGCATGCCTATTCTCTATCATTGTATTTCTGCAAAGTGCCCACAACTCATTTACCATATCACTATCTTTCCTTCTTCTAATCTAACAATACCTAGTCTCCTGTAACACACCTACAATAAAAATTGTAACTAACCAATCCCTGACCTCTGACCCCCTTTAACCTCTATACACATTTACAAGGAATCATTGGGTGGCCACAACAACTGTGAGCTCTGATGTTGGCACTCTATCATCAATAGTGAGTTCCCAATGCCACAACTTGTCCTGCTTCCAACACAGTGTGTATTTACAACAAGGGGTGGTGAGGGACAGAGTCTCTGAATTAAACAGAATACTCTCACCCAGTCAAGAGATCAGGGCTAGAGCCAACACCGTTTTTTAGCTCACTGCACCATCCCAGTTTCAGAACCTGGCTGTATGCAAATTAGTCTGTTCCTGTCCCAGTGCATGATGGGAACAGGGCAAACCAAACTACAAAAGCCAATTCTTACACTGGGAAGGAAACAAGCTACCGGGGACCGGTTTCTGGCATTTCAGCCTCTTCGGCCCGGCTTGCTTGAATCCTGATGGTGCAATGAGCAAGGGACTCACATCTGAGTATACCCTTCCACGCTTAGGGTGGACAAAAATATTTACAACAAGGGGTGGTGAGGGACAGAGTCTCTGAATTAAACAGAATACTCTCACCCAGTCAAGAGATCAGGGCTAGATCCAACACCGTTTTTTAGCTCACTGCACCATCCCAGTTTCAGAACCTGGCTGTATGCAAATTAGTCTGTTCCTGTCCCAGTGCATGATGGGAACAGGGCAAACCAAACTACAAAAGCCAATTCTTACACTGGGAAGGAAACAAGCTACCGGGGACCGGTTTCTGGCATTTCAGCCTCTTCGGCCCGGCTTGCTTGAATCCTGATGGTGCAATGAGCAAGGGACTCACATCTGAGTATACCCTTCCACGCTTAGGGTGGACAAAAATATTTACAACAAGGGGTGGTGAGGGACAGAGTCTCTGAATTAAACAGAATACTCTCACCCAGTCAAGAGATCAGGGCTAGATCCAACACCGTTTTTTAGCTCACTGAACCATCCCAGTTTCAGAACCTGGCTGTATGCAAATTAGTCTGTTCCTGTCCCAGTGCATGATGGGAACAGGGCAAACCAAACTACAAAAGCCAATTCTTACACTGGGAAGGAAACAAGCTACCGGGGACCGGTTTCTGGCATTTCAGCCTCTTCGGCCCGGCTTGCTTGAATCCTGATGGTGCAATGAGCAAGGGACTCACATCTGAGTATACCCTTCCACGCTTAGGGTGGACAAAAATATTTACAACAAGGGGTGGTGAGGGACAGAGTCTCTGAATTAAACAGAATACTCTCACCCAGTCAAGAGATCAGGGCTAGATCCAACACCGTTTTTTAGCTCACTGCACCATCCCAGTTTCAGAACCTGGCTGTATGCAAATTAGTCTGTTCCTGTCCCAGTGCATGATGGGAACAGGGCAAACCAAACTACAAAAGCCAATTCTTACACTGGGAAGGAAACAAGCTACCGGGGACCGGTTTCTGGCATTTCAGCCTCTTCGGCCCGGCTTGCTTGAATCCTGATGGTGCAATGAGCAAGGGACAGTGAGATAAATAACGGTGATGGATCAAGCCCTGATCTTTGGACTGGGTAAGAGTGGTCTGCTCAATTCAGACACTCTGTTCATCACCACCCCCTTTTTTAAATCGATTTTGGCCACTATAGGTGTGGCAGGGTATACTCAGACATGAGTCCCTTTCTCACTGCTCCATCAGGATTCAAGCAAGCCGGGCCGAAGAGGCTGAAATGCCAGAAACCGGTCCCCGGTAGCTTGTCTCCTTTCTGGTAAAGAATTGGCTTGGTAGTTTAGTCTGCCCTGTTCCCATGATGCACTGGGCCAGGGACAGACTGATTTGCATATAGCCAGGTTCTGAGCTGGGATGGGGCAGTGAGATAAATAACGGTGATGGATCAAGCCCTGATCTTTGGACTGGGTAAGAGTGGTCTGCTCAATTCAGACACTCTGTTCATCACCACCCCCTTTTTTAAATCGATTTTGGCCACTATAGGTGTGGCAGGGTATACTCAGACATGAGTCCCTTTCTCACTGCTCCATCAGGATTCAAGCAAGCCGGGCCGAAGAGGCTGAAATGCCAGAAACCGGTCCCCGGTAGCTTGTCTCCTTTCTGGTAAAGAATTGGCTTGGTAGTTTAGTCTGCCCTGTTCCCATGATGCACTGGGCCAGGGACAGACTGATTTGCATATAGCCAGGTTCTGAGCTGGGATGGGGCAGTGAGATAAATAACGGTGATGGATCAAGCCCTGATCTTTGGAATGGGTAAGAGTGGTCTGCTCAATTCAGACACTCTGTTCATCACCACCCCCTTTTTTAAATCGATTTTGGCCACTATAGGTGTGGCAGGGTATACTCAGACATGAGTCCCTTTCTCACTGCTCCATCAGGATTCAAGCAAGCCGGGCCGAAGAGGCTGAAATGCCAGAAACCGGTCCCCGGTAGCTTGTCTCCTTTCTGGTAAAGAATTGGCTTGGTAGTTTAGTCTGCCCTGTTCCCATGATGCACTGGGCCAGGGACAGACTGATTTGCATATAGCCAGGTTCTGAGCTGGGATGGGGCAGTGAGATAAATAACGGTGATGGATCAAGCCCTGATCTTTGGACTGGGTAAGAGTGGTCTGCTCAATTCAGACACTCTGTTCATCACCACCCCCTTTTTTAAATCGATTTTGGCCACTATAGGTGTGGCAGGGTATACTCAGACATGAGTCCCTTTCTCACTGCTCCATCAGGATTCAAGCAAGCCGGGCCGAAGAGGCTGAAATGCCAGAAACCGGTCCCCGGTAGCTTGTCTCCTTTCTGGTAAAGAATTGGCTTGGTAGTTTAGTCTGCCCTGTTCCCATGATGCACTGGGCCAGGGACAGACTGATTTGCATATAGCCAGGTTCTGAGCTGGGATGGGGCAGTGAGATAAATAACGGTGATGGATCAAGCCCTGATCTTTGGACTGGGTAAGAGTGGTCTGCTCAATTCAGACACTCTGTTCATCACCACCCCCTTTTTTAAATCCAACACAGTGTGTGCCTTGAAGTGGATCTGGAAGGAGAGAAGTGGGGAAAGCAGCAGATATTGATACCTCTTCCAGGAAACCACTTCCAACAAGTATCTGTCATTCATGGTGTACGGATCATTGCTTATTCAATGGCATACGTCTGTTTCACTATTACAGTAGATGAATGAGAGCTCATAGGGTAGGGAACATTTATTATACTGCTTGAGGTTACCAAGAAAGCTAAAATCTTTGAAGTATATGGCGAGAATGGCTGGTGATGATTCAGGGTGGGACTTCAGCAATTGTATCTAGCCTTTTTATTCGCCCACTTCTTCTTTTCAGTAAGTAGGGCAGTCAATGGCAGGTAGCTGAGAAAACGGTGGCTATGTCATATTGTACAAAGATATTGCATTGCACCAAAATATCTCAGGATCCTACTTTTTATGAAATCACAAGATGCCATGCACAATCCTTCTCCACAATGTACACTGCTTTAAACATAACGTGAGAGTGGCCACAGATCAGTGGAGAATGCACAGTAGCATAATCCTGTTTCAAAGATTAAGCCAGGCATGTGTAAGTACACATGCCTGGTATATTGAAACTGCAGTTGGCTCATTAAATGTTATGCTTCCTTTGATTGATCGATCAGTACTTGGAAAACCATGGTAAATCTAGAGCTAATACATCCGAAGAGCATTGACCTCCAAGGATGCATGCATTTATCAGACCAAGAACAATCTGGACTGGGCACTTTGGTGACTCTCGATAACCTTGGGCTGATCTCACCTCCCCATGATGGTGGCAATACATACGAGTGTCTGCCCTATCAACATTTCATGGTCGTTTCTGTGCCTACCATGGTGACCCTGATTAGTGTGGAATAAGGGTTTGATTCTGTAAAGGAAGACTGAGAAATGGCTATAACATCAAGGAAGGCAGCAGGCACACAAAGTACCCACTTTAAACTCAGGAAGGTTTTGTTTCTGCCTACAAGTTTGCCCTCTTCTCACCTCTCCCCCTATGGCCTTTGGTGGTTTACCACTGCTCCCTTATTCTAACAGGCAGGACACCTGTTTATCCAGACTGTTTATCCAGACTGTTTATCCAGACTTGCTTTCATCGGCTGCCCATAGGCAAATACTGTATCTTACATAACAGGATGGAGCCACCTATTTATTTAGGCTGGTTTTGCCAGCTGGTGTTTTTGTAAACCATTGCCTTTTGCAGACAGGAAAGGGTCAGACAGTTCTGGACTGTTCTCATGTGTTTGGGGCATTTATATAAATGCATACTTGCACCTGAAACCTGCTTGGCATTGTGGATTGTGGAGGCAAAAGCTGCAGTCCACTCACTCCTCTGGAACCTAAGTATACTTACCGGATGCAAGTTGTAATTCCTACTGAGCTTAGCACCACTTTACCCACCCTGTGAAAGAAGAAAAACAACAAAGGTCAAGTAAGCTAATCTAAACCTATCTCAAGTAGGTTCTGCAGCACAGGAAACATTTGACTAGACGGGAAAACGGCGAAAGTCAATTGAAAGCTCTACCCAAGGCTAGTGATTTGTGCCTCATGCTAGTGAACTAAAAGGATTTTGGACATTAGAAACTGTTTGCAGGACTCATGAAACAGGACATGTATCACATTTATAATTAAAATTTAAGCCAAAAGGATTGCACATATTAGGAGAAGATTCATAGCATCTTAAAACTAGATACAGATACTCAAGGAACTATGGGGAGATTTTCCCAAAATTCACCCTACGCAGCACAGTCTCCTCGAGGCTGTGCTGAGTTGCATAACAGGTAGGGAGCAGGAGAGAGCCATATCTTCAGAAATATGGGTCTCTCCTCCCCTTACCCTTGCACCAGCGCTGATTTCAGCTGCCGTGTGCCAAGCACACCCCTTAGCACCGTACCGCTAGGGTGTGTGCATGAGTGTAGCATAGGTTTTGTACAGGAAGGGTACCCTTCCACTACAAGCTACTATGCTAGGCATGATGCAAGCTTTTCCCACATTGCATACATGCTGCATGGTGCAGCATGCATGCAAAGTCGGAGAAGCAAGGATAAATTAAAGCATTTCTCCTGTTAGCGCCTTGTTTGAAGGGGGGTTAACTTTTGGCGCAAATCCTTGTTTTCATCAGCCATCAGCCGGAATTAGCCTTGACCCACATAAATGATGACACACTAATAATCCTTTACCAAAATGAAGCCTGTTTACTAATCTTGCTCGACCTAAATTCGGCCTTTGACGCAGTCAAACACGACAACTTGGTAGATCTCCTGAAATACAGAATAGGATTATCTGGCTCTGTACTTACATAGTTCACCTCTTTACTCCAAAATAGATCACAAAGATACAAGGTTAATCAATCCTCATCCAAACCCGTCCCAGTCACTTTAGGAGTACCGCAGGGATCACCCGTTCTCCCACTCACCGAACTTCTCAGGGCCTCTAAGGTCCATTATCACATGTACGCAGATGACACACAACTCTGCATAAAGATCCACTCACTTGAGGAGATCAAGTCTCTCAACTCAACGCTTCAAAAAATGCAGACCTAGCTTGCCAAAAACCATTTGAAGCAAAACACTCTCAAAACTGAATTCCTCTTATTCGCTCTCCTCAACCAATCGACTATCATCCTCGATTGGCTGAACCACCTAACAGCACTCAAAGCTCAACCTCTCCTTGTCGACTGGGAATAACACTGGACAGAAATCTAAATATGTAGAAACACATCAGCGCCTCGACAAAAGGAACACATTTTCAGATGAACACCTTGAGAAGACTGAAACACTTTCTGCCTGCAAATGACTTCAAACAGGCTGCGCAAGCTCTAGTAATCCCAAGATTGGAATATGGGAGTTTCGCTCTTGCGGTCTTTCCAGATCAACGACCGCCCTTCTAAGAGCTTCAATCAACACAGCTGTTAGACTCATCACAGTCTCCAAAAGAAACTGTCACATCTCCCCGGCTCTTAGAGCCCTCAACAGGCTACCTTTTGGGACTAGAAGTCATCATAAAATTGCATTTAAGACGCACAAGGCGCTACAGCACAATTCCCTGAGTTATCTAGCTCAGAAACTGGTACTCTCTTGTGGTAACAGACCAACCAGGAGCTCCAGGAATCTTCTTCTGAAACCGCAAAGATTTGCCAAGAAGAAAACATACAATCGGACTTTCTAAGCAATGGCTTCCAGGATCTGGAATGCTTTGCCATCAGAAAAAAGACAGAACCCCTCTACTGCATCAATAAAAAAAGAAGTGAAATCTATTCTAATGGCTAAATTTACTTGAACTATTTATATATTTATTTATTTTATTTAACACTTGTATGCCCAACGGATCATCCCCAGTGGGATCTCTCGGTGCCTTGGCATGACACTAGCAGGGACCATGATCAAAGCATACCCCTAAAACATCCAGGTCTTTAGTCTTTTCTTGAAGTATGCCAGAGAAGTACAGTGATGTATCTCTTACGGTAACCTGTTCCAGTGAAAGGGGGAAGATAGGAAAATGCCCGCCCTCCCATTTTAGATGTATTGATCTTACATTGGCACTAGGAGGTTTTGAGGCACCCGGGGATGTAAGGCCTTGTCTTCTTCCTTAAGTATACTGGCCCCAAGCCTCGACTTGCCTTAAACCCCAGTGTGAGAAGTTTAAAGACTGCTCTTCTTTTTTTAATGGGCAGCCAGTGTAGGGTTTGGAGCAAAGGTTGTGAGGGGGAACGTCTAGGTTTATTTAAGACCATTCTAGCAGCGGTATTTTGCAATACTTGGAGCCAAGTGAACAGCTCTTCTCTGGCTCTTATCAGAAGTACATTGCTATAATCCAACCTGCTCACAATAAGCAACTGAATCAGGGTCTTTCTTGCCTCCAAGGGGATCCAAGGAAATACCTTTCTTAGCATCTTCAGGATTCTGAAACAGGTGCCCGAAAGTGCTTTTACCTGATCTTCAGATGATAGTTTGCTATCTAACAGAACTCCCAAATTCCTAATCTGCTTTTTAGGGGAAGGAGGCTCCCCCAGTTCATTGGGCTACCAGTCTGGCGTCCACAGTTCCTCCGCCTTACCAAACAGGAGAATCTCCATTTTATTGGAGTTAAGCTGGAGGAAATTGTCCCCCATCTAGGCAGCTATGCTCAACATACAGGTTTTGAACTTGGTCCTAGTTACAGCAGGATCTGAATCAAATGGAATAATCACCTGTGTGTCATCCGCATAAGAAATTGTCTCGAAGCTGCTCGCTCTTATAATGGCGGACATAGTGGCCACATATATGTTGAACAGAGTAGGGCTTAAAATGGACACCTGGGGCATCCCCTTGTCAAGTGTGGTGGTTGCTGACACATATGAGTCCAGCTTGACACATTGTGATCAATCTGCCAGAAAACTTTGCAGCCAAGCCAGAGCTAGACCTCCGACACCTATCTCCGGTAGTCTGCAAAGCAGGATATTATGCGAGATGGCGTCAAAGGCCATCACCACCCCCTTTTGTACCACAGAGAGATCAAGAAGCACTAACATAGTGGGAGTCTCTTTGTCTAAGGACATCCTAATACTGCCAGTGATCGATGAGGGCCGCCTCCGTGCTGTGATCTTCTCGAAAACCCGATTGGGCAGGGTCCAGCAATTGAGTTTGTTCCAGATAATCTGTTAGTAGTTGATTGATCATCTTCTCCATGACTTTCAAACAACATGGAAGAAGGTAGACTGGCCTGTAATTTTTCATCTCTGATGGGTCTGCAGACATTTTCTTAAAGAGAGGTTTGATGATTGATCGATGCTCTCTTCAATTGGTTCGGGAAGGTAGCTGTATCCAGGGAGATGTTACAAACTGATGACAGTGAGGCAGCTAAGATCAAGGCCAGATCTGCCATGATGAAAGGAGGGGCACAGTCTGACTCTGAGCCTGACGTTGTTGCTGCAAGTGCCACCTCTACTTGCTCCGTAGTAATGGTGGAAAATGAGTCAACTTTAGGTAGTGAGGGGTCTCTTGTCTGTGGGGTGGGCGTACTAAGGGTCTCTCCTCCCCCCCCAGTGAAATATATATGTTGTCTATCTTTCCTTTAAAGTGTGTGGTCAGGTTATCACATAGTTCTTGAGTGTGGGGGACCACAACATTACTCACTATAGCAGTGGTCCCCAAAATGTTTTGACCTGTGGCTCCCTTGACCCAATGGCAACTGCCTGTTGCTCCCCACTGTCACTTTTTTGGAGGGTAGGGCGGATGTAAGCCCGGCCTCGGGAGTTCTTTCATTTTCCTCCCTGAAAGTAACTTGGATAAAGCTGATGAAGGTATTATAATCATATACACAGGAACTTATTAAGATATTAAAAGAGTTCACTAAACCTATAGTGACTATAGGTTTAGTGAACTCTTTTAATATCTTAAAAAGTTCCTGTGACAAATGTTTTGCCTCCCTTATCCGCAGACTCAGATGTTCTCTTCTGGCAATTTTACATTGGCCTAAATAGGCTCAGTGTGCCACAACATAGGCTGACATGTCATCTGGACATTTAGTTTTTCCCCACTTTCTTTCCAGAGCTCTGCACCAGCCTCTCTCCGCTTTGAGCTCTTCCGAGTACCAAGGTGCAGGCGCCCGTTTCCCTATTACTCTCACTGCGGGCTATACTGTCCAGGGCCTTTCCGACCGCTCCCTCCTATTTTTCCAGGGCGCCGACTGCTATCCAGCTCCCTTTCCAGCAAGGGGCTGAATAGGCCATGCCAAAGGCTTCCGGCGTGACCTTCCTCCATGTCCTCCGAAGACCCTCCCTGACTCGGGGCTTCATTACACCCTCTGGCTGGCTGAAAGTGAACCTTAATGCCCAGTGTTTGGTCCATGTAAGCTCCTGTGGTGAGTTTACGGAGAAAAAAGGGACGTTTGAGAATATGGAATCCAGTGTATGACCTGCAATGTGAGTAGGCTTTTACACTCTAGGGAGAAGCCCCAGTGATTCCATTGCTGATTGAAGGGCCTTGGAGTCCATATTCAAGGTGTCTTCCAGATGGTGATTAAAGTCTCCTGTTAACACGTCAGTAGTCAGATTGTAGTATATAAGGGGCAAGTGCTTCCAAAAGAAGAAAGCAAAACAATTGCTTACTCTCTCCTGGAGGATGATACACTACCGCTCCCCTCCATCTAGACCCCTTCAAAGACTCTATCTGAAACACCAAGAGATCTACATATGAGGTCAGCACAGTGTCCAGAACTTTTATTTGGTGGGAGCCTGTGTTGCTACTGCAAGCCCACCTCCCCGCTTACTCATCCTGTCTAATCTTGTCACGATATAGTCTTCAGGGAAAGCAACCGCTAGCACCGGGGTTGAATGGCTTTGAAGCCAGGTTTCAGTCAGCAAACATAGGTCTGGTTTTTCAACCTCTAGAAGGTCCCATAACTCCCCTGAGTGTTTAGAGATAAACCTGGCGTTGATACACAACCCCTGGAAAGATCCTTCTAGTGATCAGTTATGTTACTGAGGGTGCCCCCTTTGGCTGGTTCACCCCCAGTTCTCTTAGTGGCTGAGGGGTTGGAGGATTATTGGCGGGCCTTACCCAGTCCCTCGCCCACCCAAGGCTCATACAGTAGCCTTCAAGGGCCCCCTCTCTACTGGCTGAAAACCCCCTCACATCTCTGCTCCATTCCCAGCAGTTGCTCTCTTGAGTACCTGATTAAGAGCATCCTGCCAGGGCAAAACGGGCAGCACTTCCTGGCAGCCGGCAGCGTCCAGGCATGGACGGGCACAGATGAGCTTGCCTTCGGCGCACCAGCGGCGCTCCCACTGCGAGCATCTGCTGCGCTCCCACGCCCTGCTTCCTCTTTGTACCCCCCGCCTGAATGGCTACAGAGCGAACAACCAGCCGCCCTAATATGGCTGCTGCTGCTGGCGAGTTACAGCACTAGAGGCAGCCTCTCTCCACAACAAACGCCCCCACTGAGGCAGCTGCAGTGGACCAGAGAGCTGCCCAAGTAAATTAAAACAATTAAAATAACAGAGCGATAAAAATACAGGTAAGGGAAAATACGGTGAACTAAAGGGAAAACGCACAGCTCGAATCACCTGCTGTGTTTGCCGGCGTGTCTGCCACACACTGCGTAGCTCTTGCACCCTGCTTCCTCATTGTACCTCCCACCTGAATTGCTAGAGCACAAACAGCCAGCCGCCCAAATATGGCCGCTGCTGCTTGCGAGTTACGGCACAAGAGGCAGTTTCTCTCCACAACAAGAGGGGCCCCACTGAGGCAGCCGCTGTGGACCGGAGAGTTGCTCAAGTAAATTAAAGCAATTAAAATAACAGAGCGATAAAAATACAGGTAAGGGAAAATACAGTAAACTAAAGGGAGAATGCACAGCTCGAAACAACTGCTGTGTTTCCCGGGGTGTCTGCCACACATATATCTGTGAAAAACCAAAGCGGATGTTGGACGGAGCGTAGACAATACAAACACTCACACCCAGTCAACTGATCTAGGTTTAATCCATCATCATTCTTTAGCTCACTCCGCCACCCCAGTTCAGACATGGCTATATGCAAATCAGTCCGACCCTGTGCCTCATGGGAACAGTCCAGCCCGAACTGCCCAGCCATGTCTTCCCTGGACCAGAATCAAGCTTCCCAGGACCGGTTTCTGGCATTACAGCCGTCTTCAGCCGGGCTTGCTTGAATCCAGTGGCAAAGTGAGTAAGGGACTCACGTCTGAGCATACCCTGCCAACTTAGGGCGAACTAAGAAAAACCAAAGGGGATGATGGACGGAGCGTTGAAAAAGCAAACACTCACCCCCAGTCAACTGATCTGGGTTTAATCCATCACCGTTCTTTAGCTCACTCCGCCACCCCAGTTCAGACATGGCCATATGCAAATCAGTCCAACCCTGTGCCTCATGGGAACAGTCCAGCCCGAACTGCCAAGCCATGTCTTCCCTGGACCGGAATCAAGCTTCCCAGTACCGGTTTCTAGCATTACAGCCGTCTTCAGCTGGGCTTGCTTGAATCCAGTGGCAAAGTGAGCAAGGGACTCACGTCTGAGCATACCCTGCCAACTTAGGGGGAACAAAGAAAAACCAAAGGGGATGATGAACGGAGCGTTGACAATGCAAACACTCACCCCCAGTCAACTGATCTGGGTTTAATCCATCACCGTTCTTTAGGTCACTCCGCCACCGTAGTTCAGACATGGCCATATGCAAATCAGTCTGACCCTATGCCTCATGGGAACAGTCTAGCCCGAACTGCCAAGCCATCTCTTTCCTGGACCGGAATCAAGCTTCCCAGGACCGGTTTCTGGCATTACAGCCGTCTTCAGCCGGGCTTGCTTGAATCCAGTGGCAAAGTGAGCAAGGGACTCACGTCTGAGCATACCCTGCCAACTTAGGGCGAACAAAGAAAAACCAAAGGGGATGATGGACGGAGCGTTGACAATACAAACACTCACCCCCAGTCAACTGATCCGGGTTTAATCCATCACCGTTCTTTGGCTCACTCCGCCACTCCAGTTCAGATATTGCCATATGCAAATCAGTCTGACCCTGTGCCTCATGGGAACAGTCCAGCCCGAACTGCCAAGCCATGTCTTCCCTGGACCGGAATCAAGCTTCCCAAGATCGGTTTCTGGCATTACAGCCGTCTTCAGCCGGGCTTGCTTGAATCCAGTGGCAAAGTGAGCAAGGGACTCACGTCTGAGCATACCCTGCCAACTTAGGGCGAACAAAGAAACACCAAAGGGGATGATGGACGGGGCGTTGACAATACAAACACTCACCCCCAGTCAACTGATCTGGGTTTAATTCATCACTGTTCTTTAGCTCACTTCGCCACCCCAGTTCAGACATGGCCATATGCAAATCAGTCTGACCCTGTGCCTCATGAGAACAGTCCAGCCCGAACTGCCAAGCCATGTCTTCCCTGGACCGGAATCAAGCTTCCCAAGACCGGTTTCTGGCATTACAGCCGTCTTCAGGCGGGCTTGCTTGAATCCAGTGGTAAGTGAGCAAGGGACTCACGTCTGAGCATACCCTGCCAGCTTAGGGCGAACAAAGAAAAACCAAAAGGGGTTGATGGACGGAGCGTTGACAATACAAACACTCACCCCCAGTCAACTGATCTGGGTTTAATACATCACCGTTCTTTAGCTCACTACGTCACCCCAGTTCAGACATGTACATATGCAAATCAGTCTGACCCTGTGCCTCATGGGAACAGTCCAGCCCGAACTGCCAAGCCATGTCTCTTCTGGACTGGAATCAAGCTTTCCAGGACCGGTTTCTAGCATTACAGTCGTCTTCAGCTGGGCTTGCTTGAATCCAGTGGCAAAGTGAGCAAGGGACTCACGTCTGAGCATACCCTGCCAACTTAGGGCGAACAAAGAAAAACCAGAGGGGATGATGGACGGGGCGTTGACAATACAAACACTCACCCCCAGTCAACTGATCTGGGTTTAATCCATCACTGTTCTTTAGCTCACTCCGCCACCCCAGTTCAGACATGGCCATATGCAAATCAGCCTGACCCTGTGCCTCATGGGAACAGTCCAGCCCGAACTGCCAAGCCATGTCTTCCCTGGACCGGAATCAAGCTTCCCAGTACCGGTTTCTGGCATTACAGCCGTCTTCAGCCGGGCTTGCTTGAATCCAGTGGCAAAGTGAGCAAGGGACTCACGTCTGAGCATACCCTGCCAACTTATGGCGAACAAAGAAAAACCAAAGGGGATGATGGACGGAGCATTGACAATACAAACACTCACCCCCAGTCAACTGATCTGGGTTTAATCCATCACCGTTCTTTAGCTCACTCCGCCACCCCAGTTCAGACATGGCCAAATGCAAATCAGTCTGACCCTGTGCCTCATGGGAACAGTCCAGCCCGAACTGCCAAGCCATGTCTTCCCTGGGCCGGAATCAAGCTTCCCAAGACCGTTCTCTGGCATTACAGCCGTCTTCAGCAGGGGCTTGCTGAATCCAGTGGCAAAGTGAGCAAGGGACTCACCTCTGAGCATACCCTGTCAACTTAGGGCGAACAAAGAAAAACCAAAGGGGATGATGGATGGAGCGTTCATAATACAAACACTCACCCCCAGTCAACTGATCTTGGTTTAATCCATCACCGTTCTTTGGCTCACTCCGCCACCCCAGTTCAGATATTGCCATATGCAAACTAGTCTGAATCTGTGCCTCATGGGAACAGTCCAGCTCGAACTGCCAAGCCATGTCTTCCCTGGACCGGAATCAAGCTTCCCAGGACCGGTTTCTGGCATTACAGCCGTCTTCGGCCAGGCTTGCTTGAATCCAGTGGCAAAGTGAGCAAGGGACTCACGTCTGAGCATACCCTGCCAACTTAGGGCGAACAAAGAAAAACCAAAGGGGATGATGGACGGGGCGTTGACAATACAAACACTCACCCCCAGTCAACTGATCTGGGTTTAATTCATCACTGTTCTTTAGCTCACTCCGCCACCCCAGTTCAGACATGGCCATATGCAAATCAGTCTGACCTTGTGCCTCATGGGAACAGTCCAGCCCGAACTGCCAAGTCATGTCTTCCCTGGACCGGAATCAAGCTTCCCAAGACCGGTTTCTGGCATTACAGCCGTCTTCAGCCGGGCTTGCTTGAATCCAGTGGCAAAGTGAGCAAGGGACTCACGTCTGAGCATACCCTGCCAGCTTAGGGCGAACAAAGAAAAACCAAAGGGGTTGATGGACGGAGCGTTGACAATACAAACACTCACCCCAGTCAACTGATCTGGGTTTAATACATCACCGTTCTTTAGCTCACTACGCCACCCCAGTTCAGACATGTACATATGCACATCAGTCTGACCCTGTGCCTCATGGGAACCGTCCAGCCCGAACTGCCCAGCCATGTCTTCCCTGGACTGGAATCAAGCTTTCCAGGACCGGTTTCTGGCATTACAGTCCTCTTCAGCCGGGCTTGCTTGAATCCAGTGGTAAAGTGAGCAAGGGACTCACGTCTGAGCATACCCTGCCAACTTAGGGCGAACAAAGAAAAACCAAAGGGGATAATGGACGGAGCATTGACAATACAAACACTCACCCCAGTCAACTGATTTGGGTTCAATCCATCACTCAGACGTGAGTCCCTTGCTCACTTTGCCACTGGATTCAAGCAAGCCCGGCTGAAGACGGCTGTAATACCAGAAACCGGTCCTGGGAAGCTTGATTACGGTTGATTTTATTGTTTGCCCTAAGTTGGCAGGGTATGCTCAGACGTGAGTCCCTTGCTCAATTTGCCACTGGATTCAAGCAAGCCTGGCTGAAGTCGGCTGGAATGCCAGAAACCGGTCCTGGGAAGCTTGATTCCGGTCCAGGGAAGACATGGCTTGGCAGTTGGGCTGGACTGTTCCCATGAGGCACAGGGTGAGACTGATTTGCATATGGCCATGTCTGAAATGGGGTGGCGGAGTGAGCTAAAGAACTGTGATGGATTAAACCCAGATCAGTTGACTGGGGGTGAGTGTATTGTCAACGCTTCGTCCATCACCCCCTTTGGTTTTTCATTGTTCGCCCTAAGTTGGCAGGGTATGTGCAGACGTGAGTCCCTTGCTCACTTTGCCACTGGATTCAAGCAAGCCCGGCTGAAGACAGCTGGAATTCCAGAAACCGGTCCTGGGAAGCTTGATTCCGTTCCAGGGAAGACATGGCTTGGCAGTTCAGGCTGGACTGTTCCCATGAGGCACAGGGTCAGACTGATTTGCATATGGCCATTTCTGAACTGGGGTGGCGGATTGAGCTAAAGAACGGTGATGGATTAAACCCAGATCAGTTGACTGGGGGTGAGTGTTTGTATTGTCAACGCTCCGTCCATCACCCCCTTTGGTTTTACACATATATATGTGTAATTTATTTGCCGGCGA
Organism: Lissotriton vulgaris; assembly: GCF_964263255.1. Taxonomy (NCBI): domain Eukaryota; kingdom Metazoa; phylum Chordata; class Amphibia; order Caudata; family Salamandridae; genus Lissotriton; species Lissotriton vulgaris. The sequence continues at coordinate 1,569,642,373 of NC_141687.1, forward strand.
GTAGGATGTGACTGGGATGAGCTCCGGTCAGTTTCACTCTTTGGTGCTTTTCCCTGACCGGAGCGACCCCACTGGAATCCCCTCACTGAAGGCTCAAGAGCCGAAGGGATCGACTGTCCCCACAGAACAGGCTGCCTCTGTTGAACGAGCCCAGAACGAGGAGGGCTCGAGGACCGCTGGCTGCTGAGCTACAGAACCAGAGGCTGAAGGTACCCGCCCCGCCCGCTCCCGATCTCCTGCTCCGTTTCCCTCCGCTAGCTGCTGAGCTGCAGAACCGGATTCTGAAGGGGCCGCCCGCCCGCTCCGCTTCCCTTCCGTGGCGGCCCCCCGTGTTTTGCTGCTCACATACCGGGGATGACTTGAAGAAGACATCTAGGGCTCGGTGGGGTGAGCGGTGAGAGTGCCTCACAACGGAGCACGCTTGGCCCCGCGGCATGTACGGCGAGGAGCTGGACACCTCGGGTGACCAACGCAGGCTTCCCCCCGGTATTTATCCCATGAGGCTGCTCTCCCCTCTCCGGTCAATGCCTGTCCCCAAGATGGCGGCTTGACCCTCGTAATAATACACAGAGAAGCTCGGTTCTTGCTGCTCTTCCTCTGGACACCAGCAACTCCTACCTGACGCCGCAGTCACTCGACTTCCTCCTCAACTATTAAAAAAAAAAAAAACATTTACCCAGACCCCAGGAGAGTTCCTACTCGTCCCTCATCTCGGGATGCCTGGACCTAAGATGGCCACCATGTCAGACACCCTAGGTGTTTTTGATCGTGAATCTCACAACGGAGGCCCTCAGAGACACGACGCAAGGACTCCCCTGCTTGACGACAGGATCAGAAGGTACTTTTACCCCTCTCCAGGCGCCTACCCACCCGACTTGCAAGCTCCAGCTCATTTCCCCCTTGCATAAGGCTGCCTGACTTCAAGATGGCCGCCACCTCGGACATCAGTGCTAGTCAAACAAGACTCTGACCAAGAAGCACCCCTACCAGCTCCCTAAACCGCGACTCGACACCAAAACAAAAGACATCTGGAGTCTTTGGGTATGATAGTCATCTTCTGGGCCCCAACGGCGTCTACCTGACAACTCGTCCACTTTACTAACTACCAAATTCGCAGGCACGTTCCCAGGCCCCCTGACTAAGCTCCCACCCGTCCCTCACCTATGGAAGGGATGCCTGAACACAATCTTAGCTGCCACTCCGGACTTCCCTACTCACTCTGAAATGATTCCGATGTGAATCTCATCATCTTAGCCCCTGCTAACATGTTTAGAATACTACGCCTGATGCCACGATCAGAGGGTACTTTGACCGCTCTCCAGGCACAATCCGCTCCCCACACAAGCTCCAGTTCCACTGCTAAGAGCTGCCTATCACTAATAGGGTCTTCACCTTAGATCAAAGGATCTTCTGAGCTAAACACACTCCTCTGGACCCCTGCTACACCGCCCTTCACCTCTGCCGCAACCTAACTGTCACGCCTTAAACAAGAAGCTCTACGCAAAAGTGCAATCTCCAATCATCAAGACCACCTCACTCGTTAGACATACAACCTCTAACCACCCAGAACACTCCAGTAGGTCAACAAGCCATTCCCCCTACTTGCTCCAGGATGCCGCCGGCCATGAGTTCCGTCATGCAGTCCTGCCCGTTACAGAATCTCCTTTCCCCTCTTGGTCAGAACACCTACACCATAACTTTCCCACAAAAACTCTCCTTCAAAGCAAAAAAAACGCTTTAAACAGAATCTAATTAGGCAACATCCCGAAACACTCATTGTGGACACCTACCACTGCTCATCAAGAGGGCAAAGAAAAATGGACTTCATTTTCCACACCTTAAGACCGGACTCATGGGTTACCACTTTCAACTCACTCCTCGCTATCTCAAAAACCACCCTCACTGAACATAACCGGAAACTAACTATCTTCCCCCTCAACCAACAGTCTCTCTCCGGAGACATCACCATCACCATTTTCCTGAATGGCACCATTCTTATACAGGCGAAAGATGAAAACCTGGAGTTCTTCGACTCCCTCTTCCCCACTCTAAAGACGGCTACTGCTCTCTACCCTCACCTGCCACGCACCTCCCCCCCCAGTGGCTCCAGTCAAACCCCCAAGCCGCAAAGCAGGCTTCCTTCACCTCTTCGTGCACCAACGCCCATGCCTACTCATGTCACCAGCCATTCGCCTCCCCCAGCCCCGTCCCTCAATTCCCCTCACCCCACGGCCACCTCCACTTCCTCCCTACCTCGCATAACTCTACCCCCATCCCTCCCTTCCATCTCCCAATCCCCCGGACACCCCCCCTTCCTCCCTACCTCCCAGAACAATAACGTGCTCCATTCCACTCAGTGAAGAAAACCACCTCTCCCAAAGGGGCTGCAACCCTCCTCCCTCTCATTTCCCTGACCACATGATCTCGAAACCTGAACCTGATCCCCTTACCCCTGCTATCCCCCCAGTCATTATCTCACCCCAAACCTTTTCCCCCTCTCTAGCCCCCGCCCATCTGAACGCCAACCCTGACTCAGTCCCTCCCTCCCCAACTATCCCTCCAAACAGCATATCGCCCTCCCACTCAAGGCCCAGCTCCCCCCTCACTACCCCCCCGTCCAGCTCCCAGGATGACACATCGCTTGGACCTTCTTGAAGCCCAGATCGCCACGCTGACCCTCGGACTAAAAGAAACCCTTTCCTCCCTAGAGAAACTCCCGCTACCCCCCATCTCGTCTCACCTCCCTTCCTCCAGCAACCTCCCTTTAGGAATGACGCCCCCCCGATCAGACCCCTGTCCCCCCCAGGCTCTCGGCCTCCTCTTACTGAACCCCGGACTGAACCACAAGTTGACTGTCCCAGAAGAACCTCTTCCTCTTCCTCTCCCTCCCCCCAGGAAGTGAGCTCCCAAGTCGCATCCTATAAACCTCCTCCCAACCATCCTGCACAAGCTCAACTCCCGCATCCCTCTCCCCTTTCTTCGATCCAAGTCATCACTGGTATGAGAAGAGACCCGCCTCACCGCAAAACCGCCAGACCCCCAGCCCATCTTGCATCCCTACCCACAGCGAATTTGGTCAACCGGAACCCGAATGCAGACCCCCCATCAGTTGCAAGCTCATCAACTGCAGATCAGCCGTCAAACATGCAACTGAACTAGCCGAAACTATCCTCTCCCAGGACCTAGATGTAGCCTTCATCACTGAAACATGGCTGAATACCCTATCCCCTCCCATCTTGGACACGCTGGTGCCTCCCGGCTTCTCACTTATCCACAAAGACAGACCCATACGCAAAGGAGGCGGAACAGAAATTATCCACAGAAGTGACCTCTCCATTACTGAATCCTCCTCCCTCCTCTACAACTCCTTTGAATGCCTCTCGGTCAACATCAATTCGCCCCACCACAAACGACTCCGATGCCTTCTCCTTTACCACCCTCCAGGCAACGCTACTGTATTTGGCGAACAGTTGTCGGATCTGATCACTCAAACCGCTCTCAACAGTGACGTCAGAATAATTCTGGGCAACCTCAACCTAAGATGGAATGCAACCAAGAATCCGCCCATTCAATCTCTCACCTCCCTTCTACAAGACCACGATATGATACAACACTGCTCAGAAGAAACACACCATAGAGGAGCGATCCTTGATGCAATCATTGCAGACAAAAAGACAATTTCAATTGACCACATCATCCCTGTGGACTAGTCCGACCACCATGCTCTTTCTTATCAACCTCCCGGCTCTTTTCCAAACAACCCACCCAAACCTCCCCCAAGTGGGTCAGAAACTTATCGAAAGTCCCCCCTGACAAGCTACAAGATGCTCTCAGTTCTCTCCTCCCGAGCTCGACGGAGCTCCTCTCAACCACGGATCTCACCTCGCTCTATCACTCCAACCTAGAGTGTGTCCTGGACCAGCTGGCACCTAGAAAACTAAAAAAACCCAGAAGCATTCCCTCCAGGTCTTGGTTCTCCACTGACATCAATGATGAACGCAGACTCCTAAGAGCCATGGAAAGATCCTGGAGGAACAACCCCACTGCCCTCAACCGGGACCAACTCAAAACAGCTCGCAAAACCTACCTTAATCATATCAAGAACAAAAAGTCATCCTTCTTCTGCTCTGCTCTAGACGAGGCTAAAAACCGCCCCAAAGAACTCTTCAATGTCATCAGAAACTAAACTTCCATTCCCATGACAGACAGCTTAACTGCGTCCAAATCCCAGTGCGACGACTTTGCTAACTTCTTCAACGAAAAAATTTCCTCAATTGACCGATCTTGCAGCAATCTTTCCGCCCTATCAGTGTTGCACCCTACTGCTTTTACCCACTCAAGATCAACAATCGCAGCCACTCGCTGGTCTTCCTTCCAACCCATCCAAACCGAAGCGATAAGCGATCTCATTGCCATCGCTAATCCTTCATCTCACTCCTTTGATCAGCTGCCCTCGAGACTGACGAAAGACCTGAAACTTACTCTAGCCCCTATCTGGGCCAAGATCATCAACAGCTTCTTGAGCGATGGCTAAATCCCAGACTGCCTTAAACTAGGTCAAGTCACACCACTCCAAAAAAAACCTGGCCTCGACCCAACGGTCTTGAACAACTTCAGACCAGTGTCAAACCTGCCGCTCTTATCTTGGAAAAATGTGTGCTATCTCAGCTAACACAACACCTGGAGATCTTGAATCTTCTTGACCCACACCAATCTGGGTTCAGAAAGGGCTGCAGCACAGAAACCGCAATCCTCAATGTGATGGATGACCTACACATGTCTCTCGACTCCAACCAATGTAGCCTCCTCATCCTCTTAGACCTCTCGGCAGCGTTCGACACAGTGGATCACAACCTACTACTCAAGGTCCTACAGAAGAGAGCGGGTTTGGAAAAAACTGTTCTCAAATGGTTTGCCTCCTTTCTCAACAACCGCACTCAAATTATCAAAATTAAAAGCTACAAATCGGACCCCGTCCCCATTACTAGAGGAGTCCCACAGGGGTCAGTACTCTCTCCACAACTTTTCAACATCTACATGGAGCCCCTCACTACAATTCTAAGGAACTCCAACATCCCCTTTCACCTCTATGCGGACGACACACAACTCTACCTGGAAACCACTTCGATCGCAGACATCCACAGACTAAATGACACACTCACAGAGGTCCAATGCTGGCTCTCATCCAACCACCTCAAACTTAATGAAGAAAAGACAGAAGTGCTCCTCATCTCAAACAAAAGTGAAAATCCCCAAATACTTGAATGGCTCAAAGCCTTAAACGCCCTCAATGTTCCTTTTGTTCCTACAACCTCCGTCAAATCACTGGGGATCACTCTGGACCCAAAACTGGACATGAAAGAACACATCTCTAAAACTGCCAAAAGTGCTTTCCTTAACCTGAAACTTCTTTACAAACTTAAACCATTCCTCCCCTTGAAAGACCTGAAACAGGCCACTCAGGCACTGGTACTCTCCAGGATTGACTATGGCATTGCTACTCTGACTGGAACAGCCAAATCTCATCTAGGTCCTTTGACGGTTACCCTGAATGCAGCAGCCAGAATGGTCACAGGAACTAAGAAATATGAGCACATCACCCCAGCTCTCAAGGACCTGAAATGGCTTCCTATTAACCTTCGAGCCAACTTCCGCACAGCCTGCCTCACACACAAAGCCCTGCATACAGGTAAACCGGAATATCTGGCCAATAAACGCAAGAAAGCCGGTCAGTCCAGGACCCTCAGAAGCTCCAACACGCTGCTACTCATATCTCTGAAATCACAGAAACGCAAAAGATCTAACAGGTCCTTTGCGGGAAATGCTCCTAAGATATGGAACTCCATCCCCCCACATCAGGATGACCGCCTCCTTCCTGAAATTCAAGACACTACTCAAAACCTTCTTTTTTGAGCGGGCTGGATCGTAACGAGAACCACCGTCTGACTTTGATAGTTCACTATCTCTTTGGTCCTAGCGAGAACCTGATGACTCTCCCTTGATCTCCGCCTTGTCGCCCTCATGTTGACACTGTATAGACTTTTACTTGCTACCATGCTTTCCCATACTTTCCCTACCCTGCTCGACCTACCTGTTATGTTGATGCTTATTTGTATCCGTTGTGAAGCGCTCTGATACCTTCGGGTCTAGCTAGCGCTATAAAAAACTTAAATAAATAAATAAAAGTTACTACTTTCTATTAGTCCCATGCATATTTGTTTGCTATGGTTGTTCTCTGTTTCTCACATCTTCCCTACAAAAAGTGCTCTGATACCTGCAAGGTTCTTGTTCGCGCTATAGAAACCTTCAAAATAAATAAACAAATAAATGTTTACAAATCTTTGTAAATATGGATTTGTGTCAAAGGGCATGGGTGATTGCATGGAAACGCCCAAGTATCACCCCTTCGGCGCAAAGTAACGCAAAGCAGTGCTTTGTGCAGCTTTGCTCTACTTAGAGATTGCTTTTCAGCACAAAACTTGTTTTGTGCTGGAAAGAAAATAGCAACAAATACATTTGCGCTGGTTAGTGTCACTTTTGTGATGAAAAATCAGCTCAAGAGGTTTGAAAATCCCCCCCCTATATTTACATAATCTCTAAGTAAAAGCGTAGAACAGTAAATCATTGAATAGAACTATGATGTTCCTCCTAATACTGTTTCTCTCTTTTAGACTGCATAAATTGAAGTAGGATGTCTACTACTGAGAGCAGTGCTTGATGTAAGGTGGCATCCAGATCTCCAATACCTGAGCTGGTAAGTTTGTTAAAACAAACGTTTTTGGGTTCCGAAGGAAGTATGGGCAAATCTGAAATTAAAGCAATTGAGGGAAGGGTACTACCAGGAGTGGGGCCTATGGCTTAATTTGACACACCCATCCGGCACCTCGCAGCTGACTTAGAGATGGTCTGAAAGCATGTCTCCAATAAGCATTAAGGGTTCGACTTAAAAATATTTTGTCAAAATGTGAGAAAGAACCAAACTACACAACATTGTATGCCACTATGCTCAATGCAAAGGTATACAAAAGAAAGGAGAGCTACAATTGCCTGCAGCTTGTGTGAACTGAGATTTGGAACAAAAATTAGAATGTCAAAACATGCAAGACATGCACATCCAAAAGCACAAAATGATGCTAGTCGCGCAGCTCTAGCAAGCAACAAATCATCCAAACTATGGGAAAAAGAAGAACTATAGCTTCTAGGTAAATTGGAAAAAGTATATGAAAACAAAAGAAATATGAATGCTCTCATGCTTCTGCATTCGGACAATAAAAACAGGGAACAATTTGCAGAAAAAGAAGGGAGAGAAGGGAAAAAAAGAAAAGAAAACTGCCAAAGAATGTGCAGGAAGCATCCAACAACAACGATTAACCTGAAATATTAGTGGAATTAACAAAAGAAACTTGTAAATACTTTATCAACAGAAATAGACAACCTCCAAGCACTAACAAAAAAATCAGAGGTACAAAAATATTCTAAAAATCCAGTGTCATGAAGCTGGTATGGACCTGATGGAAGAAATTGTGATACAAGAAATACCAATGCACATCCAAATGAAACTAGTAATAAGCTTATGAGTACTGCTCAAAAGGAGCATCAGAGTGTCCCAGTCCAAAATAACATATAAAAAAGGTTAAGAAAAAAAGGCTTGATAGAACGCTTAAGAAAAGATATGCAAAAGCGAAGGGCAGTGTTAGACCTGGGATCCTTGGCGTGGTGTCCCCTGACTTTTTTTGCTTTCTGACCTCCTGTTTAGCTGACTTCATTTTTGCTAGCTTTATGATTCTGGGCACTTTACCACTGCAGACCAGTGCTAAAGCGCAGGTGCCCTGTCAATAAAATATGGTAACTTTCGTCTATTCACAATTGGCATATTAAATTTACTTATAAGTTCCTAATAAAGTGCACTATATGTGCCCTGGGCCTGTACATTAAGTGCTATTCGAAGGCCTGCAGGACTGATTGTGCCACCCACTCAAGTAGCCCGTTAAGCGTGTCTCAGGGCTGCCATTGAAGAGCATGTGTGTGCAGTTTTAAACTGCCAAGTTGACTTGAAAAGATAACCCATTTGCCAACCCAAATCTTCTTTTCGAAACATACATGCCAACCCTAAGGTAGCTCCGAACAGCTCCAAAGGCGGCAGGGTGAATTGAATTTAATAAGTTGGACTTGCACTTTTAAGGTTACATGTCCAGGTAATGAAACACTCTTACAATTGTTTTTCACTACACAGGGCCTTTTTTGCCCATAGGTTATCATTGGCATGACCTTATTCCATTTTACAAGAGTGATTTCTAATTGGGACATTTCGAGTTTGGTGTCTCTGGACTCACAATTTAAAATCACAACTTATAGTGAAGTTGGATTTTACATTGTAAGTCTGAAACTGTAACTTAAAGAAAGGTGGCATTTTCTTACTATAACCTCCCGTGCCTCTGCCTTGCTCAGAATACAAGTCTGGGATGGGTGACAGCTGGACTTTGTGTATTCCCTCTAGACAGTCACACACAAAGGGAGCTGAGGTGTGTGCATCCTAATGGTCCATCACCTGGTTGCTGGGTCTTCCTGAGCTAGATGGGAGAGAGGAGATGATACTTGCGCCTTAAAAGGACTGTGCCTGTCCCCACACTGAGAGCTGCATACCTCCCTGTTGTGTGCCTGGAGCCAGGGCAGGAAGGACAGGAGCCTTGTGGACTTCAAATGCCTCTCCTTGAAGTCTTTCCCACTTCAAAGCCACAACTGGGTATATGTACTGGACACCTGATACCACCAACTCCGAACACTCTGGACCAGAGAAAATTCTGTGAGGAAGAACGACTGCTGAAAGGATTGACACTCTGCTGGACTCTGATGGATTTGCTGGACACCTGCTCTGCTGTGCCTGCCCTGCTGCCCCTTGCCTAGTGGTGAGAAGTACCGCACCTGAATCTCTACATACCCTTAAACAAGTCACTCAAAGGTCTTGCCTACTTTTCTCCTGTTCTTCTGTCCAGGGCACCAAAGACTGCTTGAAACCTTCCAACCAGCACCTTGACTCTGCCATATTTGAGTCCTACCCTGCCAAGTGATGCCAATCTAGTCATGGGCCCTTGGAGGTAGGTTTTCTTGGACTGATCTGCAAGAATCCAATCCATGCATGGCCTGCTTTGAAATGGTCAGAACCAATGCATTTTCCTTTGAAGTGATGCATTGCTGCTTTGAGGACTTCACAGCATCGACAGTGCGGTTTGATGACAATGCATTGCCTTCATCGCCCTCAGCTCAACGACAATGCGTAATCGAACTGTGTGACTCACAACCAATGCATCACCCACAATTCTTCGGATCAACTATGACACATCGCCTCCTCTGCTCCTAGCAGCTGCTGCTCAACATAGACGAATGTTCTCCATAAAGATACTGTTTCAGCCGGGCCTGGGTGGCCTCTGTATCTGACCCACACTCGATTGCAGTCGGCTTAACTTTTAAGATTTGACCAAGTCCAGCACAATGAGATAGCCCCGGTTGAAACTTTATGCCTCTAAGCACAATAATTCAAGATATTCTTTAAAAAAATAACTTTGGTTGTACTAATTGGATTTTCGTTGTTTTGCTCATTGAATGAAACTCTGTTTTTCTAACCTTGTGTGAAATATTTGTGTGTGGTGTTGTCACTGTTTTACTGGAATAAGTCTTTAAGTTAAGCCTGCCTGCTCTGTGCCAATCTACAAGAGGGTGAGCACAAGTTAATTTACAGTGTGTATCTGGCTTACCCTGACTATTGTGGTGGTTCCTACTTTGACAGGGAGCATACCTGTGCCAACTAGAGACCCCTTTTCGAATCTGCAGCTTTAAGGAATATCAGGCAATGTTCAGGAAAGGCAAAAAGAAAACTGCCAGAATAATTACAGATGGTGCAGAAGATGTCACTTGCCAAATCAGTGCTGATGATAACATTGCAATACTACGTAATAAGATAGTATTGAAAAATGGAACAAGAAAAAGCCAAACTGTACCCCTATTGACAGGATAACGGAATGGGATTTTGAATGACTATGTAAAGAATTGACACTTCCTAAAAAAAACTAAAGCATTTGAAGACTCTAACTGATATAAAAAACAGTGGTGCCAGACTATATTAACTTAAATGAAGAGATCTAAACAGTTTCCACAAAAAACAACCAAGGCTACTGCCCAAAATATTATCGACTTAGAAATTATAGGAAGAGTCCCAGAATGTATAAAGAAGAACCGCTCAATCCTAATTCCAAAGAATGTACCAATCACTGAGCTAAACAAAATAAGCAATTACAGACTGTTTGCAATTGGTACATAATTCATGAAGCTATCTACAAACATTCCTGCCCAAAAGACTTACTTCATTCGTTAATTTGAATACAAGACAAAAAGATTTCATGAAAGTATGTCTCGAAAACCTGACACTGCTTCAGAACAGCATAAAGGGGCACACAAGTATAAACACTTACTTGCAGTGATGTTCATAGACATTTCAGAAGCTTTTGACTCTGTCAGCCATTGTATGTTATGTTATGTTATGTTATAGATATTTCTAAAGTGCAGCGGTTACCCAAGGATGTCCTGGCACTAGTTACTGTCCTTTGAGCAATGAGCAATGAACGTTGTGGACAAGTTTACATGTGAAAGCGCCAGGTTTTTAATCCCTTCCTGAATGCCAAGAGATCGGTGGCATTCCTCAGGTGGAAAGGGAGGTAGTTCCAGAACTTTGCAGCACAGGCAATAAAGCTTCTCCCACCCCACTGTGCTTTTTTAGTGGGAGGTACTGTCACCAATTTGGCTCCAAGCAAGCAAAGAGTTCTTTTGGGCAAGTACCATTGAAACTGTTGTTTCAGATGGTCAGGTCCTGTTCCTTGAAGGGCTTTGTAAACGGTGCAGAGGGATTTAAAATGTACCTGATTCCTACTAGAAAACCAGTGTGGTCTTTTGATTTCCCTGAACATTGATGCAAATTTGGAAGTGCCAGTAAGCAGTCTAGCGGCTGCATTTTACAACATTTGGAGTTTATTCAGGCAACGATCTTGAATGTTTAAGTAGAGACTATTATAGTAATCTAGCCTTGACAGGACAAATGCTGTAAACACTTTTAGCCGGCTATCAGGTGGTAGAAACAGCAATATTTTCTTAATTGTTCTGAGAGCTTTCGCGGTGGCCGATGCCACTGCATTAACTTGGTCACCAAAATTAAGCCTATCGTCCACTATTACTCCTAAGTTTTTAACTTTTTTTGGTGGGAGTAGGAAGTGTGCCCATAGTGTCTGGTCACCAGTTTAGGGTCCAGAAATTGGCATCGTTTCCAAATAGGATGACCTCCATTTTGCCTCAATTAACCTACAGGCAGTTTTGCGACATCCACCTCCTGACTGCTTCCATGCAGTCTTGGAACTGTTTGCCTATTCCCACTTCCCGTCCTGGTAGCAGAGACACCACAATTTGTGTGCCATCTGCTTACGAGGTGAGGCCAAAGCCAATGGAGCTGATCAGGGGGCCAACGACGAAACATACACATTAAAAAGTGTAGGGCTCAGGGATGACCACTGTGAAACTCCACAAGGCAGTGAAAAAGGTTTGGAATAGTATTTGCCCAGAGACACAATTTGTAATATGTCAGTTAGAAAGGACTTCAAAAGCTCCCATGCTTTAGCCTGGACCCTGCATGCCTTCAAACGATCCATCAACAGGTCATGATAGACTGTATCAAAGGCCGTGGACAAATCCAGCATGATTAGGGTGGGCTTGCCTCCCTGATTCCCAGCTTCCCTAATCTCTTCTGTGGCTTTTATGAGAGCGAAATCTGTACATTGTCTTTCTCTGAAGAAACATTGGGTGGGATCCAGAGCTTTAGTTTTGCTTAGAAAGGCACCAAGTTACGCATTCATTGTTTTCTTAATCAGTTTTGCTGGAAGCGGAAGATGTAAAATTGGGCGAAAATTGTTGGGATCCTTAGGATCCAGGCTGGGCTTCTTTAATAGTGGCAATATTACATTACACAGAGTCTCGAAAGATATAGAGTTATGCCATACATCTGAGATCTAATAAAAGACTTGTATGCAGAGTTATCAATGTTCTTTAAGGTTTAAAAATGATGAATCTACACCAGAAATAACAATAATAGCTGGAGTAAAACAAGGTGACTCATTACCCCCACTGTTGTTTAACATTGCCATGGATTCCCTAATATCTGATCTTCTGAAAAATGGCAAGGGCTTTACATTTTGATCAGATAGACATATTGAGCAGATCACTGCTGAAGCCTTTGAATATGACATAGCAGTACTCAGTAGCATGTGGGAAGGAATGAGTACTAATTTGGAAATCATTGAAAGATTCAGTAAAACAAAGGCTTACAATTGATTGTGAAAAAGACACACTCTTTTTATCATATCACCATAAAATCAAAATTCTGGTGAATAATTGCAAATCATGGATATTGAGAACATTCATCAAGGTGTCAGTTAGAGATACCTCAGATTGAACTTTGATGTTCACAAAGATCATACACAACACAGCAAAATACATTAGGTTCTAATAGGTTGGGCTCAACATTTTGACAGTTTCCCACACAAAAGGTTGGATTATTATGCCAATACCTGGTTCCAAAGCTGTCATTTAAATTGGAAATGGTAGCTACAGATGTAAAGACTCTAGTCAAGCACGTCCTCCACCTACCTTCATACACCTGTGATGGTCTCCTTTACTCCAGAAGATCACATTTCAGATTTCTAAGCTACGATTTGTCATTGTTAGCAGCATATGCCAGGAGAAAAGAGGAATTTGAGAAATGGAAAAATCGCCCTGTTCTAGGTGAACAGTATAAAATATATAGATAATATCTAGACAATAACCCAACTTCAAATTTCTCAATTAGTAAGGATATGAAATTGAAGAAAATCCAATGTATAGCATGCATAGCTGCGCTGATGCATATAGTGGTATGCCAACAATAGAGTGTAATGTGAAAGTGTCCAAATCAAAAGTAGAATGTTCCATAGCTTCTTTATTCTGCTTGTACATGTAAGTCCAAGTGTTACAGGAAAACAACACAGCCTACACATTTTGTTCACCACTGTGAACCTCTTCAGGGCTGTAATTTAACAAATACAAAAAAGATACTGTAATAAATCACAAATACTACATAATTTACCAAAACTACAATAAACCCATAACAAAAATATCATTACCCCGCTTCCAAAAACAGAGGGAGGGTATTTTATTTAAAACTATTATTAGCAGCATGGCCAACCCCTCTACCCCTATAGTTATGTGTGGGGACCTTAACATACATTTAGGAGTAGGAGGTACAATGAGCAGGTATCAAGGACGGAAGCCTAAAGTGTATAGAGCATTGACGTCACTAATTGCTAGCCATTGGCTAGTAGATGTATGGGAATCTAATTTTCCTTCTGATCCGAGATACACATATTTTTCTTCTCCCCACCACAAATATGTTAGGTTGGATTATTTTTTATTTCAAAGCAGATTTTGGGTGGGGCAGAGATAGAAATGTTACCCAAAATAATGTTGGATCATAATCCCTTGAATTTTAGGGCTAAGTATAGAGCAGATACAAATGTTGCAATCACAATGAAGGTTCGATCAGAAATTATTGGTAGATCAGGAATACGTGTGTTATTTTAAGAAGTGGATAACACATTTTTTTAACATGAATAGATATAGTGCCTCGCACAATATGGCCTGGGATGCGTTTAAGAGGGAGTTAGGGGGTAGATGGTTGGCTTTGCCTATAATAAGAAACGACAACAAGAGATAAAGATCAAGCAACTGCGAGCTAAGCTTTGGGATTTAGAGAGAGAGCACATGGGTAAGATAATTTGGGGATGGATGTTGATACTATCCAGTTAGATATTACTTTGCTTAAAGCAGAAATCGGAGCATATTATTCTCAAAAGGAACCACCAGGATATCAGACTCATAGGGCAGAGAGCTATGAATATGGGGAAACCGTGGGAAAACTCCTTGCATTAAAGACAAGACAAACGACAGTGAAGAGCCAGATAACTTCAATAATAAGCCAAGGAACCTTATACACGGAACCGGGGGACATAGTGGATATTGTCCATAGGTTTTATCAAGATCTTTATACAGAAGAGAAACTGCCCACATGGAAATTTATTTATGAGGACCAGTGAAGAGTATAGGAGGTTGGGGGGATATGCGAGACAGGTTGGAGTCAGAATTTACAATGGAGGAGATGCAAATAGCGATACAGCAGCTGGCCTCAGGCAAGGCTGCTGACCCTGATAAGATCCCACTAGAATTGTATAAAATCTTCTTAGAAAAATTAGCCCCTTTGCTTTGGGATCTGTTCCTGGGGGTGCAATATTCTGGAGATCCACCAGATTCTTGGAAAGGTACCAATATTGTTATCTTCCCCAAAAAGGATAAGCCATAGGATATGCCTAGTTCTTACAGGCCCATTTTCCTAATTATTGCAGATGCAAAAATGTATTCCAAAATCTTGGCAAATCCCCTCCAGGGGGTCATAGCCAGACTTGTGTCACCTTGGCAACACGGTTTCGTACCAGGTAGAGACACAACTGATCATATAGGACGAGCCGTGGCCTTATTTGATATTGCACGGGAAACCAATTATTAAGCATGGGCGAATTTTGCGAATCTGGCGTTCGCGAATTTTGCAAATTTGCGAACTCGCAATCCGCAAAATCCGTGAATTCTCGCGAATTTGCGGATTTTTTTTTGTGTTCGCAAGGGTTTCTGCTAGTTCGCGAGGATTTTGTACCAGTTTGCGATTGCGAACTTACTTGTCGGCACGCAACGGTCTCGACTATGTTGTTTCTACGTCTGGTTCATCAACACAGGTTCACAGCACCCTTTGTTTTAACACTGCCACCCTCTGTTTCACCCATGCCACCCTCTGGTACATCAATGCCACCCTCTGGTTCATCATCATCACTGTTGATTATGGGGGGGAAAAGCAAGCACACCTTCCCTGCTTCAACTGACATGAATTAATTTGGGGTTGATTTATTAATGTGTCACTGTTTTAAAATTCCAGTCTGGCACCTGCTTCCTTATCTGTAATTTGCTTTCTGTTGGAGTGCAATTTTTTTTCCAGGACCTTTGTGGCCTACTTGTAGCTCATCTATGATCCGGCTGTGAGGGTCAGAGCAGGGTCTTACAATTGTTGCAACTAGCAACTGAACTCTGGAGGGGCCCCAGTCAGGAAGCACTACAGGGAATGGTTACTAATGATGAATTTGAACTTTTGCACCTGCTGCTGAGTGCTTTCAGTTTAGCAAAACTCGTTTTTCTGCAGAACAGCAAATGTAATGCCCCTAACAAACTTACTAAGTTTATTTCTAATCCAAAAGTGATCCAAAGAAAGTCAAAAGGCCTCAAATCCAAAAAAGGGCAGGCAAATGTCAACCTGAGGAGTTATTCTGATAAAGATCATCATTTTCAGAAGGTCTATGCTGCTTGCTAGTGGATTTCTTGTGCAGAATTGCAAATTTTGTAATTTCGCGAGTGCGAGATTGTTGCTGCCCGCCGCACCTACATGTTCGCAATTGCGAACTTACACCGCACGCCGCAAAATTGTATCACCAAGAAAAAAAAATCCGCTGCGTGCGAATTTGCGGATTTTCGGTAAATTCGCGAGCGTTCGCGAATTTACCGAAAATCCGCGAGCGTAACGGATTTTCCGCCCATGCTTACCAATTATAGTCTGTCTAAGATCCTCCTGGATGAGGAAAAAGCATTTGATGGGGTGGCATGGGAGTATTTATGGAGAATTTTGGCAGCAAAAGGATTTGGCCCACGGGTAATCAATGCAATCAAAGCTATGTATAAGGCACCATACGTGAAGTTACAGTCGATGAGGCAGGGATGTCCCTGCTCCCCAATTTTATTTGCACTATATATAAATCCGTTCCTTCAAGCAATAATTGAGAATCAGGCAATTATACCAGTGATAACTCAGAGGTTTCATTCTAAAGTACTGGCTTACGCGGATGATATCACAGTACTAACACCTGACCCTGAGGGAGGAATAAAGGAATTCGAAATCAAGGCCACTATATTTGGTAGAGAGTTGGGATTATTTATTGAACAAATCCAAGACCCCGATAGTCTGTTCTAAAAAGGTTATTTTTCAGGATAGTCGTTGAGTCCCAATAGCCACCTGCCTTGGGGTTCTGGTTAGTCCGGATGTAGATAAGATTGCTCAAATTAATTTTTAACCTGATTAATAAAATCAGCTACTGACCTTAGGCGAATAAGCTTGCTGCGTCTAACCATTATAAGAAGAATCAACGTCTTAAAAATGGTAATGCTTCCCAAGATATTGTATCTGTTTAGGGCACTCCCCATTGAAATCGAAGGCTGTATGATAAAAACTTTAGACTCTATATTTAGTAAATTTATCTGGCAATATGGTACGGCTAGGAAATCTCTAAAGTTACTTGTCCTGCCACAAGCTCGGGAAGGATGGGCTGCTCCTAACCTTACATCAGCATTTTTACAACATTGGAATATACTCCTCTTTGATAATGAAGGCAGAGCTAGTGGGGTACCTGGTGAGGGTTTCCCGACGATCTATGAGTTGGCATTAGGGGTGTGGGCAAGAGTATTCCTGCTATGTCAGGTCAAACCCAGCTACTAAAAAAAGGTTTGATTTAAAATATATAAAGACATTTACAAAGTATACACC
Organism: Lissotriton vulgaris; assembly: GCF_964263255.1. NCBI lineage: Eukaryota > Metazoa > Chordata > Amphibia > Caudata > Salamandridae > Lissotriton > Lissotriton vulgaris. Next base: position 1,569,659,078 of record NC_141687.1, read on the forward strand.
TATCTGATATCGACACTATGTCTCCCCGGGTTTTATGATACTATGGGGATACAATGGGAGCAACTTGGCCTAAGGACAGTAGGGGATATTCAATGAAAAGGCCAACTATATTCATTTGCCGAGCTACAAAGACAGTAAGGAATATCGGATGAGCATTATTTTAAATACTTTCAAATAAAGGGGCTTTTTGGGAAAGGGAAGCAGGTACTTCCAAGTGCTAAAATTACATTGTTTGAGACTATGAGGAAACCAAGCTGTACAATTAAACATCTATATGATATAATGATGGAACAAGTCCCGGATGATATCGAAAAAATAGAAACACAATGGGACAGTAGATTAGAAAATGCTGATTTGAATATAGATATGTAATTGCTGCTGGCTAAGAAAACGCTCTTATTACACTATAAAACAATTTACAACTTATAGTCTACTCCTGCCAAATTATTTAAATGGGGAATGGGGAGGATGACAAATGTCCTAGATGTGGGGTTGGGCCAGCAGAGAAGATCCACATGTTTTATGGGTGTTCGCAGCTAGATTTGCTAAAAACAGAACTAGTAAAGTTTTGGCAAAGGATTTTTGATAAAACAGTGGAACTAACCCCTTCACTTATGATGGTAGGATTTGATAACAGTATGGGGTTAGATCAAGTTCAAACAAGTATCACATTTATTCCAATGCCTCCATGCTTTCATGAGTTTCTGGCCTGCTTTATAGCCGTGTATGAATTTGAATAGGCCCTGTATGCCTGTAGGGGTCTCCAGGCCAAAAATGGGTCATGCTATTATGGGCTCCAATTGCGAAGTGGTTAAAGTGGGTTGGGTAATGTATATAGTATATTTAATATATTGAAAGTATTCTGAGTAAGTTGGGGTTAACATTGAGGTTAATTATTATTTTCCTCCCTCTTTTGAGTATGGTTTTACTCTCCGTTTTATATTTTTCTGTAATAAATTATGTATATAAAAAGTTTTTGGAAATGCCATTTTTATTGTAAGAAGTAGCAATTTAGACTATTAGATAATAATTGATTTTGTATAAGGATTGAATATGTTTTGTGTATGAATAAATGTATAGTACATATCTCTGAATTAATAAAAAATAATAATAAACTATCGTCCTAACACCTACATTGATACAAAAGGTCCAAGGGATTCATAGAACCGTCTTAAAATCACATTAAAAACACTCACCATATACATTGTGGAGTAACAAGCAAACATGCTCCCACATGTCCCATGTAGTACTTGTCACTGCTGTACCAAAATAAATCTAACCAATTTTTCTCAATACCAGCCATAAGAGATTTTATAGTATAAAAGGGAGCGATACCAGAGTTCATAGATCCGAAATTTAAATTGAAATTATTTGACACACGGTCCAGTATATGTACTAGTAGAACTCATAACGGACAAAGGAAAATAATGAAGTTGAGAAAGTCAATCTTTACCATTAATATACAATTTGAATCATGATGCAGTTTTGACAGCAGAAAAAAGGAAAAGAAAAACATAATTATCAACATAAATGCAATACATCATTCTATGGAATTTAGTAAGACTCATACTATCACCTTAGATATTAATTGTGTGACCAACTTTATATCTTTATAAGAACAATTATAAATGCATACCGTTCCTATTTTGTACAGCCAATCTACTATTATATGCATCTCATGAAGCTGTAGTTCACCATATGTAAATATACTATATATGCAACACCGGCCAAGACCACAGCTGCTTTCAGGCCGCCCCGAAACGCACCTACGGACCCTTATACTGCCACATCAGCAACTTCACCTGCGACAGAACCAGCAAGCCCCCAAGGACCGGACCCAACCACCTTCGATGCATCCTCCTCAACACCCGCTCCGCACACAAACACGCCGCCGAGCTCTGGGACCTGCTCGACACATCCGCCCCAGACGTTGCCTTCCTGACCGAGACTTGGTGGAACGACTCCTCGGCACGGGACATCGCCATAGCCATCCCAGACGGCTACAAGATCTCCCGCAGAGACAGCACCAACGGAATCGGAGGAGGAATAGCCATCGTCCACAAGTCCACCCTCCAGGTCCACACCCTCGCAGACGACTCCCTCAACTCCACCGAACACCTCCAGTTCCGGATCGACACCGATCCCAAAACCACCCTCAGAGGAACACTTGTCTACAGACCCCCTGGACCACGGGCCCTGTTCAGCAACTCCATCGCCAACCTCGCCAGCACCCACGCACTCACCTCCACGGACTACATTCTCCTCGGGGACCGGAATTTCCACCTCGAGAACAACAACGACGCAAACTCCGCTACCCTGATCGACAACCTCGCCAACCTCTGCCTTCGACAACTTGTCACTGAAACCACCCATGCCGCTGGACACACGCTCAACCCTGTCTTCTCCACAAGCACCCATGTCGCCTTCAACAACACCACCGAACTCCAATGGACCCGCTGCATCCACTTCACCTTCAAGAAACCAACTAAGCACCACCGCACCCAACAGCTGCCTTGCCGCTGCTAGAGCAAAGTCACCAAGGATCAGCTGACCTCCACCCTTGCCCAGAACCCACCCACCGACCCAGACGACGACGCCCGTAACCTAAGACAGTGGATTGATGACTGCGCCAACACTCTCGCCCCGCTCAAAAAACCCTCCTTCCACCACCCCAGCAGGAAAGCCGCCTGGTTCACCGAAGAACTCCAGACCTCCAAACATACATGCCAGAAGCTGGAGAAGAAATGGCTCCATGACCTCACACCAGACAGCCACGCAGCCCACGAGGACGTCATCCGCAGACATCACCACCTCATCAGAACAGCCAAGAGATCTTCCTTCAAAGCCCGCCTGGACAGCAACACACACACCAAAGAGCTTTTCAACATAGTGAAGGAACTCTCCAACCCCAATGCCAACACCAATGACATCCCGCCCTCGCAAGATCTGTGCGACTCACTGGCCATCTTCTTCCATCGCAAGATCCCCAACATCCACGACAGCTTCAACACCCCGTACGCTCCGACCACGACAGACCCCACCCCGAACGCCACCTGCACTAACCAGCTGACCTCCTGGTCCCACGTCAACGACGACCAGACACGCAAGGTCATGAACTCCATCCACTCAGAATCTCCGTCTGACCCCTGCCCGCACCATGTTTTCAACAAAGCAGACGCAACCATCGCACCCCAACTATGGAAGGTCATCAACATCTCCTTCGACACAGCGACATTACTGGAAAGCTGGAAGCACGCCATAATCAACACCCTCCTCAAGAAGCCCAAGGCAGACCCCAAGGACTCCAAGAACTTCCGGCCCATCTCCCTGCTCCCTTTCCCGGCAAAGATCATCGAGAAAATCGCCAACACGCAGCCGCATCACCTCCCACCTAAGAGACCTGCACTGGCTCCCCGTCAACAAGAGGATCACCTTCAAGCTCCTCACCCACACACACAAAGCACTCCACAACACCGGACCACCCTACCTGAACAACAGACTCAACTTCCACATCCCCGCACGCCAACTCTACTCCAGCAGCCTCCCCCTCGCCGCCATCCCGCATATCCAACGAACAACCTCCGGTGACAGATCCTTCTCCTTCCTCGTCGCCAAGACCTGGAACACCCTCCTCACCCATCTGCAGCGGACCCAGGACCTGCTTACCTTCAGGAAGCTCCTCAAGACCTGGCTCTTCGAGCAGTAACAGGACCCCCTCCCCTCAGCGTCTTGAGACCCTCACGGGTAAGTAGTGCGTTTTACAAATCCAATGATTGATTGATTGATTGATTGATGCGCAGGGTCTCAATATATTACACACTGTTGATCCTTTATCAAGCCAGACTGCCCCCATACTTGCCATTGTGCCCCTTGTAAATAAGCTATACAATCAAATAGAAAATAACTTACAATATAAATAGAGAACAGTCAGAGAAATTTTAAAAGATACAGAATAAATAAAATGACAACTGCGAAAGGCGTATTCGAATCAAGTTGTTAAGAGCAATTTCGCCATATTTGAGCTCCAACTACTCTCATCCAAAAGACATTAAATCAGAATAACTTTACAGATATAATATATTCATATAATATATTAGAACATTGGAATGTTGGGAGCTCCATTGAAAACAATGGAGTGTTCTGGGCTTTTAATGGCTGGTATAAGCCTGGAGCTCCAACATTCCAATGTTTCTTTGTTCACAGCTCCGGCTGAGAACAAAGACTTCAGGGAACCTGAGGGGATTCCAACCCCCTCACGCTTCCAAAAGGCTTTGTATTTTTTGTTAGAACATTCTGTCCTCTAGTGACAGAATGTTCTAATAGCCTTATAGCCCTTCGTAGATGGGCTATACCGCTATTAAAGTCCCTCTCCCTTGTTAAAGGCCCTCGCCTTCGGCTCGGGGCCTTTAACGCTGGAGAGGGCCTTTAATAGCTGGTATAGCCCTCTACGGCGGGCTATAAGGCTATAATAAATCACAATCGCTCTTTCTCAAAAAAGAAAAATTAAACTATATGTGAAATAACAAGCATTTACAATGCAACGGTCTCGCCTTTGCGAAAGTTAGAGCTATTGGCATTGTAAATGACAAACTTTTTATTTGTGTGTTGGTTTTGAAAACAGAGAAATAAATGGTATTGTCATTTACAATGGCAATAGCTTAATCCTTCGCAAATGCGAGACCTATTGCATTTGCACACACACGCACACAGAGCCACAAACACACACATAGCCACACAGAGCCACACAAACACACAGAGCCACACAGAGCCACACACACAGAGCCACACACACAGAGCCACATACACACACACAGAGCCATACACACAGATCCACACACACAGAGCTACATACACAGAGCCACACACACACACACACACACACAGAGCCACACACACACACACACACAGAGACACCCACACACACAGAGCAACACACACACACACAGAGCCACACACACACAAAGAGCAATACACACACACATACAGACACACACAGAGCCACACACACACACACATACACACACAGGGCCACACACACAGAGCCACACACACACACACACAGAGCCACACACACACACAAAGCCACACACACACACACACAAAGAGCCACACCCACACACAGAGCCACACCAATGGCCAAAGGAAAGCACAAGAATCCACAAGATGACGGATCCTCTGGCTCCGAATCAAATCCTGCTAATATCCTGTTCCTATTTGCTTCTTCATACCTGTGTCTATGATCGGAAGGCGTGAGTAAGCTGTGAAGTGCCTGGTGGGGAGTTCAGATGTGTTTTTCTGGTAGAGACTGAGAATTTTCTGGTGCAGCGGTCGGCGCCCGTTCTCCCAAGATGGCGGACGAGGCAGACTGATCAAAGGTGAGGGCCGGAGCTGCGGAACCTGGGTCTTCACCAACATTTACGGAAAACTCCCACAATCACTTGCTTAAGAATAGATTTGCTCATGGAAATGCAATTTCCACCAAAGTGCTGGGGTTTTAACATGCTCAAATCCCGTTTACAAGATAAGTGCCACCCACCACATTGTGCCAATCAGGAGCAACATTTCCTCTCTGTGGTTCCCAGCATGCACTACGGCAGTGTAGACTACAGAACACCTGCTAAGCCAGCAGAGGTAGTTGACCCTGAAATGGAATACTTCAATAAGCCAGGCATTACCAAACACTACATAGGGGTGCCTGCCGACCCCAAAAAAACGCACCTCCCAATTGTGAGTGAAAGGGCGCACACAGCGAAAGTTAAACAAGTACTAGTATGCAACAAAAAAAATGTTCTGTGAAATATCTGCAACTGACATGAGTAACATCTCGAGAATATTACAAGATGGGGGTGTATTATTTTACGAAAATCAATCAAGTGCTTTGGGGTTGGAACTAGAAGGAAATGTGTACATTCCTCCGATTTTATTTACAAAGACCAAAATGTCCAAAATGTCATGCTTGCTTGAAATGCAGATTAATGCTAAAAAAAACAAGAAAACTGAGAAAACCCGTTGTCATGGGCGCCTGCCTACATATGAAAGGGAGACGGGTCATTGTTTGAATGACAAGGAACAAAAGGCGAATGGCTCTGGGTAACAAGTGCATCGAGTAACACCTCAGAGTAGAGTAACACCTCGGAGCCCCCGCCCAGGGGGGACTTTGTAAGAAACGAGCCGAAATAATCACCTCGCACACTCGTGCAGAGGACACTTTGAAACGCAATTGGTATGTTCCTTCTCTTTGGTAAAAACCACAAGCACCTTTCTTCCCGATAAATCGCATTATGACTTCTTCAAGGCACCTAAAACAAAGCATACACTAATAATTTATAGGACAAAGCAGACGCCAACACTATATCTATACTACTATTATAAAGCAAGAACTGGGAACCTTTGAGGCGGGTAAACTCGGCAAACACAACGCCAATCCAAACACCCAATACATCATTGGAATTGTCAGGGTCTGCAGAGTGACATAGGCTATATACGTTAAAAAAATATACGTTCTTTAAAAAATATATGTTAAAAAAAAAGTAGTCCCTTGGAAGTAGCGCCGGCCGTGTGCGCTAACGACGTGCGTGCTGACATCACAAGCACGGGGAGGAGCGGCAGACAGGAGCGGTGAACTTTGGCAGACTGGAGCGGGCTGAGGTAGGTCAAGCGCGGGGAACTTTGGCGCACTGGAAACATGGCGACACAGAGCATTAGAGCCTTGCATGCATAAAACAAAATATTCGGGGTTAGCAATTAACTCCCAAAATGCTATGTGCAAAAGCGGCTGTGGACTTTGGCCATTTCGCAATAGCCCGCTGGGAGACTCCACGTGTCGAAATGCCTCTGCACAAAGCTTTAAAATGATCGTGCGCAGGTCGGTTTCAGTTTTTCATCTTCTGGAGTAGGTTGGCAGCACAATCGGAAATAAGGAAAGTTGTAATGTGCTGCCAGACTGACCGAAGAAACCGGAAGTCGTACACTAACTTAACCTCCAATAAATGACATGCTCTCGCCATCGCCGACACTCATCACTACATCACTGCCCTGCTAGAAAGAAGCCTTGCCCGACCCGTTAAACAGAGACAGCGTGGGGGTATTTTTCAGTTCTGGGCCGTATCAAAACGGATTTTCGTGGCGCAGCACCGACGTCTGTTTTATCAGCCTGCAGGTTTGTAATCAGAATTCATTTAACCCGATATTTCTTCATGTTAGTGCTTTATTTTCAGACAGTACTAACAGCTCAGCCACAGAACGAGGGAAACCTTGCTCATTGCTTCCGAACTGCACAATCTGAAAATAGGCCATTAACTCAAAGTAATAGCAGACTAAATTAATTCACTTAATGCCCAGCAGACGCACGAGACAGGAGCTCTATGTGCGCTGGGTGAGGAGGGGGCAGCAGCACCTGTGCAGCATTAGGGAAAGGGCTGTCCTGGGCTGGAGGTTAAACACATGCTGTAAAGAGCTCCAGCAGGTAAAATGCGGAGCAGCTTGACGAGGCTGGGTTAGGGGGCAGCAGCAGCACCTGTGCAGCATTAGGGAAGGGGCTGCCACTGAGCTGAAGGTTACAAATTGCAGTACAGGTCTACAATAGCTAAAACGAGGAGCAGCATGACGAGACTGGGTGAGGGGGCGGATACATGCAGGGTGCAAAAGTTTCTAGGGCAGCCCCTTTCTTTTGTCTAGCCCAGATTACTGCTTCCAAAAGCTGATGACAACCGGACGCCGAAACCTTACACTTAATTGTGCCTGTGTTATAGATGTTTTTGCTTGGAGACAGATCAGTGCTATCTGCTACAAGAAAAGAGGAGAGTTTGCTGTGCCTTTACTAGAAAGAATCCATGTCAATGCCACAGAAACCAGTCTTTTTTAATAAAAATTCATGTTATATATATATATCTATCTATGCCACTATTATAAAGTAAGAACTGGTAACCTTTGAGGCGGGTAAACTCGGGAACCACAGCACCAATGCAAACACCCGATTCATCATTGTAATTCTCAGGGTCTGCAGATGGACATAGGCTATAAAAAATAAAACAAAATACGTTAATTAAAAATTTTAAGATAAAAAAAAAGTCCCTTGGAAGTAGCGCCGGCTGCGACCTGCGTGCTGACATCAGGAGCGCCGGGAGGAGCGGCGTACACGAGCGCGAGGAGGAGCGGCGGACATCAGCGCGGGGAGGAGCAGCGGACAGGCGGGGAGGAGCGGTGAGGAGCAGCGGAGGACAGGCGGTGAGGAGCAGCGGACAGGGGGTGACGAGCGGCGGACAAACAGTGAGGAGCAGCGGACAGGCGGTGATGAGCGGCGGACAGGAGCGGTGAGGAGCGGCAGACAGGAACGGTGGGGAGCGGCGGAGGACAGGCGGTGAGGAGCAGCGGACAGGCGGTGAGGACAGGCGGGGAGAAGCGGTGAGAAGCAGCGGACAGGCGGCGAGGAGCGGCGGACAGGCGGGGAGGAGCGGCGGCAGAGGTAGGTGAAGCAGCGCGGTGGCTCTCACGGGGCGGGCGGGGGCCCTGAAGCCTGATTGCTCCCGGACAAGGTCGGGACGCGCTGCTAGTACATATATAAAAGCCACTAAAGGATAATCACATTTTACCTTTTCCTAAAGGGTTTCACTGGCTCATATTACCCGGAGCAATTTATCCAGTCCTGGCTTTGTTTGATTTCGGACACTTGCATTTCTGCACTTTTCGTTACAAACACACAGCTGTTTGTAGCAGGTTGCAAAAAAAAACACAAGACTATTTACCTACATGGAAAGCGGTCACTGATGTATCTTGCCCAGCTCTCTCCTCTCACGGTAGTATACCCTGGCTTTGTGTTATTTGGGGGGGGCATCACGAGCCGCCTTGGAGACTGAGCCCGCGCCGCCTCGAAGTCTTACATAAAGACCCCCGGAGTCGCTCACCTGTTCGAGACAGTCACCAGCGCTACAACCGGAGGCGCTACCTGTCTGAGATCCGGTCCATTGTCTCCGACACTGGAGTTCAAGCCGCTACGTTAGACACGACCAATTGAACGAGCCGCCAACAGGAAACATGCCGGGTGTTGCGGGCTCCCATGCGCTGGAGGGAGCCCCGGAAGTGGAGTCCTGCCTGAAGACAAAGAGACACCCCCAACAGCAGCCCGGTGAGTCAGGGCTGGACCGGGTGGCGAGAGACTGATTCAGAGCGACCCCGTGTTCTCAGGGGGGGCTGCTCCAATGTGGGTCCCTGATTGTTTTGCAGACCCCCTAGGGGGCCCAGTTATCTTAAAGCCCCAGTATTTGAGGGGCATGATGATTTGGACAGAGGAGAGCTACGGCACAGGGAAGGGTGGGAGTGGAGGCGAGAGTTGGACGGAGGAGGGCTGCGGGCAGAGGGAAGGGGGGGACGCAAGCGGAGCCGAGCAGCTCCGGAAACACCACCACGTTTCTCCGAGGCCAAGCAGAAATGCCTCGGAGAAACGCACGGTCATTTTGTTTACTGGGTGTGAGTGTTTGATTGGTTCAGATGCTCCATCCATCACCACCCCCTTTTGTACCGCTTTGTTCGCCATAAGTTGGCAGGGTATGATCAGACGTGAGCCCCTTGCACACTTTGCCACTGGATTCAAGCAAGCCTGGCTGAAGACGGCTGGAATGCCAGAAACTGTTCCTAGGAAGCTTGTTTCCGGTCCAGGGAAGGCATGACTTGGCAGTTCGGGCTGCACTGTTCCCATGAGGCACAGGGTCAGACTGATTTGCATATGGCCATGTCTGAACTGGGGTGGCAGAGTGGGCTAAAGAACGGTGATGGATTAAACACAGATCTGTTGACTGGGTGTGAGTGTTTGATTGGTTCAGATGCTCCATCCATCACCACCCCCTTTTGTACCGCTTTGTTCGCCTTAAGTTGGCAGGGTATGCTCAGACATGAGTCCCTTGCTCACTTTGCCACTGGATTCAAGCAAGCCTGGCTGAAGACGGCTGAAATGCCAGAAACCGGTCCTAGGAAGCTTGTTTCCGGTCCAGGGAAGGCATGGCTTGGCAGTTCGGGCTGGACTGTTCCCATGAGGCACAGGGTCAGACTGATTTGCATATGGCCATGTCTGAACTGGGGTGGCAGAGTGGGTGATGGATTAAACCCAGATCTGTTGACTGGGTGTGAGTGTTTGATTGGTTCAGATGCTCTGTCCATCACCACCCCCTTTTATACCGCCCTATTGGGAATGGCTCGTACTCCCAGAGATGGTGGCCGGCTGGGGTCAGCATTGCACCATGTCTGGGACTGCTTTCAAGCAAAGCCGCTTTTTATCTTCAAAGGCAGCCCGTTTTCTTTAAAGGAAAACGGAATGCATTTAAACAAGAAAAATTAAACTTTTCAGTTTCATTTTTAAGGGCAGACAGTGGTCCCTGGGACCACTGCCTGCTCTTAAAAAATATTTACACACCCATTTACAAAGGGGAAGGGCCGTTTGTAAGTGGTTTACCACCTCCTTGAAGTAGGTGGTAAACTGCGAGTGTTTTGCGGCCGCAAATGCGGTTACAAAACAACAGTACATGGCATGGTTGACTAGCTATTAGGAAGGGACGCCCCTTCCTAATATCGAGAGTCGCAAATGCTATTTTGCGAGTCACTGACATGCAAAACAGCATTTGTACATGCCTGGAGCATTTTTTGTGGTTGCAAATGGGACGTTTATCCATTGGCAGCCGCAAAAAAGGGTTGTATATCTGGCCATTAATCTTCTCATGCCTTGAATAATGAACGTGACCATGTGTATTTAACTGGTGCTGATATAAAGCACTCCAATACTTTCAAGTAAAGATTGTGCTATATAAGAAACGCAAGAGGTGAAAACAAAAGGTTAAAGAGGAAAGGCAGATATTCATTTTGTGGCTGATATGTACATAGTGAAACCTGAAAACCTTAATAAATTGCGGCTTCCTTGCCTAAATTGTGTGATTTTGGGCAAATACTTTATTTCACCAAAGCTGGCTTTTCTTCATTATCACATATGTAAGTACTTTCAAATATGTGAGTTCAGAATACCAGTTGTACAAACACCTGTTGCGTTTGATTTAGTAGACTATATAATAAAGCTCTATAATAATTTGGGCCACATACAGGTTTGAGAAGACAACTGTCTTGCCGCTTAGTTCAACAATAGTTCATATTTAAAAAATATCACTTTTAACAAGTTCTTCTCAGAGCAGTGTTATAATTTTATGTGGTATTGCCAACGCTTCCACATTAAGGAAACACTCCTTTTTGAGTTTTGAAGAGACTTTGTAAAATATAACGTGATGTTTGCTATATGATTTGCATAGCAAACATTTTCAGGGCTCGGCTCGTGCAAAGGCTTTAAGAACCAAGCCAGACCCTTGACTCGTCACAGGTTTGGCTCTCACTGTTAATGAGTTGGCTCGCTCACCTTTACTCCCGAATGACTCGCAGGCAGTGAAAAACGTAGAACTGGCAGCATATTGTACAAGCTTTCTCGGTTACCGCAAGAGGACAGCATAAGATAACTTTTAAAGAAAGTCCCAGGAAGCCGGTTATTTTTTACTCTCCGTTTTCTCTTGGGTGGTGAACGAAGGAGCAGGGTGCTGTGGCCAGAGAGAGGAGTGCTGGTTTAAAGGAGCTGTAGAATGCAGTAGTGATAGTGCAGCGCGGGAATTAGTGTCACATGGTGGTCCGGTGATCACACAATTAATTCACAGTTCAAATCCCATCAACTGACCTCAATGTGGGATCCGGGATCAATCGCATCATAGCGGCCCAGGGTGGACGTGCTTAGAAACAGGATGAATAACCATCAGCGCTACAGATTCCTGTCGCTTGAACGTACAGTAGGAGCTGGGAGAAGGGGCGCTGATGACGTCCTTCTCTTCTCGAAGCGCTGGTGTCTTAGCTGCTGGATTCTAGGAGCGACATGTTTGATTTTGTCGAGTTGTGTACTCCTGTATGTATTGTTGTTTCTTCTTTTGGCTCTCATAAAAACATGATCTGTACAAGGTATTTCGAAGAAGACCCACCTGTTTTTAGCTTTTAATGTGCCATGGGGCAGCATGTAAAAGGCTTTGAGTTTCTGAAGCATATGTTTACTGGAATGATTTCTGCACTCCGCATAATACACAAGCCGTGAGCGTGCACACTCCTGAACTTCCGGTTTCGGGATGTGCACGCTCACGGCTGTCATGGGGCGGGACTTCCGTCTTTGCGAGAAGCCCGCGCCCACGGAGTGGATGGCCCAGAGGACCGGTGGCAGCAGAAGTCGGGAGTGGCAGCTGAGGTAGCTGATGCGGTAAGTGGGGCTTGGCATGTGTGTGTGTGTGTGTGTGTGTGTGCGCGTATGTGTGTATGCGCCAGCGTGAGTGTGTGTGTCTGTGCATATGCGCGTGTGTGCGTGTCTTCGGCCAGCCTGCAGTAAGCGCGTCCACAGGGCCTGGTCTGCTCGTGCACCAGTCTATCTCCCTTGAGGAGCAACTCATCGACAATAGGTCGAGAGAGCTTGACCTAAAAAAGGAGCACAAATACACCAAGTGCCCACATAATAACAACAGGGGAATTCCATATGAACTTATTCAAGGCCAAGAGCACAATATACCGAGCTTCATACAGCCAAGGCAGGGTAACCGAAGTAGACAAGATCTTATGGGCAAGAAATGTTCTGCAAAACTAGAAGACCTTTTTCTACACACATTAAACGGTAGAGGCCCCTTGGACAGCCCAGCCGCATTCACGAGGGTTACATCTAAAACAGGATCAACAATTGATTTTACGCTAGCTGACCCCGATCCATTTCTGTACATAACGGATTTTGAAATTCCTGATCGAGTTGAAAGCGACCATTACCCTCAAACTTTTTCATTAACCATCACTCCAATTGGGTCAGAGCAGGCAAATCCACTTACATTAAGGACACAACTTTACAATCAAAATCGGCTAACCTGGGACGAAAATAACATCGACGAAATAATGGAAACATGCAGGTCGTTGTTAACACCTACTGACGCAGCCCAGGCTCGAGATATTACGGGGCTCTGGGAGTCTCTCACAATCAACATCAATAAAAAATAAAACATGTCAATCTACCCACAAAGATCATAAAACAACCAGAACTGGAGGAGGGCCGTGGTATACGCCAAACATACGGGTAATAAAAACGCGGCTTAACAAACAACTAAGGTCAATTCGAAGTAATGGTCTCGACTCTTGGAGCACTCATATTGAAGAGACATACAATTTCAGAAATGAACAGACAACAAACAGCTTAAGGGACAACACAAATGTGACTAAAAGGTGTTCCAGTCCAGAGAAAATATCAGAGGCTAGGAGTTGGAGTAAGGAAAAATGATTATCGGCGGACGCATCAGTCACCGATTTAAAGATTTTATCCAACACCAAACTCCATACTGAAATCAGAGAAGTACAGAAAGACAGCAGCATTTTTATCAGGCACATGCAAAGAGTAGAACCCGTACAGAGAACACAAAAGCAGATTTTGCATACAATAAAAAACTTGAGATCGGACGGGGCGCCCGGACCCAACGGCCTACTGAATGCACTGTTCAGGTACGACCCCGAGTTTTGGTCCTGCTACCTAACCCCTCTGTTCTCGAATAGTTTAAAGACTCGAAATATTCCTGACTCCTGGAGGGGCAGCAACTTTCAACCCACGTATAAGTCAGGAATATGCTCAGACCCCAGCAATTACAAATTGATAGCCCTTAGAGATGTGGAGGCAAGGATCTACGCAACAAATCCATTGGTAGACTTGGAGCAATGGGTAAATTGCAAAAGTTTAATCCCGAAAACACAGACTGGGTTCAGAGCTGGCATGGCAACTTTAACCAATATTTCAGCACTTACCCTCTTAGCAAAGAAAGCGATCGCCAATTCAAACATTCTCTTCACATGTTTCGTAGACCTTAAAGCAGCCTTTTATAAAGTGCCAAGAGCCAAGCTTCGGGCAAAAATGAAAGCTTGGGGAATCCCTTCAAAATTACTAGAAGCAATCATCAACCTATATTCACAAACCTGGGTTCAGATAAAAAAAGGGGATGGCCGGAGATTAACCAAGAAATTTCCAACAAAAAATAGGCTAAAACAAGGATGTGTTCTGGCGCTGTGTCTTTTTAACATATATACAGCTGATTTTGAAAGCAACCTTAGTCTCATTCATGGAGATCCACCCAAATTAGGAAAGTCACCAATAGCAAGTATGCAATATGCGGAAGACATTGTGTTGCTCTCTCAAACCCCGCTTGGTCTACAGCTCTTGATTTCTCAACTAGCAATATACATTTTAAAAGAACAACTGATAATTAATTTTTAAAAATCTAATGTTTTATGTTTTTCCAGTACTCATAAAAAACGCCCCAAATTCATCCTGGAGGATAAATTCAAATATTTTATCGCAGGTAGAAGTATATAAATATCTGGGGGTTCTTTTAGATCGACACTTAAGTTTCGAACAACACCTAGAACATGTCAATACAAAAAGCAAACAATTATGCTTTGCTTTTAAAACTTTACAGAAAAGCCTAAGTGGTAGTTCAACAAACCATCTCCTAAAGGTGGTGACTGCAAATATGTTGCCAGCGATAATATATGGCTCGGAAATGCTGAATACTAGGGACTAAAAACAACAAACTTGTAAATGGAGGGTCCCAGGGAATATTTAGTGACCACACAGTTATAGCCCCTGAACAGAAGTACAAATACACACAAATAACTGTGGGTCAGGAAACATTGTGTCTTTTCTAGAGTGTGTAATGGTGACTATGTGTGTGTTAAATAATTTGTTAGAACACCACACAACAAAGTATCGCACTAAGAGGGAAGATATCCATCAATTTATCGTCCTTTGCCGCCCTGTCATAATTTGAACCCTTCCCAGGGTGTGGAAGCTGAGTTGTTGCCACTTCAGCAAGGAAAGGGAAGTGCGCGGTAAAGGGAATGGTAGTTACTCTATAACTGAGGAGCAGTGCAGAAGAGAATTTATGAAAATCAAAAGGAAAAAAGGAGAAAGAGGTGCTCTATATTAAAATTGGATAATGAACGCTGAGGAACTTTATTCTGGTGCCGTTCATTTCCAAGGTTAAAAAACAATCAGTGCAATATAACCAGTGAGTAACCCTAATAGTCACTGGTTTTTCATAGTGGTCGACATGTTTCTGCGGTCTAGAGATCAATGAGTATCACCCGCTTCATCAGGACCTAAGGTATATGCTACTGCTCAATGTGCGAAAAAATAAATTATTTGATACAGATACAGATATCACCTGATCAAACCTGGTGGTCCTCCTGAGAGTGTAAGGGAGGTCCAGGGAAGGCGTCATCAAGACACAGACAACACAGATAAAAAGACACATACAAAAATAGAAACAACATTAACAAAATTAGTGTAAGTCATTTTGCATTATTGACTCATGATATGGCATTCCGGTTATATCAATTACCAATCACTCATCAACTGAGGTCCTCTCGCTCACCTGTAGGGTAAGAGGAACGTGCCACTCCTCGCCTGGCTACAGCTCAGGAAGATAGTGCACCGCTCTAGAATGTAGAGGAAATGGGATGTAAAGTCAAAAAAGACACCCGCGAGTGACTGACATGTGGGCGCCACAACAAATTGAGATATACCAATTGTTATCTTAATCTTAGCATCGTAGGCATGAGGTTTGTCACCAAATTGTCATTGGAGCGTAGGGGTGAAGAACCTCATATAACTATTACCAATGTACAGACTCGTGGTGTATCACGCGGATAATGCGTGTGTAATATTAAAATTGGAAGGCATCAAGATGGCTTGAATGTCAGACTGTCCATTTAACCTTGGAAATGAACGGCACCAGAATAAAGTTCCTCAGCGTTCATTATCCAATTTTAATATAGAGCACCTCTTTCTCCTTTTTTCCTTTTGATTTTCATAAATTCTCTTCTGCACTGCTCCTCAGTTATCGAGTAACTACCATTCCCTTTACTGCGCACTTCCCTTTCCTTGTTGAAGTGGCAACAACTCAGCTTCCACACCCTGGGAAGGGTTCAAATGATGACAGGGCGGCAAAGGACGATAAACTGATGGATATTTTCCCTCTTAGTGCGATACTTTGTTGTGTGCTGTTCTAACAAATTATTTAACACACACATAGTCACCATTACACACTCCCAAATGTTAAATCTAGCTCAGTCCACACTGTATAAAAAACTGTTTTTAATCCCACGACACATCTCTCAGGCGCAGATTCACCTGGAATATGGATTAACGAACCGGACGCAGGCCAAACAAGGTGTTGTGGCCAAATGTTACTGGCGTATGAGGGCTGCCGAAGACAACACACTTGCCCACCACTGTTGGGAGGAGGTAGAAACACAATCAACAAACAAAAATTCGATATACCGAATTTTAAAACATGCACTTCAAACGCTAAATCTGGAGGAAGCCTGGCAAACACCAAAGTCATATCCTGTTTTAAAAAAAATCACAAACAAATCAATTACATTTTTTTCGTTTCAATCAGATAAAACCACATTTGCCGGCAAAAGCCATGCATGGTCTGTGATTCCATCCTATAACCATATGAAACCACAACCCTATTTGCAAGAATGCTTCAGAGACCACTACAAGCGGAAATTGACCTTACTGAGATTGGGTTCATTTTCAAACAAAGATCTCACCCCAAAATAGCTACAGACCTGGCCATCCCTGGACTGCCGCCTCTGTGGCAACGGAGCAGAGTCACTACTACATCTATTATGCATCTGTCCGCTGTTACGTGACCTAAGGACGTTACTTTTAAGGCCAATCCTAAGAGCAAATCCGGACTTGCAGAGCAGCCGTCATAAAATGCCGCAACGGCTCTTCAGTTCAACTGTCTTGTAACACCGTCAAATTTTGGTCCCTAGCATCACAAGAAGTAGAAAAGAAAGAATCAGCATAAAACCTTGGAAGGAATGGAGCATCAAAATAAGAACCCGGCGGTAGGGCATAAAGTTGCCAGCTTTTTGTCCTTTTCAGACCTGTTTCTGTACTCCCTTTCTTCCAAAGCCCCCTTTTATGACAAGCCCTTGGCACAAACATGCTCTAACCAGTAAATGTTCTAGGATATGAAACTAAAGTGAGTTAAGAAACTGGATAGAAAATTATGCATAGTTGTTTTAAACTTTGCTCCCTCTCCATTTTCCATTTGCATTAACATTTTAATTTCTACAGAAAGCATGGACATGTTCACATCTCTGTTAATGATAATCTGCTGCTTTCAGGCTCCATCCCACACAAGGGTCACAATAACTAAAAATGTTTTAATGCAATTATCGGTATCTGAATGATGATGTTTTCATTATGTTGGTATGTTCCACTCTTTTTATGATTTTAACAGATCAAATACAAGTATTTTATACCATACGCCTACAAAATATATTTAATCATTCACAGTCCTCTGTTCCTGGGTCTTGAACCCCATCGTACATTGCATGGAAGGCATGTTTTCATCCTGTCAGGCTACAGTGGTAGCCTATGCAAAAGGGAAGGAAGACTGTTCTTTACTGATAAACGCTGCCTGAGTAGAATCCATCCAGTGCCCAAATTTAACATCTAGATGACCTATTCTACATTCCACACCAGTCAAAAAATGTTGTTTAAAAAAGTATGTACACACCAAAACCAATATAAAAGTGTTATAAATCACACAAACAGAGGCAACCAATTATAACAACTAACAAAATCCAATCTTTCATTTCCTGGTCCCGATCCCCTTCGCACGGAACCATGTGCTAAACCTATCAAGGTACAGTGTTGTCTAACAGAAAAAATAAATAAAAGAACAATAAAAAAAAATAAGACCAAAAGAACGAAGGAGAAAAGGAAACAATGCAGTCAAAAAAGGTATACATGCATAGTGTTACTGATATCAGGCCGTATACATGCCTCCAATCTATAATCAGCCAGAAACGTAGTACCACAGCAATTTATCCAAGGATTGTGAGACTGCTGTCCAACTACAACAGTGAAAGCAACTCAGCCATATTAATATGTAGTTGTAAAAAACAATTTCCCCATATTTAAGTTATAAATGCTCTGATCCAAAACACACTCAAAACACTTCTACATATATATCATATTCATATATTCATATTATATAATTAATGACAATATCTCTGTATAAAAAACAAAGACAAATTAAATTATACATCAGCAATAAATCCAAAAAACAGAGCACACTAAAGCCTACAAAATACACACGACTAATCTCAGTTCTCCATTCCCAGGTCTCAAATCCCATTGCACTTTGGATGAAAGCCATACGTTGATCCTGTCAGGCTACAGTAGTTGCCTACGAAAAAAGGAAGGAAAACTGTTCATTTTTTTAAAATGCTGCATGAGTAGGATCCATCCAGTGACAACATTTTACATCTAGATTATGTATTGCACATTATAGACTGGCCAAAAAACTTGTTATAAAAAATATGGTATACACAAAATTATAAATCACCGGGGGCCTAACCAAAAACATGGAAGACACAGCAAAGCATAACTGCAAAACAGCAGCAATCTTAGTGTTGAAAAATTACTGTAACCTTGGTCTGTGTCCAGGATAGTAGACAAACCGCAACTTGCACAGCTTAGTTATATAAGACAGGTTAGTTTTACCCTACTGATAATTTGTTGTTGCAATAATAATCCTGTCAGTACGAGCGGAACCGCAGATTCAGATATTTGTTGTATATGCTTGGCTGAGGATCCAATGGGTCTAAGCTACCATCTGTGGAATTATGACTAAATGCCTGTAAGTCAGAACTTCCTTGTTAGAAATGGGTTTCTTAGTTGGCTGAGGTATGCACCCAGGCTATTCAGGATAAGCAATATACACAATAAGATAACTTGTGCTCAACCTCTGGTAGCTTGGCACAGAGCAGTCATGCTTATCTACAAAGGCAATGAGTAAAGGATTTGTGCAATACACACACACACAGTACACGATGAATAGACCACAAAAAAGACTCCACACAAGTTAAGAGAAATTGAGAATATTTTCTGAGTGAGACAAGACAAACAAAACAATCTAATAAGTAGTAGTCACAATATGAATTTTAAAGAATAAACCAAATATAGTGCTTAGAAGTCACTGCTGGTTAAAAGGCTATTTGAGGTCACAAGAGACCATTGGCAACCGCAATGGAGGGCAGGCCTGGACCCCGCAGTGCCTGCTGAGAAAGTACCTTGAATGGAGTAAAGCATCGACCCTGAGGGCTCAATGCATCGATATTTTCCATGCAGTCGTGTCACTGTGTTGTCATAGAGAATCACTGAAGTGAATGTAATGCATCTTCGACGAGTCGCAAAGAGTGTTGTTGTCCCGCCACTCAGGCTGTGGAAACCACTGTTGTCAGTCAGACACTGCATCGGAAGGCAATGCACCTGAATTTCTCACACAGTTGATGCAATGCATCGGTGTTTTATGAAAACAGCTGCAGAACCCACTTCTCAGGGACAGAGATTAGAGATGGCACCTCAGGAAAGAGTAGGACTAACAGACGTCAGAGCCCAGCAGCACCAGCATAATTGTAGGAAGTCTTTTGTGTCCCTGAGACTTCAGAAAATAGGAGGCAAGCTTTTGGAGATCACTTACAGGGAAGTCAGAGTCCTGCCAGCAGTGAAGTCAGGGAGCAGCAGGCAGAAGAGCAACAAGCAGAAATTTCTAGAATTTTTATTCCAGAAAAGTAGCCCAGTTGAGTCCTTTCAGCAGCACAGCAGTCCTTCTGACAGAGGTTCAGTTCAAGATCCAGAAGTGTCAGAATTTAAGGGTCAGAGACCAAGTACTTATACACAAAAGTGCCTTTGATGTAAGGGGATGATTTCAAAAGAATTCACTGAAGTGCAAAATAATCCCTTTCAACCCAGTCCTGTCTACCAGGCTGACCCTGGGGGATAAATCTATACTTTGTGTTTGGACAGGATACTACCAATTGTGTAAGTGTTAGCCTCTCCTATTCCACCCTGCCCAGGAATATCAATCAGAATGCAGATGAATGCAGATGAGCCTTAACTTCCTGTGTTTGTGCCTGTCTTAACGGAATGCACAAAGTGTAGCTGTCACCCAACCCAAATGAGTATTGGAGACAAGCTGTCAGGCACAAAGAACTTTCTAAAAGTGGCATTTCTAAAACAGTAAGGCTAAATCCAACTTCACAAATCAGGAGGATTTATAACTACCATTTCAAACATAACATATTAAAGACAAAAAAGCTACTTCTCTCTGATCAGGAATTACAGATTAAAAGTATATTAAGGCATTTCCAATGCTAGCCTAGGTAGGCCTCACAGTAGTGAAAAACAAAATAGGCTGTCGCTGTCAGGACACACAAAACGTAAAGATACATGTCCTACTTTTTACTTATACAGCACTTTGCACTTAGGGTTACTTAGGAAGGATCTACTTTAGGGGTGGTGACTGATATGTAATAATAGGGGAAATTAAGCCTTGTCATGTAGTTTTAAATGCTACGTCAAAGTGGCAGTAAGCAGCACACACAGGCACTACAGTGGCAGGCCTGAGACAGGTTTGAAAGGCTTCTTCTGAGGGCAGCACAATCAGTGCTGCAGCCCACTAGTTGCATTTGAAGTACATACTCTGGGTGTATGGTATACCACTTTACAAGGGGCTTACCAATACACCAAATATGCCAATCATATGGACCAATGTCATCATGTTTAGGGTGAAGAACGTGCACTTTTTGCACTGGTTAGCTGTGGATAAGTGCTCAGCTTTCTAAGGTCAACATATGAGGCAAAAGGCAAAATGGTTGGGGTTTTCCACCAACCATTTTACCTTTTGTCTCTCATATTTGCTGATCTAAGGATGATAGGTCTAACGACCCCAAACTGTAATGATTGCACAGTACTGTGGAGCCTTAGTTGGCATGGGAAAGTAGAGCCGCTCGCTTGTGAACTGGAATGTGGATGGAAGGGGGCAGCCTCCATCATTCTTAGTGCACCGCATGTCCATGGAGCACCTCGTGCCAAATCATTTGTAGACTACCTGATTGTGGGTCAGGGTTCGGTAAGTAGCGAGGCAGATACCTTGTTGTGATCTTTTGAAAGTCATCCTCTGTGCATAGCGTTTGTCTTAGTGCGTGGATGCCTGTGCCCCCGGGTCTATCTGCCAGTAGGGCAGTGGGAGGGATGGGGTAACAGCCTGTGGGAGGCTGCCTCAAACATGTGAAGTGCGACATGGGGGATTCCATTCTCCTATTCTGCACCACTAGGTACATAGATGGGGGCACAACACCTCGCAGGTCAGGGTGGTGAAAAGATGGCCAGAACAGACACATCGGAGCCGTCTGGATGTAAGAAGCCGGTCCGTGGCTCAAGTAAGGGGTCTCTTGAATGCTATCATCATTGTCATCTCCTGCCAACAATCTGGTCACCAGGTGAGGCCAAGCCACCTGGTTGCCAGGCCGAGCGACCAGATGACCAGCCAATGACTGACTTACCATATGACCAGTCAGTTGCTGGCCGACCAGTGGGCAAGATGGTCTGTCGGAACAGCCAACACTTACTTTTGTCACCCCCCCAGATTCTATAAACCCCCCCCCCCCCCCAATAATGAATGAAAAAAGGCTTTCCAGACAGGCTCTAGGGGATACAAGGGGTTGGCTGGGGTTAAACCCTCCTTAGATCCCAGGCTCATGCAACAGGAAGGTAGAATGCACCAACCCAGTGCTTCTTTAGCTGATGGACTAGGGTGACAATCCTTACCTTGGGCATGTTGGCTGCAGACTGGCAATAACCCTCATGCCCTTCTGGGTTGAGAAGCGGAGACAGGACCCAGTGTGAAGTCCCAGGCTGATACCGGGCTAGGTTGGCATCCCCCGCATCAAGAACAAGGAGGGGGGAAAGCCGTTGCACTTTCCCAAGGCACCACCCGACTGGCCGCAGCATCCATGTCTGCCCGCTGGAGCTGGAAAACCAGAATGAGGAGCTGGCTCTCGCTGCAGCATTTGAAGGTGCTGGCCAGTCGGGGAGGCGGCAAGAGCAGCTGGGAGTGAGCTCCCTAAGTTTCTCTCCATCTCACCTGGATGCAGGGTGCCTCGGTGGGTCCGGGACCCCTGAGGAAGTGGAAAAGTTGCATGAAGCCACCAGGAAGGCAGCGCGGCTCTTCCCGGAGAAGCAGGAGAGCAGCTACTGAAATATGCTCAAGCAGGGGGAAAGCGCCCTTAATGCCTTGCAGGGCCTGGGAAGGCCTGCAGAGGAAACCGGCTTGGTTGTGGCGTGTGCTGATCCCAGGAAGATTGGGTCACCACCATTTATGTGCAAACGTACAGGGGGAGCTGCAGGAGCAACACAGTCTTTCCTAGCATGAAAGTGGAAAGTTCCCACCCAAAGTCTTGGGGGGACTTGAAGGAAAGAACCCCTCAAGCTGATGGTTAGGTATAAACCGATGTGTGAAAGGATGAATACGGATTGTCTTCATGGAGACACCCTTTAGGGTGGAAATGTTTAATTGCACTGGTGGTGCTTTTACTTAATAGTGTTTCCTTTGGGGACTGGAAGTCACATCCAACGTGTGAAATGATAAGTAATCGGGATATATGTTGCTAGGCATTCCTGCCAGGGTGCCTGGTTGTAATTGCACAATCATGGCGTTATAAATCAGAAGCCTTTTAGGGGCTTTGATTGACTTGCATTATACCTGCTATCAGATACGTTAAGTTCCTGTCATTCTAAGTGATGCCTGGACATGTATTTTTGCTACTGCGTTAGTTGAACAACAAGACTGTCCGCCACTGTGATTAAAGTGTGTATATGTTATTTTCAGTATGAGATGCTCAGTCAGTGTTATGTATCACAATGGCATGTGGTCCCAATATAAATGCTTGTTGAAATAATGAGATAAGTCGCAACCAGGGTGGTGCAGTGGGAAGGGCCTCACTCCAGGTTTAGGTCAACACACTGCATTTGGGGGCAAAATGATGTTCATACATGTGAGTAGTGGTATGCAAGAGGGGTGAGAATTTTACGCAATGTCAAGAGTATTTCCAACGGCTTTTAAATTGATGCATAGTACTGAGTAGTGTGTGTAATAAATGTACTCTTCCTTTTTATAAAGAAATATACAGACTGGACTATCAGTTATTGAGTGTTATTTCTGCATACCTGTAAATGGCGATTACTAGCCAACACCACCTCCCCTGAGACTGCTATGTAATGTGCTACAATGGGGTCTTTGGTTCTCAGTGAAGGACAAATGTAGACCCAATAATTGTGCACGTCTCACAACTAATACGTTGTTTTCCAACATTGGTGCCTCATGGCGGGAAACCTAGTATCCCATTCTGGTACGCATTAACAACATTTGATAATTCTAGTTTTGCCACACATTACCCAAGCAGCAATGAGCAAATAATAGAGCACAAGGCTCTGAGAAGGGTTCAAAAGTTTGGTTATATGAACTAAAAGTATGGGAAAGGTAAGCCCCCCACACACAAATGTCATGTGAAGATATTATGGTTTAAAGGTTAAACTGTATTGATATGACTGAGTTATGTTGATAATGTGATGGCAGGGTGGGGCTTTCCAGGAAATTATTGCATACAAGTGTTTTAAGCCATATTGTTCCATTTGAGCCCTACACACACTACCTCTGCATGAGGCCGGAGTCTGAGTTTCCAGCAGCTTGGACAGTTCCTGTGATCTGCTTGTGAGAGGGAGGCAAAGCCATGGCTTTTTCCTCTGAAGCCAGGGCTCAAGGCATAAGGCAGGGCCAAATTCTATACAGAGCAAATTGAGGCATTGGACCAGGCAGAATTCTGGGGCTCCTGTGGCTGAACAATTCCCAAAATCCCACCTCCCCCAGGAGAGGCTGGTGAAGCCATGGCTGTTGATTGGGAGTATACCCTCCAGGCACTGTGCAGTCACCTGGGCCAAGATGGCATCTGGCATGGAAGGAGTCTGGAGCTCCTGTGGGCTGGACAGCTCCTACATTTCCACCATAACAGATGGGTGAAGCCATGGCTTTTGCCTGGGATTGAAGGGTACTTAGCCCGGCCACCTTCCCTACCCAGGTCAGGGTTGTCATTAGGCAGGGCGGAGTCTGGGCTCCTGTGGGCTAAACACATCCTGTAATATCCACCCCCTGTAAGAGGCAGGCAATGCCATGACTTTCAACTGGGAAACCAGGCCACAGGCAGGGTCACCTTCCCTACACAGACCAGGGTGGCATTGCACCTGGGAGAAGTATGGGGCTCCTGCAGGTTGAACGGCTCATGTAATCCCTTTCCTCCCGGAGACGCAGGCAAAACCATGGCTTTTGCCTGAGAAGCCAGGGCTTTGGGCAGCAGGAAGGGCCACCTCCCCTACCTGGGCCAGGGCGGCATTGGACAAGGAAGGAGCCTAGGGCCTTGGAAAACCGGACACCTCCCTTAATTCCCCTGTTGGAGGCCTGCTCCCCGCAGGCCTGTGGGGCCAGCCAGCAGGCTTAGCCTCATACCCTGGTCAGGGCAGGATATTGCCCCCCTCACACAAGGGTTTGCCTGGTTTTAAGACAGCCGCTAGTTAACTTGTAAGCATCCTGTGGGCAAAAGCAGGGCCGGACTGGGAACAGAATCCGGCCCTGGAAACCTGCTCAGCCGCCCCCCCTGAGAGGGGAGGGGAGTGCGACCGAGCTGTTTGCTAAAGCCGATTAGGGCCAATTTTTTTTCAGGGGGCTGATATTGCAGACACCCGGTAACAAAAGCGGCCCCCAAGGGGCTGAAGACCAGCCTCCACCCTGGCTGCCCACTGGGGAAACCCCCAGTACCCGAGGTGGCCAGTTCAGCCCTGGGCAACAGGGTCACTTGTGACATTTTCATTCTCAATGCCGATCCAGCAAATGCACGAGTATGGGGGTAGTGATCCACGTCACCAACCCTGCCTTCCTAATTTGAATTCCTTCCAGGCCTATCCTTAACATGCCATGAATCTTCGCTACCTATCTCAACAAGTAAATATAACGCACAGATACATAACTACACATGAAATGAACATTTGGATTTCAACGGTTTAGCTAGAATTACAGCTTTTAGTTGGCAGCAAAAACAGAACTCCGTGCCAAACATTCACTGTGGAATTGGGAAATGTAACGTATAATAATCGACTACAGTCTGGGTACTCATTTCTGCTGGAGGCAAAAACACATGTGTGCCGAAATGCCCTTTGATGTGGTTAGACCTATTGCAAGCTTGACTTGGCAGGTTCGTCTAATGTTTTCCAAGTTACAGATATAACCAGCTCTCCTTCTGTTACTTCGATTCGAGTCCTTGCAAGCGATATTACATCAGTGAAAACGCCTTTATCATTTCTGTATAACAACTCTAGAATTGAAATCTTTTTTTCCGAAAACTGCTTCCTGCAGCCTTAAAGGAAATTATCATAGTGGAAGAAGGAGTTAGGTAAGTATCCTACTGTTTTAGAAATGTGACTATATTCTTTGCTGTACATTTGAGTAAACACATCCTAGGTATTAGCTACATATTAGTATAGTTGTATCTACGTTCGTTTATCAAAACGATATAAATATTTAGATTAACATGCAGATTTACATACTGGATTTAAAATAACGAATTATTTTCAGATTTTGCAAGGTTATCCCTGTTTGTGACTTTTATTTCCTATTTTATAACAGTACAAATCTTGTAAATATTGAGTGTCATTCTTAAATTGTACTATCCATGATTTGTTGATTATACAACAGTAGAAAGTGGTTATGAATGTGTGTTTTTGTATTTCTGCTTTAAGAACAGTGGATATTTGAACTTAAAGAAGTTACAGATCATGTTTACATACTCATTTGTTCAGTTCAAATTAACCGGCAAATTACGAAAGCCAGCCAAACAACGCCAAGTATTTTCATAACACAACTTTCATATTCATCTGTGATGGGACGTTTTTCAGGGGTCATTAGGCAATCGGAGCCTTTTACGCCAGTGTAAAACAGGTGAGAGAGAGATATCCATCTGCTGGCTCAATTTCAAAATGTGGAAACCAGATAACCGAGAATCAGTACCTCCTTCCCTGCTTTTCCAAAGTGTATGATCCTCAGAAAACATTTTATTTCACAGAGCTTTCTTTTTTCTTTATTTTCACATATGAGAACCTTTAAATATTTTATTTCAGGATGTGACCTTTACAAGCTCCTTTCATGTTTGATTTAATAGACTGTACTCGCGTTCCATCTTTAATAACACTCTCTGCCATGTTTAGGGTTTACATGTGTGTTGACTTGCCCTAGGTCACTCATGGCATTGTCGTTGAGGAGAAAGCAATTACGGTCTCTAAGTTCAAAGCCATTAATGTTTCTAGGTCTGATGTGCTAAGGAAAAATGCAGTTTATTTACAAGATATACATGCCAAATGTTTTTCATGATTTGGGTCGTATAGCCAAGCAAGACCCTCGACCTAATTTGCTGTTGCATCCACATCTATTTGCAGCTTGGGCTTAGTACATCTAGCTGAAAGTCACTTGATAAAATTCTTCATAAAAAGTTACAAATGGACATATGGAGTCCTGTCTACATACACAGTTTTGAAGCTCTGCCATCAAGGCTCCTCGCAACAGAGATGAAGAAGTGTGTGTGCAGTGAAAATACATTTAAAATATGTTGTCTCGGAGGGGGCGGACAGTGATATATGTCTATTGCAGGAGACGCATCTCCTTGCCAAGGATACCAAAAGGATGAGGGACAGGCGCTTTCCGACTCAGATGTGGTCCTCATGCAATGTGAAGAAGCAGGGTGTAGCGATACTGATCAGTACGAAAGCGCCCTGTAAGATTCTGTCTCAGGTAGTGGAGGTGAAGGGCCGGTTATTAGCGGTTAGGGTGCAATGGGGCGACACCCGCCTTACTGTTGGCTCCCTCTATGCTCCCAACGTGCAAAAGGAGCCCTTTCTGACCTCAGAGCTTGTGGATACCCTGGTTTCCCTGGACCCCTGGGTGTTGGTGGGGGGCGATTTGAATATGGTAATGGACCCGTCCCTTGATAGATCCGAAGCGCGTTCCCATCCGACTGGGGCCATCTCCAAGGGGGGTCTGCTGTGGCTGCAGGAGGGGGGGCTCCATGATGTTTGGCACACCTTGCACCCGTTAGAGCGTGACTACACCTAATACTCCGCGGCGCACAAGACCTATGTGCGCCTAGACCACTTCCTTGCTTCTACCTCCCTGATGCCCCAGCTCTCAGCGGCGGAGATAGCTCCGCGTTCCCTGTCGGATCAGTGCGGGTGTCAGTGGGCCACGGCGTGCCAACATCCAGGGGATGGCGCTTGCACGAATCACTCCTTAATTCCGCCTCAGTGGTGGAGCGCCTGCAGGACACGATCACACACTACTTTGCCGCTAACGACGTGGATGGCATGTCACTCAGCTCAGTATGGGAAGCGCTTAAATTGGTGGTGCGGGGTGATTGCATAGCGGTCTCGGCGTCACTCGCTAAATTACGCAAAGAAAAGCGCGAGGAACTGGAGCGCGATGTGCAGGGACTAGAGGCGATCCACAAGCGTACTGGGGCGCAACGGGTCTGGAGAGAACTGGAGACGAAACAGCGCATGCTGAAGCACCTAGATCTTGACCGCGCCGAATACGCGCTCTTGCGCCTGCGCCATAAATTTTACCTTAGCGGCTATAAGGGAGGCAGGATGCTGGCACACCGCTTACGGGCGCACACGCAGCAGGCGGCCGTTCCAGCGATTAGGGACACACGCACAGTGGCTGATGGACGAATAGCCGAAATCTTTCAACGATTCTACCACATGCTGTACACATGTGACCCCCCTGAACCCGAGCGGGTATGAGCCTACCTGGCCACATGCAATGTCACGCCCCTCTCCCAATGCTCGGCAGAGACTCTCGACGCTGAGATACGCATTGAGGAGGTCATTTCTGCTATCTCCCGCTTGAAGGCGGCTAAGTCACCGGGACCAGATGGCTTCCCGGCTGCTTTTTATAAGAAGTTCTGCGGGGTGCTGGCGCCCTTCTTAACGCGCCTCTTCAACTCTTTCAGGGAAACGGGGAATGTGACGCCCACTATGGCTGAGGCGGTTGTCACGGTCATCCCCAACGCCGGTAAAGAAGCGAAGGAATGTGGCTCGTACCGTCCCATATTGCTCCTTAACATCGACATGAAACTCTTCTCCGGTATATTAGCGGCACGCCTTAGTCCGTTCATGGATGGAATCATCAAACCTGATCAGGTGGGGTTCGTTCCGACGTGGCAGGGGGGTGAAAACACCAAACGGCTACTGCATCTGATTGACTCAGTACACCGGTCCCGTGCCCAGGCCTGCCTCCTCTCCATAGATGCCGAGAAGGCATTCGACCGGGTTGACTGGTCGTACATGTTTGCAGTCCTTAAGACATTTGGGTTGGGTGACACCTATGTGAACTGGGTCCGCTGCCTCTACGCCTCCCCTAGGGCTGTGGTATGGGTGAATGGCTGCAGGTTGGAACATTTGCCTATCACCCACGGGACGCGACAGGGTTGCCTGCTATTTGCGCTCTATATGGAGCCGTTTGCCCAGCGCCTGTGGGACAATGCGGACATCCATGTGATCCGCTTTGGTGCCGACGAACACAAAGTGAGTCTGTATGCTGACGATGTGATCCTTTCACTCACCCAACCTCACTCATCGTTGAGATGCCTCTCTCGTGAGCTGCGGGAGTTTGGCGAGGTAGCCGGTTTCAAAGTCAACTACTCCAAATCCCAAATCCTCAATCTTTCTGTGCCGGCAGTAGAGGTTCGAGAGCTGCAAAAGGATTTTGACTTCCAGTGGGTCCACACTGACATCCCCTACCTAGGGATCCGCTTGGCAGCTACAATCCCACAAACTGTCTCCCTCAATTACAAGCTCCTTCTCAACCAGACAGCCAAATCTATCTCAGACTGGTCCGGTTGCAGCTGGCCTGGTTTGGCCGTTTGGCCGCGATAAAGATGACGATCCTCCCGCGTATCCTTTATCTCTTCCAGATGCTTCCCCTGCGCCCTCCCCGGGTTCCCTGAGGAAGTTGCAGAGATTGCTCACCACATTCTTATGGAACCATAAGCGCCCCCGAATTGCGTTTGCCCGGTTAACAGCCCCCCGAGACGTGGGTGGTCTGGCTTTCCTTGTATAGAGGCATATTATCAGGCTTCGTGCCTGCGCTTCATTCTTGAGTGGAACAGGCCGATGTCTAGCAAGCACTGGCTTTTTATGGACCAGATGGTGGCGGGCCGCAACATCTGGCGTGAACTCTGGCTCCCGCGTAAGCACAGAGCATGGGGCTTGTACTCATCACCGGTTACCTCACCAACGCTAGCTGCGTGGGATCGGCTGGCCTATAGGCGTGGCTGGACTACCTTCCCGTCACCTCTGACGCCCATAACAGATAACCCGGAGTTCCCGCCGGGCTGCGCCTCACCGGTCTTTCTGCGCTGGAGGGAACTAGGCTGTAAGAGAGTGGGCCACCTGTTCCAGCCGGATGGGCAGATCCCGTTCTCCACCCTTCGCCGAGAATACTTTGAACTGCATGAGTCGGATGCCTTCTACTTCTCGCAGGTCGCCCATTGGGTAACGTTGCCCGCAAACATTGCAGACATGTTTTGTCCCATGACATCCTTAGAACGCTGGGTGGTCTTTAAGAAAGATGACCGCAGGCTTATCTCCGAACTATATGCTCTCATCATGAAGCATCCACACACACAACGCACCAAGGCGCAAGTCCGATGGGAGACAGAGTTAGGTCGCCCGCTGACACGCAAAGAGTGGGATAGAGTGCACTATCGCGCGCACCACACTGCCACTAATGTGGCCGGGGCCGAAGCGGCCTATAAAATGGTGTCCTACTGGTATCACACTCCGGCTAGGATTCATGGGTGGGATCCCAAATGCTCGAGTCTTTGTTGGAGGGGCTGCGGAGCAACGGGCACACTGACGCATTTGCTCTGGCATTGCCCCAAATTAGTGCGCTACTGGCGGGAGGTGCTGGATGATATAGATAATGCCTTTGGTATCACATTCCCCAGGGCCCCGGAGCATGTGCTGCTAGGTCTTCTGTAGGAGAGTAGGGTCTGCTATCCTATGGTCACCCCAAATTTTTGCTTTTTGCTTCACTGGTTTCTGACTTAATGTGGCTGTGGGCCTGCTAATCAGACCCACAGCCTGCTGTTCTCTCTCTAAATTACTGCCAATGCACTTTAGGTGCATTACGAATTGGAACTGGTTCACCTTATGAGCCCCTGTACTAGTGCACCCTAGGTGCCCAGGGCATAGGTGTATCCAAGGCCTACCAGGGGCTGCAGCACGTATTGTGCCACCCCTGGCCTGGCCTCCATATTTGACACAACTGGCTGATCACTGAGCTGGGGTAAGTCGGTGTAACCACCTCTTACTTAGGTACAGTATGTCTGTGCCTAACCCTAATCTGGACACATATGTTCCTATCAGCCACTCCTATGGAAGGCCTCATCAATCCTGGAGGCAGAGTGCTTGGAAATATGTGAGATGGTGCTCTAGCATGAGCTGAGCCTGTCTGCAGCTGTCAGGAACCACTCCCTAAGCTGTTCCGGGATATTGCCATACCATATACTCTTAAGTGCATTATAATCCTCGCGGTTATTTGCTATCTTTGGTTTGGCTTTATCAAAACATGTCGAGTAAGGTGTCATACGAATTGGAATACTATCCCCTCGCCAATTCTGGCGACGGGGATAGCATTCCACCCTTCTAGAGGGACACGACATGTGTGTAGCCTTAACCCCGGTTAAAGTTAAACAGAGCCTCAGCATCACAAAATGGATGCTGCCACCACAGACACGAGTCTGGCCTCCTGCTGCTGACCGAAACTCGGCAGATGGTGGCCTGGACAAAGGGTTTCCTGCCTGGGGAGGTGCGAGCACCACCCCAGACAGGGTTTTGTGTATTGGGTAGGACAGGGCTGAATAGAATCAGACATGCCCGGGGCACACAAGGTGTCCCCGTGCATAGGCCAGTCCAAACCGGTCCTGGGACTTTCCAGACCCAGGCCTGGCGCGGAACTGGACAAAGGAAAGGGGGTGTAACCGCCCCCCTTCCTGGTTCCTCCCAGAGGAGGGACCTAGTAGGTGATCCACCCCTCAGATTGGGAATAAGAGCGGGAGCAGTGCCATTGCACAGCAGATCATCCTGAATCAACTTTACACGAAGAAGAAGACTGGACTTCGACATTCTGCTGCACAGAAGACTGAAGAGAATCTCCCTTGTGGCCTAGGAGTGGCCACCCTGTGAACACAGGCACCAACCAGCAACTCGACGTCTGCTTTGCCGCCGCCTCCCGCCGGAGACCGAGCCCAGAGCCCGACAAGAACCAGACTCCCAGACCTCTCAGAGCCCGATCCACAGTCCCTGCAAAGAAGGGACCCGTGGAGGCACCGAGTGACGTGGGACCGGACCTCTTGGAAGACACTCGAAAAGCTGACTGCGCAGCTTCTGAGGTATCCTCGACGTTGTGCTTTGGGGATTGAGAACCCCCACCACCGAGCAGCCCTTGCACCGAAGAGCAGCCCCCCAGCATCTCCACGATCTGCGTGGGGCCCTTTTGCATTGTGCCACTCGACGCACCATCCCAGCCACTAGCCACGTGGTCAGCGGCCATCTTGGCGACGAACCCGAAGATTTACACAGCAGGTCTGGTTGCTCCAGACCTACCCAAGCTCCTGTGAAAAGGAGCACCCGCTCTGACCTTGCTGGTCTGAGTGAACAGCATCTTTCAACTTCTGCGTGGCTTGCATTTGCCAAGGCCTGTTTGCTCCGATCAGGTCGCCGACACCGCCAACAGCGAGAAGCCTACGTGGGACAGCTCGTGACCAACTCCTGGATGTCCTCGACCCCGGGTATCCACGTGGCTGCAGAAAGAAGCTACCCAACAACGCCTGTTTGCACCCGACATCGCCTGGTTCCAATCTGGTTCCACGGTAGTCACTGGCTAGTGACTTTGAACATTGTCCCCTCTGCTTTCAGGTCTTCACATCTTCAGATCCACCCTTGGATCCACCGGAACTCTTCTCATCGAGCCGCCTGCAGCATCTTCAGCTCCAAGCACCATCGACCAGCGTGACGAAACCCAACACTACTTCGACCCTGTGCACCCGCTTCCTGTGGGTGAGGTAACTCAGCTCCGCCGGTGCTCCTGCACTGGTACACATCCCAAGGGCCTGTGTTTTAAGTTTCAGCTCCGTAGGTCACTCGGAAGGCTCCTAACTTTCTAACTTTGTGCTTTTTACGCACCATAGACTTTGTATTGAAAAGTGCGTGCACTTTGAACACTGCACCCGAGTCCCGTGGGCCTTTCCCGACTTAGTTATTGCCAGTCTCGAATAGCTTTAGAGATTCCCAAGGCCCTAGGCCTCTTCACTTTCCTCTTGGTATCTCTTATACCACTTTCTTAGTATATGGTTTAGGTGGCCCCTAGGGCTCATCCATATTGTGCAACTTTTGTGTATTTTAAACTGTCTTGTGATTTAACGCTTGTGCTTCTGTGCTCATAAAGAGTCCAGGGGATTTTATAGTTAATAAATCAATATATATTTTCAATATATATCTGTGTGGTGTCCCTTTCATTTGGTATTCAAGGGGGTTGTGTATGGTATAACAGCTGGCTTCACATGCCTTTCAGAGTTTAGCCTAAGACTGCTTTGTCCACGTTACCACTAGGATAACTGGTCTACAAGGTTGAATTACAACCATCATCATAAGGGTTGCTTGGCATGGTACAAAGTGATCACTAAGAATTAGTGAGCATTATATACCAGGCCAACTTCTCACATTGGTGAGCAGCGGATTGGGATCTGAGCTTGCTGTTGTTTTACCATTACAATCTTTGAGATTATCATTTGAAAGATCATACAGGTACCTTCTAGGTACATATAAAACAAGACTAGTATACTTAAGTTCTACTGAACTTAGTTGTTGTAGAGCAAAGGGAGTAGCACACCCTAGCTACAACTACTAGATAGGTTTAGAAGGTAAACACCAGTGTAGGTAGATTGCAACACATCCACCCACACTAGAGCAATGTCTGGAGCAGAGGGGTCCAGTGGACTGCTGAAGGCTGATTGTCGTCAAGAACTCGTTGTACTCCAGGAGCTTAGTGGAAGTAGCAATGCCGTATTTGGACTGCATTGGCTGTGTCTAAATATGATTATGATTCTTATGCCTATATAAGGATATGATAAGTTATACCTATATAAGGGCATGAATCGGGAAAATTACACTAGAGCCCTAGATACGTTTACAACACTTTAACTGCTCAAAAGCAGGCTGACAATCATGCATCCACAACAGCGGTTCATGCACATCTTTAGAGGTTAACTGCAATAGGGGTATTGTTAGTAAAGCAAAATTAGGATCCAGGGGTGACAACCCGAAATATTACCTATAAATGCTCTCACATCATGCTGCGTCTTAGGGATGGGCAATTTAGTTGTATCAACCAAACACTCAGGTGTTAGTCTCCTTCCCTCCTTTCGACATTAGGTGACCTAAATAGGTGACCTCCTGTCAATAATATTGACATTTAGAAAGGGACACCTTATGTCAATGTTGTGTCAAATGTTGCAGCAGTTTAACTGTACTCTGTTTGTATCCCTCTTCAGTGTCAGAGGCAATGAGTAGGTCATCCACATACTGGAGCAATGCGTTACCCGCTGGAAGAGTGAGGAAGTCAAATTGGAGTTTTAAGGGTTGACTATATGTATTGGGACTTTCAGTATAGCTCTGATGAACTCAACAAAATATTAAACCTCTGCCAACTAGTGAAAATCCCAAAAGATACCGCCTTTCTGGATTGTAGGGAATGCTGAAGAAAGCATTCTTCAAATCAATGAGGGAGAAATAGGTAGCAGTAGGGGGAGTCATCTTCAGGAGTGCAGTGATGTCAGGAACGTCAGGGAACTGGGGAACGACTAACTTGTTCACAGCATGCAAATCAATCACAAAACTGTAAACATCAGGATGGTAATTCGGGTTACCTGTGGGTGCTCTTGTTAGGATGGTAAGAATAGGGCTATTGTACACATTAGTAGTTGTCTCCTCAACCACACCAAACGCAATCAAGTCCTGTATAATGCACATCAGCACCCGTTCACCTGCCTATGGTATCTTATAATGGGGAAGACGAGGCAGGACAGAATTGTACTTCACACTGATGGAGACCGGAGGTATCTGCAACAGCCCCACCTCTGTGTCACCTGTAGCCCATATTGTCATCGGCACCTCCCTAAACTCAGCAGGAAGAGGCTCATCTTTTGACAAACATTGCTTGGAATTCACCACATTGGGTCCAATCATCATATAGACGCCATCCGGAGAGCACGAAATATTCGCATGTAACTTCTTCAACAGTTCCAAACCCATAAAAAGTTCTCGATAATTTGATGTCAATAAGAAAAGAGAGCCTACGGTACTAGGTTCAATAGTCAAAGCCAGAGGCTCGGAGATTAGGCTCACAACTGGTATGCCTGAGAAGCCTACCAAAATATTATTTTTGCCAGACAGAGCTGCTCCTGGGACCAGTGAACAAGAAACAGAGGTGTTCATTTTGCCTGTGTCCAACAAGAATTTTTTCGCTGAGCCCTTCAGACAGCGGTGACATAGGGTCCTCGCTGGTTAACAGGGATCTGGACTGATCCTCAACCCTGTCGCTGGCAGTCCTAGCCGTGGGTAAGTCCTGCCACTTCGTCAAAATTATAATCATCATGGTAGTACTGGCGCCCCTTGGATCATCAAGATAGTTTTGCTCAGACTGACCCGGCTGTTCCTCACTTCCCCTATTCCCACCATATCTGACTGCTCCCCTGCCTCTTCCTCATGACCCCAGTCCTCTCAGAGCCTCCATACTTTGCAACAGTGTCGGACACTCACTACGCCAATGCCCCTACTTTTTGCAGTATGTGCATTTATTTGGTCCCATGGTCGAAACATTCTGGCTTGTGTTGGGCAACTGCCGGCCTTACCAATACCTCTCCCTCTACCACTGCCCCAGGACACCTACAGGATCAAAACCTTTGTCTTCAAATCCTTGTTTTTCTTCTCTCTCTTCTCCTTCTCTTTGTTCTCCCTGTGCTCCTAATACTGAGTCATGCCTAATATTAATGATGGGAAAGAGGTAGTCCAAGCGTTTCCCAAGCCTGCTACCAAGATGCGATATCAGGAAGCAGTATCATAACAGACCTATTACCACACAATCAAATACCTCCCTCCATTGACAGATACTGTCAGGTAAAATCCAAGAACACCCCTTTGAACCTGGTGGAAAAATCAGACACACTTTCATACTTTTTTTGGAGACATGCCGTTAACTTATCCCAATCTTCTTACCTCGGTGGAATTAAGGAGTGTATATACGTGATATTCTGGCCTGGCAACACTAGTATCTCAGCTCTAGGTTTGTTACCAGGCTACCTCTCTTGATCCTATGCTTTAATCTCCTTCCAAGTGCCAGCCAACTCCACTATATGGTCCTGTGTATGCACCTGCCACCAGATATCAACCAGCACCTGTAAACCGAAAAACATCTCAATGTCGGCCAGCGTAATCACCGTTGAGGACGCAGCATCCATCAGTTCTCTATAATAGGCAGTCAGATTCTTTCGGGGGTCGGGCAACTGGGTCTTAAGAGCTAAAACGTGCTCCTTTTACAAGGGGTATAAACCCACTGTTCCTGAAAACGACCTTCCACCAACTGTCTGATGATTTTGTCCTGTCCATTTCGTAGCTAAGGTATCTATATTGATAAATAGGATGCACCTCTCTCATAAGGAACTGAGCCACTGCAATTGGACACTTTTGGATCAATCTGCTTCAGTATTCAATCAACGTGGTAACATTGCTAAAAACATAATTATGAGCCATGCCAGTTGTGAACACACTATCCCGAATGTCGTAAATAATTTGAGGGGTAACACCTTTAAAACACTTTTCCCATAACCCAATCAAATTGGCCGACATATGTTTAAGGGCATGCTGCTGCACAAATAGCTCATAGTCTTTCAGCAGACCCCACACATCCTCAACACTGTAGATCGGATTCCGAGCCCACTGAGAGGACTCATCAGCCACCATCATCTTCTCTGCATCACCAACGTCATATGGAATCAACACTCGCCCCATCCATTCTTTAGCAGCCTCTCGAGTCTCACCACTCTATCCTCTCAGTGGCATTCATGCATACAGCAAAGGCGGGGGATAAGAAAGTGGGGATAAGGCGCTTGCTTATATAACAGGAACAAGGGACAGTGGAGGGAGTGTATATGAGGGAGATAGGGTGGAGTCTGAAGTGACAGGCATGGCAGGTCGACCCACAATTCCCACTGTCTCGGCCACTGAAGCCGAATAATTAATGTGGGATGCTCCATCTAAAATGACCGGCTTGAGAACAGGGGTGCCAGGGGTGGCAGCTGGGATTGTTGGTAGAACTGCTGTATATACCCTTTGCGGGGCATATCGGGGTGGGGTGCGAACATCTAACAGATTCCTTACAAAGGGATTGCCTTCTTCACTTGTAACATAAGACTTATCACATTGCAGCCTAAACTTTCGATCAGTGCATTATATGTCCTCTTGTACGCTATAGCCTTTTGCGTTACTGTCTGCGTCTTCCCCCTCCGAGCCTCCTTCTTCACTCTTATACACCTTTTGCTTAGCTTCTTTTTGCCATACCTGAAGGTTGTAAATATTGACTGCCTACTTCTTCTCGCAAACAATTTATCCTGCAGGAATTTCAATTTCTGTTAGTCAAAAGTACCCGTCAAAGACCACTACAGCTCGGCATTGTCCCTCGTATACTTGTGCCATAGTGTACTAAACATAATAGGGCCAAGGCCAAGCTTAACATCTATGTCAAAATTCAGAGTGCCTTCCAGAGACGCAGGTTGCTTCTTCTCCAATCAAGCAATAGCAGAGCAACAACAGCATCCAAAAAAGCAAAACCTGCTAAAACAAGGCATCTTCAACAATACAGAGAAACAAATTCGCTTCTTGCATCCTTTAAAACACTCAAAATCCAACAATCGGTCACCAAACTGCACCAATTCCTCAAATTAGACTCTACCTCGTGAGTCTCAAATGCTAACCAAACCCCAGGTGCTTTCAAGAGAAAGCCAAATTACCAAGTCTCCTGGCAGAGGATCCACACAGACACCCTGTGTAGTGTAGTTCCTATATTCACAATAGGCTATGCACATTGGAATAATACATCCTATAGATTAGAGGTAGGACTGAGGTCGACTAGGTCTCTATTAAATATACTAAACTTAATAGTGCGTGCCAGCTAGCTCAGAAGTCACCAGAAACGTTCTCGAATTCACAAGAAGGGATTAGTTTCTTACAACCGCATAAACAAGACAGCTTTGTTTCCCAAGAATAAGAAATATATCTCTAGAGTCGCGGAAACAATAGATAAGTATTTCACTCAGTCAATCGTGCATGGTTTGTTTCAACATAGTTGTAGAGAAATAGAGAAATGTGTCTTTTCAATAAAAAGGTTTATTGAACAGTCTTCTTTCTCATACAAGAGAAGTGAACTGCTACAATCGTTAAGCAACATGCAAAGTATAATGCGTAGAACGAGAATAGTATTATAAAATAATACTGTAAAAGCATTGTATGATTTCTAAGCCATATAAAAATACATACATTAATAACATTGACTAAAATACTCAACTGGTGCTTGTAAATACGCCTACCCCAATGTACCTAACCTAAGTCTAGTACGCGGGAAGAAATACTTTTTGTGTAGCATAGGTTTAGTTGTTTTTGCCAAGAATCTACCAAAGGTTTCTCTAGGTTTAAATCAGCTCCATACCTTAGTTAGAATAAAGGAGGTCTGGTATCTCTGTCTCAGGACTCGATTTCCCAACACCCCGCAAGGGGAGCTTAGAAACGTTGGAGCTGGATTCTCAGCAGGAGAAGGGCAGCCTCTTGTTCAGTGCGTAAGCTGTAGGGTCGGCTTTCTTCGGCACTTGCTGTAGCAAGCTGCGTCGGGCTAGTAGATAGTCAAACTGCTCCAAACCACCGTAGTTTGCCATAGTTAGTGAAGGTATATTTATACCTTGAAGGTGTTTAGAAATGCCATAGATTGACGTAAAGTTGGACATAATAATGTCAGGAAAGAACCTTTAGGAAATAGTTGTTCTATGCAAAGTACATGAGTTCTTGGAAAAATTAATATTCAAGCAAGGAGAAGTTCCCTAACTGCTTAAGCCGATTTTCCAAGAAATCGTTGTGACCTTTGGTATGGGTAGAAGTAGCCATGCCTGTATTTGGTCTGCATGGTCTATGTCTAAATAAGGGATTGATTTCTATGCCTATATAAGGGCAATGTGAATTGTACCTATATAAGGGCATGAATCGGGAGAATTCACTCGGAGCCTAAAACGCAACACAACACCCACTCCACTATTATGTACGACATTAGTAAGTTCTAAACACACCAAAAATACCTAAAGATGCATTGGCACTGTTTGTACACGAAAAGCATTTGTGCTGTACGCATTTAAAGCATTGTTTTATTCAAAGCATATAGATGACATTTGAAAATGCTATCCGAATGAATCATGAATATACATTTATGAAATGGTTCTTAATTACAGAAGAAATAGTCGAGACCATTCCATGGCAGATTATATAAACTGTTTGAATGTGGACAAGGTCAAATATTCTCTATGAATAGTTCTACTATGAGCAGATTACTTGTGCCAAATAAAAATAAAAATAAAAGTTTGGAAAAACAAAAGCTTGATCATAGAGAAAAAAATGGAGTACCAAAGTTAGAAACTTGTTTTTAAAAAAATGAAGGTCAAATTCACAGTCTCTCAGGACACTTGCCAATTCAAAAGGTGGTGTTATTGTTGGGAGAAAACATCAAATCTTCTAAGTCTGAAAATAAGTAGTCTAACATTGTAGGTGAAAGTTGGATTACCTCGTTAAGAAGATTAATTGCACAAAGATGCAAAGCATCGCCGTCAGTGTTGGTCATGTTAGCAGTGTTCAAATTGGATACCTGTGTGCTGCTGTCCTCCTGTACCTCACCATCAGCATTTTGCGTCTGTGAGATCTCAATGAATGCCATCATCAGAAATGGTAGCCGCTGGGGACAACACTGCGCTTGGGCCTTTACCGGGTCCAGCAAAGCATCAACATCCGTTGGCATGACTGATGGGAGTGTGAGACTGATGTCTAACACACATTCTTCTCCACATAGCAGGCCTCATAGGACAGGTAAAATGCAATCCTGCCAGATTGATCTGAATGACATAAACCATGTGGTATTTAATTCTCTTAAACAAGTTAATCCCAAAATTTGGACTTTGCGCTCACGACACTTCATCGCCAGAAGAGTGTTCTCCATGGTGAACTGGGTATCGCTTGTAGTGTGGCTTGCCATATCCAAGCAAAAAGGGCAAAAATAGTATCCCTGCTGTAAGTCCCAAAATGAGAGGAAGTCCGCCAAACACAGAGTGCACGAAGTTTAGAAAATTCCTAGGACTGCTTCAAAAGGTGCTAACAGTCCCCAAAAAATCATCTTAAATACAAGTACAATACCACTCGTATCAGACATGTTTAAGCTACGAACTAACATTTCTGAGAAATATACAGGGCAGTTTGAAGTTAATAGGGTGTGTATCTCTGCAGAAATCCTTGTGACTTGCAGATCATACTTTTCTTTGGCCGAGGTCAATGGCAGTTTTTTGTAAAAGAAGGCTTTCATTCTGCTCAAAGTATCAATTTGTATAGAAGAGATGTTCAGTGAAGGCCATAACGGCGGCTCCCGGTCTTTCTTGGTTTTTGGAAACAATACTTGCATACAGCAAGTGACCCTGGCTGACACAGTTACGAGATAGGCTACACCTGGCAACATGCCACAGCAGCTGTAAAAATTGGATCAATCACTGCAGCTGGTGAACCTTGCAGGTGGCAGGATAAGTTGTTCGAGGAACCATCGCAGGCCCCGTGTAAATTTATACTCTGACATAGGAGAGAACCGCTTAATGCATTTTCACAATTATTACTACTAAGAAACACTTCTTTCCCCCACTCCAAAATCTGTGTGTCTTGATGTATTCTTTACCCAACATTTCATATAAAGGCCTGCTGGTATATGTTTTAAGCAATACTGAAAATGGAAAATTGGAACAGGCAGAGTGATTGTACTGTGTATTATCCATTCAATGGCTGAGTTTTCAGCGACTGTAAATGGCAATCTTTCCAGTTTTTCAATGCTCAACACCGTATAGTCTGCTCCCCTCTGCGCCAATTTGATTTGTTTATCTGTGAGATTAAATTCAGAAATCAGTGACGTTGTGTTGATTAAACACCAAGGCACATAGCCTGAACAAAGATTTAGTAACGTCCAGCCTAATAGCATGATAGAACGTAATTGCGACTAACCATGTTGCAATATGACCAAGTCCTGTTCCGTTATGTCTATGGCAGAGGATACTATGCTGTCCAAAGTATATATCCTGGATGACAGAGCCGTTAACCCATTGGCAACTACAGAGAGAGATTTCTCTAAATTAATACGATCAATTTCTCGTATTCGTTCTGCAGTCTCTGCTTCCGTAATCTTCCATGCTTCATTATAGATGGCAAAGATGGCATAGATACCGGCGTATATTAAAAGTTTATGACGTGGTTTTTTAGGTCCTTGTAATTAGACCCTTAGGTCAGCCCCATCTTTAAGTAATGATAAGTGTTGTTTTACTTCCTTTAATGTAGACTTGTGTAGCCACTCAAAGCACAGTTTCCCTACACTATATGATGTTACTATCCCTGGATGCAGTCTTTGAACATATCTAGGATCTGGCCTAGTGAATGTGAACCCTTGTGTCTTTTTCATGAATTTATCTTGACAGGTGTTTGTGTCTGTGGGCCAGATTAACCATTTTTTCCAATCAGGACCTGTTCTGTTGTGAAGCAAAATGGTATGTTAATA
The DNA here is from genome assembly GCF_964263255.1 of Lissotriton vulgaris. Lineage (NCBI taxonomy): Eukaryota > Metazoa > Chordata > Amphibia > Caudata > Salamandridae > Lissotriton > Lissotriton vulgaris. The sequence goes on from NC_141687.1 coordinate 1,569,700,021, forward strand.
CTATCAGTTGTAGGTGTAGGTATGGACAGTTTGTTTAAATCTTTTATCTTGGCTAATCCAAGAAAAGATGTCTGTTGAACAGTGTCATTCAAAAACATTATTTGCTCTGGGGTGATGCAGGCTCTAAATAAAGCTTCCAATCCCTGCACCTACCAGCCTTTTGTGCCCCAGGCAGTTTTTGTCTCAATGTTGTCTTTCCAAAAGTCAAACCCTATGTGGACAGCTGAGCATAAAAGGCCGCAGAATAAATGTGCTTTGTTTTTGTCAACATACTTTTCATTCCTGTCCTATTAACATTTTTAAAGTAAAATGATTCAGAATGTGAAACATTATACCCTGTAAAGTATGGAAATTTGCCATAAAATGTTTTTGAGCTACACTTTGGTAGCGTAGGAAAATGTTCCCATTGGTTATAAGTTAATACATTTCTAGGATTTTCAGATTTATTCAAGAAATGATGACCATAGGGATTATAATAATACATTTGTTCATAATCTGATGAACCTTTTAAGTATTCATGATCTGTAAACTTTGCAGACATTTCTAAGTCTGACATCATATTATTAACAGTCTCGAAGTCCCAATCATCAGAAAAGGTACTTGATGAAACAAAGACACTCAAGGAAATCTAGAATTGGTGTAGAATCTTCAACAGTTCCGCCGGACCAAGGATGTCATATTCAGTTCTGTCCCAAGCTATACCACCTGGTATAGGAACGGCTGTGATGTTCACTGATGACAAGTCTCTTTGTTGACGATGAGATGATTTGTGTGGCTTGAGTATTAAGTTGATGTTCTTACTTTCTGTGTCCTTTTTAACATATCTTCTATTTATCAGCATACCCAAAGTAAATACAAGTAGAAGAAACAGTACACCCAACACAATCCGAAGTTCAATCCATGGTGAAACCTGATAAGTCTCTTCCAATTGATGAAAAATTTCTGTTGCTTGTTCCTTGAAAGTTCTTTTTACTGGCTTTGTTTCAGGTTAACTGGGATCCTTGGAAAACGTATCAAAGTTAATGAAATAGCCAGAGGCAGTTCTGTCAATTGTAGGGATTGCATCAGAATTTGGTGAAATCGCTGGAACCACTTGATCACTTGTTACATTTGTATAGTCAGTTGCTATTCCCTTGTAGACAGGCTTTTCTTGACGAACTGTTATTTGGGTCTCCAGAAGTACAAGTTCCATGGCTTTGTTGCATAGTCCTTCTTTTCGCATTGCAGATTCTTCAAAGGTGATGAGTCTCTCAGTTTGAACCTCTTGGATAGTAGCCAGATTTGTGCGTCTGCTACATCTTTGGAGTCCACTTGGCCTACTACTTATGATCGGCCACATGATGTGGCTTTACCAGGTCGATGGACATGAACCTGTTCTCCTTCTTACCAGCAAGGGGCAGCAGTAAGACTGTTCTTCATCCGTGGATGGCTAGGACAGGTGCTGTTTGTCTGTAAGAAGGCCCAAATTCCTTCTTGTCCTCGATCTTTTCTCTGATAAGATCCCCAATCTTTGGAATCCAGACAGGTCTTGCTGTGATGCTGTGATGGATCGCTTCCCTTCAGTGGCTGTTGGCTTCAGGAGTACATTACTTTGTCTGGATCTTATTTCATTTAAGTCCTGCAAAACAGCCAAATGATCTTTGATATCAAAGGGTTTTTGTTCCACCACTGAAGTGTGACAATCGAGGTCCTGCACAATCATTCTAGTTCCAAAAAGGATTTCATATGGAGTGATATCCCCTAGAAAACTTCTTGGCAGATTGTTAGGACTATGTTGGACACTTATTAGATGTTTGACCCACCTGTCACCCGAGCCTAGTACCCTAGCTGTTATAGATTGCTTTATGTCCCGTTTTTTTCATTCCACTACCGAATTTCCCTCAGAATGGAATGGACTAGAATACTGCAATGCAACGCCCATGTTGGCCATGGCCTCTTTGTAAGCTCGAGAGCTAAACGCAGGACCCTGGTCAGAATGTAGCGTGCCGACTGTGTATGTGCCGATAAAGACTCGCAAATCTTTTATAACAGTTCGAGCGTCAGCCAAGCGCTGAGGCCACATCCAAATGAATCTTGAGCATGAATCCACTGCGACCATTATATATTTGTAGTTACCATCCCTCTGTAAGGGACCGCAGTGATCCAGGTAAACGCACGCTAATAGTTTATCTGAAATTAACAAGGGCGTCCGCGCAAGACATTTCACAGTAGAGACTTTCATCTTTTGGCATATTTCACATTCCAAAACATAATTTCTGGTCTGTTTCGTCATGCGCGGCCACCAATACCTTTGTTTTCAGTTCAAAGACTTTATTGCGGTTTGATACAACCATAAAAGCACATTCATTTACAGAATTTACAATTCCAAATTGTTACGATGTAAGAAGTGATATAAAATATATTTGTTAATGATAAAATGTAATCATTATTAAAATTCTTCGTTGTGGGAAAAAATTTAAAACATAGAATAAAAGATTTAAATTAAATATACCAATTTAAAACAATAAAATAGCCCTCTGGTCTACTCGTCAGATAAGCATTGCACAAAATCACCTCCTCACAAAAAATTACAGCACCCTAGCTTAACCTTATTACTAGTGATAGAACTCTAAGCTTTATTTCACATATTCCTACGGGTTGTCCACATAAAGAACTGGAACTTTGCGATAGCAACCACATAGACTGGGTCGATATCTGTCTTTAAGGTCCTATAAAAGACAAGAAAATTCCTAATGCCCATTTTGTTGCAGAGTTGGATAATCCATTTCTGCCTAATTCTCCTATATGCTGCACAGAAGAGTATAACATGAACAGCAGTTTCCTCTTCCCTTAGGCATCCAGGGCAAGGTCGAGTGGAGCCTCCTGCCCACCTATCTGTGATTGCATATAGGGGTAAAGTTCCATATCTAAATGGGAGGTACAGCTTTTTCGCTAATGTGGGTTGAAAGATTCACCTGTTCTAATTCATAATAAGACTTAAAGTCCAAGAACCCATACGTAAGGCTCGAAGTTTCACAGATCAAAATACTTTCATTAGGTTATACTCTTTTATCAAATTTGCCAAAGTTTTCTTAGAAATGGCTGAGCAAGATGCATCTGGATTCTGGATTAGTCCAGAGGTTCTCCATGCTAATCAGAGCAAATTATAGCCAAGGAATGCCGTCTGCCCCTGAGGATGCCATTACTGCTTGTAATTCTTCCCTATAGCTGGCCAGCTCAGGGGTACACCACAACCTCCGCCAATAGAGGAGTGGGCGAGAAGCAATGGCAACTGCAATTGTTTTAATAATGGCACTGTGGAGGAAACACCTGCGTGTGCTGAGGCGAGCCCTTCATCTGCTGCTAACATTAGTCCTAATCTATGTTCCATGTTTGGAATTACTCTATCCCCCACTCCAGGGATTTGAGCAAAAGGAACGTTATTTGCATCAGTTATGTATGAGTATTTGAGTGGAAAGCCTTTTCGTAATATTTTACCACTGTCTTTGCTTGAAGCATAGACAGCTTGCATTATTTCGCCATCTATTTTCGTTTTTGAACGAATGATTGCAGCTACGGAAGCCGTTTGCACAGCTGCTTTCACGGATTCATCAGCCAATGAATTCCCTGCAACGTGAACACCATCACATTGATGACTCAGTGTATGGATCACGTGAGCTTTTTGTAGTTCTTGTCATAACTGAACTACTTGTTCCAAAAGCAACTTATGCTTCATTGTGCCACCTTTTGCATCTTTGAAATCATTTTCAATCCAGTTCTGCAAGTATTAATTGTAAGATTGAACATAATAATGCAAATTGCACACTATTTGTGTGGGGAATTCGCGATCAGTATTTTCAAGCGCCATCGTGAATGCTTGTAGTTCAGTTCACTGAGCTGTACAATTGCCTAAGGATTGAGTTTTAGTGACCATTGGTCGGAATTTGCCATCTCGCCAGTGACCTCTAACGATCAAACACACAGCACTATAAGTTTGTTTACCCCCCGTAGCGGGTTGTGCTGTTCCGTCAGTATAAATGATACATTCATACTGTTCTAAAGGCAGAATTTCAGTAGGCAGAGGACATTCTTGTTCATATTGTAGAAATTCTTGGGTTTTCAAATAAGGGTCGAAAAAGTATTCGACGTCTGTTGCAGCAAGACAATTAACCCATTGTATCCATCTCGGATGTAAAGCCTTAGCATTTGTCACTGCCTCTAAGGCAGGTACAGGAGTAACAACCATTATGCACTTACCATGTGCAAGGGCTCTCTCTTCTGTTAGTGCAGTTTGAACGGCCGTCAGATTTTTTTCTGTAGAAGTCAATTTAATTTCTGCTTGTGTATACAAGTGTGATTTGTAAGATATTGGTACCTTTTCTCCTTCATTAAAGGTTAAGTACGTGAATCCGCATCTTCCTGGGATGATTCGGATCACTAAGTTGCATTCGTTTACGCGAGTCTGTAAATGTATTGTTGTCAACATGTCCGTTTGGACTGAACGCAACATTTCTGTGTGTTTTTGAGTCCAATTAACTGTTTTAAAATCTAATGTGATAAATTTGCAGAGAGGTTTAACCCTTTCTGCGTAAATTTAGAATGTAAGTTCTTTCGAAATTTAGGAAACCTAGAATCAACTGTAAGTTTTTCAGTGTTTTTGGAGGTTGGAGCAACGCACATTTCTCTAGAAAGTTTGCTGCCAGGCAATTGCCTTCACTTGATAACTCGTATCCTAGGAAAAGGACATTTCAGTGGGCAATTCTTGATTTCTTAAAATTGAATTCATACCCTTCAGAGGCGAATCCCAAAATAATGGTGTTCACGCTGTTCAAGTGCCTATCCAAGTCATCGTCTGTTAGATAGATGTCATCAACATATGATAATGCCTCATCATCATAGGTTTGTAGTAACTCTGTTACTCTGTCTGAAAATAACCCTGGACTATTCTTGAATCCCTGAGTGAGACGACAGAATTGACGCTGTGTCCCCATGATTGAGAAAGCAGTCAAATACCTACTTTCATGTGCAATGTTTTGACAGAAGAAACCATTAGAAATATCTAATGTTGTTTTGTATTTTTCACGCACAATGTTATTCGTTAGTGCTGCACTTTGTGCATTTTGTACTGCAAAGGTTTTGCGACAAGAGTTTAAATGTCGGTATTCCAAAACTAGAAGATATGTATCGTCTGGTTTGGAGACATGAAACAAAGGATTGTTCATGGATGAGGTGCATGTTTCAATCACCCCTTGGTATTCAAGTTGATTTAATATCTCCGTGACCTGTTTTTTAGCTTCTTGCTTAACTTGGTATGCCTCTGCGCAATTTTTAACTGGATTTTATGTTAAGGAGAATCCTCATCCCATCCTACATGATTTTTGTATAATGCAGGAGCCTGGGCTATTGCCCATTTCCAGACATAGGTATATTTTTTATGAATTGGAATAGTAGTAGTAGTAGTAGATGTACTTTATTCTATAAAACATTTCATCATAAAAGTATGCAATTTATACAATACAATTAAAAAGATAAAAAACAGGAACCCACCAATCCTTGTATACATACAGCATTGCATACTACTCAAATTCTAAAATCAATAAAATATACACTAAAAACAGATACATGAAAACCATGAAAACATCCTACCAGGGGGCCATCTGGCAGTTAGGTTAAATGGGGTGTGGGCTTGGCCCTCCTCATACGTGTCTGCCATGCACTACTCAAGTATTTAGCTACCCCACACACCATAGCAGTAGAGGACGTGTCGGTGCAGAGGACCCGTAGGGCCATTTTATGACACCTAAGGCCCAGCCCCTTGCACAATGGTTTTAACCATATCTTCCTGGCGACCCTATATGCCGGGCAGGCAAAGAGAAAATGCGCCACAGACTCATTGGGGGCTGCACAACCTTTTGATAGACCACCTAGATTATTCCACCCTGAGGTGAAATCATTCACCGGGCGGGTCCCGAGCCTAAGTTTTAGATAAAGTGATCTATCCAGATGTTTCCCTATGAAGTCTAGGAAGGGTTCAAGTTTCCTTGTCCATTTTACCTCGAGGAACCGCTCAGAGAGAGGACCCCCTGCACCTCTGCATGTGGCCATCTCCTGGACCCAGTCCCAATAGAGCTTCTTGATCACTAACTTCGGAGGCGGTGTTTGGCTCATCCATGATTCACTCAAGCCCAGTTGCACAACCAGCTGCCTCAGATTGCACAGCCACTTGATCTTATTACCCGTATTGAGCAGAATAAGTTCATCTAGAGCTGCTGCATAGTTGTGGAGCTCCCGGGTCCTTCTCAGTCGCACCCAAAAAAGTAGTGGGCGCAACCGCACTATGTCTTTAAGGGGGCGCCTACCCAAATCTAGCTGTAGTGGGATTAGCGGGGTGGAAACTGGGAGGGCCACCAGATCTCTCATGAACTTGTTTTCAGATGTAACTAACTCCGTTGTGTTCTCAAACCCCCACAGCTCAGAACCGTATAGGGCAGCCGGTAATACTTGGCCTTCATAGATTGCAAGAGTCGGTGCCACAGCTTTACTCGTCGACTCCCGCTGACCACCCCTGACACTCTTTTATGGTTTAATAGCATTTTGGCCAAGTGATCTTTCCAATTCATCCGGCTATTTACCCTAACATCCAAATAGTCGAAGGAATCAACCAACTCCAAGGGGATACCATTAAGTGAAAGATTGTTCCTAAATCTCTTGGAGGGTGAGATGGCCATAAGCTTTGTTTTAGAGGTGTTGATGGTGAGGCCTCTGTCAGTACAAAACACACTAAAATGGTCCAAGAGCTTTTGAAGGCCTGTGGGGGATTTAGAGATCAAGATGGTGTCGTCCGCGAAGCGTAGGGTAGCTGTTTTTTCCCCCGCCAGGTATGGCGCATCTGCCGCTTCCTCCCTCAGGTGGTCCACCACTCCGTTCACAAAGAGGGAGAACAGGGTCGGCGCCATAACACATCCCTGACGGACTCCGCTCCTCACGGGCACCCTCTCTGTCAGTTGTTCCTGGGTGCCCCATCTAATCCTCGCATAATTCCCCTCGAGGAGCTTCACAATAAATCCCAAAAGTGGCCCTGGAAAGCCCATCTTCTCCAGGATATCCCACAGCCTTGCACGAGGGACCAGGTCGAACACCGTTTTGAGATCTATGAATGCCAGGTAGAGACTACCCTTGTTGATGGTCACAGCCTTCCAATAGATCGCAAAAAAATGGAAGACCTGGTCCATCGTGCCCACCTTTTGTCGAAACCCTGCTTGGAAATGAGAAAGGACATGCTCCTCTTCCATCTAGACACCCACCCTGGAGATGATGACCCTGCAAACCACCTTCTGGATCACGTCTATCAGACTGATCGGTCTATAATTGGCAGGGTCATCTCTGGCGCCCTTTTTATACACAGTTATCACCTCTGCTCCCTTCCACGAGTCTGGCACAGGGTAGCCCTTGGAGATAAAATTCATTATTAAGGCAATGAGTCTGGCCCAGGCTACAGGTTCGTCCAAACGGAGGTCCCCTGGTATCCCATCAGGGCCAGCTGCCTTCCTCGGGGTCAGATGTCTAATGGCCAATGATACCTCAGAGGGCAGAAATGGCTCCTCAAACACCAGTGGGGATTGGGCCCTAATATCGGGGTCTAAGGGAGGTGAAAATATCACTTCTGTCCCGCCATACAGTGCAGAGAAGTGGGAGTACCATTGTTGTTCTGTTATGTGGTTAGCGATAGGTGGCGTGCTTTGCTGCCTAGCCTTGTTAATCAGTTCCCAGAACAGCGTGGCATTCTTCTTATTGGCTGCGGATTTAAGATCCTGCCAATGTTGTTCCTCCCACTCACGTTTGGCCAACACTAATACCCTCGCATAATTCTTCCTAGCCGCTCTAACTAGTAAGGGATTCTTTTTAAGCAGGGCAACTGTTAACTCCTTCCTTTTTATCTTACACTGGTCCGAGTACCACGGGTTACTGGATTTGACCAGTTTATTATTCACTCTACCACTTTTACCCTGGATTAAAAAGCATTGTCCTACTTCCTCTATTGCGTTTTTATAAGCCAAGGAGAAGGACGGCCCCTGGGCACTACCATTTTCCAGTTCAAGATCCTCCAGCTCTACAGTCAGATCTGCTACGTGCCCCCTGATCCTCTCAAGATTCCCTTCCTGGAATTGAACCTTATCCCATTTTAGCCTGCGATTGCCATTATAGGGGACAACCTCATTGGTTGTCCTCAAGGGGACTTTATTCCCACTTCCCTTAGATTTACCCCACCTTAGCTTCATACATAAGGGATTGTGGTCGCTATCCTGCGAAGGTACTACCTCCATGTCTATTAGACCCCACCACAATGTGACATCCAATAAGATGTAGTCTATTCTAGACGGGCCATTAAGCCTGTTAAAGGTAATCGCTCCAGCGCGGTCAGAGTTTGTCCTGCCATTTAGCGCTCTTAAGTTGAATTCCATGGTCAGGGCATTGATCTGAATTGCCCTTGCTGACCATTTTCTGATTGGGGCTAATGACAGGGTTGGATTAGATCATCTAGAATCCTCCTCCTTTATGCCCAGGGGATCGTCCCTAGATAGGGGTTCGAATGTACAATTAAAATCCCCTCCCACTATGATTTTAGAAGTTGGGGGGCATTTGGCTAATACCTGTTCTAGGGTTGCCAATGTGCATGAGGTTATATCCCCCGGGGTCCCTCTAGAGTAGATATTAAATAGATCTATCCTACTCCCCTTATTGTGCCCTGCGAATGAAAGGTGTAAAATATCCCTACTTGCTGATTCGTGGGTGGTAACATCCCAGTTCAATCCAGTTTTTACCCAGACATGTAAGCCTCCCGCTGGTCTGCCCTTCCCACAGCTTAATGCGGGCAAGAAAAAGGTTGCATAACCGGATTTGTGCACTGGGAGCAAGCTCCAGGTTTCTTGGAACATGCATACATCGAACTTCTCGATAAACTCATTCCATTCTGGTAGGACCATCTTTTTTTGCAACCCAGCCACATTGCAAGATAGCAAATGGATAACCCTATGGCCTGTGACGGACAGGTCAGGGGAAGCCCCATTATTCCCACCCTGCGCACAGGGAATAGGCTCGCTAATAGCTTCTAAAGAACTATCTATATTCGGGGGTAAACTGCTGTCACCGTTGCCCCCCCCCCCCACGAACTTTATTTGTATGGTAGTTATAATCCCGCTGCTATCAGAATTGTTGGCAGCTATAGGGTCCACTTTCCCATAATCAGGATTGTTGGCAGCTAAAGGATCCACTTTCCCCCTTCTTTAAGAGACTTGGTGATTTTGAATGTCAATCGACCATATCCAGGCATCTAAACCTAATTGGAATATGATTGGAGAAAGCTGGCATAATGATGTTTTCGCCATGTGGGCACTCCCTGACAAATTCAGGTGGCCAAACTTGTTCAGCTAAAAGAATGTGATAACCCTGAGAGAGCTTCTCCCAAAAGAGTGCTCTTATTTTTCTAGTTATGTCCCCCTCCATTCGGAGTGTTACTTCATATAATTTATGTGGGCCACTAACCCTGGTATCTGCAGTATCAACTTGGATGTACTCATTCAAGTCCACTGTCTCCAGATGATCCTTCAAGTTCTTGCGAGCTATGGTGACTTCTGCTGCGCTGTCCAACATCATTTGAGCCCATTCCCCATTCTTGAGTTGTGTCCTCAAGATCCTCAGCATGTCTGATTTTTAGACCTGCTACCTTCTTTTTGGTGAATTGAGTATTCCTATTTTTATGGAACGTGTTGATCATCTTTGGACTTCACGTGTTCTTCTTTTTGTTCTGATCGTACTCTTCTTTCCAATTTCTGTGAGGAAGTCTGAAAGGTACAAGAAGAACGTGTATCAGTCTCTTGTTATCTATCAGGTTTTCTCAAAGTATCCATTCCTGAGATCAAACCCCCTTTCAGAGGGCTCCTTTTGAGGAGACCTACCTCGGAATTGAGAACGCTTCTCTGTAGAAGTTTGTTTAGTGTTCTCCCACTTCTTTTTGGGAGGAGTAGGAGTGTTTTTAATAAAGACCTTTTCAGGACTTTCAGACACGTGGGGTTTCACTGGTTTCCCACCCAGACTGTCTCTTCCTGGTTCTTCATAGGATTTTTCAATTATTCTGGCCAGTTCTAATGCTTGCTCAGTCACATCAAATTCTCTTAAATTTTGGTGGATCGCCACAGATGCTGCTTCACCTTTAATAGTAGCTAATATTATTGTTGAGACCTGTTTGAAATCTTTCAGTAGCTTCATACCTAGATTTAAAGCAGGCTCTGCCCCGTATTACTTTTGAATCTGTTTCAGGACGTCCGGTATTAACGCAATAGACAGAACACCATGTGTTTTGATGTAGATTGCAGCAAAGACTGTACCCCAAGTGTCACAGTACTTCAGGTGTGGTGCGATCCCCATTGGTAAACCGATTGTTAGAAATTGCGTTTCTCATGAGGGGTAGTATCAGGAAATACTGCCTCGATTTGAGTAATGTTTTGAGCTATCCAGAATGGAATTTGTTCCTGTTTTGCGGGTAATTTACCAATGACTAATTGTATAGTCTGTGGTGTAATTGTATTTGTATTTCCCTGACAAGGGGTGTGTTGTGGAATCCTTATTGCTGTTTGGACAGTAAAGGTCTGCATGACATATTGCACCAATTGTCTGTGGATTTTAATTAGCTCCTTTATTTGAACTAATAGCTCCGCATCTGTCATACGTTCAATGGCAGGATGTGGTGTAAAGCTTGCTAATACCGGCCATGTTGCTCCTGGTCTACCTAGTGGACAGGGCCTAGTAATGTGATGTGCATGTTTTAGGGCGCCTTTAAACCAGAGCGCATGCTCTTGGTATGTTAGTGCAATTTCAACATCCTCGAAAGGAATGTATTCCTCTGGAGATTCATCTTCTTTGTAGAAGAGAAACACTTTTGTTCCTGGATTTGCTTCAGGGAAGACTATTCATGAATAGAAACCTCTGTCTGATGACATTCATGTGCTTCTATCACAAAAACTACCCTACCACCTCTAGATGATAGGCCGTTTCTTTCCTTAGATTTTCTGGAATGCTTATAGCATCCGCGTCGGTCTCTTGGGGACCTGGAAAGTTTAAAGCTTGTACGGCGTTGCTGCCTGTAACTCCACCAGTTGCTGTGTTTTCGTCGTTGCTCATTTTTGTTTAATGAAAGTTTGCAGAGCAAGTTTCAAGGAAACAAAGATAAGGTGCACAATATTTTGGAACACTGTATCCTTCAACGTTGAACAAACCAAAAGCGAATACATAGGATTTTCGTCTAATCAGCTATGGCAGATATTTTATCCCTTTATCCACTCCAGACATCTATTGGAGTATTTTACGGGAAAAGGGGTCTTTGAGAAAAGCATGATTGAGTTACTTTAGTATCTAGCATTAAATTAGTGCCTTACCAAACGTTGGGCACCATGTAGTGTAGTTCCTATATTCCCAATAGGCTCCGCGCATTGGAATAATATATCCTATAGATTAGACGTAGGACTGAGGTTGACTGGGTCTCTATCGTATATGCTAAACTTAATAGTGAGTGCCAGCTAGCTCAGAGGTCACTAGAAACTTTCTTGAATTTACAAGAAGGGATTAGTTTGTGACAACCGCATAAACATGACAACTTTGTTACCCAAGAATAAGAAATGTATCTCTAGAGTCGCGGAAATAATAGATAAGTATTTCACTCAGTCAATCGTGCATGCTTCGTTTCAACAGAGTTGTAGAGAAATAGAGAGACTGGTGTTTTCACTAAAAAGGTTTATTGAACAGTCTTCTTTCTCATACAAGCCAAGTGAACTGCTACAATCGTTAAGCAGACTGCAAAGTATAATGCGTACAGCAAGAATAGTATCATAAATAATACTGTAAAGGCATTGTATGGTTTCTAAGCCATATAAAAATACATACATAAATACCATTGACTAAAATACTCACCTGGTGCTTCTAAATACGCCTACCCCAATGTACCTAACCTAAGTCTTGTATGCGGGAAGAAGTACGTTTTGTGTAGCATAGGTTTAGTTGTTTTTGCCAAGAATCTACCAAAGGTTTCTCTAGGTTCGAATCAGCTCCATACCTTAGTTAGAATGAAGGAGGTCTGGTATCTCTGTCTCAGGACTCGATTTCCCAACACCCCGCAAGAGGAGCTTGGAAACAATGGAGTTGGATTCTTGGCAGGAGAAGGGCAGCCTCTTGATCAGTGCGTCAGCTGTAGGGTCAGCTTCCTTCGAGCTACATCGGGCAAGTAGATAGTCGAACTGCTTCGAACCACTGTAGTTTGCCATAGCAAGTGAAGGTATATTTATACCTTGAAGGTGTTTAGGAATGCCATAGATTGACGTAAAGTCGGGCATAAAAACGTCAGGAAAGAATCCCTAGGGAATAGTCTTTCTTTGCAAAGTACATGAGCTCTTGGACGAATCAATTTTCAAGCAAGGGGAAATTCCCTAACTGCTTAAGCCGGTTTTCCAAGAAATCGATGTGACGTTTGGTACGGGTGGAAGTAGCCATGCCTGTATTTGGTTTGCATGGGCTATGTCTAAATAATGGATTGATTTCTATGCCTATATAAGGGCAATGTGAATTGTACCTATATAAGGGCATGAATCGGGAGAATTCACTCGGAGCCTAAAACGCCACACAACACCTGTACCTCCAAAACGGTCCACAGACCTGTCAATTATGCTGACAAATCCAAGAAAAGGGTCTTCAGACTGCACCCAAATTATTCAGCACAACACCGTATTTACTAGAAATCAAGACAAACTCAACTGGTGCACACTGGTCGAGCAAAGTTATTCTCCACTTCCGACCCTTCGGACCAAATGGCCTACTCCAAGGATTTCGCCTTTTAGGACCCCAGCCAGGATGGCCACTAGACGAGGCACTGCCTGAGCAGATGGGCAGGGCAGCTGTGAGTGTGAGGCTCTATCGTGCAGGGTACCTTGATCTGCCCATCTGACAAGACGCCGCCCCGTCCTCCCTACACCCAGTTACGGGGCGAGGATGGGACACCCGATGGAGTCCCTGTTCGAGAGCTAAATGAAGGAAGTGGCCCAAATTAGGCTCAGTCAGGTCACTCACAACCACCTATATGCCTTCCTAATAAATGAAGAGTTGATCCGGCAGTAGAGAATACAAACCAGTTAGTTTATTCCTAATACGCCTCAGCGGAGCCCAGTCTGATCATTCTCCTTAGATGACTGCAGAGGGGTCTGATCTCCCTCCACACGGTAACACAAATTATACAATTCCAACACCTCAGGAGTCCCGCCAAACTGGAATTTTACAGTTAAGGCCATAATGAAAAAATAAGTCACATAAGGTGGGCAGTGCCACTGGACAGGGAACATGCTATCTCCGTCCCAAGGCCGTTTGGCAGCTCTCCACCATGGAAAGTGTATCTAACGGTGAAGGTATGCAACAAGGGAAAGTACATTCATTAGTGCAGCAAAGCTTAAATGTTGAGAAGAACAAGCTGTAGGTGCAGGTCAGCCTTTCTGTAGAGACAAGCATTATGAGACAGACACTTGATCTTAGTTACAGGGAAACATGGCGTCAATAACTATGGCGCCATGCATGCTATCTTAACAAGGAATAGAATCTTGAATATAGCAAAGCGGGCATTTCAATCATGTGCCTCACGGAAATAACATTTCATATATACCAATCTACTTCAACATACCTTCACTTCCATCAAACAAACATCTGACCAGTCATGGCCTTGTCCTTTCTAATAAAACGTAACTATGAACCAACCACTTCCCAAGCACCAGTTTCTTTCAGAGTTTACTCTCCATGCAAAATATTAGTTATATTATTAATATATTCACTAATTACCATGGTACTGTCCTGCACATTAGTACAATATTGGTAGACCTCCAATAAACAGCACACAACACCTTCTTTTGTAAGCAAAATATCTAAAATCCTGTTATTCTGAGTTACAACTGCATGGATGACAATAATCTCCTCATTAATATTAGTGAAAACATTTGCAGTATTAGCAGCAATTCGATGTACTATGGTAGATAACTTTCTAATGTTCACATTACTCAAAGCCACACCAACAACAGTAATAAACACATTGAAAATATCCACATGCACTTCACCAAACCCATGTCTCACTCTTTTAATGTCACAATTAATTCATTCAATTTATTTTACTTGCATGATACATTTGCACTAATCCTATGTAGTAGGAACCAACCCAGTTATAGTAAATCAATGTTAAAATAAGCTGCTTTACCACATACATGATAAATGCCCCAAAATATAGATTTATAAGCTAACATATAACCTCGGCTAATTGTTTAATAATGTTAGACTTGGCATCCTTGGCATGGACTCCCTGACTTTTTGCCCCTACCTCCTGTATTTTTGATACTGTGCTGGATTTTGTTTTAGCGGTCTTAGATGGTTTGGGCACTTAGCCACTGCTGATCAGTATCAAAGGGAAAGTGCTCCCATTACAAATTGTTATTACAATTGGTTATCTATGATTGGAATATTTGATTTACTGGTAAGTCCCTAGTAAAGTGCACTGTGTGTGCCCAGGGCATATACATGAAATGCTACTAGTGGGCCTACAGCACTGATTGTGCCAATCATCTAAGTAGCCTAGCAAATGTAACTCAGACATGCCACTACAGTGTCTGCACACAGTTCTAACTGCCATGTCGACCTGGCAGGTGCACCCACTTGTCAGGTCCTCACCACCGCTTTGCTTACATGTAAGGCACCCCTAACATAGGCCCAAAGTACTCTCATGGGCAGGGTGCAGTGTAAAGGTAGGACATTAACTTGTGTGTGTGATATGTCCTGATAGTGAAATACTGCCAATTTCGTTTTTCACTATTGAAAGGCTGTCTGTCCCATAGCATAACATGGTAGATACTTTGTAAGATCTTAAAAATGTAACTTCCCATTGGGACAAGTAGAGAAATCAAATTTATGCTCTCTGAACTCAGAATTGTATGACAAATCTTTTAATAAAGATTGTTTTCAAATTGTGTGTTTTAAAATACCGCCTTTAGAAAGAAGGCATTTTCTTACTTAACCATTCTTTGTACCTCGGTTGGTTTGTGTATTGACTCTCTAGGCTTGGAGTGACATGGGACTGGGAATGTGCAATCCCTGTAGACAGCCACTGGGGAAGTTGAGGTGTGACCTGCCTGTCCCGGATGACTCAGAGCTGAGCTCAATAGACCTTGGCTACAATTAGAGTAGTGAGAGGAGCTTTCCTCACACCTGAATAGGGCCTGTTTACCTTGCACAATGCTGTCTTCACTTCATGTGGTCATGCTGCACCAGAGAGGACAGAACAGGTTTGGACTGGGCTTAGAGACCATTGCCACAAGGAGAACAAAGACAAATTGGGATATAAGTAATGGACATTAAGCCCCACAATTTTAGACCACTTCTGGACTCAAGACGAACTTTGCCAAGGAGAAGAGCTGGAGAGCTTTGAGGAGGATTACCGCCCCTTTGCTGTGCAATCTTTGTGGTTAGCCTGCAGTTGCTGCTTCTGCTAAGGAAAAGACAGACTGGAAATCTGCTTGAAGAAGAATCTCCTAAGAGCCTGTTTGTGCTGACCTCCTGTTCTGAATTTTCAGGGACACAAAATTGTCACTTGCATTTCACTGACAATCACCTGGACTCCTGTGTGGACTACTACATTCAAAATTGCGCCAATTCTATTCCTGGGCCTTGAGGATTGTGTGGTTGGTGTTGCAAAGCAAAGAAAACCATCTATGCTGCTGTGATGCCATGATCCGTACCGAGGTCAGGGGTACTGCTCGTAAAGTGTACAACGCACCACCCTGCCTGCACTGCCGATCCAACGCTCTTTGACAACTCTAGTTATGGGACTTCCAAACTACAGCACTCTCATCAACTCCGTCACTGCCAGCGCCTGCATCCTGCCATCACGGCATTGATGACTGCCTAGGGTGACTCCAAAAACTTGCAGACTTAGCTTTGCCTCACCGGAACCAACGCCTCTCCGCCAATGCAACAGACTTGCCCTGTCCTGGATTTGACATGTTGCCTCCTCACGGACATGCACCTCACCTCCCCTGTGGCAGCCAGGGAGCTTGCTCCAACCTCAGCACCGATGTCTCACCTCCCCAATGCCATGCATCCTCATACACTTAATTTTCCATGGTACTGTTGGTTTGGGTGTCCGTGTGACTCTGTACCCAATGCCGTGCACCTTGCCGTCCGTGCTGGACTTTGGATTTATTGCTATCACAATATGGTAATAGCCCCAGGTGGAACTATTTGTTTTCTACAAACTTCATTTTGAAATAACAGTTTTTGAATGCTATTTTACTCCAATATAATATTTGATTTTTTTCATTTTAGTCTCGTTGACTTTAGAGAAAGATACTTTATTTTTACTAAACTGGTGTGGTGTCCATTTGTGGTGTTATCACTGCGTTACTGTGTATTTTGAGTCCAAATACTTTACACAATGCTTTTAGGATAAGCCTGCCTGCTCATGCTTCCAAGGTTGTGAGCGGGGGTATTCTAAAGTGTGTATCACCCTTACCCTGACTTGAAACAAGGGTCCCTACTTTGACAAATGTACCTACCTCTGCCAAGTAGAGACCCGCAGGTCTAACAAACAATAACTACACTTACTCCTTCCAACCATTTCGGAAGCTCCCAAATCATTATCTTTCCCACACATCATGCATATCAGCCCTTTATTTTCTGATTAATTCTGAGCCTTAGATAAATCTTTGAATTTCTAAATTTCTCTTCAGTTATTTCTTACAATTGAATCTCTCTAGCTTCTTCAACATTCCTTCTCATTTCTACTCATCTGTCAATGAGTTCTCTAATATAGTTACGCTCCATGTTATTTATAAATTGTGGATTTTACCAAACATTTTTAAAGATGGCCAACATACCAACATGTTTCATGTGTAGCCATGAAGATGCATTACTATCTGGAACAACATTAAATCAGGCACAAGAATCCTTCCACCAGTAACACCCAATGCTAATTTTTCCCTTTTGAACATCCTGATTTGTCCATCTTTTTTTATCCTCTGGCACCTCGGGGTACAGTTTCTTCATCTCCTTAAATGATTGAACTGACATTGATAAGAAGATATTTTCGTTTGGCATTAGCACAAAGTAGTTCGCACTCTAGAGTGCAGTAGCTCTAAACACCTGCTTCAGGCATACATACTTAAATGCGGGCATGGTGAGAACGCGCCAATGGAGCGCTAAAGGCACGCCAAAGGCAAGCCTGTCTGCTCCCGAATGGGCCCAGGAGCCAGGAATGATGCTTTTTTGTGTGCATATAGTTTCACTTATTCTGCCTCTCAACTGCTTGACTGCTTGCCCTCTTCCCCTTTACCACTAGAACCTTTTTTTTCAGTAAATTTCTGAGGTTTTTTAAAATCGAATTCCTAACTATAACTTACCTGTAACCTTTGATTTTTCAGTTATTTTCATATTTTGTTAAGTAACAATGGTCTTTGCAGAATGGTGTGAAAGAGGGGGGCACTGACCAGCTCTCGGAAATCCTGCTGAATAGGACCTATAGAACGTATCAGGAGGGCTTCTTGGTTCACAACGTCCTTTAGTATCAAAGACAACTTTATTCCCCAACCAGTAGTATGCCATGAAACGTGTTTGCAGAGTGGTGCAGGAAGTGGGTGAGGCCTCCAAAGACTTCTTAGCAATCTGACTGTGTGGAACTTGCTGGAAGAAACAAATTCCCTCAAGAGCTAAGGAGACTTCCCCCCCCCAATGGGTATATGCTAGGAGGCGCGTTTGCAGAGTGATGAAGGAATAAAGTCCTTGATGAATGCAAAGGTAGTGCCTGTATGATTCTATGAGTGCCATTGCCAAGGGCAGACTGTGAATACCGGGTGTTTTTAACAAAGTGTAAAACCCATATATGCACATATTTTACATAAGTTTTTAGTGTAGTTATTTAGTAAGATACTAATTTAACTTTTCTATTTGTATTAAATTATAGAAATGACTAACTCAAAAATGCATTGTCCTTCTTCACAGCAACACCAGAGGTCTCAAATACATCAGCATTCATAAATACAAATGACAAAGTGAAAAATAGATATATAGACATATTTTACACATAGTTTGAGTCTATGTCTTTAACATATTGGTTTAACTTTATTTTAGCAACACATTTATTAAAAAGAAAAGTTTAAAAAATAACTCAACAAATAGAACATAACTGCCAAACACACATCAAACTACCCAGTGTTACCCAAACCCATGGGGAATTAAAAACTGCTGCCAACCTGTTGCAATGCAGAATCTGAAAACATCACATTACTGGGAAAGTAAGTATTCTCATTGGATAATATACTGTTCAGTAAAATGAATAGTAAGTATACACCCACTCCTTCTTGAATCTTCTTTTCCGGAAGGTTATTGTGAAAAGTTGGTAGATTTTGGCTGGAGAAGTTTTTTGGACTCATATGAGATGACGCATGTGATATATCATCTTAAAACTTCTCATAGAAAACATCTCCCATGCTGGTCAAGCTGAAGGAAGCTGGAGGACCATCTACATCAGTGGCAGCAGCAACAATTCCTGGCCACAAAGTCCCAGTAGAGGTACAGACTACAACAAAAGATATGGCTCCAGAGTTTTCTAGAATGGCCACCTATTGCATGGACTGTAGTCTTGTTATAACAGCTGGTGAGCAGTGTTTTACAGCTATTCCCAATGCTGCCAAAAATCATACATGGTAATTTTTTCCCCCTTTATATATTTTTTCATAAGAGGATTTCATAGTGAGCAGCAATAAAGCAAGGCAAAGCTGAAGAACCCTTGACTTGAACAGCAGCACAATAACACCGCAGCAGAGAGTCCATTAAAAAGTCTACTCTCAACTTGAAGATTTTGCTCCACAGTTTTCCCCTATCGCATCATACTGCATGGATTGTGGAGTTGTAGTGACTGCTGGAGAGCATTCCATAATGACCCTTCTCCATCCTGTTAAAAATGATAAATGTTGATTTTTTCTTAATTATTGGCCCTTCATAGTTTTTCTACATTACCAAGCATGTTATTGTCTTACAAAATGAGTATCTCACATGTTATTCATTTTATTATATTCTAATTTATTGTAACACTACATACATTAAACTTGCCGTATAGGCAAGTCAAGCCATGCCTCTACAAATAAATACACGGGTAGCTTTTGCCAATTATCATGATTTACTTTTCACTTTTTAAATATAAGTCAACAGTCTGAATTTAAATCTTCTAGTAGGTGCATTGACAACATATACAAATATAAACTGTTTTTTTCTCTTTTTTAAAACTATCAACTGTAATATATGGGTCTTGTCCTGCAACTCCACCTCTTAAAAACTCTTTATTTTCCCTAGATTCATGCTCAGGACCAAAGAAACAAAACTGCACATCACCTCAAACCTATTCTATATCTGCCACACTACCATGCACAAGTGCCCTATTCATTTCTCCTAAACAGTAAGCAGGAGTTTTGACTTAATATAGTCTCCTAACTAAAGTTAGCATTGTTGAGTGGTATAACTTAATTTGTGTTTTAAACTTTGCCTTTGAAAGATACGCAGGAATTTTGCATAGTGCCTGAGTGCATAAGTTGAGCCTGAATGTTTCATCAGTGCACACGTGTGTCTCAGTATTTCAATGATTGTATGGGTTGTAAAGGGATATTTAGATGGCTGTATAGGTTCTGCACAAATGTTATAATGATTGCATAGTTACAGCCTTGTTAATTGCATAAGTCAATAGTTAGTACCTAGGTGATTAGATAAAAGTATAGGTAGTGTCTGCATAATTCAATGACTACATGATTTCAGGCTGCCTAATTACAAGAATGCATATTGCATAATGCATTTTGATCAAGGACTCCTGAGGCGGAAGCCGGGAGTTTAGGGCTATGATAAATATTTCAAATTGATTATCTGCCAGCACGATTTTAATTGCTCCCGCATTTAGCACATCTGAGATTTTAAATAACTTTGTATTTTGTACATTCGATATTTCAATTTGTCGCCCCCCCTCGCCGCATTTCCCTACCTGTGGGGCTTCTCTCTAGGAATTACCGGGGCCTCAGGGAGCCAATTCGGGGCTTCTGTTGACCACCGCCCTCGACCCCTCACGGCACGAACTGCGGGCCCCTTTCTAGGTGAGGACGAGGACAGCGCTCTAGTGTTCGACCGATTGGGGGCCCACACACGATAAAAGAGCAGCTGATTCCTTGTTCTTCATTTGATCAAGGACTCCTGAGGCGGAAGCCGGGAGTTTAGGGCTATGATTTTAAATATTTCAAATTGATTATCTGCCAGCACGATTTTAATTACTCCTGCATTTAGCACATCTGAGATTTTAAATAACTTTGTATTTTGCACATTTGATATTTCAATTTGTCCCCCCCCCCTCGCCGCATTTCCCTACCTAGGGGCTTCTCTCTAGGGATTACCGGGGCCTCATGGAGCCGATTTGGGGCTTCTGTTGACCACCGCCCTCGACCCCTCGCGGCACGAACTGCGGGCGCCATTTTAGGTGAGTACGAGGACAGCGCTCTTGTGTTCGGCCGATTGGGGGCCCACACACGATAAAATGAATTCCTCTTCCTGTCCGCGCAGCAGGTGCGCCGATGGCGTGCCGGAGGCACGCCAAAGGCAAGCCCGTCTGTGCCCGTCCATGCCTGTACCGATCCCAGGGCCACTCCCCCCTGGCCCCGGGCACTCTGACAACCCTTTGCGCTATTCCTCTTCTCAGTTGTTGGGACCTCAACACACCCACCATTAACACGTGATGCCGACACTTACCCCCTCCTAGCTGCCTCGTGTCCGCCCCTGCCCCATGCCCAGGTTGCAACTACACTCTCCCATGCCCTATGCCTTCTGCTTATGTTATCAGCCCCACACCTAAGCGCTATTTTCGCTTGGCGCTTATTAACGCCCGCTCCCTCCCGAAACATAGCCTAGACATCAGGGAATTCATAGTAAGCCAGGAGCTGGACATCCTGTTTGTAACTGAATCTTGGGGAGATGCTGCCTCCGGCCCGGATTTCTGTTCGGCCACACCGGAGGGCTTCTGTGTGGTAAGACATGGCAGAACTACGGGGAGAGGAGGTGGTTTAGCCATTATCCATAAAGCGGCTTTTCACTCCAAGATCGAACCTGTTCATTGACTGGATTTTGAAGCCTGTGCTTTTTCCATCACACCTAATTACAATCAAGTTTTCAAAGGAATTCTTTTATACCGACCCCTTGGCCCGCATACTCGCTTCCTCTCGGCTCTTGATGAATTCACGGAACTCTCCTTAGCCCATTCTGACTATACCATCTTGGGGGACTTCAATTTTCATCTGGAAGTCGCAGGGGACAAAGACACCACTCAACTTATTGCTGATCTACTCGCAGTAGGTTTACAGCAGTTAGTGGCAGCCCCTACTCATCAAGCAGGTCATACGCTTGATGGTTTGTTCACCAACAACCCCAACATCTCACTTGCCACTGTTCTTCTCGTAGTATGGTCAGACCACCTTGCAGTCATTTTCACCATTTTGGCTCATAACCCCAACCCTCCTCAGTCCACTTCTCGTACCCCCATTAGTACCAGAGCCTGGAAAAACTTGGACTACCCTTTATTGTCCAATATCTTGGCTGGATCTCCTTACGAGGTATCACCTCACCCCAGTCTTCTGTCAAGCAGGTACCAGAAATGGATTCTGGATGCAATTAATCAAGTAGCCCTGGCCAAATCCATCACCTCTAACCGGGACACGCCATCTGCCCAATGGTTCACAGAGGATCTTCGACTACAACGGCAGTATGGTAGGAATTTAGAAAGGCACTGGTGCAAGCACTACAGTCTTTTGGACAAGCAAAACTACAAAGATGCGCTAGTGCTTTACAAAAGATCCATTATTAAACACAAAAGTGCTTTTTTTCAGGGCCAGATTGAATCTGCCCAGAATTCTACAAGAAAGCTTTTTCAAGTAGTCGATTCTCTCTCTAACCCTCCAACAGGACCTCCCACAGAGCCATTTCAAGATCTTTGTAATGCGGTAGCAACTTTCTTTTCCACCAAGGTCACTAATATCTATTCATCCTTCTCCCTCCCTAAATGCTCGGATTGCCCTAACCCCCTTCCTCTGTCCCCTTCACTTACACCTATCTTCTCCAACTTTCAATTGGTCTCGACAGACCAGATCAGCAAACTTATAATTTCTATTAAATCTGGGTCTCCTTTAGACCCTTGCCCCCCTTCCATACTGAGCGCTCTCACTGAGGTTATTACTTCCCCGCTCACAGACTTGTGTGATTCAATCTTCCAGACAGGCATTTATCCTGAAATTTGGAAAAAGGCAGTCATCAAGCCCCTGTTAAAAAAACGTCCTTGGACCCCGCTGACTCACCCAGTTACAGACCCATCGCCTGCCTCCCATTCCCGGCCAAAATATTTGAAGTAGTCATGAATAAACAGCTTTCAGGGTTCATCGAGTGTCACCAACTTTTAGATGATACCCAGTTCTGGTTTAGGAAGGACCATAGCACAGAAACCGCTCTGATAAAGGCCTCTGACGAGATTAGGACTATAATGGGCCAGGGTGGGGCAGCGGTCCTTATACTCCTGGACCTGTCTGCTGCCTTTGACACAGTCGATCACTCCATCTTGATCGACCGTGTCACATCCCTGGGGGTGACCCATCTTGCCAGGGACCTCATTGCGTCATTTCTGGCCAACCGCACGCAGGCGGTGAAACTGGGCACTTTCTACTCGCCTACCTTCACCCTTCCGTGCGGGGTGCCCCAGGGCTCCTCGCTAAGCCCCACATTATTTAATATATATGTGGCGGATTTGGCGAGGGTTATAAAAGCACATGGGCTGCGCTTAACCACCTATGAGGATGACACTCAATTGGTGTTGGCGGTACATAAGGATGGACCAGCCGTTGCTGCAAGATTCCAGGAGGGGATGTCTTCCATTAGCTCAGGGATGTCAAGTAACGGCTTGAAATTAAATTCGGACAAGACCGGGGTGATGACCTTTGGCAACCTTTCACCGGAATGGTCTTCCATTTGGTGGCCCATTGAAATGGGTTCTCCTCCCACTCCGGTTGCCAAGATCAGAAACCTCGGTGTCATGTTCGATGACAAGCTGTTATTCAAGCACCATGTGAATGCAGTGGTTGCATCCTCCTTCTATATGCTGAGGAAGATTAAGAAGCTGTTGCCGTATGTCCCTCCAGCTGCCGGAAAAACATTGATCACCACCCTCGTTGGATGGATTATGGCAACGCTCTCTTCCTCAACACGCAAGAACAGGTTTTATGGATTATGGCAAGATGGATTATGGCAACGCTCTCTTCCTCAACACGCAAGAACAGGTTTTAACCAAACTACAATCAGTCCAAAATGCTGCAGCCAGAATTCTGCTCGGCATCCCTGGTCACCGCCCCACCTCCTCGGCCATACGTCACCTGCATTGCCTAAGGGTCAAGAGTCGGACAAAGTTTAAGGCACTCTGTATCGCCTACAAGGCCATCCATGACTCAGGACCCAGGTTTCTTAAGGATGCTTTTCGGATCTACGCTCCAAAAAGATCACTTCGCTCATCCTGCACCCATCTTCTCTCTGTCCCACGTACCAGAATCACTACCTGGGGAGACAGGCGTTTCTTAGTAGCAACCCCCAAGCTATGGAATTCTCTCCCTCTGTTCATCAAAGCAGTCCCACTCTTATCATCTCCCGTAAACTTCTGAAAACCCGGTTATTTAATCAAGGATCATCTGACTGCTCTCTGTCCCAGGAAGTCCGACATGCGCCGAGACACCCCAGGGTAGTTGTGCGCAATAAAAATTTCAAAAACATAAACATAAATATATGTAGTGTTTGGGTAATTGAATAACTCCATGGATAGTGATTCACTGATTTGATGACTTCCTAAGTAGTGGCTGGGTGATTGCATGAGTGCCTGAATACTGCCTGACTGTCTGAGAAAGGACCGTCATTGCAGTTAGATACATAACAGCTGTCACTATATCTCAAACTCATTGGTTAATTCCTTCTGTCAGTATCAGACTACCTGTTTTACTGAATACACACTTTTCTTCTGAGCTATGTGTGAATGAAATTTAGGTATCACACTTGATATATATTTGCCAATTCCAAACCCATCTTTCTTTATTTCGGTCCGTATACCATAACAGAACATTGCAAAAACATACAATATATAAAAACAGATACAAACTTTAAAACCCAAATAAAAGCATGATAAAATTGATACAAGGACAGTCAAAAAAATCGATCAGCATTTAATCCATTACTGGTTCCTAAAAAAGCCTTATGAGCCCATCACATAAAAGATAAAAAAAAACAAGATACAGCCCAAAGAATTAGCAATTGAGTATAATATTTCAGGAATCTAAATGTTTCTTCACAACGCCTTGTACACAGGTTCCTACACAGTTGTACCAGCCATCTTTATCTGATTTTTTTATATCCGGGACAAAAAGGAAATACATGCAGCCTTATTCATCAAGGCAGAATCGGCTCGCAAAGGGCCAGATTCTGAGAATCATGGCCCTTTGCGAGTGCGATTTTTGCATTTGGGATTCAACATCCCAAATGCAAAAATCGCTATTTGCTAATTCGCATATTTGCGAGGATTTACATTTAAGGAATCTCTATTTGAGATTCCTTAAATGTAATTCATCATCCATTTTACAATTGCGAAATCGCAATTTCGGTCCGCAATTTACCGCGAGGTCAAACCTCGCGGTAAATTGCGAAAACTCAGAAAAATGCATTTAAATGCATTTTTCTGAGTTGCACGTTACACACACACATGTCCTTTGGACATGTGTGTGTGCAACACCTGTGTTAATTTCCATGCAGGGGTGCTACAGGGTGTCCTTTGGACACCCCTGGCACCCTTGTACTCGCAATCTCATTTGCGATTAGCTAATTGCTAATCGCAAATGAGGAATGACTCCCCATGTATTCCTATGGGCCTTTTGGCCCATAGGAATGCATGGGGAGTTATTCCTTATTTGCGATTAGCAATTAGCTAATCGCAAATAAGGAATCAGTGGGAATCGCAATTACTATTGCGATTCCTACATGAATACCGTTTTGCGAGTCTCAAATAGCGATTCCTTATGATTCGCTATTTGAGCCTCGCAAAACGGCCTGTTCATGAATCAGGCTGATGTAGTTTGGTCTCCTCTTCCGTACTACATGCAGGGCACCCCAAAGCAGAGCGGTCAATACATTTTTTAGAAAATACACACAGAGGGACAGAACCGTGCCTGAACTGTTCATAGAGTTTCCTAGCTAGGACTGGTTTATCTCATCTAGGTATGGCTCCAATTTATAAGTATCCTTTATGTTCTGAAAATTAGCTGTGAGAACCGATGGCAGGATTTTATTTTTCATGGTATTGGGCGAGTTTACCACCCCTGTAGCCACTAAGGGCCATATGTTGGAAAACCATTACCAGTCAGTAACGGCCAAAATCGGCCGTTACCGACCGGTAATAGGCTTTTCCTATGTAGGAGGCACATTTACCGATTTGGTAAATAACGAATCGGTATTTACCGATTCGGTATTTACCGAATCGGTAAATGAAATGTAGGAAGCACTACAAAGAGTGCTTCTGGGCATTAAGGATTCGTTTTTTAATACCAATTTTTAGTTGGTGGTAAATAACGAATTCCTATGTAAATGCAAATCTTTGCATTTACACCTGTGCCATGTTACAAACATACATGCTCATAGGGCATGTATGTGTGCCACATGTGCACAACTGCACTAATCAGGGGTGCTACAGGGTGTCAAAGTGAACCCTGCCACCCTTGACCCTTTCCTTATTTTACCGAATCGATATTTACCGATTTGGTAATTGACATTCATTCCTATGGGCCTGGGAATGAATGGCAATTACCGAATCGGTAAATACCGATTCGGTAATTACTGAATCTTAACGATTCGGTAATTTTTACAGATTTTTTATGTACATAGCATTTACCGATTCGAAAATACCGAATTGGTAAAATTCTGTATTTTCGAATCGGTAAATCAAAATTACCTACATATGGCCCTAAGTATTTGTTTATGCAAGATTGTACTAGAGGCTACCTCCAGAGTACTCCAGAGGTTGTCTCTACCTATGTTTTGACAACGTTCCTTGATGTGGGCAAACCAGGCGAGTTTACCTATACCAGGAATTCCCAAAATTTCTTGCAGCTCTGTCCTATATTTGGCCAGTTCAGAGGTCACCCATAATCAATGCCAGAATATATGGGGTCTATGGCCAATTTCCTCTGCAATTGGTCTCATCGCTAGGTCCAAGCATAGTGAGACAAGTGGGAGGAAAACCGGTAGGCCGAACAGCTGTCTAAAGAGATTATTCTTAGTCTTAATAATAGTCTTGGGAAGACAATGCCCCCAGAGTTCGACCCCATACATAGCAGTACTCCCTAGGTGGGTTTTATAGATCACTTTAACAACATGCTATTGGCTTATGAAAATAATTTTTGTGTAACTTGGCCAGTCCATCTACGGTCTGGGCTAGCTCAAGACTTGAATTAACCATTTGTGACCCCAAATCCATTTTTTTCTTTTAAGGTGAGACCTAGATATTAAAAAACAGATACCCACTCGAGTTGGATACCATTCATATGTGGGTTAGGACAGGTTGTGTGAGCAGAGTTGAATACCATATATTTTGTTTTATGTATATTGATCTCCAACCCACTCTTTCTACAAAACTTGCCAAAACCATCCAGGATTCTCTGGATACCCATTGGTGATTTGGACAGCAGGACATCTGTAAACATCATTGCTGGGATTAGCTTGTGTGCTAGCTTAGGAGCATCTTTGTCTTTCAACCTGCTCAATGTATCAACCAGTCCATTGATATAAAGACAAAACCAGGTGGGAGCCAGTAAACAGCCCTGTCTAACGCCTCTATTTATTGGAATGGGTGGAGTGAGTTCCCCGTGCTTCCCATGCCTGATTTGTGAATAATTGCCTTCATGCAGTCTTCTTAACATATCAAGGAGATAATAGGGAATTAAATGGTCCCTTAATACTACCCTGAGGGTATCTCTTGGCACTAGGTCAGAAGCGCTTTTGAGATCCACAAAGACCACGTATAGACTAACACCTTCCAGATGCACCATTTTCCAATAAAGGAGTTGGAGCCTAAATAGTTGGTCTATGGTGGATGTTTTTTTTCCCTAAAACCGGCTTGTGGAGGACAAATATGTTCCTCCAACCAGGTCTGTAAATGATCCAATGAGGCCCTTGCAAAGATTTTTTGTGTAACGTCGATCAGCTTGATTGGTCTAAATTTGATGGGCAATAATTGGGACCCTTTTTTATACATTGGAAGAATCTCTGCTCCTGGCCAAGTTGTCGGGCATGCCATCCCTTGTAATATAGCTTTAAAGAACACCCACAGATATGGTCCCCAGATGTTAGGCTCAGCACTGAAAAGATCCCCAGGTATCTTGTCCAGACCTGAGGCTTTACCAGGAGCTGTTTTTCTTACAGCACTGATAACTTCTGTCAGGGTCAACTCAGGGATTTCTGCGTAGGAGTTTTGTGATGGCTGTGTTCTGTGGTCTGGGTGATAACATAAGTCCCCAGCGTGGCATAGAGGGCCTGGAAATGTTCCTTCCAACTATCAGCTGCTATATTGGGTTCTAGAGCTGCCTTTCCATTTCTACTGCTTGTACTTAACAATGTTCCTGAAGGCTTTCATATCCTTTACCTCTAGCCCTGTTTCAGAGATGCCCATTGATCCATTTTGCATGATTTTTATGCAAGTGCACTGGTGTCTTTATAGAATCCCTTACAGTTCTTGTTTGGGTTATGCTCTTAGATTTTATGGCCTCTATCAGGGCCCTCTTTGCTTCTCAACAGCTGTGGTTAAACCAGGAATGCTGAACCTTTGTCCCCCGGGTGCCCACTGGCTAGAATATGTCCACCACTTTAATGGTCATTTCTTCATGCAACTTAGCAACTATTGTTGGGGATGCAATAATACCATCTATGGTTGATAACTTTGCTAGTTCCAAAAGGGTTTGGTATGATGGATTCACATAGGAAGGCCATTCTTTCAGGCAATTGTTCGATCCAAATCCATCTTACATTTTGCCTACCATTGATGAGTGCTAATCTATCATCTATTATTCAGAGTTCTCCTTAGTGTCTGACAGCTGCTATTCCAAGGTTAAAGCATTATGGTCGCTGTCATGCCATGGTAGGACAGCAAAATCAACAACCCTATCCCACATCCGAGTTTCTATCAGGATGTCGTCCAGGATGGAAGAGTGGCCTACCCTATTGAAGGTGTGTTTCCCAGGAGAATCTGATCTGGTTTGGCTGTTGCATGCTCGCAGGAAATTATTTAAAGTCCGCAACTTCAAATCAAATCAAAAGAGACTTTATTCGATTGCTTTTTGAGACAATCTTAAAAGTACATTTAAACAGTTCATTCATTAAAATTGTGAGTTATAAAAAACTAAACATGATTACATTACTAAAATCAACATACAAACAATCTTAATAGTCTCCAAATTTACAAGATAATACATTTCCTGTGGCTAAGGACTTTTTTTCAAAACCTGCCAATCCGCCAGGCTCTATGTACATCATCCAGGAACTGTAGCACCAGCAATGCAGGACGACATTGTCTCAAGCCCAGCTCCTTTAGAATTTGGACAATCCAAAGTTTCCTCAGGTTACTATAAAACCTACAAAATAACAGGACATGAATTATCGATTGGTCCGAACAGTAGTCACATGGACACAGTCCTAAAGTTCGCAACCAATTGTTCATTCCTGGGAAGCTTACTAGCCTGTGGAAAATGTTACATCTAAAACAAGTTATTAAAAACCTGTCGTAGCCACCAGGTACAATCAATAAATAGGACGGAATGTTAAAAGAGGATAAAATCAATTGATTATATTGCACAGTGGGTTTTGAGCTCTCGCTATCCAATCTAATTGAGTCCAAGTGAAGTAAGCCCTGTTTTTTTAGTTCCTTCCTACTGATCGATTGCATTGAACTCAGGTTATTATAGTACTTCGAGTGGCCGAGATCAGACATAACATTTTTAATAAACCTCAGCCATGGGATCAGCAGTGCTCCTTCAAGCTTTAGACAATCTGCTAAAAGTTCCTGATTTAGCTTGGTCTCAGGTTTCGACCAAATTCTGTGCCAAAGAAGGACGGGCTCCATTTTTATCAAGTCTGAAAAAGGCAGCCCGAGCTCTGAGTGACAAACGTATGCTGAGATACTACTGGTAACAACTAAAATATATGTCAAAAGATATTCTCCACCGTTTGAAGTGACTGAGTCTCCACGAAGCCCCATACTCCCTCTCCACAAAGCCCCATACTCCCTCTCCATACATAGCTGCAGAGACGCACTTCGCTTTATAAATTTGTAAGAGTTCCCTTGGTGGTCTTCTCCCTAATTTCCTTGCAAAGTTTACTAGGGACGATGTAGTCCTAGCCATTACAAGTTTTTTGGCAGTAATGGCTAGTGTCCAAGAATCAGTATGCTCAAACAGAATTCCTAGATAGGCAAAGCCAGTGGTGTGATCTATTTTCCTGCCCGCCAGGAACATGTCCCTGCATTTATGGCTCCCAGGCCCACATCTCATGATGTAAGTTTAAGAGATATTCACAGTGAGATCCAAATGTCCCAGAAACTTAACAAAACTATTTAAAACTTGTTGCAGACCTAATTGCGTAGAGGACATTAAAACTTCATCATCTGCATACAGAAGGGGAGGAATGGGTCCCCCAGCTGTTTGCGGAAAGTCATTATCCTTAGTTAATGCTTTACATAAACCATTGATATAAAGGTTAAAAAGGAAAGGAGCCAGGACACACTCTTTCCTGACTCCTTTCCTAATAGGAAAAGGGGTTGTACGTTCTCCGTCTGGGCCAAAACGAACTCGCGCCTTAGCATCACAATATAGGCGTCTGAGGAAGTGGATTATGTGTATATCTACCCCTAGCTGTTCAAGAATAGCCCATAAGTCCTCATGTCTTACAGTGTCGAAGGCAGCAGTAAGATCGACAAACACCAAGAATAGTCTGCCTTTTTTCCCTCTCATGTACTTTCCCATTAAGATAGATAAGTTTAGACTCTGCTCCACTGTCCCCAGACCTGCCCGGAAACCATATTGTATGTCAGCCAGTATAGTGTTTTCCTTGGCCCAGTCACCTAACTGTTCAGTATTATGTGACCAGCTACTTTAGTCAGAGCATCCAATAAAGAAATGGATCTATAGCACTTTGGGTCTTGGCGGTCCTCTTTCTTAAAAATTGGAACAATGGTGGATTCCACCCATGTAGAAGGAAAGGGGGCAAAGCAGCTGGCATGCAAAACCTGGGTAATGATTGGGTCCGATAGTTCATTGTTGGATTTAAAGAGATTTATGGGGACCCCATCCGGAACCAGGGTCTTCCCCCCTAGGCTAGCATCAAGCGCACAAGTTACCTCCTCCAATGTAAACCTAAGCTCGTGGTACATATGTTCAGGGTTATTAGCATTTTCCCTAGCCATTCTATCAGGGGTAGTGTTTCCATCAACATTATACGCTCTCGTGAAGTAGTCAATCCACTGGTGCTCGGCTATAGCAGCCTCTATGGATGGCCCCTCACCCGAATTCAGTAAGTGGGCTTTATTGCCCTCCAAAAAGCCGCACTGTCACCCCTTAGGGATGCTTCATGGAGTGAGTCCCAGGTCTTGTTTCTCACTGTGGCTTTACGTTCCCTTAGAGCAGCTCTATAATACCCCTTGCACTCCTAATATCTTCAATATTTTTGGGGACCTTATGTAATTCCCTTTTCGGGTTAGAATATGCTCGCGAGCATTTTGAGTCAAACCGGCCATGGGTATTTTTTTTGTTGTTCTTTGGGACAAAAAGTGAATCTCTAACAGCCTCAGCTATTAACTTAAAGGACAAGAGGATACCAGATGGGGTTACTGATTCATCCAAACATGTGTTGATTGCTGCGCTGCATTTACATAGCACTTTTTTAGTCATGGCCACGGCATCCACTTTCGATCACAACAAGTTGTAGCCATTGAGCTTGTTAATAGTAATGTCTTTTAGAGCCTGGTCTGTTACATCTTGTCTATGTATTTTGCTAGATGGAATCAACATTGAGAGGCACAAAGGATAGTGATCGCTCAAAGAGTTGTCATCCACAGAAAAGTATGACAGTCTATGAGCATGACTATTCAATGCGAGAATGTAATCAATGGTAGAGTGACAGCCCCTGCCATTAAATGTATGGGGCATGGGGGGTCAGTGTGCAAGTTAGTTCAATAGCAAAACACAGACTAATGGTATAAATCAGGTTGTTATAGAATTCCCCCAAAGGGGAATGACGCAAGTGGGTGTTACCGATACCATCCTTGCCACACATTTTCCCCCTCCGCTTGAACAAAGTGCACAACTGTTGATATAGTTTTACTGTTCAATTATCAATCGTTACAATATACTGTCATTATAAAAGAACAACCAAGTTAAAATCCTGTGAATGTTATTACAAACTGGTAGAACATAAAACCTTAAAATTGGTATCGTCACTGACTGTAAAGTACAAATGCATTAGACTTAAAAAGAACATTTTGTCAAAGTCTCTCTAGCTTGTTAGCCAAATGGGTTCTTTTTGTGTCTCTATATACTGCAGCAAGGTGGCTCGGATTAAATCTATAAATTTCCCCATCCATGCTGCTGTTTGATTTGTGTTTCTCTGCAAAAACAGCTCAGAGACTTCACTGCATCGAGCAAGACCAAGGGCTCTGCAGATTGGAAGAACTAGTTGGTGCCTCTCACTGGCTAACTTAGGACAGCAGCACAGCAGATGGAGCCAGGATTCATGGTGGTAATTACAAAGTCGACATGTGATAAATTGTCCTGCCTGACCCAGGCTTGGTTAAAGTCCACAATAGGTAGTGCCAGAAGTCTCATGTAAGTCATTTTTTTTCGGGCCATGACGGACAGTACTTGCTCGAAATAAGGCTGTGGTTTGTCCACTTCATAGGAGGTGTCCAGTGCTAGGAGATTGGATTGATGGTGTAACCTATCCAAATCTCTTCCATATGATATTTTCTTGGCTAGTCTATTCAGTGATCTTTTCCATGCGGCAACTGGGATGTTTGAGTTGTGCAAATTTGCACATCTATTTCCAACAATTTTGTGGCTGCTGTCAACTGCACCTTCCATGGGGATCCGCCTTCTTCAAAAACTGTTTTAATTTGCATTTTTAAGGATGTTACTGGAGCTCACAAGGTGCTAATGTAATATTGTACTGTGTCCCCTAAGCAGGTAATGTCCGGATGGGTACGTCCCAGCTCCAACCTTACTCTGGCTTGCCTGGCCTGTTGCGGGATGCCTATTACCTTCTTGTATGCAGAGATTTGGTGGCTCGTAAGGAATTTAGTAAAAGCACCAGGAAAGACTAGGTGGCCGTGATTGAGGGAGGGCACTACTTTTGCTTTTAAGACTATCAAAATAGGTTCGGCATTTGGGCTGTGTAGTCTTTGATTGAGATTTCACAAGCTACAGATAATGCTGGACCCCTTACTTCTTAAATATTTCAAATGGGCTTGGCCCTTTCTGATATCCTGAGACCCAAATAATTATAGCGTTTGCAAGTTCTGATTTGCAGCTCACCTAGGCGCCATAGAGCTGTCTTCTTTCAATGGTACTTCCCAAAGATTATTATCCTGGTCTTCTCCTAAATCACCAGGAGGCTGTTCTTTTGATTACATCTATGCAGCACGTCTAAGGCTTTCTGTAGACCTATCTTAGTGTGATCCATAATAACAATGTCATCAGCATATTGGAGAATTTGGATCCTTACATTCCCCAGCCTTGGTGTTAATAGATTTGCCCCCTCGAGTGCACAATTCAAGTCACCTAACACAATCAGCATCATATCTCTATGGTATTTCCTATGTTCCGACTGAAGGTTATTATGTAATTTCGAAAAGACATCTCTCACTAAAGCCGGCTGGAATGTTCTGGTAAAAGTTTATCAATAATATACAATAGTTTCCTTCAACTTAAATTAACATTAGTTGATGGTAGGAATCCCCGGCAAAGAGCGCTACCTTTTTTAAGGCCAACCTATGTGAAATGTCATTCCAAGACCCCCTTTTGCTCTACCGCTGGACCCTTCAATAGCTGGAGTGTGTAAGGCCATTGATGTGACGTGGCTCCTTAGCCCACGTTTCTTCCAAGCATTCATTATTGAATGTTGTTATAAAATCCCCAAAAAGTGGATTAGTCAGCTTGGACAACAAACCTGCAATGTTCTAAGACACTATATTGCAGCATGTTTTCTCTACAAGAACTTGTTGTGATGGAGTACCCGACAAAACACACCAAACCGTTGTAACTACTCAGTGGGATCTGTTCTATCGTAGAGATACTTATAGAATAGTAAGTGGTCTTAATGCTGGGAACCAAGGGGGCCTTATCCTGAGCTACCGCAAAATAAGGAGTTTGTTCATCTTGTGCTACAGTATTCTTAACATTACAAGTCCCATCATTGTGACAGTTGTTCTCTAAAGAGGGGCTTAGGTGAAAAGTAAGTCTATCTTGTTCATCTAGCGTTCTGAGTATACCAAACCGGTCACTAACTGGGATTGGGTATCCTGGGTAATGGTTCCTTGATTGTAATTTCCCCAAGGGACTAATTCTCTGGAGTCTTCAATAGAATCCACACGGTTGGTAAAAATACCCTAAAGGTAGTATACTTATATTATGGGGGGAAATGATCTGTGTCCCTGCAACGTCAATGATAGACTGCACCAAACTAGGTGACCTAAAAGTTAAAACTATGTAGTCTTCCTCCAGGGACTTAAAAGATTGCCCACCCAGGGTATACTCTGAACCATTTTAAATTCGGAGAAAAGAACATCGGTCATCCCAGTTCTACTTGATAGAAAATGTAAAGATTTGTTACTTAACGTAGACCAATGCTCACCATCATTATGAGGAAGAGGGGGGACATTGGCCAAAACTATTGTATATGGTGTGACCTCAGGTGGAAGATCAAGAAACAAACCTTTGGCAGCTTGAATTCCCTGATTATAGCCCTGAGTATGCATAGACACAGATAATCCCACCCCATGTGCAAGTGCCGTGCCTTCTGATGAACTAGCTGCTGTAATGGCTGGGTTATGAACCTGGTTGGTACCAGAGTTTAATCCCCTAGATGGTGGCCGTGTGCTCAGATTATTTGAAAGGGGGTGTGCAGGAGGCAAAGATCTCTGGGTCGGGGGCTGAATCTGGGGCTGATCTTCAAGAATGCCAGTATTCGAATTGGGACATGGAGAAGGCCGATTATTATCTAATGACCCCCTTATACTACTCACCTCCCCCCCTTTAACTAACTTCTGGGCATCATCAATAATATTCATAACTGACCCCTCTAATCTCATAAGTCCGTCCTCTATTAAAGTCAGATTTTGGGCCAATCGGTCTGTTAGATCTGGGGGTCTCTAGTTGGCAATGGTATCACCTTTCTCCAAATAGAGCCTTATTCTAAGTCAGGATAAGGGGATTACACTCCTTAATAGCCCCTGCTTACCCCCTTGGTAGCTTGGCACTAGCAGACAGGCTTATCTCAGAGGCAGTGTGTTAAGCATTTGTGAATATACACCGTAATACAGTGATAACACTACAGATGGACACAACATAGGTTTTATAAAAATATTTATTCTTTATATAGACTTTAACACAAGACCACAAATGACAAAAATCCACAATACTACACTTAAGATTGCTTAAAAGAAGATTCAAGTTGCTTAGTTCAAGTTGATGATAAATGCGGCAAAGTTCTCAACAACCTACCTGGATGCGTGAAGCAAAGTAAACAAAAGGCTCGCAAAAGGGCAGATGCGTCGGTTCCGTGATCCCGGGAAGATGATGCGTCGTGCTTCTTACCGGTGCGGAGGTGATGCGTAGATTCTCGGCCTGCGGGCCCGTTGCAATGCGATGACGGCTCTCTCGATGCGTCGCACTTCTCCGGCGATGCGACAGCAGACAGCTTCGATGGACACACGCTTCCAGGGAGATGTGACAAAAGCTCGCTTCTCCGGCGCTGCGACGATTTCAGCTGCGGCAGCGACACGCTTCTTCTCGATGCGTCGCGCTTCCAGCTCCCAGTGGCACGCAAGTGACTAGAATCAGAATCCCCAGCAAGGAAATTCAGGAGGGAGCTGGAGGTGAAGTCTTTTGGCCCTGAGACTTCAGAAGGAGGCAAGCACAGTTCAAGCCCTTGGAGAATATTCTGTAGATAAATCAAAGTCCTTAAAAGTTCCTTCTCCTTTCCCTTGGCAATGAAGCAACCACTGCAGGCCAACCCAGAAAACAGCACACTGGCATAAGGGCTGTCCAAACTCCTGCAGCTTCCTTGGTTCTTCTCGTTGGCAGAATTTTTTCTTGTTCCAGAAGTGATCTAAAGTCTGTGGGACTGGGTCCCAATATGTATACCCCAAAATCCTTTGTTCTCTGAAGGCAGAGAGGCCTCTGCCTAGTTCAAACCAGTTCCTGAGCACTTTGTTTACAGGACTCTTCTCTTCCTTTCACTGTGCACGACAGAAACATCAGACGCCCCACAGGAGGTGGAGCCAGCACAGGGAAGGGAAGATACAGCTCTGTAGCACTTTATTGACATGATTCCCCTTCTCCTTTCACAGTGCAGGGCAGAGACATCAAACAAGCCACTGAAGGTGGAGCCAGCATTGTGGAGGGAAGGCTTAACCCTATTCAGGTCCCAGGTGCACACCTCCCTCCCATCTAGGTGCTGATCTCTCTATTCACCACTGGGCTGCCCCAGCCTGTCTCCTGGAATTTCCCCAGCCCCGTCACACACAAACCCAGACAAGGAATACACAAGTCAGCAGAAGCGGTCTCAAATGGTTAGGCAAGCAAATACCTACTTTCTAAAACTGGTATTTGCAAACACAGGATATTAAAATAAACTTTACTAAAAGATGTATTTTATTATTCTGAGTTCAGGCATTCTAAATTCGAATTTCTACCATGTTCCCTGAGTCAGTTAGGACTGTAGGAATGTAACAATCTTACCTGCCCATTCTGGCGTATGAGAACAGGTAGCCTTCAATAGTGAAAAACAAAAATGGCCCTAATTCACTATTAGGACATGCTACACACATCAGAGCACCCTGCCCTTGGGCCTACCATATGGGTGTCTAATATGAAGCAAAGGGAAGGTTTAGGCACTGGCAAGGGGGTGCCCTTGGCCAAGTCGACATGGTAGTCACAGACTACCCATAGGCCTTGCAGTGACAGGTCTGAGACACAGTTTACAAGCTGCGTCTGTGGGTGGCACAACCCATGCTGCAAGCCCACCAGCAGCATCTGATCTACAATCCCTGGGCACACATGGTACACTGTACTAGGGGCTGACAGTAAATCAAATAAGTCAATCATGGAATCCAATCAGTATATCAATTTAACATAGGGAACACTTGCACTGTGGCACTGATTAGCAGTGGCACAGTGCCCAAAGCATACATCCAGTAAAAACATATCAAAACAGAGGAGGCAATCCATCAAAAATGGAAGGGAGACTCACGCCAATGATGTCAGGTCTAACAGGGTCTAATAAGACAGAAATCATAATTTCCAGTCTTTTACAAAAATCATCCACTTGTCGCGAAGGTGATGAATTTTCTACTACTAGTGGCTGTGCTATAGTAGTGCTTCCCTGGCTGGAGTCTTTAATATTATTTCTTGATTTCCATCTTGTGATCCTTGGGCTGCTTTGGGATTAGGTCTCAACGTACCCCTCCCCTTCCTTTTCTTAGTAGGTGGCTGGTGGATAGTGTTGCGGTTTGCCGCAGTGCCCTGCCCTTTAGCTGATACATGGGGGCTATTACTCATATTCAATAATTCTGGGGAAGAAATAGATTCTGTTATAGTGTTGGATGCAGGGTTACTCTGTGGGGTAGCCTTATTAAGAGGCTGCACGGGAAGAGGGACAGTAGTATCCTGAATAAGCTTAACATCAACGCTGACATTCGCGACAGCTTCAACACCACCACGACCACCCCAACAACGTCAGACTCCACCGCCCCTACAAACACCACCCGCATCAACCGCCTGACCTCCTAGACCAACATCAACAACAACGAAACACACAAGATCATGAACTACACCCACTCAAGATCACCGTCAGACCCCTGCCCACACCACATATTCAACAAGGCAGATACAGCCATCGCACCCCAATTACGGAAAGTAATCAACTTCTCCTTCGAGACAGCTACATTCCCGGAAAGCTGGAAGCATGCTGAAATCAATGCCCTTCTCAGGAAGCCCACGGCGGACCCCAAGGACCTCAAGAAATTCCGGCCCATCTCCCTGCTCCTGTTCCCTGTGAAGGTTATTGAGGAAATCGTCAACACACAAATGACCCCCCACCTCAAGGACATCGACATCCTAGACCCATTCTAGTCCGGATTCCGAAAAAACCACAGCACGAGACAGCCCTCATCGCTGCCACAGATGACATTAGGATCCAACTAGACAATGGCAAAACATCAGCCCTCATCCTCCTGGACCTATCAGCCACCTTCGACACGGTCTGCCACTGCACACTAAACACACGCCTCCAAGAAGCCGGAATCCAAGAGAAGGCCCTGGACTGGATCACATCCTTTCTCTCCGGCAGAACCCAGACCATCTGCCTTCCCCCCTTCCGCTCCAAAGCCACCAACATTATATGCGGCATACCCCAGGGCTCATCCTTCAGCCCGACGCTGTTCAATATCTACATGGCCTCCCTCATTCACGTTGCCCACCAGTATGACCTCAAAATCATCTCCTACGCTGACCCAGCTCATTCTCTCCCTCACCAAGGACCCGCACTCCGCCAAAACCAACCTCCACGAGGGAATGAAGGCCGTCGTTGAATGGATGAGAGGCAGCCGACTGAAGCTGAACTGAGACAAGACAGAGGTCCTCATCCTCGGATCCACCCCCTCAGCCTGGGACGACTCCTGGTGGCCGACCACACTGGGAACAGAACCGACACCCACGACCACGCACGCAACCTAGGAATCATCCTCGACTCCTCTCTCTCCATGTTGAAGCAGGTCAACGCCGTCTCCTCCTTCTGCTACAAAACTCTCCGCATGCTCCGCAGGATCTACAAGTGGATCCCACCAAAACAATAAGAACAGTGACACAGGCCCTCGTCAGCAGCAGGTTGGACTAGGGCAACACATTCTACGCAAGAATCCCGGACAAACACCTGCGACAACTGCAACGCATCCAAAACGCCTCCGCCCGACTGATCCTCAAAGTCCCTCACTGCAGCCACATCACCTCCCACCTGAGAGACCTACACTGGCTCCCCGTCGACAAGAGAATCACCTTCAAGATACTCACTCACACACACAAAGCACTCCACAACACAGGACCAGCCTACCTCAAATAGCAGACTCAGCTTCTACACCTCCACCCGCCGGCTCCGCCAACCTCGCCCTCGCCACTGTCCCCCACATCCAACAACAGCGGCAGATCATTCTCCTTCCTCGCCGTCAAAACATGGAACACCCGCCCTATCCACCTTCGACAGACCCAAGACCTGCTCACCTTCAGAAGACTCCTCAAGACCTGGCTCTTCGAGCAGTAGCGGCACCCCCTCGCCCCCAGCACCTTGAGACCCTCACGGGTAAGTAGCGGGCTTTATAAGTACAATGATTGATTGATTGATTGATTAACTTGGGACGGCAATGTCTCCAGAGACAACCTGCGCTCTCTTTAGTTCTATCTCGTGTAAAAGTGCTGATTCCGCTCTCAATATGAAAGCGTCTAGTGTCTCTACCACCCCCTGCCCTGCAATACATTTCTGTTTGCTCATTTTCAAAATGCCGCACAGGTAGACTTGTATAAAAGTGAGTCTAAGTGAGAAAGTCTTTAAACCAGGTCACGAAAACAAATACCTCATGTCCCAGTTCTTGGAAATGTGCCCCAGCTTAGCCTCTAACGGAATCTGATGAGCTCAGACGGGCCTTTCCTTGGACTGGGCTGCGCCCGCGCGTGTCCCACGAAGCGATTGCCAAAAGAGCTAAACACTCCACGCGGGCGCTCAGATTACCAGCAGGGATTCCTGGGGCTTGCAGTCGCTTTCTCCAGATCGGCACAATCACTCGCACCTAAATACTCTCTGTGGGCGTAGGCGCTCAGCTGTTGCACGTTGATTACCAGCAGGGCTTCCTGGGGCTTGCAGTCTAGTTCAAATTCAATTAAGATGTATTTTGGTTGTGCACACATGGGGGGTGGCCCACACACTGCGAGAGTCTGAAGACGCAGATATGGCGTCTCCTGGTGCACTGCGCGACGTCAGAGGCAGGCGTCAGGCAAAGGAGGCTGGATGTTATGGTTCCCCTAAGCCGTTCCCCTCTCAGCTGATGAGAATAGGAAACTGTGCTCTCGGCTGGAGCGAGGTGAAGCGTTAAAGAACTGTTCCCGCTCCTAGGAGTAGACCAGGCAGGTAGGTGTGCCTGTGCCTGTGCCTGTAACGCACGTCCCCACACAAAACACAACAGAATGCGTTGGATCAAATCACTCACGAAGCATTAGGCTGGCCTCTCACACCAATACTGGGAAGGGCACAACTACTGAAAAGTAGACTACTTTGTATCCAAATGTCCTGGACATATATATTTCAAAACAACAGCACCCCAACTGCTGTTAAATAGTCACAGCAAAATAACCCGGAGGGGGAACGACACCAGCAGTATACAAAACACAGGTGCCCCATCGCTGTTCAGAGGCACAGCACGAGGAGCTACTGGGAAAAATAAAAGCACCTGTTCGCTGTTACAAATACAGTGAAGGTGCCTGTGGGACGTTGGCGCTGTCGATGCACAAAGCGGGGGGAGAACAAACAAAGTCACGGGCTGGGAGGAGCGCTCCGGCGCCCCTCTCTGATCTGCGGGTACAGTACCTGGAGACTCCCGGTAATGAGAGTCAGGAGCAAGTCAAGCGGAAAAGCAGCTCCCCAAAACCACACCAAAACCACAGGGCTCTGAGTTGGAAGTCCTTTCCCATGATCAGCGGCGAGGCAGCGGGTCCAGAAACCAAGCAAGCAGGATCTCCGGCGAGGAAGCACATATCTGCCCTCTACTGCCTTGTTTTCATCCGAATTGAGATGTAGTCTAGGATGGAAGAGTGGCCTACCCTATTGAAGGTGTGTGTCCCAGGAGAATCAGATCTGGTTCGGCTGTTGCAAGCTCGTAGGAAATTATTCAAAGGAAGCAACTT
Organism: Lissotriton vulgaris; assembly: GCF_964263255.1. NCBI lineage: Eukaryota > Metazoa > Chordata > Amphibia > Caudata > Salamandridae > Lissotriton > Lissotriton vulgaris. The sequence goes on from NC_141687.1 coordinate 1,569,740,373, forward strand.
AATTTGAAGAGCCAGCGGTGTCCATGCCCTGATTGGAAGAAAATTAGGCTCAGGGATAGCCCAAAGCCGAACCTCCCCAGTGAGTGGTGTATGATTATAATCTTTAGTTGGCTCGAATTGACAATATAAATCACCCCCTATAACTGCCAAAGCATTTTTGGTGAAGCTAAACGTTAGGCGGTCTAATTGATCTAAGGTCAAGGAGTCTTGACTGGTCCTCACAGGCCCTAAATAGATATTGAAAATAACTATTTTGAAGTTTGTGAAAAGGTAAGCATGATACACAAGCAGGGTGTAAAAAGGGGCGTGGCCTTGGACCACCTCTCTCCAATGCAGCTCTGTGGCGCTTACTGGAGATACCTGGTGGGCTAGTTAGCCCCCATGTACAAGGGGACTTAATCCCCCAACCCAGAACGTGCCAGGAGGTAAGTCTACAGAGAAGTGGAGAAAGGGGGTGTGGCCTGTGTCCACCTCTCAGCAATCCCACTGTGTGGGGCTTACTAAAGGACCCCCAGCAGGAAAGAAGACTTCAATCCCATCCAAGAGCACACCAGGAGTGCGTTTGCACAGTGGTGGGCAAAGGGGGCATGGCCTGCTATAAGAACTTAGCAATCCTGCTGTGTAGGACTTACTGGAGGTAATAGGAGGGGTAGTTGGCCTCCAGGGATGTCCTTGGGGGCAAACTACCCCTCTTGTTACCTCCAGTAAGTCCCACACAGTGGGATTGCTAAGACGTCTTCGGGGGCCATGAAACTTTTTCTCCAGCCCCCTGCAAACACGCCTCCTGGTATACTATATCCAGTATTCTCCTTAGGGACTTTGGGATCAAGAAGCCCTCCTGGTACTCCCTGTAAGTCCTAAGCAGCGGAATTCATAAGCGCTGGTTGGACGCCCAGCACCCTTTCTCCACCACTCTGCAAACATGACTACGACTTAAAGAAGCATCTTTCTGCACCCCTTACTTGGAGGTAGTTTTAATACCCTGCCCTATTACATTCTTTGGCCTTGCAGGGGAGGTCCTGCCAATTGCGGGGGTACCACAACCCATAGTGTACCCTATTGTATTAGGTGTTTTTACTGTATTCTAAGTGTCTTTTAGCATAGCACTGGCTCCGGGCCTGGTTAGAACTATGCCAGTTAACACCAGTACCAGTCAGCAAAAAGTTGGGGGCACAAGATGACTTTGCTGCAAGGCCTCTTTATGCACCTCTGTTGGTTCTTTCTGCATATCTCTTTCTTGTTTCTGCACTTTTCTTTGTCTTTCTAGACTTTTATTGCTTCTTTCTGCATTTCTCTTGCTTCTTTCTGCACCTTTTTTTCCTCTTTCTGCACGTCCCACCTTTTTAGAAATTAGCATTAAAAAAACCTTTGAAATTCACAAAAAAAATATAGGTTTCAGGGATGTTATAGTTAGAAATTAGCTTTTTTTTAAAAAAAAAACCTTTGAAATTCACTGAAAAAACCCATAGGTTTTCAGGGACGTTATAGTTAGAAATTAGCTTTCTTTTTTAAAAACCTTTGAAATTCACCGAAAAAAACATAGCTTTTCAGGGACGTTATAGTTAGAAATTAGCAGTTAAAAAACCTTTAAAATTCACTGGGAAAAACACAGGATTCAGAGATGTTATATTTAGTTGGGCATTTTAATTGCACAAAACCAGTAAAATTCTGCCGTTATAGTTAGTTCAGCTAACTATATCTTGCGCCCCCACAATACACTGAGGATGACCTCACATTTTACATCATCATGACATGGACAGGGACATCACTGATGACATCTCAAATAACATCACTGATGAACCATCCAGGTGAACATCTGATGGAACTCCTCACACCCTAATATAACCTTTGATACACCCACTCTGAAATATAGTCTACCATTTTCGAAACCATAGACACACCAATACCAGTTACTACATACCCACTGACTGATTCCTAGGTCTACACGCACATCCACACATTCAGCCATACAGTCATTCATGCATGCAATCACTTATCAATACAGCACTGCCATTTGTACTTGTACACCTATACAGACACTCACATATCCCCATTCTTCCATAGAGTTACTCACACACCTAGTCAATCATGCAAAGAATCATTCACACTCCCATCTACTCACCTATACAGTTATTCACACACCACCTCACTTCTTCATACCTATACTAAAACATACTTACTCTGTTATACAATAACTGATACAAGCACACACTCATCCATACAGCCACTATCACAATCACTCACTCACATACAGTCATTTATATACTTCAAAACTCACATACACTGCCTTTTACATATGTAGATACTCACACATGTACCACTGAGACATCCATTTACTCACCACCACAGCCATTTACACACTCACCCACCCATACAGCCCATCGCAGACGCAGTCTTGAACACATACACCCAGTAAATCACCTACTCATATATCCATGCAGGGAGTCACTCACCACCCACCCACACAGGCCCTCAGGCACCCATACAGAGACTCAGACAACCAATTATTAACCCATATAGACACTCATGGAGCTACACACCAATCTATGGAGGGAGGCGCCTACACACAAACTGAAAGACTGATACAGACATTTACACAGTTTAATCACTAACCCATGCATTCACCAAGACACATCTAATCACTTATACAGTCAGTCACATACCTACTAAATTGTCCATTCAGACACGTATACACCCACACATTCTTCAAAACACCTTGGTATGGGGGATGAAGTCCAGTTTTCTCCTGAGGGACTTTGGGGGCCATGAAGCCCTCCTGGTACTCCCTGTAAATCCTAAGCAGTGGAATTCATGAGCGCTGATCGGAGGCCCATGCATTCACCAAGACATGTCTAATGACTCACTTATACAGTCAGTCACACACATTAAATTATCCATTCAGACACTTATACACCCACTCACCACTCATTCTTCAATACACCTTGGTATATATTATCTACTGGTGGTCGCCAGTAGATAGTTATAGTTAGGACCTATTACCCATAGGAAATCCGCAACATTCTATTTGGAATAACTTTGGCCCCGATTGACGAATCTGCGCAAAATGTTCAAACTTTTGGCCAGCTCTGGTCTGCTCCTATCCTAAAAGTTTCACGATGATTCATCAAGTGGGGACCAAGAAAAAAGGGGAGTCTCAAAACGTGTTTTCCCCATGCAATTTCCCTTAGGACCTTTACCAGCAGCTACAGCCTGAACCGCTGAACGGAATGACACCAAATTTGGCAAAGAGGTAGTCCTTGGTTCAGACTTGTGCCTTTTGCTTATTTGGTGTAAATCCGTTAAGTAGTTCCTGAGAAAATGACAGTTAAAGTCATTTATATATCTATGGGCTCGGAGGGTCCGCATACCCTAAGCGCAGCCTGCACGCACCCTGCCATGCACAAACTGCTTTTTAATTGGCTGTTAACACTCCAAATTTGGTAGTGTTGGCAGCCATCTTGTGCCTCAGCAGAACCGAGGCACAATAAACCAAGGAAAAAAACATTGCAGAAATTGAAAAGTGGGCAGGGTAGACACACCCTGACCCCCTTGCTTGCTCAGGGGTCCCACAAGGACCCCCAGGGCTCCCCAAAAATTAGTTTTTTTTTAAAAATTACAGGATGCATTTAGGAGCCATGCATCCTACCGATAAAAATAAAAAAACGAGGTCCCCCGTGCTAAATATTTTAATTTGCCCCCCGAGGGGGGCCAAATCCCGGAAATATTATTAAAAAAATAGTGTGGGGGTCCCAATCCCGCCACACTACCCCAGGGACTGCCACCCCCGGGGTTCTTAGTTAATATGTGCGGGGGTTCACGGGACCCCCCGAGCCCCGGGGACCACCAGCCCTGGGGCTCAAACTAAATGTATGCGGGGGGCTGGCAGTCCCCGGGGCTTCTTTCAAATGGGTGGGGGTCTCCAAGGCCCCCATAGCTCCGGAAACTACAACCCTCTGATACTTAAAGACATTTGAAAAGGGGGGCTCTCAGGCACCCCCAGCCCCGGGGACCGCCACCCCCAGGGCTTCTGAAAAATGTGGGAGGGGGGCCATGTGCCCCCCCTCCTGGAGCCCTCAATGGCCCTGGGGACCGCCACCCCCCAGGGCCGGCTCCTGCAGTGTCCCAGGGTGCCCACCCCAGGACACTGCTGTTTGCAATGGCAGGGCAGGAGCCACGCGGCTCCCACCCTGCCATTGCAAACTGCTTTGTTTCATTAAAGCGAGAGCAGGGAAACCTGCTCTCGCTTCAATGAAGCAAAACAGATTGCTTTTCTATATTGGGAGCAGCAGGTTAGCTGCTCCCCATATAAAAAACAATGCCGGCTCCCGCATGAGGCGGGGACCCGGCGGGACTGTGGGAGTATTGTGGACCCCCCACGGTCCCCAACGGTGAGGGCCCTGGGGGATAGGGCCCCTGGGGCTATTAGTGACCCCGGAGGTGGGCCACACAGCCCCCTCCCCAAAAGGAACATTTGTATTAAAAATGTTTTTACAAAAAAAGGTCGCCCCAGAGGATGGGGCACCAGGGCCATATGTGGCCACAGGAGGGGGGCATAGCTGCCCCCCTCCTAATAAAAAAATAAATAAAAAAAGGCCCATGCCCTGGGGGATGGGGTCCCCGGGGCAGACTATGGTCTCAGGAGGGGGGCCCCCTTCCAAATGCTTTAAAAATAAGACACTTATTTAAACATTTATTCTTCCATCGACCTTTACATATACATATATAAAACATATTTATTTTACAGAAAGACACACATTCACTGGATGGTGTCATCAGTGATGTCATGAGTGATGTCACTGACCATGTCATGAGTGATGTAATCTGTGACGTCATCAGCAGTGCATTGCAGGCGCGCAAGTTATAGTGAGTCCAACTAACTATAACGTGGAATTTCAATGGTTTTATGTCAGTAAAATTTCCAGCTAACTATAACTGGTGTGAAACCCATGGTTTTTTCAGTGAATTTACTAGGTTTTTTAAATGCTAATTCCTAACTATAACTGGTGTGAAACCTATGGTTTTTTCAGTGAATTTCAAAGGTTTTTTAAATGCTAATTCCTATTTATATATAGGGCCTCAAACCTATTTTTTTCAGTGAATTTCAAATTTCAAATCTCTATAGGTATGAAATGTAATATTTTTTATAACAAATTTTATATTTTATAATTATGTAATATATATATATATATATTTTTTTTTTTGCCCCGATGCGCTCCCGGGGCGCGTACCGATGCTCTCACCGGTAAGCAAAGTGCTATGGCTCGCCCCGGGGCGCGTACCGTTGAGCGTCCCGTTAGCGCTATTGCCGCGAACGAAAACAACATTGTGACGTATCTCGTAGCCGCGTGATGCGTCATATGACGCACAGGGTAAGCGCACCCGGAAGCACGTATGTGCATACGATCGCAAAACGTTCTGACGCGCTTATGCTACGCGCCCCGGGGCGCACCCTGGGGCGCGCCCCGGGTCGCGTAAAGTAAGCGCGTCGGGTCATGTGACCCGAAAATAACACTTTTCATTGGTTCACAACACTTTTGGTTTCAAAATGATGAAAGCCCTGCTCATGTGACTTGAAAATAACACTTTTCATTGGCTCACAACACTTTTGGTTTCCAAATGATGAAAGCCCTGGTCATGTGACTTGAAAATAACACTTCTCATTGGTCCAGAACAGTTTTCTTTTCCAAATGATGAAAGTCCCCTCCTTTTTTCTTTATTCTGACTTTGTCCTTTGACTGAGGAAGACCTGTTTGGAGATCTGTCTCTAATATATTCTACTTAAAAATGGCTACAGTAGCAGCAGCAGCTGGAGCATCTGCCCCACCACCACCACCATCAAAAAGACCACCAGAAGATCACATTGGTGGTCAAGAAGAAGAGGAGGAGGAGGAGGAAGAGGAGGAAGGCTCAAGGCAGTTCCTGCAAGTTCATCAGCCCTACAAACCAAATGAGCACTTCGTATGGCAGTTCTACAAAATCCCAAGGGGTTTCAAAAAAGTCAATGCTGCGAAGGTGACTTGTTTGATTTGTGATGCTGAGCTGTCCAGGGGGAACCCTAACAAAAAAATATTCCTTCGGGAATCATACCATGATTCGGCACATGGTCCGTTGGCACCCAATCAACTATTCTGCTGCAGAGGTAAGGGACCTCTGCAGTAAGCTACCCCCATCATCATCTAGACCCTCAACATCAAAAGAACCAACTCCATCAGGTTCAGAGGCAACAGAGACAATGCCTATCATACAACCCAAATTTAACGATTTTAAAATCATGTGCAAATATTGTGGTAAGTTAATTTGCTATGGTGAGCAAATGTTAAACTTATCATCTGTGCTGGGGATAACCATAAGTGCCCGAAAAAACCCTAATTTTTTGCAGAATATTTTTTGCTCCAGTTGAGCCATTTACAATTCCCTGTTTTTTGTTTCTCCCCAAGAAAATACAAAAAAAATATAAAACTGTTCAGAAAAGCCATAAAAAGTAAAAAATGTTCAAAAAAACAATAAAAAAAATATAAAACAACAAAAAGAAAAAAAAAACAGTTCTTTTCAGAACTACCTCCCATTTATATAAAATGACTTACATTTTTAAACTCTGCCATTCTCTTTTCTCCCCGGTGCGCTCCCCGGTACGCTCCCCGGTGCGCGTACCGGGCGCTTCCCCCGCGCAAATTGAAAAAATATATATTTTTTTTTTGCCCCGCGGGGCCCTTTTAAAGCCCCCACATCAAACCTAGGGGGTCAGGGAGGGTCTACTCTGCCCCCTTAGGATAATTTCCCCCTTTGTTTTGGCCACCTCTCGTGTCTCGATCCTACCTAGACACAAGACGGTGGCCGCTCCGGACTGTTTAGAATGTTTACAGACACCCGAGAGCCAATCAGCTTTCCGTGCGCAAGTCGCGTGGCGCGCCTGGTGCGCTCCCCGGTGCGCGTCCCGGGGCGCGCTTACAGATATATATATATTTGTTGGAACCTAAATTACTCAAAATCCACTGGAGCACATATCTTGAGACATAGCAAAGGCACATCGGGCTACCAGTCCCTACAATTTTGCCAAGTTTGGTGGAAATCCATTCAGCCGTTTGGTTAAAAGTGAGGTCGACTGCCCTATGGAAATTAACATTGGGAAAACACGTTTTGGGACCCCCCTTTTATCTCAGCCCCCATTTAACAAATCCCCCCCAAACTTTCAGGGAAGGACCGGGGCGCCGCGAGGCCCTTTTGAGGAGATTTTCAGGCCGATTCGCCAACCGGCGCCAAAGTTATTCCAAATAGAATTTTGAGATTTAACATTGAAAAAAATCCTAACTATGACTACCTACTGGCGACCGCCAGTAGGTAATATATATATATATATATATATATATATATATATATATATATATATATATATATATATATATATATAAAAAAACATAGGTTTCTCAATCGTTATAGTTAGGAATTAGCATTTAAAAAACCTTTGAAATTCACAAAAAAAACATAGGTTTCACATCAGTTGTAGTTAGCTAAAAAAATGTACTCATACAAAACCATTGAAATTCCCATGTTATAGTTAGTTGGACTCACTATAACTCGCGCGCCCGCAATCCACTGCTGATGATGTCACATATTACATCATTCATGACAAGGTCAGTGACATCACTGATGACATCACTGATGACATCTCAAATGACATCACTGATGGCTTCTCAATTGACACCTTTAATTTCAATACATATATATACATGTCAATTGACATCACTGATCTCATCACTGATGACATCATTCATGTGATAATACGATGCACCTCCTCACACTCTAATATAACCTTTGATACACCCAGTGTTAAATACAGACTACCATTCTTGAAATCATTGACACACCATTACCAGTTACAACATATGCATTCACTGATTCCTAGGTCTAGACACACATCCACTCATTCACCCATACAATCACTCATACATACAGTCACTCATCAATACAACACTATCATATGCACTCATACACCTATACTGAGACTCACACACTGCCACTCATCCATGGAGTTACTCTCACACCTAGTCAGTCATGCAAACAATCAATCACACTCCCATTTCCTCATCTATTCAGTTATACAAACAACACCTTACTTATTCAAACATATACTAACACATACTCTCTTATACAATCACTGATACAAGTAAACATTGATCCATACAGCCACTCGCACAATCACTGGCTCTTATGTATAGTCATTTATATATGCCAACTCTCACATGCACTGTGTTTTACATATGTACTTTACTGGACATGAAGCACTGAGATATCCATTCACTCACCAACACGCCCATGCACGCAGTCAACTGCCCATACAGCTGTTTCTACATGCACTCTTAAACCCATACACCTAGTGAATCAACTGCTCACACATCTATGCACAGAGTAACACACCTCCCAGCCACCCACACATACACTCAGTCTCCCATACAAATACTTGGTTAACCAATAAATAACCTATATTGCCACTTATATAGCTACTGATCAACACATGCAGCAGCTTACACAATAACAGACATACTTATGCACACATTCAGACAGTCACTAACCCATGCATTCAGTAAGGCACATTTAATCACTCACTCATACAATCCATCACGTACCTACTAAATCCTTCATCCAGATACTTATACATCCACTCATTCTTCAATATGTAAAACAAATTTAAACTTTACAGAAACACACAGTCACTGGATGATGTCATCAGTGATAAGATCAGTGATGTCATTTGAGATGTCATCATTGATGTCATCAGTAATGTCACTGACCATGTCATGAATGATGTAATATGTGACATCATCAGCAGTGGATTGCGGGCGCGCGAGTTATAGTGAGTCCAACTAACTATAACGTGGGAATTTTAATGGTTATGTATGAGTAAAATTTTTAGCTAACTATAACTGGTGTGAAACCTATGGGTTTTTTTGTGAATTTCAAAGGTTATTTAAATGCTAATTCCTAACTATAACGATTGTGAAACCTATGGTTTTTTCAGTGAATTTCAAAGGTTTTTTAAATGCTAATTCCTAACTATAACAATTGTGAAACCTATGGTTTTTTCAGTGAATTTCAAAGGTTTTTTAAAAGCTAATTCCTTTGTATATTGAGTTTGTAACCTACGATTTTTAAATAGATTTTTTTATTACCTGTTTTTTATAACTATTATTTTTTTTTTCACAAAAATAATTTTTTCAATGTATTTTTCATATAGGTTTTTTTATCATATTGTCTTGGGGTGCGCTCAGGGTGCGCGCACCGGTAAGCTCACCCGAGAGCGCAGCGAGAGCGCTATTGCCACGTGCGGAAAAAAAAGTATGTATTTAACTAAATAATAATGCAAGACATTCAGTAGCATACTTATAAAAGTAGTATTTTTGATTGTAAATACCCGTATTATAACTTTAAACGTATTTCCGTAATGCTAGCAAAACGTCATTTAGAGGCGCCGCGTAAGCGCCCCCGGAAGTGCCTACGTACGTGCCGCGTAAGCGCCCCCGGAAGCGCCTACGTTCGTGCCGCGTAAGTGCCCCCGGGAGCGCTTCGGTGCGCGCAGCGTAAGCGCGCTAAGTCATGTGACCTTAAAATAACTCTTTTCATTGGTTGTTAACAGTTTTTTTTTTGCAACTAATGAACATCCCACCCATTTCCTTCACTTCTTCTTTCACTTTGGAGACAGCAACACCTGTTCTTTTCTGTTCTTCCTTTTTATGAAAAGAAAGGCTGCTAGACCACCCAGCAGCAGTGAGGACTCAGATGACTTCATTGAGGAGGAGCCTCCTTAGCCCAAGGTGAAGGAGCACTTTATTTGGAAGTTTTTCACCATACCACCAGGTGAAAAAAAGGTGAATGCTCCAAAAGTGGAGTGCAAAATTTGCCAAACTGTGCTTTCACGGGGTGATCCTACAAGGAAGTTCAGTTTTGGAAACTCGACAATGATTCGGCATGTTCAGAGGAGGCACCCCCAGAACTATGCCCGGAGAGTGTCAGGGCCCTGGCACGAAATCCCCCAAGGGATGGTCCTTCAACATCTACTGGAGGACCAACTACATCAAACGTGAGAGGGAGACCTGAGCAGCTGATTCCTAACATTCAGCCTGTTTTTCATGGCATCACTATAAAATGTAAGGACTGTGATGAAATGCTTTGTTACGGAGAACAAAGTATCATGAACATTGTACGTACAAGGGAAAACCACCGCTGCCGTCCCCAGCCCTAATTTTTACTTTTTTTTGCTCCTGTTGAGCAGTTTGAAATTCTCTGTTTTTGTTTTTGTTTACAAAGAAAAACTAAAAAGAAGAAAAAAAACTTCTTTTCAGAATTACCTCCAATTCTCCAAAAAGAGCTGTATTCTTAACAAATACAAAAGGAGTGAGTGAAGTGGAGTGCAGTGAGAGAGGAAAGGAAAATGAGTAAGGGAGCAAAAAAAGGGACGAGAGGGGATGGGAAGTGAAGTAGGGGGATTGAAAGAAGGTGAGTGTGGGAGTATGGCTGAGTTATAGGGTGTGAGCGTGACAGAAGAGGAGTGAGAGACTAAGGGGACGGAAAGAATGAGGCTAACAGAGAGAGAATGAAGGAAGGGGAGTGTAGAACTAAGAGGGCAGAGGGAGTAAGACAAGGAGTTAGTGAAGTGGAGTAAGGAGAGTAAGGGAAGGGAATAGACTGAAGGAGCGAAGGAAAGGAAGAGAGAGGAAGGAAAGTAAAGGAGAAGGTCTGAAAGAAGGTGAGTGTGGGAGTATGGCTGAGTTATAGGGAGTGAGCGTGACAGAAGAGGAGTGAGAGACTAAGGGGATGAAGAGAATGAGACTAACAGAGAGAGAATGAGGGAAGGGAAGTGTAGAACTAAGAGGAGAGAGGGAGTAAGAGAAGAAGTTAGTAAAGTGGAGTAAGGACAATAAGAGAAGGGAAAAGAGTGAAGGAGTGAAAGAAGGGAAGAGAGAGGAAGGAAAGTAAAGGAGAAGGTCTGAAAGAAGGTGAGAGTGGGAGTATGGCTGAGTTATAGGGAGTGAGTTTGACAGAAGAGGAGTGAGAAACTAAGGGGATGGAGAGAATGAGGCTAACAGAGAGAGAGAATGAAGGAAGGGGAGTGTAGAACTAAGAGGACACAGGGACTATGAGAAGGAGTTAGTGAAGTGGAGTAAGGAGAGTAAGGGAAGGGAATAGATTGAAGGAGCGAAGGAATGGAAGAGAGAGGAAGGAAAGTAAAGGAGAAGGTCTGAAAGAAGGTGAGTGTTGGAGTATGGCTGAGTTATACGGAGTGAGCGTGACAGAAGAGGAGTGAGAGACTAAGGGGACGGAAAGAATGAGGCTAACAGAGAGAGAATGAGGGAAGGGGAGTGTAGAACTAAGAGCGACACAGGGAGTAAGAGAAGGATTTAGTAAAGTGGAGTAAGGAGAATAAAGTAAGGGAAAAGAGTGAAAGAGCAAAAGAAGGGAAGGGAGGGGAAGGAAAGTAAAGGAGAAGGTCTGAAAGAAGGTGAGTGTGGGAGTATGGCTGAATTACAGGGTGTGAGCGTCACAGAAGAGGAGTGAGAGTCTAAGGGGATGGAGAAAAGTAGACTAACAGAGAGAGAATGAGGGAAAGGGAGTGTAGAACTAAGAGGACAGAGGGAGTAAGAGAAAGAGTTAGTATAGTGGAGTAAGGACAATAAGAGAAGGGAAAAGAGTGAAGGAGTGAAAGAAGGGAAGGGAAGAGAGAGTAAGTAAAGTAAAGGAGAAGGTCTGAAAGAAGGTGAGTGTAAGAGAAGAGTGATGAAAATGGGAGTAAACATGGGAATTCAGAATAAGTGAGGCAAGCGCAATAAGGGTACAGGGGTGTGGCAGCATGAGAGAAGAGTAGTGAGGTTAAAGAGAAGAGTATAGAGAAAGTTAATTTTGAACATCAGACTTACCTTATAAGTAATGTGAACTTAATTACATATTTTCAGTAAATGTAATATCTGTGAAAGAGAAAAAAAGTTAGAATATTTATAATATATATTTTACAATACAAGAGACAAAGTAGGAGATTAAAAGGGTAGTAAAAGATAAAGTAGGAGTGAAGGACTCAGAAAGGAAAACAAAGGAATGGTGAAGGTCAGAGAGAGTGAAAAAGAAATAGAGGGATAGCAAATACTAAAAGGATAATGACATGGATACATTCAGTGACAGAGAAGAAGACCAGGAGACAGAATTGAAGTGAAAGTGAGTAAGATAGTAAAGGAATGTGCATTAGGAAAACTAAAGAAAGAAAGGGGAGTAAATAAAGGGGAGTGAGTGACAGAGAAGCAGGAGTGAATAACTGTGGATTAATGACAATATGGCATGGAAGGTGAGTGAGGGTGAATGTAGGGTTGTAAGACAGTGAGGAGACAAGGGGAGTGAAGGTAACAGAGAGGGAGTGAGGGAAGACACGTGAGAATATGAGAGAACAGAGGGAGTAAGAGAAAGAGTGAGTAAAGGGCAGTAAGGTGATTAAGGAAAGGAGAATGACTGAGACAGCAAAAGAAGGGAAGAAAGGGAAGAAAAGTGAAGCAACGGGTCTGGGAAAAAGTGTGTGCGGGAGGAGAGAAAAAAGAAGGGGAGGTAAGGAAGATGAATGAGAATAACTGAAGGAACTGGAGTAAGGGAACAAGGGTGAGGGAGGGTGAGTGAAGGGCAGTGAGATTGAGGAAAAAGGAAAGCTAGACAGAGGATAAAAGCAAGTGAGCATGAGACAAAGGAAGTGATGGAGTGAGAACATGGAAGTAGTGAAGGAATGAGTGGCAGAAAGGAACTGAGTGAGAGAGCAAAGAAAGGTAAGTAAGGGAGAGTGGATGGGTATTAGGGAGTAAGCATGATGGAAGAGGAGTGAGAACGTGAGAGGCTAAGAGAGACAAAGTGAGGAAAGGAGAGTGAGGATGTGAGAAGACAGAGGAAGTGAGAAAAGGAGTGAGTGAAGTGGAGTAAGATGTGTGAGAAAAGGGGAATTATTAAGGGAACAAAGAAAAGAAAGAAGGGTAAGGTAAGTGAATTAGAGTGACTGATAGCTGGAAAGTGGTGGATGGGAGAGAGGGAAAGGGTTGTGAAGGAGTGGAGAATGAGGATAAGTGAGTAAAGTGGAATAAGAGAAGGGAGGTGAAGGAGAGATAGAGAAGGCCAGTGAGGGTGAGTTAAAAGAAGTGATAGAGGGTGGAAATAGGTCAGTGAGCATAGGAGAAGGGGAAAATAATAAATATTAGATAATACAAAATACAAAATAATTTGTACAACATGTTATATGGTTTATTTTTACTGTTCTCAGAATATATTGAATTTCACTTTAAACAGTGACTTCAATACTACTCATCATATAACAACGGGCAAAAAAAAAACACAATCAAAATGATTGTGTTTAAAAAACCCATAGTACCTTTGAATAAATAATATAAAATTTTGAAAGAACATATCTTAACTCACTTTTGATCCATGTACTTTTCCACAAGGCCAAATAGTATATGGAAAGTCCTTTTCTTTGGAAATTAGTCAAGAGTATTCTTAAACTTTCATTTACCCGAGTTTCTGAAAGAAAAGCTCCAACATCTTTTACATTATGAAACAATAGTTTTATTTCCACCTCTGGCTTATACATATACTACCTCTATCAGAACTACATGTTTTTGATTATCTCCATTACTGTCACTTGGAAAGTAATTTTGAACAGCAAACTACATTTTAATAACTGCTGCAATCTTCGTAGGCCAATTACCTTCCCTAAAATTTCGGTTGTAAGAACACTAGGTAAGAATTTTGTAAGTCAGAAGGCAAACGTTGATTGAAAGTCAATTGAGTATCATTACAGTGATTCCATCCTTTATGACACTTTAAATAAGCTGTGTAATGTCCAGATGGTGTTGAAGGACCATCATGGTAAATAATTGCTGCAGTTGTAAAGGTTCTTCCTGAAATTGATAATTGAGAAGCCACAAAATTGTTTATTAAAGTTGTCAATTTAGTTCCATCAGGTCTACATCGTTGGAACACTAAAATTACATACTGTCCATATCTTTGTATAAATAATGTAGATAGCATTGCAGATTTACATTGAGTACAGATCATGCTGTGATTTGCTTGTCTAACTGGATTATTAAATGACACTGATTTGCAGTCTGGTAAAGTCAAATATATAAATCTTTCAGTGTCTATTGTAGTACTACTTGAAAAGGAGCAATTGTCGCAGTCATGCTGCCCTTTATAAGAAAGGTCAAAAAGATGTTCTACATCTACACCTTCATCTTGTAAAACAACAAGCATATACATTAGAAATTTGTGACAATCTTGCTGAATATTCTGTGAAAATTGATTTTGACCAGAACATATGTCTAAAACATTTCGAATTTCAGAAACACTTTGTATTTTTGTTCTATCATTGCTACATTTGTCAAACACAAAATTTAATAAACAACAAAATGTTTGATCATGATTTTAAGCAATCTGTTCTTGTACAGTTTGGAGAAAAAAAACAACGTTAACCACTTCATTAGCATAGCAGTTGACACCAGAACTGTTTTCAAACTGAAATCCAACAACATCTTTACCTGCATCCTTTTCCTTGCTGCTTACAATTACTGGTTCATCTACTTTTTTTCTTTTTGCTACAACTTCACTACAATTTTTGTCATTCTTCTTTTTCGGACTACCACACGCTTTTCAAATAGAGGATATTGAGGTAAATTTGGAGCATACTCTCTTCTTAGCCTATTATATTTTTTTACACAATTTAGATCTGCATTTATCTTTGTCTCATCAAAATCAATCAAGTACAATCCAGATTAAGTTCTGACTCGAGATAAAGCAACATATTCCATACCCTCCTTGAACACAGAACTTCCAATATTCACCAAAGCAGTATCCACACTTAAAGCTTGAGATTTATGAATAGTCACTGCATATGCCAAAGAAACAGGAAACTGTTTTCGGCAGACATATAAATATTTCACAAGCAAAAATCGTGCAGAACAACGACTGATTTGTTGTACTTCTTCAATACCATCAATCAAATTTAATATTTATAAATTCAATTCCATCTCTATTTCGGTAATTCACAAAATCAACAACATGACCCATTGCTCCATTTACTAAACCTCTTTCCACATGTAAATTCCGTCGTAAAATTATACGACAATTTAAACATGCATACAGAGACTTTTCCAAACCAGCAGTTTTAGATATTGTCTTCTCTAAAGAATCCAATTTTGATTTAAACTTTTCAGACAAAACAATAGTTGCTCCTTCATGTTATATTTTATAAATAGCTTCCAGTTTCACAATCTCTTGATTTTCCAACTTTAGCATTTTGTTGTTGAAGATTGAACATTCTTTTAGAGTTGGCATCACGCATATAACAGATTTGTTTTCAGGAATTTTCATAAAAAAATTCTCTGGGAGAATGTTTTCTTTTGGAAACAAATTAGAAATTAATCGTCCATGTAAAGCTTCTTTGCCATGCTCAGTTAGTTTTCCGATTCTAACATCTTGTAGAATATTTTTATAATCTTCATCCTTTGCCTGTCGCATATTTTGAAGCAGTTCTGCATATTTGAAATTTAACCATATGTTAACATTTCCAATGCTTCCTAGGCACTTCCTGGTATCTTCATGTTTATGTATTTTAAACACTGGCTGTCCTTTCACTGGAGTTAGTTGCAGTAGATCTCCAAAAAGACACATCATACTCTGTTTTAAGAATTTCTTGCATTCTTAAATGCACAAAAGCAAGCAAAACATTTGATACCATGCTTACTTCATCAATGATAAGAAGTTTCATTTTCTTTAGGACTCTTGAAACTTCCAAACAAGCTTCTCCAGATAGCTTGTGGTATTGTAATTTATTATCATGCTCTACTGGTAGCATCAATAAGCAATGTAAAGTAATCCCTTTAATGTTGTGTGCTGCCAACCCAGTTGGAGCGGTAACAACACAAGACAGCGATGACTCCGTTCTTTTCTGCAGATACGTTGCAATTGCTTTAATCAGAAAACTTTTTCCAGTTCCTGCTTCTCCACTCACGTACAGTCGAACAGGTATAAATGATGTACAATAGCACTCTTTTTTCCTGAGATAAACCATGCTCAACGTGTTCTGTAACTTCGTCATATATTTGCCTCTGCTCAACATTTAGATCTTTTTCCAAATCTTCTAAGTTAACTACATCCTCCTGAACTAGTTCCATGGCTCTTTCCACTTCATTCATAGCAGTCGCAGCTTCATTTTGTATAAGTGGTCCTCCTAGTGGATCCTGACTCAATGAAGCAGAACTCTGACTGTCTTGAGAACTGTCTCAAGCAATCTCTGCTGCAATTGTAGCTTCTTGCTGTATTTCCTCATTCAACATTTACAGATGATTTTAAAAAACAGGACATTCTATGGTATCCTTGGTTGCATTAAACGAATCTTCATAAGTAAGAAAATCTCCAAGTAGTTCCTCTTCTCTACGCCAAGGCTTAAAGAGTTGCAAAAGACCGAAGTAATAAAATTCCCTTTTTTCTGGAGTTTCACAACTCAATTTTCGATGATTAATCAAATGGCCTTTTCTTTGTTTCACTAGACAGCCTTCACATCCAATTACAGCATATACACCTTTATTGATGTATTCTGTGAAGTTCCTCTTAAAAGTATAAATGTGCAGAACTTTATAGAGACAAACGTTCTCAAGATGACTACTTCTATCTGGATAGTATGTATCCAACATGTTTGTCTTCAAAATATCTGTACTGTCTGGTTCTTTCTCCACCAAATACTCAATTTCTTGTACAGATTTCAAAACTCGGTTTTGTGTTGCAGCAAGACCTAGACTCACCAAAATGATGGTTTTAGATTTGGCATATAGACTTGCTGATGATAACCGATCAGAACATTCATATGCTCCAATTTCTCGATGCGACAACATCTTCAGACTGTAACTGTATAATTTCTTGCTTAGACTCTATCATGGGAAATTTCCTCCCACATTTCCTTCAGTTCCGTCTTTTCTGATTTTGTGATTTAAGACGTCACATATCGAGCCACAGCAATAGAGTTATCAGCAACATATTGAATATCCATGTTAGCATTCCACATGGACAAAATGACTGGGTGGTAGTCATTTATGTATTTGGAATCCTCATTTCTTCTTAGGTTGTATGTATTTTTGGGTGATTTTCTGTGATTCACTCTTCCTTTTGATGTTACTGGACGTGGACATGCAAAACGACATTTCGTGTAGAACTTGTCCTTGGATTTGTATTTTCGACGACAGTATTTCCCACAACGATGGGTTTGAAAGCGTAAAACTTGATGTCTTAAATTGTTTTCTTCTGTACTTTTCAGAACAGCACATGTAGAATACTGCTCAATGAAACTCATCACTTTCTCATCTGAATCTGTTCCAAACTTTGGTGCATCTTTAATTCATAGCAGCAGATGTTTGTGAGGAGCACCTCTTGCTTGATACTCCTTTCTCCAAAAGAAATCCAACACCTCTCCAAGCGGAGGATTTTTTTTTGTTTGTAATAAAAGACATCATAGCTCCAAACCTATGATTGAAATACCTGCATACATTACCTGGATTCAAAGAGCACAGTTCTCGAGGTGTCTTGTATTCAATATTTTCAAAGTTTGCATTTGCCTCTCGTAGAAATTGAAGTAAGTCTTCCCAAGCATACTCAGCACAGCTAAGAGTGATGAACCATATAGGAGTTCCTAAGTTTCTTAGCATACATTTCAATTCCCCATGACAACGGTACCAATACTCGTTGACATGCCATGAGATTAATTAGCTGAGATTCCAAAAGACTGTCTTGCAGTTTCACTTTATCCATAAAGTCCCTTGCCGAAACATTTTGTTGATGTGCTCCACTTTTCAGTATATGGTTTACTGCATAAGAAAGTCCAGACAAGTCACTCTCAAACAGTAGATGGAACAAATATGGAATACATTGATGAAACCTTGGATCTTCTGCATATAATCTTGAATTCCGGTATTCAGATGAAGGAATTTGAACAGGTCGGTCGTCATATCGTCCACCTTCACCTGTTGGGAATAACTGTGGAAAACAACGAGCTTCCAAACTTTCTTCCCATACACTAATGGGACTTCCTTTGGCTTCTTTCATTTGAAACAAGTCAATAGCATTCCCCATTACTTCTTTGGAATGAAATGGATGAACACTATAATGTTCATAAATGTCTTCACTTCTAGAGACATCAACTTTTTGAATTTTACCAGCTGAGAAATCAGTGTTGTCTTCTACATTTGTTTCCTCTTCTTCCACATACACATTTTTATAGTACTGATTATTTTTTAACAGATACAACTTTGCCTTCTTGACTTTCCTAACGTCCACTAATTCTTGCCAGATTTTCTTACTCTTTGTCGGAACACCATTAACTAGAATAACCAGAGGTTCCTCTTCTACTTTTTCGACACCAATAGTATCAATATTTTTCTTAAAATCTAGAGGCAAATAAACAACTCTTCCCTTTAATCCTCCCTGTAAATCTGAAGCAGGCAATTCCCCAGTCTTAGGCTCAATGCGAACAATAGCCTGTAAAGGATGCACACATTGAATTAGAATAGACTCATACGTATTTAAATCCATTAATTCAGAAGGAATGTCTACCAACTCCAGATTATTATGAACAGCTCTAGCAGGCATTCTGTTTTCATTTAATTTATTATACCAATATTTACAAATACGTTGATCAGAACCCAAATCAAAACAATTTTCTACCAACAAATAAGTTGCAAAATCCTTCCACTCATTATTTATCTTTTTGCCTTTTATATATAATCAACTAATCTAATTTGATGCTTATAATGAGTTTGTCGACAACACACACAATTAAAATTAGGCCTTTCACTTGAATTGACCCTAAACTTTGTAATTTCATGTTCAAATTTTTCTGTACTTGAAATCTCTACATTCTCTTCTACATTACTTTCTATCACTGTATCAATTTCTGAACTGTCCTCTTTTTCAC
Organism: Lissotriton vulgaris; assembly: GCF_964263255.1. Classification (NCBI taxonomy): domain Eukaryota; kingdom Metazoa; phylum Chordata; class Amphibia; order Caudata; family Salamandridae; genus Lissotriton; species Lissotriton vulgaris. The sequence continues at coordinate 1,569,759,349 of NC_141687.1, forward strand.
CAAAGTAATAAAACTCAATTTCTTCACAAAAGTTTTCACATCTAATTAAGTTCCATGCAAAAGAGCACTGTTTAACTGTTTTAGTTTAAGTGCTGGACTTTTTGCATAATACAACCTTCTCACTTATTTCCTCACTTTATTATGCTGCTAACATCCTAACATAGTGAAAAACACTCTGACATACTTTTCTTGAAAGACAAGCCTGTGAATGCCCTTTCAAAACTGTTTTTCTCTCACTCTAGAAGGATCTAGCTCTTGTAAAATTTTATTTTTTTGTTTTACACTTTTCTTAGTATATGTCCGAAAGAAACTGTGAAACAAATCAATTGAATCCTGTCGCACACTACAAATACTACCTCAATTCCAAATATACACTGGAGCCTTAGGACATCTCCCTATAACTTCATTAGCTAACACCTCTTCTGTATTCCTAGGCACAATCATTTCTTTTTCAACCGGACAACCGTCCTTCACCTCATATGCTCGACCACTGGTATCAACTGCATGCACCAAATCATTATCCTGAAAGTAACTTTCTTCATTAAAAAATGGCTCACAACTTGAGCTATGCTTCCATTCTCCAGAAAAAACATCACAAAAATGAGTCCGATTAATTACTCTCCTCCACCCACATTTTGATTTGAACACATTGATTACTTTATCTAGTGTACGAATTCTATTTATTACTAAACTAAACAATTTATTTTTCACTTTAAATGCTTAATCCACAATCTTAACTATGTTTTTTTTCTTGTAAAAAGCGGTCTTTTTTATACCTCTTTACATTTAATAAATTGCTTATAATTCTGTTGTAAAACATTCGTCTACGAATTTCAATGAATTGAGTTGTTCTTCTATTGGTATAGAGAACATCATCTCCTTGTAGAGATCTAACATTTTTGGAGGGACACACTTTCTTCTTTGAAATGAAACGTGTCTTACTTTTCGTTGAAGTCACCACATGTTTTATTTTTTGACATTTCAATAAGTTCCTGAGAAAATTTTTAGTTTGCTTACCAGGAGCATTATTTTTTTTCACTGAAGATTTTGTTTTGGATGAGTCTTGTATTTTTTTCCTTAGACCTTAAATCCTTTTTATATTGCTTTTCATGTCTTTGTTTGGATGGCATATTGTTTTTCCTTTGTATAGATGATTATAATCTGTGGTAAAGAAAAAATACCATGTTATAGACCATTACAAACATATTACATAGCAATTATAATAAGTAAACAATATAAACACTAGTATACAACAAAAGGCTGATTTACATTACATGTGCGTTGCTTTGTGTCAAAAATGATCATGTGCCTAAGATCACACTGTGAGTTAAGTTTGATTCACCCATCAGTGTGATCTTAGGCAGAGACACACATACTATTGGCAGAGACAGACATGGTAGATTATGTGTAACATTCTGATCATGTGCCTAAGATCACACTGTGAGTGAACCTTGATTCACCCATCAGTGTGATCTAAGGCAGAGACACACATACTGTTTGCAGAGACAGACATGGTAGATTATATGTAACATTCTGATCATGTGCCTAAGATCACACTGTGAGTGTAGCTTGATTCATCCATCAGTGTGATCTTAGCCAGAGACACACATACTATTGGCAGAGACAGACATGATAGATTATATGTAACATTCTGATCATGTGCCTAAGATCACACTGTGAATGAAGCTTGATTCACACATCAGTGTGATCTTAGGCAGAGACACACATACTATTGGCAGAGACAGACATTATAGATTATATGTAACCTTCTGATCATGTGCCTAAGATCACACTGTGAGTGAAGCTTGATTCACCCATCAGTGTGATCTTAGGCAGAGACACACATACTATTGGCAAAGACAGACATGGTAGATTATGTGTAACATTCTGATCATGTGTCTGAGATCACACTGTGAGTGAAGCTTGATTCACCCATCAGTGTGATCTTAGGCAGAGACACACATACTGTTTGCAGAGACAGACATGGTAGATTATATGTAACATTCTGATCATGTGCCTAAGATCACACAGTGAGTGAAGCTTGATTCACCCATCAGTGTGATCTTAGGCATAGACACACATACTGTTTGCAGAGACAGACATGGTAGATTATGTGTAACATTCTGATCATGTGCCTAAGAATAAGATCACACTGTCAGTGAAGCTTGATTCACCCATCAGTGTGATCTTAGGCATAGACACACATACTGTTTGCAGAGACAGACATGGTAGATTATGTGTAACATTCTGATCATGTGCCTAAGAGCACACTGTGAGTGAAGCTTGATTCACCCATCAGTGTGATCTTAGGCATAGACACACATACTGTTTGCAGAGACAGACAGGGTGGAGTATATGTAACATTCTGATCATGTGCCTAAGATCACACTGTGAGTAAAGCTTGATTCACCCATCAGTGTGATCTTAGGCAGAGACACACATACTGTTTGCAGAGATAGACATGGTAGATTATATGTAACATTCTGATCATGTGCCTACGATCACACTGTAAGTGAAGCTTGATTCACCCATCAGTGTGATCTTAGGCACAGACACACATACTGTTCGCAGAGACAGATATGGTAGATTATATGTAACATTCTGACCATGTGCCTAAGATCACACTGTGAGTGAAGCTTGATTCACCCATCAGTGTGATCTTAGGCATAGACACACATACTGTTTGCAGAGACAGACATGGTTTATTATGTGTAACATTCTGATCATGTGCCTAAGATCACACTGTGAGTGAATCTTGATTCACCCATCAGTGTGATCTTAGGCAGAAACACACATACTATTGGCAGAGACAGGCATGGTAGATTAGGTGTAACATTCTAATCATGTGCCTAAGATCACACTTTGAGTGAAGCTTGATTCACCCATCAGTGTGATCTTAGGCAGACACACATACTGTTTGCAGAGACAGACATGGTAAATTATGTGTAACATTCTGATCATGTGCCTAGGATCACACTGTGAGTGATGCTTGATTCACCCATCAGTGTGATCTTAGGCAGAGACACACATACTGTTTGCAGAGACAGACATGGTAGATTATATGTAGCATTCTGATCATGTACCTAAGATCACACTGTGAGTGAAGCTTGATTCACCCATCAGTGTGATCTTAGCCAGGATGGTGCATGTAATCTACCATGTCTTTAAAAAACATGTACTTGCATATTTTTAAAGACATCAACTAAGCATACCTTTTTACCAGAAAACATTTTCTATAGTAAATTGTTTTTCACACAAAGCACAGCCCTTTTAAATGACCATTACAAAGCAAAGCAGAAACCTAACTAATTTCCAAAATAGATTTCCAATATGCACTATACAATTTTTAAACAGCATTACAAAAAAAATAACACAATGCAAGAATAAATAAGAACAATATACTTCTTAATCTTCCCTATACTGCATACAGCAGTATATCTTCATTAAATGAATCATATATCAGATAACAAACAGGCACAGAGTAAAGTGAGACACAAGCAAAGAATACTCTTTAAGCTATTTGAGGCAAACTGTTACAAGGCACAGGTGACATTATTGAAAAATTTAAAAATGTTTTCTCTTACTTCAAACAGAAAGTCAGTATGATGCTTCACCAAAATTTAAAAAGCAGACTTTTTTCCAGAAATGTCTTTCCATTCTAAATCGTTATTGACACTAAGCACAGCTTATTTAAATGACCACTACAGAAACAAAGCAGAATCTGACTCATTTTCAAAATACATTTCCAATATGCACCATTCTATTTTTAAACAACATTACAAAAATACATGACACAAAATGCAAGAATAAAGAAACACAATATGCTTCTTAATCTTCTCCATAGTGCATACAGCAGTCTATCTTTATAAAAAGAATCATTACTCACCTTTAAAAAGGCTTTGAAAGAAGTAGAACAGTGTCAGTCACACACAACAGAATTTCTTAAGCAGAATCTCTGAATAATGCTTCTGTCACTGGAGCCTCAGAATAATGGCAGACCCATATTCTTGTACATAACCAATCAAAATTCTTCCCACACAAATTCAAAACCAAACTGCACATTTTAATTGGTTGTTCATTTGAACACTTTGAAACTCACATAATATTCGCCCATCCCCCCAGTGCTCATTCACCCAGTTACCATGGTAACTCCCTCCTAACCCAGCACACAGTTCAAAAGTTCATGCAAAATAATCCAGCAAGGGTGTTTGACTTCTCTATGTACTAGCTAATCATGTACAAGGTTTTTTTAAATGACTTTTTCTCAACCATTAAAATGACTTCTTTAAAAAAAAAATGCAACCTAATTTTCAGTGGTGAATTTTAAGAAAGCACCAATCATTTCTTGTTTTTCAAGTGCACTGAATTTCAACCACTTTTTTTCATAACTCCTACTTTCAATCTGCCATTTCATTTCCACAACTCATCTGAATACAAGCTCATCTACCTTCAAAATGCCAAAAGTCTGGTTTGTGGGTCATAGCTATGTCTTCTGGAGTGAAAAATTTGCAAGTAACAGAGGTATTTACAACCTTGATTTACCAAATGTGGACATTGTGTGGATTGGACAGAGAGAATTAGGAAGTCACCAATTGATACCATTGGTAAAATCCTTTATGCATCTACCACAACCTGACCTCATAATTGTGCACTGTGGTGGAAATGACCTGGGCACTTTGACTGGGGTAGGTCTGGAAATGCTTTTAAAGGACATCTTTGGCAATTGATATCACTTTTTCCAAAAACTGCCTTGGTATTTTCTAATATATGCCAAAGGCAAAAATGGAACTGGTACAACCAATTTTGTCCACAGATTGAGAAAGCAAGGAAACATGTAAATAAATCTGTTTCTGCTTTCCTTCGAGACTATGGTATGGGGTCCATATACCACAACAACTTGTGTTACAACATGCAAGGCATCTATAGGAGAGATGGTGTGCATTTTACAGATGAGGGAAATAAAGTCTTCCTCTTGAATTTGAGACTCTGCATTGGTACCTACTTGCAGGTACAAAAAACACCCACATAACACAACAGCTCTTTTCAGAGCTAACTTACCTCTAAGCACTCTAAATTATTTTTTTACTCAATTTTTTTTCACTGTTTTTCCCCGTGGTACGCTCAGGGTGCACATACCGGAGCTCGCACCTGGGAACACACCCAGCGCTTAGCCCGCAAAAATAGCAAAAAAAATAGTTTTTTTACCCTTCAGGGTCCTTCTAGGCCAACCACAAAAAACCTAGGGGGTCAGGGGGTGTCTACCCTGCCCCCTTTTATACATTTCCCCCTTTTTTTTCACCTCAGGTGTCTCGATTTTCCCGAGACACAAGATGGCGGACTCTCCGGTCTGTTAAGAATGTTGACAGACACCTGACAACCAATCAGCTTTCCGCTCGCGCACTCCCGTAGCGGGCCGGGTGCGCTTTCAGGTACGTGTACTGGTGAGCGCTCGGAGCGCGCCCATAGACATATATGTGTTTTTGAAGTTGCTTTTCATAAAAACCACTGGAGCAATTTTAAACAAATATGGAAAATGCCTATCATTTTGCCAACTTTGGTGTAATTCCTTTCAGCCGTTCAGGCTGTAGCCGTATCTAAATGTCCTATGGAAAACTGCATGGGGAAAACACATTTGAAACTACTGAAAATCAGAACCAATCAAAATGTAACTTACATTTTGAATTTGTATGTGATGAAGTATGATTGGTTATGTATATATCTTAAATAAGAGGAAAACACAGCCATTTTGTGATACTCCTGTCAGCGGTACTTTTGAGAGGAATTTTGGCTGCTCAATTTCTGGATTTTCAAATACACAGTACTTACTCTTCTACTTTCAAAAAGGTGCTTTGTTAATTTGTAAGGGGAACTATATTGTACACTTTAAGATAATTTGGAAAATGTGTTCTGTTAGTTATTTACAGTCCTTCTGTTATAATTATGGATTAAGATAGACTTCATCTCATGCAGTGCTTTATATTTTTAATACCTGCCGGATACTATACACTGCCCAATTAATTTTAAAGAAATAAATACTCTATTAAGCTACTTTTATGTTATGTATTACCAAAAACGATAAATGAAAGTGATTACTTTTTTATGCAATTTGCAGCAAGAAATTTGAAATTAAAATGGAGGAGAGCAAGGAAATTTCTTTTGAAATTACAACAACATATCTTAAAAATGAAAATGTCATGGATATTGAAAGCACAATTTCATCACAAGGAGAAGATGACTTAAAAGATTTTTTAAATCAATCTCTAGATGAAGAATTAATTGAATGTTTGGATGAAATAGAATGCCAACAAACATCAGTGAACATGAGGAGATTACATTTATGAATGAAGATGAAATACCAGATGAGGACATGCTACAAGTTCTATTAAATTATGAGAAATCTGAACAATAAATTATTAATTACAAATTAAAAATTAGTTGACATATTATTCATTTTTATTTCTAATTTATGAGGTAAAAGCGAAGTGATTGTAGTATAATGCAATACTTATAGTATCGAGTGCAACATTTTTATCTTACATAGTAAGTTTACTCATATTTTCTGCTCTTCTCCAACTGTATTTTTAACAATGTATATTTGACATCTCTTCTTCATCTCCTGCCTCTTTTCTCTCACTGTCTGTCTCTGATGCACCCTATTGCCGCCATTTTGTGTAGTTTCAGAAGAGAGTGAAATGTAATACTTCAAAACTTAAAAAGAGAGCAGGGTAGAGTGCCCCTCACCCCCTAGACCTTCTTAGGAGGTCCCAAAAGGATCTTTTTCTGCTTTCCTGAGAAACTATGGTATGAGTAAAATATACCACAATAACTTGCATTACAACATGCAAGATATCTACAGAGGAGACGATGTACATTTCTCAGATGAGGAGAACAGAGTTTTGCTCTTAAATTTTAGACTCTACATCAGTACCTACTTGTAGGTACTTAAATCACCCACAAAACACAACAGCTCTTTTTAGAGCTACCCTACCTCTAAGCAATCCAAATTCTTATTTTAAACTATTTTCTTTCACTGTTTTACCCTGTGGTGCGCTCAGGGTGCGCGTACCGGAGAGCGTAAATGGGAACGCAGCCAGCGCTTACCCCGCGATTTAAAAAAAAAAATTATAGTTTTTTTGCCCTTCAGGGTCCTTCTAGGCCCCCCTCAGAAAACCTAGGGGGTAAGGGGGTGTCTATCCTGCCCCCTTTTAATCATTTCCCCCTTTTTAGTTTCACCTCAGGTGTCTCGATTTTACCAAGACACAAGATGGCGGACTCTCCGGACTGTTTAGAATGTTGACAGACATCTGACAGCCAATCACCTTTCCGCTCTTGCACTCCCGTAGCGCGCCGCTTGCCCTCAACGGTACGCGTACCAGTGAGCGCTCGGAGCGCGCCTATAGATATATATGTGTTTTAGAAGTTAATTTTCATAAAATCCACTGGAGCAATTTTCAACAAACATAGCAAAGGCACATCTGCGTACCAGTCCCTATAATTTTGCCAAGTTTGGTGTAATTCCGTTCAGCGGTTCGGGCTGTAGACTTGTCAGTCCGTCCTATGGAAATTAACATGGGGAAAACACGTTTTGGGACCCCTCTTTTTTCTCAGCCCCCACTTCACGAATTCACCTGAAACTTTCAGGGAAGGAGCGGAGCGGAGCTGGCCAAAATTTGGGAAAATTACATGCAAATTTCTCAACCGGCGCCAAAGTTATTCCCAATAGAATGTTGCGGATTTCCTATGGTAGCTAGGTCCTAACTATAACTACCTACTGACGACCGCCAGTAGGATATATATATATATATATATATATATATATATATATATATATATATATATATATATATATATATATATATATATATATATATATATATATATATATATATATATATATATATATATATATATATCACTTGGACAGCGCTCCTGCTGCAACCCTTCGCCTTCGTGGGTGTGGCTCGAGCCGGCGAAGCAGCCGGAATCAATATGCAAAAAGTAGCGGCGTTCCTCACGGGCACTCGGACAAGGATCACACAGCAAACTCCAGGGTTACCAAGATCAAAGATTTATTACTTCATAAATCTCGTCGTGACGCGTTTCGCACTCCAAAGAGTGCTTGATCACACAATTTGCCCCGAGTTCAGTTACATTATTTATGTTAGTTACACAATAAACACCAAAGAGGGACTCGATATATATATATATATATATATACATATATGATTTTGTCAGTGTATATATATATATATATGAGGAAAACGCCATTCTCATCCAAAAGTCGAGTAGAATAACGAGAGTGAGCCCAGATTTAGTGCTGATTTTTTCGGTGATTTATTCAAATATTCTACCAGCCATCCGCCATAACGCGTTTCACCTCCAAACGAGGCTTGATCACATGACGTTGATCGAAACAAACAAGGGTTTTAAATACACCAAGACATGGGAGCGGCTTTGCGCTTAAAGTGACAAGTGCATATTTAGCATGATACTTTCATTTTTGCAAAATTGAGGGCAAGTGCCCAACATTTTCATATTCCAATCAAATCAATGTAACGGTATAACGTATATCTATCAGTATTCAATTCATACATTGAAGAAAAGCATTTAAACTCCAAGCACAATTCATAAAAAAAGGAAATGAGTTGTCCCCTCTTATCAAAAATATATCTCTATATACAAAAGTGACTATTTCATACTATATACAATCTATTTATATGACGGTGTTCCTTGAGAACTACCACAAAATATATCACTGTATTATAAATTCATATATATACATCAAATGGTATTTACATATTTACACATTGGACAGATTTCCCATTACATAAAGGATCTATAAAAGCATGTGCATTCATGTATAACTCGCTGAAGTATAATTTCATTGAAAACTTTACGATTTAATGCTGGATAGAGATTGCTTATTTTATCAAAAGATTTATACCGTTACGACTGGACAAAATCAGATCATGGCTATTTAAGGCACCATCCTTCTAAGTAATGTGTATGACCCTTACAAGTAGCTGTGAACTCCAAAATATAAAAAAAATTCATAAATAAGGTGCCCGTGTGTGCATGAACAATATGAGAAAAAGTATATATCAGAAATTAAAAGGTATTTCACAGAAAATAAGGAAGAGGATTGCAGGGAACCCAGAGGGAAAATTGCTTAAAGTGTAATGATTGTAATAAACAATAAATTCTGAGCGGTGTAAAAGAGCCTACTACAGCTGGACATGACGAAGGAGGCCACCTTCAATCATAAAGTATAGGGTCAGGTCAAAAGGTACATCTGATTTAGATAGTGGCATACATCTAAAACTCAGATTTTCAAGATGATGGAAAGGCAGTTAGACAACCTTGAGACAAGTGTAAAGATCTTCACGATCATTTAATCCATTTGGGCTCTTGGTATTCATTTCAAGAATGTATCTTGTCTCAAGTAAGCGCAATCTGCCCTCTCTGTCACCCCCCCGTTTTAGTGGCATCACCGTGTCTACCAGGTAGTATTGTAGAACACTCGGATCACTGTTATGCACAGCCTCAAAGTGGCGTGCCACCGGGTATGCCTGGTCCTTGCTGCCTATGGCCCTAATATGTTGGAGGATCCGTTTATGTGCTGCTGGACGGGTACTGCCCACATAACTCAGGCCACATGGGCATTGTAGCACATACACGACAAACTCCATCTTACATGTGAGCCTTTTCAAAATGGGGATTGGATTGTCTCTAAAGGGGCTAATGTAATGGGTCTTGTTTATTCCTATTTTGCACGCTTTACAGAAGGCACATTTCTTGAAACCCGTGCTTAGTGCTTCCCATGTTCCTGAGATGGCGGGTTCAAGAAGGCTGCTAGTGAGTGCACTCGCCATTGAGGGGGATTTCCGGAAGGTGATCTCCGGTCTGAGTGAAACATCACTCCCAATTACAGGGTCCCCCCTTATCAAATTCCAATTTTTTGAAAATATCTTTTTAATAGCAGAATGCTGTTGGCAGTATGGAACTATTACCCTAGAGTTCACGTGGGTGTCAGCTACATTATCAATGGGGTCTTTGCTCCTGGGTGTTAGAGCCTTCTCTCTTGAGACGGAATTCGTTTTTCTTATAGCCGTCTCAAGAACCCTGTCACTGTAGCCCCTTTCAAGGAGGCGTTTCCTGCACTCCTGCTGTGCTATTTGAAAGTCAGATTCTGTACTGCAGATTCTTTTCATTCTTACCATCTCCCCGTAGGGGATGCTATTAATTAAATGGCGGGGATGCTGACTGGTGGCATGAAGCACTGTATTGCCTGCCGTGTCCTTCCTGGGCAATCTAGTTTGTATTTTGTGATTGTCAACATATACCTGGACATCAAGAAAATTCACAGTTATTTCATCAACATGGGAAGTAAAATTCAGGTTGTATGAGTTAACATTAAGTTGTTCTACAAAATGCTCAGCATCAGATTTTACGCCCTTCCAGACCAAAAAGAGGTCGTCAAAGTAATGCAGATATAGTGGCACAAACACACATACTATTGGCAGAGACAGGCATGGTAGATTAGGTGTAACATTCTAATCATGTGCCTAAGATCACACTTTGAGTGAAGCTTGATTCACCCATCAGTGTGATCTTAGGCAGACACACATACTGTTTACAGAGACAGACATGGTAAATTATGTGTAACATTCTGATCATGTGCCTAGGATCACACTGTGAGTGAAGCTTGATTCACCCATCAGTGTGATCTTAGGCAGAGACACACATACTGTTTGCAGAGACAGACATGGTAGATTATATGTAGCATTCTGATCATGTACCTAAGATCACACTGTGAGTGAAGCTTGATTCACCCATCAGTGTGATCTTAGTCACATGACCAGGATGGTGCATGTAATCTACCATGTCTTTAAAAAACATGTACTTGCATATTTTTAAAGACATCAACTAAGCATACCTTTTTACCAGAAAACATTTTCTATAGTAAATTGTTTTTCACACAAAGCACAGCCCTTTTAAATGACCATTACAAAGCAAAGCAGAAACCTAACTAATTTCCAAAATAGATTTCCAATATGCACCATACAATTTTTAAACAGCATTACAAAAAAATAACACAATGCAAGAATAAATAAGAACAATATACTTCTTAATCTTCCCTATACTGCATACAGCAGTATATCTTCATTAAATGAATCATATATCAGATAACAAACAGACACAGAGTAAAGTGAGACACAAGCAAAGAATACTCTTTAAGCTATTTGAGGCAAACTGTTACAAGGCACAGGTGACAGTATTGAAAAATTTAAAAATGTTTTCTCTTACTTCAAACAGAAAGTCAGTATGATGCTTCACCAAAATTTAAAAAGCAGACTTTTTTCCAGAAATGTCTTTCCATTCTAAATCGTTATTGACACAAAGCACAGCTTATTTAAATGACCACTACAGAAACAAAGCAGAATCTGACTCATTTTCAAAATACATTTCCAATATGCACCATTCTATTTTTAAACAACATTACAAAAATACCTGACACAAAATGCAAGAATAAAGAAACACAATATGCTTCTTAATCTTCTCCATAGTGCATACAGCAGTCTATCTTTATAAAAAGAATCATTACTCACCTTTAAAAAGGCTTTGAAAGAAATAGAACAGTGTCAGTCACACACAACAGAATTTCTTAAGCAGAATCTCTGAATAATGCTTCTGTCACTGGAGCCTCAGAATAATGGCAGACCCATATTCTTGTACATAACCAATCAAAATTCTTCCCACACAAATTCAAAACCAAACTGCACATTTTAATTGGTTGTTCATTTGAGCACTTTGAAACTCACATAATATTAGCCCATCCCCCCAGTGCTCATTCACCCAGTTACCGTGGTAACTCCCTCCTAAGTTCATGCAAAATAATCCAGCAAGGGTGTTTGACTTCTCTATGTACTAGCTAATCATGTACAAGGTTTTTTTAAATGACTTTTTCTCAACCATTAAAATGACTTCTTTAAAAAAAAACATGCAACCTAATTTTCAGTGGTGAATTTTAAGAAAGCACCAATCATTTCTTGTTTTTCAAGTGCACTGAATTTCAACCACTTTTTTTCATAACTCCTACTTTCAATCTGCCATTTCATTTCCACAACTCATCTGAATACAAGCTCATCTACCTTCAAAATGCCAAAAGTCTGGTTTGTGGGTCATAGCTATGTCTTCTGGAGTGAAAAATTTGCAAGTAACAGAGGTATTTACAACCTTGATTTACCAAATGTGGACATTGTGTGGATTGGACAGAGAGAATTAGGAAGTCACCAATTGATACCATTGGTAAAATCCTTTATGCATCTACCACAACCTGACCTCATAATTGTGCACTGTGGTGGAAATGACCTGGGCACTTTGACTGGGGTAGGTCTGGAAATGCTTTTAAAGGACATCTTTGGCAATTGATATCACTTTTTCCAAAAACTGCCTTGGTATTTTCTAATATATGCCAAAGGCAAAAATGGAACTGGTCCAACCAATTTTGTCCACAGATTGAGAAAGCAAGGAAACATGTAAATAAATCTGTTTCTGCTTTCCTTCGAGACTATGGTATGGGGTCCATATACCACAACAACTTGTGTTACAACATGCAAGGCATCTATAGGAGAGATGGTGTGCATTTTACAGATGAGGGAAATAAAGTCTTCCTCTTGAATTTGAGACTCTGCATTGGTACCTACTTGCAGGTACAAAAAAACACCCACATAACACAACAGCTCTTTTCAGAGCTAACTTACCTCTAAGCACTCTAAATTATTTTTTTACTCAATTTTTTTTCACTGTTTTTCCCCGTGGTACGCTCAGGGTGCACGTACCGGAGCTCGCACCTGGGAACACACCCAGCGCTTAGCCCGCGAAAATAGCAAAAAAAATAGTTTTTTTACCCTTCAGGGTCCTTCTAGGCCAACCACAAAAAACCTAGGGGGTCAGGGGGTGTCTACCCTGCCCCCTTTTATACATTTCCCCCGTTTTTTTTCACCTCAGGTGTCTCGATTTTCCCGAGACACAAGATGGCGGACTCTCCGGTCTGTTAAGAATGTTGACAGACACCTGACAACCAATCAGCTTTCCGCTCGCGCACTCCCGTAGCGGGCCGGGTGCGCTTTCAGGTACGTGTACTGGTGAGCGCTCGGAGCTCGCCCATAGACATATATGTGTTTTTGAAGTTGCTTTTCATAAAAACCACTGGAGCAATTTTAAACAAATATGGAAAATGCCTATCATTTTGCCAACTTTGGTGTAATTCCTTTCAGCCGTTCAGGCTGTAGCCGTATCTAAATGTCCTATGGAAAACTGCATGGGGAAAACACATTTGAAACTACTGAAAATCAGAACCAATCAAAATGTAACTTACATTTTGAATTTGTATGTGATGAAGTATGATTGGTTATGTATATATCTTAAATAAGAGGAAAACACAGCCATTTTGTGATACTCCTGTCAGCGGTACTTTTGAGAGGAATTTTGGCTGCTCAATTTCTGGATTTTCAAATACACAGTACTTACTCTTCTACTTTCAAAAAGGTGCTTTGTTAATTTGTAAGGGGAACTATATTGTACACTTTAAGATAATTTGGAAAATGTATTCTGTTAGTTATTTACAGTCCTTCTGTTATAATTATGGATTAAGATAGACTTCATCTCATGCAGTGCTTTATATTTTTAATACCTGCCGGATACTATACACTGCCCAATTAATTTTAAAGAAATAAATACTCTATTAAGCTACTTTTATGTTATGTATTACCAAAAACGATAAATGAAAGTGATTACTTTTTTATGCAATTTGCAGCAAGAAATTTGAAATTAAAATGGAGGAGAGCAAGGAAATTTCTTTTGAAATTACAACAACATATCTTGAAAATGAAAATGTCATGGATATTGAAAGCACAATTTCATCACAAGGAGAAGATGACTTAAAAGATTTTTTAAATCAATCTCTAGATGAAGAATTAATTGAATGTTTGGATGAAATAGAATGCCAACAAACATCAGTGAACATGAGGAGATTAAATTTATGAATGAAGATGAAATACCAGATGAGGACATGCTACAAGTTCTATTAAATTATGAGAAATCTGAACAATAAATTATTAATTACAAATTAAAAATTAGTTGACATATTATTCATTTTTATTTCTAATTTATGAGGTAAAAGCGAAGTGATTGTAGTATAATGCAATACTTATAGTATCGAGTGCAACATTTTTATCTTACATAGTAAGTTTACTCATATTTTCTGCTCTTCTCCAACTGTATTTTTAACAATGTATATTTCACATCTCTTCTTCATCTCCTGCCTCCTTTCTCTCACTGTCTGTCTCTGATGCACCCTATTGCCGCCATTTTGTGTAGTTTCAGAAGAGAGTGAACTGTAATACTTCAAAACTTAAAAAGAGAGCAGGGTAGAGTGCCCCTCACCCCCTAGACCTTCTTAGGAGGTCCCAAAAGGATCTTTTTCTGCTTTCCTGAGAAACTATGGTATGAGTTGAATATACCACAATAACTTGCATTACAACATGCAAGATATCTACAGAGGAGACGATGTACATTTCTCAGATGAGGAGAACAGAGTTTTGCTCTTAAATTTTAGACTCTACATCAGTACCTACTTGTAGGTACTTAAATCACCCACAAAACACAACAGCTCTTTTTAGAGCTACCCTACCTCTAAGCAATCCAAATTCTTATTTTAAACTATTTTCTTTCACTGTTTTACCCTGTGGTGCGCTCAGGGTGCGCGTACCGGAGAGCGTAAATGGGAACGCAGCCAGCGCTTACCCCGCGATTTAAAAAAAAAAAATTATAGTTTTTTTGCCCTTCAGGGTCCTTCTAGGCCCCCCTCAGAAAACCTAGGGGGCAAGGGGGTGTCTATCCTGCCCCCTTTTAATCATTTCCCCCTTTTTAGTTTCACCTCAGGTGTCTCGATTTTACCAAGACACAAGATGGCGGACTCTCCGGACTGTTTAGAATGTTGACAGACATCTGACAGCCAATCACCTTTCCGCTCTTGCACTCCCGTAGCGCGCCGCTTGCGCTCAACGGTACGCGTACCAGTGAGCGCTCGGAGCGCGCCTATAGATATATATGTGTTTTAGAAGTTAATTTTCATAAAATCCACTGGAACAATTTTCAACAAACATAGCAAAGGCACATCTGCGTACCAGTCCCTATGATTTTGCCAAGTTTGGTGTTTATTCCGTTCAGCAGTTCGGGCTGTAGACTTGTCAGTCCGTCCTATGGAAATTAACATGGGGAAAACACGTTTTGGGACCCCCCTTTTTTCTCAGCCCCCACTTCACGAATTCACCTGAAACTTTCAGGGAAGGAGCGGAGCGGAGCTGGCCAAAATTTGGGAAAATTACATGCAAATTTCTCAACCGGCGCCAAAGTTATTCCCAATAGAATGTTGCGGATTTCCTATGGTAGCTAGGTCCTAACTATAACTACCTACTGACGACCAACAGTAGGATATATATATATATATATATATATATATATATATATATATATATATATATATATATATATATATATATATATATATACATATATGATTTTGTCAGTGTATATATATATATATATATGAGGAAAACGCCATTCTCATCCAAAAGTCGAGTAGAATAACGAGAGTGAGCCCAGATTTAGTGCTGATTTTTTCGGTGATTTATTCAAATATTCCACCAGCCATCTGCCATAACGCGTTTCACCTCCAAACGAGGCTTGATCACATGACGTTGATCGAAACAAACAAGGGTTTTAAATACACCAAGACATGGGAGCGGCTTTGCGCTTAAAGTGACAAGTGCATATTTAGCATGATACTTTCATTTTTGCAAAATTGAGGGCAAGTGCCCAACATTTTCATATTCCAATCAAATCAATGTAACGGTATAACGTATATCTATCAGTATTCAATTCATACATTGAAGAAAAGCATTTAAACTCCAAGCACAATTCATAAAAAAAGGAAATGAGTTGTCCCCTCTTATCAAAAATATATCTCTATATACAAAAGTGACTATTTCATACTATATACAATCTATTTATATGACGGTGTTCCTTGAGAACTACCACAAAATATATCACTGTATTATAAATTCATATATATACATCAAATGGTATTTACATATTTACACATTGGACAGATTTCCCATTACATAAAGGATCTATAAAAGCATGTGCATTCATGTATAACTCGCTGAAGTATAATTTCATTGAAAACTTTACGATATAATGCTGGATAGAGATTGCTTATTTTATCAAAAGATTTATACCGTTACGACTGGACAAAATCAGATCATGGCTATTTAAGGCACCATCCTTCTAAGTAATGTGTATGACCCTTACAAGTAGCTGTGAACTCCAAAATATAAAAAAAAAATCATAAATAAGGTGCCCGTGTGTGCATGAACAATATGAGAAAAAGTATATATCAGAAATTAAAAGGTATTTCACAGAAAATAAGGAAGAGGATTGCAGGGAACCCAGAGGGAAAATTGCTTAAAGTGTAATGATTGTAATAAACAATAAATTCTGAGCGGTGTAAAAGAGCCTACTACAGCTGGACATGACGAAGGAGGCCACCTTCAATCATAAAGTATAGGGTCAGGTCAAAAGGTACATCTGATTTTATGGCTGAGATACCCGCCACCCCCTCTCAACACAATCCCCAAGGATGGGAAACCGGAAACAGTTCTGAAGTTTTTGGAAGACGGGAGGGAGTGACCCTCCCGGCCGTATTTATTAAAATATGAAACAAAATTAAAACATTAAATAAACAGTTTCATATTATGTACAATTTCATTACCACATTGCGATGTTTGGCTAACCTTAACAGATTCTCTAATACAAAGGTTCTCCTAGCCGAACTAACATCCTACAAAACATTTACTTGAAATTTTGAAATTGTACATCCTAACGTTTAAGGGCCAACGGCAAGGTCGTAACCGGTGTCAAGATCCCTAACCCAGAAATATCGCCCTCACTTGTGAGGGGCGGCCCAGAGGCGTACCTCAAGTGCAATTACCAATTTCCCTTGACTTGACGGGGGCCCCAATAAAACTCGACGCCACTTAGAGGTCGTACGAGGACTCGTGTGAGGTATCTAGAAGGTAGCGTAGACCCCCCCCAAACCCCACACAACTTACCACATCTGCCGTCGCAGACGTCCTGGCCCCGGGAAATTCCCCAGGAGGGGGCTGTAACCCCTCCTACCCAGGAAGGGGCCTTGACCGCCTTTCCTTTTCTTTTGGCGACCCATCCTTAGAAGGGACCGCCTCCCCGTTGAGGGGCCAATGGCCACCTCCCCCGAGCGCTCCCATCCGTGCTGGGTGACGCCCACTCATAGGGATCTTCCAATTAGTGCTCACCGATCATGACCTTACCGCCCGACCAAAATAAATACGACAATGCTAACTAAATGACTAAACTAAAAAAGACAGTAGCAACTACAATTTTATTAAAAGCATGCTTACCAATGAACACTAAAGCAGAATTTCTTTATTTGCGAAACGTAACACAAATCGACCATTCTTTATTACATACTCAAAATCATCACGATAATACCACAACCTGTAAACGAAAATCAGAGTTATCCATCAATTTTATTCAAAAACCACTTGCTGTCCTCAGGGGCTGGTGGGTGGGTCAAAATTGGCTCTTCGTTCCGTCTCGAGCTCACGTGCAGCGAGGAGGTGCAGCTTCAGAGCACAGGAACAAGAGGATGCCTTCTGATCTTGCCTCTCCTTTTATCCGTCTTCAGGGCGGGCGTAAACCCGACCCTGCCTGCCCCAAGGGCGTGGCCAGCCGCGTCAGTGTCTAGGCCAACCCACTCTAGGGCGGGAAAAGGCGCGCCCCGGCTACGCCGCTTTGGGCATACCAGCCGAGACTCGCCTCCCGCCCAAGATGGCTTCCCGGGGGGATCGTGGTACTCCGCCATACGTTCGGGGGGACCGAGTGGTCGCCCCTTTCCATATGGCTGAGATACCCGCCACCCCCTCTCAACACAATCCCCAAGGATGGGAAACCGGAAACAGTTCTGAAGTTTTTGGAAGACGGGAGGGAGTGACCCTCCCGGCCGTATTTATTAAAATATGAAACAAAATTAAAACATTAAATAAACAGTTTCATATTATGTACAATTTCATTACCACATTGCGATGTTTGGCTAACCTTAACAGATTCTCTAATACAAAGGTTCTCCTAGCCGAACTAACATCCTACAAAACATTTACTTGAAATTTTGAAATTGTACATCCTAACGTTTAAGGGCCAACGGCAAGGTCGTAACCGGTGTCAAGATCCCTAACCCAGAAATATCGCCCTCACTTGTGAGGGGCGGCCCAGAGGCGTACCTCAAGTGCAATTACCAATTTCCCTTGACTTGACGGGGGCCCCAATAAAACTCGACGCCACTTAGAGGTCGTACGAGGACTCGTGTGAGGTATCTAGAAGGTAGCGTAGACCCCCCCCAAACCCCACACAACTTACCACATCTGCCGTCGCAGACGTCCTGGCCCCGGGAAATTCCCCAGGAGGGGGCTGTAACCCCTCCTACCCAGGAAGGGGCCTTGACCGCCTTTCCTTTTCTTTCGGCGACCCATCGTTAGAAGGGACCGCCTCCCCGTTGAGGGGCCAATGGCCACCTCCCCCGAGCGCTCCCATCCGTGCTGGGTGACGCCCACTCATAGGGATCTTCCAATTAGTGCTCACCGATCATGACCTTACCGCCACAGGCCGGATAGTTGACCGGCTATCCGGACCCCCCACAACACTCCTACCTAAAGGTCATGGTATGACGTTTTTAGCCATGCTAAGAAGTCTCCTATGAGTAACTCATTCCCCACCCGAGACAAATGCACTCCATCCCCCAAATACATACTGTCATCATTAATACACCCATGCGAAATAGAATGCAGTGTCTTGGAACGGAACAACCTACTCACTTTGTTATTAAGCTTTCTAACAGAATGATTTAAAGCAGGAACCAAAATAGCCCCCCGCCACACTTTTCGTGGGATCATATGGGACCACGCAATTGTGCACCCTGGAACTCTCCTCGCTAACCAACTTACAGTGGAAAGCATCGCCTCAAGAAGAAGTCGTCTACCAGTGGTGACCAAATCATTACCCCCAAGATGTACTATGACTACAGACGGTGGTGACCTCGTCCGCCCTAGCAAACCCTCAAAAAATGATTGAAACTGGTCAATACAGAGACCGCCTCTTCCGTAGAAGGACACACTGTACCCGTATTCCCCAGCTACGTGAATCATGTCACCTGCCTTGAATACGTCTGCGGCACGTCTCACGTATGAGTGGCCCACGACCCACACCTCCTTTTTCACAGCCGGTGATGTCTGACCGCTGGCCCGGTGTTGGGTCGACTGCAAAGTCCGCCCCGCCTCGTAGGCTTGCGCAACTGAAAACCAAACAAAAACAAGAAGCGTGAGTACATCGTTACAGCTTCACAACATGTGCAACCGCACATACCTTTTATAACAATTGGAGGACCAACGCCCCACCCGTTTAACTTGTTCCACATTCAGACCCCTGGCTGTAGCTTCTGTAGCAGCCCCTATCCGAAAGGAATGGGTCCCAAACTCGCCCGGGTTCAAGCCCGCAGCGGCAATCGACATCGCAAGCACCCGCTGAAACTGAAACTTTGTCAGTGGGGTGGCGTCAGCGTGTCTCAACAAGGTCCCCCCCCATGATGCCACCCTTCGTGCTAAATAATCTTCTAAACACTTTACCGGGCACATGGAGGACCCGGGAATCCTGCGTATGATTACGCAGTCACCCATCCCACTTTGATCGGTCTTGGACCTGACAAATGAGACCGTCATTGTCTCCCCTCTGATCTGGACGTGCTCCTGGCACAATCCTCCTGTCACATCCTGCTTGTTCCTCGCCACTAGTTCGCTTACCCGCATAGCCCCATGGAATGCCAGCGTAAAAGCGGCTCGGAATAACACTGTCTCAAACTGAGATGAACACGTAGCAGGGAGTCTGGATAATAACTGGGCCAGCCTATCCAAACCTATCGGGCGCCTCTCGTCTACTCTGCGACCCTCAAGGCGTTGCCACCCCCGTAGCGCTTTCTGTACAACGAAAGACGCTGTCGGGTCATGGATCCCATGAGCCCTAGCAACAAAGGAAATGGCAGCCCGATGCCTCTGAGCCATGGCCACCGATTTCCCGACCAGATGTAAGGACATCAGAAAATTTACCACCCACTCCTCCTGGCCCCAAAGCTCCTCTCTATCAGTCCCCAAAAAGGCTAAATAGGACCGGAACGCCCCTTCATATGCCTTCCTCGTCCTGGGTGCTAAACTCTCTCCCACGAGGTTACGAAGTTCGGGGCACCGAGAGACCAGAGAGCTTCGGGAAAGGGTGCCGGCTCCGGGTCCGCTGTGGGAAGAAAACCCCAGAAAGCCTGCATACGAAAATGAGACAGTGCATCAGCCGCCTGGTTCATTACCCCTGGGACATGTCTTGCTCTGAATAGCACATTCAATTGCATACACAGTAAAACAATTTCCTTGAGCAGTCTCAAAATCCATTTGCATCGTGCTGCCTGGCTATTGATACACTCGACCACGGTCATATTGTCAGACCAAAATACCACAGAGTGATCTTTGAACCCTTCGGGCCAAGTTCTCAGGGCCACTAAAATGGGGAAAAGTTCCAGGAAAGCAATGTTACTTGTCAGTCCACTGTCATGCCACCATGTTGGCCACTTTTGTGCAGACCATCTTGTGCCGAAGATGGCACCACAACCTATGCTCCCTGCCGAATCTGTCCACAGCCCCAGCTCCTCAGAGGACACGGCCGGTTTGTTCCAGACGACTCGACCATTGAAATCCGCCAGAAATGCCAACCAAATGCGCATGTCCTGGCGGACCTCTGCCGAGAGCCTTGTGCGATGATGGCCCTCCTTCAGGCCGACCATGGCTTGAGCAATCGAACGGGAAAAGGGGCGGGCCATTGGTATAACCCTCAGGGCAAAATTCAACTGGCCAACTAACTGCTGTAATTGATGCAGCTTAACCTTAGGTCCACTTATACACATTTGCAGGGATGTCCTGAACTTTGACACTTTGTCAGCTGGTAAACGAAAACAACCTTCTCCGGAGTCTAACTCGATCCCCAGAAACTCGAGGCAAGTGGAAGGCCCCACAGTCTTACCTGGTGCCAATGGCACGCCAAACTGATTCATCAAGACACAAAATTGCGCCAAAGCCTGCCCACATTCCGGATCCCCGGCTGCCCCCAGGAACAAAAATTCATCAAGGTAATGCATCACATGTTGGAAACCCGTCTTCCTTGTGAAGACCCATTGTAGAAAACTACTGAATTTTTCAAAATAGGCACAAGATATAGAGCACCCCATCGGCATACACCTATCCATGTAATAATGACCCTGAAACATGAAACCTAGGAGACGCTGATCGTCTGGATGTACCGGGAGCAACCGGAACGCTGACTCGATATCAGATTTTGCCATCAGCGCCCCGGGCCCCAGGCGATTCAAAATGGCTACGGCCTCATCGAAGGATGCGTACCGCACCGAACACACTTCCGGGTCTATCGCTTCGTTTACGGAAAGACCACGTGGGGCTGATAAATTATGTATCAGCCGAAACTCACCCGGGTCCTTCTTTGGGACCACACCTAAAGGGGAACAAACAAAGTTAAGAACCGGTGGTACACTAAACGGACCGGCGACTCGACCTCGAGTAACCTCCTTCCTGATCTTATCCTGTACCACGGTCGTATGCTGGAAGACCGATAGCTGATTTTTACATTTCTCTACACCTTGAAAGTCCCCCACTGGGATGCGGAAACCATAAGAAAACCCGTTCCGCAACACCCCAGCAGAAGTACGATCCGGGTATTCACTGAGCCAGGGAATCATTGCCAAGGTATCAATCGGGGTAGGTAAAGGCGCCCCTCGGACTATGTTAGACCTGTTTGGCGCCTCCTCTACCCCCGTTATCACCCGTTTTGGCTCTGCACGTGGACTCAGGATGGGATGATTGCCCACACCCACTACATTCGTGTCTAAATTTGCACGATCCCTGGGGCCTAGTACATTTACCCCTGTTGAAGTTCCAACAAACCCCCCTTTTTCCTGTATTGCCGGCAGGCCTCGAGTAATTGTCGGTACCCGCACCTGATCGAAAGGGCGTCCCCGCATACTGGCGGGAGGATTCGCCAACGTTACTCCCTACTAATGGCAATTTTAACATACCAGTATCCTCCATTTTGGACCATGACACAGAATCATAACAATCCCACGTTAAGTTTTTATCATGTTCTTTAGCCTTTCTAAACAGATTATCATAGCAGAACCAATGATTACCCTCGTGTGATACCGAGTACCCCATGATTC
Source organism: Lissotriton vulgaris (assembly GCF_964263255.1). Taxonomy (NCBI): domain Eukaryota; kingdom Metazoa; phylum Chordata; class Amphibia; order Caudata; family Salamandridae; genus Lissotriton; species Lissotriton vulgaris. The sequence continues at coordinate 1,569,781,772 of NC_141687.1, forward strand.
GTGACTGATAAATCGGCAATTCGGGTAACAGATCGGGCCTTCGTTCCCCCAAGATCGATGTAAAAACCCCCCACGCTTTGCCCCAATTGCCAATGTTTTCATTTACCTTAAAGGCGGCCATTTTTGCGCGCCAAACACTCGCATGCATGAGATCCTTCTGGCCCTTAACATGCTCCATCTCATAGTGATCAGTAAGCAACAAGAAGATGTTTACGTACTCCCCTGCCCATATCTTCTCTTTAATAGCCAAAGGAACATGCTGACCCAACTTTTCCCTACGAGAGGGTGCTGACTCATCCCTCGCAATCGGCAATGGCCGCTTACCTGAACCGGACGCTGCCTCTGCTACTGAACCCGTCCCCTGTGGCTTCTCTACTGCTGCAGCCGGCGTGGACACCTTCGCTGCTTCCCGTGACTCACGCAGTTGCTTCATCAGCACCTGTGCGTCGACAGCCGTGGCGCCCTCGCTACCTTTACCCAACCACGCTGCTAATTGTGCTGCCAGCTCGGGCGGCATATCTTCCCCGGACACGGGGGTGACCACAACGGGAATCGGATTCCCTTCCTCCGGCACGGGAGTGGGTGCCTCGAGCGGGGTACTGGGACCCGGGATGTCTTCCCCAGCTGCTCCCCTCCTGGGCCTCTTGTTTTTCCCTCCCGGGGCTGCTCCCGCCAAAGGACGTTTCGGTCCCCCTTCCTCGTCTTTATCCATTCGCCTCTTTAGTTCGGTCACCTCTTTCATGAGAACGCGCAGCATCTGGTCAGTAGTCATGCGCTTTCCCGCCTTCTTCGGCATTCTCCAACAGAGTATCTGAAAAACAAACAAGAACGATTACAACGCTCAAAATTGGCTCTTCGTTCCGTCTCGAGCTCACGTGCAGCGAGGAGGTGCAGCTTCAGAGCACAGGAACAAGAGGATGCCTTCTGATCTTGCTTCTCCTTTTATCCGTCTTCAGGGCGGGCGTAAACTCGCCCCTGCCTGCCCCAAGGGCGTGGCCAGCCGCGTCAGTGTCTAGGCCAACCCACTCTAGGGCGGGAAAAGGCGCGCCCCGGCTACGCCGCTTCGGGCATACCAGCCGAGACTCGCCTCCCGCCCAAGATGGCTTCCCGGGGGGATCGTGGTACTCCGCCATACGTTCGGGGGGACCGAGTGGTCGCCCCTTTCCAAGATAGTGGCATACATCTAAAACTCAGATTTTCAAGATGATGGAAAGGCAGTTAGACGACCTTGAGACAAGTGTAAAGATCTTCACGATCATTTAATCCATTCGGGCTCTTGGTATTCATTTCAAGAATGTATCTTGTCTCAAGTAAGCGCAATCTGCCCTCTCTGTCACCCCCCCGTTTTAGTGGCATCACCGTGTCTACCAGGTAGTATTGTAGAACACTCGGATCACTGTTATGCACAGCCTCAAAGTGGCGTGCCACCGGGTATGCCTGGTCCTTGCTGCCTATGGCCCTAATATGTTGGAGGATCCGTTTATGTGCTGCTGGACGGGTACTTCCCACATAACTCAGGCCACATGGGCATTGTAGCACATACACGACAAACTCCATCTTACATGTGAGCCTTTTCAAAATGGGGATTGGATTGTCTCTAAAGGGGCTAATGTAATGGGTCTTGTTTATTCCTATTTTGCACGCTTTACAGAAGGCACATTTCTTGAAACCCGTGCTTAGTGCTTCCCATGTTCCTGAGATGGCGGGTTCAAGAAGGCTGCTAGTGAGTGCACTCGCCATTGAGGGGGATTTCCGGAAGGTGATCTCCGGTCTGAGTGAAACATCACTCCCAATTACAGGGTCCCCCCTTATCAAATTCCAATTTTTTGAAAATATCTTTTTAATAGCAGAATGCTGTTGGCAGTATGGAACTATTTCCCTAGAGTTCACGTGGGTGTCAGCTACATTATCAATGGGGTCTTTGCTCCTGGGTGTTAGAGCCTTCTCTCTTGAGACGGAATTCGTTTTTCTTATAGCCGTCTCAAGAACCCTGTCACTGTAGCCCCTTTCAAGGAGGCGTTTCCTGCACTCCTGCTGTGCTATTTGAAAGTCAGATTCTGTACTGCAGATTCTTTTCATTCTTAGCATCTCCCCGTAGGGGATGCTATTAATTAAATGGCGGGGATGCTGACTGGTGGCATGAAGCACTGTATTGCCTGCCGTGTCCTTCCTGTGCAATCTAGTTTGTATTTTGTGATTGTCAACATATACCTGGACATCAAGAAAATTCACAGTTATTTCATCAACATGGGAAGTAAAATTCAGGTTGTATGAGTTAACATTAAGTTGTTCTACAAAATGCTCAGCATCAGATTTTACGCCCTTCCAGACCAAAAAGAGGTCGTCAATGTAACGCAGATATAGTGGCACATGTGATGTCATAATGTTGCCAAAAGTGCCCATCAGGACCCGCTCCTCCCAAAGCCCCATATGGAGGCTTGCAAAACTCGGGGAGAAGCAAGCCCCCATTGCGACCCCTCTCATCTGTTGGTATGCCTGCCCATTAAAGAGAAAATAGTTTTGTTCCAAGCAAAGTTTCAACATGTCTAAGAGCATGCGATTATGATTGGAGCAGTTCTCTGATCGCTTAGACAGGTAATACTCAGCTGCTTTAATTCCATCACGATGTCTAATGGAAGTGTAAAGGGCAGTGACGTCCAGAGTCATTAAAATGTAATCATCTTCCCAGATGAGGTTGTTCAGTTTACAGATGAAATCGGTAGTGTCCTTGACATATGATGGTAATCTTAGGACCCATTCCTTTAGAAAGAAATCTATATATTTGGAGATGTTCTCAGTTGCGCTGTTGATTGCCGAAAGTATGGGTCTACCCGGTGGTGTACTTAGGTTCTTATGTACTTTCGGCAACAAATATAGGGTGGGTATAACCGGACAGTCTTTTTTGAGGAATTTAAATTCGTCATTCGAAATTAATCCTGCACTTTTCCAGGCTACAAGTTTGGCATTCAGGTCAGACCAGGCTGCTTTAATGACAATGAGGTTACTTTTTCTGTAGCAGTCCAGATTACTGAGCTGTAATTCTGCTTCCTTGATATAATCGTCCCGATGCCACAAGACGATATTTCCCCCTTTGTCCGCCTGTTTTACAATAATGTTTTTATCTGCCCTCAATTTTCTAACCAGGCTATTGTAACGTTGGTTCTGTCGACTCAGAATGACATGTTTTTTGTTTGTGGCCGTATATAGATGTTTTAAGTCTTTGATGATAAGATTCTGGTAGAGGTCAATATTATCATGGGTCATGATGGGAAAGAAGGTTGATTTCTTCCTGAAGGGTGTGGATGTTTGAGTTTCCATATTTTCCCTTCCAGCTTGTTGAAGCTATATATATATATACACTGACAAAATCATAGGTGTCACACATGTTATAGTTAGCTGGACATTTCACTCATACAGAACCATTGAAATTCCCCCGTTATAGTTAGTTCAGCTAACTATAACTCGCGTGCCCGCAATCCACTGCTGATGACGTCACATATTACATCACTCATGACATTGTCAGTGACATCACTCATGACATCAATGATGACATCTCAAATTACATCACTGATCACATCACTGATGACATCATCCAGTGAATGTGTGTCTTTCTGAATTTTTTTTTTATATATGTATATTTAAAGGTCAATGGAAGAATAAATGGGTAAATAAGTGTCTAAATTGATGTTTTTATTTTTGTAAAATTGTTCGTATAACTGACTTATTAAGTGTATCTCAGTGAATACATGTATTAGCGAGTAATGTTTAAATATTTAAATATCTGTATTAGTGTCTCACTTTGTGTATAATTGGCTGCGTGGGTTGGTGAGTAGCTACATGAGTGTGTATATGGGTTATTAGTTGGTTTTTTGAGTATCAGCATGAGTGTCTGTATGGTTCGGTGGGGGATATTACTTAGCGCATAGATGCATGAATGAGTGACTCACTACTTGTATGTTTTTTGAAGACAGCATGTGTAGAGGACTGTATGGGTGGATGAGTATGTGTATGGGTGTGTTAGTGAGTGAATGACTGTCTCAAAATAGTACATATTTTTTACACTAGTATATGTGAGTATTGATGTATATAAATGAGTATATATTAGAGTGAGAGATTTGAACAGTTCCTGTATAAATAAGTATTTGTTTCTATAAGTGATTGTTTAAGAGAGTAAGTATATGTACGTTTCTGTAGAAGTAAGTGTACTGGTGTGTGTATAGCTGTATATGCAAGAAAATGGATGTTTGGTAGTTTATTTGCATGTGTGAGTATGTGTGTGAGTAACTCTATGTATTAGTGTAGGTGTGTAACAGGATGTATAGGTGTATGAGTACATATGATGAGTGAGTACATGTAGGAGTGACTATATAGAACTGTGGTGAATGAGTGGATGTATATGTAGATTTTGGAATTACTGAATAGGTTGTTCTAACTGGAATTGGTATCTACATTGTTTTGAAAATGTTAGTTTCTATTTTTCAATCTGTGTGTATCAAAGGTTATATTAGGGTGAGAGGAGGTCTGCCACTCTTTCACAAGGATGATGTCATCAGTGAAGTCATTTGAGATGTCATCAATGATGTCATGAGTGATGCCAATGACCATGTAATGCATGAGTGATGTAATATGTGACATCATCAGCAGTGGATTGCGGGCGTGCGAGTTAATGTTAGCTGAACTAACTATAACAGTGGAATTTCAATGGTTTTGTATGAGTGAAATGTCCAGCTAACTATAACATGTGTGAAACCTATGGTTTTTTCAGTGAATTTCTAAAGGTTTTTTAAATGCTAATTCCTAACTATAACTTGCCTAAAACCTATGTTTTTTTCAGTGAATTTCATAGGTTTTCTAAATGCCAATTTTTAAAAGTATTAATTCTTATATTTATTTCTTAGATACTAATTTACTACATTTTTTATAATTATTGTTAGCTATTTTATTTTTGAAATTACATTACATCTTTTTAATGTAAAATGATAAAAAATGTAAAAGTTCAAAAATATATATATATTTTTTTCAATATATTAAAATTAATTTCTATATTTTTTTGCATTTTTTTGGTGGTAAACGTAGGGTACGCGTACCGTCCTTGCATACTCCTGCGCATCTGTAATCGTACTGTATGCGTACCCACGCATATGCTACAAATAAATTTTGACGTTACGCGTCACATCGGCGCTTCCGCGTGACGTCATGTACGTTTGTACGCTGTACAAAACTTGTACCCCGCAATACATTTTTATTGTTTAAAAAGAAATATTTATGTATTTAATGTAAATTTTAAGGCAAGACATTATCTGAGGTAATCATGAAAATAGTATTCATTTAGTTTTAATAAGCGTATATTACTTTTAAAAGTAATCACACGAATCGCGGAGTACGTCATATGTATGCACACCGTAAGAGCAGCCTACGCGCACCCCATGTGACTTCAAAACAACAGATTTGATTGGTTCATATTACTTTCTATTCTAACTGTTGAAGGACCCCACCCATTTTAATCATTCTTCTTTGACCTTCACTGAAGAAACATCTTTTTGCGAAGCTGCTGTGTTTTTCAAGAGATCTTCAAAAGGACTACACTCCAGGATGAAGATTTCTCTGAACACTCTTCAGAAGAAGAATTTGTTGCGGAGAATACAGTCCCCAAAAGGAAGTTCCCTTTTTTCCTTTTAAAAAAAAACAACAAAAAAATTGTTCAAAAAATCCAAAATAAATACAAAACAAAAAAAAGTTATTTTAGGAACTAACTTCACTGTTCAAAAAAAGAGCTATATTAGTATGATAGTGTGTAAATGATTTTTTGAATGAATGTGTAGTGCATAATTGAATGAAAGAACACATTGGTAGTGTATGGTGAAGATGAATGTGCAGAACTATCAGGAGGTGCTACAGCATAACTATATAAGGTGTTTACTTGCAGTATACTGTAGTACTTCTGAAGCACACGAATGTAACATATGTACATAAATATGTTACAAGTCTATGCTTCCATCTGCACTGCTGGTGAAACTTCCTGGGTGAATTCATAAGTGTTTGTGTTTTAATGCAGTGAATGGATTAGTTCATACTGATGAATGGGTCACTGCAACAGTGCAACAGCAGTGACAGAGTGCTGGGTGAAAGTGTAAGGATACAGACTGGGGAATTGAAGGTGTGAAAGACAAGTGAGCAGGTGGATACAAGAATGCATGCATAGTGCATAGGGGTTTGAAACAGTCCTTGTCCTAAGGCCTACTTTGCTGCATGAGTACTTGGGTACTGACTGAAGGATTACAGTTCTGCAAGCACAGTGGCTGACTGAATTTATAAGTGCTTAAGTTTTAGCGTAGTGACTGCATTAGCTCATACTACTGAAAAGGTCACTACAATAGTGCAACAGCAGTGACAGAGTGTTTGGTGAAAGTGTAAGGATACAGAGTGGAGAATTGAAGATGTGAAAGACCAGTGTGCACATGGATAAAAGACTGCATGTATACAGCATACAGGTTTGAAGCAGTCCTTGTCCTAAGGCCTACTTCACTACATGAGTATTTGGGTACTGAGTGAATGATTTCACTACTGCAAGGAGAGTGTCTGGGGGGATCTATAAGTGCTTGAGTTTTAGCACACTGAATAATTAGTACATACCGCTGAATGGGTCACAGTACAAGGGCAATGACAGAGTGTTTGCTGGAAGTTTAAAGATACAGACTGGGGAATTAAAGATGTGAAAGACAAGTATGGAGGTGGATAGAAGACTACATGTATAGTCTATAAGGGTTTGAAGCAGTTCATGTTCCAAGGCCTACTTCACCCTAAAAGTACTTGGATACTGACTGAATGATTACAGTTCTGCAAGCACAAAGCCAGACTGAATTTATAAGTGCTTGAGTTTTAGCGCAGTGAATGGATAAACACATACTGCTGAATGGGTAACTACAATAGTGAAACAGCAGTGACAGAGTGTTCGGTGGAAGTGTAACAATACAGAGTGGAGAATTGAAGATGTGAAAGACAAGTGTGCACATGGATAGAAGACTACATGAATACAGCATACAGGTTTGAAGCAGTTCTGGTCCTAAGGCCTACTTCGCTACATGAGTACTTGGGTACTGACTGAAGAATTACAGTTCTGCAAGCACAGTGCCTGACTACATTTATAAGTGCTTGAGTATTAGAACAGTGCATGCATACAGCATACAGGTTTAAAGCAGTCCTTCTCCTAAGACCTACTTGCATTAGCACATACTGCTGAATAGGTCACTACAATAGTGCAACAGCAGTGACAGAAGTTTTTGGTGCAAGTGTAAGGATACAGAGTGGAGAATTGAAGACGTGAAAGACAAGTGTGCAGGTGGATAGAAGACTGCATGTATAGTGCATAGGGGTTTGAAGCAGTCCATGTCTTAAGGCCTACTTCAGTGCATGGGTACGTGGGTACTGACTGAATGATTAGAGTACTGTAAGGAGAGTGTCTGTAAGAGAATATATAAGTGCTTGAGTTTTAGTGCAGTAAATAGATTAGTACATACCGCTGAATGAGTCACTACAACAGTGCAAGGGCAATGAGAGAGTATTTGGTGGAACTGTAAGGATACAGACTGGGGAATTGAACATGTGAAAGACAAGTATGCAGGTGGATTGAAGATTGCATGCATAATGCATAGGGGTTTGAAGCAGTCCATGTCCTAAGGCCTACTTTGCTGTATAAGTACTTAGAGTTCTGCAAGAAGACTACTTGACTGAATGTATTAGTGCTTGAGTTTTAACGCAGTGAATGGATTAGTACATACTGCTGAATGAATCACTACAACAGTGCAAGGGCAGTGATACAGTGTTTGGTGGAAGTCTAAAAACAGACACTGGGGCAATTAAGGTGTAAAAGACAAGTGTGCAGGTAAATAGAAGACTGTATGCATAGTGCATAGGTTTTGGAAGCAGTCCATGTCCTAAGACCTACTTCAGTGCATGAGTACTGGCTACTGACTGAATAAATACAATACTGTAAAGAGAGTGTCTGAGTGAATGTATAAGTTCTTGAGTTTTAGCACAGAGAATGGATTAGCACATGCTAAATGGGTCACTGCAACAGTGCAAGGGCAGTGACAGAGTGTTTCATGGAAGTGTGGGGATACAGACTGGGAAATTGAAGGTGTGAAACACAAGTGTGTAGATGGTTGCAGAACTGCATACATACTGCATAGGCGTTTGAAGCAGTGCATGTACTAAAGCTAAGCTCACTGTTCTACCTTGCTACACCAACTGCAGAATGATGCAGCATTCACACAAATCTTCAAATTTATTATTTCTGATGTATCTTGTTGTATAAGTGTTATGTGCAAACACACACAACAACACATACATCTGATTTAGATAGTGGCATACATCTAAAACTCAGATTTTCAAGATGATGGAAAGGCAGTTAGACGACCTTGAGACAAGTGTAAAGATCTTCACGATCATTTAATCCATTCGGGCTCTTGGTATTCATTTCAAGAATGTATCTTGTCTCAAGTAAGCGCAATCTGCCCTCTCTGTCACCCCCCCGTTTTAGTGGCATCACCGTGTCTACCAGGTAGTATTGTAGAACACTCGGATCACTGTTATGCACAGCCTCAAAGTGGCGTGCCACCGGGTATGCCTGGTCCTTGCTGCCTATGGCCCTAATATGTTGGAGGATCCGTTTATGTGCTGCTGGACGGGTACTGCCCACATAACTCAGGCCACATGGGCATTGTAGCACATACACGACAAACTCCATCTTACATGTGAGCCTTTTCAAAATGGGGATTGGATTGTCTCTAAAGGGGCTAATGTAATGGGTCTTGTTTATTCCTATTTTGCACGCTTTACAGAAGGCACATTTCTTGAAACCCGTGCTTAGTGCTTCCCATGTTCCTGTTGATGGCGGGTTCAAGAAGGCTGCTAGTGAGTGCACTCGCCATTGAGGGGGATTTCCGGAAGGTGATCTCCGGTCTGAGTGAAACATCACTCCCAATTACAGGGTCCCCCCTTATCAAATTCCAATTTTTTGAAAATATCTTTTTAATAGCAGAATGCTGTTGGCAGTATGGAACTATTACCCTAGAGTTCACGTGGGTGTCAGCTACATTATCAATGGGGTCTTTGCTCCTGGGTGTTAGAGCCTTCTCTCTTGAGACGGAATTCGTTTTTCTTATAGCCGTCTCAAGAACCCTGTCACTGTAGCCCCTTTCAAGGAGGCGTTTCCTGCACTCCTGCTGTGCTATTTGAAAGTCAGATTCTGTACTGCAGATTCTTTTCATTCTTAGCATCTCCCCGTAGGGGATGCTATTAATTAAATGGCGGGGATGCTGACTGGTGGCATGAAGCACTGTATTGCCTGCCGTGTCCTTCCTGTGCAATCTAGTTTGTATTTTGTGATTGTCAACATATACCTGGACATCAAGAAAATTCACAGTTATTTCATCAACATGGGAAGTAAAATTCAGGTTGTATGAGTTAACATTAAGTTGTTCTACAAAATGCTCAGCATCAGATTTTACGCCCTTCCAGACCAAAAAGAGGTCGTCAATGTAACGCAGATATAGTGGCACATGTGATGTCATAATGTTGCCAAAAGTGCCCATCAGGACCCGCTCCTCCCAAAGCCCCATATGGAGGCTTGCAAAACTCGGGGAGAAGCAAGCCCCCATTGCGACCCCTCTCATCTGTTGGTATGCCTGCCCATTAAAGAGAAAATAGTTTTGTTCCAAGCAAAGTTTCAACATGTCTAAGAGCATGCGATTATGATTGGAGCAGTTCTCTGATCGCTTAGACAGGTAATACTCAGCTGCTTTAATTCCATCACGATGTCTAATGGAAGTGTAAAGGGCAGTGACGTCCAGAGTCATTAAAATGTAATCATCTTCCCAGATGAGGTTGTTCAGTTTACAGATGAAATCGGTAGTGTCCTTGACATATGATGGTAATCTTAGGACCCATTCCTTTAGAAAGAAATCTATATATTTGGAGATGTTCTAAGTTGCGCTGTTGATTGCCGAAAGTATGGGTCTACCCGGTGGTGTACTTAGGTTCTTATGTACTTTCGGCAACAAATATAGGGTGGGTATAACCGGACAGTCTTTTTTGAGGAATTTAAATTCGTCATTCGAAATTAATCCTGCACTTTTCCAGGCTACAAGTTTGGCATTCAGGTCAGACCAGGCTGCTTTAATGACAATGAGGTTACTTTTTCTGTAGCAGTCCAGATTACTGAGCTGTAATTCTGCTTCCTTGATATAATCGTCCCGATGCCACAAGACGATATTTCCCCCTTTGTCCGCCTGTTTTACAATAATGTTTTTATCTGCCCTCAATTTTCTAACCAGGCTATTGTAACGTTGGTTCTGTCGACTCGGAATGACATGTTTTTTGTTTGTGGCCGTATATAGATGTTTTAAGTCTTTGATGATAAGATCCTGGTAGAGGTCAATATTATCATGGGTCATGATGGGAAAGAAGGTTGATTTCTTCCTGAAGGGTGTGGATGTTTGAGTTTCCATATTTTCCCTTCCAGCTTGTTGAAGCTATATATATATATACACTGACAAAATCATAGGTGTCACACATGTTATAGTTAGCTGGACATTTCACTCATACAGAACCATTGAAATTCCCCCGTTATAGTTAGTTCAGCTAACTATAACTCGCGTACCCGCAATCCACTGCTGATGACGTCACATATTACATCACTCATGACATTGTCAGTGACATCACTCATGACATCAATGATGACATCTCAAATTACATCACTGATCACATCACTGATGACATCATCCAGTGAATGTGTGTCTTTCTGAATTTTTTTTTTTATATATGTATATTTAAAGGTCAATGGAAGAATAAATGGGTAAATAAGTGTCTAAATTGATGTTTTTATTTTTGTAAAATTGTTCGTATAACTGGCTTATTAAGTGTATCTCAGTGAATACATGTATTAGCGAGTAATGTTTAAATATTTAAATATCTGTATTAGTGTCTCACTTTGTGTATAATTGGCTGCGTGGGTTGGTGAGTAGCTACATGAGTGTGTTTATGGGTTATTAGTTGGTTTTTTGAGTATCAGCATGAGTGTCTGTATGGTTCGGTGGGGGATATTACTTTGTGCATAGATGCATGAATGAGTGACTCACTACTTGTATGTTTTTTGAAGACAGCATGTGTAGAGGACTGTATGGGTGGATGAGTATGTGTATGGGTGTGTTAGTGAGTGAATGACTGTCTCAATAGTGTATTTATGAGTAAGTACATATTTTTTACACTAGTATATGTGAGTATTGATGTATATAAATGAGTATATATTAGAGTGAGAGATTTGAACAGTTCCTGTATAAATAAGTATTTGTTTCTATAAGTGATTGTTTAAGAGAGTAAGTATATGTACGTTTCTGTAGAAGTAACTGTACTGGTGTGTGTATAGCTGTATATGCAAGAAAATGGATGTTTGGTAGTTTATTTGCATGTGTGAGTATGTGTGTGAGTAACTCTATGTATTAGTGTAGGTGTGTAACAGGATGTATAGGTGTATGAGTACATATGATGAGTGAGTACATGTAGGAGTGACTATATAGAACTGTGGTGAATGAGTGGATGTATATGTAGATTTTGGAATTACTGAATAGGTTGTTCTAACTGGAATTGGTATCTACATTGTTTTGAAAATGTTAGTTTCTATTTTTCAATCTGTGTGTATCAAAGGTTATATTAGGGTGAGAGGAGGTCTGCCACTCTTTCACTAGGATGATGTCATCAGTGAAGTCATTTGAGATGTCATCAATGATGTCATGAGTGATGCCAATGACCATGTAATGCATGAGTGATGTAATATGTGACATCATCAGCAGTGGATTGCGGGCGTGCGAGTTAATGTTAGCTGAACTAACTATAACAGTGGAATTTCAATGGTTTTGTATGAGTGAAATGTCCAGCTAACTATAACATGTGTGAAACCTATGGTTTTTTCAGTGAATTTCTAAAGGTTTTTTAAATGCTAATTCCTAACTATAACTTGCCTAAAACCTATGTTTTTTTCAGTGAATTTCATAGGTTTTCTAAATGCCAATTTTTAAAAGTATTAATTCTTATATTTATTTCTTAGATACTAATTTACTACATTTTTTATAATTATTGTTAGCTATTTTATTTTTGAAATTACATTACATCTTTTTAATGTAAAATGATAAAAAATGTAAAAGTTCAAAAATATATATATATATTTTTCAATATATTAAAATTAATTTCTATATTTTTTTGCATTTTTTTGGTGGTAAACGTAGGGTACGCGTACCGTCCTTGCATACTCCTGCGCATCTGTAATCGTACTGTATGCGTACCCACGCATATGCTACAAATAAATTTTGACGTTACGCGTCACATCGGCGCTTCCGCGTGACGTCATGTACGTTTGTACGCTGTACAAAACTTGTACCCCGCAATACATTTTTATTGTTTAAAAAGAAATATTTATGTATTTAATGTAAATTTTAAGGCAAGACATTATCTGAGGTAATCATGAAAATAGTATTCATTTAGTTTTAATAAGCGTATATTACTTTTAAAAGTAATCACACGAATCGCGGAGTACGTCATATGTACGCACACCGTAAGAGCAGCCTACGCGCACCCCATGTGACTTCAAAACAACAGATTTGATTGGTTCATATTACTTTCTATTCTAACTGTTGAAGGACCCCACCCATTTTAATCATTCTTCTTTGACCTTCACTGAAGAAACATCTTTTTGCGAAGCTGCTGTGTTTTTCAAGAGATCTTCAAAAGGACTACACTCCAGGATGAAGATTTCTCTGAACACTCTTCAGAAGAAGAATTTGTTGCGGAGAATACAGTCCCCAAAAGGAAGTTCCCTTTTTTCCTTTTAAAAAAAAACAACAAAAAAATTGTTCAAAAAATCCAAAATAAATACAAAACAAAAAAAAGTTATTTTAGGAACTAACTTCACTGTTCAAAAAAAGAGCTATATTAGTATGATAGTGTGTAAATGATTTTTTGAATGAATGTGTAGTGCATAATTGAATGAAAGAACACATTGGTAGTGTATGGTGAAGGTGAATGTGCAGAACTATCAGGAGGTGCTACAGCATAACTATATATATAAGATTTCCCTCAGATGCTAGACTCTCTGGTCTCCTCCCACCCTCAGGGTGGAGATATTCTGCCAATATCGGCTTCAGATTTTCGGGACTGGATTCAAAATGCCGCTGACCTAGTGGCTCCAGAGAAATTCATGAAACCTAATAGAGCATCCCCTTCGGCCCCCTGGTACAATGAAGATCTCCGACTACATCGTCAATATTGTAGGAACCTAGAAAGGCGTTGGAGGAGAGCCTATTGCCCCACAGCTAGACAAAACTACAAAAATGCCCTCATGATTTATAAAAAGGCGATTCAGGCTCGAAAAACGGTTTTCTTCTCAGCACAAATTGAGAATGCTGCTAACTCTCCTAGAGAACTGTTTTCTGTTGTTACCACCCTGTCCACCCCCCCCTCTGGCCCTGGAGCTGAGCCCTCACAGACCTTTTGTGATGAACTAGCCATTTTTTTCACCACTAAGGTAGCAGATATCTATGCCTCATTTGGAAATGACCCCAGAACTGAACATAGTGCTGGCAATGGGAGAGGAGCAACGTCCCAGTACAACCATGACTCTTTCTCATGTTTTCTACCCACCTCACATGATGATGTGATTAAAATCATTTCCATCATTAAATCAGGCTCTCCGCTCGACCCCTGCCCTCCATCTGTGATGCTAAAACTCACAGAAGTGATCTCCTGTCCTCTTATGGAGATCTGTAACAATGCATTCTTGACTGGCCAATTCCCCAGCATTTGGAAGAAGGCTGTTATAAAACCCCTTCTAAAAAAGCCTACCTTAGACCCTACAGCCGTCGCAAGTTACAGACCAATTGCCTGCCTGCCCTTTCCTGCCAAAGTATGCGAATACCTGATGAACAGACAGCTTTCAGAGTTCGTCGAGACCCACCAACTTCTCGACGAAACGCAGTTTGGTTTCAGGAAAGGGCATGGAACAGAGACTGCTTTGATAAAGGCCTCTGATGAAATTAGGGCAATTATGGACCAAGGAGGGGCGGCGGTCCTTATCCTCTTGGATTTGTCAGCAGCCTTTGACACGGTCGACCATGCCACTCTGGTCGACCGTGTCATAGCCCTGGGGATAAACGGTTTGGCCAAGGATCTTATCTCCTCTTTCCTGGCAAACCGTACTCAGACAGTAAGGTTGGGAGATTTTTATTCTCCAATCTCTGCACTCCCTTGTGGAGTCCCACAAGGCTCCTCGCTAAGTCCCATGCTTTTCAACATCTATGTAGCGGACTTAGCGAGGATAATAAAGGCCTATGGGATACAATTGACAACGTATGCAGATGATACCCAGCTAGTGCTGGGCATCCACAAAGATGGACTTACTGTAGCGGCCAATTTCCAGAAAGCCATGCTCGAGGTCAGCATCTGGATGGCCTCAAACTGTCTTAGGCTTAACTCGGACAAGACCGAGGTTATGACCTTTGGAAAACTCTCTCCCGAATGGTCTCCCAGTTGGTGGCCGGAAACCCTTGGCCATCCACCTTCCCCGGTGGAAAAAGCCAGAAACTTGGGAGTGATTTTTGATAGTAAGCTGGCTTTCGACCTCCATACTAATAAAGTTGTGTCGTCTTCATTTTTCATTTTGAAGAAAATTAAGAAGCTACTGCCTTACCTCCCTGCCTCAGCCGGGAAGACTCTGGTTTCCACCTTAGTCTTCTCAAAAATAGACTACGGGAACGCTCTCTTTTTACACACCCAGAAGCGTGTCATAATGAAGCTGCAATCCATTCAAAATGCGGCAGCTAGGATTCTTCTTAACATCCCTCGCCGCAAATCCACCACTCTTGGAATTCGTCAGCTTCACTGGCTGAGAGTTGAGAGTCGTGTTAAATTTAAGGCCCTTTGCATTGCGTATAAGGCTGTACACGGCACAGGACCTCGGTTCTTGACTGAAGCCTTTCAGCCTTATACTCCTGGAAGGCAACTAAGATCGGCCAATGCCAGTCTCCTCCGTGTGCCACGCACAAGATCGGTCACCTGGGGAGACAGGCGCTTTCTTGTGGCCACTCCAAAACTTTGGAATCTTTTGCCACCTGCCATTAAAGCTGCCCCGAACCTGATGAGTTTTCGCAGGCTTTTGAAAACATGGCTGTTCAACCAGTAAGAGGATGGTAGGATGACGGACTCTAGTTGCTCTACAGCGCCGAGACACCTCCGGGTATTTGTTAGCGCTTTAAAAATCACGAAAATAAATAAATAAAATAAATAAGGTGTTTACTTGCAGTATACTGTAGTACTTCTGAAGCACACGAATGTAACATATGTACATAAATATGTTACAAGTCTATGCTTCCATCTGCACTGCTGGTGAAACTTCCTGGGTGAATTCATAAGTGTTTGTGTTTTAATGCAGTGAATGGATTAGTTCATACTGATGAATGGGTCACTGCAACAGTGCAACAGCAGTGACAGAGTGCTGGGTGAAAGTGTAAGGATACAGACTGGGGAATTGAAGGTGTGAAAGACAAGTGAGCAGGTGGATACAAGAATGCATGCATAGTGCATAGGGGTTTGAAACAGTCCTTGTCCTAAGGCCTACTTTGCTGCATGAGTACTTGGGTACTGACTGAAGGATTACAGTTCTGCAAGCACAGTGGCTGACTGAATTTATAAGTGCTTAAGTTTTAGCGTAGTGACTGCATTAGCTCATACTACTGAAAAGGTCACTACAATAGTGCAACAGCAGTGACAGAGTGTTTGGTGAAAGTGTAAGGATACAGAGTGGAGAATTGAAGATGTGAAAGACCAGTGTGCACATGGATAAAAGACTGCATGTATACAGCATACAGGTTTGAAGCAGTCCTTGTCCTAAGGCCTACTTCACTACATGAGTATTTGGGTACTGAGTGAATGATTTCACTACTGCAAGGAGAGTGTCTGGGGGGATCTATAAGTGCTTGAGTTTTAGCACACTGAATAATTAGTACATACCGCTGAATGGGTCACAGTACAAGGGCAATGACAGAGTGTTTGCTGGAAGTTTAAAGATACAGACTGGGGAATTAAAGATGTGAAAGACAAGTATGGAGGTGGATAGAAGACTACATGTATAGTCTATAAGGGTTTGAAGCAGTTCATGTTCCAAGGCCTACTTCACCCTAAAAGTACTTGGATACTGACTGAATGATTACAGTTCTGCAAGCACAAAGCCAGACTGAATTTATAAGTGCTTGAGTTTTAGCGCAGTGAATGGATAAACACATACTGCTGAATGGGTCACTACAATAGTGAAACAGCAGTGACAGAGTGTTTGGTGGAAGTGTAACAATACAGAGTGGAGAATTAAAGATGTGAAAGACAAGTGTGCACATGGATAGAAGACTACATGAATACAGCATACAGGTTTGAAGCAGTTCTGGTCCTAAGGCCTACTTCGCTACATGAGTACTTGGGTACTGACTGAAGAATTACAGTTCTGCAAGCACAGTGCCTGACTACATTTATAAGTGCTTGAGTATTAGAACAGTGCATGCATACAGCATACAGGTTTAAAGCAGTCCTTCCCCTAAGACCTACTTGCATTAGCACATACTGCTGAATAGGTCACTACAATAGTGCAACAGCAGTGACAGAAGTTTTTGGTGCAAGTGTAAGGATACAGAGTGGAGAATTGAAGACGTGAAAGACAAGTGTGCAGGTGGATAGAAGACTGCATGTATAGTGCATAGGGGTTTGAAGCAGTCCATGTCTTAAGGCCTACTTCACTGCATGGGTACGTGGGTACTGACTGAATGATTAGAGTACTGTAAGGAGAGTGTCTGTAAGAGAATATATAAGTGCTTGAGTTTTAGTGCAGTAAATAGATTAGTACATACCGCTGAATGAGTCACTACAACAGTGCAAGGGCAATGAGAGAGTATTTGGTGGAACTGTAAGGATACAGACTGGGGAATTGAACATGTGAAAGACAAGTATGCAGGTGGATTGAAGATTGCATGCATAATGCATAGGGGTTTGAAGCAGTCCATGTCCTAAGGCCTACTTTGCTGTATGAGTACTTAGAGTTCTGCAAGAAGACTACTTGACTGAATGTATTAGTGCTTGAGTTTTAACGCAGTGAATGGATTAGTACATACTGCTGAATGAATCACTACAACAGTGCAAGGGCAGTGATACAGTGTTTGGTGGAAGTCTAAAAACAGACACTGGGGCAATTAAGGTGTAAAAGACAAGTGTGCAGGTAAATAGAAGACTGTATGCATAGTGCATAGGTTTTGGAAGCAGTCCATGTCCTAAGACCTACTTCAGTGCATGAGTACTGGCTACTGACTGAATAAATACAATACTGTAAAGAGAGTGTCTGAGTGAATGTATAAGTTCTTGAGTTTTAGCACAGAGAATGGATTAGCACATGCTAAATGGGTCACTGCAACAGTGCAAGGGCAGTGACAGAGTGTTTCATGGAAGTGTGGGGATACAGACTGGGAAATTGAAGGTGTGAAACACAAGTGTGTAGATGGTTGCAGAACTGCATACATACTGCATAGGCGTTTGAAGCAGTGCATGTACTAAAGCTAAGCTCACTGTTCTACCTTGCTACACCAACTGCAGAATGATGCAGCATTCACACAAATCTTCAAATTTATTATTTCTGATGTATCTTGTTGTATAAGTGTTATGTGCAAACACACACAACAACACATATAGAACACCCCTTCAATGCATAGTGGGGTGTATGATGATCTATTTACATAGAGAAGAAAATGTATGCAGAGTATCTTTTCCTGTCATTGCAAATATAAAACACAATCTTGTGCTATAACTCTGTTATAAAAACTGATATATTGTTGCCACAGAATGATTTTAAATTTAGATTTAGATTAAAAGTAATTAATTAATTAAAATGTAAAGTCTAATGATCTTAAGCTACATTTTAGTTCCACATAAAAAGATACACAGCATCTCTTTATATAGTCCGGAATTTATTATTATTATAGTTATATTCTTCTTCAGACATCTCATATTTTAGCACCGCTTCTAAAAGGAGTTTATCTGGTACTTCTTCCAAATCATACTGCTAGTTTGCCATTTCAGAGTTTATAGCTTCCAGTAACTCTACGTTAACCAGTGCTTCCAAAACATCAGCATCATTGCTGTCATTTTCAAATTCACAGGTGACATCTGCTGTACTGATGTCCTCTGAATCAGTCGTGCTGTCTTTTATAGATTGATTTTGTACTTCAATTAAACTGTTGCTCATTTTAATGTCTCTTCCGTAATGTTCCCCTCTTTGTCTATAACAAATCGGTTATGTTCTAGGTGCTAGCACAAACACATAAACACATAACTTTAGCATTTTTCTTAGTACATAATACAAAAGTAGGTTTACCAACTATTTTGGCCCAAAAAATACTATGTAACTACAGTTGCCTAATAACATTCCAACAGTAGAGTTTTAGTAGTTCTTAAGCTTAGATAAATATAATTGCTTATAACAATATCCTGTTCTTAAGTTTGTCGAATTCAAAACCAGTCACTCCTTATGATTATGGAAAATGACTTAGGCTCTTATACTAAAATGCAGTACTAAAAAATGTAGAATATGTCCATTCACCTTACCCCTCCAAAACTAGTAAATGTGTTTTAGTAAAATGCAAGGGATACTGTTGCTTGTCTAGAATAACACTGTGAATCTGTGTATATTTAGGTACCATTCTGACACTAGTTTTTGAATACTTCATATGTTTTCATACACATCAGTCCTTAAAGACCTATCCAGTACTCAACGTTTAACAAAATTAGAAACTACTCATTGCTTATATATGTCCAAAATACTCACAGCAACACCTATAGAACGCCCCTTCAACACAAAGTATTGTGTATGATGAGGACATATTCACATAGAGAAGAAAAGCTACACACAGTAACTTATCCTGTCCTTGTAAATATAAAAGAGTATTTGAAAACACACTCTGTGACGTATTTTATTTGAGGAATTTGGTCTCTTTTAATCCTGAAAGTCCATGGTCTCTACTAGCCAACCACGTCTTTCTATTCAATACCATACAGGTACGTTGCAAAGAGCTGTTCTGAAGCCATGGCCATTTTATACATCTCTGTAATAAAACTCTGTCACTTTTTGTATATATCTTCTGAGATAGTGGGTCCCCAGGGATAGTCAGTAAGCATATTAACTTTATCATATATCTTTAAAAGATAGAAACCATCTTTGCACACATATGTACTCTGTCCATCTCTTGTCTCTTTAGCTGCGTAAAAACACAACCCATTGGCCATTTTTTATAGTTACTTATACTTACCTTAAAATTATAAATATTAAAAAACTATATATTATAAAATTAGCATCAGTGGAAGACAAGAAAAAATACAGTTACAATATACATTTTTACGACACAGAATAATTTGTAAAACATTTAATTTGCCTTTGTTCATAGAATATATTGAATTTCACTAAAAAGAGTGATTTCTATTGTACTCATCACATAACAGCAGGCAAAAAAAGACAATCAATAAGATTATCTTTAAAAAAAACATTGAACATTCTCAATAACAAATTAAAAAATAGAAATACATCATATGTTAAATGTTTTTTTCTAAGAGCAATTTCTTACCTAAATATGAAACAACTCAAACAATGATAAAATAACAAAACATTATTATGAATTTTCACAAACACTGTAAATAATGTTGTTTAGAAATATATGCTGACAAACTATATAACAAAAGGTTCTTAATTGTTTTTGATACTTTTCCTCAAGGCCAAATAGTATTCGTGAAATTCTTTGTTTTGAAGTTGTCCAATAGTAATCCTGAAAGGCCATATTTTTTTCCTAAAACAATGGCTTTATGAATATTAGGTAAGAATTTGCTAATTCTTTAGCAAACGTTGTTTAAAAAATAATTGAGTATCATTGCAATGTGTCCAACCTGTATCACATTTTAAATAAGCAGTAAAATGTCCAGATTTTGTTGAAGGACCATCATGAAATATAATTGCTACAACTACAAAAGTTCTTTCTGATATTGATACTTGAGTAGCTACAAAAATGTTAATTAAAGTTTCCAATTTTCTTCCATCAGATGCACAATGTTGCAACATTAAAATTACATACTGTCCATATCTTTGTATAAATAATCTTGAAGAAATTTCTGATTTTCATTGGCTACACTCCATGTTTTGAGTTGCTCCTCTAACTAGGTTGTTAAAAGACACTGATTCACCACCTGGTAAAGTCAAATATATAAATGTTTTAGTGTCTATGTTAGTGCTACATGTAAACAAACAATTTTCACAGTCATGTTGCCATTTGTAAGAAAGGCCAAAAAGATTTTCAATATCTATACCTTCATCTTCCAATACAACAAGCATATACATTAGAAATTACTGACAATCTTACTGAATATTCTGCGTAAATTGAGTGCAACCAGAACATATGTCCAATACATTTCGAATACCAGAAACACTTTGTATTTTCCTTTTATCACTACTACATTTCTCATAAACAGAATACAACAAACAAAATCTTTTTTCCCGATTCTCAACAATTTGCTGTTGTAAACTTTCAAGAAAAAAAACAACATTAACAACTACATTAGCATAGCACTTGACATCAGAACTATTTTCAAACTAATAACCAACAATCTCTTCAACAGTGTCATTTTTCTTTTTGTTTGCAATCACAACTTTATCTTGTTTTTATTCTTTCTCCATACCTTCACTACAGATATTATCATATCTTCTTTTTTGACCTACCACACGCTTTTCAAATACTGGATATTGACCTAAATTGGGAGCATATTCTCTTCTTAACCTATTATACTCTTTCACACAATTTGCATCTGCACTAATCTTTCTCTCATCAAAATCAATCAAGTACAATCCAGATAAAGTTCTGACCCGAGACAAAGCCACATATGCCATACCCTCTTTAAACATGGTACTTTCAATATTTACCAAAGCACAACTTACAATTAAACCTTGAGATTCATGAATGGTCACGGCATACGCCAAAGAAACAGGAAACTGTTTTCTGCGAACATATAAATCTTTTACAAGCAAAAACCGAGCTGAACAACGATTAAATTGTTGTACTTCTTCAATTTGATCAAATTTGTTTTTCAAAAATTCAATACAATCTCTATTTAGATGATTAACAAATTTATCAACTTTACCCATTGCTCCATTACTAAACCCTTTTCCACATTCATATGACGTCGTAAAATTACCCAACAGTTTATACTTGCATATAGATTCTTTTCTAAACCAGCAGTTTTAGATATCGATATCTCTAATGAATCCAATTTTCTCTTCAACTTTTGTCAAAATAATAGTGATTCCTTCAAGCTCTATTTTATCAATAGCTTCCAATTTTATAATTTCTTCATTTTCCAACTTTAAAATGTCTTCATTGAATGTAGAACATTCACGCAGTGTTGGCATTAAGCAGATTACAGATTTGTTGGCTGCAATTCTCATATATATTTTCTCAGGAACGATATTTTCATTTGGAAACAAATTGGAAAGTAATCGTCGCTGTAAAGCTTGTTTGCCATGTTCAGTCACTTTTCCAATTCTTATATCTAGCAGAATAGTTCCATAATCAGCATCATTTGCCTGGCGCATATTTGTTATAAGTTTCTTATATTCAAAATATGACCAAATGTTAACATTTCCAATGCTACCCAAAGACTTTCTGGTATCTTCATGTGCGAGTGTTTTAAATACTGGTTGTCCTTTTACAGGAGTAAGTTGTAGTAGATCTCCAAAAACTCTGACATGTTTTCCTCCAAACAACACATCATAGTCTGCTTTAAGAATTTGATGCATTTGTAAATGCACGAAATCAAGCATTAGGTTTAAGACCATGCTTACCTCATCAATAATCAGAAGTTTCATTTTCTTAAGCACTCTTGAAACTTCACAACAAGCTTCTCCAGATAGCTTGTGATATTCAAATTTGTTTTCATGCTCCACAGGCAGCATAAGTAAACAATGCAATGCAATTCCCTTAATGTTGTGTGCTGCCAATCCAGTTGGAGAAGTTACAACACAAGACAAATGAGACTCAGTTGTTTTCTGTAGGTAACTGGTGATTACTTTAATTGAGAAACTTTTTCCTGTTCCAGCTTGTCTACTCTCATACATTCGGATTGGTTGAAACGTTGTACATGTGCACTCTTTCTTTTTATTAAGTAACCCATGGTCAATCTGTTCCTTCACTAGTTGATATATTTCTTTCTGTTCAAGATTTAATTGCTCCTCCAAGTTTGCTAAGTCCAAAATATCTTCTTGAGCTTGATACATTGCTGTTTCCACCTCATCCATGGCAATTGCTGCTTCATTTTGAACAATTGGTTCTCCTAGTGGATCCTGAATCATTGGAGCAGAAGTTTGACTGTCTTGAGAACTGTCTCTAGCAATCTCAGCTGCAATTGTAGCTTCTTGCTCAATTTCGCCATTCAACATTTGCACAAAATTAGCAAAAACAGTACCTTTAGTTTCGTTGAACGAATCTTCATAGCTCTGAAAATCTCCAAGTAATTCCAATTCTAAACGCCATGGCTTAAGAGTTGCAAAATTGCTAAATAGTAAAAATCCCTTTTGTCAGGAGTATTGCAACTCAGTTTTCGGTGATTAATCAAATGTTCTTTTCTTTGTTTCACTAAACATCCTTCAGAACCAATGACAGCATATATTCCATTATTGATGTTTTCTGTAATATTCCGTTTAAAAGTATAGTTTTACAACATTTCATCGAGACAAATGTTCTCAAGATGATGGCTTCTATTTGGATAATATGTATCCAACATATTTGTATTAAAAATATCTGTAGTTTCTGGCTCTTTTTCAGCTAAATATTCAATTTCTTGTACAGATATAAGTACTAGATTTCGTGTTGCAGCAAGACCTAGACTCACCCAAATGATTATTCTAGATTTGGAGTATAGACTTGCAGATAATAAGTGATCTGAGCATTTATAAGCTCCGATTTCTCAATGAGATAACATCTTCAAACTGTAACTGTATAATTTCTTACTTAAACTCTTCTCGTGGGAAATCTCTTCCCAGAGTTCCTTCAATTCCATCTTTTCTGATTTTGTTATGTAGGATGTTACATATCGAGCAACAGCAATGGAATTGTCTGCAACAAATTGAATATCCATGTGAGCATTCCACATGGACAGAATAACTGGATTATAATCATTTATATATTTTGACTCTTCACTTCTTCTCAAATTATAGGTATTCTTTGAAGCTTTTCTTGTCAAAGTATGTCGCATAGCTGACATAAAACTGTTTACTCTTCCTTTGGATATTACAGTACGTGGAAAACCAAAACGACATTTGGTATAAAACTTTTCCTTTGACTTGTACTTTCGACAACCGTATTTCCCACAATGATGGCTTTTGAATCGTAAGACTTGTTGTCTTAAGTTCTTTTCTTCTGTGCTTTTGGGTATAGCACATGTAGCATATTCTTCAATAAAAGACAACGCAGTATCATCCAAATCTGTTCTGAATTTGGGGGCATCTTTGATCCATATTAGCATATGTATGTGAGGTGCTCCTCTTGCTTGATACTCCTTTCTCCAAAAGAAATCCACAACCTCTCCAAGAGGAGGATTTTTTTATTGGTGATAAAATACATCATGGCTTCAAATCTATGATTAAAATATCTGCATCCATTAACTGGATTTAAAGAGCACAATTCTCCAGGTTTCTTGTATTCAATATTTACTATATTTGGATTTGCCTCTCGAAGAAATTGAAGTAAATCATCCCAAGCATATTCAGCACAGCCTAGAGCTAGGAACCAGGTAGTTCTCCATGACGACGGTACCAGTACTCATTAGTACCGCACTGACATGCCATGAGATTAATCAGCTGAGATTAAAAAAAATTATCTTTCTGGTGTACTTTATCCATAAATTCCTTTGCCGAAACATTTTGCAGATGTACACCTGTTTTTAATATATAGTTGACTGCATAAGAAAGTCCAGACAAGTCACTCTCAAATAAAAGATGAAACATATACGGAATACATTGTCAAAATATTGGATCTTCTGCATACAATCTTGATGTCCGGTATTCAGATGCAGGAATCTGCACAGGTCGTTCATCAAAGCGTCCTCCTTTTCCTGTTGGAAACAACTGAGGGAAACAACGAGCTTCCAAGGTTTCTTCCCATACACTTATGGGACTTCCTTTTGCTTCCTTCATTTGGAATAACTCAATAGTATTCCCCATTACTTCTTTGGAATAAAGTGGATGAAAACGGTAATGTTCATAGATTTATTCACTTCTGGACATATTCACTTTTTCAATTTGTTCAGTTGACGAGTCAGTACCTTCTTCTAAACTTATTTCTTCTTCTCCCACATACACATTTTTACCAGATGAAACGTTGCCTTTTTCACGTTCCTAACATCCACTAATTCTTGCAAGATTTTCTTATTCTTAGTAGGTACGCCATTAACTAGAAAACCTAGAGGTGCATCTTCTACATTTTCTACACCAATGTTTCCATATTTTTCTTTAAATCTAGAGGCAAATATACAACCCTTCCCTTTAATCCTCTCTGTAAATCTGAAGGAGGCAATTTTCCTGTCGTAGGCTCCATACGAACAATAGCCTGAAATGGATGCACACATTGAATAATAATAGACTCATAGGTATTTAAATCTATCAGTTCAGAAGGAATATTTATCAACTCAAGAATATTATGCACATTTCTAGCAGGCATTTTTTTCTCATCTAATTTGTTATAACAATATTTACAAATACGTTGATCATAACCCAAATCAAAACAATTCTCTACCAACAAATAAGTTGCAAAGTCCTTCCACTCATTATTATTTTCTCTTTCACTTTTTAAATACAGATCAACAGTCCTAGTCTGATTTTTATAATGAGTTCCTCAACAACAAATACAAGAATTTGGCCTTTCACCTGAAATCACCTTAAACTTCTTAATTTCTTGCTCAAAATTCTTGTACTAGAATGTTGTACATTCTCTTCCACATTTCCTTCTATTTATGTATTAGTTTCTGCACTGTCTTGCTCAGGACCAAAGTAACTAAACTCAATTTCTTCACAAACATTCATTACATCTGATACTGATCCACGCAAAAGAGCACTGTTCAATTTTTTTAACATTAGTGCTGGACTTTTTGCATAATACTATGTTCTGACTAATTTCCTCATTTGAGAATGATGTACTGGTAACATCCTGAAATGGTGAAAAACACTTTGACATACTATTCTAGAAAGACAAGCCAGAGAATGACCTTGCAACCAGTATTTACTCTCACTCTGCAAGGGTCTAGTCTTTTGTTTAACACTTTTCTTAGTATACTCACATAAGAAATTGTGTAGAAAATCAATAGATTTCGGTCGTACAATTCAAATACTACTGCAATTCCAAGTGTACACTGGAGCTTTAGGACGTCTCCCTAAAACTTCATAAGCTAACACCTCTTCTGCATTTCTGGGAACAATTTTCTCTTTCTCAATAGGACAACCATTTGTAACCTCATAAGTTCGACCACTGGTGTCAATTGCATGCAACAAATCATTACTCTGAAGATAACTCAAAAGGCTCAGAACTTGAACTGTGTTTCCATGCACCCAAAAAAACATCAGAAATATTAGTTCTGTTAATTAGTCTTCTCCACTTACTTTTGGCCTTCATTAAATGGATTGGTTTATCTAGTGATCGAATTCTATTGATTAATAAAATATATTATTTATTTTTTAATTCAGAAGCCTTGTCAACAATACTTTCTATATGTTTCTCCTTCTTATAACATGCTGATTTTCATTTACATTTCTTCATATCCTTCAATAAGTTTCAGACAACACTATTGGTAAAACATTCTTTTTCTAATTTCCTGAAATTGATTCTTCCTCCTTGTACTATACAGTGTTTCTTAAGAACATGATTTCCCATCATTTCTGTTTTTTCTCTTGTTTTTCTTTTTTGTTGCAGATACATTCTTTTTAATTTTCACATTCTCCACACTATTCCTAGTGTTTGATCGTTTTCTTTTAGAAAATCCTTTGTTCTGTTACCAGAAGTTTTTTTCTTTTTCACCACACATTGTTGTTCAGGTAAATCTTGTGGATGACTTCTCTTGAAATGATAAGCTTTTTTATATAGGTTCCTCTTTTCATTTTTTGAAGGCATGATGAATTTCTTTTAGTAATGATAAATGGAATCTGTTATAAAACATATATATAATGTTATAAAAATAAATCTATAAAATATACTATTCTATTAATAATCAAGTACAATCTATAATGACTAAGTATAAAAAACAAGAGTGTAACTGATAACAGAAGTGCATACAAACTGCCTAGGAGTTTCAGGAACTACATCTGTAAGAAGAGTATTTATAGCTGGTTGGGTTTTGGAGCAGTGAATTAAATAGTACATGGTGCTGAATGCATCACTAGAGCAGTAAAAGGGGAGACACAGAATATTTCCTGCAACATCATGGATACTAACTATGGAATTGAAGGTGTGCAAGAGAAGTGTGCATGTGAATAGAAGACTGCATGCATACAGCATATGCGTTTAAAGCAGTCCTTGTCCTAAGGCCTACTTCGATACATGAGTACTGGATACTGATTAGAGTACTGTAAGGAGAGTGTCTGAGTGAATCTGTAAGTTCTTGAGTTTTAGCACAGTAAATGGATTAGTACATTTGCTGAATGGGTCTCTACAACAGTGCAACAGCAGTGACAGAGTGTTTCGTAGAAGTGTAAGGATACAGACTGGGAAATTGAAGATGTTAAAGACAAGTGAGCAGGTTGATAGAAGACTGCATGCATAGTGCATATGGCTTTAAAGCAGTCCATGTCCTAAGGCCTACTTCACTGCATCAGTACTTGAGTACTGACTGAATGTTTACAGTTCTTCAAGGAGAGTGCCTGACTGAATTTATAAGAACTTGAGTTTTAGCACAGTGAATGGATTAGTACATACTGCTGAATGGGTACTACAATAGTGTAACAGCAGTGACAGAGTGTTTGGTGGAAGTGTATAAGGGTTTGGAACAGTCCATGTCCTAAGGCCTACTTCGCTCTTTGAGTACTTGGGTACTGACTGAATGATTACAGTTCTGCAAAGACAGTGCGTCACTGAACTTATAAGTGCTTGAGTTTTAGAATAGTGAATAGATTAACACATACTGCTTAATCAGTCACTACTATAGTGCAACAGTAGTGACATAGTGTTTGGTGGAAGTGTAAGGATACAGAGTGGAGAGTTGAAGATGTGAAAGTCAAGTGTGCAGGTGGATTGAAGACTGCATGTATAGTATATAGGGGTTTGAAGCAGTTCATGTTCTAAGGCCTACTTCACTCTATGAGTACTTGGGTACTGATTGAATGATTACAGTTCTGCGAAGAGAGTGCCTGACTGAATTTATAAGTGCTTGAGTTTTAACACAGTGAATGGATTACTACATACTGCTGAATTGGTCACTACAACAGTGTAACAGCAATGACAGAGTGCTTGGTGAAAGTGTAAGGATACAGACTGGGGAATTGAAGGTGTGAAAGACAAGTGTGCAGGTGGATACAACACTGCATGGATACTGCATAGCGGTTTAAAGCAGTCCATCTGCTAAGGCCTGGCTCACTACATGAGCACTTGAGTACTGACTGAATGATTACGGTTCTGTAAGGAGAGTGCCTGACTGAATTTATAAGTGCTTGAGTTTTGACGCCATGAATGGATTAGTACATACTGCTGAATTGGTCACTACAACAGTACAACAGCAGTGACAGACTGTTTGGTAGAAATGTAAGGATACAGACTGGGGAATTGAAGGTGTGAAAGACAAGTGTGCAAGTCGATAGAAGACTGCATTCATAGTACATAGGGTTCTGAAGCAGGTCATCTGCTAAGGGCTGGCTCACTGCATGAGTACTTCGGTACTAACTGAATGATTACAGTTCTGTAAGGAGAGTGCCTGACTGAATTTATAAGTGCTTGAGCTCACAGTGTGATTCTAGACAAAAATATTAAACCTTGCATTTTACAAAAACACATTTAGTAATCTAGAAATGGTAAGGTGACTAAACCCATTCTGTATATATGACTGTTGCATTTTACTATACAATCCTGACTCATTTTGCAAATACATAAGCAATTTGCTGCATTGTTGGCACCAACATTACATCAAAGAAGTGGTGCAGTAGAACAACAAAGAGGCACAAAGGGCTTGTAAATCTGCCCCAGAGTGTTTGCAGCAGTGTATGTATACTGACTGGTAAACGAAGATTTGAAACACAAGTCTGATTCTAGGCAAGCAACACTATTAATTACTGTGGAAGGACTAAAATGACTGCACACATTCCAGAAATGTAAATACTGCATTTTAGTGTACAACCATAACTCATTTTCCAAATACAAAAGCAATAACTGTTTTCTAATTCCATCAAAACTTAAAAAGAGAATAGCTTTTTAAGCAGTTATGTGTCCACAAACAATATAAAAATGCTTCTCTCAGAATGATTCCTAAATGTACACAGACTCACAGTGTGATTCTAGACAAAAAATATTAAACCTTGCATTTTATATAAACGCATTTACTAATCTAGAAACGGTAAGGTGACTAAACACATTATATATATATATATATATATATATATATTACCTACTGGCGATAGCCAGTAGGTATATATAGTTAGGATTTTTTCCCTATGGGATTTCTGAAAATTCTATGTCTAATAACTTTGGCGTTTGTGGACGGAATCGGCTGAAATTTTCAGGAAAATGGCACATTTTGTTTCTGAGCAGCTCCTAGAAATTTGGGGGGGTTTCGTCAAGGGGGGGCCGAGAAAAAAGGGGGGTCCCAAAACGCGTTTTTCCCATGTTAATTTCCATAGGGCGGTTGGCCTCACTTTTAGCTCGAACGGCTGAATGGATTTGCACGAAACTTGGCAAAATTGTAGGGACTGTTAGCCCGATGTGCCTTTGCTAGGTCTCAATATATGTGCTTCAGTGGATTTTGAGAAATTAACGTTTAAATCAAGATATATATCTGTAACAGCGCTCCGGGCAGCGATCCGGTTCGCGTACTTTTCGCTTATCGGAACTTTGCGATGCGAAGCTGATTGGCTCTCCGGTGTCTGTCAACATTCTAAACAGTCCGGCGCGGCCGCCATCTTGTCTCTCGGTAGGATCGAGAGACAAGAGGAGGCCAAAACAAAGGGGGAAATGAAGGAAAGGGGGCAAGGTAGACCCCTTCTGATCCCCTAGGATTGATGAGGGGATATTATAGAGTCACGCTGGGCCCAAAAAAAAAAAAAAAAAAAAATCCGATTTTTTCGCCGTAGAGACGCGTCTTGGTACGCGAACCGGGCTGCTAACCCGGAAGCTAACTGGCAGTGTAACGGGAGTCTGACGAGTAGCTGATTGGCTGTCAACATTGTAAACAGTCCGGAGCGGCCGCCATCTTGTCTCTCGGTAGGATCGAGAGACAAGAGGAGGCCAAAACAAAGGGGGAAATGAAGGAAAGGGGCAAGGTAGACCCCTTCTGACCCCCTAGGATTGATGAGGGGATATTATAGAGCCACGCTGGGCCCAAAAAAAAAAAAAAATTCCGTTTTTTTTGCCGTAGAGAAGCTGATTGGCTGTTATCATTGTAAACAGTCTGGAGCGGCCGCCATCTTGTCTCTCTGTGGGATCGAGAGACAAGAGGTGGAAAAAAAAAGGTGTAAATGAATGAAAGGGGTAAGGCAAACCCCTCCTGAACCCCTAGGATTGATGAGGGGGCTATTAAAGTTCCCTGGGGGGTGAAAAAAAAAATTGCGATTTTTCGCGGTAAAGGTGCTTCCTGGTACGTTAACCGGGCAGCTAACCGGCAGCGTAACGGGAGTCCGACATATTGTGTTTTTTGAACGTTTATGATATGTGCACGTGTGGATTTTGTCTAATTAAGGTTAAAAAAATATATATATATATCTTTAAGCGTGTTCTGGCGCGCTTACGTTTTGGGTTTGGTTTGCGCTGCAGAGACGATACGTCACGGTTATGCGATGCATCCTGAGGCGTCTCACGGGCTACGTGATACGTCACTTAATAAAGAATATATTTTACAGCTATAGATATTAGCTTTTAAAAAAACCAATGAAATTCACAGAAAAAACCATAGGTTATAGACCATATATAGTTAGGAATTTGCATTTACAAAACCTTGAAAATTCACTGAAAAAACCATAGGTTATAGACCATATATAGTTAGGGATTAGCATTTAAAAAACCTTATTTTACTTGCACAAAACCATTGAAATTCCATATATAGTTAGATGCACTAACTATATATCGCGGACCCGCAATCCACTGCTAATGATGTCACATATTACATCATTCATGACATGGTCAGTGACATCACTGATGACATCACTGATGACATCTCAAATGACATCACTGATGACATCACTGATGACATCTCAAATGACATCACTGATGACATCACTGACATCTCATTTGACATTACTGATTACATCACTGATGTTTCTGAAAATTCTATGTCTAATAACTTTGGCGTTTGTGGACGGAATCGGCTGAAATTTTCAGGAAAATGGCACATTTTGTTTCTGAGCAGCTCCTAGAAATTTGGGGGGGTTTCGTCAAGGGGGGGCCGAGAAAAAAGGGGGGTCCCAAAACGCGTTTTTCCCATGTTAATTTCCATAGGGCGGTTGGCCTCACTTTTAGCTCGAACGGCTGAATGGATTTGCACGAAACTTGGCAAAATTGTAGGGACTGTTAGCCCGATGTGCCTTTGCTAGGTCTCAATATATGTGCTTCAGTGGATTTTGAGAAATTAACGTTTAAATCAAGATATATATCTGTAACAGCGCTCCGGGCAGCGATCCGGTTCGCGTACTTTTCGCTTATCGGAACTTTGCGATGCGAAGCTGATTGGCTCTCCGGTGTCTGTCAACATTCTAAACAGTCCGGCGCGGCCGCCATCTTGTCTCTCGGTAGGATCGAGAG
Source organism: Lissotriton vulgaris (assembly GCF_964263255.1). NCBI lineage: Eukaryota > Metazoa > Chordata > Amphibia > Caudata > Salamandridae > Lissotriton > Lissotriton vulgaris. The sequence continues at coordinate 1,569,812,869 of NC_141687.1, forward strand.
ACAAGAGGAGGCCAAAACAAAGGGGGAAATGAAGGAAAGGGGGCAAGGTAGACCCCTTCTGATCCCCTAGGATTGATGAGGGGATATTATAGAGTCACGCTGGGCCCAAAAAAAAAAAAAAAAAAAAATCCGATTTTTTCGCCGTAGAGACGCGTCTTGGTACGCGAACCGGGCTGCTAACCCGGAAGCTAACTGGCAGTGTAACGGGAGTCTGACGAGTAGCTGATTGGCTGTCAACATTGTAAACAGTCCGGAGCGGCCGCCATCTTGTCTCTCGGTAGGATCGAGAGACAAGAGGAGGCCAAAACAAAGGGGGAAATGAAGGAAAGGGGCAAGGTAGACCCCTTCTGACCCCCTAGGATTGATGAGGGGATATTATAGAGCCACGCTGGGCCCAAAAAAAAAAAAAAATTCCGTTTTTTTTGCCGTAGAGAAGCTGATTGGCTGTTATCATTGTAAACAGTCTGGAGCGGCCGCCATCTTGTCTCTCTGTGGGATCGAGAGACAAGAGGTGGAAAAAAAAAGGTGTAAATGAATGAAAGGGGTAAGGCAAACCCCTCCTGAACCCCTAGGATTGATGAGGGGGCTATTAAAGTTCCCTGGGGGGTGAAAAAAAAAATTGCGATTTTTCGCGGTAAAGGTGCTTCCTGGTACGTTAACCGGGCAGCTAACCGGCAGCGTAACGGGAGTCCGACATATTGTGTTTTTTGAACGTTTATGATATGTGCACGTGTGGATTTTGTCTAATTAAGGTTAAAAAAATATATATATATATCTTTAAGCGTGTTCTGGCGCGCTTACGTTTTGGGTTTGGTTTGCGCTGCAGAGACGATACGTCACGGTTATGCGATGCATCCTGAGGCGTCTCACGGGCTACGTGATACGTCACTTAATAAAGAATATATTTTACAGCTATAGATATTAGCTTTTAAAAAAACCAATGAAATTCACAGAAAAAACCATAGGTTATAGACCATATATAGTTAGGAATTTGCATTTACAAAACCTTGAAAATTCACTGAAAAAACCATAGGTTATAGACCATATATAGTTAGGGATTAGCATTTAAAAAACCTTATTTTACTTGCACAAAACCATTGAAATTCCATATATAGTTAGATGCACTAACTATATATCGCGGACCCGCAATCCACTGCTAATGATGTCACATATTACATCATTCATGACATGGTCAGTGACATCACTGATGACATCACTGATGACATCTCAAATGACATCACTGATGACATCACTGATGACATCTCAAATGACATCACTGATGACATCACTGACATCTCATTTGACATTACTGATTACATCACTGATGATATCATTTATGTGATAATACATCTTCAGACTCTAATATAACCTTAGATACACTCAGTGTAAACAGGCACTCACAGACTGTCACACATCCATGGAGTTACCCACACACCTAGTCAGTCATGCAAAGAATCAATCCCACCTCCATTTCCTCAACTATACAGTTATACACACCTTACTTATTCAAACATATACTAACACATATTTACTCTCTTATACAATCCTTGATACAAGTTCACAATGATTCATACAGCCACTCTCACATTCACTGGCTCTTATGTTCAGTTATTTATATATGTCAACTCTCACATGGAGTGTGTTTTACATATGTACTTACTTTAACATGTAGAACTGAGATATCCATTCACTCACCAATATACTCATGCACACAGTCAACTGTCCATACAGCTGTTTCTACATGCACTTTTGAACCCATACACATAGGGAATCAACTGCTCACACATCTATGCACAGAGTTATACACCTCCCAGCCACCCACACACATACTCAGTCTCCCATACAAATACTTGGGCAACCATTCAATAACCCATATAGTTAATGATATAGCTACTGATTTAAACATGCAGCAGTTTACAGAAGAACATAAATAATGATTGCCAAATTAAGACACTTTAATCACTAACCCATGCACTCAGTGAGACACATTTAATCATTCTCTCATACAGTCAGTCATGCACCTACTAAATCCTTCATCCACACACTTATACATCCACTCATTCTTCAATATGTAAGACATATTTTAACTTTACAGAAACATACAGTCACTGGGTGTTGTCATCAGTGATGTCATCAGTGATGTCATTTGAGATGTCATCAGTGATGTCATCAGTGATGTCACTGACCATGTCATGAATGATGTAATATGTGACATCATTAGCAGTGGATTGCGGGTCCGCGATATATAGTTAGTGCATCTAACTATATATGGAATTTCAATGGTTTTGTGCAAGTAAAATAAGGTTTTTTAAATGCTAATCCCTAACTATATATGGTCTATAACCTATGGTTTTTTCAGTGAATATATATATATATATATATATATATATATATATATATATATATATATATATATATATATCTGCTGCATTTTACTATACAATTCTGACTCATTTTGCAAACGAATAAGCAATTTGATGCATTATTGGTGCCAACATTACATCAAAAAAAGTAACACAATAGAACAACAAAGAGGCGCAAGGGGCTTGAAAATCTGCCCCAGAGTGTATGCAGCGCTGTATATAAACTGTCTGGGGAATTGTAGATTTGAAACACAAGTCTCATTCTAGACAAGCAACACTATTAATTACTCTTGAAGGGGTAATATGACTGCACACATTTCAGAAATATAAATACTGCATTTTAGTGTACAACCATGAGTCATTTTGCAAATACAAAAGCAATAACTGGTTTCTAATTCAATCAAAATTTGAAAAAAGGATAGGTTTTTGAGCAGTTATGTGTCTGCAAACACAAAACGTAAAAAAAATGCTTCTCTCAGAATGATTCCTAAATGCACACAGACTCACAGTGTGATTCTAGAAAAAAAATATTAGACCTTGCATTTTACCAAAACACATTCGCTAGTCTAGAAAATGTAAAGTGACTGCACACATTCCACGTATATAACTACTACATTTCAGTGCACAACCCTGACTCATTTTGAATACATAAGCAATTTGCGGCATTATTTTCGTCAACATTGCGTCAAAAAAGTGACGCAATGGCAGCAAAAACAGGTGCAAAGGGCTTGTAAATCTACCCCAGAGAGTTTGCAGTAGTGTATGTATACTGACTGGAAAATTGTACGTTTTAAACACAAGTCTAATTCTAAACAAGCAACACTATTAACTATTCTAGAACTGGAAAAGTGACTGCATTCACATTTCTACATTTCTACATTCTACATTTTTTAGTACTGCATTTTACTGTACTAAGGTGACTCACCAAACACATTAACATATCAAATGCTTTTATCACAATGGTTTTCCAAATGCTAAACTACTCTTTGCACTTTAGAAGGATAAACACATTACTCTTAATAAAAACAAAATGCACCACATATATCCCCTTACAAGTTAACAACTCACCTTTCAAATTGATTTGTAGATTAAGAAGAATGTCAGTCACACACCAGATTTTCCTATACAGAATCTCTATACTTCAATGTTGTTATCAAAACACTTTCCCTCTCAATCTACACATATATACATGTAAATAACAAATCAAATTGATTCCCACATTAATTCAAAATCAAACACACATTTCCATTGGTTGAACGTTTGAACCAATTCCAAATAACATAACTTTTAACCCTACCCCCAATTTGCGTTCTGCTGTTACCATAGAAACAGATCATGCAAAACTCAACTGACCACCTAGGTCAAAAGTTCAGCACACTGTAAAACACTCCTCCTCAACGAGTTTAGACTCTGCATAGCTACTACTTAGAAGTACCAACAAACAGAAAGGCTCTTGATAGAACCAACCAACATCTAAACACATAAGCTTGATAGATATCTGAAAATTATATATTGAATTTTTTTCTTGTATAGGTACGCATACCCGACGCCTTAGAAATCGTGCAGCATACGTGGTACGATACGCATACCCAACGAGTACATACCAGAGGTCGCGCTGAGCGCCGCATATGCGCATTCTAATTTTACGGTAAAATAAATCATATTCTGCCCTAAATTTTCATATTTAGTGCCCCGGGGAGGTGGCGGACCCAGGGAGTGGGGGGCCTTTCAGTTCCCGACCCACATTTACATATGCTGCGGGGGGACCCGTGAGCCCCCCACATATATTTTAAAAAAAGCCCTGGGGGGTGATGGTCCCTAGAGTTTGGGGGGCCTTTCAGCCCCCCCCACATATTTACATATGCTGTGGGGGGCCGTGAGCCCTCTGCACATATACAACCTAAGCCCCGAGGGGTGGTGGTCCCCGGGGCTGCGTGGGGGGGCTGTGAGCCCCCCACATATATTTAAAAAAATATAATATTAAACCACATTGCCCCCAGGACTTGGCCCCCCCGGAGGCTAATTAGCACAAAAGCAACCTTTGTTTTTTTTAATTCCTGCAATACACGTATCCTATGCGCATCCTGCGATTTAAAAAACAAATTATGGCCTTGACCCTGACCCCTTGAGACGGCGTAGGGGGTCAGGAAGTCCTATGGCAAATAGAACACTTTCCCTCTCAATCTACACACTCAATCTACACACATACGTGTAAATAACAAATCACATTTCTTCCCACATTAATTCAAAAGCAAACACATTGAACTTTTGAACCCTTTCCAACTGACATAACTTTCAACCCTACCCCCATTCTACTTTCTGCCTGTTACCATAGAAACACCTCATGAAACACTTAACTGAGCACACAGGTCAAAAGTTCATCACACAATGTTGCTAAACAAAATAGCAAGTGTGCTTGACATTTCAAGATATCAGCTTATCTTATGTAACGTACCTTTCAATCAGTTTTTGTTAACCAATAAGAATCATGCTTTTAAAAAACAGAAACATGCACCCTAGTTTTCAGTGTAGAATGTTGTCAAACAACCAATCATTTCTTTACTTTTTCAAAAATGCATCTTATCCATCATTTTAGAAAAATCTTACTTTTCAAGCTGCTATTTCAATTACAGAGACCATCTGAGTGCATCCAGACCTCCTTTCAAGATGCTTAGAGTGTGGATTGTGGGACACAGCTATATTTTCTGGAGCCAAAGGTATGCAGAACAGAAAGGAATTCACAAAGACCTAGGTTTACCAAACATAGACAGTAAATGGATTTGACAGAGAGGGTTAAAGTGATACCAATTGATGCCATTGGTTAAATCCTTTTTGCATCTCCAACACCCTGACTTCATGATTGTGCACTGTGGTGGCAATGACCAAGGCACTTTGACTGGGGTAGGTCTGGAAATGCGTATAAAGGACACCTTTGGAGAACTGATGTCACTTTTTCCCCAAACTGCCTTCGTCTATTCTAACATCCGCCAAAGGCAGAAATGGAACTGGTCCAATCAATTTTGTCCACAGATTGAAAAAGCTAGGAAGCATGTAAATAAATCTGTTTCTGCTTTTCTCCTAGACTATAGAATGGGGTCCATATACCACAACAATCTGCGTTTCAATATGCATGGCATCTATAGGAGAGATGGTGTACATTTTACAGATGAAGGGAACAGAGTCTTCCTCTTGAACTTCAGACTCTGCCTTGGTACTTACTTGTAGGTACTAAAATCTCTCAATAAACACAAGGGCTCTTTTTAGAGCCTCCCAACATCTAAACACATAAGCCTGATAGATATCTCAAAAATATACCGGACACCTTAGAAATCGGGCAGCATACGTGGTACGATACGCGTACCCAACGTGTGCACATCAAAGGTCGCGCTGAGCGACGCGCTTGGTACGTGTACCCTAATTTTACCGTTAAAAAAAAAATTATCTGCCTTTAATTTAAATATTTAATGCCCCAGGGCTTGCCCCCTATTTTTCTTTATATAAAAAAATGAGGGGGGCTTAATGGCCCCCCACCTGAGGCTTCTTTTAGCCCCGGGGACCCTATCCCCCGGGGCTCTGCCTCGTTTTTTTTTTACTTTTGTTGAGGAGGGGGGCCACGTGGCCCCCCTCCAGTGGGCCACTTTTGGCCCCGGGACCCCATCCCTGGTCCGGCCTGCCTCCTTATTTTTTTTTTTTATTATTTGGGGAGAGGGGCCATGAGTCCACTTCTAGCCCCAGGGACCCCATCCCCCGGGGCATGGCCTCTTGTTGGGGACAGTGGGGGGTCCCCAATCCCCCACCATCCTTGCCAGCTTACCGTGTCCTGCGGGAGCTGGCATTGCTTTCTACATAGGGAGCAGCTAACATGCTGCTCCCCATGTAGAAAAGCAATAGTTTTGTTTTTTGGAAGAGAGAGCAGGTTTCCTGCTCTCTCTTCCAAAAACCAAAGCAGTTTGCTATGGTACCACAGCAAACTACAGTGTCCCGGGGTGGGCACCATCGGACACTGCAGAAGCCGGCCCTGGGCGGTGGCGGTCCCCAGGGCCAACACAAGGCTCCAGGAGGGGGGCCACGTAGCCCCCCTCCCAACATTTAAAAGCCCAGTGGGTGGTGATCCACGGGGCTGGGGGTCCATCACAGACCCCCAAATTTGAAAATGTAGTGCCCCGGTATAAGACCTCTCAACTCTCAAGTGACAGCCATCACGCACAGAGGATCGTGTTTCAAAAGATCAAAACCAAGAAGAGCTTCCTGGTCTGCTTTAACGCAATTTCGGCTCTCCAAGATGGCCGCAGAAGTCGCGTGCTGTTCAGCAGTCTAGTGTTCCCATTCCGTGACCACCGCAGCTTAGGAGAAGCGCGCGCTGACTACAAGCTGCGCACTTCACCGTGAATCTCAGCCGAAGCAGTTGTGTGGACCCGAATGTAAGGAATTCTGAGGAGAGAAAACTGAGTTAAGCCCCCTACCCTTATAGAAACATTTAGAGTTGCATTTCCCTACCCCTATTGTCATTTACCTTGGCGGCTTAGTCGTGGTGTGAAGAAGCCGTTTTGTATCAGCTGTTGGTGAAGAGAAAAACGAGCGCTGTCATCTAGAAACGAGCACCTGTGGAGAAGCGTTTCAAGAAAACGAAGATAAGTGATATTCTATGAACATTATGATATATTGACAAAAGACAATGTACTAAGATGAAAAAGAGAATATGAGCTAAACTTACCTGAAGACAAGTAGTCATAGCGCTAGTTCCTAAAAAAGAGAAGCATATAATTAGTTCAAGACTTCAGAGAAAGAAACAACAGTTGAGGACTAAGCCTGAACAGGAAATATATACAAGTATGTATATAAAAGAAAAAGAAGACGCAGAAGTTAAATTCCAGTTGTAAAAAGAGATAATAAGTACATACATAATAGACACATAAGAGTTCAGGGTAAAAGACATCAGTACAGATACTAACAAATGTGTAACTAATTATACAGGTACAAGCTACTAAGGAGAGAGAGGCGTAGAACAATTACCAAGGTCATAAGCAAGCTACACAGAAGAGAGGTTAATTCTTGGAAGTTAAGTGGTAGGTTGCTAATAAGAATTAAAAACAATAGAAGAGTAGAGAAGGACTAGACAGGAATTTAATATTATTTTTTCCCTTCAGGTTCCAACTACTAATAAGGTCTGCAGGTCGGGCTGAAGGAAGGAGCCTACCAAGAAATCTCTTCTCTCTCTCTCTGTTTATTATTTTATCCAAAATCCCCCTTCCCCCAGGATAACAATTTAGAGACTCGTGTCAGCAGAGCTTTGGGTTCTTGTTCGGGGTGGATTTGGGAAAAGGCATCTCTGTTCCTGTGCAGCCAAGCAAACAGAGTTTTCTCAAGTCCTGACACCCGGGGAAGTGTCGGTACCCAGGGCGTGTGGGGGGCTTGAGCACCCAACACAGGTTTTGTGATACATTTTTCTAAAGAAGAAGCCCCGGGGGTAGCGGTCCCCCCGGGGCTGCGGGGGTGGGGGCTCCCCCCTCTTACATAATGTTAAAGCTCCGGGAGTGGTGGTCCCCGGTGCTATTATAAAGGAAGGAAGCCCCGGGGGCGGCGGTCCTCGATGCTGCAGGGGGGCCATGAGGCCCCCGTATATGTAACATTAAAGACCCAGGGGTGGCGGTCTCTGGGGCTGGGGTGCCCCCTCTGGTCCCCCCATTATAATTAAATACATTTCCCCTAGGATTTGGCCCCCGGGGCTAATTTCAAATAAAACAGGCTTTGTTTTTTTTCACGCGATACGCCTACCCTACTCGCATCCCGCAATTTTTTGAAAAACATTTTTGGGGGGCCTTGGGGGTCCTTGTGGGACCCCCTGAGCAGGCCTAGGGGGTCAGGGTGTTTCTACCCTGCCCCCTTTGTGTATTTTGCGCGCTTGTTTTACTGTTTTCTTGTGCCTCGGTTCTACCGAGACACAGGATGGCTGCCAACACTTTCTGGTTTGGAGTGTTGACACAGTTGACAGCCAATTAGCATGCAGCTCGTGCTCGTAAGGGTACCCGCATGATCCTCTAACAATACGCTTACCCTACTTCGTCCATAGATATATCAATGTATTACTTTTGATTTTCTCAGGACCTACTGCACGGATTTACACCATTTAACAAAAAAGCGTGATCTGTGAACCAAACTCTACTTTTTTGCCAAATTTAGTGTACTTCCATTCAGCAGTTCGGGCTGTAGCTGTGTCTAAAGGTCCCTATGGAAAATTGCATGGGGAAAACACATTTTGGGACCCCCTTTTTTCTGGGCCCCCGCTTGACAAATCACCCTGGAAATTTCATCACAGGACCGAAGCAGAGCGCCCCATCTTCTTGGAGAATTTCGCGAAGATTCATCGACCGGCGCCAAAGTTATTCCAAATAGAATGTTGCGGATTTCCTATGGAAAATAGGTCCTAACTATAACTACCTACTGGCGACCGCCAGTAGGTAATGTATACATATATATACATATATTACCTGCTGGCGGTCGCCAGTGGGTAGTAATAGTTAGGATATAACTATAACTATAACTATTACCACCTCCAGAATGCCCCAGGGTGCTGCCTTGCAGAGATGTGTAAGGAGGCCATGCCCCTTTTTACACCTCTTTGCAACGCAGCCCCCTGGTGCATATTGGAGGTTCCTGGTGGGCTAGTTGGCCCCCAGGGACCCTCAGTATTTAAGGGGAATTTGTTTTTGAAAAAATCAGGGGATACACGTACCCAGCCAATCTAAAAAAAAATTAAGGCACCACTCTAGAAACGCGCCCCCTGGTGCATTTGCAGAGGGGGAAATAATTCCCCTTGAATACTGGGGGTCTCTGGGGGCAAAGTAGCTCACCAGGAACCTCCAGTATGTGCCAGGGGGCTGTGTTGCAGAGACGTGTAAAGAGGCCACAACCCTTTTTACACCTCTCTGCAACCCAGCCCCCTGGCACATACTGGAGGTTCTTGGTGGGCTAGTTGGCCCCCAGGAACCCCCAGTATTCAAGGGGAATTAATTCCCCCTCTGCAAACGTGCCAGGGGGCTGCGTTGCAGAGACGTGGAAAGAGGCCACGCCCCTTTTTACACCTCTCTGCAACGCAGCCCCCTGGCGCATACTGGAGGTTCCTGGTGGGCTAGTTGGACACAGGGACCCCCAGTATTTAAGGGGAATTAGTTTCCCCTCTGCAATCGCACCAGGGGGCTGCCTTGCAGAGACGTGTAAAAAGGCCATGCCCCTTTTTACACCTCTCTGCAACGCAGCCCCCTGGCGCATACTGGAGGTTCCTGGTGGGCTAGTTGGCCCCCAGGGACCCCAAGTATTCAAGGGGGATTAGTTCCCCCTCTGCAAATGTTAATAAAACTGTTCCTGCATTTCTCAGAGACCATTGCATGTGCTGTATCTATGACATACGATTCATATAAATGATGGAGTGCCCTTTACAGATGAATGCAGCAGAGGATTTCTAAGTAAAATGAAATTCTGTATCCGGTCTTATGTGTAGCAGCCTTATATACACAACCAACAGAAAGGCTCTTGTCAGAGCCACCCTAGTACCCGAAATATTGTGAAGTTTTTTTCTAAAGGTTTTTTTTTCCTTTAGTTTTTGGGGATCTTTGCAATGACGTTGTGCATCCCTTGGGACATGCAGTGAAAATGGAAAACAAAAGCAGACATTCAATGGCCACTAACACATCCAAAAGCATGTTTAAACACATTTTTGTAGTAAGTTTCTTTAAAAACCTTCTTTCAGAACCATTTCCCATTTTCACAGTTATTCAGGATGTCACAACGGCGTTGTTGGTGCAACAATCACTCCTTTTCCATAAAGTGAAAAGCATATATGCACACATATTACAGTATTTTACACACTAGGGGTTTATTACGGTACACTTCAAACTCATGTTTTTCAAGTGTATTTCTAGAACAAATCTCTCTAAAACCTATTTCCCATTTCCGCGGTGAGGCAGGAGATCATGATTACATCGGTAATCATGAACCCCCCAGACACATCGCGAAAATAGAAAGCAAAAGGAGGAATGCAATAGTCACCACCACGTAAAAAAGGTTTACCTGTATAATTAATTCTAACCATGACAGTGCATAACTCATATGGCTGAGATACCCGCCACCCCCTCTCAACACAATCCCCAAAGGAGGGAAACAGGAAACAGTTCTTGAAGTTTTTGGAAGAGGGAGGGAGTGACCCTCCCGGCCGTATTTATTAAAACAAAATTAAAACATTAAATCAACAGTTTCATATTAATGTACAATTTCATTACCACATTGCGATGTTTGGCTAACCTTAACAGATTCTCTAATACAGAGGTTCTCCTAGCCGAACTAACATCCTACAAACATTTACTTGAAATTATGAAATTGTACATCCTAACGTTTAAGGGCCAACGGCAAGGTCGTAACCGGTGTCAAGATCCCTAACCAGAAATACCCCCCCCACTTGTGAGGGGCGACAGCACTGAGGCGTACCTCAAGTGCAACTACCAATTTCCCTTGACTTGACGGGGGCACCAATAAAACTCGACGCCACTTAAAGGTCGTTCGAGGACTCGTGTGAGGTATCTAGAAGGTAGCGTAGACCCCCCCCCAAACCCCGCACAACTTACCACATCTGCCGTCGCAGACGTCACTGGCCCCGGGAAATTCCCCAGGAGGGGGCTGTAACCCCTCCTACACAGGAAGGGGCCTTGACCGCCTTTCCTTTTCTTTCGGCGACCCATCCTTAGAAGGGACCGCCTCCCCGTTGAGGGGCCAATGGCCACCTCTCCCGAGCGCTCCCATCCGTGTTGGGTGACGCCCACTCATAGGGATCTTCCAATTAGTGCTCACCGATCATGACCTTACCGCCCGACCAAAATAAATACGACAATGCTGACAAACCTACTAAACTAAAATACATTGGCTACTATGACCGTATTAAAGCATGCTTATAAATGAACACTAAAGCCGAATTTCTTTAATCAGAAAACATAAATGAAATAGACCATTCTTTATTACACACTCAAAATCAACATGATAATACCACAACCTGTAAACGAAATTAGAAATATCCATCAACTTTTATTCAAAACAACTGGCTGTCTTCAGGGGCTGGTGGGTGGGTCAAAATTGGCTCTTCGTTCCGTCTCGAGCTCACGTGCAGCGAGGAGGTGCAGCTTCAGAGCACAGGAACAAGAGGATGCCTTCCGGTCTTGCGTCCCCTTTTATCCGTCTTCAGGGCGGGCGTAAACCCGCCCCTGCCTGCCCGAGGGCGTGGCCAGCCGCGTCAGTGTCTAGGCCAGCCCACTCTAGGGCGGGAAAAAGCGCGCCCCGGCTACGCCGCTTCGGGCATACCAGCCGAGACTCGCTTCCCGCCCAAGATGGCTTCCCGGGGGGATCGTGGTACTCTGCCATACGTGCGGGGGGACCGAGTGGTCGCCCCTTTCCATATGGCTGAGATACCCGCCACCCCCTCTCAACACAATCCCCAAAGGAGGGAAACAGGAAACAGTTCTTGAAGTTTTTGGAAGAGGGAGGGAGTGACCCTCCCGGCCGTATTTATTAAAACAAAATTAAAACATTAAATCAACAGTTTCATATTAATGTACAATTTCATTACCACATTGCGATGTTTGGCTAACCGTAACAGATTCTCTAATAAAGAGGTTCTCCTAGCCGAACTAACATCCTACAAACATTTACTTGAAATTATGAAATTGTACATCCTAACGTTTAAGGGCCAACGGCAAGGTCGTAACCGGTGTCAAGATCCCTAACCAGAAATACCCCCCCCACTTGTGAGGGGCGACAGCACTGAGGCATACCTCAAGTGCAACTACCAATTTCCCTTGACTTGACGGGGGCACCAATAAAACTCGACGCCACTTAAAGGTCGTTCGAGGACTCGTGTGAGGTATCTAGAAGGTAGCGTAGACCCCCCCCAAACCCCGCATAACTTACCACATCTGCCGTCGCAGACGTCACTGGCCCCGGGAAATTCCCCAGGAGGGGGCTGTAACCCCTCCTACACAGGAAGGGGCCTTGACCGCCTTTCCTTTTCTTTCGGCGACCCATCCTTAGAAGGGACCGCCTCCCCGTTGAGGGGCCAATGGCCACCTCTCCCGAGCGCTCCTATCCGTGTTGGGTGACGCCCACTCATAGGGATCTTCCAATTAGTGCTCACCGATCATGACCTTACCGCCACAGGCCGGATAGTTGACCGGCTATCCGGACCCCCCACAAAGCTCCTACCTAAAGGTCATGTTTTAACGTTTTTAACCATGCTAAGAAGTCTCCTATGAGTAACTCATTCCCCACCCGAGACAAATGCACCCCATCCCCCAAATACATACTGTCATCATTAATACAGCCATGCGAAATAGAATGCAGTGTCCTGGAACGGAACAACCTACTCACTTTGTTATTAAGCTTTCTCACAGAGTGATTCAAAGCAGGAACAGAAATAGCCCCTCGCCACACCTTTCGTGGGATCATATGGGACCACGCAATTGTGCACCCCGGAACTCTCCTCGCCAACCAACTTACAGTGGAAAGCATTGCCTCCAGGAGAAGTCGTCTACCGGTGGTGACCAAATCATTGCCCCCTAGATGTACTATGACTATAGACGGCGGTGACCTCGTCCGCCCTAACAAACCCTCGAAAAATGCTTGAAACTGGTCAATACAGAGACCGCCTCTTCCGTAGAAGGACACACTGTACCCGTATTCCCCAGCTACGTGAATCATGTCACCTGCTTTGAATACGTCCGCGGCACGCCTCACGTATGAGTGGCCCACGACCCACACCTCCTTTTTCACAGCAGGTGATGTCTGACCGCTGGCCCGGTGTTGGGTCGACTGCATAGTCCGCCCCGCCTCGTAGGCTTGCGCAACTGAAAACCAAACAAAAACAAGAAGCGTGAGTACATCATTACAGCTTCACAACATGTGCAACCGCACATACCTCTTATAACACTTGGAGGACCAACGCCCCACTCGTTTCACTTGTTCAACATCAAGACCCCTAGCTGCAGCTTCTGTAGCAGCCCCTATCCGAAAGGAATGGGTCCCAAACTCGCCCGGGTTCAAGCCCGCAGCGGCAATTGACATCGCAAGCACCCGCTGAAACTGAAATTTCGTCAGTGGGGTGGCGTCCGCGTGTCTCAACAAGGTCCCCCCCCATGATGCCACCCTTCGTGCTAGGTAGTCTTCTAAACACTTTACCGGACACATGGAGGACCCGGGAATCCTGCGTATGATTATGCAGTCACCCATCCCACCTTGATCGGTCTTGGACCTAACAAAGGAGACAGTCATTGTCTCTCCTCTGATCTGAACGTGTTCCTGGCACAAACCCCCTGTCACATCCTGTTTGTTCCTTGCCACCAGTTCGCTCACCCGCATCGCTCCATGAAATGCCAGCGTAAAAGCGGCTCGGAACAACACCGTCTCAAACTGAGATGAACATGTGGCAGGGAGTGTGGCCAACAACCGGGCCAACCTATCCAAACCTATCGGGCGCCTCTCATCTACTCTGCGACCCTCAAGGCGTTGCCACCCACGCAGCGCTTTCTGTACAACGAAAGACGCTGTCGGGTCCTGGATACTATGAGCCCTGGCAACAAAGGAAATGGCAGCGCGATGCCTCTGGGCCGTAGCCACCGATTTCCCAGCCCTACGTAAGGACATCAGAAAATTCACTACCCATTCCTCGTGGCCCCAAAGCCCCTCTCTATCAGTCCCCAAAAAGGCTAAATAGGACCGAAACGCCCCTTCATATGCCTTCCTCGTCCTTGGTGCTAGGCTCTCTCCCACGAGGTGACGAAGTTCGGGGCACCGAGAGACCAGAGAGCTTCGGGAAAGGGTGCCGGCTCTGGGTCCGCTGTGGGAAGGAAACCCGAGAAAGCCTGCATATGAAAACGAGACAGTGCATCAGCCGCCTGATTCATTACCCCCGGGACATGTTTTGCTCTGAATAGCACATTCAGTTGCATACACAGTAAAACAATTTCTTTGAGCAGTCTTAAAATCAGTTTACATCGTGCTGCCTGGCTATTGATGCACTCGACCACGGTCATATTGTCAGACCAAAATACCACAGAGTGATCTTTGAACCCTTCGGGCCAGGTTCTCAGGGCCACCAAAATGGGGAAAAGTTCCAGGAAAGCAATATTACTTGTCAGTCCATTGTCATGCCACCATGCCGGCCACCTTTGTGCCGACCATTTTGTGCCGAAGATGGCACCAAAACCTATGCTACCTGCCGAATCTGTCCATAGCCCCAGCTCTTCAGAGGACACGGCCGGTTTGTTCCAGATGACTCGACCATTAAAATCCGCCAGAAATGCTAACCAAATGCGCATGTCCTGGCGGACCTCAGCCGATAGTCTCGTGCGATGATGACCCTCCTTTAGGCCGACCATAGCTTGGGCAATTGAACGGGAAAAAGGGCGGGCCATCGGTATAACCATCAGGGCAAAATTCAACTGTCCCACCAACTGCTGTAATTGATGCAGCGTAACTTTAGATTCATTTATACACATTTGCAGGGCTGCCCTGAACTTCCACACTTTGTCAGCTGGTAAACGAAAACAACCCTCACTGGAGTCTAACTCGATCCCCAGAAACTCGAGGCAAGTCGCAGGACCCACCGTCTTACCTGGTGCCAATGGCACACCAAACTGCTTCATTAACACACAAAATTCGGCCAAGGCCTGGCCACATTCGGGATCCCCGGCTGCCCCAAGGAACAGAAAATCGTCAAGGTAATGCATTACATGTTGGAAACCCGTCCTCTTTGTGAAGACCCATTGTAGAAAACTACTGAATTTCTCGAAATAGGCACAAGATATAGAGCACCCCATCGGCATACACCTATCCATGTAATAATGACCCTGAAACATGAAACCCAGGAGACGCTGGTCGTCTGGGTGTACCGGGAGCAATCGGAACGCTGACTCGATATCTGACTTCGCCATCAGCGCCCCGGGCCCCAGGCGATTCAAAATGGCTACGGCCTCATCGAAGGATGCGTACCGCACCGAACCCACTTCTGGGTCTATTGCATCGTTCACAGAAAGACCACGTGGAGCTGATAAATTATGAATCAGTCGGAACTCACCCGGGTCCTTCTTGGGGACCACCCCTAAAGGAGAACAAACAAAACTCTGCACCGGGGGTACACTAAACGGGCCGGCAACCCGACCTCGAGTAACCTCTTTCCGGATCTTATCCTGTACCACGGTCGTATGCTGCAGGACCGAAAGTTGATTTTTACACTTCTCCACACCCTGAAAGTCCCCTACTGGGATGCGGAAACCATACGAAAACCCGTTCCGCAGCACCCCAGCAGAAGTACGATCCGGGTATTCACTGAGCCAGGGAATCATCGCCAAGGTATCAATCGGGGTAGGTAAAGGCGCCCCTCGGCCTATGTTAGACCTGTTTGGCGCCTCCTCTACCCCCGTTATCACCCGTTTTGGCTCTGCACGTGGACTCAGGATGGGACGACCCGCACCCACTACACTCGTGTTTAAATTTACACGATCCCTGGGGCCTAGTACATTTACCTCTGTTGAAATTCCAGCAGAACCCCCTTTTCCCTGTATTGCCGGCAGGTCTCGAGGAATCGTCGGTACCCGTACCTGATCGAAAGGGCGTCCCCGCATATTGGCGGGAGGATTCGCCGACATTACTCCCTACCAATGGTATTTTCAACATACCTGTCTCCTTCATTTTATCCCATGTCAAAGAATCATAACAATCCCAGGTTAAGCTTTTATTATGCTCTTTGGCCTTTCTAAAAAGATTATCATAGCAGAACCAATGGTTACCCTGGTGTGACGTCGAGTACCCCATGATTCGCGACTGATAGGTCGGCAACTCGGAAAGCAACTCGGGCCTACGTTCCCCCAAGATCGACGTAAAAATCCCCCATGCTTTGCCCCAATTGCCAATATTCTCATTCACTTTAAAGGCGGCCATTTTTGCGCGCCAAACACTCGGATGCATGAGATCTTTCTGGCCCTTAACATGCTCCACCTCATAATGATCAACAAGCAACGAGAAGATGTTCACATATTCCCCCGCCCAAATCTTCTCTTTAATTGCCAAAGGCACATGTTGACCCAACCTTTCTCTACGAGAGGGTGCTGACTCGTCCCTCGCAATCGGCAATGGCCGCTTACCTGCACCGGACGCTGCCTCTGCGATCGTAATCGTCCCTTGTGGCTTGTCAACTACTGCAGCCGGCGCGGACACCTTGGCTGCATCCCGTTTCTCGCGCAATTGCTTCATCAGCGCCTGCGCGTCGACAGCCGTGGCGCCCTCACTACTTTCGCCCAACCACGCTGCCAGTTGTGCTGCCAGTTCGGGCGGCATATCTTCATTGGACACCGGGGTGACCACCACGGGAATCGGATTCCCCTCCACGGGTACTGGGGTTGGCGCTTCGAGCGGGGTACAGGGAACCGGGACGTCTCCCCCAGCTGGTCCCCTCCTTGGCCTCTTGGCTCTCCCTCCTGGGGCTGCTCCAGCCGAAGGACGTTCCGGCCCCCCTTCCCCCTCTCTCTCCGCCACCCGCTTCTTCAGCTCGGTCATCTCCTTCATGAGGACCCGAAGCATCTGTTCAGTCGTCATTCTCTTTCCGCCTTTCTTGGGCATTTCTCCGACAGAGTATTTGTAAGACAAAAGAAAGATTACAACGCTCAAAATTGGCTCTTCGTTCCGTCTCGAGCTCACGTGCAGCGAGGTGGTGCAGCTTCAGAGCACAGGAACAAGAGGATGCCTTCCGGTCTTGCGTCCCCTTTTATCCGTCTTCAGGGCGGGCGTAAACCCGCCCCTGCCTGCCCGAGGGCGTGGCCAGCCGCGTCAGTGTCTAGGCCAGCCCACTCTAGGGCGGGAAAAAGCGCGCCCCGGCTACGCCGCTTCAGGCATACCAGCCGAGACTCGCTTCCCGCCCAAGATGGCTTCCCGGGGGGATCGTGGTACTCTGCCATACGTGCGGGGGGACCGAGTGGTCGCCCCTTTCCACAATATAAATTACTCTATAAACACATTTATCAATATCGCAATATCTCTATAATAATGTATTAAAGATTCATTAATATATTGTTTTAATATTTTCACAAATATTAGCAATATTCATAGTAGTGATGTTCACGCATTGATACACAGGGGGTCGTGCTGGAGGTTACATCGCCATCCTGAATATTGTGCACGATTAAAAAAATCAATCTTGGACACATAACTTGTGTCACTAACACCTCCATTTCTTAAGCATGGGGTCACAATATCTCCACCCTGACCCTCTATGTGACCTTTCACACAGACCTTTCACACAGATTTTCAGCCCTGGGAACTGTTCCAGATAGAAAAAATGGAAGCTGCAATTTTCTAATCAAGTTGTGTCCAGCCAATCTGAGCAATCCCATTGGCACGTGCATCCGCGATTCATAGCGATTCATAGCGAAACCACTGGAAAATATCTTCGGCCAGAGATATCACTGTCACTTTTAACTTACATTTCTCAACAACTACTGAAAGGATTTACACCATATAAGCAAAAGGCACTTCCTTGAATCAACATCTACCTCCCTGCCAAATTTGGTGTAAGAACGTTCAGTGGTTCAGGCTGTAGTTGTAGCTAAAGGTTCCTATGGGAATTGATGTTACAAATGCAACCTTATTTTGCACCCTAACTGCACGGATCTCCCCCAAACTCAAAATTTCATACAGATTATTAGCATCTCTAGGATATATCCAAGTAGTTTTCTGTACTTTGTAATTCGCCTTACTGCTGTGTCGGCACCTGCTACGACGACAGCAGCTGTCACATCTAACGTATCTCCAGTGTTTTACTTAAACAATAAACTATTGTGCAGTCTTCTGATGTGCCGCTCTTGTTGTTTTTTCCTGAGATTACTTAAGGAAAACACTAGAAATATATATATATATATATATATATATTATATATATAATCTTTTAGGCGAAGGACCTAATACAGGTATGAGATGGGTTTTCAAGTAGCCTTACTAGCAAATGGGAATGCTTTACTGTCAATTTAGCAAATGCATTCTCTTTGACAGTTAAATACAGGTATGAGATGGGTTTTCAAGTAGCCTTACTAGCAAATGGGAATGCTTCACTGTCAATTTAGCAAGTGCATTCTCTTTGACAGTCAAATACATACCGCCACAAGATGTAAGGGAAGCAGGATGGATCCCAATTGCCCAACAAAATCAACTGAGACAGCTGAAAATGTCCATAAACAGCACGATGAGACTGTTGAGGTACAAACCGGGGGTTCCGATTCTTCAACCCTTATTGTGCCAGCTGCGAAATAGGCTTAATAAATTAAAAAGGAACATCAATAGATCCAGGGAAGAAGAGCTCTGGGCACAACTTCTCTGCGACACCAAGGCCAAAAATAGTACATGTTTCTTGACAACGCTGAATAAAATAATGCTTCCATCACATGGAGGGGTGGTATTATTTATTTCTGAAGAGACCTGGATATATTTCTTGACAGTTCACTTTAATCAGCAAGCTGGGAGCTAGTTCACAAGTTCAGTGATAGATTTAATTATTATCCAAAATCTTCAGAAAACCATCACCCTTGGAAACTTTGTTAATCATCAGAATGCTGCTAGGCCATCTAACATTACCACAATTAAGCACCATATCTCAAAAGGCATGCTAGAAGAGCCCATGGGCCTAACGGAATTCTACCAACCCTCTTTAAGCAAGACACAGACTATTGGCAATCGACTTTAGACCCTCTCTTTCAGGAAATTAGACAACAGGGGCAACTCCCGGACTCCTGGGGAGGCAGAATATATTGCCTGCAATTTAATGGATAAACTCCAGTCCTGAGCAGCAGAGCAGGCAATCATATCATTCAATCAAACTAGATTTTCCAAGGCGCAGGCACAACTACAAATATCCTAACCATGCTCATAAACATGGCAAGGTCATCGAAACTGTCATTCAACCTCTGCTTTATAGACTTTATGGAAGCATTTGACAACATAGACCAGCAAGACTCTGGAAGAAATTGGCCCACTGAAAGGTTTCAGCAGCCAGTCCTGGACATGTTAATTCTTTTCCTTACAGACAGCTTGGTGCAGGTAAAAGTATGTGAGGCACACTTTTTTCAAGATGAACTCCAACCACCAATGAGCTCAAACAAGGGGGTGTTCTCACCCCCACTCTGTTTAATCTGCATATGAGGGATTTGACTCAGATGCAACACAAAAAGATGATGGACGGAATGTTAAACATTGTCAAACATTCACCCCCAGTCACAGATCTAAGTTTAATCCATTGTTATGTTGCTCACCAAGCCACCCCAGTTCAGACATAGCCAGATTTGACTCAAACCCTCTTCTCCCGCAACTCACATGCCACCAAGTTATTGGCAAGTCTTTATCCGGCATACTATATGCGGACAATGTGGTTCTGCTTAGCCTCATTCAAGTGGGAATGCAATGCCTCCTCAACACATTGTAAGCATACCAGCAAGACAAGGAAGGTCCAAGGATTCCAAGGTTAAACAATGCTTTGATAAGCTGCTTTTATAGGTAGATGGAGACACACTCGAAGCTCTGGACCTCTTGAGCTTTATAAAGGAAGACAAGTTTGAAAAGTGGAGAGTGTGTATTCCATGAAAGATCAAAATTGTACTTATTTGGATTAATATCCATTCTTTCAAATTGTCATATAGAGGACAGAACTACTTCAGGTTGCAGTGTGACATCTTTATTATTTTGTTGTGAAACATGGACAGCCGACACGTGTTTCGCCCCCTATTGGCGAGTTGCGCCGGGGCTTTCTCAAGGCTATTTACACACATACAGCGTATATTATTACTGTTTCCAAATTGTCAAAATCCAAAAGACAAGAGTTTCAATACTCGTGGAGCAAAATTCTTCTGTAAGTTTTCAAGGCTGACGAGTGCAGTTCGGTCCCTGCTCGCGGCTCTCAGTCTGCGGGTTGGTGTATGGGTTGAATCGCAAATTTTGAATTCAACCCATACACCAACCCGCAGACTGAGAGCCGCGAGCAGGGACCGAACTGCACTCGTCAGCCTTGAAAACTTACAGAAGAATTTTGCTCCACGAGTATTGAAACTCTTATCTTTTGGATTTTGACAATTTGGAAACAGTAATAATATACGCTGTATATGTGTAAATAGCCTTGAGAAAGCCCCGGCGCAACTCGCCAATAGGGGGCGAAACACGTGCCGGCTGTCCATGTTTCACAACAAAATAATAAAGATGTCACACTGCAACCTGAAGTAGTTCTGTACTCTATATGACAATTTGAAAGAACGGATATTAATCCAAATAAGTACAATTTTGATCTTTCATGGAATACACACTCTCCACTTTTCAAACATTGTAAGCATACACAGAGGAAAACTTTCAAGCAGTAAATTTAGAGAAAATGAAAATAATGAGCATAAAACATGGCAGGAAAAAATCTCATGTCTGTGTCTGGGCAATACCCAAATCCAGTCTGCAACAAGCTATAAATATCTAGGGGTACTAATCGATAATTGTGGAACCTAAAATCTAAACTGTCAGGCCCAATTCTCTCCCCACTTCTCCAAGTAGCGCGATCCAAATATTACCCACCATTGCTTATGGAAGGGAATCCTGAGAGCAAGGGGCTCTAAAATCTTGTACATCACCTTAGTCAAGGCCTACAGAATTAAGTTTAGCATTCCAACTTATGCCTCTGGAGCACAGATCTGGCTGAAGTTCATCCTCACCAAACAATACTCAACATGGAAGGGGGCTTACATAGCCTACTGGCATAAGATCAGACATGCCGTCCCGAACACTCTAAACTATCTGCACTGGCAAGAGCTACAGCACAGAGTACAGCAACTGCAAGAAATTTCCTTTAAGAATTCCTTGCAAACACTGAACTCTCCCCAGTTTGGGATGCTCCAACCAGGCATGCAGCCTTCAAGAAAGTGGCGCAGAAGGCAATCAAGAGGCGTTCATTAGTAGAAGATAAGTTTGCATTCTCAACCTGAAGCAATGCCTGGATGTCGATCAGTGGGTACAAATCACTTGGCCCACAGACATAAGTTTAGCTTGGGTTATCCCAGGAATATGAAGGAAGAGTTTTTTAAATATTGGTTGGGCATACTTCCGACTGGTCTCCACCTTCCACCGTGGCTGAGGGGACAAACATCAACATGCTGCTGTCTGCATGGCATTGGAATGAGGATATACTGCAATTTATTTACACCTGTACTAACCTGAGGAAGGAAAGATCTTGCCTCCTTAAACCCCAGTTTAACTCACATAGAATCCACACGCAGAGACAGGCTGTGATGGCCTGGGTCAAATCAGAGGACCCTCAGCTAAACTGCAAGTTAGTAACCTCACTGGCTCAAAACAAACAACCAAGATCCAGCAGAGACATTGCCCCGCAAAAACTTTGGCTGCCAATGCAAGAAGCAACAATAACTTTTAAAACATCATTTTAAAAGTCTCCCACTTTATGGATTGCTCCCTATCTTTCTTGGTAAAAGTACAAAAGGCACATGGCAGGAAAGCCTCCTTCCTGCAGATGGTTCACTGCATATGGAGCTTTATCAGGCCAGACATGAAGAAGTTAGGATATGGGCATGGCTTCCTGGGTACCTAAGGACTCACCTTGCCTATGCTTGTCACAAGTCTATTGTACTTACTCTGTAACTTTTTACTCCAGCTCCTCCATGGGATTAGTTTTATGTAAAGCCTAAATTAACACGCAAAAAGTATATATATTTTACTAGGTCTTAAAAATATATTTTCCTCTTTCTGTTTTAGCTTGCACTGGTTTTAACCCGTTAACAGCGGCGGTAATTCCGCCGCTGTGTGCGTGTTTCCGTGCGCGGGCGGGGCCGCGTCGGCTATTGGCCGACGGCAGCACTGGGGAGGTAGTCTGCCGTCGGCCAATGGCCGACGGCAGCAAGGAAAGAGTTAAATAACTATGCATCTAAATAACGCTTGAAACTTGAGTAAAGTGAGGCAGTGGTTAGCTCTGCATCACCTTACTCATGATTTATGAGCCACTCAAAGCCACGCAGGGTGGCTTTGCGTGGCTTCATAACTGGAAATGAGAGCCCTGCATCAGAAATGTACCACTATAAATTGTGGAAATGTGATACACGACTTTCATAAATAAGCTCCTTGGTATATCCCAAAATAGTGTAGCAAGATGCTAAGATGAATATCAAGTCAAATTAATCCTGAAATGGTCAGGGTTATACAATGTGTCTTGGGCACCAATTGAGAAGTAGACAGATTAATTGTAACTTTGCAAAATGCAGTAACATAAATGAATAGTTGATGGTGGGTGTAGGTAATTTCCTGCCTTTCAAGCCCGTCAAGAAAACACTATATGGTATGTTAGAAATGGGATTTCTGGTTGGCTAAGGCTTGCACCAAAGCCAGGCAGAAACCCCCACTCTAGTCAAGACAAGGAAGTCACCCCCGAAGATAACCCCTGCTCACCCCCTTGGTAGCTTGGCACGAGCAGTCAGGCTTATCCCGGAGGCAATGTGTAAAGCATTTGCAATCAAAAATGTGGGCCCCGTATCTATGAGCCCTGTTTAATGCTATTTTAAAGGGCATGGATCCCCCGGATACTTGGCGAGATAGTCCCGATATAGAAAAAAGGCTGCCCACTTTTACCGGACAATTATAGGCCTATTAGCCTAATAGATACCACCCAGAAACTTCTGGGAAGGGTTCTTCTGGACAGAGTCCAGGGATGGATTGGGGAGAAAGAGATCCTGAGCCTCTTCCAGGCTGGCTTTAGGATGAGTACATCAACAATCATCCAGATACTCAAACTTCAGGTCCTATACTGGAAGACGGTGAGTGTAGAGGTTGCAGCCTCTACTTCATCTTCGTTGACCTGAAGTCTGCGTTTGATCCGGTGCCTAGAGAAAGTTGTGGAGGGTATTGTATGATCTTGGATTCCCATCATATCTTTTGGATATGATCAAGAAGCTACATAGGGAGACCTACGCACAAGTTAGGTGTGGGAAGCAAGGAGAACTGTCAGCACGCTTCCCGGTGAAACAGGGGATTCGCCAGGGGTGCGTTTTGGCACCAACCTTACTTTGCCTTTACATCAATGGGCTCATAGACCACTTACTCTGAATTAAAGACAGCGAGGCCCCCAAACTAGTTTCGGGGAGGGTGCCTGCGTTGATGTTTGCGGACAACACCTTGCTGTTGTCCAAAACATCAACGGGCATCCAGCGTACTTTAGATGGCTTTGCTGATTTCTGTATTTCGAGAGGCCTGGAGATCAATCTATCTAAGACCAAATATATGATCTTCAACCCTCCTAAAACCACTCGTCAGAACCAAGCTCTAGATGGCACTCCCCTGGAAGACGTTCAAGTATTTAGGGATCACTCTATCGGAACAGTTTGAGTGGGAGAACCAGATAGCTAGGGCATCCTTAAAATTAACTCAAGTAGCGGGGGGATATTGAAAATGTATAGATTGTCCAAACACAAGCCAGCTGCTCCTAGTATGGAAATCTATAGAGTACAGGCCAGGGCAGCCACTTTATATAGGGCTGAACTTGGGGGCATTACAGCCTCGCCAAACTCATGAAGGTAGAGCACGCATTCATAAGGAATTTGGTTGGACTTCTGGGGCGTACGCCTCTTGTACCCCTCCGTATGGACTTGGGGTTTCTACCCATTGAAAAAGAAGCTGTGCTGAGGCCATTGATGTACTAGAGAAGACTTCGGGTAGTCCCAGAGTTATCTTCTTACAGAGAGGAATTTAGTGAGGTACTGCCACCTCTGAGCAGCAGGAAAATTCCATGTCTCAGCGACATAAGACCACTTTGTAACCGACTAGGAAGGTCTGAGCTCTGGGAAGTTCCCGACACACCATGCCCTTTAATAACTAGGGCGGACCTGGGGCAGCATTATAGGCACCATAATCTGTTGACCTTACAAGCAAGTTCCAGTGTTGGCTGCCTGACAATAGAGTTTTTCCAAGTGAAAGCGGAATATGAAAAAGAAGAGTTTCTAGACTTGATTTACCCGCCTGCGGCTAGGAAATTATATATGCAATTTAGATTAGGGACTCTCCCTCCTAAGCCGTTTACCAGCAAATGGGACAGTGAAAAGAATATTGAATGTTCAGCGTGTAAATATAAGTTAATCGGAAATCCATGTATTTTTCAACTGCCCTGCATATCTGGAATCTCGTAAAAGATGGGTAATTCCAATTTGAAGAAACTTGGGTTTTAGACACTCTCTGCAAGCTTTTAGGGTTTTAAAGTACGATACCCATCCCCCTATTGTTTTTGCCGTCTCGCGTTTTCTCGACGCGATGTGGCACAAGTGTAGGAGCATTTTAAAGTATGAAGGTATTGATGCACTTGGATATTTGGAATTTGTTTTTAACTTACTTAGTTTTCTCGATAACTTTTAATGAATCCCTCTGTGTTAAAACTGGGATGGTGGAAGCATTATTTTAATGTGGTAAATGATTGTAATTATGATTGTTTTATATTGTTTAATGCTATTTATTAACTTGGATGTTGTTTGTATGTATGTTTTAAATGTGCTTTTATGGACTGATGGACTGAAATAAAGTAATCGATTGGTAAAGCATTTGCGCACGCACATGGAACATCCCAGGCACAGTACAAAAAGAACTCCACACAAGGTTAAATAAAAAAAACTTTTGTATTCTCAAAACACATCAGATAGTAATCACACAATATACATTGTGCCAACTGGCACGGGCAATAATCACAAAGGATTATTTACACAGGACTGGGCCACGTGGGCCACTGTCAGAATCAGCACTTAGCAGAAATTGGTACAAGTAACATAGATCATCAACCTACAACCAGTAACTACTGGTAATCACTGTATTCCACCTCAACCTGTTACATAAATTACATTATGCACAGTCACCTCAGGAGCGAATTACATTCTGAGCCAACCTCACCAGCATAAACACATTATGCAATCTCCTCACCAGTCTAAACACATTAGACCCTACCTCCTAACTATAACTCACATTAGGGGCATAAATCACAGAGTAAAACATCATCTCACTAGCATAAACCTACATAGGATGCAACATAACCTTATAATCATAAACCACAGTTTTAGAGGTATAAAACGCAGGGTGCGCAAAACATACTAAATGCATTACATTTCCTAGCACCACATCACTCTGGCACACAAATCACCCTAGGGCCTTGCACCCTGTCCATCTACCAGCCCCCTGGCCAACTGGCCATCCCAAGGAGGGGCTCAAATGCCCTGGGTCTTGAATGTCAGGGTGCGCTGCCATCGCAGTGCCAGTCAGGGGTGCGCCATCGGCGCAAACCTAAACGTTGCAGCTGCCCACTACTTGCTGGGCAGCTGAGGACAAGAACAGGGCCTAAATGCTGCAGCTGGCACTAAGTGCTGCGCAGCTGTGAAAGGCCTGGCACCCCTGTGCCACCTTTGTCCCTCTCAAGGACTCTCACTCCTGTTGCGCCTAAATGGTGCCACACTACTTGCTGGGCAGCTGTGAACTTCAAACTGCGGCATGGGCTCTCACTAGCCCGTAGGAACAAAACTGCGCCCAAACGATGGAGCCATCTGGCTCTGAAAATAAACAGGTCCCCTCAAACACTGGGAATAGGACACAGGCCCTCAAAATCAATGGCCACTTAGTGGGAGCCCCTCAGGCTCTAGACATAATGAGGCACAACAGGGGGACCAGAACATAGGAGAACCAATCAGGCTCTAAAAACATCTAGCCCCCAGGGAGTGCCCAACAAAATCAACTGAGACAGCTGAAAATGTCCATAAACAGCGTGCTGAGACTGTTGAGGTACAAACCGGGGGTTCCGATCCTCCAACCCTTATTGTGCCAACTGCGAAATAGGCTTAATAAGTTAAAAAGGAACATCAATAGATCCAGGGAAGAAGAGCTCTGGGCACAACGTCTCTGCGACACCAAGGCCAAAAATAGTATATGTTTCTTGACAGCGCTGAATAAAATAATGCTTTCATCACATGGAGGGGTGCTATTATTCATTTCTGAAGAGACCTGGATATATTTCTTGACAGTTCACTTTAACCAGCAAGCTGGGAGCTAGTTTACAAGATCAGTGATAGATTTAATTATTATCCAAAATCTTCAGAAAAAACATCACCCTTGAAAACTTTGTTGATCATCAGAATGCTGCTAGGCCATCTCACATTACCACAATTAAGCACCATATCTCAAAAGGCATGCTAGAAGAGCCCATGGGCCTAACGGAATTCTACCAACCATCTTTAAGCAAGACACAGACTATTGGCAATCGACTTTAGACCCTCTCTTTCAGGAAATTAGACAACAGGGGCAACTCCCGGACTCCTGGGAAGGCAAAATATATTGCCTGCAATTTAATGGATGAACTCCAGTCCTGAGCAGCAGAGCAGGCAATCATACCATTCAATCAACTCGATTTTCCAAGGCGCAGGCAAACCTACAAATATCCTAACCATGCTCATAAACATGGCAAGGTTAGGACTCGAAACAGTCATTCAACCTCTGCTTTATAGACTTATAGAAATGAGAGCCATGCATCGGAAATGTACCACTATAAAATGTGGAAATGTGATACACGACGTTCATAAATAAGCTCCTTGGTATATCCCAAGATAGTGTAGCAAGATGCTAAGATGAATATCAAGTCAAATTAATCCTGAAATGGTCAGGGTTATACAATGTGTCTTGGGCACCAGTTGAGAAGTGGACAGATTAATTGTAACTTTGCACAATGCAGTAACATAAATGAATAGTTGATGGTGGGAGTAGGTAATTTCCTGCTTTCATGCCCGTCGAGAAAACACTATATGGTATGTTAGAAATGGGATTTCTGGTTGGCTAAGGCTTGCACCAAAGCCAGGCAGAAACGCCCACTCTAGTCAAGACAAGGAAGTCACCCCCGAAGATAACCCCTGCTCGCCCCCTTGGTAGCTTGGCACGAGCAGTCAGGCTTATCCCGGAGGCAATGTGTAAAGCATTTGGAATCAAAAATTTGGGCCCATAATCTATGTGCCCTGTTTAATGCTATTTTAAAGGGCATGGTTTCCCCGGATACTTGGCGAGGGGCGGAGATTGTCCCGATATAGAAAAAAGGCTGCCCACTTTTACCGGACAACTGTAAGCCTATTAGCCTAATAGATACCACCCAGAAACCTCTGGGACGGGTTATTCTGGACAGAGTCCAGGGATGGATTGGGGAGAAAGAGATCCTGAACCTCTTCCAGACTGGCTTTAGGATGAGTACATCAACAATCAACCAGATATTCAGACTTCAGGTCCTATACTGGAAGACGGTGAGTGTAGAGGGTGGCAGCCTCTACTTCATCTTCGTTGACCTGAAGTCTGCGTTTGATCCGGTGCCTAGAGAAAGTTGTGGAGGGTATTGTATGATCTTGGATTCCCACCATATCTTTTGGATATGATCGAGAAGCTACATAGGGAGACCTACGCACAAGTTAGGTGTGGGAAGCAAGGAGAACTGTCAGCACGCTTCCCGGTGAAACAGGGGGTTCGCCAGGGGTGCGTTTTGGCACCAACCTTATTTTGCCTTTACATCAAAGGGCTCATAGACCACTTACTCTGAATTAAAGACAGCAATGCCCCCAAACTAGTTTCGGGATGGGTGCCTGCGTTGATGTTTGCGGACAAAACTTTGCTGTTGTCCAAAACAACAACGGGCATCCAGCGTACTTTAGATGGCTTTGCTGATTTCTGTATTTTGAGAGGCCTGGAGATCAATCTATCTAAGACCAAATATATGATCTTCAACCCTCCCAGGGCCACTCGTCAGAACCAAGCACTAGATGGCACTCCCCTGGAAGACGTTCAAGTATTTGGGGAACACTCTATCGGAACAGTTTGAGTGGGAGACCCAGATAGCTGGGGCATCCTTAAAATTAACTCAAGTAGCGGGGGGGATATTGAAAATGTATAGATTGTCCAAACACAAGCCAGGTGCTCCTAGTATGGAAATCTATAGAGTACAGGCCAGGGCGGCCTCTTTTTATGGGGCTGAACTTTGGGGGCATTACAGCCTCGCCAAACTCATAAAGGTAGAGCACGCATTCATGAGGAATTTGGTTGGACTTAAGGGGCGTACGCCTCTTGTACCCCTCCGTATGGACTTGGGGTTTCTACCCATTGAAGAAGAAGCTGTGCTGAGGCCATTGATGTACTGGAGAAGACTTTGGGTAGTCCCAGAGTTATCTTCTTACAGAGAGGAATTTAGTGAGGTACTGCCACCTCTGAGCAGCAGGAAAATCCCATGGCTCAGCCACATAAGAGCACTTTGTAACCGACTAGGAAGGTCTGAGCTCTGGGAAGCTCCCGACACAGCATGCCCTTTAATAACTAGGGCGGACCTTGGGCAGCATTAAAGGCACCATAATCTGTTGACCTTACAAGCAAGTTCCAGTGTTGGCCACCTGACAATAGAGTTTTTCCAAGTGAAAGCGGAATATGAAAAAAGAAGAGTTTCTAGACTTGATTCACCCGCCTGCGGCTAGGAAATTATATATGCAATTTAGATTAGGGACTCTCCCTCTTAAGCCGTTTACTAGCAAATGGGACAGTGAAAAGAATATTGAATTTTCAGCGTGTAAATATAAGTTAGTCGGAAATCCATGTATTTTTCAACTGCCCTGCATATCTGGAATCTCGTAAAAGATGGGTAATTCCAATTTGCAGAAACTTGGGTTTTAGACACTCTCTGCAAGCTTTTAGGGTTTTAAAGTACGATACCCATCCCCCTATTTTTTTTGCCGTCTCGCGTTTTCTCAACGCGATGTGGCACAAGCGTAGGAGCATTTTAAAGTATGAAGGTATTGATGCACTTGGATATTTGGAATTTGTTTTTAACTTACTTAGTTTTCTCGATAACTTTTAATGAATCCCTCTGTGTTAAAACTGGGATGGTGGACGCGTTATTTTAATGTGGTAAATGATTGTAATTATGATTGTTTTATATTGTTTAATGCTATTTATTAACTTGGACGTTGTTTGTATGTATGTTATAAATGTGCTTTTATGGTCTGATGTGACTGAAATAAAGTAATCGATTGGTAAAGCATTTGCGCACGCACACGGAACATCCCAGGCACAGTACAAAACGAACTCCACACAAGGTTAAATAAAAAATACTTTTGTATTCTCAAAACACATCAGATAGTAATCGCACAATATACATTGTGCCAACTGGCAAGGGCAATATTCACAAAGGATTTTTTACACAGGACTGGGCCACGTGGGCCACTGTCAGAATCAGCACTTAGCAGAAATTGGTACAAGTAACATAGATCATTAACCTACAACCAGTAACTACTGGTAATCACTGTATTCCACCTCAATCTGTAACATAAGTTACATTATGCACAGTCACCTCAAGCGCAAATGACATTCTGCGCCAACCTCAACAGGATAAACACATTATACAATCTCCTCACCAGTCTAAACACATTAGACCCTACCTCCTAACTATAACTCACATTAGGGGCGTAAATCACAGAGTAAAACATCATCTCACTAGCATAAACCTACATAGGATGCAACATAACCTTATAATCATAAACCACAGTTTTAGAGGTATAAAACACAGGGTGCGCAAAACATACTAAATGCATTACATTTCCTAGCACCACATCACTCCGGCACATAAATCACATTAGGGCCTTGCACCCTGTCCATCTACCAGCCCCCTGGCCAACTGGCCATCCCAGGAAGGGGCTCAAATGCCCTGGGTCCTGAATGTCAGGGTGCGCTGCCATCGCAGCGCCAGTCAGGGGTGCGCCACCGGCGCAAACCTAAACGTTGCAGCTGCCCACTACTTGCTGGGCAGCTGAGGACAAGAACAGGGCCTTAATGCTGCAGCTGGCACTAAGTGCTGCGCAGCTGTGAAAGGCCTGGTACCCCTGTGCCACCTCTGTCCCTCTCAAAGACTCTCACTCCCGTTGCGCCTAAACGGTGCAGCTGCACACTACTTGCTGGGCAGCTGTGAACTTCAAACTGCGGCATGGGCTCTCACTAGGCCCTAGGAGCAAAACTGCACCCAAACGATGGAGCCATCTGGCTCTGAAAATAAACAGGTCCTCTCAAACACTGGGGACAGGACACAGTCCCTCAAAATCAATGGCCACTTAGTGGGAGCCCCTCAGGCTCTAGACATAATGAGGCACAACAGGGGGACCAGAACATGGGGGAACCAATCGGGCTCTAAAACATCTTGCCCCCAGGGAGCGCACTGGCTCCTGAAATAAGGATGCCCTACCGTTGGGGCCATGTTGGAGCTGCCCGCTGCAGAACAGGGCAGCTCAGGGACAGGCATGGTGCCCTCACTGGCACACGAAACACACCAGATCCATGGTGGAGCCACTCGGGCTCTGGGGGAAAATGGGGCCATGACATTGGAACAGGACACTGGCCCCCACAAAGTAAGTCTGCCCCAAAGGCAGAGCAACGGGGCTCTGAAAGTAAAACATGCCCACTGTTGGAGCCTGCAGGCTCAGAATGAACATACGGCTCCTGTGGGAGCGGCCCGCTACCAGACCGGCCGCTCTGTCTGCACGGAGCCTCCACAGAGACTCTGCACCCTCGCTGGGGCAGCCCTCTGCCAAACGGGGCCACCCAGCACTCTCCATGTGCCTTCAACAGGCACCAACCCAACCGTGCCCCAACAGAGTGCCACTCACCGGCTCTGGGGGGGCAAAGGCAGCCGTCCTCTCTCGGCGGTGGCAGCGGGCAGGGCTCTCGTGCTCCTGTTAGCCTCGCTGGGATCCGCTGCACTGTGCTTCGCCTGGGACCTCCTTCGGACACCCCAGGGCAACTTCCGCTCATGGGAGCCCTGCCGACCAGCCGCCTTACTCCTTGCCTCCCTGATTGGGAGGTTCACGCGGCGCGGCCATACTTCCGCTTCCGGGGTTAGCTCCGCTCTGAGTCATGTGGATATGCCTGTCTTCTCCGTTTTTGCCCGGGGACGTGGCAGTGATCTTCTCAGCGGCAAGAGGGGTAGGCTCCCTCGAGAGCAAGAATAAACAGCGGGGTAGGCACCTGCCCGGCTCTCATAAACGGGGTGGGCACCCGTAGAAATTAAAAATTAATAATCGGCCACAATGCAGGGTGGGCACCTGCAATACCGGAGCAAAATTGGGGAATCCCTATGCCGGGATTCCCTCTGTTTTGATCGCAGCCCAGTGCTGCCAGTGGGAGACAGAAGCGCTCCCAAAGTAAACAACACGCTTTCCATCAGCTAGGCAAGGAGTCCAAGCAAAATCAAGCACTCCTCAGGCGCTTGGGGGTGGCATAGAAACCACCATGGCCCCCAGGGATGCCCCCTCAAGCAAAAAGGGGCCCAAAGAAGTCCATTAGGCAACCAGGGGCTGGGCAGGGCCCAGGGAGGCAAGCCTTCCCCTGGGCCACAGCAGCAGCACGCCCCTGGTAGATTCTAGTAGGAACAAGAACATCTAACATGAAGTCACATCCTCTTTTTATACACAGAAATCCTTGGTTGTCAAAGTTGCAGGCAAGGGGCGAACCCGACGCAACCGGTTCTTGAGCACTTTATTTTGCTAAGCCCCTCTGCCTATTCACAGGTTGGGTCAGGGACATCAGACACACCACAGGGGGCGGAGCCAGCATTGTGGAGGGAAAGCCCAGCCCTATTCAGGTCCCAGGTGCACTCCTCCCTGCCATCAACATGCAGATCTCTCCATTCACCACCCTTAGTGCACAAACCAACAGTGATATTGAAAGCTGCTTTTGATCGTTATTGACTGTGATTCTCAGCTGTCATGCTAATGGCAGTAGTGCCTCCTTTTCGCCTTCTCCTATCCTCATCTCCTCTCAGAGGTAGGATAATGTGCCAAGAATTAAGTTTCAAAACAAAAGTGTGCAAAACATTATTGAATGTATTTATATTATTTTGCCTGCAAAAAATTAAGACCTACATTATGTCCTCACATAATTTGAACTAGCATGAAGAAGATGGACAATGGAGTAATGACCCTATTACTTGCCGGTAATCTACATTTTCACAAGTTCTAATATTCCTAGTCCCAGTGCTTGAACTGTATTACTTTTAGCCCATACATTCTCCTATTTTGCTTGGTATTTGAAGGTCAGCCATGGAAAGGATATGAGTACGCGTTGGAGCTTGTGCATAAAAAAGGAAGAACGATCAGTAAAAATCTTGTTTTCTTTCTCCAAAGCCTCCACTAGACAGTGTCTGACTTGGAGGCAAAGGCCACCTGACAAGGGGGCCGATTATGATGGAGGATTGTTCGCATCCTCCAGGCCGGCGGAAGCCACCGCCGGCCCGGAGGATGCGGTAAATCCTCTGCGGACCCACCAAAGACTCACCGCCACATTAGGATGGCTGGTGGGTCTTGGTTTCAGTCCGCTGCTTTTCCGCCGCGGTTGGCTTACAACTGTGGCGGAAAAGCCCTAATATGGTGGCGTTGTCTCTCAGACACCGCCAGACATATTAGGATGGCTGGCAAAAAATGCTTTTTCGCAGCGGGTTCTCTGGCGTGGAAAAGCATACGGATCTTCACCTTGGGGGCCCGTAGCGGGGGTGGGTGGTGCACATGGGGGGTACCTCTGGTACCCCAATGTATTTGTATGCAGTGGTGCCTGCCGCTTTCTGCATACAAATACAATGTATGCATTTTTAACATTGCGGCGGGTGCAGCTTGAAGCCGGACCCGCCGCAATGTTAAACATGGAGAATGTGACCGATAGGGTGGCGGTCACATCCTAATTGCACAAGAGGGAACGCCGCAGCCCATGCGGACATTCCCTCCTACTCAGGGCTCGCGGACGGACCCAAGCCGTCCGTGATCGTAATGGGCCCCATGGTTAGAACTTTGATGAAAACAGACTAGGTCTCAGGGCAATGAATATTACTGTTAGGTAGTAGCCCCATTACTCTACTAGAGCACAATTGAATTTAACATTTAATTCATGTCAAACCAACAAACATTAGTATACCAAATGTTTGCTTGAGCCTTTGTGTTTTCCTATATAAATGAAACAAGAAACCTAATAGCCCTTGTGTACAAATATTACACCAATAAGGAACATGCCATATCATTATTTTTCTTGTATCAGATAGCTAAATATTTGCCCTAGGAAACAGAGAGAATAAAATGTGAGTAACTCAAAAATGATAAGTGGCTTGAACAAAATATACAAGCTGTGTTCTAAGAGTTATTTTAATCTTCATTTCAGATAAGAGAATAAACTGGCTAGGTGAGAAGAAAAGAACCAGGCAACTCTCTTTAAGTTGAACTTTTCATTAATTTGTCAGACGGCATCCACTATGGCAAGTTCACTGCGAAGCTTATTATTAGATGAAGTCCATTATGCTGAATCCTTTCAAGTGTTCCATGGCAAATCGACAGAACATGAGTGCATGCAGAAATTTATTTCAGAGGACTTGCCAAGCATAATTTCAGGGTAAGTTATTCTGCCTATTCATTATATATTGCTGCCACTGGATAGTTATATTTAGGTAAGCATTTCCATGGGAAATGCCTTTTGCATTTTGTTAATAACTTTGGTGCCATTTGACAAATCTCCACAAAACGGTTTAAAATGTTTTCATCCAGTTTTTTAGGGAACATTTTTATGGGGACCCATCAAGTAGGGGCTGAGAAAAAAAGGTGGCCTCAAAATGCAAAATCTTCATGCATTTTTCATAGACTTCTTTAACAAGCACTAACGCAAAATATGCAGAACTGAATTACACCAAATTATAGAGGATGCTAGATATTGGCTCAATGATTGCGCTTTTTCTGATTTTGTGTAAATCTTCTTAGTTGTTTTTGAGAAATGTAATGTAACAAAATATTTGTATATCCTGAAGGTTGTGTTTACAGGACTCTGAAAAGAGTCCAGCAGGAGTTCAAATAAAAAAATTAAACCATATAATTGAACGAAAGGCCTTGCTTTCCCGTCAGGAATCTTGAGATGTTCCTGCAAGTCCCAAGCCGTTACGTCACTTTTGTGATGCACTGGTTGTGTGAAAGATGTGCCATGGTGTGTGGAAGGTGCATCACATTATAAAGCCCTATGCCAGTAGGAGGTGATATCACAGTACACAATAACTGTCATATCTCTGGGAATGTACCACTTATTGTACATCTTCTGATTAGTGTTTTAATGTAGTGAATGGATTCTTTTATAGTAGTGTACAGATAAGCACATAGTGCTGTATGGTCAGTACAACACTGAAACAGAAGTGTGATAGTGTTTACTGGAAGTGTAAGGATACAGATTGGGGAATTGAAGGTATGAAAGACAAGTTTGCCGGTGCATAGAAGACTACATGCATAGTCTATTGGGATTTTCTCATGAACTACTGAACAGATTTACTCCATTTAACAAAAAGCACAATCTGCAAACCGAACTTTACCTCTCTGCCAAAGTTGGTGTAATTACATTAGAGTATGCGTATGGTACGATGATCAAAATAAAAAACAATGTTAAAGGAATTATATAGAATTCAATTTTAATATATTGAAATAAATATAAATATTTATATTACAAATGTAAGAAATTGGTATAAAAAGAAATACATATAATTATTAATACATTTAATAATTATCATTTACAAAACCTTTGAAATTCACTGAAAAAGATCATAGGTTTCACACCCTTTATAGTTAGGAATAAGCATTTAAGAAACCTTTGAAATTCACTGAAAAAACTATAGGTTTCAACCACGTTATAGTTAGGAACTAGCATTTAAAAAAACTTACAAATTCACTTGAAAAAAACCATAGGTTTCACAAGTGTTATAGTTAGCTGGACATTTCACTCATACAAAACCATTGAAATTCCCCCGTTATTGTTAGTTCAGCTAACTATAACTCGCGCGCCCGCAATGCACTGCTGATGACATCACATATTACATCACTCATGACATGGTCAGTGACATCACTCATTACAGCACTGATGACATCTCAAATGACATCATTGATGACATCATCCTTGTGAAACAGTGGCAGACCTCCTCTCACCCTATAACCTTTGATACACACATTCAAAAATAGAAACTAACATTTTCAAAAAAATGGAGATACCAATACCAGTTACAACAACCTATTCAGTAATTCCAACATCTACTTACACATCCACTCATTCACCAACAGTTCTATATAGGCACTCATACATTTACTCAATCATCATATGTACTCATACACCTATACATCTTATTACACACCGACACTCATCTATAAAGTTACTCACACACATACTCGCACATGCAAATAAACTATCAAACATCCATTTACTTGCATATACAGCTATACACCCAACACTACACTTACTTATACAGAATCGTACACACACTTACTCTCTTAAACAATCACTTATAGAAACGCATACTTATTTATTCAGGAACTCTTACAATCTCTTGCTCTCATATATACCCACTTATATACATCAATACTCATATATACTAGTTTAAAACATATGTAGTTACTCATAAAGATACTATTGAGACAGTCATTGACTCACTAACACACCCATACACACACTCATACACCCATACAGTCCTGAATACACATGCTGTCTTCAAAACACATACAGTGAGTCAACCATTCATGCATCTATGTGGTAAGTAATACCCCCACCAAACCATACAGACTCATACTGATACTCTAAAAACCAACTAATAACCCATGTCGACACTCATGTAGCTAGTCACCAACCCATGCAGCCACTTATACACAAAGTGAGACACTGATACAGATATTTACATATTTAAACATTACTCGTTAATACATGTATTCACTAAGATACACTTAATAAGTCACTTATGCAATCAATTTTACAAAAAAAACATCCATTTAGACACTTATTTACCCATTTATTCTTCCATTGACCTTTAGATACACATATATAAAAATATGTATTTTTCATAAAGACACACATTCATTGGATGATGTCATCAGTCATGTCATCAGTGATGTCATTTGAGATGTCAGTGATGTCATGAGTGATGTCACTGACCTGTCATGAGTGATGTAATATGTGACCTCATCAGCAGTGCATTGCGGGCGCACAAGTTATAGTTAGCTGAACTAACTATAATGGGGGAATTTCTATGGTTTTGTATGAGTGAAATGTCCAGCTAACTATAACATCTGTGAAACCTATGGTTTTTTAAAGCGAATTTCTAAGGTTTTTTTAAATGCTAATTCCTAACTCTAACGTGGCTGAAACCTTGTGTTTTTTCTTTTTTTTTTTTTTAAATTTTTTTTTTATCCTCATTTGCCTGATCCTCCTCTTATTCAGCCTCCAATTGCCAAGCATTTGTTACTCAGAGTGCAGGCCTCCTGCTGCCCCTGATAATGCGATTGGTTGCCCTCGGCAGAGATGGCCTGAAGAGAGGACGGGGTGTGACTCCAACCTTGGTGTTACACCAGTTGAACTAGCCTTGGAGCCAACCGAAGGGGGCCTAGTTCTTGGAGTTACTAAGGCATAATCATTGGACCGGGGAAAAAAAAAAAAAAAAAAAACCCCGGCTATTGCTTCCACTGAACCAAATAGTTCCAAAACGCCCGGTTACGTGAGCCACCTGATCTCAACATGTCAGTCTTAGAGGTTGTATACAAAGATGTTAACCAGTTTGCATGTGTTGGTGGTGTTTTTTCAATCCAAACCTTGCATATCTCTCTTCTTGCAAGTAGTATTGCATAAAACAGAAATGTCCTTGCATGGCCCTTTATACTGTTGTCCCATCCGAAAATAACCAGGGGGAGTGTTAGAGAAATCGAGATGTTAAGAATCGAATCCAGGGTCGCTTTAACCTCATTCCAGAACTGCAATAGGTTAGGGCAGTCTATAAACATGTGAATGTCTGAAGCTGCGATATAATTGCATTTATTGCATTTTTTCCCTGGAACGAATTTAGACAATTTTAAGGGGGTAAAATAGGCTCGATGTATCGTAAAAAAATGGTTGCGCCTAAGCCATGCCGGTTTAACACATTTATATAGCAGGGTGCAGGATTTCTGCCAGATTTCAATACTCTGGGCCCCACATTCTATGCCCCATAGCTGTTCCGGGAGGATAAATTCTCCATCTATCTCTTCTAACAGACTCCAGTACCACTGCGAGACTTCTTTACCCCCTCCTGGTCTTCCTACCAATTTCTCTTCAGTGGAGCTGCACTTCCCAAATGTTACCCCTGACCTGTTCATTGTTTTAAACCAACTGTTTATTTGTAAAAATTTAAACCTCGAAAACTCTGAGCCCAGTTGGTCCCTTAACTCCTCCCAAGGCCTCAATGATTCGCCTACCAACAGATCTCCCCATGTTGCTATTCCTCCTTCTCTCAGCGGAGTTGCCAGCCTGTCTTCCAGACAAAGCGGCAAACCCGGAGATTCCCAAATGGGTGCAAAGTTAGAGTAATATTGCAATCCTAGTTTCCTCCTTATATGAAACCAGGTCTTCGCTTGGGACATAAGAATTTTTAATTTAACTTTTTTGAAATATTTCTGATCGCCGTATTTGAACATATAGCCATTAGTTGGTAAACTGGCTCCGGTCAGCATCGCATTAAACATGAGACCTATAGATGTATTAGTTGGGACTTTTAAGAGCATTCTTGAGTGAGACAATTGGAAAGCCCACGCATAATACTGCAAATCAGGCAGAGACAATCCCCCCTTTTCCCTCCTCCTTCTCAGTTTCTTCCATGCCACTCTTGCCGATTTGTAACACCATACAAAAGAATTAAGCTCTCTTTGGCATTTCTCTAAGGCCACATTATCAAAAGCGAGAGGGATAGTGCTAAAAATAAAAGTGAATTTAGGGAGAACATGGCGGCCGCAGGCTAGTGCGGTGCGCGCGCTGAACGCCGAGCTCCGCACCACGGAGCTGCTCTTCCTGCTTCATCTCTTCTGAAGCCCTGACATGACGGAATCCACGCCGTCCTTACCTGCTGGGGGTCCGGGCATGTAACCACGGTGCTGTATGCAGTGTGTGTCTTGGTGTGATCACCGTGTCTCCGGAGCGCTTGCCTGCACGTCTGTCTGCAGCCTGCGGGGGCCAGTGTTGGCTTGGTGTTCCTTCACTTCACGGATGTGTCACGCTTCACGATCTACTCCCAGCAGCTCTCCGCCCCTCCAGGGCTTGTGGCACAGGGCAGCCGTGGAGCTACGTCGGGGGCGCTCGGCGAGGGGACAGCAGAGAGGTAGGCTGGGCTGTGCAGGCTCAGGGGGAGCAGAGGTTCAGCTACTTCAGAAACAAGGTGGTGAAGCTGCTTTCCCTGTTCAAACTAGACGGGAGCAGGAGACAACGACTGGAGGAGACTTAGTCTCAATAATTAGAGAAAAGAGTCGGGAGGGGGTTAATGTTAGCCCGGGAGCTTTGGTGAACCAGAGGAGTGAGAAAGACAAGACAGACAAGGAAATCGCCCAGAGAGGGGGCTGTGCCAAAAATTTTAGCTCGGTAATAGGGAACCTGGAGAGGATACAAGGGGTCAGTAGAAGGCTACTACAAATCCCAGAATCCCCTGTTTTAGGGGCAGCAGCAGCAATTGATCCCTCTACATCCACTCTGACAGCAACCGAGCCCTTAACTTCTACTTCTACTCTCAAGAATTTAGTAAAGGGGAAGGAGAAGGAGAAGCCAAATCAGAAATCCAAATCAAAACCCAAAGGGAAAAGAAATAAAAAACACAGTAATTCTGGTCCTCAGGGGGGCACGAAAGCTTCGAGCTCAGCATGCAACGCTGGGAAAGTAACTCCCTCTTAGCGCTCTTTTTTTAAAGTATTGCCTCAGGTTCTAGATTTGGTACCTGTTAATAATCTGGTTGAGAGTGTTGAGAGTGTCGACATAGGTGCCCCATCTGGTATTTTGCCAGTAAACAACACTGACTCGAACATCTATAGCCCCACCAGGGTCCCTGAAATTCCTGGTTTACCCACTTTAGTCACTGTAATGGCTAATCCACTGTCCCCGTCACCATCTAGTACATTAGCAGACACTCTGGAAAACGACGGAGAGGGGCAAGCTTCGACCCTCACAGGCGATTTACGAAGTTTAACAGATCAGGAAGAAAAGCGAGACAGCCCTATTAACTTAACCAACACCGAGTCTGCATTGAAGGCTCTGGTTGCCTCGATTGCCTCAATGAGAGTCGAGATTCGCAACGACTTTTTGGTCTCCAAAGCCAACCAGAACGATATTCGGGCATCATGTGAGGCACTAGAGCGGAAAGTAGATGGTCTGGGAGAAAGAACAGAGGCACTTGAGAGCTCAGCCGGAGTAATGAAAGCTAACTTAGATGCAGCTGAGTCCAAGATCCAATCTCTACGGAGAGAAGGGGACGCAATGAAAGACAGACTGGAATCATTAGAGAATTATTCACGCAGAAACAACTTGCGCCTCTTGAAAATTCCGGAGGGGAAGGAAGGTGGAGATCTCAAGGGATTTATAGTTAAACTCCTGAAGGAATCCCTAAACCTCGAGGAGACAGTAGAGGAGTTGGACAAAGATATACAGAGAATCCATCGAGATCCTTTCCGTTTGAACGCTGGTAGAACTAAACCCAGGAAAGTTCTTATAAATTTCCTGACTTACGCCTTGAAGGAGAAAATTCTGAATGTGGCACTCAGTCTTAAAACTGTAAAAGGCCCTGATTTCCCTTTTGAAGTCCGCTCTGATCTGTCTAAAACCACGCTTGACAGGCAGTGGGAGCTGGGCCAAATGATGGACAAATTTAGAGCGGCTGGTGCAACAGTTCAAATGAGGTTCCCGGCGTTCTTACGTGTTATGTACAATAACAAGACGCATAATGTTAGATCCTCCTTCGAGGCGGAAGAACTTTTGGAAACTATTCGTAACCACTCTCAGGGTAAACTGTGACCAGAACCAGTAAGCCCCTTTTCTCTACTGCATTGTATTGCACTAGCACCAGTTGTATTATAAAGGGGCAATACATAGGCTTATAAGGGCTACAGGAAGTCTGTTTAGGAAGGAAGGTTGAGAAGGCACAGATATGGGCATCTCTTCTACCAAATTAAAAATGGAAAAAAAGAAAAAATACAAAAAAATAAAATAAAAAAAAAGCATAAAAAGGTAAATAAGTAATTAAATAACAAATAAATAATCACATAAAGGGAAACATTTTTTTTTTTTTTATTTTTTTTTTTTATTACATAAACACAACTAAAGGAGAAAATAATGAAGCATCAGGTATAAGGCCCTGTACAGGAAAATATACAGGTAAATTCTTCTTTAGTTTTTGCAGGATGAGCACTCCGTGGTGAGGGAGGAGAAGGCGCAGTCGGCGCAAAGCCGGCCTGACATCTGGTCGGAGTAGGTATGGGAGGGTTCTCCAAGGGGGGGGGGAGCTGGAAGCTGGTGGGGGGGGGGGGGCACAAAAATCCAAAATAATCCTCAGAAGTCAGGTCCTCGAAGACTAGGCTCTTTAATAAACAACTCAATTGCCATAAGCAAGATAAACAAAGCTCAAACAGGCAATAACTTTAATGACGACAATAGAGAGTCAAACGCTAGGGAGGGATGCGTCAAATGACCTCAATTCAGTTTTTATCTTGGAACGTCAATGGTCTGCGCGTTCGAGGGAGAAGAGAACGTATCTTACAATATCTACGAGATTCCCCAGCGCAGATCATTGTCATCCAAGAATCACATCTTCTAAAAAGCGAGGCCAGCGAGATACTGAAAAAACAGAAGTGGATTGACAAATTCATCAGTACTGACCACAACGCTAATATAAGAGGAATTCTCTTAATTTGTAAAAAAGCTGCAAAGGTGCAGATTCTTAACTTCAACGAGGACAATAGTGGAAGATGGCTGTTAGTCAAGTTGTCTATTGATGGATGGGTGTGTAACCTTGTCGGTTACTATGGTCCCAACATAGACGACCCATCCTTCTTAGAAATAGTCAGGAACAATTTAATTACCACCTCGGAACCTATAATATGGACAGGGGATTTCAATGTCATATTGAACCCTAAACTAGATAAATCCACCTATCACGGGAGATATAAAAGTCATCCTCCATCCAAAGCCAGGCAGTCTCTCAAAGAGATTATGGAGCAAATAGGTCTGGCAGATTTATGGAGAGAAAGGGCGGGCTCTAAACAAGGGGTATCTTTTAGGAACCTAAAATATAAACATACCTCAAGAATCGACTTTGCCTTGTTCAGTTATAGCCTTCAAAACTCTATATCCAGTATTAAGTATCTGCCCTCCCACTTATCTGACCACTCGGCACTCTCTTTTACATTAAAACTCCCAGGTCATGTCAAACATCCCTCTTGGTCTTTTGATCGCACCATTCTACTAGAATCGGAGGAAGTGAAATACTTAAGGATAGAAACGAGCTCATTCCTTGAAACAAACCTAGGTTCAGCCTCTCTTGTTACAGTCTGGGAAGCTTTAAAAGCCTACCTGAGAGGGTGTATCACAAATAGAGCCTAGTATCTGAGGAAAGTCTATCTGTCGAAAATTCAAACTCTCGAAATGGAATTAGAGAAAATCGAGCAGAGACTGGTGGCATCATCCGGGACAATACAAGATCAAAATAATCTCTTTGATCTGAGAAATCGGCTGGACAATATATTACAAGAGAGAGTAACTAAGAGGTGGGAGGCTAGCAAAATTTCAAATTTTGAATTCGGGGAAACAGCGGGCAAGATTTTGGCATGGAGGGTTAAAGCAGATCAGGCCAAAAGTCATATCAGAGGGATAAAGGCTGAAGGCGAAAATGATCTTAGAACATCAAACCAAGAAATTAGTATCGCCTTTAAGGAATTCTTTGAGGAAATATACAGGGAAGATACCCCTGATAACCAACAGTTAAGAGAAATATGGTTAAACCAGATTACTTTACCTTCCCTGTCACCCATACAACGTGATGGGATTGAGATGGATATCTCTGAAATAGAAGTAAGGAGGGTCATTCTGTCACTTAAACATGGTAAAGCTGCAGGCCCCGATGGACTTCCTGGGGAATTATACCGTGTTTTGGTTGACGAAATCGCCCCTACTTTAACAGTCCTCTTCAACGATATCTTGAGGGAGGGCTTTGAGCCTCCTCGATCATGGAGTGAGACTACCATAGTATTGATTCCCAAATCCGGCAAAGACCCAACCCTATGTGGATCATATCGCCCAATATCTCTATTGAACAGTGATTATAAGATCTTCACGTCCATATTAGCATCTAGAGTGGGCTCAGTAGTGGGGGAAATAATTCACCAGGACCAGAAGGGATTTATTAAAGGCCGCCAGCTTTCTGATCTAACGTACGACCTCGTAGGGGCAATTGACATTGCCTCAGCCTTCTCCCTCCCATTGGCAACACTCACCCTAGACGCAGCTAAAGCCTTCGATAGGGTAAATTGGGCCTACCTCAATGACGTGTTGAAGAAATTCAACTTCGGGGAGAGATTTTGTCGTACTATCAAACTTATGTACAACTTACCATCAGCCCGGCTCTTAATAAATGGCACACTGTCTGAGGCATTGGGGATTTCGAGAGGCACTAGGCAGGGTTGCCCGCTATCCCCCCTCCTCTTCAATCTGTACATCGAACCGTTTGCAGAAGTCTTAAGACGAGATGTACTCATTCCACCTTTTAGGTTTGGAGAGTGGGAAAAGCGGGTAGCTCTTTATGCAGACGATATCATAATCTTTACTTCAGACCCAGAGATAACATTCCCAGAGGTAATAAGGAGAGCCAAAGAGTTTGGTTGTATCTCAGGCTATGAGATTAACCCAAGTAAAACCGATATCATGGCTTGGAACATTCCTGACTTACAGTTAACCGTAACCAACTCGATGAGATATCTGGGTATTCGGATAGTCCATGACATCGACAAAATCGCTCAAGTTAATCTCGCGAGAGTCTCTAATGAAAGCAAGAAACTCTTAAAATCCTGGTCTAGTCTTCCACTGACTGTCCTCGGCAGAAACCTTGTGTTTTTTCAGTGAATATATATATATAACCTACTGGCGGTCGCCAGTAGGTATTTATAGATAGGACTTAGTTTCCATAGAAAGAGCATTTTTTGTTTTGCTTATAACTTTGTCGTTGTTTGATGAATCTTCATGATATTTTCCAAACTAAATGTGTTCATACGAGCTCCCATGTTGAAAGGTGGGGGTGATTAGTCAAGGGGGAGCTGAGAAAAAAGGGGGGTCCTAAAATGTGTTTTCTCCATGTTAATTTCCATAGGAAACTTTAGACAAGGCTACAGGTCGAACGGGTGAACAAAATTACCCCAACTTTGGCAGAGACAAGGGTCATGGCCTAGAAAGCATGCTTTTGTTTCGTTGGCGTAAATCCATTCAGTAGGTTTTGAGAAATATTGTAATTTACAGATATCTATAATTGGGAATGCTGCGATCTGATTGGCTGAGGCGTTATGAGCACAAGCTTATTGCTTATTAGTTGCGAGTGCTGGGAGCGGTTGCAACTAGGAAGTGGTGGCTGCAATTTTGTGATTCCGTTGAAGCAAGTAAGGGGAAAAAAGGGTGAAAAAAGTAGGAAAAGAGGGCAGGAGCACTAAGTTCTGTGGGGGCGTGTGAAGCAAAGTAGTCACTCCAACCGGTCTGAAAGTGCTGTGTTGCTGATAGTGAAATGGTGCTGTGATGATATGCTGCTACACTCTGGTATGAAACCGAGAGCC
Organism: Lissotriton vulgaris; assembly: GCF_964263255.1. Classification (NCBI taxonomy): domain Eukaryota; kingdom Metazoa; phylum Chordata; class Amphibia; order Caudata; family Salamandridae; genus Lissotriton; species Lissotriton vulgaris. The sequence continues at coordinate 1,569,856,966 of NC_141687.1, forward strand.
TAAACCGTGAACTCATTGTTGTAAATAATGTGCTCTGGTCTATGTAGCATACATGTGCAAGTAGTGTTAGTATGCGTTCATACCATACAGGGAGTGGGAAGTGAACTACTGACAGCTATTGTGGGTTTTTACTATACCGTAAGCGGGAAGCAAAGTACTCACGCCTACCAGTGTGAAGATTTGGGGATCATACAGAGGTGATTGCTGTAAAGGGATGGGCTCTGGGTGCTGTAGCATATGTGTGTAAGTAGTGTTAGTAGGCATTTATACTGTACAGGGAGTGAGAAGCGAACTACTGACCCATACCATGTGTTCATACTATACCAGAAGCGAAGTATACCCTGGGATCAAACTGAGCTCAGTGCTGTAAAGTTATAGGCTCTGGGCGCTGTAGAATACTAGCCGCTGTAGTATAACTGTGCAAGTAGGGTTAGTATGCGTTTATAGTATATAGAGCTGTAGTATACCTGTGGAAGTAGTATTAGTTTGCGTTTATATAATACAGGGAGTAGGAAGCGAACTACTCACCCCTACCGGTCTTAATACTCCAGATGGAAACCATGAGCTCATTGCTGTAAAGTCATGTGCTCTGTGTAGTATAACAATGTAAGACATAGTAGAACGTTAGTATGTAATTCTACTTGAATGTAAGTAGTTTATGTTAGAATGTAGGGCTCTCATGAGGGGAACCTTGGGGAGTTTGTACACTGTGCTGGAGAAGACGATTGCCTTGCTGTCGGCTCCTTTTGGTGGGTGTTTATGGTGTCTTGTTTTCCTGCAATAAATCTACTTATTGGATCCACTCCTGTCTGCCTCTTCACCACATAAATTTGGCAACGAGCGGGAGAAGGTAAAAAGAAGTTGCTTGCGTTGTGCTGAAGACCCGTTTTCCTCATGTAGCTGTTTCTACTAATCCCAGGGTCATCGGCTCATTGAACTATGTCATCTGACCTCTGGTAGGATTTATATTTTTACATCTTGCGCTTCCTCTGCCTCTTCAATACACTCTGGTCGCTGTACTACACCTGTGTAAGTTGTGTTAGTATGCGTTTATACTAACCAATACATCATGGTCCTAGGGAGCGCGACTGCCAGGCGCCGTTCATACAATGTCCCGGGGTGCACATCCGCAGGACATTTATGTTTGCTATTAGAGGGCGGGTGCATAGCAACTACCCTGTGATAACAAATCCTTGTTTGACTAGTTGAAGCGAGAGGAGGAAAACCTCGTTTCGCTTTAATAGAGCAGATCTGGATGGTAAAAATGGAGAAAAAAAAACAGGGTCACTCGCTGATTTACTTTAGGCTCCTGGTGGGTAATATTCTGTGGCTAATCTGAATATTATATTGCAGGTTCTCTGTAGGACTGGGGATCTTAATGTCACATGTAAATTAGGCGCTGACGGGCACAGAGATGTTTCAGAGCTAAGGGGATCTCCACCTTCTCGGGTACTGTTTACTAATTGTCCAACTGAGGTCCAGGGATCGCCACCCTCTGGGGCTTCACTTTAATATGCAGCTTGGGTCTCCGCAGTCCCTGAAGTCGCGGTGGTCCTAGGCAGTGCCTTATTGGTTCTGTAATCACACAGGCAGTACTCATTGTGTTATGAAGTGATACACGCTTAGAACCCTTGCAGTTGTGGAATTACGCAGGCTTCATTTATGTAATAGTCTATTGGTTCATATTTGGTAGATGCACCGCAAAATTACAAATGTTTTCTCTCAAAACCACCTATAAACAGACAATTTTCACAATAAACCTGACAAGTGTTGTCAGAAAAAGAAGACTATACACTCACTTATTTATTAGAAAAAAACTATCTTTATTAAAACACAAATAAATGGCAACGCAAGTTTATACGAACAAACAACAGTATAACATGAAATACGTGGGTGGGACTCCCCTGGAAGCAGCATACTAAACCTAAAAGACAAAAATGAAACATAAATATGTGTGCCATGTGGAAGAGGAAAAGAAAGGTAGTCCGAATGAAAGGAAGATAGTGAGAATGGGAGGGAGAGGGAGTGGGTGGAAGGGAGAAGGGGAGGGAGAGTCAAAAGAACAGAGGGAGGAGGAGACCGAGCATCTGTCTATTGCACCCAGCCCTCAGTTTTTACATCCCGTCACCCGTTTGTCTAGGATGCTGGGGTCCGCGAGAAAGAATGTGGTCGAGCAAGTCCTTAAAATGAAACATATGAATGAGGCAAGAGATTACATTACTAACTACGGGAACATTGCTTGCCTGCACCTGTGCACCCAGGGTTCTACACTCCAGCATCTTTCCCCGCACTGTGCTCAGTTGTAGGTTCTGCGCACCGAAGCTTCACTGCTCACCTGCCACCATCGGTGTGTCCAACAACGTGTTGGCTCAAGCTCCAAGTCTGGGGTACCTTTAAAGGGTGGGAGATGAGGTCTCCGGTCGTGGATGGTGTCTTGATGCCATGATGGAAGGCATCAGAATGCCAAGGGAATTATCACAGGGTGAGCACCTGATCCACCAATTTTGGTTCAATCAATTCAGTGTCTGAAAAAGGAGAAATAATGTAATGGTGGAAACGTCTGAAGGCAAACGAAGGTTTATTTCAAGCTTAATAGAAAACACCAGTTGAGTGCATCCTTTGTTTTTGAAGTACGATCTATAAATGGTTAGTGTTAATCGTCGTTCACAGAGGAGTTGGAGTGCATGAGAATACACAAGATTAAAAAATAATTATGCCAACTTTTACATACAAAGGAACAGAGTGCATGCTAGAAGCATAATGTGCACGTGTAATGCAGTGGCAGAAGCCGATGTGCATGTACATTTAGTTATGAGCTTACTACAGTGCCCTAAAAGCCAATGTCACATGTCTGTAGGGCAGCACTGCCCACTGGCTCAGGCCTAACTTACGGTCCAGCAAGTCCTTAAAATGAGACAGAGAAGAGACTGAATCAGGTCAGAGATCACATCATTATGCACTGCAACATCGCTTGTTCAGACCTGCACACCCAGGCTGATGCACCCTACCCCTCCCACAGCACCATGCTCCACACATGTCTGTAGGGTAGCGCTGCCCGCTGGTTCAGGCCTATATTACGGTCCAGCAGGTCATTAAAATGAGACAGATATGTGACTGAATGAGGTAAGATCACATTACGGACGGCCACATCACTATTCATACTTGCACACCGAGGCTAATACACCCAAGCCCCTTCTCCCGCACGGTGCTCAATGGTAGGTCCTGCGCACTGAGGCTTCACTGCTCACCTGCCACCATTGGTGTGTCCAATGACATGCCGGTGCAAGCTCAGAGTCCAGGGTACTTTGTAGGGTGGGAGAGCAGGTCTCCCGTCGGGGACAGTGTCTTGTTACCACAATGGAAGGCGTCAGAATTCCTAGGGCACCATCACAGGGTGAGCACCTGCTCCGCCCATTGTCAGTCAATTCAGTGTCTGAAAAGGGAGAAATAATTTAATGGTGGAAACGTCTGGAGGTAAATGAAGGTTTAATTTCAAGCTTAATAGAAAACACCAGTTGAGTACATCCTTTGTTTTTGAAGTACGATCTACAAACTGTTAATGGTAATCATGGTTCAAAGAGGAGTTGGAGTGCACGAGAATACAACTGGTTAAATAATAATAAAATGTTATGCTAACATTTATATACAAAGGAACAGAGCGCATGCTAGAAGCATAATGTCCGCATGTAATGCAATAGCGGAAACTTGTGTGCATGTACACTTAGTAATGAGCTCACTACAGTGCCTTTAAAGCCAACGCCATGTGTCTATAGGGAAGAACTGCACACTGGCACAGGCCTACAGTACAGTCCGATGATGATTCAGAAAAGGGGGTGGTGATGAACAGAGTGTCTGAATTAAGCAGACCACTCTTACCCAGTCCAAAGATCAGGGCTTGATCCATCACCGTTATTTATCTCACTGCACCATCCCAGCTCAGAACCTGGCTATATGCAAATCAGTCTGTCCCTGGCCCAGTGCATCATGGGAACAGGGCAGACTAAATTACCAAGCCAATTCTTCACCAGAAAGGAGACAAGCTACCGGGGACCGGTTTCTGGCATTTCAGCCTTCTTCGGCCCGGCTTGCTTGAATCCTGATGGTGCAGTGAGAAAGGGACTCATGTCTGAGTATACCCTGTCACACCTATAGTGGCCAAAAACGATTCAGAAAAGGGAGTGGTGATGAACAGAGTGTCTGAATTAAGCAGACCACTCTTACCCAGTCCAAAGATCAGGGCTTGATCCATCACCGTTATTTATCTCACTGCACCATCCCAGCTCAGAACCTGGCTATATGCAAATCAGTCTGTCCCTGGCCCAGTGCATCATGGGAACAGGGCAGACTAAACTACCAAGCCAATTCTTCACCAGAAAGGAGACAAGCTACCGGGGACCGGTTTCTGGCATTTCAGCCTTCTTCGGCCGGGCTTGCTTGAATCCTGATGGTGCAGTGAGAAAGGGACTCATGTCTGAGTATACCCTGCCACACCTATAGTGGCCAGGAACGATTCAGAAAAGGGGGTGGTGATGAACAGAGTGTCTGAATTAGGCAGACCACTCTTACCCAGTCCAAAGATCAGGGCTTGATCCATCACCGTTATTTATCTCACTGCACCATCCCAGCTCAGAACCTGGCTATATGCAAATCAGTCTGTCCCTGGCCCAGTGCATCATGGGAAAAGGGCAGACTAAACTACCAAGCCAATTCTTCAACAGAAAGGAGACAAGCTACCGGGGACCGGTTTCTGGCATTTCAGCCTTCTTCGGCCCGGCTTGCTTGAATCCTGATGGTGCAGTGAGAAAGGGACTCATGTCTGAGTATACCCTGCCACACCTATAGTGGCCAAAAACGATTCAGAAAAGGGAGTGGTGATGAACAGAGTGTCTGAATTAAGCAGACCACTCTTACCCAGTCCAAAGATCAGGGCTTGATCCATCACAGTTATTTATCTCACTGCACCATCCCAGCTCAGAACCTGGCTATATGCAAATCAGTCTGTCCCTGGCCCAGTGCATCATGGGAACAGGGCAGACTAAACTACCAAGCCAATTCTTCACCTGAAAGGAGACAAGCTACCGGGGACCGGTTTCTGGCATTTCAGCCTTCTTCGGCCCGGCTTGCTTGAATCCTGATGGTGCAGTGAGAAAGGGACTCATGTCTGAGTATACCATGCCACACCTATAGTGGCCAAAAACGATTCAAGCAAGCCGGGCCGAAGACGGCTGAAATGCCAGACACTGGTCCCCGGTAGCTTGTTTCCTTCCCAGTATAAGAATTGGCTTGGTAGTTTGGTCTGCCCTGTTCCCATGATGCACTGGGCCAGGGTCAGACTAATTTGCATATAGCCAAGTTCTGAGCTGGGATGGTGCAGTGAGCTAAAAAACGGTGATGGATCAAGCCCTGATCTTTGGACTGGGTAAGAGTGGTCTGCTTAATTCAGACACTCTGTTCATCACCACCCCCTTTTCTGAATCATTTTTGTCCACCATAAGCGTGGAAGGGTATACTCAGATGTGAGTCCCTAGCTCATTGCACCATCAAAATTCAAGCAAGCCGGGCCGAAGACGGCTGAAATGCCAGAAACCGGTCCCCGGTAGCTTGTTTCCTTCCCAGTATAAGAATTGGCTTGGTAGTTTGGTCTGCCCTGTTCCCATGATGCACTGGGCCAGGGTCAGACTAATTTGCATATAGCCAAGTTCTGAGCTGGGATGGTGCAGTGAGCTAAAAAACGGTGATGGATCAAGCCCTGATCTTTGGACTGGGTAAGAGTGGTCTGCTTAATTCAGACACTCTGTTCATCACCACCCCTTTTCCTTTCCCACACCCTTTTCTGAATCATTACAGTACAGTCCAGCAGGTCCTTAAAGTAAGACAGACATGTGACTGAATGAGATGAGAGATCACATCATTATGCACGGCAACATCGGTTTTTCACACCTGCGCACCCAGGCTGGTGCAGCTCACTCCACCTGCAGCACTGTGCTGAACACATGTCTGTAAAGAAGCGCTGCCCACTGGCTCAGGCCTACAGTATAGTCCAGCAGGTCTTTAAAATGAGACAGAGCTGTGACTGAATGAGGTCAGAGATCACATCATTATGCAGGGAACTTCGCTTGTTTGCACCTGTGCACTCAGGCTGATGCAGATCACCTCTCCCGCAGCACCGCACTCAATTGGAGCCGCTGTGCACCCAGACCCCACTACTCATCTGCTGTCATTGTGTGTGCAAACACTATGGGCAGCAGTGTTCACAATTCAGTTGTGGTGTTGATTGCAGGATGGTGTACACCTCATGAATCCCCTTGGAAACACAAAGGGGCTGTAGGGTTCACAATTTAGAACCAGTGTTTAATTGCCAGGATGGTGCACAAGTCATGGATCCCTTTTTTTTATCACGTATTCTGATATGTGAAGTGGATGCAGCCATATCACCTGAGGCAGTGTGGAAGAACTGTGACATGTGGCATCGTCGTTATCCTATTTATACGTACGCAAAGTGGGCTGGGCTTGCATACGCCAGGCCAACGTAGGGGTGTGAATAATTGTTCTGGGGATCTGGGCAATGTTCAGTTCCTGCCTGGCCAGAAAGTGTAGTTGTGTGTTTCTTTTGCAGTTTTGACATCGCAGAATGCACAATTTATATTAATGTAGTATGTATCGTCAGGGCGGCAACTATCGCTAATGAGATGCTGTTCAAAAAGATTGACTGGCAAACATTACATGTCGTTGTCAAGGTTGTGGATATGCGCAGACATGAATGTCAATGGTGTGCGTTATTATTGAAAGTGTTGCTATCGCGAAGCGTACACATGTGAATGTGCTCGAATGGAGGGAGGATCAGCAGTGAGACTACGTCATACACTGTAATAACATTGATTACAGTCAAGCAATGTATGTCAAACGTGAATCTGAAATTCTCACATATCAGACACTACTATATTGGTAAATCCTGACAACAGAGCGTACAATTCTAAGCATTACAGTTTACTGTTTGTCACATGTGATCTAGGATGTGCACTCTGCCCAGGGCTGATGATACTATTTAGAGCCACCAATACCTAGGCCTAAAGGCATCACAATAATGTGCACACACACCAGAGGCATTGTGTAACACACATTTGTTTTTGATGTAATGTTTGAGATGCATGGCCATCACATGTGGAAGGCTTAATGAACAGACCATGAATAATGATCAAGATGATCGTTGCATGATGTGTGTAGTATAAGATGTGTACACAACTCGCGATTGTGCCAGAGGCCTCCCAGCAACACTCTGCAAACGCGCCCTGTGGCGTGTTTTAAGTTGGGGAATTAATTCCACTTCAATACTGGGGGTCGGTGGGGGTCTACTAGCCCACCAGGTACTTCTAGTAAGCGCCACAGGGCTGCGTTGCAGAGTGGTGGTCCAGGTCACGCCCATTTTTACACCTCTCTGCAGCACAGCTCTGTGGCGCTTACTGGAGATACCTGGTGGGCTAGTTGGACCCCAGGGACCCTCAGGATTCAAGGGGACTTTATCCCCCAAATTAAAACACACCACAGGGCGCGTTTGCACAGTGGTGAAGGGAGGGGGCGGGGCCTGAGGTGACATGTGTGAAAACACGCCCCTGTGGCACCTTATAAATTAGGGAATTAATTCCCCTTCAATGCTGAGGGGCCCTGGGGGCCAACTAGCCCACCAGGTACCTCCATTAAGCCCCACAGGTCTATGTTGCAAAGAGGTGACCTAGGTCACGCCCCTTTTAACACCTCTGCAACGCAGCTCCGTGGCGCTTACTGGAGGTACCTGGAGAGCTAATTGGACCCCAGGGGCCCTCAGGATTCAAGGGGACTTAATCCCCCAACTTACAATGCGCCAGGGGGCGTGTTTGAAGAGTGGTGGAAAAAGGGGGCATGGCCTTTGTCTACCTATTACCAATCCCAATGCGTGGGGCTTACTGGAGGTAAAAGATAGGCTAGTTGGCCCCTAAAGGACCCCCAGCAGTGAAGGGGACTTCAATCCCCATCCGAGAGCATGCCAGGGAGTACGTTTGTAGAGTGGTGGGCAAAGTGGGCATGGCCTGGTATGAGTACTTAGCAATGCTGCTGTGTGGGCCTGACTGGAGGTAATAGTTGGCTCCCAAGTATGTCCTTGGGGGCCAACTATTCCTCTTGTTACCTACAGTAAGTCCCACACAGTGGGTTTGCTAGGGACGTCCTCGGAGGCCATGGCCCAATTTAGTCCTGAGGGAGATTGAGGCCAAGAACCCCTCCTTGTACCTCCTGTAGGTCATACGCAGCAGAATTCCTGAGCTTTGGTTGGACGCCCAGCACCCTTTCTCCACCACTCTGCAAACACGACTACTAGTTAAAGTAGCATATTTCTTCTCCTCTAGAGGTAATTTTAATTCCCCTGCCCTATTATGTACTAGGGGCTTACAGAGGAGGTCATGCTAATCACAGTGGTACCTCAATGCATAGTGTTCCCTAGTGTATGCAAGTGTTTTCACTGTGTACTAAGTGTCTTTATGCATAGCACTGGCTCTAGGCCTGGTTAGTCAGAGTCAGTTACCACCAGTACCTGTCAGAGAAAGTTGTGGGCACAGGATCATTTTGCTACAAAGCCTCTTTCTGCCCCTCTGTTGGTTCTTTCTGCACATGTCTTGCTTCTTTCTGCACTTTTCTTCGTCTTTGTGGATTTCTGTTGCTTCTTTCTGTATTTCTTTTGCTTCTTGCTGTGTTTTATGTCTTCTTTCCTCACACGTCATACCTCTGTAGGCATAGTTTGAAACTAGCATTTGAAAAACCTTTGAAATTCACTGAAAAAACCATAGTTTTCAGACACGTTCTAGTTAGAAATCAGCATTAAAAAACCTTTGAAATTCCTGGAGAAAACCATAGGTTTCAGGGATGTTCTAGTTAGAAATTAGCATTAAAAAACCTTTGAAATCCCTGGAGAAAACCATAGGTTTCAGGGATGTTCTAGTTAGAAATTAGCATATAAAAAATCTTAGAAATTCACTGAAAAAATGATAGGTTTCAGGGGTTCAATAGTTAGCTGGACATTTCACTTGTACAAAACCATAGAAATCCCTCTGTTATAGTTAGTTCTGCTAACTATAACTCACGCGCCCGCAATGCACTGCTGATGATGTCACATATTACATCATTCATGACATGGTCAGTGACACCACTGATGACATGTCAAATGACATCACTGATGACATCACTGATGACATCATCCACGTGACAATCTGATACAGCTCGTCACACTCCAGTATAACCTTTGATCACTCACTGTAAAATACAGAGTACCATATTTGAAACCACTGACACACCAATACCAGTTACTACATACCTACTCACTGATTCTTAAGTTTACACACACAACTGCCCATTCCCCCTACAGAATCACTTATACATGCGGTCACTGATCAACAGAACACTATCAAATGCACTCATACACCTATATAAACATTGACACATCAGCAGTCATCCTAGACGGTTAAGCAGTGATCCTACTCACTCATGAAATCAATCACACTTACATTTTCTCACCTACACAGTTATACACTTAGTAACTCATAGTTACTATGTTAAAAAATCACTATTACAAGTATACTCTCATCCATACAGTTACTCTCACAATCACTGACTCGTACATATAATTATTTATATACACACCAACTCTCACATACAATGCCTTTTATTGTTGTACTTTGTTGGAGATGTACCACTGAGACATATATGCACTCACCAACACACAAATAACACACTCTGTCACCCAAACAACTGTTCCACATGCACTCAAACCCATACACTTAGTCAATCAACCACTCACATCTATGCAGAGTTACACCCCCACCCAACCACACACACCCTCAGTCTCCCATACAAATGCTCAGCCAACTAATCAATAACTAATATAGACACTCATGTAGTTAGTGACCAACTGATGCAGCAGATTATTCAACAACAGAGACAGTGATGCATACATTCACATAGTTTAGTTACTAAACTATGTATTTAGTGAGACACTTTTAATTACTCAAACAGACAGTCAGACTGTTATTAAATCCTCCATCAAGGGAATATATCTACTCAATCTTCAATACAGATTGGTAAATATATAATAGATATTTAAATTTCAAACGAAACCACATTCACTGGATGATGTCATCAGTGATGTCAATGACCATGTCATGAATAATGTAATATGTGACATCATCAGCAGTGCATTGCGGGCGTGTGAGTTATAGTTTGCAGAGCTAACTATAACGGAGGAATTTCTATGGTTTTGTACGAGTGAAATGTCCAGCTAACTATAACACCCCTGCCAATTTCTAACTATATTGCCCCTGAAACCTATGTTTTATTCAGTGAATATATATATATATATTTCCTACTGGCGATATCCAGTAGGTTTATATAGTTAGGACCTAGCTACCATAGGAAATCCGCAACATTTTATTGGGAATAACTTTGGCACCGGTTGAGGAATTTGCGTGTAATTTTCCAAAATTTAGGCCAGCTCCACTCCGCTACTTCCCTGGAAGTTTTGGGGGGATTTGTCGTGCAGGGGACGAGAAAAAATGGGGGTCCCTAAATGTGTTTTCCCCATGTTAATATCCATAGGACGATTAGTCTTGGCTACAGCCCGAACGGCTGAACGGAATTACACCAAACTTGGAAAAATTGTAGGGACTGGTACGCAGAAGTGCCTTTTCTATATTTGGTGAAAATTGCTCCAGTGGTTTTTATGAAAAGTAACTTCAAAAACACATATATATCTATATGCGCGATTACCGGTACGCGTAGAGGTGAAAAACAAAAGGGGAAAACTATAAAAGGGGTCTGGGTAGGTTTTATCAGGGGGGCCTAGGAGGACCCCGAAGGTCAAAAAAACTAATATTTTTTTTGAAAATTTCACGGAGTACGCGCTGGGTGCGATGCCATGTACGCGTACCCTGAGCGTACCATGGGGAAAAAAAGTATAGATTTTTGGGCCTGGGGGGTGCTTGTGGGACCCCCTGAGTGGGCCTAGGGGGTCAGGTGCTTCTACCCTGGCCCCTTTGCATGTTTTGCACCTTTGTTTCACTGCTTTCCTGTGCCTTGGTTCTACCGAGGCACAAGATGGCTGCCAACACTTCCTAGTTTGGAGTGTTGACAGACAGTGGCAGCCAATCAGCATGCCTTTCGAAGGAAAGCAGCATGCTCATTGGTTGTCAACACTTCTAACCAGGAAGTGTTGGCATTCATCTTGTGCTAGGTAGACTGAGGCACAAAAGAAGCAGAAAAACAAAAGTGTAGAACGCAAAAGGGGGCAGGGTAGAAACAACCTGACCCCCTAGGGCTACTCAGGTGGTCCCACAAGGATATTAACATATTTAAATGTTATCCGCTAATAGAATTAGCATTTAAAAAAACCTTGCAAATTCACTGAATAAACCATAGGTTTCAGGCCTTATATAGTTAGGAATTAGCATATAAAAAACCTTTGAAATTCACTGAAAAAACCATAGGTTTCAGGCCTTATATAGTTAGGAATTAGCATTTAAAACACCTTGCAAATTCACTTAAAAAAACCATAGGTTTCAGGCCTTATATAGTTAGGAATTAGCATAAAAAAACCTTGCAAATTCACTAAAAAAGCCATAGGTTTCAGGCCTTATATAGATAGGAATTAGCTTTTAAAAAACCTTTGAAATTCACTCAAAAAACTTTAAGTTTTAGGGGTGTTATAGTTAGCTGGACATTACACTATTGGCGTTGATGGACGAATCTTCGCAAATTTCTCAAAGAAGATGGCCCGCTCCGCTACTTCCCTGAAAGTTTTGGGGGGATTCGTCAAGTGGGGGCCGAGAAAAAAGGGGGGTTGTAAAAGGTGTTTTCCCCATGTTATTTTCCATAGGACGATTAGACACGGCTACAGACCGAACTGCTGAACGGATTTACAAGAAATTTGGCAAAATGGTAGAGTCTGATTCACAGATTACGCTTTTGCTTAAATGGTGTAAATCCCTTCAGTAGTTCCTGAGAAAAAAAAAAGAAAAAATATATATCTATAAGCGTGCACCGTGCGTGAGCCCGTGCGTGCATCGGGTGTGCGCGAGCGGAAATCTGATTTGCTGTTTGACGGCTGTCAACATTACAATCGGTCGAAATCAGGAAGGGTTGGCCGCCATTTTGTGTCCAAGGGAGAAGAGAGCAAAAAACAAAAGTGGATAACATGAAAAGGGGGCACGGTAGAGATTCCCTGACCTCCTAGGCCTTCTCAGGGGGTCCCTGAAGGACCAAGAAGACAAAAGAAAATTGCAGGGTGCGGGCACGTTGCACGCACCTCCGAGGTAGAAGAGAGTAAAATCAAAAGTGGATAATGTGAATAGGGGGCAGGCTAGAGACTCCCTGACCCCCTAGGCTTTCTTAGGGGGTCCCTGAAGGACCCCGAAGGGCAAAAAAAACATTTTTTATAAAAAAGAAATCGCGAGGTGCGCGCACGTTGCACGCACCCTCGAGGCAGAAGTGAGTCAAAAACAAAAGTGGAGAAGGTGAAAAGGGGGCAGGGTAGAGACTTCCTGACCCCTAGGCCTTCTCAGGGATCCCTAAAGGAGCCAGAAGGGCACAAATTATTATTATTATATTTTTTAAATCACGAGGTGCGAACACTGTGCGCGCATGCGTGCGAACACCGTGCGCGCACCTTAAAAAAATAAAAAATAAGGCCAGAATTATTTTGAAAATCTAAAGTTTGTTCATAATAATACATAAATCAAAATTTTTATATTGTTTAAAATATAGAACATTTGTATAATAACACAAAAAAGACAATTGATACATTTTAAAATTAGCATTTATAAAACCTTTGAAATTCACTGAAAAAAACATAGGTTTCATACACGTTATAGTTAGGAATTAGCATTTAAAAAACCTTAGAAATTCACTGAAAAAACCATAGGTTTCACACACGTTATAGTTAGCTGGACATTTCTCTCATACAAAACCATTGAAATTCCCCCGTTATAGTTAGTTCAGCTAACTATAACTCGCACACCCGCAATGCACTGCTGATGATGTCACATATTACATCACTCATGACATGGTCAGTGACATCACTCATGACATCACTGATGACATCTCAAATGACATCCCTGATGACATCATCCTTGCGAAAGAGTGGCAGACCTCTCAGCATAATATGATCTTTGATACACACATTCAAAAATAGAAACTGTAATAATTCAGATATGAATGATTAGAGAAACCATGGTTCTCAGTTGATAAAATTAAATATATGTCTTTTTCTATACGACTACAATTTTTTTATAAAACATAAGTATATCATTTAATAGATTCACAGCAATAAAATGATGTATTCATTTGAATTTCAGGACTGGACAAGGGAAGTCTTCAATCAATGTCTTAGGTATAGGGAGTGGAACAGGTTTGTACTTTTTAATCATTTCAATGTATTTCTTTTTCCTAAAGCGTTGCTTGTTCTTTTGGCTTTGACAAGACATCACTTGAATAAGGTGTGTAGTGTGACTATCATAACATTTAGTGTAAAGTATTGTAAATGCTAGTAATGCAAATATTCCCGACCTGTATATGCATATTTGCCTTTCCTCATTGACACAAGCAATTGGTGAACTTCTGTTTAGCCATAGAAATGTAAACCAAATCTGTGTTCTTGATTTCGCGTGTTACAGAACATTATACAATATGGATTGTACTATTCTAAAGTTCATGCTTTCAACCCATTTCTTGGCAATGGAAAAGGTTGGCCTGGGTTGCAAAGCAGCTGGAAAGGGCAGTGGAATCGCTGCTGTTTCAGCTATTGCCAGGAAATAACGGGGCCATATTTAGAAGGTATGGGGAAATCTTGTTTCCAACAAATCATTAAAATAAGTCTCCTTCAGCACAGAAAGTGGTCTGTAGATCTTTCTGATAATTATCAGGGGGTGTTTAGTGTCTCCATCGTACCTGTTGAAAATTTACAAAATTGTTACTAACAGTGAGCAAACAAAAAGTTAGGTAAAATAGTGACAAAACTGGCCTAGCTAAAATAATTGCAAAAAGATCAATTGATGGACAGAATACAGAATAATGTCATACATTCAACTCAATACATAGATCTCGGCCTAAATCCATAATTCTTTTGGTCCTCAAACAATTCCACTTTGAGCTCGGCCATATGCAAATCAGTCTGGACCCTGTACCGGGCTCACTGTGCCACTGGATTCAAGCTAGCCTGGCTGATGAGGTGTGATACAAAGAAACCGGTCGCAGGATGCTTGGTTCTTGTCCAGGGACAACCTGACTTGGCAGCTTGGGCTGTACTGTTCCCATGAGGCACAGGGCCAAGACTGATTTGCATATGGCTGGGTCTAAACTGTGGTTGTTGGTGAGCAAAAGAACAATGGATTTAACCCAGATCTCTTGACTGCATTCCGTCCATCATCTGTGTGTCTTTTGATGGCTATTATAGCTATTATAATTGACTTTGCTGTCATGCTACCAAAAAAATATATGAAGCTGTCCACCCACATCACTTTACTACCAAAAAGTCAGTTAATAATTTGTAAAAGACTTTCTATATATAAAATACTCTATCTTCTACTGATATAAAAAACAGAACAATACGCTCTCAAATGGAAAAGGCCAAATATGTGCTAGTTCATTGAATTATCAAGTCTAAGGAGTGGAATAGAAAATCCCCAGCACACGATAGTGGTATAACTGAATTATCAAAAAGTGTGCAGTGTGAGCACAAATTAAATGCAGAGAAATGAGTTCTTGTTCTTTTTTCTTTAATTCTTCGGGTCTTCTAACAGCCTTCACGTGTTTCGTCGCTAACATGGGAAATCGTCCCACGACTTTATTAAGGCTCTCTACTGTATGTCTATTTGTTTTCCATGGTGATAATTCCAACCCACTGTGGGGTTTTGTTTCCATAGACGCCCGCTATCATAGTCTATATATCTTCAAATGAGTTCTGATTTGTCGTAGGACTCGTTACACGTAGTCACAGGTCTGCTGACATCTCCCCTCGTGTCTCTCCGAGTACGACAAAACACGTGTTGGCTGTTAGAAGACCCGAGAAATAAAAGTAAAAAGAACAAGAACTCATTTCTCTGCGTTAAATTTGTGCTTACACTGCACACTTTTTGATAATTTTGTTATAACACGATTGCGCGCTGGGGATTGTAGCTTTTCCTCCAATAGAAGGACTAAATTATCCAGTATGTTTAAAGGTTCCATGATGGCCTCTTTTATCAAATAGTGAACCAAGATTCAAAGCAGGGCCCAACTCTCCACCTTGTAATTGTAGTTAATACACCAGTGAAAAATCTGGCCTTCCCTATTCTTCCTGTTTAAAAAACTGAATCCTTTGGGCATCAAGGTGTAAGAGAACACATTGTGAAGTGCTTAAGAATGGAGAAAAAGTTTGAGAAAAGCTGGGTGGCAGCAAAGCGTTCTGTGTTGGCTCCTGTGAGGAACCAGGCGTTTTGCAGGGTCCACCTGCCCACACTCTTCGCCCCATTTGGACTACTAGCGGTTGGGTTTTCAACTCTTAGAGTGCACGGAGGCCAGCTAACCGGACCTCAATGCCAGAATTCTAGCCCCTTACAAAATGTATGTTGTATTGGACCCCCTGAAATTGCATAATCGGACTTACTTATAGGGTTCTAGTATATCGATCCAAGGTGACCCAGGGAATGAAAGTCCCTGCAGGGCTACAGCACTGATTGTGCCCCTTTGCATGTGACAAAGTTGAAAACGGCTCCTAGCCTGCCACTACAGCCCGAAAGAGCAATTTTAATGATATTTTGATTGTCATTCAAACCAATAGCATAGCCCCTAACAAAACATGTGTCTGCCCTAAGGAAGGTCTATGGATCCCATACACAGGGAGCTGTATAGCTTTAAGCCGGGACAAACTTTAATATGTCCTAACAGTAAAACTTCAAAATGGTCAGTTTTTCTGTGGTAAGATTAGTAGCTCCATTGGCTAATACAGTGTTACAGACTGACATCTCAGTCTTGTTAACTTCTGAATGAGTTTACTAAAGTGGGTACTTCTAGGTATCAAATTAATCATGGTATTAAACCCGTCTTGATGCCCAGGTTGAACTTAACCCCTTCGCTGCGGCCGCGATTTTACCGCTGTGCGGTAAACAAAAGAACAGGGCGGGCCGTGACAAACCCCAGCCGTCATCAGAACACGCCCACCGCGGGGCATGATGGCTGGGGTTCGTCACCAGCATGGGAGGGGTTAATATGACTTTTAAGAAAAGGCAACTTTTAAAGAGTTGCTACTCTTCTGTCCAGTTTATCTGGGGGCTTTTTGAACTTGGCGGCCAACAGACAGTCTTCTATCCTCCTAGGGAGTCTTAAGAAAAACTCCTAGGCTCAGGAAAAATAAAGATCTGCCACAGAGGGAGGGGTTACCTCACCCTTGCAGGAAGCCAAAGAAGATTTCGGCCTAAAAACAAGCTTCAAAGCAGTAAGATGCCTTTGGTGGTCAAATGGTGATCACACTTGTGTGAAGTTGGCCCTTTGTTCAGGTAGATGGGTTGGTGGCAGGAATATAGAGGGAAAACCAGTTGCCAAGGCAGTTCATCTGAGGGAGTGTAGCCCACATGCAGGCACACTTTTAGGGTGGGCTACCAAGCTCCTAACATTCAAGGAAGGGTTCAGACATACTGGACATGGGAATAATAGTGCACTCTGGGATTGCTAAATGCTACACAGAACCGGAGGTCATCATAGGGTGAAAGAGATCCTAGTAGCCCATTCACTAGTGATAACATCATGTCCCATGGCACTATTTGGGCATAAATGTGACATCCCTGGCACCCTGAACCTTAGACCACATCTGGATTGGAGAGAGTACCAAAGAAGGACTGCTCTGCCTACTCATGTACCAGGCAAGAGAGGATCAACCTTCCAATGCACTGAACCTGCTGGTCCTTGGGCAACTGAAGAGAGCACTGTGCCTTTGTTGTTTGATCGCAAGGAAAAGTTACTCCTTAGTGCTAGAACAAAGTCAAGACTCCATGGGTCAATCAGTGCAGCACCAGGGCCACAAGAGCTAAAGTCAGTAGGCAATTGCAAGGAATTGCAGCTAATCAGTGACCTGCAGCCAAGAAAAACTCCACTCCAAACTCAAACAGTACACCCATGTTTGCCGAAGACAGGCTCTAGCACTCACCAAAGCATACAGCTGGACCCACTTTGATTGGAGATCAGCCACCTAGGTGCTACTGGACTTCTGCTGGTTTAAAGTGGACTTCAATGGACTTGTGGCCAAAGTCACTACACATTACCTGTGGACTGAGGAATAACCCCAGGAAGACCCCTGTCAACCACAGAGCACTAAGAGTTTCTTTCAATATTCTAAGCATTCTGCATCCCCAGCATCAGGACCACTTAATTGAAGTCTATGGTAGTCTTGATGTAAAGCATGTACTAGGGACTGCTTTGGTGATAAGGTACTTGTCCTAATACTCCTGATAGGCCACCCTGACTGTCTTCCTGTTGGAATTGGTTTTCCAGTCTGGGCTGAAGTAGCCGAACACAACTCACTCAATCTTTTCAAAAGTTTAGAAACTTTATGGTTACCACCTCTTGTTTGACCTTTGGACTAAAAAGTAAGGGTAGGTGGAATTCTCAGTGTTTTGTTCCATGGAATTTTGCAGAGTTACATGAAAAATCCATAAGATTCTGAAAAGTTCAGATAATAGGTAGAATTAAGCATGTCGCACTGCTTGCACTGCTTTTTAGAGCTTGGAGCTTGTCCTGAGTTGAATAATCAGGGTGAATGGCATTACATGGAGCACCAGAGGGTGTTGCTTCTCGTGGTCATTTTGCTGCTGCTCTAGTAGATTTTTTACTCGAACTACATCTTTCTAACCGCGATCAGTCGTGATTGCCCGCTTTGAAGAACTTGGGCCAGGTGCCCTTCTAGCGACCAAAAATTGCATTTGGGCATGACAAATCTTGCTCACGCTCGCCAACTTACCATAGGTGATCAGTGTGCAAGAAAAAAACTGGTTGGTGGAATTTGGCTTGAACGCCGTGTGACCGGCGGAGTGGAATTTAATTACCCATCCCTCCTGAAAATCTGAGATGTATGTTTTCCTAAAAAAAATCCTCTAGTGAATATTGCTTGTCTTGCTGTCTATAAATTTATACAAATATACCTATCTTTGTAAGTTAGTGTCAGATTTCTTTTGTGTTTTGTGACTTTCTTATTTTGTTGTTTGGTGCTTCCTAATGCTTTAAACTAATTCCTTTGTTTAAGCTGTGCTGCTCAAAGCCACAGCCACCAAGGGTTGAGCTAAAGGTTTTAAAAATGAGCCTGAGTGGACCCAACATTTGATTCATGAGTCTACTACATGCTAAAGTTGCATAACCATACCATATATTACATCACAATCCTCACAGCTCTAAAGTGTCATGTCACTACAGTACCATCAAACCACGGCAGTAGTTCTGGTATGAGTCTTTAAATGTACTTAATAATTGTGCATACTGTTTGGAAATCAATTTCTGTTTCCAAGTATGCACTCCTCAGGTTCACACTAAAAATCCTTATGACTTCTTACAATAATTATTCTACTTTAGCAAAAAACAAGACAAGAAGCCGTCTCAGAAGACGCTATTATTTCTAATTGCCAAGTTCACTGGTATACCCCAAACTATCTCTAGAACAGTCTGCAGTTATACCTATTAAATACCTCTATATTAGAGGAACATTCTTGCAACTATGTCATTAACACTGGACACTGCTATTACTTGTCCTCGTTAAAATAACGCGACTAAAACCATTATAAAAAGACCAGCAGCCCGTTCCGACCTTGTCCGGGAGCAATCAGGCTTCCCCGATCCCCGCCTGCCCCGACATTGTCCAGCATTTCGGGCCCCCGCCCGCCCCGTCCCCTGCCTGCCCCGACCCCGCCTGCCCCGACATTGTCCCCCGGAGCCTTAAAAAGGCGACATATGATAGTCACAGCAGTGCATTATAATGTAAAACCGTCTCACTGTATTGCAGCTATTACTCCAGTCTTCGCCTGGAAATTACTATTTTAATGTGTTTAGAGTGGGGAATCTATAAACCGAACCAGATTTCCTGGCTTTCCTTCGGATTTGCTTTCATTGTCCCCGCCCGCCCCGTCCCTCACCTGCCCCGACCCCCGCCTGCACCGACATTGTTCCCCGGAGCCTTAAAAAGGCGACATATGATAGTCACAGCAGTGCGCTTTGGGCTGTTTGCTTTCCCCGTCCACATGAAAAGTACCATGAAAAGAGGGCACATTTAAACACGGCTCTGAGGTTGACGGATCACTTTTGCCTGTGGGGTCTCTTTGAGCGGGGTTTACCCTTGACAGAGCTCGGCTTGCCGAGATTCCAGCATGGTAACATAATGCCCGCGTGTCAACCTAAACCCTTAAAGCTGAAACGCTGGCGCTCTGCAGTTCAACTTCCTGAGCTGTGTTTAAGGTAAAACTAATGAGCGTGATTGTGGTAGTTTGGAGCCTTACATCACCCCGTCTCCCCGCCAGCCGCGGCCCCCGCTTCCTTACCTCAACTACTGCTCCTCAGTCCACCGCTCCTCGCCGCTCGTCACCGCTCCTCCCCCGTGCCATGTCCGCCTCTCCTGGATGCCGCTCCTCCCCGTGCTCCTGACCTCAGCACGCAGGTCGCTGCTGGCGCTATTTCGAGGGGACTACTTTTTTATAATGTCAATTTTTTAAATATAACGTCTTTTTTAACTTTATACAGCCTATGTCAATCTGCACACCTTGAGGATTCCAACAAAGCTGAGGTCAAATCTGCCCAATCTGTATATTTCTCTGACAAAATCATACTAGCAAAATCCAAACCTAAGGACATTTTTCAAATTCTGAAAAAACTCACAAAACCTCCATCTTCTAACCTACACGAGGAAAAAACAACAGACGACTGTAATGACTTGGCAGAATTTTTCCACCAAAAAGTCAATACAATCTACTCATCCTTCCCCTCTACAGCTACTGTCCCCATAGCCCAGGATCAAACAAATCTGGGAACCACTTTAGCAGAACCCCGTCCTACACTGGACCACTCCCCCCCTAGACCTTGAATCCTTGAATTCCATTGCCCGCAAGGTAAAATCTGGGTCCCCATGCGACCCGGCACCTCCACAAGTCATGATGCTGGCACCCCAGGTCACTTTACCAACCATGGTACTGTCCCTCCCGCTTGGAAGCAGGCCATGGTCCGAGCTCTGCTGAAAAAACCCAATCTAGATCCCTCTGACTTTAGCAACTACCAGCCGATTTCTCTGCTCCCCTGGGTGAGTAAAATCCTTGAGAGGTACATCAATCTCCAGCTGGTGAATTTCCTTGAAAATAACCAGCTGTTAGATGCCACCCAGGTGGGGTTTAGACCCAAACATGGAACAGAGACTGCCCTTCTAACAGTCACTGAGGAAATCAGAAAAATCGTAGATCAGGGGGGGTCAGTGGCAGTGATCCTCCTTGACCTAAGCGCGGCATTCGTGTTGTGTTCTAATCTAGGACCCCGATCAATACTTTGACCTTATGCCCCTATACGGCTATAATCCATTAATTCCCCTATAATGGCATAAACAATCAGAGCCATATTTCAGCCATATTTCTGAAACTCGCCTCTGCAGCTCATTACAGTAGATGACACAGCAGAAGCCACTATCTTAGATTCCTAGATTCCACTCCGAGTTCTTCAACAAGATAAAACTCAGCAACCTGGGAAAGCCCCGCTTGCTATGTTTTGATTAGTAATAGAACTCTAATGAGCACTGAAAGGACGATCACTTCCTAGTGACATCTTTATTGACGTCTTATGTCCAAAAACTTACGTCAAACAAGGCACCTTTCAGGTACAAATATTACCAACGTTGCCTTAAGCAAACGGGACGTCTACGATAACGATGGTGTGGTGAATACAGGAGCAGAACCTTGCAGAGCCCAGCAGATGCAAGCAGCCCAAGGACGCTGCCCCTCCTCCTCCTTGACGTGCTGAGAAAGACGCTGTCTTTTCTCCTGCCGAGAAAATCCAGCTCCGGCGTTTCCAGCCTACTCTAGTGGAGAAGTGTGGCTCACTGGTTAGAGCAGGCAGACCCTGAAGCAGAGGTCAGACCCGGGACCATGGTTCAATTCCCGACGCGGCAGGGTCTTGAGCTCAAATGTCCACGGACTCGATAATTCTCACTTCGGTGCCTGACCTAATCATGGGTTCACACTCTGCAACTCTGGGCATTAAGCTTGCTTAATCTCCACAACGGCCCCCCGCGGCAGGATGCCTGGCTTTCACCTTGGGGATGCCCTATAGGGGCTATCTCACAGGGAAAAGCCAGGACGGGTTCCCAAGGCAAGCGCTTAGAGACCCCTGGGTTATAAGCGCTATATAAATCCAACATACAATACCATACAATACAATACTCTTACGAGTGACTGGGATATCGAGTCCTGAAAGGAGATACAAGACCTCCAACATTCTATCCCAGAGGTATGGTGTTGACTAAACCCTTAGAAAGAATTCTTTTTTTTTTTTGAAAATTCTTTATTGTCAGGAGTTTAGAAGAGATATTCATATCGACATTTTGTAG
Source organism: Lissotriton vulgaris (assembly GCF_964263255.1). Classification (NCBI taxonomy): domain Eukaryota; kingdom Metazoa; phylum Chordata; class Amphibia; order Caudata; family Salamandridae; genus Lissotriton; species Lissotriton vulgaris. Next base: position 1,569,878,579 of record NC_141687.1, read on the forward strand.
TTGCAGTGACATAACAGCAGTATATGCCCCCAGTGGGGAAAGGATTTAACACAGTTTGCATCAACAACTATCAGTTCCGATTACGGCCTAGTAGTTGAACAGTGAATATAACAATCATACGTATTACAGGGCCCAATTTCACCCCTTCTCCTTAACGAACATCCCGTTCACACGATTTCGATTCAGTAGTCTGATATCACCCATATGTGGTGTTAGTGAGAACATATAAGAAAAAAGAAAACAAGCCTAAAAACCCAACAACGGTCATCATTATATAATTAAGTGCGCACGTTCACATATAATATCCTACAGGCTCATACATTCAGCTTTTCGTCTTCAGTAGCGGTGCATACCCTCTGCCTCCCGGCCCCCCCCTTTATTATGCAGGCATATCCTTTGCCACTAGTCCTCGTCCTCCTCTGATTCCGAGTCCTCACCCTCTGGCAATGCCTCACACGGGTCACCCCTATAATTGTTCCATGGCATCCACACCCGATTCCACTTGCGGGGGCAGGCTCTTAGTACATATACTGCTCTCTCCTTCACCATGAGAAGGTCCATGTTTCTTATCCACCCCGCCACCGTCGGTAACTCCGGGGCGCCCCATCTCTGTGCAATGTCCCGTTTGGCCACTGTCACTGCTAGTGTGACCCACAGTTGTCCATACCTGTTTAAGTCTGTAGGGTCCCAAATATTCAACAGGCACTTACGAGGTTCCGGCAGGACAGGTACATTGATGGCCCGAGAGACTGTGCGCATAATCTGCCGCCATAATTCCCTGATTTGTGGACATTCCCATAACGTGTGGAGGGGAGTCCCCTCTTCCCCGCATCCCCTGAGGCAGTATAGGTGTGGTGCCCTCTGTATTTTGTGGAGTAGTGTGCGAGTGTAGTAGGTGCGATGTAACACCTTGAGCTGCACTAGGCGGAATCTAGCCGATATGCCTACTTCCCGCGGCGAGGCCAGTGCCTCGTTCCACTCCGTTTCATCCATGTCGCCCAATTCTTCCACCCACTTCTCTTTAAGTTTGTGTGTGGGATCTGGCAGGTTGTTAATCAATTTTTTGTACGTGAGTGAGGTCACTTTCTGCTCCATGAATTCGGTGAGTAGCCTATCCTCTAGTGGCGATGATTCTGGGAGTGTGGTGTCTGGTGGGATCGCTTGCATTAAAGCATGCCTGATTTGTACATATCGGTACGTTTCAGTGGGCCCCAGGCCGTATTGTTGCTGGAGTTGCGGGAAGGGAATAACCGTGCCTTTGTCCCAGAGGTCCCCCACCACCGAGATTCCTATGTCGTCCCATCTCGCAAACCCCTTAGAAGTCCGCAGGTTACCCAGTGTTTTAGTGTCCCATAGCGGAGTTAGCCTGGTGATTTTACCCTTCCACCCTAGGCGTGATTGTGCCGTATGCCAGATTGTCGCTGTGTGGAACGTTGGGCCAAGCAGGGCTTTCACTTGCGGGTAGTTGTACAGCACCGAGAGCATGCCCTCAGTCCCCAGTTGCGACCAGTCCGCCTTATATGCGGGGTCCTCCCGTGAGACGTGGATCCAATGATTAATAACTTTAAGCTGTGACGCCCAGTAATATAGTTGGAGATTGGGTAGTGCAATCCCCCCCTCGTACCAGCTCTTTACCAATTTTGCCTGCGCTATCCGCGCCGGGCCATTACTCCACAACAAGCTGGAGACTAAAGCCGCTACCTGTCGAAAGTACTGTGGGTTAACCACATAAGGGGAGTTTTCAAGCACATACAGAAATCTCGGGAGAGCCATCATTTTATAGAGCGCCGCGCGCCCTAGGAGGGTCAGTGGGAGTGCAGCCCAGTATTTGACATCAGCACGCAATCTTTGCAGAGGTGGCTGCAAGTTTTCGATATAGAACTGTTTAGAATCATTCGTCACAATAATACCCAAGTACTTAAAGGATGAGGTGGTTATTGTGAGGGGACAGTCAGCCGGCAGCACCGGAGCCGGGCCTTTAAGGACATAGAGTACAGATTTGGACCAGTTCAGGGTATATCCCGAGGCCTTGCCATGTTCATCGCAGACTGCCAACAGGGCGGGGACCCCTTCATTCGGTCTGGTCATGTAGATCAGCATGTCGTCGGCATACAGGGAGACCTTGTCCTCCCACCCGTCATTCCAAGTGATGCCCCGGAATAACGGCGTTGTTCTAAGCAGGATTGCCAGTGGTTCCAGCACTATCGCAAACAACAGGGGCGACAGCGGGCACCCCTGCCTAGTCCCCCTCCCCAGTGGAAAGGTCGATGATATGCGACCATTTGCAACCACCTGCGCCATCGGTTGGGTGTAGAGTAGTCGCACCCATGCCAGATATTGGGGGCCGAAACCCATGCGGGTTAGGACAGCAAACAGGTATTCCCACTCCACTAAATCAAACGCCATTTTAGCATCTAGGGAAAGTATCACAGCCTGCTCCGTAAGAAGATGCGCCTTCGCCAGTACCCCATGGACCCTCCGCAGATTCAGCGCTATGCTTCTGTGTGGCATAAAGCCCGATTGGTCAGGGTGTATCAGGGTACTCAGATGCTTGGTTAGACGACTGGCCAGGAGTTTCGCCAGGACCTTTGCTTCTGTGTTGAGCAGGGAAATGGGTCGGTACGAGGCGCTGTCTGTTGGTGGCTTGGTTGGTTTGGGGATGGCCACGATGGTGGCCGTGCGTTGGTCGAGTGGGAGCAGCGCCTTTTTTACGCTGTCTTTATACATGTCTAAGAGGGGCTTGGCCAGCACCGAGTCCATTGTCTTGTACCACTCCACAGGAATTCCGTTTGGGCCTAGGGCCTTGCCTGATTGCAGCGCCTGTATTGCTAACTGGATCTCTCCCTCTGTCAGGTCAGCATCAAGTTCCTGTTGTGCTTCAGGTGTGAGCACGGGGATGGGAATGTGACTAAGTGACTCCGTGGCCTCCTGCTCAGTGACTGGCCGTGTCGGTGTGTAGATCCCCTGGAAGTGGCGAGCTAGAGCGTGGACTATTCGTTCCGGGTGAGTCTGCAGCACGCCGGCCGCATCGTAGAGCCTGTGTATCCCCCTGTTACTGCCACCCCGTTTGTCCAGCCATGCCAGCATCTTCCCTGCCTTATCACCCACATCATAGATTCGGTGTGCGGTGTTCGCAAGGTGCCCTTTGGTGATCGTAGTGAGGTGTGCCTGGTGTTGCTGCTGACGGAGCTGTAGTTTATGTGCTGTGTCAGGGGTGGGATCTGCCATGTGCGCAGTGTTCGCCGTGTGTAATGCTAATTCTAAATTAGCCAGTGCAGCTCTGGACTCCCTTTTATACCCAGTAATGGCCGATATGGATGCCCCTCGGAGGACCGTCTTGTAAGCCTCCCATAGAACTGAGGGTGAGGTGACCGATCCTGTGTTCTCATTGAAATAGTGTGTGGTGGTTAACTTGAGTTTTTTCCTGATGTCAGGTACCTGTAGATAATTGGGATAGATCGGGTATAGCCTCGCTCGCTTACATTCTTTAGTAGAAAGGTGAAGGGAGATCGGGGAGTGATCGGAAATGCCTCTTGGCAGGATTTCAAGTCCATCCACGGAGTTCAGCCCAACCCCTAGAAAGAAGAAGTAGTCAATACGTGAGAGGCTATTGTGGGGTGCTGAGTAGTGTGTGTATTGCTTCGCTGTGGGGTTCAGGTGACGCCAGACGTCTGTGAGGCCCATAGCTGTCAAGAATCCCGGTAGTGTGGCAGTCCCTCTCTGGCGATCCCGTATGGGAAAGGTGTCTAGCATGGGGTCTGTGATAGCATTGAAGTCCCCCCCCAGGATCACGTCCCCTTCCGGGAGGTCGATAAGGAATTGGCCAAGTGCTGGTAAGGCTGTAGTGTGAAGTGCTGGGGGGATGTATACAGATATCACATTCAGGGCCCTCCCCTCCCACTGGCCTGAGAGTGCTGCAAACCGCCCCTGGTCATCTGTCTTATGGCCAGTGACCAAAAAGGATGAATTGTTTCTGAGGAGTATCCCGGTGCCCCTGGAGCCTGAGGTGAATTCGGAGTGTACTGCCATGGTGTACCCACGCCTGTTCAGAGCCTTGCGAGTGGTCCCTGCTAGATGCGTTTCCTGCAGCAGCACTAGTTCAGATTTATGACGTTTAATAGTTTGCAGTACCAGACCACGTTTAATTTTGTCCCCCAACCCCCTGACATTCCATGTAAGGAGCTTCAGTGGGGGCACCTGTGTCGTTACAGGGGTATCCACAGCGGGTGTAGCTTGGTCTTGTTGTGCCATTCGAGTTTATGTACCATGATATCAATGTGCAGCAGGATAATGAAGCCAGTGTGCGGAGGTGGTGCATGCCGCCTGTGGTTAGCGATGTATTTGTGCCTTGTAGAATCGCAATGATGATGACCAAAAAGCTTAACTTTAACTTTAACCTCGTAACTCCCATCCCTCCACCCCCTCCCTGCTCCCCTGCACCACGGACGAAGTCCCGCCCGTATCCCCAACTTGGCAGAGTGCTTTTGTCCCCCCCCTATCTAGTCTTACTTGCTTGTGGGGTTGGTGAGTCCCCTACAGGCACCGGCCATAACCCGCCCTACTCAGTTCCATCGGCCCGAGGTCCCAAGGGCTGTGTCCAGATCGTGTTGCACCCATCTCAGTCATTCAGCCCCTGCTAGGCTGACCAGAATCAAACGGGTCCCTCTCAAGATCAGAGTCTAGGCCCCCGGCCGCGCCCTGTTCAGCGGCCGGGCTGGTCGCACGGTGGTCCGGCGTCCTCTCACTGCGGCGGTCTTGGCGTTCTTTGTGCGGGCGTTGGGGCTTGCCCACCAGTCTCCAGCCATCCAGCCACTCTCGTGCCACCTCGGGGTTGTCGAAAAACCACGTCCTCCCCTCAGCCACAATCCGCAGTTTGGCGGGGAAGAGCATCGAATAGGGCAGACCCCTGTCTCGTAGCGTCTTCTTAACTTCATTGAAGGATTTTCGACGTCTGGCCACCTCGGCCGTGTAGTCTGGGAAGAACGCCAGAGTAGAGTTTAGAATTTTCACCGGCGGCGCCACCCTGGCTGCCTGCAGAATGGCGTCCCTGTCCCTAAAGTTGAAGAGTCTGGCCAGCACCGGCCGCGGTGTGGCCCCTGGTTTGGCCGCACCTCCCGGGACACGATGTGCTCTCTCGATGGAGAAGAAGTTGGACAGGCCTTTAGGCTGCAGTTTGGTCTTGATGAGGTCTTCAATGTACAGGTCCATGGCCCCCTTCCCCTCCGATTCCGGAAGGCCTAGGATGCGGACGTTATTTCTTCTCGAGCGCCCTTCCTGGTCATCCAATTTTTCTTGTAGTTGTTTAGTGGTCTTCTCCAGTCGCTCCATCGCCACCTGAAGATCTGAGGTGTCTTCAATGAGGGATTTTGTGACTACTTCCACTTGTGACACCCTCTCTGACATTTTCTTAAAATCTGCTCGCAGCAGGTTCACCTCGGTGGAGATGGTGCCTACTGTCGCCTGGACCTCTGTGAGGTTCTCATAATGGCTTCCAGTGTAACTTTCCCAGTTGCATTTGCGTCAGTGGAAGCACCGGTGGATTGTCGTCCAGGCCCCTGTGAGTGGCCGCTCTGGGCATAGGCAAATTTATCAAGCTTCGCTTGCGTCGTTGTCGTGCTCCTCGTGTTCTTGCCAGCCATTATGTTATGCTTGGTTCTACAGTGTCCGGCCTTTTAGTTGGTCCCTACCTGTCCTCCTACCGTGC